>NC_141145.1:41352230-42580147 GCF_053477565.2 Lygodium microphyllum
TCAACTCAATTGCTTCAGGTATGGACATTCTATAAGGTCTCTTTGAAATTGGTGCAGCTCCAGGCACTAGCCTAATTTCATGATCTACTTCTCTTGGAGGCGGAAATTCAATCAATTCCTCAGGGAATACGTCAGCGTATTCCTTTAGCCAAGAAGGTCCTTCATGAGACTCTTGCTTTTGATCTAACTTGTTGAGTTTGATCAGGTAAACGGGTAATCCTTTTCTGACTCCTTTTATGATCCGAGATACTTTGGCTAATTGGATTCTTGGCACTCCTACCTCACCTTGAGGTTTGACAAATTCCCTTTCAGAGTTTCGAAAGGAAACTTGACCCTTTCCACAGTGGATGTGGGGGTCATTAGGCTTAAGCGAATCCATCCCGAGTAGACACTCATGGATACCTAAACTCATGACTCTGATTTTGACTGAGGTTTCCTTTCCTCCCAGAAAGAATTCCACCTTAGCAGTTTGCCTGGTACAAGTTACCTCACGACCGTTTGCCAATTCCACAAGCAAGGTAGGTGCTTCTACTGTGGCTATTCCTAATCTTTTTGCACATGTTGGTGAGATAAAGGAATGTGTACTGCCACAATCAATCAAGGTTTTGAAACCTTTACCTTGATAGTCCGATGGTGTTTGAATCACCGAGAACAGGCGATTCGGCCCTTTCTTGTGTAAAGCGGCATGGACGGTCGCTCTTTCGAATTATGCTTCCATAGTTGGATCTTCCTCATCTTCTTCTTCGCATCTTTGCCTATTGGCAATGCAGGCAGTTCTTCCTCTTCCATGGGTGGCGGCTCCTTGACCGCGGCCTGCACCTTGGAAAGGCGTTTGACGATGTCCCCCACTGAGCTTGGGACATTGCCTCTTGAAGTGACCAGGTTCGTTGTAGTGGAAACATCGGAGGTTTCGGCCATTACTTTGAGTAGGAACAAAGTTGTTGACATTATTTGTCCTTGCTTTCTTCCTTTTTCCCTAATTGTGACCTTGAACTCTCTTCACTTGAGGTCTGAATGCTCCTCTGTTTGGGTCACTATAGGACCAAGTTTTGTTACCCCTTGGTCTAGCTTGCACCTCCTGAATTATAGGCGCCGCTCGAATGAGTGCATCCTGAAGATCTGATGGACGCATAGATTCGAGACGGGTATTTACGGGTGGATTTAAGCCCGCGCAAAATTTGGACACCTGCTGCGTCATGTCCATCTGTGGCCCATACTTTAAAAGTGAGACGAATTTAGAGTAGTATGCGTCAAGAGTGAGTCCTAGCTGTTTTAGCTCGTAGAACTCATTCATTTTCTATGTATGATATGCAGGTGGCAAATATCTCCCCTGCACGGCTTTCTTTAACTTCTCCCAGGTAACGGACCCCTCTGAAGTCCCTTGATCCCTGCACCATTGTTTCCACCAAAGTCTGGCTTCGCCCGTGAGTTTTAACTTGGCGAGCATGGCCTGATTGGTAGGTGCAGTACCAGCTGCTTCAAAGTAATCCTCCATAGATTCAATCCATATTTTAGCATCAGACTGGACGAATCTGCCTCTCCCATCAAACTTGAGTGGCTTTATTTGCTTGAGGAGGAACTTCTTCTCCTAGGTCACAGCAGTACTTGATGTAGGGGGCGAATTTGGAACCTGTACCTGGGGTTGTGCCTGGATAAAAGTTTTCTTAACGTTATTATATGATAATTGACGTTAGCTTATCTTTAGTTCAGCTATCTCATAAATCATGAAGCTACATAACTTTCTAATAACTCTGATGCACAGCCAGATACTGATAAAAGAAGTCTTTATTTATATTTACATGGGTGTAGCCTTATACAACGTCTCATGTGATGATAATCCAATCATTACATTCAGTTTGGGGAGAACAATGTTGTATTGCATTTGTCTACAGGAACTGTGTAATAGTAGGGTTTTGGGTCATGGATCTTTAGGAATTGATAATTCATTGGAAGTTCAAGATACCCTTTTCGTTGGAATCCATACTTCTCATGGCGGCCCAACACTTTAATCCTGTCGGCTGGGATTACACGGGTTACTTCCTCATATACATATGAGTTCATTTCAACCCTCCGACCTTGAATATGTAAAGTTGAATTTACGTGAGCTTCCACAAAAATGAACAGCTTCACGACTTTCAAGTCTTCCAACCACTTGATCCTCTTTAGGTTGGTCTGTAGATAAGCGAACCCGTGGGCAGCTATGTAGTAGATTCTTGAAGACCCCATCCATCTTCGTTCTATGTATAAAGGTGATGGATTATGAATCTGCTCCAAGATGTTCATCATCCCAATTCTTTGTCTATAAAGCGGAGAATGCATTGCAGTCATAAACATGACCCGAAACACCAAAAACTTGTTCCACGCTTCATAGTTCTGCAAGACAGCATTGAAGATGAGGAAATGTTTGGACATCAACAATTTCTTTACTTCATTTTATTGAGATCTCATAAAAGCAATTCCATTGTTGGTCGGCTCTGATACCAAACTGTAACGTGTCCCCTAGTATCATCCAAGACACGTCTTAGCAGTCCATCGGAAAGGATGTCTAGAAAGCTCCACCCGGCACTCCCGTGGAATGTTATGGGTTTTACGATCTAGGTCTTTCTGCGTCTGCCACATAGCGGAAGTATCCTAGCCGTTCCCACTTAGGATCGATCGGAATTAGGGTTTTCCTGATGGGTCATCAGCTAACAACAACTAGCGTCAGACCCGAGCAAACTACTTTACGCAAAAATGCCAAGTCCGAAGCGAATTCATGCTGCTCTTGGTTCAAGGAGAATGGGAAACGAGAGGGATGTAAAGCTCAACCTCTCTGCCATAAGGCATAGTCCCATTCCGTTCCCCTAAAACAACGTAAATCAGGTAAGACGTAACTCTAGGTCATCGTTCTCGTTATTCTTTTTTATGATGATTTCATTCCGCTATTCTTCGAGATTTTTGAGAAAAGTTCCCGGTTAACCGGGACCACCGAACCGTAGGATGGACCCATGGCCAATCCTCCGCACTTTCCTCGGTTTGTTTTAGTTATGTAATTATCTAACACATTAATTTGACATATAACAATCAGCTTCTTTAATTAATCTTGTTAAGCACTGGTTCCTTCACGTAATCTTATCACGTGACATAGAAAAACAACATCAAGCAAGTTCTTTTAACATTTCATCATTTTATATTTGAAATACAAGGAGTTCTGCCCATAGGCTTGTCCATAATCTGCCCGAAGGCTAACCAATAATCTCCAAGGATCACTATTCCAAGCTTCCGCCCGTCAACTAGTATGCGGGCCTCGAGATCCAATCCCGAGTCACGTTAGCCTCTTGTGCAAGACCCGGAAGGCGAGGGATTTATGGCCAGAGCCCCCCCTGGCACCCAAGCATCCTCCTACTCCAAGTAGAGCTTAACGGAAAGACCTCTCGCGGCGAGTTCGGTCCACGTTTCCGGCGTGGTCAACAACCCCCTTGGTTAGGGTCAGGCAGGCAGTCGGGGGTAATTGAAGCTGCCTCTCCCTTCAGGCCTTTAACCTGAAGTATAGGTACTTATTTAATTTGTAATTCATAATTCAAACAGAGCCCTAAAATCTCTAGCAAGCACAAACATTTCCATTAATCAACCCAGTTGTATGGCAAACTACTAAGGAAGTGTTCTTTCCTTTTTGAGTGAGTCAGCACTCGTTCCCAAGGTGTCTTGTAACTTGGCAAGATCTCTTATATTCCGGTGTAGGGCATACCCAACTTGGTTAACCCTAAGGTACCTTAGATATGCTAGTTTCTAGTTTACAACTTTCCTTATTTAGAAGGATATCTAAAAATATGTCTTTTTTTGCAAGATAATTTGCATAAGGATCTGCCGTCCTTGATGAGGGTTTTTTTCCTTTTCTCCTTGTGAATCAATCACAAAATGATTTCATACATGTTGTGCAAGTCCTGCGATGGAATAATCTGTTTAGATTCTTTAAGCTGACGTATGTCACGCCTAGGGTTTCTTCATTTAAGAAGCGTAGGGACAAACCCTAGTTTCTTATCTTTATGAATTTATTGTCCCTACGGTAAGGAAAGTAGTCAAGTGTTTAGGGTATGAATGTTTCTATGTTTAGATTGGTTCAGTTATCGTTTGGAAGGTAATATTAATCGTCTTGTCACGATTTTACTATCCTTGTGACAATTTACTTTCCCAATCAATACAGTTTAATTTGGCATATAGCATAATGCCAAGGTGATACAAAGAGCGACAATACTCCTTGGGACAAAAAGGCCTAGCTGAGAAATTGGTGTATACACACTTTATTAGTCCCAAGTCCTCAAATAGCAGGGGAAAATTGTTAATAGAGTGTCATCCAGCAGTCCCCTTTTACATTTTCTTTCCAAATGAATTCGTATATCTAATTATTATACTTGTTAATTCCTAACATTTAACTTCCGCCTCCTTTAAAGTTGAACTCATGCCAAATAACAAAAATTTCCTTGCTAAGATGTGCAACTCGCAAAGATAACTCCCTAGTAATTTGAGCATTGAAGAAACCTTTCTTGAATTTAGCTATTTACCATGAATGGTTGCGAAAGGGAATAAGACTAATGGTGCAAGATATAATTTCTACACTTTAGGAATATATTACTATAGTAAGTGGTTAATCTTGCTTGTAATTTTATAATGCTTGATGCAATTTGAAGAAAGCTAAGTTGTATACATTGTCATTCATAAGATAACTCCTTCATTTAAAAAAACCTCGAACAAATATATCCTATCCTTAACAAATTTTCTTTGCATGATCGACTTAAAACCGAATTAACACCAATAAGAAAAAACCTGGCTTTGAGGTGAGATATCCACATGGATATCGGGAGATGACCCTCCCGCAGATACACCTTGGACTTTCTTCGACGGCATCGTAGTTCGAATGTGAGATAGCCTTTTCCTTTTTCTTCTTGGAATTCCACCGTCTTCTCCTTCCTTTTCTTTTACCTTTTTCCCACTCTTCCTCCTTCACTCCCTCTTTTCACTCCCTCTACTTCCCTCCCTATCTTTTATCTTACGGCTACAAGGACTGATCAGACTTGAGGTCGACGTAGGACTAGTGCTTTTGGCAGTTGGGATTTTAGGGATTCACAGCGAGGCATTGCCCTCATAGTAGCCTTGTGCACGCAGGAGGATTTTAGGGACCCATATTTGTTTCATCACGCGGCACTTGCGGTGATGGCGTCTTGGTTTCCCAGATTTAGATTTGTAGGTCTTATGCAGACATTCGCGTCTAGTTCTAGGCGGTTCTTGAGGCTGTTTAGGTACCCATTGCAAGTGAGGCTGTTGGGGTTTTGCTTTGGGTGCTGCGGCCTGCGGTTTATGGGGATCTGGGTGCTGCAGATATGCATGACCCCCTCCTTAGTCCTACCTATGGCTGTTTCTATCGGTGGCCCTGTGAGCGGTGATAGGGTTACGAGGCCCTTGCTGAAAGCCGTGACAATACACATGTTGCCGATCGTTAAGTGGATGCACTGCAACTCATAATCAACATTGCAGTGAGTCTGATTTTTAAAAGGTTTGCTCGAGCAATGACTTTGTGCTTGCATCCATGGTACTTGGCAACACGTAAAACAGCATGGGGATAGTTTCAGACTCAATAGAAACGGCGACTCGGCATGTGCCGAGAAGCGGGTAGGATTGAGCCCCGTATGGGCTTGATTTGGCTGTTGTGGGATAAATTTTTGGCTTGCCGAGCTGGATCCAATGCTTGTGCATTAAAACATTGAAATATGCCCCCTCATCAATCAGGGCGTTGAAGGAGCATGTTTGCTTAGCAGTGACCGTGACACAGAGGTAGGCGGATTCTACAGGCTCCTCTTCATTCTCGTAGATTTTCGTAATTCTGGCTACTCGTTTTTTGACGGGTGGTTCTACCATTGGTGGCTCATGCAAAGGATGAGTGGGTGGGTAGTACTTCTTGACACGGCTGCCATTGAAGAAGCCCACTCCTTCACCATCCAATGTCTCAAGTTCGACATTACCAGTTTGGCTGATTGCCCGGACCTTGAAGGGTCCGAGACCTCTGAATTTCATCTTTTTCTTATGTCCTTTACTGAGTAGAGGAGCACTAGGTCACCCTGCTCAAACTCCCGTTGCTTGACATGTTTGTCAAACCAGCTTTTGCGTCGGGCTTTCTCGCAGATAAGTGCGTGGGTGGCTAGAAGACAAATCTCTGATAGGCGTTCCATCTCAACCAAGCGTTGCATCCATGCTTCCTTTCCTTCCCACCGCTCTTGGAGCGCTATTCTTAGGCTAGGGACGAAGAATTCTAATGGGAGAACGGCTTCAGTCCCATAGGTCAGCCAAAAAGGTGTTTGATCGACGACCGTTTTATAAGCTGTTCGGTAGGCCCACAAGGCTGCCATCAACTTGTTATCCCAGTCACTTCGTGAGGCTGAAACTACTTTAGTCAGGACATTGATGAGAATTTTGTTGGTTGATTCTGCCTGGCCATTAGCCTGAGGGTAGCATGGTGAGGATTTGCGATGGATGATAAGAAAGGAGGATAGGAGATGGGCTATCACTTAGTTGATGAAGTGCAATCCCTGGTCGCTAACCAGTTCGATGGGGCAACCAAAGCGTGAGATTACTTGCTCCCATAAGAACTTGGCAGTCGTCCTAGCATCGTTTCTCCGTGTGGCTCTCGCCTCTGCCCATTTGGTGAGGTAATCCGTGGCCACCACGATGTACTTGGCTTGTGAGTATTGCACCGCGGGGCTGATGGGTCCTATGAAGTCAATTCCCTATTTTTCGAAAGGTTGGCAAGCAATAACAGGGGTTAACTCCATCTGATCCTTACGAATTAAGACTTTTGTGTGTTGGCACTCGTCCCAATGCTTGACGAATTGTGTAGCATCGCGGAAAAGTGTGGGCCACCATAGCTGGGACTATAGCACCTTCCGTGCTGTCGTGTCTCCACTAAAGTGTCCTCCTGCAGTACCATTGTGCGCCTCTGAGAGCACATCATGCATCTCATGCTCACATATGCACCTACGTAGCAATCTGTCTTGTCCTAGCCTATAGAGTTGCCTTGCAATCAACTGGTAGGGCTGGATTTTCAAGATCAAGTGCCTAAGCCGTGCCCGTTCTATTGGTCGTTCAGGCAGCCCATGCTCGAGCACTTGGACTATGTTGTCTGCCCAGTATGGTGTCAGATCGGCCCTAAATAGGTCTCCTTCGCTGGACAGATGGAATAAGTGGCTGTCCGGTAACTCGTCCATGATGCCTTGTCCAACGGCTTCTCCTGTGGGTATACGGGACAAATGATCAGCCATGTAATGTTGTTTTCCCTTCCGCACCACCACGGAGAAATCGAACTCTAAGAGCAAGAGAAGCCATCGAGCTATACGTCCTGTAGCACAAGGTTTGTTCACTAAATGGAGCAGGCCTTAATGGTCTATGAAGAAGGTGAAGGGGGTGGCCAGTAGGTAATGCCGGAACTTCTTCACGGCGAACACCATGGCTAATCCCTCCCTTTCCGTTGTCGAATAATTCATCTCCATCTCAGTGAGTTTCCTGCTAGCAAAACTTACTGGGTAATCTAGGTTATGCTCACCAGGTTGGCGCAACACTGCCCCCACGGCAAACTTAGAGGCGTCAATGTGTACGTGGAAAGTAATGGTCTAGTCTGGGGCTCGTAGAATAGGTGCCGTTGTTAGAGCCTTTTTCAATTCTTCATATGCCCGTTGGCATGCTTCGGTCCACTCGAAGACAATTAGCAGCTTGTACAATGGCCTAGCGATCAGTGCGTAGTTCAGTATAAACCGCCGATAGTATCTTGTGTGACCTAAGAAGCATTGAACTCCCTTGTAATTACTTGGGGGTGGAAGGTCAACGATAACTTTGACCTTGAAGAAGTTCGTGGCAATGTCATTCTTTGACACCACATGTCCTAAGATGCATCCGTGCTTCACCTAAAACTGACATTTCAAGGGATTCAGGGAGAGACGGTATAAGAGACACCATTCAAAGACCGCACGGAGTTTGTCTAGGTGTTCAATCCAGGTCGAATGGACACATAGGTCATCCACAAAGACCTCCAACTCCTTGCGAAGCATGTCCTTGAATATGATGCACATAAGGCGTTGGAAGGTGGCGGGGGCATTGGTTAACCCAAAGGGCATGACTACATACGCAAAGACGCCCCACTCAATGGCGAAGGCGGTCTTGTGCCTGTCTGCATGATGCACTTGCTCCTGATTGTACCCCGAGAAGCCATCCAGGAAACTATAGGCTTCCTTACCTGCCACTCTCTCAAGCATGTGCTCGGTGTACGGCAAGGGGTAGTTGTCTCTCCTTGTAGCAGCATTCACCTTCTTGTAATTGACACACACTCGAATCTTGTCGTTTTTCTTTATCACAATGACTATGGGTGACACCCAGTCTGTGTGCTCAATTTTGTAAATGAATCCAGCTCTCATCAGCTTGTCGATTTCCTCCTTGACAGCATGAGCGTGCTTTGGATTCATGGGGTATGGTCGCTGCTTGACCAGCGTTGCATTCGACGTCATGAGTATGTTGTGAGTCACAACACTCGGATCTACCCCTCCTAGCTCATCTAAGGACCAAGCAAATACATCTATGTACTCTCGCAAAAGAGTGACAAGACTGGACTCTTCTTCAGTAGTCAAGTCCTCGGCAATGAACACTGGTCGGGGCACTTCCCCTTCCAGGGCTACGTTTACCTCCTTGACCTTGGCTGACCCTTCGATTGGTTCGCTGGTTTGCCCTTGGCGCTTGGCACTTAGCAGAACCACTAGCCTGTCCCCTTTTTTGAATTTAGAGAAGCGTTTAGGGAGGTCTTGCGGCTTCCTTTGTTCCTCTGATCGTGCATCCTTGGGATGCTTTGCCTCATCTTGCCGCAACCGTCTGCGCCTCAGGTGGACAGGTAAGTCCCCCTTGGTGCGTCTGGTCATGGGTGGCCTAGGTATTTCTGGGTCACTATCCGAAGTAACTTCCGATTCAGAGTTAAACCCCCCATTTTCACTAGAGGAGGTGGTCTCCCCTGGTGGCCGCAATTCAAATGGCGATTCGGTTCTAAGTAGTGCTGCCATTTCTGGTTGGGCTAGGCCAGCTTGCTCAAGGTCTACTGCTCCTATCCGTTCCAACCAAGCATGATCACATTTCGTACACATAACTCCTTGGTCCACTCTAAGGGCCTGTCTCTTCTGTGGCTTAGCATCTGTCCGTATCTGCTCGATTTCTCTCCCTTCGGTGTCGTATTCTATGGTATCCACCTCACCCTCACTTTCATCACCGAAGGATTGGCAATCTTTGTATTCATCACAGGAATCTTTATCGCTCGACTACTCATCGTCTCCCAAAGCTTGCTCTGCCCCGTCTTGTTGGTCGGGCAGCCCAGTTATACCTGAGGTTCAGTTCGTATACCCTGGTCCACTTCCACTCGGACTCTTCCAAGAGGTCCTGGAGTGGCTTGAGGTTGGCGGCTGCATTGCCTGCTAGTCGATCTGTTAAGTGCGCCAGTATTCCCTAGAGTTCCCTCTTGTTGAAAGGTACTTGGAAGATGACAGGCTTAGGCCCTTCATGGAGGCTTGCTGCCATCATGTAGACAGGTGTAGAGAGTGTTTCGTTTGGCTTGCCAAATGTTTTGATAGCCTGCTCGTACGCCTCATGGTCTGAGAACGGCAGATCAAGTGTAGCGAGAATGTGCATCCAATCCTGCTCGTCCTCTAGGCATGGGATATACTTAGTTAAGGACCCATAGGGTTCCTTGACCTGAGTGTTCCCTTTGAGCATAGTAGAGATGGCATCTAGGTCGACTAGTGAGGTCTTCCAAGTGTCCATCTCTATTCTCACGGCGTCAGTTTGGTTGCCAAGGAAGATCAGGCTGTTACCCCAATCTTCGATGACTCTAGCATTGTGCATCCAGGGTCGACCCAATAGGATATCATAGTCCACTCCCTTCATGACTATAAAGTCAACAGAGAACTGGACTCCTGCAATCTTTATTGGCCAATTCTTCAAGACCCCGAATGGCTTCACTCGCATACCGTTTGCTAGCGTGACATTAAACCGAGCATCTTCGACAGGCGGGTTTCCCCACGTCTGCAGCACTGCGTGGCTAAGCACACTAACCCCAGCTCCTGTGTCTACAATTCCCTTCCTCGTTGCATCCCCCAGGGCTAGGACCAGCAGGACTGTGTGCATCTCCAAGCCCTCCCAAAATACATTGACGTGCAAGGATTTAGGCCCGGAGTGTAGCGTCAAACTTGGCAATTGTGTTTCCACATCCTAGTCTTGAGGATCTGCCATGGCCTGCTCTTGCGATCCCTCGACCCACTGCTTGAGGTCTTGCCATAGGGCAGGGTGCTGCTTAAGCAGATCTCCCAGGCCAAACGTTACAGGGGTGGTCACTAGTGTGGTCAGGAGATTGCTAAACACTCGTCCTTCCTTTAGCCTACACTGTCCGGGCCAATGGCCGCGGCTGATCTGCGGCTTTGTTGCGTCTAGGCTTGGCCTCAATGGCACTGCTTGTGGCATAGTAGCCTCGGCCGACTTAGGTTGAGGTGGTGAAATTTGGGTGCTTATGCTGGAGAGATCATCGATCTTGTCCTCCGTGATGGGTTCAACATCTTTGAGGTGCTGTTGAGCCTCCCTCACCCATTCCTTCACCTTTTCTATTGCCTCTAATTGCCGCTTGGGGTGTGGGTATTCCCCTATCTTAGCGCTTCCCTTTTGGGCTGTTTTAGGGGCTCAAGTCTCTGCCTCTGCATCTGAGACTTTCTTCCCATTAGGTAGGGTGGTAATACTGTTGGTTTTTAGTGCGACCTTAGCTTTCGATCTCTTCTTTTTCCGCCTACAGCTTTTCTTTCCTACTGAGGTCGCGTCAAGATTACTAGGTCGTGGCAGAGAGATGCCGGCCTGCTTCGTTTGTGCTCGGGTCATAACTCGCAAGGTAATAGGTGTGGCCTCCCCATCGGGGTTTTCAACACCAAACAGCCCCAATGGGACGGATGGAAAATTAGCTGAACCGGAGGGCGACTTCCGTTTTGGGCAGTCTATGAAAAGATGGGTGATTCCGCACTCTGCGCACCTTTGGTCAGCTTTGTCCCTGTTTTGCTGCTCTCTTTCAGGGCAGCGCGATGAGACATGACTGGGATGTCCACAAGTCCAACAAGTGACCGGATCCTGTGGCTGCCCTCCTAGGCCGCTACCCCGTCCTCGTCCTAATGCCATCACCGGCACGGGTTGATAATCCATGAGGACCACGTTGCCCTCGTCGTCATGCGAGACGTAAGGGTATATGTAGGTCCCTTCGTCACTAGGCTCCTCCACGTAGTGTATGGGAGCGTCGCTCGGTGGGTGGGTCACATAGGGACCAGGTGGTCTAGGAATGCCGGTAGGATTTATGTCCAGCCTAGGGACAACTGGTTTCATATCGTTAGGCGCAGGTAGGGCTAGCGGGGCTCCCCGTCCGAAGAATGGCTGCGGCCTGTTCGCCAGATAAGGCTAGCCGTAGGGTTGCGCGTATGGTAGTCTTTGTGGTAGTCTGCAGTGTGCGGCATTGTGGCCAAACCTACCGCAGTTAGTGCAAGGTCTTGACCTAGGGTCTTGACACTCTACTGGCATGTGGTTTCCTCCACAGTACATGCATTCGACGTGTGGGCGCGTTGATCGTCTCAGCAGGTCCTGTATCTTGGTTAACTCCATCCTGACCTCTGCTAGGCCTGGGTTTGCCTCGGTGGCTTTCCCCTTGTCTTGGGGTGATGGGCTCGACCGCTCACTAGAGGCTGGCGTTCTCTTTAGACTCCGCGGGTTGGTTTCCTCTAGGTTTGAGCTCCTAAAGCTCTGCTCTTTCAGCTAGTCATCGACTCTGATGGCTTCCTCAAAAACCCTAGCCACCACGTCTTGCTGCAAGCTTGAGTTGCCTGCCAGTGCCTTGTACAATTCCTCATCTCGAATTCCACTGATGAATACAGTCGATATTGCCCTGTCAGTCGGTCTCTCGCCTAAGGGGATTCTTTTAAGGAGGCTTCTCACATGGGTCACATAGTCGCGGATGCCCTCCTTCTCCTTCTGCTTGATGTTCATCAGGCGTACTAGCAGGTTGTCAGAGTATCCAGGTTCGGCAAACCTCTTGACAAAAAGGCCCTTGAGGTTATTGAAGTTGGCTTGTTCTATGGCGTCCAGGCTTGTATAGCACGTCCTACCCTTATCGCTTAAGCAAAGTCTGAATGCTTGCGAACGTTGAGCCTCGTCGTTGAGGCCATTGGCTTCGCAGACTTGCTCAAATTGCTCGACGAAGCTGTACAGCTCATCAGGTGGCTGGTACTTGTCGAGTTGCTTGGCGACAATAGGTATTTTGGCTTGGCTCTTTGAGCCCTGGTTTGCCCCCAACCCTGCAAGCAGCGACGTTGCTAGCACAGTGGCACTCTGCTCTTTGCAGAGTTATCGAGCAGTTGTTTCATGAGGAGCTCGCTCAGCGTCAGATCTCCCTCTAGTGCTCTTTCTTGGTCTGTCCGATTCCAGCCAGCCAAGTTCAGCACTCGTTGCACCTCATGCAACTCCATGCTTTGCATTAGGCTCCTGGCTTGTTGATCCCTATTATACTCGGTTATGCCCTGCAATGCCTTGTAGGCTAGCCTTCTCTCCTCCTCTAGGTCCACAATGATTGCATCTGCCGTCTTGCCATGGTGCTCATACCAGGCATGCGCATCGTAACTGCTCACCATCTGCTATATAGCGTCTGGGAATGCACTCACATTGAGCTCCTCGATAAACCGATGGTCTGAGCCTTCCTCTGTCATGGTTGAATTCTTACGCCTCGCTGCACTCTCGATCAGGTTAACTGGTCTTGAGACAGATCCTTGTCGTTGACGCTCCTTGCTTGATTCTACCCTGCGCTTCGCGTGTTTGCCTATACCTTGGGTCTTCTCCTATTGGTAGGTTTTTTGAGCGATTTATCTGAGTGAGTTCCTTTAATTTTTTAATGCAGTGCTCAACTTGTAAAATATTACACGGCGCAGCGAACAGAATCTGAGAAAGAGATAGAGAGTACACAACAGATAATAGGAGAATCAGTAAAATTCTTTAACTCCAAACAACTGATACAAAGATGGCTCTGTCCACCCGTGCGCTTCCACTGTGTGAAGCTTAGATGGCGATCTAGACAGAAGATAGGTGAAGAGCTTAAGGCTAGCTGGAACAACAACTCTGACTGGGTGAAAGATAAGTGTGAGATGGCTGCGAAGGGGTTTAGCTTTTATAGCCCGCGAAGGTCGTTAGGTCGGCCTGCTGACCGACCTACCATATGAGCCTCCACTAGTCGGCCAGGGAATATTCCAGGGAATATTCCCTTTACCATCGGGCCGGGGGCGCTGCCCCCGGACCCCCGCCAGGGGGGCCGCTGGCCCCCCTGGCACCCCCCAGCCAGGGGCCGCTTCCGCGGCCCCCGGACCCCACAATAGGGGCCCCTTTTAACTCCCTTACTATGCAACTCAATGCAATGTGCCTCGAGTTGCTACCAGCTTAACCACTCTGTCTAACCCAAAGATTAGACCCACAATGGTCACCTTTTTGCCATCCGGTCACATAGACCTCATCTGATATACAAGTCAGGACTCCACCAATGTCCGGGCTCACACTTGGCTTCTCCTCATAATGGGGGCCTTACAACTTTGAGCACCATGGATCATTGGTAGTACCTAATGAGGGTGGGGCATTGAGCATATCTAACACCCCCCCTCAATGTCCACCCATAGGTGAACTATCTCCTCGGCCCAATGCCGAGTCTCTGAAGATGAACTTGAAGCAGATCCTTCGTAAGTGCTTTGGTGAAGATATCTGCTCCATTCTCCTCTGTTGGACAGTAGACCAATTCCACTATCCCATCCTCCATCAAATCACGCACATAGTGATACTGGATCTCTATATGTTTGGTGCGTGCATGAAACACTGGATTTTTGGCAATAGCGATGCAACTCTGATTGTCACATCTCAGCACAGTTGGTTCTTCATCCTGCACTCCCATATGCCATAGAATCCTTCTCAACCATACGGCCTCACATGCAGCAAAACAAGCTGCCTTGTACTCTGCTTCGGTAGAAGACAATGCCACTGTTGGTTGCTTCTTACTAATCCAAGAGAAAATTCCTGAACCCAAAGAGAAACAATAACCAGAAACTGACTTCCTGGAATCAATGTCTCCTGCCCAATCTGAGTCACAGTTCCCCACAAGAGAAGTTCCGAAACTGTATGTGATACCATAGTCAAGAGTTTTCTTCAAGTATCTAAGCACCCGCATCCCAGCCTTCCAATGACTCTCATGAGGTTTGTTTGAGAACCTGCTCAAAACACCAACAGCAAAACTGATATCTGGTCTGGTGTTACACAAGTAGATCAGACTGCCGACCAACCTCCTATACCTCCCAATGTCTGCTAATGCTGATGTATCCTCGACGGATAACTTTGCATTCACCTCCATAGGTGTAGCTATCTCCTTGCACTCGGTCATGCCAAATGCCTTCAAGATCTCCCATGCATACTTCTTCTGAGAGATGAAGATCTTTCCTGGCTCTTGCCAGACTTCAATCCCCAAACAATAGTGCAGCAAGCCCAAGTCTGTCATTTCAAACTCAGAACTCAAAGCCTTTCGAGTTTGGTTGATCATATCTTCATAGTCACCTGTAATAAGAAGGTCGTCCACATATAGGACAATCACTACAGACTTTTTACCATCCCTGTAAACATACAAGTTAGCATCTGAGGCACATCTTTTGAAGTTTAGGTTTAAAAAGAACCTATCTATCCGTTGGTACCATGCTCTGGGGGCTTGTTTCAGCCCATACAATGCCTTCTTCAGTTTACACACTTTGTTCTCAGAATGGGGGGCCTCAAACCCTGGTGGCTGAGCCACGTACACCTCCTCCTTGAGGTCACCATTTAAGAACGCTGACTTAACATCCATTTGGTACACTGGCCACTTCTTGTGGGCAGCCACTGCAAGTACCGTGCGAATAGTGGTCATTCTGGCAGTTGGGGCAAATGACTCTTGAAAATCAAACCCTTCAACTTGTGAAAATCCTTGGGCAACCAGTCTAGCTTTGTACTTTTCTAAGGTACCATCAGCCTTGTACTTTACCTTCCAGATCCACTTGGTGCCAATAATCTTCCGCTTTGCTGGCCGATCCACTAGCACCCAAGTGTCATTCTTCATTATGCTGTCATACTCCGCCTGCATAGCAGCCTTCCATGATGGATCTGCAAGTGCTTCTTCTAAGTCAGTTGGCTCCTTTACTTCTCTCATAATCTCAACCATCAAGGCCATGTTGACTATGTGAGCAGAAGCCCTCCTTTGCTCCTCTATTCTCTGAGACCTCCTTGGTCCGTCTGCCTTCTCCTCAACAGATGCAGGCATAGGATTATTGTGGTCATAGAGCTGCTTCACCCAGCGCGGCAATGGCTTTTCCGGTGGGGTGATGTCAGGTTGGTGAACTTTTTCCTCATCATCTGAAGATGATGCTTCCTCCTCCTTAAGGATAGGGATAGCTCTCGGGACAGGTTCATAGTGGACTACTTCTTCGCTTGATGATAAAGTGGAAGACCTTGCCTTCTCCTCCTCCACTGTATGCGGCTCCTCCTTGAACACCACATCACGGCTCGCGATGATCTTCTTTGCCTCTTGGTCATATAACTTGTAAGCCTTCTGCTCATCACTATAACCCAAGAAGATACATTTTCTGCTTTTTGGTTGTAACTTGTTTCTCTTCTCATCTGGAACATGTGCATAACATTCACATCCAAAAATTCTGAAATGTGAAACAGATGGTTTCTTACCAGTGTAAGCCTCATGAGGTGTTTTTCCCTTGAGAGCCTTTGTGTAGCTCCGATTTAGAATGTAGACTGCAGTATTAACAGCTTCAGCCCAAAAATGGTTAGGCAATCCCTTGCCCTTTAGCATGCATCTTGCCATCTCCACAATGGTACGATTCCTGCGTTCCACAACACCATTCTGCTGAGGTGTGTGAGGCGTCGTCAATTGACGCTTGATCCCTTTGCTCTTGCAAAAGCCTTCAAACTCCTTTGAGTTGAACTCACCACCACCATCTGTTCTAAATTTCTTCACACTTTTCCCTGTTTCATTCTCAACAAGTATTAGCCATTCTTTAAACTTACCAAAAGCTTGAGCCTTATCACGAAGGAAGTACACCCACATCTTCCTACTGTAGTCGTCGACAATCAACATAAAATAAGAAGATCCCCCCAAGGCCTGTGTAGGCATCTTACCACACAAGTCAGCATGCACCAACTCTAGAGGAGCATGTGCTCTATTCTTGCTTTCTTGTGGAAATGCCTTTCTCTGTTGCTTGCCCATCATACAAGCTTCACATGGTTCCTTCAATTCAGTTATTATAGGTAGGTGAGCAACCATACCTTGCTTTTGCATCTCCTTCAATACTGCAAATCCGATGTGTCCAAACCTTTCATGCCAAAGCTTACTTGTGCCCACTCCAGCGGTGGCTGTAAGAGCACTTAGCTCATACAGGTTGTTCCTCCTTTCTCCTTTGCCAACAATTGTGCCAGCACTATCAATAATTTCTGCACCTGTCTTCTTGAACCTTACTTCATGACCAAGATCAGTTATGGCAGCAACTGATAAGAGATTTCTTCTGATTTCGGGAACATACAACACATTTGAAAGCTTTTTGACTTCACCATTTGCAGCAACAAAAGAAATAGTACCTGTGCCCGCAGCAGGGCATTTAGCATCATTTCCAACCGTCACAGTGATGGATTCTTGTAGAGGCTGCATAGAACTGTATAGACCTTTCTTGTTGGTCATGTGACGGGAGGCCCCACTATCCAACACCCAAGAGTCAGTGGTAGATTCTTCTTGCGCCGAGGAGCACACTTCCTCAATGGTCGCCATGAATAATTCCAACTCTGCTTCAGCCGTATTGGCTGTCTCTTTCCCTTTACTTTTAAGGGTACCATTCTTTTCATCTGCCTTCTTGACACGACAATCTGCAATTGCATGTCCTTTCTTCTTACAGTAGAAGCACTCTCCTTGAAACTTCTTCTTGCCGCCCTTCTTCTTTTTGTCACCATCATTTTTGGTGGAGGAAACACCTTTGCCTTTTGCATTGGCAGAGAATGCAGCATCTCCATTGTTGCTTCCTTCTCGGGCTTTCAGCCTCAACTCCTCCTCCATTAATAATGCACAAAACTCCTCAAAAGTCAAAGCTTGAGGTCTCACCTGAGTATTAAGGGCAGTTACTAGTCCATCAAACTTTTGTGGACAAATCCGAAGACACCTCCGAGCTAGCTCTTCGCTAGTCTTTTGTATCCCAGCGCCAGCCATCTGGTCGCGCAGATTCTTAATCCGAGTGATGAATGCTTCAACCGTCTCTCCTTCAGCAAACTTCTCCGCTGCTAGTTGATTCTCCAAGTTTTGAATCCTTGTTTGGTTTCGTGTTTCATACTGACTCCTTAGTACATTCCAAGCCTCTGACGCTTTGGTTGTATGCTGAATCAGAGTCAAAACACTGTCAGAACAGCTTGTAACTAAGGCACACAATGCATCTGCATTCCTTCGTTTCCAAGCTCGTAGAAGATCTGCATTCGGAGGAATCATCACACTAGGATTTGATGGGTCGGGGATAGGCTGTGGTTCTGCGTCAGTCCCCAGCACAGTCTCCAGAAGCTCATAAGAATCAAGGATAGTTGTAATTTTGAACTTCCACAAGGTGTAGTTTGTACCATCTAACTTGCCTTCGCTGAAGGTTGGTGGACGAATCCTCAGTGTTTGAATAGCCGGTACAGCAGCACCACCTCCTGCACCGCTTCCTGATGCGCCAGAACTGCTTCCCGGAGTCGACATCGTTTCTCTTTGCTGTTGAAGCCTTTGCCTCTTGCACGCTCTCCGATCTCTAGAGCCCCCTGGGCTCTGATACCATGTAAAATATTACACGGCGCAGCGAACAGAATCTGAGAAAGAGATAGAGAGTACACAACAGATAATAGGAGAATCAGTAAAATTCTTTAACTCCAAACAACTGATACAAAGATGGCTCTGTCCACCCGTGCGCTTCCACTGTGTGAAGCTTAGATGGCGATCTAGACAGAAGATAGGTGAAGAGCTTAAGGCTAGCTGGAACAACAACTCTGACTGGGTGAAAGATAAGTGTGAGATGGCTGCGAAGGGGTTTAGCTTTTATAGCCCGCGAAGGTCGTTAGGTCGGCCTGCTGACCGACCTACCATATGAGCCTCCACTAGTCGGCCAGGGAATATTCCAGGGAATATTCCCTTTACCATCGGGCCGGGGGCGCTGCCCCCGGACCCCCGCCAGGGGGGCCGCTGGCCCCCCTGGGACCCCCCAGCCAGGGGCCGCTTCCGCGGCCCCCGGACCCCACAATAGGGGCCCCTTTTAACTCCCTTACTACGCAACTCAATGCAATGTGCCTCGAGTTGCTACCAGCTTAACCACTCTGTCTAACCCAAAGATTAGACCCACAATGGTCACCTTTTTGCCATCCGGTCACATAGACCTCATCTGATATACAAGTCAGGACTCCACCAATGTCCGGGCTCACACTTGGCTTCTCCTCATAATGGGGGCCTTACAACTTTGAGCACCATGGATCATTGGTAGTACCTAATGAGGGTGGGGCATTGAGCATATCTAACACAACTTATGGTCACTCGTGAGTGTGTTGTTCCTCGTGCACTTGTGCTCAATCAGGCTTTCAGGTTTCCTAAGTGTACTTCAAGTGCGGAAATTCATCATGAGTGCTGCAAGCAATTCCCCGGTGTCTCACTCACTCTCACTTGTTTTGGGCCTAATAGGCTTTGCTACTCCAGTCCTGGCCGTTCTAACGGGTTCTAGGGTCTTGTGCTACTTCCTATTGTTCACACGGGGGTGGGTCGCTAGGGAGTGCCCTAGTGTTTCCCTAGATGGGTCAACTCTGGGAATCGGACGTCCGATTTACCAGTGGTTTGATTTACCAGTGGTCCGATTTACCAGTGGTCCAATTCTGTCAATCGGACCAGGTGTATCAGGGCTGAGTGATAGTCTCAAAGTCCGAGTGTCCGATTCTCAAAAATTGGACAGGCAAGTGTTCAATGAATCGAACAAGGGGGGTCCGATTCTGAGCTGATCTGATTTTGGGTGATCCGATTCATCCGAATGGTCCGATCGGATAGGGTGGTTCGATTTCTAGAATCGGGGAGACTGGTCCGAGTGTCCGATCCTAGTGGTCCGATTATGGGCGGGTCTGATTCTGGGAATCGGACCAGGCAGGTGGTCCGATTGGTGACGTGTCTTAATTCGTCCGATTGGACAAGCTGGGTCCGAGTCAAAGTGTCCGAGCAGTTCAATCGGACAGGATGGTCCGATCGGATGAGCATCCAAGTCGGAGCGTCCGAGTCGGACGGACTGGTCCGATCGGAAAACACCCAACTTCCTACCTATCTCAAGCTCCGTTTCGGGGATGAATACCCTAATTCGATGCTCGATATGAGGCGTGCAAGTGCTCAAGCTTGAATCCGTTGGTCTCGACAACGGAACCAAAATGTGGGAGCTTTCAGTCAACCGCCGAGACCCTCGGACCGCTTATTCTTTCAAGCGTTTCAAGCGAGCTCTAATGGCTATCTCTCACCTAGCCGATGCACCGTCGATCCTACGAGTGTAATGAGCTTACCTTGATGCTCAATCGAGTACCCTCCTCTCTCTTGCAATCCGATAGCTCCACGATCCTAGATGCTAGCTCAAGCATCCTCAAGCCTCCTCCATCTCCAAGCTCCATCCTCCATAGCCGCGCGCGCAAGAGAAGAGAAGAGAAGAGAAGAGAAGAAGAGGAGAGGAGATGGTGAAGAGCTTCACCCTCTTGATCCCTCACTCTCACACACACTCACTCCCTCACACTCTCACACTCCCTCTCTCAAGCACACACAAGCAAGAAGGAGAGAAGAAGAGAGGAAGAAGAAGACTCCTTTTGCCACACACCAAAGAATGAGCTTCTCATTCACTTTTCAACTTTATATACATGCCCTAATTTCCATGGGCGGTCATCCCCCTTTTTTACATGGCTGGCTATTAGCCTAGGCCCCTTTTCTCATTGTCCTTCTATCTTCCTAGCTTCCTTTCCACCGCCTGTCTACATTTACAAATTGCATGGGTGATAGCCCGCCGCTCTTTTACAAGCTTTCACGGTACGTCTTTTTATTTTAAAATGCGCCTTTCTGCTTTTGCATTTCCCTTGGACTTTTAAGGTTGCCCTTGCGCTTTTGGTCTTTTTTCCTCTTCTTTCTTCAGTCCGGCTACCTTTTTTCCGCCTTTGCCCTGCGTCTTTTCCACTTTCTTTTGCTTTTTTCTTTTGCTTTCTTCGTGTCGTGTTGGGGTTAACAACTTGCCACTGGTTGAGTTTGCCTACAATGCTTCTTATCAACAAAGTATATAGATGACCCCTTTTTAAGCATTGTATGGGCAGGACTGTCGAAGTCCTTTAAACTTCTCAGATCCTACCTTGAGGGTTGAAGCCTCAAGGAAGATGCTAGAAGATATGGATGACCAAATGAAGTCAATAAGACAGGAAATCCAAGCCCCCAAGGATAGACAAAAGGCATATGCAGATTTGAAACCTCAAGATAGAACCTTCGAGGAAGGAGACATGGTCTTCATTCGTGTACATCCAAAGAAGCGTTCCCTATCCTTAGGAGACTACAAGAAGCTAAGTCCAAGGTATTGTGGACCATACAAGATCCTCAAGTGCCTAGGACCCAATGCTTATAGACTGCAACTTCGTGAGAACCTAAAGTTCATAATGTATTCCACATCAGCCTACTAAAGAAGTATGTACCTAATCCTAGCCATGTACTTGACGACCAACAAGTTGTAATGCCTAGCCAAGGAGTCCTTGAGCTAAAGCTTGACAGGATCTTAGATGTTAGGGAGAGACAATTGAGATCCAGAACCTTGAGAGAATGCCTTGTCCTGTGGAAAGATTATCCCGAGGAGGATGCCACTTGGATGGATGAAAGCACTCTCAACCAACAATATCCCCAGTTCTTCTCGAGATGAGGACATCTCGATTCCTCCAAGGGGGAGAGAATGTAATCTTCCCGCTCAAAATTATTACCAAACTTGACTCCCTGCATGCCGTGTAATTCTTGTGCAAGGTTATCTCTCGCATCGTAATTACCGGTAGCTGAATCTGTACCCTACATGCGCAAAAACGAGGCCTCTGCATTGTGAAATTGAGCCCAAGGGTTTAAGACTGTATAACCGCGGGGAAACACCCTCTTGGGAGGGGGGAAAATGGATAATAATAACGTAATTTTTTTAAAAATATTATCCCTTTTCCCCCATCCGATGCATGGCTGGAGGAAAGGGAGTGTGGGGAGGGATGGGCTAGGTAGAGTGGTGTGCCGGGGGGGAGCCATGCATGGCCACGTGGTGGCTACCATCATCCCTCCCCCTAAAGCTATAAAAACTCCCTTAGCCTTGGATAGGGAGAAGGAAGGGCTGTGTGAAGGAAGAGGAGCCTGAGAAGCTATTGTGCGTCAGGATTGTGAAGGCAGCGAAGAGGAGGTCGCTGCCATAGCCACCGTGATGAGAGGAAGCTGCCGTGAGGACCGCCCAGACCTACCGCTAGCGCCACACCATCCACCACCAGGCAATCGTAAATGACGCCGGTGCAGCTCCAGAGTTGTGGAGAGGAGGGATTGCTGCCCTGCCCACGCATTCCGCTGCCATCCCTCGCCTTCAGGCCACCGTCGTAGCATTCCTGCCGCCGTGCTCCATGTTTGCCACACCAAGTCAATTTTCCCCCCATTCGACGTCATCCTTCCACTTTTTATTACCCCCAATCATTACCTTAATACCCACGCTCTCTGAGATGATCTTCTTAGAAGCTTCTCTAAGAATCTTCTAAAGGATAAGGCTTGGGCCTTGTTCCTATGCACCCTCCCCGAGTTTTAAACCAGGCTCGTAAAATCCCCATTCCCAGAAGCAAAGCTCCAACCCCACAAGCCTTCCCATAAGCCCAAAGTCCACAAGCCCGGGATTTTTAAAGATCCAAAATTCGATGATGGAATCTCTTGCATACAAGGGAGAAAGGAAATTCTTGAGGCTATTTAGAGAACGCATGGAAGCAAGGGTAATCCGCGGAGTTCAAGTCCTCAATGATGGCTCCCAAGAAGTCGCAAGGCACACTTGCAGGGAGGTGCCTCCCGCGCTTACACGTGCACATCTCCCTGAGCCCACAAGCCCAGGTTTTACGATTTTGATTCCACACAAAAGTAATACATTAAGCACGATAACTTTTCATGGAATAGGAAGCACCTATGGTTGTTCAAATTCACCTATCCTAGCTAAATGAAATTGGAAAGAAAATTTGACTATTTGAACGATTATTAGAATTAATGCATCACATGCAATTGGGTCATTGGTATTTTCAATGTAATGAACACAAATTGTCTATCCATCTTACGACCTTAATAGCATGTTGCCTTGTCATGCATTTCAAAGCGATAAGCCTAAAACCCCAATTGCCCATCATTATAAGGTTGAAAATATTAAGTGCATTTTTTACTAGACATGGAAAGAATAGACGTATGTCGCATTTTAGGCAATATTTTCCTTGTAATGATTCATTTGGAAAAGTCGTTAATAACCGTAGGATGTTGTCCGAAAAGGAATAGCAGTGCATGAAAATGATTCTATGGACTTGCATGTGGCATGTGCATGTAAAATGGATTTAGTTATCACTAGCTTTAGTTTCGCATGAACTTCATTAACTACGTTGTAACTTGAGAAGGTTGCTTGTTCATATTCGTAAATTTCATTTCATCAAGTTGCATTTGGAAAAGATTGCTTGGCTTGTCAAAGCATGAAATTCTAAAGCTTGAACAAAGGGTTGTAGGCATGATTCTTTGATGAAAAACCTAATGAGCCTTATGTAAGTTACTCTCCAAATTATCATGCGTAATGACTTTAGTAAGAAAAGTTAGGGTTATTGCAAACCTTTTTGGGGCATAGAAGTAAAGATTCACATATTTACATGTATTGTGACATCTTGCAAACTAGTTTAGCATCTCTAGGAGAGAATCATTCTTGTCACAAGATAAGTAGATCGAATTATCTAAATCACCTAAACCACAAGGGATTCGTATAGACATGGTTCAGTCGAAACGATAAATAACCCAAGTGCTAACTAGGGTTTAGCATGTTAAGGATTCAACCTAGCTTTGCACTTGTTGCCGAGACAAAACCCTCAAACCCAAAGGTCCTACCCACATTCAGAAAATGTTTGGGTCAATTGGACGCTTATGCAAATAGCAATCTAAGGTCTCTACCCTAAGGATCGACCGACTTAATGTTTAAACTCGGTTTGAGTTTGGAATCCCTAGGACCAAACATTGTTAGCCTAGGGATCGACCGACTTAATGTTAAAACTCAATTTGAGTTTGGAATCCCTAGGACTGGATGTTGTCGGCCTAGTGCAAGTAGGATTGGGTTGGATAGGAAGACACCCTAAACCCGGCTTCTTGTCTAAACATAATTCCTTGACCAAAAAATGCCATTCAATGGGTGAAATGATCCCTTGGAATAGATGCGACACTTGTCAACAAGTTGCAATGTCACATGGCCTTGTCGTTCAATCACAAGTGAGTTTTGCCATTCCTAGGAATGAGGTTGGCAAGTTTTTGCGCAAGTTTAACTTGGAAGAGGATGAGTAGTCATCCTGTTACATCACCTTTCTTGGGAAAAATTTCCAAGCTAAGGGAAGTTAGGTATTTGCTCGGAAGCAAAGGATCAATCAAGTGAGAAGCGACATCGTCGTCAAGATTTACTATTAATTTATGAGACCTAAGGTATTGGTTAAGTTGGGTTAACAGGGTATGGCCCTAACCCAAGGAAAATAGGGTGAACAAACAAACCCTTAGGGGATCTTTCCAAGTCGCAATTGATCCCGGATCGAATGCTGGATGCATTTGGAGAGAAGGATTCACTCCTTAGCAGTTAGCCAAATAAACGACCACTAGATTGATTGTGCTTGTAACAGTTTAGGAGCACTATTTGCATTGTTTGCTCAAAGAACTCAAATATGGAAAGTTAATTAATGCTTTAGGTTGAAAGCCTGAAGAAAGAGGCAACACCCTAACCAAGGGGTTGTTAGCCGCGCTGAGAACGTGAACCGAACCCACGGTAAGAGGTCTCTTCGTTGGGCGCTACTCGGAGCAGGAGGACGCTTAGGTGCCAGAGGGGGCTCTGGCCATAAATCCCTTGCCTTGTGGGCCCTGCACAAGGGGCCAACGTGACTCGGGATTGGATCTTCAGGCCCACATACTAGTCTACGAGCGAAATCTTGGATTAGAAATCCCTGTGGATAGCCTTCGGGTGGATTACACATAGCCTTCAAGCGGATTATGGATTCGCCTATGGGCTAGACCTTATGGATGTATTCCAAAGATAGATAAGATAACCTCTTGAAAAGGAACTTGTTTGACACTATTTTTCTACATCAAGTGCTAGGATTACGTGAAGGAACTAGTGCCTAACTGGCTAATTAAGGAAGCTGTTTTATGCGTGTCCAACTAATTGTGGTAGGTAATTAGACAATTAAAGCAAACCTGAGGAAAGTGCGGTAGATGTGACCATAGGTCCGTCCTATGGATGAGTGGTCCCGGTTGGTCGGGAACCTTTTTCAATCGAAATGGATAGCAAGGAGCTCTTCTCGAAGGAAATGAACAGCAAGGGCACTAACCTAGAGTTTAGGTTACTAGAATCCTGATTTATGTTGTTTTAGGGGAACGGAATGGAACTATACCTTATGGGCAGAGAGATCGAGCCTTGCATCCCTCTCGTTTCCAATTCTCCTTGAACCAAGTGCAGCATGAATCCGCTTCGTCCCTAGCATTTCTGTGTAAAGTAGTTCACTTGGGGTTCGACGCTAACTACTGTTTGGGAACGTGACCATTAGGGGAAACCCTGATTTAGGTCGATCCTAAGTGGGAACGGTCGGAATACTTCCGCTACGTGGAAGAGGCGGGAATTCCTAGATCGCAAACCCCGTAACATTCCATGGGAGTGCCGGGCGGAGCTTTCTAGACTCTCTTTCCAATGGACTACTAAGACGTGTCCTAAATGGGAATAGGTGGACACGTTACAGTTGGTATCAGAGCGAACCAATGAAGGATTTGACTTTATAAGAAAACTTAAGAAGTAAAGCAAATGTTGTTGTTAAGTACATTTTTTTACTTATCAATGTTGTCTTGCAGAATTATGAAGCACGGAACAGATTCATGGTGTTCCAGGTCATGTTTATGACCGTGGTGCATGCCTCAGAGTATCGACGAATTAGGATCGATATGATGAACATCCTAAACCGTATTTACAATCCATCGCCTCTGTACGTGGAATGGAGATGGACAGCCGACTCAGGAATCTATTACATAGCTACCCATTGGTTTGCGTACCTTTGAGCCAACCTAAAGAGAATCAAGTGGTCGGAGGAGTTGAAGATTGTGAAGCTGTTCATTTTTGTTGAGGCTCACGTAAACACAACTTTACATGTCAAAGGTCGAAAGGTTGAGCTGAACTCATATGTGTACGAGGAAATGACCCGCATAATCCCCGCCGACAAGATCAAGGTGTTGGGACACTATGAGAAGAATGGGTACCAAAGGAAAGGATACCCTAATCTTTCGATGACTTATCAATTCCTGAAGATCCATGACCCAAATCCATACTATTACCCAGTTCCCGTAGATAAATGTAACACAACCTTATTCTCCCTGAATTAATGTATCAGCTTGCTCTACCATCCCAAGAAATGTTGTACTCCGAAAGGGCTATGCCCATATGAATGAAATAAGACTTCTTTTTATCAATGATTGTCTTGTCTATGAGTCTTGATAAAAAGTTAAGTGGTTAGGTTTCTTGGCTGAAAGCTGAATTGGGTATGAAATATAATGGTAACGATTAGCAAGTTGTTCACATTAAGAATCGTTTACCCAGACACAACCCCAGGTATAGGTTCCTAGTCCAAACTCTACACCAAGTACGGCCGTGACTCAGGATAAGAAGTTTCTTCTCAAGTAGATCAATCCGCCAAAATTTGACGAGAAAGGAAGGATTGTCCAAGTCGATGCTGAGATTTGGATAGAGTCCATGGAAGATTACTTTGAAGTGGCTGGTACCGCATCCGCCAACCAGGCAATGTTCACCAAGCTGAAGCTCACTGGTGAAGCCAGGCTTTGGTGGAAGCAATGGTGCTGAGATCAAGGGGTCTTGGAAGGATCCGTTACCTGGGAAAAGCTTAAAGAAGCTGTGCAAGGAAGATACTTATCACCTTGTATCACACGCAGAAAATGAATGAGTTCTATGAGCTAAAATAGGTGGGTCTAACTCTTGATGCATACTACTCAAAATTCGTCTCACTTCTGAAGTATGCACCACAAATGGATATGACAAAACAAGTGTCGAAGTTTTGTGCCAGTTTAAACCCACCTATGAATACCTGCCTCAAATCTATGCACCCAATAGACCTTCAGGACGCACTCATTCGAGCTTCCATATTCCCTGAAGTAGATAGGTATTTCCATAAAGTAAGTTAGAAAGGGACTATGCTGACATATTTCCTGAAGAGTTGACAGAACTTCCGTTTCAAAGGGAAGTTGATCATGAGATCAAGCTAGTGCCAGGAGCTACGCCAATTGCATGTCCATCTCGGAAGCAATTGAGCTGAAGGAGCAACTCAAGCAACTATTAGATCAGGGATACATCCATCCTAACAGTTCACCATGGGGAGCTTCAATGCTATTCCAGAAGAAGAAGGATGGAACGCTTCGACTGTGTATTGATTTTAGAGGGTTGAATCAATCAACGATTATGAACAAGTATCCTATTCCTAGAGTAGATGAACTTATTGACCGTCTTCAATGTGAGAAGATCCTCTCCAAGATTGATCTCAAGTCTGGATACTATCAGATAAGGATCAAGGAAGAAGATATCCCGAAGACGGCATTCAACAGAAGATATGGACACTTTGAGTTCCTAGTCATGTCATTCGGGCTGATGAATGCACATGCCACCCTTAACAGGTTAATGCAGGATATCTTTAAGCCATATCTTGATGACTTTGTACTCATCTTCTTTGACGATACCTTAGTCCATTCCAAACACGAAGAAGATCATGAACCCCAGCTTCGCATTGTCCTTGAGATAATGAGGGCACACAAGCTTTATGCCAAGATGAAGAAGTGTGCATCCTTCAAACGTTAGATTGAATATCTGGGATTCATCATTAGCGGAAGGAATCTTAGTGGATCTGACCAAAGTCAAAGATGTTCTATAATGGCCAATACCAACAATCGTCAAAGAAATACACAGTTTTCTTGGATTGACAGGATGGTATAGGGTCTTTATAAAAAATTATGCCTAGATTGCAACACCTCTGATGGATTTACTGAAGAAGCAAACATTGATTGCATGGTCAACTGTCAAACAATCTAGCTTTGATAGATTAAAGCAAAGTTTGGTATCAGCACCTATCCTGAAACTTCCGGACCTCAGTAAGGAGTTCTAAGTAGTAACTGATGCTAGCACGCTTGCCTCAGGATGTGTGCTTATGCAAGAAGGTCATCCTGTAGCATACTCTTCAAGGAAACTGAAGAGCCATGAGAAGAATTATGCTACCTATAACCTAGAGTTGTTAGCTGTCATCCATGCTCTCAAGCTTTGGAGACACTACCTGTTGGGTAACAAGTTTACCCTAGTGATGGATCATAAAAGTCTCAAGTAGATCTTTACCCAGAACGAACTCAACATGAGGCAACGTCGATGGATGGAGGAGTATAATTTTGAAATCAAATACCAGCTTGGAAAGGAGAATGTAGTTGTCGATGCACTTAGTCACAAGGCATTCCTTACTTTCCTAATCTTGCAAAATCCATCAACAGCTAGATCTCTAGCCACAAAGGTATCCATGCCAAACAACCCAATACTTGAGCTAGCTAGAGAAGAAGCATGCCATGATTCAACCTATCAAAAGATGGTAAGGGAGATCCCTATCAAGGATCAAGTTCCGAAGCTACAGGCTAAGTATCAAGAATTCTCTATCAATAGCAGACTTGTCTACTATAGAATGAGATTATGTATACCGGCAAGCTAGTCACTCAAGCAGAAGATACTTTGGGAAGCTCATGATTCCCCTTTCTCAGGACATCCTGGCTATGCCAAGACCCTCAATGCAGTCAGGAATAGCTACTATTGGGAGAGGCTTAAAGGTGACATTCTCAAATATGTCATTGAGTGTTTGTCTTGTCAACGTATTAAGGCTGAACATGTCAAAATGCGAGGAAAGTTGCCACTTGACATTCCCCAAATGAAATGGCAATTCATCAATATGGACTTTGTTGTTGGCCTACCCCAAGTTCAGGGAGGATACAAATCCATTATGGTCGTGGTTGATATGCTTACTAAGGTTGCACACCTTATTCCTATTAAGACAAAATATAAAGCCTCAAACATTGCAAGGTTGTTCATCAAGGAGATATTCAAACTGCATGGGTTGCCCAGAAGAATCATTAGTGATCGTGATTCTCTCTTCACATCACACTTCTGGAGAGCTATCTTTGAAGCATTGGGACTCAACTCTGCTTTAGTACTGCTTACCATCCCCAAACCAATGGTTAAACGGAGCGAGTCAACCAAGTCATCGAGGATATTCTAAGGGCACATTGCTGCCGTGAACCAAAAAGGTGGATTCAATACTTGCCACTGGTTGAGTTTGCCTACAATGCTTCTTATCAACAAAGTATTCAGATAACCCATTTTCAAGCATTGTATGGGCATAATTGTGGAAGTCCTTTAAACTTCTCAGATCCTACCTTGAGGTTTGAAGCCTCAAGGCAGATGCTGGAAGATATGGAGGACCAAATGAAGTCAATAGGATGTGACATTCAAGCCGCCAAGGATAGACAAAAGGCATACGCAGATTTGAAACGTCAAGATAGAGCCTTCGAGGAAGGAGACATGGTCTTCATTTGCGTACGTCCAAAGAAGAGTTCCCTATCCTTATGAAACTACAAGAAGCTAAGTCCAAGGTATTGTGGACTTTACAAGATCCTCAAGTGCCTAGGACCCAATGCTTATAGACTGCAACTCCCTGAGAACCTAAAGGTTCATAATGTATTCCACATCAGCCTACTGACGAAGTATGTACCTACTCCTAGCCATGTACTTAATGACCAACAAGTTGTAATGCCTAGCCAAGGAGTCCTTGAGCTACAACATGACAGGATCTTAGATGTTAGGGAGAGACAATTGAGATCCAGAACCTTGAGAGAATGCCTCGTCCGGTGGAAAGATTATCCCGAGGAGGATGCCACGTGGATGGATGAAAGCACTCTCAACCAACAATACCCCCAGTTCTTCTTGAGATGAGGACATCTCGATTCCTCCAAGGGGGAGAGAATGTAATATTATCGCTCAAAAATATTACCAAACTTGACTCCCTCCACGCCACGTAATTCTTGTGCAAGGTTATCTCCCGCATCATAATTACCGGCAGCTCAATCCGTACCCCACATGCACAAAAATGAGGCCTCTGCATTGTGAAATCGAGCCCGGGGGTTTAAGACTGTATAATTGCGGGGCAATACCCTCTTGGGAGGGGGGAAAATGGATAATAATAATGCAAATTTTTTAAAATTATTATCCCTTTCCCCGAGTCGATGCATGGCTAGAGGAGAGCGAGTGTGGGGAGGGATGTGCTAGGTAGAGTGGTGTGCAGGGGGGAGCCATGCATGGCCACGTGGTGGCTACCATCTTCCCTCCCCCTAAAGCTATAAAAACCCCCCTTCGCCTTGGATAGGGAGAAGCAAAGGCTGCGTGAAGGAAGAGGAGCTTGAGAAGCTGCCGTGCCTCACAATTGTGAAGGGAGGGAAGGGGAGATTGCTGCCATAGCCACCGTGCTGGGAGGAAGCCGCCGTGAGGACCGCCGAGACCTGTTGCCAGTGCCACACTATTCGCCACCAGGCAACAATAAACGCCGTTGCTGCAGCTCCACGGTCGTGGAGAGGAGGGATTGTTGCCTTGCCCATGCATTCCGCCGCCACCTCTCACCTTCAGGTCGCCATCGTAGCATTTCTGCCGCCGTGCTCCACGTTTGCCACAGCAAGTCAGTTTTCCCCCCATTCGACGTCATCCTTTCACTTTTTATTGCCCCCAATCATTACCTTAATCCCCACGCTTTCTGAGAAGATCTTCTTAGAAGCTTCTCTAAGAAGCTTCTAAAGGGATAAGGCTTGGGCCTTGTTTCTACACACCCTCCCCGGGTTTTAAACTGGGCTCGTAAAAGCCCCATTCCCACAAGCAAAGCTCCAACCCCACAAGCCTTCCCATAAGCCCAAAGTCCACAAGCCCCGGCTTTTCTAAGATCCGAAATCCGGTGATGGAATCTCCTGCGTACGAGGGAGAAAGGAGATTTTGGAGGCTATTCGGAGAACGGGTGGAAGCGAGGGTAATCCGCGAAGTTCAAGTCCTCAATGATGGCTCCCAAGAAGTTGCAAGGCGCGCCTGCGGGAGGTTCCTCCCGAGCTTACACGTGGACATCTCCTTGATCCCACAAGCCTTGGTTTTACGATTTTGATTCCACGCAAAAGTAATGCATTAAGCACAATAACTTTTCATGGAATAGGAAGCACCTGTGCATGTTCAAATTGCATGCAAAAAGTGAATGAAAGGTGCATAATAATTATTATTGTGGAAACCAATATGTGTATGTAGCAAATAATCTTTCCATATTTCCTCATGAATATGCTCTAGTGATATTTGGTATGGCTATAAACTCATCACAAGTACTATGAGAATCCCAACTCATGCTACTCTTGAGTAATTAAATAACACATGAATTCTCTATACATGATATGCATCAATTTTTGTTCCATTTAAATAATATTTATCAGATTTTTAAGCACTTTGCACACTTATGATATAATAGACGCTATTGGGCCAACCCTGTGTGCTACAAAATCACCTTATTTATACATAAATATCCTTGTTTTATAATATTTTCAGAATGAATGTGAGATATTTTTATATTTTCTATTTTCTTAAAGCATTGTTAGCATGCTACTAATTATGGGTAAACCTTTTATTATTTTTAAAATTTTTAAATTTTGGATCTTTATTTCATAATAAATCAAAAAATTGTGAATAGAAAATATAAAGTACTAAAAATTAAGCTCAATCTTTTTTTATATAGTAATTATTATTCAAATTTTGTTTATTATAAAAATTAGACAACTTACATTTAGACGGCTTTCACCATTGTGACTGGTGTGTCGCCTCATGTGAAGGCCAAAGTTGATGCTATCCTAAGTCACTAATACACTTGAAAGCCTCCTCACATCCTCCAACAATGTTGCATGATTAGTCTTTACCATGCTCCATCCATCTCCCTCCCTCCCTCCCTCCCTCCCTCCCTCTCTCTCTCTCTCTCTCTCTCTCTCTCTCTCTTTCTCTCTCTCTATAAATCCTTTCTATTATAAGAATTGTCATTATGTCCAAAAAAGAGAGGAGAGAGAAAAAATAAAAAACTACCATACTTATTTCTTCATATCAGGCCATGAAAGATACATCATCACGTAGAGCATAGAGAGGGGGTTCCATTTCTCATGTCTTTACAAAGAATGATGCATACTCCGTGCACAACAAAAAAAAATTCAAGAAATGTTGGCATCAACTTTTCAATATACTACCCTTTCTCTCTTCATGATTTCTCATGAAATTTTTTTGTATAAGTTAATGTGCACTTTTGCTTTTGGCAATGTTCCTTCAAAGTTGGTGCATATCCCTTCAAATATTGGCCAATTTTGAGCCTTCTTGGTTTCCTATACCATGTTTCTCTAGAAATTGAGGTCTGTCAACATGAAATTCCACCTCAAATGTGTAAAATTAATGTCCAAATGATGGTGGGATATTTCTTCCCTATTTGTAGACTCAACTTTACTCTCTGCTTTGCCTCTAGCTTTAAAATGACTTGCATCATACATCTCAAATACCTTCCGCCAATGACCACTTTGAAGCAGTAAATACTCTCCACCAAACAACCATTTTGAAGCTTTAATTCTTTAATTTCTACTAAAAAAGTCTTACTGATTCATAAAAAATGCTCTAAAATTTCATAAAATGTGCCTTAAAATCCATCTCTCAACTTACCTCTATCAGTAGTTTCTATGCGATGCATATGCTTATGAGATGTATAGTTTACTAACACTTTCAAATCGTTATAGTCATTGGTACCCATGGTCTATGCATAGTCATTGCTAGTTGCATTCTTTGTATCCCAGTTGCTACTCAAATGTTTGTTGGACAATGGGATTTTTTTTGCTTAGCTATTTGCCCATAGTTTGATTGGCATATACTACTATCTTTATTTCAATATTGTTATAATTACAATTTTCACCATTGTCTTGGAGAGTAGACATTGTACTTTGTAAGTCTGTTTCTTCCTTTATGGACATCTCTATACTTTGGTGTTCTGTCATATTTTACCCTTGGTTTAGCTACATTTGGGGGCTGATTTGCAATCATTCGTAGCAATCCATTCTCTTGGATTTTGCATTGGTACACTATCATTATTTTTTATCTTTGAATAATAGTGTATTTTTAATATTAAAAAGCTTGATGATATGAATTTCACCTATTGGAAGACCTAGATATAGCAGGGTACTAGTTCAAAAGAAGCTAGTTAGGTCACTGAAAACCAAGAGTGTAAAGCCCAAAGGCATGGATCAGGATGATTGGGATAAGTTAGATGAGCTATGTAAATCTACCCTTATACTATCAATGTCTAAACATATTTATTTCAATATTGTTACACATGAGGATAATGGATGGCAGTTATGGAAAAGGATATGAAATCTTCATGACGGGAAAAATTCTACATCACAAATCTATTGGTTGAAACAACTTATGGATCTTCACATGAAGGAAGGGACTAGTGTATCCTCACCTGTGAATGAATTTTATTCGATTTTCAACTAGTTAACTTCGCAAGGCCTTTTCAGGGAGTCTAGCTTATAGAACATGTAAGATACCACACAAGTTTAAAAGAAAGGATATTATATTTAGAAACATTTACAAGATTATATTAGAAAAGTGGATTTTGAAATTATAATTCGAAAAAAAATCCATAAGTTTAGTAAAGTAAAAGGGGTTATTGTAAGGCCTTATAGCATGTAAAGAAATGATATTTCTTAATATCCTTTGAACATACCTTAAATATATGATTTCTTATAGGTAGACCCCTTAGGACATTGAACTCAAGGATAACCTACCTTTCTTATTCTTGCTTGTGACACTTTTCAAGTCATGGAATGCTTTTCATACATCCATATGTGCTAATATGTAGAGATTCAAACTCCAGAATGTTGAGGATGCTGTACTCATAGAGAAAATAAACAAAAAGAATGTGGATATCTCTCATACTTCTCATGCATTGACTATTAGAGGTAGACATTGTGGTAAGGGCGGAAATGACCATTATGGTAGACTCACAAATGTCTCAATCTTGTGGATAGTCTCACAATAAGTCCCGTGGTCATAAGTTCTCTCCAATATGTGATTACTATAGGGATCAAGGTCATATTTAGCAGCAATGCCATAAGATGCATGATGATAAGTACAAACATAATGGTAAGAGAAAAATGCAAGAAAATTCTAATGATCTAGCATTATCCCTAGTAAGTCTAGTGTAAAGACTGAAGAGATAAATGCCATGCAAGTAGAGTTAGATGATGATTACATCTTAGTAGGTTCCTTTGTTAATGCTTCTTAATTGATGGATAGTCTGTCTACATATTCTAAGTGTTGATTGCTTTATTCCGGGACTTTCTTTCATAGTACCCTGCATAGGAATTAATTTCAATCCTATCATAGCATGATAGGCTTTGTGCAAGTAGAAAATGACTTTGCATTGGATATTTTTGGTATGGGGATGTATGACTCTAGTTTCCTTCAGTCAACTCTTTTGCTCTTTGTAATGTACATCACGTACCAACTTTGAGTAAAATCCTTCTATCTACTCTAGGGACCGTAGTTGATGAGGTAAGCTATTATATATCTTTTGGTGATTCTGCATAGAAGATTACCCATATGAATCTTGTTTTTTCTCATGGTACTATGGTTGGCAGCCTCTTATCCTTTATTTGTATCTAGATGCCTAGACCATGCTTTGGCTCTAGGACTCACATATCACATGTATCTTTATGGCATCGTCACTTGGGGCACATGTCCTTAAAGGGAAGAAAAATTCTCAATCATTTGTAGTATCTTCCATCTCTTGACTCTAAAAGTTTTCATTCTTGTGATTATTGTCTTTATGGCAAGCTGACACACAATTCTCATAAAAAATATGATATCATGCATATGGCTAAGCCTTTGGCTCTTATGCATTCTAATGTATGTGGTCCCATGTCCTATTGATTATGGATATTGCGAAGTACTTTGTTATGTTTACTGATGACTACTCACATAAAGTCTAGGCACAATTTGTAAAAAATTACACGGCGCAACAAACATAATCTGAGAAAGAGATAGGGAGTACACAATAGATAAGAGGAGAAAAACAAAATTTCTTTATCTCCAAACAACTGATACAAAGATGGCTCTGTCCACCCATATGCTTCCACTATGAAGCTTAGATGGCGATCTAGACAGAAGATAGGTGAAGAGCTTAAGGCTAGCTAGAACAGCTCTGACTGGGTGAATGATGGATAACTGATGGCTATGAAGGGGTTTAGCTTTTATAGCTTGTGAAGGGGGTCATGATGGATGACCTTCCATATGCACCTATGTCTGTTGACCTTCCATGTGCCCATGTTTCCGTTGGCCTTCCATGTGCCCTCTCTTGACCTTCCATATGCACATGTGTCTGTTGACCTTCCATGTGCACCTCCACTAGTTGGCCAGAGAATATTCTAGGGAATATTCCCTTTACCACTGGCTAGGGCCTATGATAACTCTCTTACCCCACAACTCGATGCAATGTTCCTCGAGTTGCTACCAGCTTAACTAATCTATCTAAGCCAAAGATTAGACCCAAAACGGTCACCTTTTTGCCATCCGGTCACATAAACCTCATCATTTGACATACAAGTCAAGACTCAACCAATGTCCAGGCTCACATATGGCTTCTTCTCATAATGGGGGCCTTACAACTTTGAGCACCATGGATCATTGTTGGCACCTTATGAGGGTGGGGCATTGAGCATATCTAACACCCCCCCTCAATGTCCACCCACAGGTGAACTATATCCTCGGCCCAATGCAAAGTCTATGAAGATGAACTTGAAGCAGATCCTTCATAAGTGCTTTGGGGAAGATATATTCTCCATTCTTCTCTGTTAGATAGTAGACCAATTCTACTATCCCATCCTCAATCAAATCACGCATATAGTGATACTGGATCTCTATATGTTTGGTGCACGCATGAAACATTGGATTTTTGGCAATTGAGATGCAACTTTGATTTTCACATCTCAGAATATTTGGTTCTTTATCTTGCACTCCCATATGCCATAGGATCCTTCTCAACCATAATACTTCACATGCAGCAAAACAAGCTGCCTTGTACTCTGCTTTGGTAGAAGACAATGCCACTGCTTAGTTGCTTCTTAGTAATCCAAGAGAAAATTCCTGAACCTAAAGAGAAACAATAACTAGAAATAGAATTCCTAGAATCACTATCTCCTACCCAATCTGAGTCACAATTCCCCACAAGAGAAGTTCTAGAACTGTATGTGATACCATAGTCAAGAGTTTCCTTCAAGTATCTGAGCACCCGCATCCCAGCTCTCCAATGACTCTCATGAGGTTTGTTTGAGAACTTGCTCAAAATACCAACAACAAAACTGATATCTGGTCTGGTGTTACTCAAGTAGATCAGCCCAACCTCCCGTATCTCCTAATGTCTACTAGTGCTGATGTATCCTCAATGGATAACATTGCATTCACCTCCATAGGTGTAGCTATCTCCTTGCACTCGGTCATGCCAAACGCCTTCAAGATCTCCCATGCATACTTCTTCTGAGAGATGAAAATCCTTCCTGGATCTTGCTAGACTTCAATCCCCAAACAATAATGTAGCAAGCCTAAGTCTGTCATTTCAAACTGAGAACTCAAAGCCTTCTGAGTTTGGTTGATCATATCTTCATAGTCACTTGTAATAAGAAGGTCGTCCACATATAGGACAATCACTACAGAATTTTTACCATCCCTTAAACATACAAGTTATCATCTGAGACACATGTTTTGAAGTTTAAGCTTAAAAAGAACTTATCTATCCATTGGTACCATGCTTTGGGGGCTTGTTTAAGCCCATACAATGCCTTCTTCAACTTACACACTTTTTTCTCAGAATGGGGGGCCTCAAACCGTGGTGGTTGAGCCATGTACACCTCCTCCTTGAGGTCACCATTTAAGAACACTGATTTAACATCCATTTGGTAAACTAGCCACTGCTTGTGGGCGGCCACTGCCAGTACTATGCGAATAGTGGTCATTCTGGCAGTTGGGAAAAATGACTCTTGAAAATGAAACCCTTCAACCTGTGAAAATCCTTGGGCAACCACTATGGCTTTGTACTTCTCTAAGGTACCATTGGCCTTGTACTTTACCTTCTAGATCCACTTGGTGCCAATAACCTTCCGCTTTGCTGGCCGATCCACTAGCTCCCAAGTGTCATTCTTCATTATGCTATCATACTCCGCTTGCATAGCTGCCTTCCATGCTAGATCTACAAGTGCTTCTTCCAAGTTAGTTGGCTCCTTTACTTCCCTCATAATCTCAGGCATCAAGGCCATATTGAGTATGTGAGCAGAAGCCCTCATTTGCTTCTCTATTCTCTGAGACCTCCTTGTTCCGTTTGCCTTCTCCTCAATAGATGCATGCATAGGATTATTGTGGTCATAGAGCTGCTTCACCCAATGCATCAATGGATTTTCCTGTGGGGTGATGGCAGGTTGGTGAAATTTTTCCTCATCATCTGAAGATGATACTTTCTCCTCCTTAAGGATAGGGACAGCTCTTAGGATAGGTTCATAGTGGACTACTTCTTTGCTTGATGATAAAGTGGAAGAACTTGCCTTCTCCTCCTCCACTCTATGCGGCTTCTCCTTGAACACCACATCACGGCTCACCATGATCTTCTTTTCATCTTGGTCATATAATTTGTAAGACTTCTGCTCATCACTATAACCCAAGAAGATACATTTTTTTCTTTTTGGTTTTAGCTTTATTCTCTTCTCATCTGGAACATGTGCGTGACATTCACATCCAAAATTTCTGAAATGTGAGACAGATGGTTTCTTACCAATGTAAGCCTCATGAGTTGTTTTTTCCTTGAGAGCCTTTGTGTAGCTCCGATTTAGAATGTAGACTGCAAGCTTTAGTCTAAAAATGGTTAGGCAATCACTTGCCCTTTAGCATGCATATTACTATCTCCACAATGGTGTGATTCTTGCGTTCCACAACACCATTCTGCTGAGGTGTGTGAGATGTTATCAATTGATGCTTGATCCCTTTGCTCTTGCAAAAGTCTTCAAACTCCTGTGAGTTGAACTCACCACCACCATCAGTTCTAAATTTCTTCACACTTTTCCATGTTTCATTCTCAACAAGTTTTAGCCATTCTTTAAACTTACCAAAATCTTGAGCCTTATCATGAAGGAAGTACACCCACATCTTCCTACTATAGTCGTTAACAATCAACATAAAATAAGAAGATCCCCCCAAGGCTTGTGTAGGCATCTTACCACACAAGTCAACATGCACCAACTCTAGAGGAGCCTATGCTCTATTCTTGCTTTCCTGTGGAAATGCCTTTCTCTGTTGCTTGCCCATCATACAAGCTTCACATGGTTCCTTCAATTCAGTAAACTGTAGGTAGGTGAGCAACCATACCTTACTTTTGCATCTCCTTCAACACTGCAAATCCGATGTGTCCAAACCTTTCATGCCAAAGCTTACTTGTGCCCACTCCAGCAGTGGCTGTAAGAGCACTTAGCTCATACAGGTTATTTTTTCTTTCTCCTTTGCCAACAATTTTGCTAGCACTTTCAAGAATTTCTGCACTTGTCTTCTTGAACCTCACTTTATGACCAAGATTAATTATGGTAGCAACTGATAATAGATTTCTCCTAATTTCATGAACATACAACACATCTGAAAGCTTTTTGACTTCACCATTTGTAGCAACAAAAGAAATAGTACATATGCCCACAGTAGGGCATTTAGCATCATTTCCAACCGTCACAGTGATATATTCTTATATAGACTGCATAGAACTATATAGACCTTTTTGTTTGTCATGTATAGGAGGCCCCACCATCCAACACCCATGAATCAGTGGTAGATTCTTCTTGCGCCGACGAGCACACTTCCTCAATGGTCACCATGAATAACTCCAACTCTGCTTCACCCGTATTGGCTATCTCTTTCCCTTTACTTTTAAGGGTACCATTCTTTTCATTTTCCTTCTTAACACAACAATCTGCGATTGCATGTCCTTTCTTCTTGCAATAGAAGCACTCTCCTTGAAACTTCTTCTTACCATCCTTCTTTTTTTTGTCTCTATCATTTTTTGTGGAGGAACCACCTTTTCCTTTTGCATTGGCAGAGAATGAAACATCTCCATTGTTGCTTCCTTCTCGGGCTTTCAACCTCAACTCCTCCATCAATAATGCACAAAACTCCTCAAAAATCAAATTTGAGGTCTCACCTGAGGATTAAGGGTAGTTACTAGTCCATCAAACTTTTGTCGACAAACCCAAAGACACCTCCGAGCTAGCTCTTCACTAGTTTTTTGTATCCTAGAACGAGCCATCTGGTTGCGTAGATTCTTAATCCGAATGATGAATGCTTCAACTGTCTCTCCTTCAACAAACTTCTCCGGTGCTAGTTGATTCTCCAAGTTTTGAATCCTTGTTTGATTTCGTGTTTCATACTGACTCCTCAGTACATTCCAAGCCTATATATGATGCTTTGGTTGTATGCTGAATCAAAGTCAGAACATTGTTAGAATAGCTTGTAACTAAGGCACACAATTCATCTGCATTCCTTCATTTCCAAGCTCGTAGAAGATTTACATTCGATGAAATCATCACACTAGAATTTGATGGGTCGGGGGTAGGCTGTGGTTCTGCGTTAGTCCCTAGCACAGTCTCGAAAAGCTCATAAGAATCAAGGATAGTTGTAACTTTGAACTTCCGCAAGGTGTAGTTTGTACCATCTAACTTGCCTTCGTTGAAGGTTGATGGATGAATCCCCAGTGTTTGAATAGCTGGTACAACAGTACCACCTCGTGCACCACTTCTTGATGCGCCAAAACTGCTTTCGAAAGATGACATTGTTTCTCTTTGCTATTGAAGCCTTTGCCTCTTGCTCACTCTTCGATCCCTAGAGCCCCTGGACTTTGATACCATGTAAAAACTTACACGGTGCAGCGAACAGAATTTGAGAAAGAGATAGAGAGTACACAACAGATAAGAGGAGAAAAACAAAATTTCTTTATCTCCAAACAACTGATACAAAGATGGCTCTGTCCACCCGTGCGCTTCCACTATGAAGCTTAGATGGCGATCTAGACAGAAGATAGGTGAAGAGCTTAAGGCTAGCTGGAACAACTCTGACTGGGTGAAAGATGGATAACTGATGGCTATGAAGGGGTTTAGCTTTTATAGCTTGTGAAGGGGGTTATGATGCACATGTGTCTGTTGACCTTCCATGTGCACCTCCACTAGTTGGCCAAGGAATATTCTAGGGAATATTCCCTTGCCATTGGCTAGGGCCCTTGATAACTCTCTTACCCCGCAACTCGATGCAATGTGCCTCGAAATGCTACTAGCTTAACTACTCTGTCTAACCTAAAGATTAGACCCACAACGGTCACCTTTTTGCCATCCGATCACATAGACCTCATCTAACATACAAGTCAGGACTCAGCCAATGTCTGGGCTCACATATGGCTTCTCCTCATAATGGGGGCCTTCCAACTTTGAGCACCATGGATCATTGGTGGCACCTTATGAGGGTGGGGCATTGAGCATATCTAACATAATCTACTAAAGTAGATATTAAAAGTTTTTTTATATTTTAGTGTTCACTTTCTCTTATTGAAAATTAGTCTAGGTATAGGCTGATATGCCTAAGATCTAACAATGGGGGTGAATATGTCTCTAAGACATTTCAAAGGTTTTGTAATGTCGATGATATGTTGATTGTTGAGAGAGCTCATTATGAGTTAGACACTTTTAAGACTTTGGTTAGGCCAACCTTTGAAGAGTTTTGATCTACAAGGTTTTGGTTAGCCAACCCTGTAGATCAAGAAGAGTTTTGAGATGAAGGACATGGGACATGCCTCACATATTCTTGGTATATGCATCAAGTCCGATCACTCTAAGGGGCTCTTTTACCTATCACAATATGCATATATACAGAAGGTGCTTGAGTAATTCCATATTCAAGATTTAAGCCTATTGGCTGTCCTTTATCTTCCCATGTGAAGATCACTAAGGTCAATTGTCTCAAGTTAGATGAATAGAAGGCCACAATGGCAAACATACCTTAGGCATCCACAATGCATAGTTAGACATATGCTATGATAGCCACTTGCCCTAACATAGAATTTGCAATGGGAGCTGTGGTATACTATATGGCTACACCTGGCCAAAGACTTTTGCATATCGTGAAGGATATCATGAGGTACGTGAAAGGCACTAAAAATATGTACATTTTCTATGGTGGTCAGGATACTATAGTTGTGGATCATAGTGACTACAACTATGCAGGACATATAGATACTGGGAAGCCCACCTCTAGATATATCTTTTCCTTTGCTGCAGGTGTTTTTTCTTGGATGTCTAGGGTCTAGAAATGCATGACCTTATCTACTACTAAGACAAAGTATATTACAACGACTGATGCCTACAAGAAAGCCCTTTGGTAAGGACAACCTTGGTATTACTATTACTCCTACACACTCCATTTGGATTCCAAGAGTGTTATTCAACTGTCCAAGAGCCAGTGGTGTTCTATGTGAAGACAAAGCTCATTGAGGTCCATGATCACTTTAATAGGGAGATGTTAGAGAACAAGTCTTAAGAGTGCCATTCAAGTTTAGTCAAAAGAGATTTCTAAACACATCACAAGTAGCTTGGGGAATTCTAAAGTAGTCTATGAGATAATGAGAGGAAATGATATCCTAAAATTATCACAGCATGACAAATCCATCATAATAATCTACCAATCCTTATGTAGATCTCAAACTTTGAAGGGAACCCTTTACATCAATACCCATTCATGATGCATTTTTTACCCAACATACACAAAGTAGTTGACTTTAATTTTTCCATTTAAGGAAATATTATGCCTAAAATATACATCTTGAAGGTCATGTTCAAACAATCCTCTTCAGTTATATGTCCTTCAAGTTTTGTTCACTTCATTCTCCCTCTAACACACACCCATAAAACTTATGCAAGTATGTGTGTAGGTGGGTATGTTGAAAAACATGGTTTTAGCCAGAAAAATGGGAATGAGCTATGGGAGAAAGAAGAAGAAAACCTAAAGAAGCATGATGCCATGAAAGAGACTTGCCTGATTAATAGTTGTGCCAAATACATTCTTTTATAGCTTTCTCTCTAGATAAATACACATAAGGGTGTAGGTTCTGCCCTTAAATCATGCAAGACCTTTTTAGCTCATCCAACATTCAAAGATTATAGGTAGTACAACCTTTTACAAAAGAGTTTCATTGCACATTTAGAACATGATTCTTCTTATGCAAATGTGGCCTTTTAATTCTAGCATTCGTATCTGCTATGTCCTAATTTTTTGTAGTTCTTGTAGTTTGGTTTCCCTTTGTTCTAGCATTCTTGCTCCTTGGGTCCAACTTTTCAATATGTCTTGCAAACAATCTTGGAAGATTATTTGCTATAGAGTTTAGATATTATGGGGTTTAATGAAGTTTTTTTAGTCTTCTCTTTGACTTTGCTGTTGAGAATAGAAAATGATGCTTGTATGTATGCCCATAGAGGCTGGATAGAGACTTGCCCATAAGTGGCTTTGTATGAGAGATAGACAATGATGTAGGAAGAGATGTCCTAAATCCCATAAGCATAGTAAGGAAGAGTGGTACTATCCAAAAAGCTATATAAGCATGCACTTGACACTCATTTCAATGCAATGGTACTATCGGTTTGAGTCACTGAAGACTATCTTTATGAGTCGAGAAGCTAATCTATCTTGGAACCTAATTCACTTGAGTTACAATCACTCATTCTAATAATGTATTGTGTGTTTGACTTGTGTCTACCATAGCTAGCTAGATGTAAAGTTTCAAGCCTTAACTTTACTAGGCTGCCAAAGAGCTAGTCTCCTAGTCCATGTTTGCATGCAAGGGGGGGTAGGAACTCATCATTTGAGGGGGGTGTTGAGAATAGCAAATGATGCTTGTATGTATGCCCATAGAGGCTGAATGTATGTCCATAGAGGCTGGATAGAGACTTGCCCATAAGTGGCTTTGTATGAGAGATAGACAATGATGTAAAAAGAGATGTCCCAGAACCCATAAGCACAATGAGGAAGAGTGGTACTATCCAAAAAGCTATATAAGTATATACTTGACACTCATTTCAATGCAATGGTACTATTAGTTTGAGTCACTCAAGACTGTCTTTATGAGTCCAAGCTAATCTATCTTGGAACCTAATTCACTTGAGTTACAGTCACTCATTCTGATAATGTATTGTGTGTTTGACTTGTGTCCACCATAGCTAGCTAGCTCTAGATCTGTGTTTCTCAACATTTGTCTTTTTGCTCATCACAAAGAGTAGATTCCCCTACGTTGATTTTTCTATTTGGCATATTTCTCAAAGTTTCTACCACTTGTTCATATCTTGTGTTAGGTTTGTCCACAATATTAAGTAGAACTAATAAATGCTTTATCTTCTTAGATAGTTTTATTAATAGAAACCATTTGCACCGTCAAGATTTAGATTTCTTTGTTAGTGAAGTCAAGGAGTCCTAATTGTTTAGATCCAGCATGAAAAAATCCATTAAAAGATTGATCATTGAGTTGTCGAAGGTCTTATCCATTTCATTGCAAGCCTCTTTTGCTTTTGTAGTCCTTTATATGTGATAAGGAATATCATCTAACGAGTCTTGTGCTACTATCCCAAGTGTTTTATTACTTTTTATTTTCCATGTTGTATCATTAGGGGCTTTGTGTTCCTAAAATATTTCCCAAAGGTTGTTTCACATTACTAGGTGATATACGGTTCTTATTTTCTAAGTGTGAGAACTATTGCTATTGAGTTTTTCCACTACTTCAATTTCAATCATTTTGAGGATGAAGACATGTTACTAGTGACTCACATAGGATTTCTAACTCTTTTTACAAAGAGATGAAGTTTTCTAAAGAAATATAAAAGAATTTGGTCAAGCACAATATTAAGATTCTACTTTCAAGGAGTGTGAACAACCCTTATTTCCTTTTAGAAATACTCGATTTTAGTATAAGGTAAATGTTGATATAGTTGTGTTTTAGAAATGGTTTTATATTAAACAAGCTCAAACACATGTAGTGAGAAACTAGATTTTAGCTTGAAGTTCTTCACTTCAAAATGATTGTAGTTTGAACAAGATTCAAACCAAACTAGTTGAACCCAACGTAATGTGAACAAGAGCTTAAAGGTAAACTAGTTCACTCCACAAGATTGTGAACAAGGTTATACCTTGTCATGAGGACTAGCGTCCTCTACGTGAAACCTTTGGGGCTCCTTCTTGTGGCTCTTGTTGTGCATGTACAAAAAATGTAATTTTTCCATGTTTCAACTTGCTAAGTTATTTAAATTCAAAACCAAGCCACAACATACGGCTACCAATTGCATGGAATGCAAATTGAATAATAGGGGATATCAAAGTCAAAAACCCTAAGCTTATCACAGGAGATTCAATCGATTGCCACTAACATTTTGAGTCATATGAATGAAATGCAAGGCACCATATTTCGACTCCTAATTAATCCAAAGGACTTATTAGATTCTTGTTGAAGTCGTACTTGCAGAAGGTTGAGAGACATGGAGTAGCATGGATGCTAGCACAAAATGGACTGTTGGGTGAACATGAAGGATGCTTGGAAGTGCTTGATCTTGTATGAGACTCGGAGTGTTACAGGAGTTGGGCTATTACCAAGATGATGGAGCAACCAACAAGGGATAGAGTACAAGAAAAGTGTGATTCGCAAGTTGACTAGTCTCTTTTATCGACAAAACTGGTGTTTTAAACCCTAAACTTCTAGGGCTTACGTTAATTTCGAAGGAGAGATGGGGACCGTAGCTAAAAAGCAAAGGTGATAATTCAAAAAAAGAGAACACATGAAAGTCTATTTTTGGAGGAGCCGATTGCTTTATGGTCTGTGATGGATAAAAAAAGGCTAATATTGCATGTGAAAAGACGCGAATTGGCAGGCAGAGAGTAGGAGAGTCATACTTGCATCAAATTAGTCACCATCTTTGGTTTGTGAACCCCGGGTTTCTCAGTGTGGGCACAATCCCTTGGATAGCAAGAAATTTGCATGGTGGCTCAAGACGACGGTCTTCAATTGCTTCTATACTCAACTGCGCAGGGTGGCAAGTTCAAGAAGATGGAGTAGCTAATACGACAGTATAGGACAATGGAAATAGTATACAACAGAGAGGAGGCTGCTGACATAAGGACCAGCATTGTCAGCTTCTCAGAGGGTGAAAATTTAACGATTTCCTCTTAATCATCAAGAGCCTATGCATATGCTGAATGAAGGAGAAGTTGACTGACCAAAGTTATATGTTTAGAGGGGAAGCATAGGGGAACACCCTCACAATCGACGGCACTTTTGGATGGCAAGGACACACAGAACTCACGGACCATTGCACAACTACATGCCGGTCAAGGATCCCCTGCAATCCACGCAGGATGATGTAACTTCTAACCTTCACAAATCCAACGTCAATTACCATAACGACAACTGAAAGCGACGTATAGGGATTAGGCTGCGGATCTGTTGGAACTGTCTGGAACCGCTCATATTGAAAGAGATGAGAGTTGAACTCAGTCACGAAGCAATGGCACAACTGATTAAGGCTTATTATTTCATGAGATGTTAGATGGCGATTGGTTGCAGCAATCAATTTGAAGCCCTACATAAGGCCCAGCTGCATGAGCGTGATCATCCTTTGAGGCCAGTTTGTTGATGAGGAAGCTGAAGCAAAATTGACTAGTATATGTTGCTTGGAGAGGAGGAGGCATTTTCTCTCATTGAAAGGCTCTCTTGCCATAGTCTCAACATATGTGCATTCAACCACATAGCATTCTAGAGTTTATATCCATCTTGTGAAGGGACCTTATGTATGCAGGCTCCAACTTTGTATTCTTTGTTGTGTCAAAGCACAAGAGGAGATTCAGCCTTAGAAGAATCCAATGCACCAAAAGGATTCAAATAAATTCACTCAAACCTTCATAACATGTTGTTGTCTCTTTATACTACTCCTTTGCCCATCATTTGAACTTGCCTATGAGAAGGTCTCTACCCTTACATGAAAGAGTCAAAGCCTAGCAAACCATCTCTCTCTATTTAATACCATGAATGCCAAGTCGAGCAAAATTTCAAGTGGTGCCCATGTGTGTGAAGCCCTACGTTTTACCTTTGAAAGACTCTTACCTTGCCTCAATTTGTGATTAAGAACTAGTGCCTCTATCTTATAAAGAGAGTTAAAGTTGTCATCTATGTCATGAAAGCTTACATACATGCAATTGAGTTATGTTTCAAGGACTTGAAAGTCATGGAAAAATGCAAGCTGAGTTCTAAGTTTTCCCATAGTTAAAGTTCTCTTGAATGTTAAGTGCTAAGAGAGGAGTTGATATACAATGTATAGGCTACTTTTCTAGAGTATTTCCTATGTTAGGGCGACTACTTTGGTGTTTTTCTAGAGTACTTCCTATGTTAGGGCAATGTTTGTAGATCATTCATAAATACTTTGAGTTGAACCTTTTCTCTTATTTCTTGGCTGTGGTAACTTATCCTTATCAGGAACTCAATTTGAAGCTCACTTGAAGGAAGTCTCTTTGCCCTACAAGCCTTGTAATTGACTCGTAAGCTTTTATCCCTAACACTCTACATTGAATGTAATCATGCAAAGTTGATTTATGCTATGGCATCATATATGAATGATGGGATGCAGAGTTGTTTATGATATAAGACATCATATTGTACTTGATTTTATAATTTGTGATTGCTCTTACAGTCAAGAAAACAAGCTTGATTTGAGTTAGAACTTATGAGATAATACTCTTGTGATCTTTGCTAAGAACATGCAGTTGGAAGCTCTATTAACATCTTCAAGGACTTGGCTTGAAGCCTTCACCCCTTCTCTTATCTCTACCATCTCCGGAGTCTAAGCTCTTGAACCCCCATACACTCTTCTTTCTCAAACCCTTGTGATTGACCATGAAGTATCTCTTGAACCTTTAAACATTCACTATAATCTACTTATCTCTTGAAGACACATCTCCATCTATCTTGTTCTGTTTTCTTGTCAAACCCCTGTGGTGACCTGCAATCCTAAGCACTGCAATGTTAGAGAACCTGACATGAAGGTCAGTGTAAGAGAACTCCAAGACGGGCGATTCTTTAGGAGATACTCTACAACAATTGGTGCACATACTACAGTAGACTCAGCAACAACAAATCCAAATGTTACAACAACAACAACAAAGGCAAGACGAAGAAAAGATTGATTTCACAACTATCAAGGCCCTAGACGAAGTTGGGAAAAAATTAAAACAATTTAATGGTTAAGATGTCTCTGCTTTCATTCGCTTGTATGTTGAGAAAATGCTCCTCTTTGGTGTACCGCAACATACATGGATTCACTATTCTGCCAGACTAGCCAAGCATGGTCTTAAAGAAAGAATCCATGGTCTTTTTTAGCTAGATGCAGATTGGGCTGCATTCAAAAAAGACCTATGCGAAGAATTCTTCTTAGAAGATTCTGGCCTAATGACGAAGAAAAGTTTCATTGATTGGGTTGAGAAACCCAACAAAGGTTTAGCTGCAACAACTTTATACCATAAGTTTGAAAGTAAATTTGGACAACTTGATACTAAAGACCAACAAATTATAGAAGGTTAGAAGATTGAATTATTCCTTAAGGTTGTAGGTCCCATTCTACAAGAGAAGCTTGCTATCAGGAGTCAAGACTACATGGACAGATGTTACTGATGCAGTTAACATGATTGCTCAAAGAGAGCATATGCGACTAAGATAGGGCTCTACTTCAACTTCAACAACTCCATTGATGGAGCTTATTTCACCTTCAAAATTTCCTATTTCTTTGACTTATCAACCAACTCTTTCTTCTTCAGTTCCTTCTAAAAATGATATCATAGATGAACTCATTAAAACCATGCGTGACCTTCATTTGAATCTTATAGAAATTAGTTCTAAGGTGGAGAAGTTGGATGTCAAAGTTGAGAAATGAGGATGATCCTCAACTCAAAGACCCATGAGAGAAGGCTTTAAGCGGCATTGTATTTGGTGTGGCAGCCAACAACATGACAAGAGAGAGTGTTTCACCTTCCAGGAGGTTGAAGCACATAAGCTTGTCTTTTGGACAGACAGAAAAATCCATGTAGCTGAAACTTGTCTTTCACTGGAGCCAAATTTTGACAATGGTGGAATAAAAAAAGATTGGAAGATTTAGCTGTAAAGAATGCCTACGCTGTAATTGATGCAGCTACTTATGGGCTACAAATTGAGCCAACTAAATCAAATTTGAAAGCATATAAAGCTAATGTGTAATATAAAGTATGGATACATGCACTAGATCGAATGGAACGTGGTAAAGTAGCCAAAGACAATTTGTCTAATGCTAGTCAGTACATTCAAGGATCAACTGGTTGGAAAGAACCATTAGATTCTTTTTCTGCTTTTGCACATTTGGCTGACGTCAATCACAAAGAAGTATTGATTGACGAAAAGAGAAGAAGAGAAGATGAACCATGGCCTTTCTCTTCTGGCCCTCCGAAACGGGTAACTAGAAGAACGCTTGAACAACCAAAGCTTGCTGAAAATATAACCCCAGATCAAGAGATGGAAGATGCGCCACAAACAAAGAAGACCAAAGAAAAGAAGAAAGGCAAGCAGCTAGGCTACAAATTGCAGTCTGACATTGAATCTCCAACCAATCTCAAACGAGTCCTAAAAGAATGAATTCTGGGAAGCAAAATTAACCCAAGTAGTCACTACTCCCATACACATTGGGAAAGAGCAACAACAAAGACAGTAATCAAAATTGGAGAAGAAGAAACACCATGTATTGCACTCTTAGACCATGGTTCTGAGATAAACATCATGGCCAGGAGCCTCTATGAAAGTGATGGATGGCCCATAGATATTGATCCCGGCTGGCGAATGAGAGCTGCAAAGAATTCTTCTGGAGAGTTATATGTTGCATGTCCTAATGTGCAGAAAACTATTGGAGACATAAAAGATAATTTTCACTTCTTTGTTTAAGACTCCTATAGTTACCCTATTATTCTTGGGCAACCTTACATTTTTTAAGCCTGCTTGGAAACAAAAGCTCTGGATGATGGTTCTTCCTATGCTTGAATCCGAAGCAAGGATAATGAACGAGCTATCCAATTTCTTATTGCGTGTGTTAACCATCATCAAAACAGAGATCGATTGTGTGATTATCATGTGTCTCCTAATGCTTGAGGATTCAAGGGTTTTCGGGCTGCACTACTATAAAAGGAGGCTATGGCAATGCATCATGTGAAAAGATTGAACCTCCTTTTGCTACACAAATTGTGTCTCTAGTAAATCTGTATGTATGTACAGCCAATAGTATGGGCTCTTATAAGTCTCTTCCATCCATGACTAAGGCTGAAAGAAAATATTTATGTCATGTAAAAAGGGTGCTGAAAACTTATGACATGATGGCTGAAAATGAAGATATTTCGGGCATTTTTTTTGGACTGATTACTACTGACACATTGGCTGAAATATATGCAGCTACTCATATAGAAAATCAGGTTGAAAATTAGTCCATAGAAGTATGCACATTGGATTTTTATCAAACAATTCAAGAATTTTTTGAGAAGGAAGATGTTGGTTTACTCAACAAGGCTGAAGTGCAAGTGGAGACAAAATACAAGACGGTGAATAAGAAAGTCAAGCATGTCTCAGCCCTCTTACATCCTGAAAGTGAAGGGTTGGCTGGTGATAGGATACCAAATCAACCAAATCTTCGTGATCCTTCCAATGTTGGTCACAAGTTCACATCTAAAAGTATAAAAGAGCTCAAAATAAGTGAAATTTTTTTCCTTTCATCGCCTAAAAAACACTCTTTTATACAAATGCTAATGAAACATGGAAAAGCTTTTGCATTTCAACCAAGTGAAATAGGATTTGTGGATCCAAATATTGTGGCTCCTATGGTTATTTTTACGGTCCCACATGTGCCTTGGAATCTCAAGGCCATTCCCGTTTCAAAGGTGCATTTGCCCAAATTATTGGAACTTCTAAATAAAAATATCAAAATGAAGACTTTAGAACCTTCTTCAGTGCCCTACTCAAACCGATGGTTTACCCTGCCCAAGAAAAATGGATCTTTATGATTCATTCAAGATTTATAGCCTGTTAATCGTGTCACAATCTAAAATGTTGGTTCGGGTCCAATTGTTGATGAGTTTGCTGACGCTTTTGCAAGAAGAGCAATTGATTCTATGGGCGAATTATATTCAGGATATGACCAATTTCAGCTTTCATTAGAAAACCGAGACATTACCACAATGAAGACACCTCTTGGATTGGTCCGCATGTGCACTCTACCACAAGGTGCAACAAACTCCGTAGCCCATATGATGAATGCCATGCACAAAGTCTTAAGGGACTTTATTCCACAACTTACTCTTCCATTTCTTGATGATGTACCTATCAAGGGATGTGAAGTCAATAAAAAGAATGAGGATCTTGATGAAGATAGTTGCAGGACATTTGTAGTTAACCATATTCATGATTGTGATAGGATTTTAACAAGGCTAGAAGAGGTATATCTTACCCTTTCTGAAGCTAAGTGGATTTTTGGAGTAGAAGAAGTCCTAGTGGTTAGGCATCTATGTGGCCCCTATGGACGTAAACCTTCACCAATCAAGATAGATGCCATCAAAAGAATGCAAGAAAAATGTACAAATATTTTTGAGGTGAGAAGATTTCTTCGTGCATGTATATTCTATCTTATATGGATATCACATTTTGCTCATGTCGCTGAAAATATTTATCAATCATTAAGAAAATGCTAAAGATTCTCTTGGGGGAAAGAGCATACTCTCACTATACGCAAACTAAAGAAGTTGTTAATTTCCCATTGGGATATGATGGGCTGTTGGCTAGGAATACCTTGAAGATAACAAGTATGCAATTAGTTTTGGAGCAAAGGTTCTCAATGAACATCAAAGAAGGTATGCATAAGTAAAAAGGAAATTGTGGGGAGTTGTAAAAACATTAAAGTGTGTTCATGAATACTTTATAGGTGCTTTTGTAGTGGTAGAAACTCATTGTCTTGCACTCTTGGGCATGATTACCAACTGTTCTACACCCGACATAGCTATGCTAAGATGGATTGCATATATTAAATCTCTCAACCCCGAATTAAAGCATATTGCAAGAAAGGAGAATCTAGTTGCTGACATGCTATCACGTGCAAGATATGACAATGAGGAAGAGCTAATGGAAAAAGATGAAGCTAAAGAATCTATACTTGAAGACTTTCATTCTAAGGCTCCATATACAGAACCAAAGCTGAAAACTGCAGGTGTGGATGATCTTTTTAATGATACAGCATTAAGTTCAGCAAGAACAGGAAAAGTCACTATTATAAATCAACAAACAGCAACAAAAGTCAAAATTTTGTCAATGGAGAAAGGGTGGTCAACTAGAGGCCAACATGCTCATTGCATTGCTCAAGTTCTAATTCATTTCCTTGAAGAAGATTGGCTGAAAATTGGCCAATATTTGAGCACAATGAAGAAGAAAGAGACTTGGACTGATGAAGAGTTCAAGCATATTAAGAGGAACACTTATGGCTTCTTTCTTAAAAATGGGCATCTATGGAAGCACGCAAACAAGAAGAAAGGAGTGCATGTCCGTGTTTTAGGTAATAAAAGGTTGCAACTATAGGTAATAAAGGAATTTCATGAAAGCTTGTGGGCTGGTCATAGAGGCATATGGGAAACCTTTAGTAAAGTCAAAGAAAAATATTGGTGGCAAAACATATATCGGGACATAGCACATTTTATTAAAACTTGTTATGTGTCAAATGTACTCTATGGTTAAGCATTGAGATGGATTACAACCAACTTATCCCTTCTCTATACATTATAGATGGGTTATTGATCTTATAACCATGCCTACTAGAATATGGAATATGCGATATTTAGTGCTTTCAAGAGAGGATCTAACCAATCAAGTTGAACGCAAAGCCTTAACAACCAAGACCACTCAAGCTATTTATCATTTTTTGCTTGAAGATGTGTTTTGTAGATATGACTATCTTCATAAAGTAACTGCAGATAGAGGAGAGTTGGATGTCGATGAGGCACACAACTTATTTGCTCAATTGGGTATCAAGTTGGCTTTTACATCAGCCTTCAAAACTGAAGGCAATGAGAAAAGTAAGAGAGGGCACCAGTCTATTCTCAAAGCTCTAGCAAAGTCTTGTAGAGAAAAGATCAAAGAATGGCCTAAAATGATACCTCTTGCATTATGGGCTGACCAGACTACTCACAGTGTCGTAACTGGCTATATGCCAACTGAACTTATGTATGGACAACAACAAATTATGCCAATTGAAGAATCTATTATCACATGGAGTCTTCTACCTTGGGAGAAAGGCATTAGTAGAGAAGAGTTGCTGACTTTGCGCATATGGCAGCTAGAAAGAAGGCCTAAAGATGTTCAAGCAGATATTAAGAAGTTAAGAATAACAAGACTAAAAAACAAAAGAAGAATTTATAAGCAACATCGACTTCAGTCAAGAGCTATCCAAGAAAATCATTAGGTGCTTCTCTACAAAAGGAGCCTAGATAATCAATACAGTGCTTCTAGGAAGATGGTAAAGCGTTGGTTTGGCCCATATGTGGTAAAAGTCATTCATGACAATGCTACATATTCAGCTGAATTGGATGGGACCAGCATAAAGATACCTATAGTTGGAAAAAGAATCAAGCTCTTCAAATGAAGAGAAAGTTCAACATATGAGTTAGAAGACTTGGATATAATTCAAGATCATGAAGACATAGAGGAAGAAGAAGAGGTAGAAGATGAAGACATTGACATGGCAGAAGATACTTCTTCTGATACTGCAGATTTGTAAGACTTTGGCACATGCCACAAGATGTGTAGGTTAGGAGGGGATGGATTTCATGCCACTACATGCACACCATGTAAAGAAATCTAGAGTGTGACTTTCTTATTGATTTAGAGAGCCAATTCTATTTAAGACATTAGTGTTAATATCAATGGTTCAAAAATATTAGATTTTTGGATAAGTTTTAGCCAATTTTTTATATTTGAGATATTGTCTCTTGTGAAAATCCATAAAGCTGTAGATAACTTCTAGATTATGATAATATGTAAAAGAAAGCATGTAGCTTTCAGCTAATTTGGGAGGAGTTTATGTAAAAGAGATATTAGCAAAATCGCACGATGCGTGATCATTGTTTTCAGGCAGTGAGCATCACTTCAAAGTGGGAGATGAAGAAGGACTGATCTAGCACAATTTTGGCCAAGTGTGCTGGACTTTTACCTCTCTTTCGAAGCCAATGGAAGCATCAAATTGGCTATCTGAGCAGTAGTAAGGAATATATTACTTTGTACAATTTTTTTTCTATTAGAGTTTTATCTTCTCATAATGCAGAAATAAACTGACACGGTTCATCTCTGTTAGTATTCTTATGCATTTTCTAATTCTTTCTGTGAGTATTCTTCTATGTCTTCTATTTCTTCGAAACCCTTCTCTTCCATCTACTCCTCTCCCTGAATCTCCCTTCACCCTCGTGGAAGAATTTTGACACCAAACACACCGACACCGTGTTAGGGGAAGTTTATGCTATCATTAGAGGTGAATTCGAGAATATATTTGGGCTGATTTGGGGCTGATATCTTCAACCATATTCAGATAATTAGCTACAATAGTATTCTTTTAATTTATTTCTTACTCTAAAAGAGACTTTTTGTCAAAATATGTAAGTATTATGCGTCCCTATGGCAGGGCAATGTTTGTAGATCATTCATAGACTCTTTGAGTTGAGCTTTTTCTCTTATTTCTTAGATGTGCTAACTTATTCTTATCAGGAACTCAATTTGAAGCTCACTTGAAGCAAGTCTCTTTGCCCTACAAACCTTGTAATTGACTCATAAGATTTTGTCCCTAACAGTCTACATTGAATGTAATCAAGCAAAGTTGATTCATGCTAGCATCATGTATGAATGATGGGATGCAGAGTTGTTTATGATACATGACAGCATATTGTACTTGATTTTATAATTTGCAATTGCTCTTATAGTTAAGGAAACAAGCATGATTTGGGTTAGAACTTATGAGATAATGCTCTTGTGATCTTTGCTAAGAACATGCAGTTGGAAGCTCCATTAATATCTTCAAGGGCTTGGCTTGAAACCTTCAACCCTTCTCTTATCTCTACCATCTCCTGAGTCTAAGCTCTTGAACCCCCATACACTCTGCTTTCTCAAACCCCTGTGATTGACCGTGTTGTAACTCTTGAACCTTTAAACATTCACTATAATGTAGTTATCTCTTGAAGACACATTTCCATCTATCTTGTCCAGTTTTCTTGCCAAACCCTTGTGGTGACCTTCAACCCTACGCGTCACGACGTCGGGTATGGATATAGATATAGATGTAGATGTGCAGATACTTTTTGGGCAAGATATAGAGCATGCCATGGAGTATCTTCAATAGTTGCATGAGCTTAGGTATGTGGATGATACAATTGGAATGCATCTTTTGGTTATATGTCTAATGCTCAGTGAAGCTTTTAAGTCCCTCATGACACACGATGATTCTAGGGATAAAAATATTCTTTGTGTGCAAAAGATGCAACAAGTGGTAGATTCAAATGTACAGATGATTGAGCTTGGATATGTAACTTATTTCACTTATGATTTTTAGAATAAATTTGTGAATTTATGCACAAGGCTTGTTAGGGCATACAATTATCAACAAAGGGAAAAATAGAAAGAGCAAGATCAAAGGATGTGGGAAGAGGAGGAACTAAGGATGAAAATGTAGCCAAAGAAGGATGAATTGATAGAAGAAGCACATGTTTTTTTCAAGGGCTCACTTGTTTCTACTTCAGATGCTAAGTGTTAACCTATTATAGATTTTTTTGTTGTGCTTATTAAGGAGTTGAGCACGTATGTAGTGATTGCCTATATTAAAAATACAAATTGCTCTATATAGAGGAGGCTTATGTAGTGACTAATGATGCTTTGAGCTTCCACACTGATGATATCTCTTTAGTTACTATGGATGCTTTGAGTCATCACATAGATGATGTTTTTCAAATACTATTGAGGCTTTGAGTACCCATGCAAAAGATACCTTATAGGAGCTGAAACCGGATGAGATGGACAACACATACGCAAATTTTTTGATTGCTTATGAGGAAGCATATGAGGCTCATTTACTATTGGATGTAGTAGAGACTATTGTTATGCTCACTAGTCATAGCATAGATGCCTTGGAAGAGCCTGTAGTGGAGGAGTCTACGATTGCAAATAAGGATTTTCTTAGTGCCTATGAAGATGCTTATGAAGCTCATGTTTTACTTGATGTAGGGACGCATAGGCATATTAGTGACTTGCTAGATGCAAAAGATTTGCAGGAGACACTTGTATTTTATGAGACAGCTCATGAGCTAAAGGGGATGCCTATAAAGGATGTTGATGCTTCATAAGGGGAGAATGTTTTGAATTCTTTATTTGATTCCTTGACATAAAAAGTAGAGATGTTTGATGATCTAGCATGCCTCGATATTTTTAGTGATGCTCAAAGTGTATTGGAGGCTACTAATGCTCAGATTATGCTCGATGTGCATTAAAAGGGTGAGGAGAAGTAGCTTCCCATGCAATGGATTCTGAAAGAGTGAGCATGTTTCTCTATATTTATTGATGGGTGCATTTTGAACATGTATATGGAGGTTCAAAAGCCATGATTGTATGATGCACACCCAAGGCCTTATGACCCAAGATGGGGTGTTTGGTATCATGCTAGAGTTGTGCAACAAACTGTGACATTGATCTATGATTGAGGTGGATACTTACATATGCACATGATGAATAAAGAACTTATTATTTGTTATTTGACATGGGTGGTTGCATCGGTGGCACATCTAGAGGATGTGTAGATTTGGAGGGGGTAGACGTCATGAGGACTAGCATCCTCTATGTGAAAAATTTGGCTGCTTCTTGTGGTGGGTAAATTTTGAGTTGAAAGGAATAAGTGGAGAATGATAGCACAAGTAGGGTTCAAAATAAAACGTTGAGAGACATGGAATAGCATGCATGCTAGTAAAAAATTGACTATAGGGTGAACATGAAGAACACTTAGAAGTGCTTGAGGTTGTATGAGACTCCGAGTGTTACACGAGTTGGGCTATTATCAATATGATGGAGCAAGCAACAAGGGGATAGAGTATAAGAAAAGTGTGATTCACAAGCTGACTCATCTCTTTTATATACACAAATGGTATTTTAAACCTTGACCTTCTAGGGCTTAGGCTAAGTTTGAAGGAGAGATGGACTACAATTAAAAAGAAAATGTGATAATTAAGAAAAAGAGAATGCATGAAATGTTATTTTTGGAGGAGCCAATTTTGTTTACGGTGGTGATGGAAAAAATAATACTATTATTGCATGTGAAAAAATGCGGATTGGCAGGCAGAGACACAAAGAGAGAGTAGGAGAGTCATAGCTATATCAAATTAGAGACCATCTTTGGTTTGTGCACCCCGGCTTTTCTCAATGTGGGTGCAATCCTCTAAATAGAAAAGGAAGTTGAAAGGCATCTCAAGAGGACAGTCTTCAATTGCATCTGTCAATTGTGTAGGGTGACAAATTCAAGAAGGTGGTGTGGCTACAAGGCAACCAATCTTGAGGCAAAGAGGAGTAACCTTATTGTATTATCATAGAGGAAATGATGGACAATAGTATCACTTGAGAAACTCCTAGGAAGGCATTGTTTGTATACATGCCAATGGAAATAGTATACAACAACAGAGAGGAGGCTACTAACACAAGGACCAGTATTGTCAACTTGTAAGAGGGTGAAAATTTTCTGATTTCCTATTAAACATCAAGAACCTATGCATAAGCTAAAAAAAGGAGAAGCTTAATGTCTAAAGTTGAATGTTCAGAAGTGAAAGCATAGGGAACACCATCACAATCGATAGCACTTTTGGATTGCACACACTACATGCGGGTCAAGGATCCCCTACAAAATCCACACAAGCTAATGTAACTGTTGGGAATTGCGCATATTGAAACAACTATTGGGAATAGCGCATATTGAAAGAGATGAGAGTTGAACTCACTCAAGAAGAGATTGCACAACTAATTAGGGCTTAGTATTTCATGAGATGTTAGATGGTGATTGGTTGCACGTCTAATCTATTTGATGCCCTACATGAGGCTCTTCATGAGCTTGATCATCTTTTGAGGCCAGTCCATTGATGAAGAATCTAAAGAAAAATTGTTGCTTGGAGAGGAATAGGCATTTTCTCTCATGAAAAGGTTGTGTTAACATAGTGTCAACATATATGTGCTCAACCACATAGTAGTTTAGAGTTAGAGCCATCTTGTGAATGCACCTTATGTATGCATGCTCCAACTTTGTATTCTTTGTTGTCAAAGCGCAACAAGAGAAGTCTTAGAGGAATCAAATGCACCAAAAGGATTCAAGTAAATTCACTCAAACCCTCAGCACATGTTGTTGCCCCTTCATTGTACTCCTTTTCCCATCATTTGAGCTTTCCTATGACAAGGTCTCTACCCTTACATGAAAGAGCCAAAGCCTAGCAAACCACCTCTCTCTATTTGATACCACGAATGCTAAGTCAAGAGCAAAACTTGAATGGTGCCATTATATGTGAAGCCTACCTTCTACCTTTGAAAGACTCTTATCTTTCGCCAATCTACAATCGAGAACTAGTGCTTTATTTAATAAAGAGAGTTAAAGTTTTCATTCATGTCATGAAAGCTTCGGTACATGTAAATGAATTATGTCTCAAGGACTTGGAAGTCCTGGAAAACACTGAATTGTATTGCATGTCACATTCAATGCAAGTTGAGTTCATAGTTTTCCCATGGTTAAAGTTCTCATGATGAATGCAATGTGCCAAGAGAGGAGTTGATATACCATTAGGAGAAATATGGACTCTCTTTTTTGCCCCTTAAGGAGTGAATAAACAAATATAGGCCTAACCAATGAGAGAGTTGGGATTCCAGATTCATGTAACATGAATCTTCTAGCCATATTTTGGCCCAAATCTTCCCTTAATAATAAAATAAGGGAAAATGTGTGGAATACAATGCTGACATTAGAAGTTTGTGACTCAAATTTTCATTTTCTTATTTTTTTATGTTTGACTTTTCATTTCTCCCCTTTTCAGTTTTCCCATTTTTTTTAGGCAGAAATCAAATTTATCATATCTCTTTCCCTGCTTCTTCTTTGCTGACGAAATTTTACAGCCTCATTGTTGTTTGCCCTAGCTATTATCCTGTGAAATTTCATTTCCTCTACACTGTTGAACAGTCCACGAGGGAGACGAGGAACGGAGGAAGAGAGAGGAGAAGAGAGACACGAGACACCGGAATTGGAACCCCAGAAGTGCATCAAGTGAGCACACATAGTTGGAATATATAGAGGGGACCACGGATGCTATATATAGACAAACTATATATAGCTAATACCCCTGCTCAAATAAAGGTCCTTAACTGTGGATGAAAAAACCCTTGGGGGCTCAAGGGAAAAACCCATAGCTCTATATAGCCCTACTGCTATATTAATATGGAAAAGATATTATTACAAAGTTGAAATGAGCTAAATCACTCCTGAATATACAAGTGCCTGTTTGTAGGCATCGAAGGAGCTACATCACTCCTAAATTACTATAGATAAATGAAGGAGCTACATCAATCTTGAATTACAATAGATGAAGGAATCGAAGGAGATAAAGGGCCATGAAATTGCTTTATCTTGAGTGTGGATATAATCGGCTATGCAGCATAATCTGTGACACCAAAATCTTAATAGAAAATGTTATATCAACATTAGAACACAATCATAATGTCATAAATCAACTTAGCAGCTAGAATACACAATAAAAATTTCATTAGCTCATCAGCTAGAATATACGAAATAGCAGCTGGTATACCACCAGCAAATGGAAAGAAGAATGGACGAGATGAGCATTATCAAGATGAAAACATTAGTTGCAACATCAACTCCTTAGCTAGAATAGATAAAATATCAAGTAGAATAAACATAAGCTTGAATAGAGGAATCAGCTGAAAATAGACAAACAACAGCTGGAAACAATGAAACAACTCTGACTGCTAGAGGTGTTGCTACCGCTGAAGCCGCCTCTGGCGTCTGATGAATCCATGGCAGTCTCAAGGCAGAGACCCTACGGTGACATCGAAGAATGCCTCGTCATCCCTGACAAGAAGATTGGCAAAGGTAAGGCCTATGACTTTGTCAGTCTTTGTCATCCCCGACAAGAAGACTTGTAAGCTCTGTGATAACCTAATAATAGCTATCCTCTTACCCTCCATAGCCACCAGCTTCTCTGTGTGCCTCTGCTATTAATCGCTCTTCTGTCTGCCGATATTCATCATCCAATCGAGGTCCCGTAATATTAAAATATCATCAGCACATCAACTATAAGCTGGAATAACAAAAATGTCATATCATTAGCTGGAATATCAAGAGCTCATCAGCTGCAACATCAACCAAAGATCATCAGTTGGAAACATAATATCAAGACAAAACATTTGCTAGAAAACAGATCATCAACTAGAATATCATTAGCCCATTAGCTGAAACATAAAATAAGACAAAACATGAACAAAATATGATCAGTTGGAATATAAATGAAATGAAACATCTGTTGGAACATCATCAGCTAGAATAATATATCAATATGAAACAATTGTTGGAGCATCATTAGCGAGAATATAAACTAAACAAATTAGAATATGATAAACAAAATATGTAACAAATAAAATATCAAGACGAAAATGTTTGCTAGATCATTATTTCCTTAGCTAAAATAAATGAAATATTAATATTATAAAATAAGCTTACTAGGACAAAATAGGCTTACTAGAATATCCTAAAAGAGTTAAATGAACTCATTAGCTATAGTACGAAGACATCAACTAGAAAATCATCAACTAGAAATACTGGAAATATCAACTTGAAATATCAAACCATGAGGTAAAGAAAAACATCATCTTAAAAATATAGAAATGATAGAAAATTAATGATAGGCTTGTCTTACAAGACGAAATAATGATGATAAAATTACTAGCTTACCTTGCAAGATGAAATTATAGAAACAATAATATATGGAGACAAACAATGAGACAAGCTTATATATCCACCATAGAGACAAGAATATATCAAGACAAACAATGAGAAGCTCAAAAATTTGTGAAATGTAGATATATGTTTGATCAAAACTTGCACAAAATTTCATAATCATAGCTAAGGCAAACTGTCGTGTAGATTTACAAATTTCAAACACCAAATCTCATCAAGAGAGCATAATATCCGAAATTGTGAAAACAAAATCACAAACTATTACCACATACATATTCAAGAACCACATATTTAAATGGACAAGATTTTCTAAAGCTTTGAAGCTTTGATAAACACAAGTCGAGAGTTAAAGCATCCACAAAATGCAATTCTTCTACGATCATGATAAGACTCAAAATAATAATAGATTGTAGCCTTTTGAATATCCAATTTTAATAAAGCTTTTTGTTGAAAATTGTCATGATAGTCACACAATCAGCGCTACTTGGGGCAACCAACATAAAGTATATTATGATACAAAGTATTTCAAGGACAAAAGAAAGGAAAACTAATCTAATGTTTTTCGTGTGACGACCTTTGCTATTAAAACAAAGGGGTGCTATTTCAGTCGCGTGAAAATAGGAGAGTAGAAAACGAAGAAAAGAAAGAGGGAGAGAGAGAAGAGAGAAAGGGGAGAGGACGGCTTGTGTGTCGACTCTTGAGTCCTCTTTTCTTTCTCTCACTCTCTCTGTATGGGGCGCTCTCTCTCTCTCTCTCTCTCTTTTGGTCGTTTGTCTGCTATGGAAACCCTTCTCTCTCTCTATCTCTCTCTCTCTCTCTCGATCATTTGGAAACCCTTTCCTTCATTTTTGAGGCCCTTTCTCTATCCTTCATCTCTCTCTACAGGGGGTGTTGTGTACACGTTTGACTATAGAGAGAGGGAAGGACCGGCCTCTCTCTCTTTGTGTTTCCGTGTCGGCTAGGCTATGGCATTTTGGCTATGACGCTTCTGCACCTTTTTTGTGCTAATGCCTCTCACGTCTAATGAGATGATGATGAGCGGCAGGATGAGGAGGAGGTGGCAAAACCAAATTCGCGGCACACACAGATGTTCACTCCTCATGCCTAACAGCTTGAGAAGGGTCCTTCCAATTAAGGTAATGGAGGAGGTGATTGCGACTGGCAGCGGACTAGGCCAAAAATGGCTGGAAGACAGGGCAAAGACCCCCACTCTATGGGGCACGGAGGAATCAGAGTTTTGGCAAGACAAGGTGTTCAAGGTACCACACACTGTAAGGGGCTACAACTGCCAACCTCTCTGGAGAAGGCGAATATGCGATATCAATATGCTCGCCTAGATGGCGTTTTGCAACACCCTATCCTACGAGAGGAACGACCCCACATTCATGGCATATCCTTGTAGGGTAGGCGTGGATTTTATTGCCACCCTCCACGGGCAGCATGACTTCCCCATCATCTACAACTCCAACGCCACCTCCTTCGAGCATGCCCTCCTTTTTGATTTAGGAAGCCTAAGTGACTCCATGATGCGCTTTCTCGTAGACTTCTCTTACTGTCCAGATCCTGCCTTTATAACTACATGTAATTACTTTAGGCTTCTTAATCTATTACTCAAGTAAGATCCGACACCACAAGAGAATGGCTTGCCCCCCTCTTTTTTGATCCCAATGCTATTTATAGCTGCGCTATGGCACGCCTAATGATGAGAGCTAGCCTACTCCCCTCCTTTTGCCTAGCCCTCCTAAAGGACATGAATGACAGCTAGTTTACTAGGTGCAATCACCCTTTCCTCTCCACCACCTCTCTCCACGTCCACATGAATCTGAAAGAATACATGCAAAGCCACCAATTTTTGCACAAATCCATCCGACCCCCTTCCCCTCCTCATTCAGATGAAGAGAATTAGGCCCTGGCTATCATTCCACAACTATAACAAAAAAAAAAAGTAAAAGCGGAGAAAAGAACAGCATGAAATACACTCTCCACTGACTGCCAACATAGCCCACTTGCAGAGCACTTACCCCCACATAAAGCACGATCACTGCACCTAGGGGTTCTTAAGTTAGGTGTGTCTACTGGCTTCGATTGGCCGGATCCACTCCTAACCCCTTAGCCCTTTTGCTCCTCCCCTTCACGCTTAGAGCACATCAAGGGCAGGACATACCTACGGAGGTAACACCCGCCTATGGTTAGACCTATTACCCTAAGCCACTTGCACCGCACCTCCCTTGGCACAAATGGGGTCCCCAAGTGTGGGACATCACCCAGGCTCGCCTGCGGTTAGACCCACCTCTGCATTCCACTAGCATGAGCACAATCCACTAACACGATGAGGTAAGCACTCCCCTTAGGAACAACACCGCATCTTCTCCTTTGAAACCTCACAAAAAGCAACAAACCACCGACCTTGGAGGACCCGTCAACCACGCAATACCCATTTGACTCCTCCGACGAAAATTTCACAGCTCCCACAAGCACCTAAGTCTCCAAGTGGCCCTCACCATTGCACCACTTGGCCAATTGTCTGCCAACCTACAACAACACAAAGGTGCCATGGGACTGGCACCCGTCTAGGAGGGGGTAATGTTAACCCCAAGTCGAGATGGCCGAAAAAGAAAGAAAAAAACAGAAAAAACATGGAAAAAGAGCAAAGACACGCAGGCGACATCCCAAGCTAAGCCGGGGCAAAAAGCACAATTTTAAATGAAGGGCGCCTCAAAAAACTTGGAAAAATCTTGTAAAAGAGCGCTAGGCTCCCTCCTGTGCCAATTGTAAAATACTAGATGGGTTAAGGCTAGAGGCATAAGGCTAGAAGAGGGAAATGGAAAAAAGACCTTGCCATAAGGGCCGGTGTCATATTGCTGCGTATTTGAGGTGTGAAAACCACCCAAAAGTTGTGCATGAGATTTGTTACTTTGTACATACTTAGTTGTTATGTTTGCTCTTTCATTCTATGCCGAAGATGGAGAAGAATAAGGAATTTGGTAGACTGGTAACTTGAGATGCAATCTCATGGGCTACACTTATTTCAAGATATGCCGATTATGGAACTTTGCGAGGGAGGAGAGTTGTTGGATCGCATTCTCTCACGGGGCAGAAGATACTCTGAGGAGGATGCAAAGGTTATTGTGGTGCAAATTTTGAACATAGTATCCTTCTGCCACTTGCAAGGTGTTGTTCATCGGGGTCTGAAGCCAAAGAATTTTCTTTTCACAACAAAGGATGAAGCTGCATCAATGAAGGCTATTGATTTTGGTCAATCGGTTTTTGTCAAGCCAGAGGAGAGACTTAATGACATCATGGGAAGTGCCTACTATGTTGCACCTCATATAGCACAGAGGTTGATGTTTGGGAGCATTGGAGTTATTACTTATATTCTTCTTTGTGAAAGTCGGCTTTTTTAGGGGGCTTGCACTGAGTCGGGGATATTTCGGGCTGAAGAGAGCTTTATGGGCTGTTTTTTGCTTTTTCAGAGGACCTTAGCTTGGAATGGGGCTTAATCAAAAAATAGGAAAATGACGAAAAGGGAGGATCAATGCTGGAGGGAGAGAAGGAATGAGAAGGGAAGGAGAGGATCATGGCCGCAGAGGACAGGTACTTGAACAACGGCAGAGGCAGTCATAGTAATAAATGAATTAATCTATGCCTTTAATGATGGAGGTGGGAGCATGGCAGCCTTCTCATCTGCAGCTGACATTGAATGTCTTCACATGGCCGAAAAAGGGCACAGCACTGTGGTAACTTCGATAACGTGAAGCACGATTTTATCAGGATGATCCCAATTCCCTTCTTCAGAGCTTGGTTTTCTCAGAGAACAGGGCAGCTTTAAGTGACACAAGAGCTTGATTTTCTGAGTGTGCATAGCTTCCTTCAAGAACCGGACGACGCTGAGACGGGGTCGTGCTAACTTGGGAGGCCAACCTGAGGTCTCGGCTGATCATCTCTTGTGGTGAGAGAGAAGCAGAAAACAGGGAGCTTGAAAAGGCATCATCGGAGGCGGTAGAAGACAGGAAGAAGGGGGAAGAGGCTGCAGCAAATTAAGAAGACAACCCTGATCCTTTCCATGTTCGGTAGTTTTCACCCGACACAAAGCCATGGACGTGACGAGGACGAGAAGTCGACAACGAAGAACACAGTAGAAGAGAAGGATGGTGACGCCGAAAGCCGACAATGAAGCTGTTGTAGTATGAAGGAAGACGTAGAAAAGGGAAGCAACAATGATGACAAAGCCAAAGGCGACGACTAAGATGAACGTTCTGAAGGGGTTGTAGTCAAAGAGGCTACTGCAAAGGAGCTCTGCAGAAGATGACGGCAAGTCGAAGGGAGAGAATACGTAGATAACGAAGACGAGGCGAAGACTCCACGGCGGCTCAGAAGTGGAGAAGACAAAAACGGAGACTAAGGAAGCATAGTGAAGCGAGGAGTTCTGCAGCAAATTTGGTGGAATCAGACGCTCTGAAGGGGAATGGGAAAGGAATCCACATCCGCAGTCGAAGATGAGAGGACCCCAGAGACAACCATGGGAAACATTCATGCAAGGTGTGAGCTTTTCTCTTTCTGAACCAGGCACGGGAGGAAAACAAAAAAACATTTTGGGAAGGAAAGAGGGCATTCTGACGAAGCTCCACAAGAGCTACGCAGGGAGAACAGAAGATGATGATCGAATAATTGGTGATGTTGTTTTGCTGATTAAGAAGCCAAAGTTGATGACGGAAGCGGCGTGAGGACTCAAATTGCTGTAACGACGGACGCCATGGAGTTTTCCTTGACTGGCTGAAGTAGCTGTAATAAAGTCATCAAATTGAAGAGTTTGTGAACTCCGAAAGGCCTTGCTGGTCTAAGCTTGTGAACTGTAGAGAGAGAGAGAGATAGAATTGGCATCTTCTTCATTGTGTATGAAGCTTCCACTAGTTGCTTTTGTGGAGTTGAATGAACCTTGCTCAGACTAAAGCAGAATTGCCAATTTGGGATTGCTCTCCTCCACACTCAGGATAATTGTGTTTTTTTTTCCCCCCATACAATTTTTGACAGAGAACTGGAGTCGTAGAAGACAGAGAACCAGCACAGATTTCTGCACCTCTTTCTGGAATCTGAAGACACAATTTTTCTCTTGTGAATGATATCATGACAAGAGAAAATGAGAGATTTTAATTGATGATTATTTCTCAGAAACAGTCCAGACTTTCTATTAAGTGCCCTTGTAACTTCTTTTTACGCCCATCAAGAGTGCCATTGAAGAATTAATATAAAAAACAACACTTTGAGACTTCAGTTCTTGTATAAACAGAGGCCATTGATTTCAGTCACATTAGAAGACGATTCTTAAAAGGATCTGAATGTATTGAAACAAACAAATGCTACAACATGGACAATACATTTATCTGAGCATGTCTGCAAGGTTGTAAATGTCACGCTTGATTAATCTTTTATCCTGAAATTTATCAAGAACTTCTGAAGTTGCGACATTACTTTCAAAACCCTTCGACATCTTTGGTGAACCCGACGTGAAAGCGTCGCAGAAATTTTAGGATGGGAGATACTTCAGCCTCTATTTCAGCTTCTTCTACAACTCCAGCTGCCTCTACTTCAGCTCCCTCAATGACTGCTGCATCAAGTACTTCAACGGAGGATCTGAAACAGATTTTGCAGAATATGTCCATGTATATGTAGCTCCAAAATCAGCAAACACAAATGTATATGCAGCAGCAACAACAATTGCATCAACAACAGTTGTCTCAGCAAAGGCAACTCTATTCAGAGCAGGAGAATGCAAACAGCGCGACTAAGGCTATTGAAGCAGTTGAGAGTGAGAAGAAGCTATTTGACGGGCGTAATGTTTCAGCATATTTGAAGACATATGAGATCAAGATGGGGTTTTTTGGAGTTCCTGCTGGACTTATGAGTAAGTACTTCCTTCGTCTTATCACACCTGCTTTGAGGACAAAGGTGACTGATTTATTTATTCAAAATACACATTGGCAAGATTTTAAGAAGGCTCTAAAAGAAGAATACTTCCTTGAGGACTTTGGTATGGCTACTCGGCGGTCATTCCGAGAGTGGGTCTACATGCCAAACAAAGGTCTTGCTGCTTCGGAGTTGATTCGAGAATTCGAAGAGAGGTATAGTCAGCTTGATGTTATTGAGCAAAGAGCATTGGATGTTGAAAAAGTTGAGCTTTTCTTGCAAGCTGCAGATCCTGCTCTTCAAGAAGAATTGGGTGAGCTTCTTGAAGATCGTACGAAGCCTATGGGTCTTAAAACTGATTGGCAGGATGCTCAGGATGCAGTCTCGACTTTGACCAAGAGGAGGATATGGAAGACTCGCCTACAGAATGGTTCCATGACACCTACACCATCATCTGCTCCTATGCCTACTTCTATCCCTGTTATTTCCTCTCCTCCTCAGCCAGTTTCTCGGCCTATGCCAGTGCCTACTGTTTCTACTCCCCCTATTCCTCCTGTTCCACGACCGATGCCTACACCTTCTGCTCCAAAACCATCCGCTCCATCGGTGCCTACTTCTCTTGATGACATAATCAAAGGTATCACAGATTTGACACTTGAGTCAGTCAAAGCGGAGTTGGTGGGTAAGTTGAAGGAGCAGTTTGCTTCGACTGTGCCTACTACTTCTTCCAGTGCTCCTACTGCACCTAGGAGTGCTCCTAGTGCTCCTAGGAGAGATCGGAGATGTATTTGGTGTGATAGTACGGAGCATCAGCATTGCAGGGATTGTGACTCTTTCCAGGATGCAAGGAGGCAGAATTTGGTATATTGGGGGCAAGATGGTAAGATTTGGTTGACTGAAACAGGAGCTCCACTTGCTACCAACTTTGGTAAAGGTGGAATGAAGAAGTTAGAAGAGGACATGGCTGCGCGTACTTCTTATGTGGCAGCTAGAGGTGATGCTTCTGCATATGGAGTACAGATTGAGAAGGGATTAGAGACTCAGTCCACACTATGGACTTATGCTATGGAGACTGCAAACAAGGGGAAAATTCAGCAAACTGTTTTGACTAGCGCAGGCTCTAGCATCAGATCAGAGACAGGATGGGACTCGCCTGTTGACAAGTATTCTATTTATGCTTATTTGGCTAAATCTCATGGTGCAGATGTATTTGTTGAGGAGAAGCGTAAGAGGGATGAAGAAAGTCCAAGTGCAGCTAAGAAGACTAGAGGGGGTGAGTTTGTTACTCCACCTACTGCAGGACCGTCTTCACGACCAGGGCCAGATCGACAGATGGAGGATGCTCAAAAGAGAGAAAAGAGGCAAGAGCCTAGAGAGAGAAAACAGCCAGGATTCAGATTGATGTCCGATATTGAGACATCTACAGACATGAAGAAAATCTTTAATGATAAGATACTTGGCAGTGAGGTGACTTTCACTATTTCTGAGATTTTGGGCATCTCAAAAAGAGAGTTTCAGGATCAGTTTCAGGAGGTCCTGAAGAGGAAAAGACATGCATTGGCTACCACTGATACACAGGGAGTTTTGATTGGAGAGTTGGATGAGGATGATGATGAGGTTATGGTTGATAATGCTTCTGTTTTGCCGCAGGTAGAGAAGAGGGTTTAGCCTATGCATTATGCTGAAATTGATGAGCCTGTTTTGATATCGCGTAGTCACTTTTCGCGGAGCCATTGGGCTAGGGCAACTACAAAGACGATGGTAAAGATTGGAGAGAAACAGGTGCCTTATGTTGCATTGGTTGATCATGGTTCAGAGATTAATCTCATTGTTCGTGGAGTTTATGAGAGTAACAGATGGCCTATGGATGTAGAGCATGGGTGGCGTATGAGAGCCACCAATAACACTGCAGGTGATTTATATGCTGCTTGCCCTAGTGTCAGGGTTTCTATTGGTGATGTAGAGGAGGATTTTCATTTCTTTGTGCAGGATTCATGCTCGTATCCCATAATTCTTGGACAGCCATTCATTACAGAGATGCGTATGGAAACAAAGGTCATGGATGATGGATCTGCTTATGCACGGATTCGCAGTAAAGATGGTATGAGAGCAGTTCAGTTTATGACTGTATGTGTGAACCATGTTAGAAAAAGGGATACTCTCAGAGATGCACCCTTACCCACTGTGAGGGATTCGGGTTTTCATTAGGTACCGCCGTTTCGCGAGACGACGGTGGTACAGAGGAGAGGAGATTGGAGTTCTCGCCTCCTGGCAGCGGTGTTTTCTCCTCCGGTTATGTTGGGATTTCAGCAAACAGTTCAATGAGTTATCAGAAGACTTCTAGGTTGCCTAGAGCTGCCAGGCAGTATATATGCAGGAAGGAGAAAAATTTGAAAAATGCAGGAATTTTGGAGGATGATGAGCACGTAGATGGTATGTATGATAGTGTGATTTGTGTAGATACGATGACAGAGATGGGAGATATGCTGAAAACTGATATGCTGAATTGTCATGGTAATGTATTAGTGCAATCCCTGGACATGTTTCATGAAATTGCAGATTTTATGTCACAGATTGAGTCAGAGGCTGAGCTAACTCAGCAAAGAGTGTTGAGTGCTGAAGAAAATCAGCAAAAAGAGTTTCCAGCTGGTTACGATCAGCTTTCAGAGAGACAGAGGGCTGAAAATTTTCAGCCAACAGAGTTTACTGCTGAAATATTTCAGCATTCAGAGTTTGGGGCTGTTTCTATGCAGTCCATAGAGCAGAGGGCTGAGAATATTCAGCCATTGGAGTGCAGAATTGCTGATTTACAGCAAGGTTTATGTAATGCAGAAGAGCATAATGAAGCCAGGGTTGACACGAAGTACAAAACTGTGGATAAGAAGGTGAAGCCGGTTGCTGTACCGCTTCCACCTGACAGTGATCAACAAATAGAGAGGGCTGCTAAACAGCAAATTTTGAGGAATCCGGAGCATATTGGTCATAAATTTTCAGTAGAGACACTTGCTGAATTGAAAATTGGAAATGGTGATTTCTTGTTACCCATAGAGAAGCAATGCTTTCAGGATATGCTTGAGCGTCATGGAAGGGGATTTGCTTTTGTCCCACATGAGATTGGATGTGTGAATCCTGATATTGTTGCTCCTATGGTCATCTTTACTATTCCTCATATCCCATGGAATCTCCAACCTATTCCAGTGCCTAAAGCACACTTGCCAAAGTTGATTGATTTGTTGAATGAGAAAATCAGGATGGGAATCCTTGAGCCTTCATCTGCACTATACTCAAACAGGTGGTTTACAGTTCCGAAGAAGAATGGTACTCTTCGATTTATTCAGGACATGCAGCCAGTGAACAGAGTTACCATCAGGAATGTTGGTATAGGTCCAGTTGTGGATGAGTTTGCAGAGGCATTTGCTGGACGTGCCATCTATTCTTTGGGTGATTTGTATTCAGGTTATGATCAGTTTCAGTTGGCTTTGGAAAGCAGGGACATAACCACCATGAGAACTCCTATTGGGCTTGTGAGGATGTGTACCTTGCCTCAAGGTGCCACTAATTCTGTTGCGCATATGATGAATGCCATGCATAAGGTCCTTCGTGATTACATACCTCAGCTTACTATGCCTTTTTTGGATGATGTGCCCATTAAGGGGTGTGCAGAAGAAGAGAAGAATGAGAGCCTAAATGAGCAGGGATGCAGATACTTTGTGGCTGATCATATTGCAGCATGTGAGAAGATTTTGGCCAGGTTAGAAGAAGTGAACTTGACACTTTCAAGGCAAAAGTCCCAAAGAATGATTCATATTGATGTAGAGTTAGTATATATAGGTGAGACCCAAGTCAAGTGAGAGATGATATATATAGTTGTAACATCCCCACTCAAACAAAGGTCTCTGGCTGCGAGTGAAAAAACCCTTGGGGAGAACAAGGGAAAAACCCGAGCCCCTACACATACTGACGATAAAAAAATGATTTAATATAAATTTTTCTTAAATACAATGATACATGCCTCAATTAGTGAGACAATAACTTGGAACAATACCAAGTGCATGTCTTAATGAACTAAAGCGAGCTTCACTAAGAGCTTTTGTGAAGATGTCTGCACCAAATGATCACTGGGACAATGCTCCACCATAATGGAACCTTTCTTGACTTTATGTCAAACATAATGATAATGAATAGAAATATGCTTTGATTTACTATGTTGTATATAGTTTTTGGTAAGACTAATAGCACTTTGGTTGTTGCATCGAAGAGGTGTACTAGATGATGAAGGATGTCCCAAATCTGCAAGTAGTTGTCAAAGCCAAACTAGCTCGCGAGTTGCTAATGATGCAGCAACATATTCAGCCTCAGCTGTAGAAATCGCAACACATTGTTGTTTCTTGTTGGACCAAGAAACCAAACATCCATTTACAAAGAAAAAATTCCCCTTTATAGATCTCATGGATAAATGTGAACTTGCCCAATCAGCATCTGTATATCCAACAAGGTCAAGAGAAGTTGAAGAAGATAAAGAAGAGTCCTCTTGACGACAGTAAATAAGACCAAACTCCTTAGTACCCTTAAGGTACTTAAGAATACGTTTTGCAGCACTCCAATGAATAATGGAAGGGGAGGAAAGATACTGTCTCAAAAAGTTAGCTGCAAATAAAAAATCTGGTCTTGTGTTTAAACCAATAAATTGAAGACAACCAACAAGATTAGCAAAAGGTTGATGAATGGTTGATTCTTCATTGCGTGTTGTAGATGTACCCTTGGTAGAGCTCGAAAGAATAGGAGTGTTGGTAGAGTGCGCATTTGTCAACCCAACTTCTTAACAATATCATTAATAAACTTTGTCTGGCGAAGAAGAAGAATGCCTTGTTGTCGGTGTCGTTGAACTTGAATACCCAAACAAGAATGTATCTCACCAAGATCCACCATTTCAAATGTAGTCGATAAAAGCTTCTTCATAGCATCCAAGAAAGCAATATTATTTGACACAAGAATAGTATCATCAACATATAGAGCAAGAAAAATAAAACATTTGTCCTCCCTTTTGATGTAAAGATTTGGGTCAGCAAAACATGCAACAAAACCTTTAGATGTGAGGAATTGATCAATCTTAATATACCAAGCACGAGAGGCTTGCTTCAATCCATATAATGCACGATGAAGCTGGCATACAAGATGCTCCTTTCTTGCAATCATAAAACCTTCAGGTTGCTCCATATAGATTTCTTCTTCAAGATCTCCATTGAGAAAAGCCATTTTAACATCCATTTGGTGAATTTCTAGATCAAATAGTGTTGCAAAAGCCAAAAGCATACGAACAGTTGTGGAGTGCACAATGGGAGAAAATGTTTCTTGATAATCTACTCCTGTAATCTGTGAGTAACCTTTTGCAACAAGTTGTGCTTTGAACTTATCAAACGAGCCATCAGCTTTGGTCTTGGTTTTATAAACCCATTTACATTTGATAGGAACACGATTTGGGGGGAGCTTAGTAAGAATCCATGTACCTTTGAATAACCTTCAAACCTGGAGGATCCAACTTATGTCGAGTGTCATTGGGCACATGAATATAAGCAATGCAGCCAAATGTGTGAAAGTGAGAGGCTAAAGGTGTCTTCCCTGTCCAGATTGTTATAGGAATTTTACCAGCAGGTGCAGTTGTTGAAAGATGATTTTGAATAAAAAACGGCTATTAGAAGTGCTTCACTCCAAAAATTTCGAGACAAACTAGAGTGTATAGGAATGCAACTAATAGCATTAAGAATCGTGCGATTTATTGTGCTCAGCAACACCATTTTGTTGAGGAGAATAAGGAACTGTAAACTCATGATGAATACCTTGATCCTTACAGAAGTCATCAAATAGATTGGATACATATTCACCGCCGTTGTCACTGCGAAGAGTCTTCATAGAGAATCCAGTTTGAAGCTCCACACTTATCTTGTATTGTTTAAATATAGATAAAGCCTCAGACTTATGTCAAAGAAGATAGACATGTGTGTACCATGAGAAATCATCAATGAAAGTTATAAAATATCGATATTGAGACTTTGAGGTAGGAAAAGGACCGCAAATATCGATATGAACCAATTCCAAGAGAGCACACGAATGTGATGAAGTAGAAGTGTGGAAAGGCGAACGATGGTGTTTTCCAAGTACACAGTACTTACATTTTCCCATACGTGGATGAGATTTAAGATCCATACCTTGCACAAGACCATGACGATGAAGATCAAGAATTTTGGCAAAATCGGAGTGTGCAAATCGTTGATGCCATAATTTGCAATCTGCATCTCCAAGGGCAGTAACAACATTTGCAACCGTATCGTTCAATGATAGCTCAAATAGATTACCATGTCGAGGAGCCACTGCTATAGTATGTCCGTCTTTCTCTATACGACATTGATTATGATCAAGGCCAACAAACAAACCAAGATTAACTAGACAAGCAACAGAAAGAAGATTTCTTTGCAAATCTGGAACATGAAGAACTCCTCTTAATATTCTAGTGGATGAAACAGTCCCCAGATATAAATCACCCACTCCTTTGACTTGACAAGTCGTGTCATCCGCAAGGTAAACAAACTTCTTGACAGGAAGAGAATGATAATTGTGAAGCCACTACGATTGGTATGTCATGTTTCTAGTGGCACTTGAATCAATGATGAATAGAGAACCATCATGAACATGAAGTACCTTTTCCGGAGAGATATCATGATGGACAAAATTGAGCTCCTGATGAGTATGATCATCATCAGTTGTAGTTTGTTGAAAAATATAAGCTCGAGAACATTCTTCATCATATCTGCGTTTATAACAATGACGAGATGGATGATTCTTTTGTGCACAATAATCACAAGGAGGAAAACTTTTGGACGAGCGAGGTTGCTTTGTAGTAACTCCATGCTCCTCATCATATTGACGTGCCCAGCAGCCACATGGCCTTTCTTATCACAATAAGAACAATGTTTGTTAGGATAAGCAAGACGAGAAGATTTACCACCTTGATTAGGGCATCCACCCTGCTGAAAACGTGAAGCGGGATGCTTGTGAGCAACAAAAGCAGCATCAAAATCCCTTTGTTCACGAGTGACCAAAACAACATCAGATTTTTCCAAATGATGCTCATGACGTTGACAATATTCAATAAGAGATATACATGCTTTGTCAAAGTGGATATCATCCTTGTTAGACAAAATAGTGATGATATTGTCATATAAAGGATCTTTGATGGTATGAAGAAGTTGAGTAACAATCTAATTTTTAGCAACAAGAGCGCCGACAGCACCAAGCTGATTGATAATGTCTTTAAAAGCCTCGATATGAGAGTGCATAGAAGTACCAACCTTATATTGAAGATTCTTCAAACGAGTTTGGAGATATAAAATTTCAGTGACCGATTTCTTCTCAAACGTTGAGATAAGATACTCCCAAACAACATGATAGGTTTCCAGATGAAAGACATCCAACATAAGTGAGTCAGGAAGTGTAGACAATATATAACGACGAGCCACTTTGTCACGACGAATCCAATTAGTATGATAAATTTTCCATTGTTCAAATAATGGGCCATCAGTAAAATCAGAGAATTGTCATTCATCACATCAATAGGTTGAACTCGGCAAGACATATCGCCCAAAACAATATCAAATAATTCGTCACCTTCAAGAATTAGCATCATCTTTGCTTTCCACCCAGAAAAGCCTTGTCCTTGGAAGAAGGGAACCGAATGTTGGCCAGACGGATCTCCGTTAACAATTATGCAATTGGCCATGCCTGTATCTCGAGAGAAAACAAATAAGATGAGATCGCAGAATCTGCAAACCATGAATAAGACGAGCATAGTTGAGACACGTGACAATCAAAATAGGGAGATGCACGTAAGAACGATGAAAAGTATTGAGTGACTAAAAAGAAAGCCCGAAATAGAGAGATGTAACGTGCAAGACGAGATAACGCGTATAAGAAAAGTGTTATTTTGGTCGAACAAAGAACGTGAACGAGAATAAAACATCGCTAAAAATAGCAAGACGTTTGCTTGTTGTAATCAACGTCATTAATGAAGACAAGAGATTAACGAACTGTAATTGGGGATTAACGAACTATAATTAGAATTACAGTTTTAAATAAAGAATCACAGATTCAAGCAGAATTGTTGTCTTGAATCCTGAGCTATCATAACTTTAGATCCACAACTCCGATTGATAAGTGGTTTTGACAGGATTCAAGAGCATGATGAGAGCTATACGCACCCAAACCTGGTTTTGTTTTTAAAGACAAAATTAACTAATACTTATAATTTGAACAAGTTCATGTATCAAATCATCACTCGTGCAAAGAATTCAATCAAGTATAAACAATGAAACAACTTATCTTCCTTGTTCTTGCTATGCATCCATAGCTTTGATACCATGTTGAGAGAGAGAGAGAGTACGAGAGAGATACACAAGACATGCTCCCAAAGAATGATTCATATTGATGTAAAGTTAGTATATATAGGTGAGACCCAAGTCAAGTGAGAGATGATATATATATAGTTGTAACACTATGCATGTCCAAGACACACATTACAAGATTCTTATGAAATCCATAGGGAGAGCTCAGGAAGAGTCCTTCCCCAAATATTCCAAGCTATATGCTCTTCTAGGTCTCAAGGTTTGAGAGTGTGTCACTAGGTCACATCAAATTCTCAATAGAATAACTCCTTTGGGTTTCATTTTATTGTCTTGTTATGCTCACACATGTGGACTTGCATCAGTTCACCTCCAATATGGATCTTCTCTTTAGATCTCTCTAGGTAGAAGGTACAACTCAAAACAAATGGTCGCAAACAATCAAAGGGCTCCACATGAGGTGGACTTGGAAATTTGTCAATGTTTATACATCCAATTCTTTCTCTAGGTTAAACATTGAATGTATGTATGAGCCATGCTCTTTTGACATTAGTTTAGTTTATTGAAACAAAATATGACTTGACTCTTGATTAGATGACACATCCTATACATGGTGAAAATAACTTTTCATTAGAGTATTAATCCTCCATTTGATAGCTATTTATGTTGAATTAATTTGGATAATTATAGAGCTCTTATCAATATCTTCACTTATTGAAAGTCCTTAGATGATAAACCCATGTTGAACATATGGAGAATTGCATCTATCATCTATAATTTTCATGGGCCTTTTTAGTCCAGGATAAGCATACCAATAAGTAAGGGAAGGTATAAAACCAAATCAAAATATCACAAATATTTTTTAAATTATTGGACTAGACTACCTTATCTCATTTGACAACAGGTCTATACCCACTCATATCAACTAGGGATATCTCATATAAGCTACAAATGAGATCTTGACATTGCTCTCACATTGCTATGTCAAAAAGTCTATAGTAGGCAACTTTAGTTAGTATGTCAAGAAAGCTAGAAGAGCTTTTGAAGGATAGGTATAAGCTAAGTGGCAGTAGCATTTGTGCATTAAAATAGGTTAGGAACCATTCCAAGAACCAAACATAGATTGCAAAAAAGAAGAGAAACAAAACTAGAAAGACCTAGGAAATTTAAAATAATAAGGAAAATTAAATAACACTTTAACTTTAACTTCGATGCCTTCTTATTCTATACATTTGTTATTACTCTTTTCACACCTCACATGTAAGACAATGGTCTTGGCTAGGGAGACTAGTTTTACACTATTGAATAAGTGTTACCCATAGCACCTAATCCCTTAACTACATGGCAACAAAAATAAGCACAAGAAAGCAACAAACATTGATGTGAATTTGATGCAAGCCATTAGGAGCACTTGAAAATATTATGAAACTCAAGGAAAAAGAACTTCAATTAGTAATGCTCACAAGCACTTGTGCACTACTATTGATATTCTTGACTTGACAAATACTACTTACCCAAATGGGAAAAGTGTTTGACAATAATTGATATGGATTAAATCAAGTTCTAGCCTCAAGCTATAAAAAATGCATAGGTTTCTAAAACCATTCTTTGTTGAAAGATGGCTAGCAATTTAGCACTAATGTCTTACTATAGGCATGGTAAAATTATTATGTGATTCTAAACATGTGAATCCTCCTTAAATCTAGTTTGGTAATGTGAGAAAGTCCCTTTCTGTTTGAGTAAACTTATTTTTATGTGATCCTCTATGTAATGTGAATTATTGTCAATCGATGAAAGCGAAGTTAACTTTGAATGAAAATTACAATCCTATCTGATGGAATGCATAGTCACTTTGTATCTTAAACATTTATAACTATAGGAAAATACTATAACTTTAGTTCTCAAATAGTTCCTATGGGGGATAATGTATTGTGGAACATGATTGTCAACAAGAAAATATATCTCATTAGTTCATTTAGGGAGGCTCATCTATCATTAGCAGCTTGAAACATTTGTTGTTGCACTAGATGTTCATAGTTGACCATATACATGGAGTCTTAGTCGCATCTAGTGAGAAAGGCCATGCCTTGCTATACAACATCCATCATGATTATGAATTTCGTAGATTTATATGTAGGTAAACGTAAACTTTTAGGCACACAATAACCATACATGGAAAGCACAAATATTAGAAAGATATATATGCTACACAAACATAATAAATTATATGAAAAATAAGAAAATGATGATTCCACTACATGCTAAGTAATTATAGATTCAAGTTAGCAATTGATTATATTATTTTGATAATTAATTAACATTATAAAAATAGACATTACCTTTACTATTTTTGCAGGTAATCAAAGTGAAATTAGATGATGAAGATGCCATTGAAGATTTGGAACATTTTATTGCTAAAATCTCTAATTCCTTCCCACATAAACATATTGAGCATGTAGAACAAAGCTTATATCCACCATCTAATATGGATCCAAAACATTTCTTTGGGACAAGTAGCACAAATCCATGAGATCTTGGTTTTAGGCTCTCCAAAATTATTGGTCCTTTGTGGTCATGACCCACTTGACATTAATTTTGTTTATGTGTTTCATTTGAGAAGAGAAATGTTTGGGACTTGGTGATTATGATACCCTTGTTGTGTTGTTATTTCATATTATGTCATTACTATCCCATACAAGGTCTATAGTGTATTTTTAGTTGGTACCTTTGATTGGAGTGGTTATTACTATAAATTTTATATGCTTGGAAAATAAAGGGTAGATGAGTGGGGGAATTTTTGAGAAGGTTCCACGTGACCTTAAATCTTGTCTTAAATGCTTTATTGTAAAAGGCTTGTTTCTTAGGATTTTGAACATAAACGTATCCTTCAAATTTGGAAAAATATGTTTGTTAAAAAGTCCATGAAGATGTATTAGATCATAGATGTACCTTTTAGAAGGCCATTTTATACGAGATACAGGATGAATGACTAAAAACAAAGAGTTGAAATTTTAGAGAGAGATGCCTCAAAGAATTGGTTGTCCCCAAGGATTATAAAACATTTGAAACATGGTTTGAGCATGTGATACTAGAAAGACAACACTAGAATGAGATATGCTTAAGTGAAAAACATTGGTATTTTGTGTATTACAATAATGCCTACTTGAATAGTTAAACTTGTTGGATAAATATTCTTTTGAGGAAGAAACTCTCATTTTCTTTGCTCTTATTGGTAGCTTTTGGTTGTGTTGTTCTTTTGGTATCGATTTTGATCATTTATTTTCTCCATGTCTATGTTTGGATATATTTTCCTATATATACATATACACGTGTGTGTGTGTGTGTGTGTGTGTGTGTGTACATACACACACGTATATTTGTGTAGTTGGGCTTGTATATCTTTCTGCCTGCATACAACACTTCCAAGAGAATGGCAACATTCCAACAAATGGCAATGTATGACTTCCAATCGAATAGAAACATTCATGAGGTGTGTATAGTGTATGTGCAAATTGTTTTATCTTTTATCTTGTTTCATGTTGCTTATATTTATAACTAATTGAGAGTGGGTTGGGATGACATTGCTCAATGTGCGAGTGCATGGTTGTGCTAGATCTCTCTTTTTGCTGGTGTCGAGATACAATTTTGGTGTTGCACATAACCAATAGGTATGTGTCATTCTCTCTCACTCCCTCCCTCCCTCCCTCTCTCTATGCATCTCTTGATAAACAAAAAGAAAGAGAGAAGCAAGGAAAAGATAAAAATAAGGAGAGAAGAAAGAATGCACTTACCTCAAAGCTTTAAGAAGAATCCTTTCGTGCTTCTCTCTTTCTTCTTATTCTCCTTCTCCTTTGCACTTCTCTCTCTCTCTCTCTCTCTCTCTCTCTCTCTCTCTCAATCTCTCTCAATCTCTCAATATCTATTTCTCTATTTTAATCTCTATCTCCCTCTCTCTATTTCCCCCTCTCCTTCCCCCTGTCTATCTTCATTTATCTCTCTCTCTCTCTTCCTCCCTCTTTGTATTGCTCACTCCATTTTTTTCTCCCTCCCTCTCTTTACTTCTCTCTCTCCCTCCCTCCCTGCCTGCCTCTCTCCATCTCTCTATTTCTCTCTCCCTACCTCTTCCTATTCCTCTCTCTCCTTCTCTTTCTTTCTCCCTCCCTCTCCCTTCCTCTCTCTCTATGTATCTCTTCATAAACAAAAAGAAGGAAAGAAGCAAAGAAAATAGAAAAATGAAGAGAGAAAAGAGAATGCACTTACCTCAAAGCTTGAAGAAGAATCCTTTCGTGCTTCTCTCCTTCTTCTTCTTCTTCTCCCTCTCCCTCCCTCTATTTCTCTTTCTCTCCTTCTTCTTCTTCTCCCTCTTCCTCCCTCTATTTCTCTTTCTCCCTCCCTCCTTGTCTCTTTTTTCATTTTCTCTCTCTCCCCCTCTCTCTCTATATTTTTCTTCCTCCATCTCTCTCTATTTTCTCTTCATTTATTGTCTCTCTCTCTCTCTCTTTATCCCTCTTTGTATTGCTCACTCAATTATTCTCTCCTTCCCTCTCTTTATTTCTCTCTCTCTCTCTTCCTCTCTTCCTCTCTCCATGTCTCTATTTCTCTCTCCCTCAATCTCCCTATTCATCTCTCTCTCCCTGTGTGTGTGTGTGTGTTCATAAACAAAAAGAAAGAGAGAAGCAAAGAAAAGAGAAAAACAAAGAGAGAATTCAGTATGCACTTACCTCAAATCTTGAAGAAGAATCCTTTCACACTTCTCTATTTATTCTTCTTCTCCTACACGGGTTCCCTCCTCCTCATATGCACTTGTCTCCTCTCTCTTTGTGGATGGATGTGGCAATGGTGGCAGCGAGTGTCCTCGCTCTCTCTCTCTCTCTCCCTCAACCTCCATTGATTTGAGCTCTCTCTCTTCCGCGTTCTCTCTATACATCTCTTCAATAACGAAAAGAAAGAGAGAATGAAAGAAAAGATAAAAACAAAGAGAGAAGAAAGAATGCACTTATCTCAAAGATTGAGGAACAATCCCTTGACGCTTTCCTCCTCCTCCTCCTCCTCCTCGTTCTTCTTCTTCTTCTTCAGTTTCCTCCCTCTCCCTTACACATATCCCCTCCCTCTTCATGGATGACGATGGTGGTGGCGGCCCCTCTATCTCTCTCAACCTCCCTTGATTTGACCTCTCTTCTTGTCTCCTTTGCTCTCTCGCTCTTGCTCATTTATAATATTATAAAATTTGACGCTCAGATTTTGGCATTTTTTTTCCCAAGAACATCATCACTATATGTATCACTATTTGTAGTAGTGACGCATATAGCAATACTAATAGTGATGTAAATAGAAGCAGCCATTTATAATGTGATTATACAGTATTGCCATAGCGATGGCCATGTAACATGCCCGCCTAACAACTATCCAAGCACGTCTTTGAGGCCCATCGAGAAACGAGTCTAAGTGTCACTGCCCAACACTCCCTTGGAATGTTTTGGGGCTTGTTGCTTAAGGTTTCTTGAGTCCACATTGCAATGGAACATTCGCGGCCAAGCCCACTAGGATCGACTTGAAATACAGGTTCCTTGTGGTCAAGGTCTTTCGAGAGCATTCTAGCAGCAAGTCTTGGACATCCTACTTTACGTAGAGATACCCAAGCCGAAACAGATCCATGTCGCACTTGTTTTAAAGTGAATGGGAAACGAGAGGGATGCTCCGCTCAATCTCTCTTTTGTGGGCATAGTTCCATTCCTCTCCCCTAAAACGTTATGAATCAGGTTCTAACTTAACACTACCTAAAGATTGGACATTGGTAAAGTCTTGTAAGAAGCCTCCCAGTCTTTAGGACGGACCTGTCGCAGGTTCTGCCCACCCACTTCCCTTAGTAGGCATACTTTATTTATCTAATTAGCCCCTATTACATTTATGTGCATCATTTAAAATTAGCTTCCTTAATTAAGACTTTTAGGGAATAGGGTTCATTCATGTAATCTTATCGCACTGACATGAAAACAATTTGGACAGGTTTCCTGGAATTAAACTTAATATTAGCGTTTTAATTGAGATACAAGTCTTGTTCAAAAAGGACGATTTCTGCAATCCGTGAGGATGCAGCTTATTTCCTCCAAGATTCCACCCTTACACTAGTAACAGGATCCTCAAAATCTATCTCGAGTCACGCAGATCATTTGAGTAGGACTCGAAGGTAGGGAATTTATAGCCAAAGCCTCCCCTAGCATCAAGCATCCTCCTATGTTCAAACCAACCGATGGAGAGACCTCTCGTGGCGGGTTTGGTTCACATTCCCATCACGGCTATTTAGAACCCCCTTGGCTAGCCAGTTGGGGGTGGTTTGGCATGCCCTTCATGAATTAAACATGATTCATTATTCCAATTTCTTATGAGTTGGGGTTATACAATCCTTTCACATACGGTGTTTCTAAATTTTTAAGCACAAACAATAGAGAAGGCGAGTGCTCGGTACATCTGCTAAGGTGGAGTCCCTATCTTTGACGCTTAGCACTTGTCCTTCTTGCCTTGGCATCAATTTCAAATATACTTTGAGGGATAGAGAATACCCTCTTTTCAACCCCACTCCTATGTGATAGGAGCGAGAAATTACGCAATTGGATCTATGTCCGATAGTTCTTGGATGATAGGTGCCCTAGCTTGCTAGCCTATATTCCAGAGTTCTTGTCTTGGAAAAATGATACTTGAGTTTTCTTGTATTAATATCGAGTTGTATTATTAGGAGAAATATGGACTCTCTTTTTTTCCCCTTAAGGAGTGAATAAACAAATATAGGCCTAACCAATGAGAGAGCTGGGATTTCAGATTCATGTAACATGAATCTTCTAGCCATATCTTGGCCCAAATCTTCCCTTAGCAACAAAATAAGGGGAAATGTGGGAAATACAATGCTGACACTTCTTGAAAGTTTGTGACTCGAATTTTTATTTTCTTATTTTTTTATGTTTGACTTTTCACTTCTCCCCTTTTTAGTTTCCAGCTCTTTCTTAGGTAGAACTCAAATTTTTCATATCTCTTTCCTGCTTCTTCTTTCATGATGAAATCTTACAGTCTCATTCTTGCTTGCCCTATCGGTGACCCTTTGAAATTTGATTTCCTCTACACAAATATAGAGTGAGTTTCACATGTTTTATGAGAGCAAAGCTTATTCTACCAAAGCCCTAAGTTTTTCTTCACAAAACTTTATAGGTATATTGTTATCTTCCATGGATGTTCCATGGTAAAGTTTTATCTCGTTTGGACAAAACCTGTGCAAGTTATGTGCATTCTCTGACAAGTAATTTCTTTTGTTTTGGTACTCTAAGAGTCTCTTAGAGTCAAGAACAATGATCTTTCGAACACTCAACTTCTTCTTCAACATCTTATGGTTTCTTTGTAAACAAAGTTACAGGTATGTTGTCTTGTTTCTTTTTTGCTCCATCATTAAATTTTATCTTGTTTGGACAAAATGTATGCAAGCTATATGCATACTAAGTTTTCCTTTTTTTTTTTACTTCAAGAGTCTTTGATGGTGGAAAACAATGATTTTTTTAAAGCTCAACTTCTTCAACATCTTTGGGCTTCTTTGCAAAGAGAGCCATAGGTATATTGCCATTTTTTTCTATTGCTCCATGATTAAGTTTTAACTCATTTGGACAAAGCCTATGTAAGTTATATGTGTGCTTTGACTTGATATTTCTTTTGTTTTTGTACTCTAAGAATTTGTCAATGAAGGAACAATGGTCTTGTTATAAGTCAACTTCTTGTTCAACATCTCTAGGCTTCTTTGTGAAAAGAATTACACGTACAATGTTTTTTTTAATTGCTCCATTTAAATTTCATTTCATTTGGAGAGAAAATTTGTAAATTATACACATTTTGATAGGTAACTTTTCTATTTGGTTATCATAGATGTCTTCATGGAGGAAAAACATCACTAATATACTTGCACTGGAGGTCTTCAATAGGAAAGATAGTGACGGTAATTGGATTTGTGATAAGTACTAAAAGTTGGATTGGATTTTGATGCATCCAAGTACTCAAGGGAGTTTCAAGGTTAGGTGAAAGGATGTTGCAAACTGTATAAACATTGGAAAGGTAGAATTTTAGAGTTCAAAAAATTATTTAATGGAACAAACACTGGAGGTCTTCAATAGGAAAGATAGTGGCGGTAATTGGATTTGTGATAAGTACTAAAAGTTGGATTGGATTTTGATGCATCCAAGTACTCAAGGGAGTTTCAAGGTCAGGTGAAAGGATGTTGCAAACTATATAAACATTGGAAATGTAGAATTTTAGAGTTCAAAAAATTGTTTAATGAAACAAACACAATAGCAGAAGTGTTGATCTAACATGTTTCTATGCACAAAGAAATCTCTGTACACGACAAGAACTACATTGCAAATTATAAACAAAATAGTAAGTTTTTAAATTTTATAATTATTTATTCTTTTGTATTAGAGTTGTTTTTAAAAATCTTTGCAGTGTTCTAATTCAATCTTGTTTTATTGATATCTCTATATCCATCAACTTTGCATGAATGGCAGAATGTGGAATGTTTGAGCGGCAAGATACATGTTTCGCATGAAGACATAGGTTCTTTGATAATATATGATACTAACTCTCCAAGTCAACTTGCAACTCAAAATATTTTTTATATAATTCATTGTATGTAGTAGAAAGCTAGAGATTCTAGCATGTCCCATTGCTGCCACTATCTAGTGGTGAATGGTTGATTGGTAGCTTGGAGTTGTTAGGAGCATGTAAGTCCAAGATAAAATCGGATATCAATAGTGCTATGAAACCCACCACAGGCTCCAAAGATGTGTATCTTGGTTGGTTTATTCCATTCTCATTGTTTGCACATTTGTTTGGTTCATGTGATGTTTTGAAAAAAATAAAGATTACTTATCAATGCAAGTGTCCATCCGAGGAATGGATGAGTCAGCTATTGGGTGAGTCTTGGCAAGTCAAAAGAACACATTTCAATGAGACGATTGAGCGTTAGGTCAACCAATCTGATCTCACATTCAGGTAAATCTTTTTTACTACTTTGAATGCCTTGATTTAATTAACATAGGTCTTGCTTAGATGAATTGTTGTGTTCTTCGCATTTACTTACCATTATTTTTGTTTTTATGTAACGTGTCCACTTGTTATCTTCAGGACACGTCTTAGCAGTCCATCCAAAAGGATGTCTAGAAAGCTCCGCCCGGCACTCCCATGGAATGTTACAGGGTTTGCGATGTAGGACTTTCCACGTCTGCCACGTAGCGAAAGTATTTCGGCCGTTCCCACTTAGGACCGGACCTGAATTAGGGTTTTCCCTATTGGTCATTTTCTAAGTGGGAACGGCCGGGATACTTCCATTACGTGGCAGACGCAGAAAGTCCTAGATCGCAAACCCTATAACATTCCATGGGAGTGCCGGGCGGAGCTTTCTAGACATCCTTTCCGATGGATTGCTAAGAGTGTCTTGAAGATAACAAGTGGACACGTTACAGTTGGTATCAGAGCCAACCAACGAAGGATTTGTTTTTATGAAATCTTAATAATATGAAGTAAAGAAAATGTTGTTGTTCTGAACATTTCCTTACTTTCAATGCTGTCTTGTAGAATTATGAAGCATGGAACAAGTTCTTAGTGTTCCGAGTCATGTTTATGACTGCGATGCATTCCCGGATTATCGACAAAGGGTTGAGATGATGAACATCCTAGAGCGTATCTATAATCCATCACCTTTGTATATGGAACAAAGATGGACAGGTGCCTCAAGAATCTACTATATAGCTGCCCACCGGTTTGCATATCTTCACACCAACCTAAAGAGGATCAAGTGGTTGGAGGACCTGAAAGTCGTGAAGCTGTTCATTTTTGTGGAAGCTCACGTAAACTCAACTTTTCATATTCGTGGTCGGAGGGTTGAGCTAAACTCATATGTATATGAGGAAGTGACATGTGTAATCCCCGCCGACAGGATCAAAGTGTTGGGGCGCCATGAGAAGAATGGGTTCCAAACGAAAGGATACCCTGAACTTCCAATGACTTACCAATTTTTGAAGATCCATGACCTGAAACCATACTATTATACAGTTCTTGTAGATAAATGTAATAAAATATTACACTAAATGTAAACAGTTGGCATATCATCACAAGAAATATTGTATTCCAAAAGGGCTATGTCCATATAAATACAATAAGACTTCTTTTTTTCAATGCTTGTTTGAGCATGAGAATTGATAATGAAGTTAAGTGGTTAGATTGCTTGGTTGATAGCTGAAATAGAGATGAAATATAAATCGTAACGATTAATGAGTAATAATGATAAGAAACCTTTATCCATGCACAATCCCAAGTACAGATCCCCAGTTTGCCTCCTACATCAAGTACTACTGTAATCCAAGAGAAGAAGTTTCTTCTCAAGCAGATTAAGCCACCCGAATTGGACTTGAGAGGCAGGTCCATCCAAGCAGATGCTGAAATTTGGATTGAATCCATGGAGGATTACTTTGAAGCAGCCGGTACTGCACCCGCCAATCAGGCTATGCTTGCCAAACTGAAGCTCCCCGACGAAGCGAGGCTTTGGTGGAAACAATGGTGCAGAGATCAAGGGATCGCAGAAGGATCTGTTACCTGGGAGAAGCTAAAGAAAGACATGCAGGGAAGATACTTACCACCTATGTATCGCACGCAGAAAATGAATGAGTTCTACGAGCTATAATACCTGGGACTCACTCTTGACGCATACTATTCTAAATTTGTCTCACTTCTTAGTATTTGCCACCACAGATGGACATGACAGAGCAGGTGTCAAAATTTGTGACGGATTAAATCCACCAGTGAATACTCATCTCGAATCTATGCGCCCATCAGATCTACAAGACACACTCATTCGAGCTACCCCTATAATTCAGGAGGTGCATGCTAGACCAAGAGGTAACAAAACTTGGTCTTATAATGACCCGAACAGAGGAACATTTAGGCCTCAAATGAATAGAGTTCAAGGTCAAAGTCAGGGTCAAACGAGCCCGATCATTTCAAGAGGCAATATCCCAAGCTTGGAGGGGGACATCACCAAGCACCTTTCCAAGGAACTGGCCATGGTCAGGGAGCCACTATGCGAGGCAAGGGAAGAACCGCCTGCATTGCCAATAGGCAAAGATGCGAAGAAGAAGAAGATCTGACCATGGAAGCAGAGTTTGAAAAGGTGACAGTCCATGCCGCTCTACACAAGAAAGGTCCGAATCGCCAGTTCTTGGTGATTCAAACACCGTCGGACTACCAAGGTAAAGGTTTCAAGACCTTGATTGATTGTGGTAGTACACATTCCTTTATCTCACTACCTTGTGCAAAAAGATTAGGAATAGCCATAGTAGATACACCTATCTTGCTTGTGGAATTGGCAAATGGTTTTGAGGCTACTTGTACCAGGCAAACTACTAAGGTGGAATTCTTTCTGAGAGGAAAGACGACTTCGGTCAAATTTAGAGTCATGAGCCTAGGTATCCATTAGTGTCTACTCGGAATGGATTGGCTTAAATCTAATGACCTCCACATTCATTATGGAAAGGGCCAAAATTTCTTTCGAAACTCTGAAGGGGATTTGGTCACAACTCAAGGTGAGGTCTCGGATTATAAAGGGAGTTAGAAAAAGGACTACCTGTCTACTTGATTAAGCCCAACAAGTTAAATCAAAAGCAGGAATCTAATGAAGGACCTTCATGGCTAAAGGAATACGCGGATGTATTTCTTGAAGAGTTGACAGAACTCCCACCTCAAAGAGAAGTGGATCATGAGATTAAGCTAGTACCAGGAGCTGCACCAATTGCAAAGAGACCTTATAGAATGTCCATATCGGAAGCAATTGAGCTGAAGGAACAACTCAAGCAGCTGCTAGATTGAGGCTACATCCGTCCTAGTAGTTCACCATGGGGAGCTCCAGTACTGTTCCAGAAAAAGAAAGATAAAATGCTTCGACTATGTATTGATAACAGAGGGTTGAATCATTAACTATCAAGAACAAGTATCCTATTCTAAGAATAGATGAGCTTCTTGATCGTCTTCAGGGTGCAAAGATCTTGTCCAAAATTGATCTCAGGTCGGGTGACTATCAAATACGGATCAAGGAAGAAGATATCCCCAAGATGGCCTTCAATACAAGATATGGACACTTTGAGTTCCTAGTTATGTCATTCGGGCTTACGAATGCACCTACCACCTTCAATAGGTTAATGCAGAATATTTTTAGGCCATATCTTGATGACTTCGTGCTCGTCTTCTTCGACGACACTTTAGTTTATTCTAAATAGGACGAAGATCATGAACCCCAACTTCGGATTGTCCTTGAGACAATGAGGGCACATAAGTTATATGCTAAGATAAAGAAGTGTGCATTCTTCAAACGTCAGATTGAATATCTGGGATTCATTGTATCAGTGGAAGGAATCTCAGTGGACCTAGCCAAGGTCAGGGATGTGTTAGAATGGCCAATACCAACAACTCTCAAAGAAATACGCAGTTTCCTTGGATTGAGAGGATGGTATAGGGTCTTCATAAAAAACTATGCTTTGATTACAGCATCTCTGATGGACTTACTGAAATTTTATAATGCTTGATGCAACTCGAAGGAAACTAAGTTCTATTCATTATCATTCATTCAAATAAGCTAAACTTCTTTATTACAAATAACTCGCACAAATATATCCTATCCCTAACAATTTCTCTTTGCATGATCAACTTAAAACCGAATTAAAACCAAGAAGAAAAACCTGGTTTTGGGGTGAGATATCCACATGGATACCGGGAGATGACCCTCCCGTAGCTACACCTTGGACTTTCTTAGGCAGCATCATAGTTCGAATGTGAGATAGCCTTTTTCTCTTTCTTCTGGAATTCCACCGTCTCTTTGGAAAAAACGTTTATGGGTGAGTGTGGTTTTGCAACCACAGGAACCCTTGGAGGACTTTGACTTGAGGTAAAGGAATAGAAGGCACTTATTCTCCTTCCTTGCCCTTCCTCTATTCCTTCTCTTTTCTAACTCTTTTATCTTTTCCTCACCCTCTACTTCTTTCACACTACTCCTTTTTTTTTCCTTCACTCCTCCCTACTTAACTTCCTTATATTTTACTTCACTTCCTTATCCTCTACTTTCCTTCCCTATCTTTTATCTTTTTCCCACTCTTCCTCCTTCACTCCTTCTTTTCACTCCCTTTACTTTCCCTCCCTATCTTTTATCTCACGTGCTACCTTTTTCCTTACGGGATATCATCCGAGGCCATGATGATGATTTGGATTTTGATAATAATGGGGATATGGGGGATTAAGAAAAAGCTTAGGGGTTTGTGGAAATAAAAGAGTTATGAGGGGGATGAAAAGGGTTAAAAGGGTTATAAGGGGGTGAAAAGGGGCTTAGGGGAATAAAACACAGGGAGGGGGGGTGGTTCCCAAAGCCAAGGAAGGGCTTAAGGGGGAAAGGGGGCTTATCTAGCCCTTTAGAAGCTTCCCCCCAGGAAGCTTCTAAAGCTTCTGCCACGTGGGAGGGGGAAGCTCAAATGGTGATTTGGCGGCGTGAAGACTGGGACGAGAGCTGGGGGGCCACAGATTGGGACGCCAGAGGCCAACTGGCGTTGCGTCACTCTTCCCTTCTCCTTCCACACAGGCTACCATTGGCGCAAGGACTCAGCTCTTCCCTCTCTCGCCCTCTCACTTTTGGCATAGCGTCATGGCAGCAGCCTTCCGTCTTCATCCCCATCTCTTGCCCGTCCCCTTTTCAGCCTGCGGCCCCTCAATTATATAGGGGAGGGGATAAGATCCTCCCCCCCCTTGTGTGTCGATGGGCATGTATCATTGCCTTGGCAAGCTCCAGCAAGGAGCTTGCCTACCTTTCTAATCCCCTCTTCGGCATCCAGCAAGGATGCTCAGTCATCCTTGCTATTCCCGTCCTCTCCAGCACGACAGTCGCTGGGGGAAAAAGGGGGGAAATAATTTAAAAAATTTTCCTTATTCCTAAAGCTTATCCTTTCGGCTTCCTAGGAGGAGGTTCCCACGTAACTAAACGGTTTTTCTTTTTCTTTTAACTCGTTTATGCAAGTGGAGATCAAGATACGTTGTAGATAATTTGAAAATCACACTGTCAGTGTATTTTTGGATGCTGGAATTCCCTTGCATGACTATCACATGGGTTTGAAATATTATCACAACGGAAATATTACATTCTCTCCCCCTTGGAGGAATCGAGATGTCCTCATCTTGAGGTAAACTGGGAATATTGATGGTTGAGAGAGCTTTCATCTATCCAAATGGCATCCTCTTCGGGATAATCTTTCCATTGGACGAGGCATTCTCTCAAGTTTCTAGATCTTAATTGTCTCTCCCTAACATCTAAGATCCTATCCGGCCTTAGTTCAAGGACTCCTTAACTAGGCATCACAATTTGTTGGTCATCAAGTACATGATTAGGGTTGGGTACATACTTTTTCAATAGGCTGATATGGAATACATTGTGAACCTTTAGGTTCTCTGGGAGTTGCAATCTATAAGCATTGGGTCCTAGGCATTTGAGGATTTTGTACGGCCCACAATACCTTGGACTTAGCTTCTTGCATTCTCCTAGGGATACAGGACTCTTTTTAGGGCGTACACGAATGAAGACCATGTCTCCTTCTTCGAAGACTCTTTCTTAACATTTCAAATCTGCGTATGCCTTTTGTCTATCCTTGGCTGCTTGTATGTCTTGTCTTATTGACTTTATTTGATCATCCATGTCTTCCAACATCTGTCTTGACGCTTCAACTCTTAGGGTTGGATCAGAAAAGTTTAGGGGACTTCTGCAATCATGACCATATAATGCTTGAAAAGGGGCCATCTGAATGCTCTGTTGGTAAGAAGCATTGTAGGAAAATTCAACTAATGGCAAGTATTGAATCCACCTCTTCGGATCTCGACAACAATATGCCCTAAGCATATCCTCGATGACTTGATTTACTCGCTCTATTTGGCCATCTGTTTGGGGATGGTAGGCGGTGCTAAAACAGAGTTGAGTCCCAATAGCTTCAAAGATAGCTCTCCAGAAGTTTGATGTGAAGAGAGAATCTCGATCACTAATGATTCTTCTAGATAACCCATGTAGCTTGAATATCTCCTTGATAAACAATCTTGCAATGTTGGAGGCTTTATAGTTTGTCTTTACTGGAATCAGGTGTGCAACCTTGGTAAGCATGTCAACCACAACCATAATGGAATTGTATCCTCCTTGGACTTGGGCTAAGCCCACAAAAAAATCCATACTGATGAATTCCCATTTCATTTGGGGAATGTCAAGCGGTTGCAGTTTCCCTGGCATCATGACATGTTCGGCTTTGATACGTTGGCAAGACAAACACTCAGTGACATACTTGAGAACGTCACCTTTAAGCCTCTCCCAATGATAGCTCTTCCTAACTGCATTAAGAGTCTTAGCATAGCCAGGATGTCCTGCGAAAGGATAATCATGAGCTTACCATAATATCTTCCGCTTAAGTGACTCGCTTGTTGGTATACGCAGCCTTGTTCTATAGTAGACAAGTCCATTATCAATGGAAAATTCCTGATACTTAGCTTGCAAATTCTGGTTCTGTTAATTGGTAGATATTTCCTTTATCATTGTTTGGTAGGCCAAATCATCGCATGCTTCCTCTCTGGCTAGTTCAAGTATAGGGTTGTTTGGCATAGATACTTTTGTAGCCAGAGATCTGGCCGTTGATGGATTCTGCAAGATTAGGGAATTTAGGAATGCCTTGCGACTGAGTGCATCAGCAACTACATTCTCCTTCCCTGGTCGGTACTTGATTTCAAAATCATATTCCTCCAATACTTCAATCCACCGACGTTTCCTCATGTTGAGCTCGTTCTGGGTAAAAATCCATTTGAGACTCTTATGATCTGTTACTAGAGTAAACTTGTTACCCAACAGGTAGTGTCTCCAAAGCTTTAGAGCATGGATGACAGCTGGTAATTCCAGATCATGCGTGGCATAATTCTTTTTATGACTCTTCAATTTTCTTGAAGAGTATGCTACTGGATGACCTTCCTGCATAAGTACACACCCCTTCAAGAATGCTAGCATCAGTTACTACCTCGAACTCCTTATTGAGGTCAGGAAGTTTTAGAATAGGTGCTGATACCAAACTTTGCTTCAATTTGTCGAAGCTATTTTGTTCGGAAGTTGACCATGTAATGGAAGTCTGCTTCTTTAGTAAGTCTATAAGAGGTGCTAGAATCAAAGCATAGTTTTTGATGAAGACCCTATACCATCCTGTTAATCCAAGGAAGCTATGTATCTCTTTGACGGATACTGGTATTGGCCATTCAAGCACATCTCTGACCTTGGCTGGGTCTACTGATATTCCTTCTAATGATACTATGAATCCTAGATATTCAATCTGACACTTGAAGAATGCACACTTCTTCATTTTTTCATACAGCTTATGAGACCTCATTGTCTCAAGGACGATCCGAAGTTGAGGTTCATGATCTTCTTCCTATTTAGAATAGACTAAAGTGTCATCGAAGAAGACAAGCATGAAATCATCAAGTTATGGTCTAAAGATATCTTGCATCAATCTATTGAAGGTGGTAGGTGCATTTGTAAGCCCGAATGACATAACCAGGAACTCGAAGTGCCCATATCTTGTATTGAAGGCCGTCTTTGGAATATCTTCTTCCTTGATCCTTATCTGATAGTAACCTGACCTGAGATCAATCTTGGAGAAGATCTTTGCACCTTGAAGACGATCAAGAAGCTCATCTATTCTAGGAATAGGATACTTGTTCTTGACTGTTGATTGATTCAACCCTTGGTAATCAATACATAGTCGAAGTGTCCCATCTTTCTTTTTCTGGAATAGTACTGGAGCTCCCCACGGTGAGTTGCTAGGCCGGATGTAACCCTGATCTAACAGTTGCTTGAGTTGTTCCTTCAACTCAATTGCTTCTGGTATGGACATTCTATAAGGTCTCTTTGCAATTGGTGCAACTCCAGGCACTAGCCTAATCTCATGATCTACTTCTCTTGGAGGCAGAAGTTCAATCAATTCCTCAGGGAATACGTCAGCGTATTCCTTTAGCCAAGAAGGTCCTTCATGAGACTCTTGCTTTTGATCTAACTTGTTGAGTTTGATCAGGTAAACGGGTAATCCTTTTCTGACTCCTTTTATGATCCGAGATACTTTGGCTAATTGGATTCTTAGCACTCCTGCCTCACCTTGAGTTGTGACAAATTCCCTTTCAGAGTTTCGAAAGGAAACTTGACCCTTTCCACAATGAATGTGGGCGTCATTAGGCTTAAGCCAATCCATCCCGAGTAGACACTCATGGATACCTAAATTCATGACTCTAAATTTGATTGAAGTCTTCTTTCCTCCTAGAAAGAATTCCACCTTAGCTGTTTGCTTGGTACAAGTTACCTCACGACCGTTTGCCAATTCCACAAGCAGGGTAGGTGCTTCTATGTGGCTATTCCTAATCTTTTTGCACATGCTGGTGAGATAAAGGAATGTGTACTACCACAATCAATCAAGGTTTTGAAACCTTTACCTTGATAGTCCGACGGTGTCTGAATTACCGAGAACTGGCGATTCGGCCCTTTCTTGTGTAAAGCGGCATGGACTGTCGCTCTTTCAAATTCTACTTCCATAGTCAGATCTTCCTCTTCTTCTTCTTCGCATCTTTTCCTATTGGCAATGCAAGCGGTTCCTCCTCTTCCACGGGTAACGGCTCTTTGACCGCGGCCTGCTCCTTAGAAAGGCGTTTGGCGATGTCCTCCGTTGAGCTTGGGACATTGCCTCTTGAAGTGACCGGGTTCGTTGCAATGGAAACAACAGAGGTTTCGGCCATTACCTTGAGTAGGAACAAAGTTGTTGATGTTATTTGTCCTTGCTTTCTTCCTTTGTCCCTGATTATGACCTTGAACTCTCTTCATTTGCAGTCTGAATGCTTCTCTGTTCGGGTCACTATAGGACCAAGTTTTGTTACCCCTTGGTCTAGCTTGCACCTCCTGAATTATAGGCGCCACTCAAATGAGTGCATCCTAAAGATCTGATGGATGCATAGATTTGAGACGGGTATTTACGGGTGGATTTAAGCCCGCACAAAATTTGGACACCTGCTGCGTCATGTCCATTAGTGGCACATACTTTAAAAGTGAGATGAATTTAGAGTAGTATGCGTCAAGAGTGAGTCCTAGCTGTTTTAGCTCGTAGAACTCATTCATTTTCTGCGTACGATATGCAGGTGGTAAATATCTTCCCTGCATGGCTTTCTTCAACTTCTCCCAGGTAACGGACCCCTCTGAAATCCCTTGATTCCTGCACCATTGCTTCCACCAAAGTCTGGCTTCGTCGGTGAGCTTTAACTTGGCGAGCATGGCCTGGTTGGTAGGTGCAGTACCAGGTGCTTCAAAGTAATCCTCCATGGATTCAATCCAAATTTTGGCATCAGCCTGGACGAATCTGCCTCTCCCGTCAAACTCGGGTGGCTTTATCTGCTTGAGGAGGAGCTTCTTTTCGTGGGTCATAGCAGTACTTGATGTAGGAGGTGAATTTGAAACCTGTACCTGGGGTTGTGCCTGGATAAAAGTTTTCTTAACGTTATTATATGGTAATCGATGTTAGCTTATCTTTCATTTTTAGTTTAGCTATCTCGTAAACAATGTAGCTACTTAACTTTTTAACAACTCTTATGCACAGCCAGATATTGATAAAAAGAAGTCTTTATTTGTAATTACATGGGTATAGCCTTACACAACGTTTCGTGTGATGATAATCCAATCATTACATTCAGTTTGGAGAGAACAACGTTGTATTGCATTTGTCTACAGGAACTGTGTAATAGTAGGGTTTTGGGTCATGGATCTTTAGGAATCGATAGTTCATTGGAAGTTCAGGATACCCTTTCCATTGGAATCCATACTTCTCATGGCGGCCCAACACTTTAATCCTGTCGGTTGGGATTACACGGGTTACTTCCTCATATACATATGAGTTCATTTCAACCCTCTGACCTTGAATATGTAAAGTCGAATTTAGGTTAGCTTCCACAAAAATGAATAGCTTCACGACTTTCAAGTCTTCCAACCACTTGATCCTCTTTAGGTTGGTCTGTAGATAAGCAAACCGGTGGGCAGCTATATAGTAGATTCCTGAAGACCCCGTCCATCTTCGTTCTATGTATAAAGGTGATGGATTATAAATCTACTCCAGGATGTTCATCATCCCAATTCTTTGTCTATAAAGGGGAGAATGCATTGCAGTCATAAACATGACCCGAAATACCAAAAACTTGTTCCACGCTTCATAGTTCTACAAGACAGCATTGAAGATGAGAAAATGTTTGGACAGTAATAATTTCTTTACTTCATTTTATTGAGATCTCATAAAGACAATTCCGTTGTTGGTCGGCTCTGATACCAACTGTAACGTGTCCACTAGTATCATCCAGGACACGTCTTAGCAGTCCATCGGAAAGGATGTCTAGAAAACTCCGCCTAGCACTCCCATGGAATGTTACGGGTTTTGCGATCTAGGTCTTCCCGCGTCTGCCACATAGCGGAAGTATCCTGGCCATTCCCACTTAGGATCGACCGGAATTAGGGTTTTCCTGATTGGTCATTAGCTAACAGCAACTAGCGTCAGACCCGAGCGAACTACTTTATGCAGAAACACCAGGTCCGAAGCGGATTCACGCTGCACTTGGTTCAAGGAGAATGGGAAACGAGAGGGATGCAAAGCTCAACCTCTCTGCCATAAGGCATAGTCCCATTCCATTCCCCTAAAACAGCGTAAATCGTGTAAGACGTAACTCTAGGTCATCGCTCTCATTATTCGTTTTGATGATCATCCCGCTGTTCTTCGAGATTTTTGAGAAAAGTTCCCGGCTAACCGGGACCACCCAACCATAGGACGGACCCAAGGTCCATCCTCCGCACTTTCCTCGATTTGTTTTAGTTATGTAATTATCTAACATATTAATTTGACATATAACATTCAGCTTCTTTAATTAATCCTGTTAAGCACTGGTTCCTTCATGTAATCTTATCACGTGACATAGAAAAACAATATCAAGCAAGTTCTTTTTTTTAACATTTCATCATTTTATCTTTGAAATACAAGAAGTTCTGCCCGTAGGCTTGTCCACAATCTGCCCGAAGGCTATCCAGTAATCCCCAGGGATCACTATTCTAAGCTTCCACCCGTAAACTAGTATGCGGGCCTCGAGATCCAATCCCGAGTCACGTTAGCCTCTTGTGCAGGACCCGGAGGTGAGGGATTTATGGCCAGAGCCCCCTCGCACCCAAGCGTCCTCCTACTCCAAGTAGAGCTCAACGGAGAGACCTCTCGCGGCGGGTTCAGTCCACGTTCCTGGCGCGATGAACAACCCCCTTGGTTAGGGTTAGGCAGGTAGTCGGGGTAACTGAAATTGCCTCTTCCTTCAGGCCTTTAACCTGAAGTATAGGTACTCATTTAATTTGTAATTCATAATTCAAACAGAGCCCTAAAATCTCTAGCAAGCACAAACATTTCCATTAATCAACCGTGTTGTTTGGCAAACTGCTAAGGAAGTGTTCTTTCCTTTTGAGTGTATCAGCACTCGTTTCCAAGGTGTCTTGTAAATTGGCAAGATCCTTTACATTCTGGTGTAGGGCGTACCTTATTAACCCAACTTGGTCAACCCTAAAGTTCCTTAGATATGCTAGTTTCCGGTTTACAACTTCCCTTAATTAGAAGGATATCCAAAAATACGTCCTTTTGCAAGATAACTTGCGTAGGGATCTGCCATCCTTGCTGAGGGTTTTTACCCTTTCTCCTTGTGAATCAATCACAAGACTAAATGATTTCGTACTTGCTGCGCAAGTCCTGTGATGGAGTAATCCGTTTTAGATCCTTTAAGCTGACGTATGTCGGGCCTAGGGTTTCTTTTTAAGGATCTCGGGGACAGCCCTAGTTCTTTATCTTTACGAATTTGTTTGACCCTACAATAAGGAAAACAGTCAAGTGCTTAGGGTATGAATATTTCTATGTTTAGATTGGTTTGGATAATTTTTTGGAGGTAATATTAATCATCTTGTCACGGTTTTGCTATCCTTGTGACAATTTACTTTCCAGTCAATACAGTTTAATTTTAACTTCTGTTCTCCTTACAGATGAACTCATTCCAAATAACAACATTTGCCTTGCTAAGATGTGCAATTAGCAAAGATAACTTCCTAGTAATTTGAGCATCGAAAGAAACCTTTCATGAATTTAACCATTTACAATGATTCGTTGCGAAAGGAATAAGACTAATGGTGCAAGATATAATTTCTACACCTTTAGGATTTAACTAAAATATACTACTATAATAAATGGATAATCTTGCTCGTAATTTATAATGCTTGACGCAACTCGAAGGAAACTAAGTTCTATTCATTATCATTCATTCAAATAAGCTAAACTTCTTTATTACAAATAACTCGGACAAATATATCCTATCCCTAACAATTTCTCTTTGCATGATCGACTTAAAACCGAATTAAAACCAAGAAGAAAAACCTGGTTTTCGGGTGGGATATCCACATGGATACCGGGAGATGACCCTCCCGCAGCTACACCTTGGACTTTCTAAGGCGGCGTCGTAGTTCGAATGTGAGATAGCCTTTTTCTCTTTCTTCTGGAATTCCACCGTCTCTTTGGAAAAAAAGTTTATGGGTGAGTGTGGTTTTGCAACCACAGGAACCCTTGGAGGACTTTGACTTGAGGTAAAGGAATAGAAGGCACTTATTCTCCTTCCTTGCCCTTCCTCTATTCCTTCTCTTTTCTAACTCTTTTATCTTTTCCTCACCCTCTACTTCTTTCACACTACTCCTTTTTTTTCCTTCACTCCTCCCTACTTCCCTTCCTTATATTTTACTTCACTTCCTTATCCTCTACTTTCCTTCCCTATCTTTTATCTTTTTTCCACTCTTCCTCCTTCACTCCTTCTTTTCACTCCCTTTACTTTCCCTCCCTGTCTTTTATCTCACGGGCTACCTTTTTCCTTATGGGATATCATCCGAGGCCATGATGATGATTTGGATTTTGATAATAATGGGGATATGGGAGATTAAGAAAAAGCTTAGGGTTTTGTGGAAATAAAAGAGTTATGAGGGGGATGAAAAGGGTTAAAAGGGTTATAAGGGGGTGAAAAGGGGCTTAGGGGAATAAAACACAGGGGGGGGTTGGTTCCCAAAGCCAAGGAAGGGCTTAAGGGGGAAAGGGGGCTTATGTAGCCCTTTAGAAGCTTCCCCCTAGGAAGCTTCTAAAGCTTCTACCACGTGGGAGGGGGAAGCTCAAATGGTGATTTGGATTGCTTGGTTGATAGCTGAAATAGAGATGAAATATAAATCGTAACGATTAATGAGTAATAATGATAAGAAACCTTTATCCATGCACAATCCCAAGTGCAGATCCCCAGTTTGCCTCCTACATCAAGTACTACTGTAATCCAAGAGAAGAAGTTTCTTCTCAAGCAGATTAAGCCACCCGAATTGGACTTGAGAGGCAGGTCCATCCAAGCAGATGCTGAAATTTGGATTGAATCCATGGAGGATTACTTTGAAGCAGCCGGTACTGCACCCGCCAATCAGGCTATGCTTGCCAAACTGAAGCTCACCGACGAAGCGAGGCTTTGGTGGAAACAATGGTGCAGAGATCAAGGGATCGCAGAAGGATCTGTTACCTGGGAGAAGCTAAAGAAAGACATGCAGGGAAGATACTTACCACCTATGTATCGCACGCAGAAAATGAATGAGTTCTACAAGCTATAATACCTGGGACTCACTCTTGACGCATACTATTCTAAATTTGTCTCACTTCTTAGTATTTGCCACCACAGATGGACATGACAGAGTAGGTGTCAAAATTTGTGACGGATTAAATCCACCAGTGAATACTCATCTCGAATCTATGCGCCCATCAGATCTACAAGACACACTCATTCGAGCTACCCCTATAATTCAGGAGGTGCATGCTAGACCAAGAGGTAACAAAACTTGGTCTTATAATGACCCAAACAGAGGAACATTTAGGCCTCAAATGAATAGAGTTCAAGGTCAAAGTCAGGGTCAAACGAGCCCGATCATTTCAAGAGGCAATATCCCAAGCTTGGAGGGGGACATCACCAAGCACCTTTCCAAGGAACTGGCCATGGTCAGGGAGCCACTATGCGAGGCAAGGGAAGAACCGCCTGCATTGCCAATAGGCAAAGATGCGAAGAAGAAGAAGATCTGACCATGGAAGCAGAGTTTGAAAAGGTGACAGTCCATGCCGCTCTACACAAGAAAGGTCCGAATCGCCAGTTCTTGGTGATTCAAACACCGTCGGACTACCAAGGTAAAGGTTTCAAGACCTTGATTGATTGTGGTAGTACACATTCCTTTATCTCACTACCTTGTGCAAAAAGATTAGGAATAGCCATAGTAGATACACCTATCTTGCTTGTGGAATTGGCAAATGGTTTTGAGGCTACTTGTACCAGGCAAACTACTAAGGTGGAATTCTTTCTGAGAGGAAAGACGACTTCGGTCAAATTTAGAGTCATGAGCCTAGGTATCCATTAGTGTCTACTCGGAATGGATTGGCTTAAATCTAATGACCTCCACATTCATTATGGAAAGGGCCAAAATTTCTTTCGAAACTCTGAAGGGGATTTGGTCACAACTCAAGGTGAGGTCTCGGATTATAAAGGGAGTTAGAAAAAGGACTACCTGTCTACTTGATTAAGCCCAACAAGTTAAATCAAAAGCAGGAATCTAATGAAGGACCTTCATGGCTAAAGGAATACGCGGATGTATTTCTTGAAGAGTTGACAGAACTCCCACCTCAAAGAGAAGTGGATCATGAGATTAAGCTAGTACCAGGAGCTGCACCAATTGCAAAGAGACCTTATAGAATGTCCATATCGGAAGCAATTGAGCTGAAGGAACAACTCAAGCAGCTGCTAGATTAAGGCTACATCCGTCCTAGTAGTTCACCATGGGGAGCTCCAGTACTGTTCCAGAAAAAGAAAGATAAAATGCTTCGACTATGTATTGATAACAGAGGGTTGAATCATTAACTATCAAGAACAAGTATCCTATTCTAAGAATAGATGAGCTTCTTGATCGTCTTCAGGGTGCAAAGATCTTGTCCAAAATTGATCTCAGGTCGGGTGACTATCAAATACGGATCAAGGAAGAAGATATCCCCAAGATGGCCTTCAATACAAGATATGGACACTTTGAGTTCCTAGTTATGTCATTCGGGCTTACGAATGCACCTACCACCTTCAATAGGTTAATGCAGAATATTTTTAGGCCATATCTTGATGACTTCGTGCTCGTCTTCTTCGACGACACTTTAGTTTATTCTAAATAGGACGAAGATCATGAACCCCAACTTCGGATTGTCCTTGAGACAATGAGGGCACATAAGTTATATGCTAAGATAAAGAAGTGTGCATTCTTCAAACGTCAGATTGAATATCTGGGATTCATTGTATCAGTGGAAGGAATCTCAGTGGACCTAGCCAAGGTCAGGGATGTGTTAGAATGGCCAATACCAACAACTCTCAAAGAAATACGCAGTTTCCTTGGATTGAGAGGATGGTATAGGGTCTTCATAAAAAACTATGCTTTGATTACAGCATCTCTGATGGACTTACTGAAATTTTATAATGCTTGATGCAACTCGAAGGAAACTAAGTTCTATTCATTATCATTCATTCAAATAAGCTAAACTTCTTTATTACAAATAACTCGCACAAATATATCCTATCCCTAACAATTTCTCTTTGCATGATCAACTTAAAACCGAATTAAAACCAAGAAGAAAAACCTGGTTTTGGGGTGAGATATCCACATGGATACCGGGAGATGACCCTCCCGTAGCTACACCTTGGACTTTCTTAGGCGGCATCATAGTTCGAATGTGAGATAGCCTTTTTCTCTTTCTTCTGGAATTCCACCGTCTCTTTGGAAAAAACGTTTATGGGTGAGTGTGGTTTTGCAACCACAGGAACCCTTGGAGGACTTTGACTTGAGGTAAAGGAATAGAAGGCACTTATTCTCCTTCCTTGCCCTTCCTCTATTCCTTCTCTTTTCTAACTCTTTTATCTTTTCCTCACCCTCTACTTCTTTCACACTACTCCTTTTTTTTTCCTTCACTCCTCCCTACTTAACTTCCTTATATTTTACTTCACTTCCTTATCCTCTACTTTCCTTCCCTATCTTTTATCTTTTTCCCACTCTTCCTCCTTCACTCCTTCTTTTCACTCCCTTTACTTTCCCTCCCTATCTTTTATCTCACGTGCTACCTTTTTCCTTACGGGATATCATCCGAGGCCATGATGATGATTTGGATTTTGATAATAATGAGGATATGGGGGATTAAGAAAAAGCTTAGGGGTTTGTGGAAATAAAAGAGTTATGAGGGGGATGAAAAGGGTTAAAAGGGTTATAAGGGGGTGAAAAGGGCCTTAGGGGAATAAAACACAGGGAGGGGGGGTGGTTCCCAAAGCCAAGGAAGGGCTTAAGGGGGAAAGGGGGCTTATCTAGCCCTTTAGAAGCTTCCCCCCAGGAAGCCTCTAAAGCTTCTGCCACGTGGGAGGGGGAAGCTCAAATGGTGATTTGGCGGCGTGAAGACTGGGACGAGAGCTGGGGGGCCACAGATTGGGACGCCAGAGGCCAACTGGCGTTGCGTCACTCTTCCCTTCTCCTTCCACACAGGCTACCATTGGCGCAAGGACTCAGCTCTTCCCTCTCTCGCCCTCTCACTTTTGGCATAGCGTCATGGCAGCAGCCTTCCGTCTTCATCCCCATCTCTTGCCCGTCCCCTTTTCAGCCTGCGGCCCCTCAATTATATAGGGGAGGGGATAAGATCCTCCCCCCCCTTGTGTGTCGATGGGCATGTATCATTGCCTTGGCAAGCTCCAGCAAGGAGCTTGCCTACCTTTCTAATCCCCTCTTCGGCATCCAGCAAGGATGCTCAGTCATCCTTGCTATTCCCGTCCTCTCCAGCACGACAGTCGCTGGGGGAAAAAGGGGGGAAATAATTTAAAAAATTTTCCTTATTCCTAAAGCTTATCCTTTCGGCCTCCTAGGAGGAGGTTCCCACGTAACTAAACGGTTTTTCTTTTTCTTTTAACTCGTTTATGCAAGTGGAGATCAAGATACGTTGTAGATAATTTGAAAATCACACTGTCAGTGTATTTTTGGATGCTGGAATTCCCTTGCATGACTATCACATGGGTTTGAAATATTATCACAACGGAAATATTACATTCTCTCCCCCTTGGAGGAATCGAGATGTCCTCATCTTGAGGTAAACTGGGAATATTGATGGTTGAGAGAGCTTTCATCTATCCAAATGGCATCCTCTTCGGGATAATCTTTCCATTGGACGAGGCATTATCTCAAGTTTCTAGATCTTAATTGTCTCTCCCTAACATCTAAGATCCTATCCGGCCTTAGTTCAAGGACTCCTTAACTAGGCATCACAATTTGTTGGTCATCAAGTACATGATTAGGGTTGGGTACATACTTTTTCAATAGGCTGATATGGAATACATTGTGAACCTTTAGGTTCTCTGGGAGTTGCAATCTATAAGCATTGGGTCCTAGGCATTTGAGGATTTTGTACGGCCCACAATACCTTGGACTTAGCTTCTTGCATTCTCCTAGGGATACAGGACTCTTTTTAGGGCGTACACGAATGAAGACCATGTCTCCTTCTTCGAAGACTCTTTCTTGACATTTCAAATCTGCGTATGCCTTTTGTCTATCCTTGGCTGCTTGTATGTCTTGTCTTATTGACTTTATTTGATCATCCATGTCTTCCAACATCTGTCTTGACGCTTCAACTCTTAGGGTTGGATCAGAAAAGTTTAGGGGACTTCTGCAATCATGACCATATAATGCTTGAAAAGGGGCCATCTGAATGCTCTGTTGGTAAGAAGCATTGTAGGAAAATTCAACTAATGGCAAGTATTGAATCCACCTCTTCGGATCTCGACAACAATATGCCCTAAGCATATCCTCGATGACTTGATTTACTCGCTCTATTTGGCCATCTGTTTGGGGATGGTAGGCGGTGCTAAAACAGAGTTGAGTCCCAATAGCTTCAAAGATAGCTCTCCAGAAGTTTGATGTGAAGAGAGAATCTCGATCACTAATGATTCTTCTAGATAACCCATGTAGCTTGAATATCTCCTTGATAAACAATCTTGCAATGTCGGAGGCTTTATAGTTTGTCTTTACTGGAATCAGGTGTGCAACCTTGGTAAGCATGTCAACCACAACCATAATGGAATTGTATCCTCCTTGGACTTGGGGTAAGCCCACAAAAAAATCCATACTGATGAATTCCCATTTCATTTGGGGAATGTCAAGCGGTTGCAGTTTCCCTGGCATCATGACATGTTCGGCTTTGATACGTTGGCAAGACAAACACTCAGTGACATACTTGAGAACGTCACCTTTAAGCCTCTCCCAATGATAGCTCTTCCTAACTGCATTAAGAGTCTTAGCATAGCCAGGATGTCCTGCGAAAGGATAATCATGAGCTTACCATAATATCTTCCGCTTAAGTGACTCGCTTGTTGGTATACGCAGCCTTGTTCTATAGTAGACAAGTCCATTATCAATGGAAAATTCCTGATACTTAGCTTGCAAATTCTGGTTCTGTTAATTGGTAGATATTTCCTTTATCATTGTTTGGTAGGCCAAATCATCGCATGCTTCCTCTCTGGCTAGTTCAAGTATAGGGTTGTTTGGCATAGATACTTTTGTAGCCAGAGATCTGGCCGTTGATGGATTCTGCAAGATTAGGGAATTTAGGAATGCCTTGCGACTGAGTGCATCAGCAACTACATTCTCCTTCCCTGGTCGGTACTTGATTTCAAAATCATATTCCTCCAATACTTCAATCCACCGACGTTTCCTCATGTTGAGCTCGTTCTGGGTAAAAATCCATTTGAGACTCTTATGATCTGTTACTAGAGTAAACTTGTTACCCAACAGGTAGTGTCTCCAAAGCTTTAGAGCATGGATGACAGCTGGTAATTCCAGATCATGCGTGGCATAATTCTTTTTATGACTCTTCAATTTTCTTGAAGAGTATGCTACTGGATGACCTTCCTGCATAAGTACACACCCCTTCAAGAATGCTAGCATCAGTTACTACCTCGAACTCCTTATTGAGGTCAGGAAGTTTTAGAATAGGTGCTGATACCAAACTTTGCTTCAATTTGTCGAAGCTATTTTGTTCGGAAGTTGACCATGTAATGGAAGTCTGCTTCTTTAGTAAGTCTATAAGAGGTGCTAGAATCAAAGCATAGTTTTTGATGAAGACCCTATACCATCCTGTTAATCCAAGGAAGCTATGTATCTCTTTGACGGATACTGGTATTGGCCATTCAAGCACATCTCTGACCTTGGCTGGGTCTACTGATATTCCTTCTAATGATACTATGAATCCTAGATATTCAATCTGACACTTGAAGAATGCACACTTCTTCATTTTTTCATACAGCTTATGAGACCTCATTGTCTCAAGGACGATCCGAAGTTGAGGTTCATGATCTTCTTCCTATTTAGAATAGACTAAAGTGTCATCGAAGAAGACAAGCATGAAATCATCAAGTTATGGTCTAAAGATATCTTGCATCAATCTATTGAAGGTGGTAGGTGCATTTGTAAGCCCGAATGACATAACCAGGAACTCGAAGTGCCCATATCTTGTATTGAAGGCCGTCTTTGGAATATCTTCTTCCTTGATCCTTATCTGATAGTAACCTGACCTGAGATCAATCTTGGAGAAGATCTTTGCACCTTGAAGACGATCAAGAAGCTCATCTATTCTAGGAATAGGATACTTGTTCTTGACTGTTGATTGATTCAACCCTTGGTAATCAATACATAGTCGAAGTGTCCCATCTTTCTTTTTCTGGAATAGTACTGGAGCTCCCCACGGTGAGTTGCTAGGCCGGATGTAACCCTGATCTAACAGTTGCTTGAGTTGTTCCTTCAACTCAATTGCTTCTGGTATGGACATTCTATAAGGTCTCTTTGCAATTGGTGCAACTCCAGGCACTAGCCTAATCTCATGATCTACTTCTCTTGGAGGCAGAAGTTCAATCAATTCCTCAGGGAATACGTCAGCGTATTCCTTTAGCCAAGAAGGTCCTTCATGAGACTCTTGCTTTTGATCTAACTTGTTGAGTTTGATCAGGTAAACGGGTAATCCTTTTCTGACTCCTTTTATGATCCGAGATACTTTGGCTAATTGGATTCTTAGCACTCCTGCCTCACCTTGAGTTGTGACAAATTCCCTTTCAGAGTTTCGAAAGGAAACTTGACCCTTTCCACAATGAATGTGGGCGTCATTAGGCTTAAGCCAATCCATCCCGAGTAGACACTCATGGATACCTAAATTCATGACTCTAAATTTGATTGAAGTCTTCTTTCCTCCTAGAAAGAATTCCACCTTAGCTGTTTGCTTGGTACAAGTTACCTCACGACCGTTTGCCAATTCCACAAGCAGGGTAGGTGCTTCTATGTGGCTATTCCTAATCTTTTTGCACATGCTGGTGAGATAAAGGAATGTGTACTACCACAATCAATCAAGGTTTTGAAACCTTTACCTTGATAGTCCGACGGTGTCTGAATTACCGAGAACTGGCGATTCGGCCCTTTCTTGTGTAAAGCGGCATGGACTGTCGCTCTTTCAAATTCTACTTCCATAGTCAGATCTTCCTCTTCTTCTTCTTCGCATCTTTTCCTATTGGCAATGCAAGCGGTTCCTCCTCTTCCACGGGTAACGGCTCTTTGACCGCGGCCTACTCCTTAGAAAGGCGTTTGGCGATGTCCTCCGTTGAGCTTGGGACATTGCCTCTTGAAGTGACCGGGTTCGTTGCAATGGAAACAACAGAGGTTTCGGCCATTACCTTGAGTAGGAACAAAGTTGTTGATGTTATTTGTCCTTGCTTTCTTCCTTTGTCCCTGATTATGACCTTGAACTCTCTTCATTTGCGGTCTGAATGCTTCTCTGTTCGGGTCACTATAGGACCAAGTTTTGTTACCCCTTGGTCTAGCTTGCACCTCCTGAATTATAGGCGCCACTCAAATGAGTGCATCCTAAAGATCTGATGGACGCATAGATTTGAGACGGGTATTTACGGGTGGATTTAAGCCCGCACAAAATTTGGACACCTGCTGCGTCATGTCCATTAGTGGCACATACTTTAAAAGTGAGATGAATTTAGAGTAGTATGCGTCAAGAGTGAGTCCTAGCTGTTTTAGCTCGTAGAACTCATTCATTTTCTGCGTACGATATGCAGGTGGTAAATATCTTCCCTGCATGGCTTTCTTCAACTTCTCCCAGGTAACGGACCCCTCTGAAATCCCTTGATTCCTGCACCATTGCTTCCACCAAAGTCTGGCTTCGTCGGTGAGCTTTAACTTGGCGAGCATGGCCTGGTTGGTAGGTGCAGTACCAGGTGCTTCAAAGTAATCCTCCATGGATTCAATCCAAATTTTGGCATCAGCCTGGACGAATCTGCCTCTCCCGTCAAACTCGGGTGGCTTTATCTGCTTGAGGAGGAGCTTCTTTTCGTGGGTCATAGCAGTACTTGATGTAGGAGGTGAATTTGAAACCTGTACCTGGGGTTGTGCCTGGATAAAAGTTTTCTTAACGTTATTATATGATAATCGATGTTAGCTTATCTTTCATTTTTAGTTTAGCTATCTCGTAAACAATGTAGCTACTTAACTTTTTAACAACTCTTATGCACAGCCAGATATTGATAAAAAGAAGTCTTTATTTGTAATTACATGGGTATAGCCTTATACAACGTTTCGTGTGATGATAATCCAATCATTACATTCAGTTTGGAGAGAACAACGTTGTATTGCATTTGTCTACAGGAACTGTGTAATAGTAGGGTTTTGGGTCATGGATCTTTAGGAATCGATAGTTCATTGGAAGTTCAGGATACCCTTTCCATTGGAATCCATACTTCTCATGGCGGCCCAACACTTTAATCCTGTCGGTTGGGATTACACGGGTTACTTCCTCATATACACATGAGTTCATTTCAACCCTCTGACCTTGAATATGTAAAGTCGAATTTACGTTAGCTTCCACAAAAATGAATAGCTTCACGACTTTCAAGTCTTCCAACCACTTGATTCTCTTTAGGTTGGTCTGTAGATAAGCAAACCGGTGAGCAGCTATATAGTAGATTCCTGAAGACCCCGTCCATCTTCGTTCTATGTATAAAGGTGATGGATTATAAATCTACTCCAGGATGTTCATCATCCCAATTCTTTGTCTATAAAGGGGAGAATGCATTGCAGTCATAAACATGACCCGAAATACCAAAAACTTGTTCCACGCTTCATAGTTCTACAAGACAACATTGAAGATGAGAAAATGTTTGGACAGTAATAATTTCTTTACTTCATTTTATTGAGATCTCATAAAGACAATTCCGTTGTTGGTCGGCTTTGATACCAACTGTAACGTGTCCACTAGTATCATCCAGGACACGTCTTAGCAGTCCATCGGAAAGGATGTCTAGAAAACTCCGCCTAGCACTCCCATGGAATGTTACGGGTTTTGCGATCTAGGTCTTCCCGCGTCTGCCACATAGCGGAAGTATCCTGGCCATTCCCACTTAGGATCGACCGGAATTAGGGTTTTCCTGATTGGTCATTAGCTAACAGCAACTAGCGTCAGACCCGAGCGAACTACTTTATGCAGAAACACCAGGTCCGAAGCGGATTCAAGCTGCACTTGGTTCAAGGAGAATGGGAAACGAGAGGGATGCAAAGCTCAACCTCTCTGCCATAAGGCATAGTCCCATTCCATTCCCCTAAAACAGCGTAAATCGTGTAAGACGTAACTCTAGGTCATCGCTCTCGTTATTCGTTTTGATGATCATCCCGCTGTTCTTCGAGATTTTTGAGAAAAGTTCCCGGCTAACCGGGACCACCCAACCATAGGACGGACCCAAGGTCCATCCTCCGCACTTTCCTCGATTTGTTTTAGTTATGTAATTATCTAACATATTAATTTGACATATAACATTCAGCTTCTTTAATTAATCCTGTTAAGCACTGGTTCCTTCATGTAATCTTATCACGTGACATAGAAAAACAATATCAAGCAAGTTCTTTTTTTTAACATTTCATCATTTTATCTTTGAAATACAAGAAGTTCTGCCCGTAGGCTTGTCCACAATCTGCCCGAAGGCTATCCAGTAATCCCCAGGGATCACTATTCCAAGCTTCCACCCGTAAACTAGTATGCGGGCCTCGAGATCCAATCCCGAGTCACGTTAGCCTCTTGTGCAGGACCCGGAGGTGAGGGATTTATGGCCAGAGCCCCCTGGCACCCAAGCGTCCTCCTACTCCAAGTAGAGCTCAACGGAGAGACCTCTCGCGGCGGGTTCAGTCCACGTTCCTAGCGCGATGAACAACCCCCTTGGTTAGGGTTAGGCAGGTACTCGGGGGTAACTGAAATTGCCTCTTCCTTCAGGCCTTTAACCTGAAGTATAGGTACTCATTTAATTTGTAATTCATAATTCAAACAGAGCCCTAAAATCTCTAGCAAGCACAAACATTTCCATTAATCAACCGTGTTGTTTGGCAAACTGCTAAGGAAGTGTTCTTTCCTTTTGAGTGTATCAGCACTCGTTTCCAAGGTGTCTTGTAAATTGGCAAGATCCTTTACATTCTGGTGTAGGGCGTACCTTATTAACCCAACTTGGTCAACCCTAAAGTTCCTTAGATATGCTAGTTTCCGGTTTACAACTTCCCTTAATTAGAAGGATATCCAAAAATACGTCCTTTTGCAAGATAACTTGCGTAGGGATCTGCCATCCTTGCTGAGGGTTTTTACCCTTTCTCCTTGTGAATCAATCACAAGACTAAATGATTTCGTACTTGCTGCGCAAGTCCTGTGATGGAGTAATCCGTTTTAGATCCTTTAAGCTGACGTATGTCGGGCCTAGGGTTTCTTTTTAAGGATCTCGGGGACAGCCCTAGTTCTTTATCTTTACGAATTTGTTTGACCCTACAATAAGGAAAACAGTCAAGTGCTTAGGGTATGAATATTTCTATGTTTAGATTGGTTTGGATAATTTTTTGGAGGTAATATTAATCATCTTGTCACGGTTTTGCTATCCTTGTGACAATTTACTTTCCAGTCAATACAGTTTAATTTTAACTTCTGTTCTCCTTACAGATGAACTCATTCCAAATAACAACATTTGCCTTGCTAAGATGTGCAATTAGCAAAGATAACTTCCTAGTAATTTGAGCATCGAAAGAAACCTTTCATGAATTTAACCATTTACAATGATTCGTTGCGAAAGGAATAAGACTAATGGTGCAAGATATAATTTCTACACCTTTAGGATTTAACTAAAATATACTACTATAATAAATGGATAATCTTGCTCGTAATTTATAATGCTTGACGCAACTCGAAGGAAACTAAGTTCTATTCATTATCATTCATTCAAATAAGCTAAACTTCTTTATTACAAATAACTCGGACAAATATATCCTATCCCTAACAATTTCTCTTTGCATGATCGACTTAAAACCGAATTAAAACCAAGAAGAAAAACCTGGTTTTCGGGTGGGATATCCACATGGATACCGGGAGATGACCCTCCCGCAGCTACACCTTGGACTTTCTTAGGCGGCGTCGTAGTTCGAATGTGAGATAGCCTTTTTCTCTTTCTTCTGGAATTCCACCGTCTCTTTGGAAAAAAAGTTTATGGGTGAGTGTGGTTTTGCAACCACAGGAACCCTTGGAGGACTTTGACTTGAGGTAAAGGAATAGAAGGCACTTATTCTCCTTCCTTGCCCTTCCTCTATTCCTTCTCTTTTCTAACTCTTTTATCTTTTCCTCACCCTCTACTTCTTTCACACTACTCCTTTTTTTTCCTTCACTCCTCCCTACTTCCCTTCCTTATATTTTACTTCACTTCCTTATCCTCTACTTTCCTTCCCTATCTTTTATCTTTTTTCCACTCTTCCTCCTTCACTCCTTCTTTTCACTCCCTTTACTTTCCCTCCCTGTCTTTTATCTCACGGGCTACCTTTTTCCTTATGGGATATCATCCGAGGCCATGATGATGATTTGGATTTTGATAATAATGGGGATATGGGAGATTAAGAAAAGCTTAGGGTTTTGTGGAAATAAAAGAGTTATGAGGGGGATGAAAAGGGTTAAAAGGGTTATAAGGGGGTGAAAAGGGGCTTAGGGGAATAAAACACAGGGGGGGGTTGGTTCCCAAAGCCAAGGAAGGGCTTAAGGGGGAAAGGGGGCTTATGTAGCCCTTTAGAAGCTTCCCCCTAGGAAGCTTCTAAAGCTTCTACCACGTGGGAGGGGGAAGCTCAAATGGTGATTTGGCGGCGTGAAGATTGGGACGAGAGCTGGGGGGCCGCAGACTGGGACACCAGAGGCCGACTGGCGTTGCGTCACTCTTCCCTCCTCCTTCCACACAGGCTACCATTGGCGCAATGACTCAGCTCTTCCCTCTCTCATCCTCTCACTTTTGGCATAGCATCATGGCAGCAGCCTTCCGTCTTCATCCCCATCTCTGGCCTGTCCCCTTTTCAGCCTGTGGCCCCTCAATTATATAGGGGAGGGGATAAGATCCTCTCCCCCCTTGCGTGTCGATGGGCATGTATCATTGCCCTGGCAAGCTCCAGCAAGGAGCTTGCCTACCTTTCTAATTCCCTCTTCGGCATCCAGCAAGGATGCTCAGTCATCCTTGCTATTCCCCTCCCCTCCAGCACGACAGTCGCTGGGGGAAAAAGGGGGGAAATAATTAAAAAAATTTCCCTTATTCCTAAAGCTTATCCTTTTGGCTTCCTAGGAGGAGGTTCCCACGTAACTAAACGGTTTTTCTTTTTCTTTTAACTCGTTTATGCAAGTGGAGATCAAGATACGTTGTAGATAATTTGAAAATCACACCGTCAGTGTATTTTTAGATGTTGGAATTCCCTTGCATGACTATCACATGGGTTAGAAATATTATCACAACGGAAATATTACAGATTCACCAATTAATTCTATACTTTCTCATTTAGTTGTTTTCAAGCCTTCTTCACGTGAAATGGTTTTGGCAGAGGCATTACTTGCTTAGTTTTGAAGACTTGCTTAAATCTTGCATCCAGTTGTTGATAGAGCATACTATATGACTCAAGACTCATTCCCACCTTGTCACATAATCCCTGAGCATCTGTGGTAGTAAACAAGTTGATCACATCCCTAAGATGTTTACTTGCGACACCATCTAGAATGTCCCTAAATTTACAATTTTCCAATGCATTTTTTACCATATCCTTGCTTAGGACTTTGGCAATAGTATCATTCTCTGTATGAGGGAACATATTTCCAATTGTAGAAAATTGAGCATATATCTATCTATGATATTGTCCACTTCCTTTGGTTAATTGGTGAATTGGTTTAACTAATTGGATGCACCAACTTGCTTCTTTGGTTTAAAAGTGGGCCCAATCTCCAAAGTTTTTGTGAGCTCCTCTTTATGTTTCGATTCTCCTTATCCAACTCTATAGCTTTAGACTGTAACTCCACATTTTGCATGTGTGTAGCTTGTATAGCTCCTTCAATGACAGACATTGCTTATTGTAGGCTCTTATTCTCCCTATCCTTCTTGGCCAATAATCTATCCTTTTCCATCAAAGATTGCATATTCCCTTATAATCTTGTTTGAATATTTGTCAAGGCTTGATGAACCCCTACTAATCCTTGTGTGACAAGTCTACATGTGTATCCATACATTCCTTCATTGCCTTCAGAAACAAACTTTACAAATGATGTAAGCCCTTCAAATTGTGGTGGCCTTTGAGTGACTGTATTGAGTGGGTAAATGCATCCATCAACCCAAAGGTCCATGCTTTTTTCTCTGCATTTCTTTCTTGTTGCATCCTGTATCTTATTGCATCATCCCTTTCAATAGTTCTTTTGAACATTCGTGCATATTCATCCTCGATTTGAAAGTGAATATCTCTCTTTCTCTTCGTAGGACATGCACCTGCATCCTATAAAGAAAAATATATGCCAATTTTAACTTGAATTAACATTCAAACCACAAAATTACACCCCTTTGATTGACTATATCTGTGTTCTTTTTTACCCAGGTGGATCTTGTCTCTTTCTCTTGTTTTTAGTCATGGTAGACTCTAATCTACATGTAATCTTAGCTTTTTATCTATCTCTTATCAACATCCAATCTTATCTTTTGTTCTATTGTATATATATATATATATATATATATCCCTCAAGAAGAATTGATCAAAGATATTTAAACACAATTATACAAAAGCTTGACTAGTGAAGAATAATAACATCAAATTAAAAAAATAAAGATACCTCCATTATCACTTGATTTCTTGTAGTATAGAGTGTTGAAGAGGAAGATATCTTATAGCACAGTGCCAAAGAGGGAGATTGCTTGTAGCAAGGTAGAGAGTGTTGTAGATAGCGATTATTTGATTTTAGCAAATGCTATCAAAACCACTCCTGAGATTGCCTGTAGCTGGGTAGAGAGTATTGTAGATAGTACTGAGTGTTGCTTTAGAAGATTTCTTATGCAAGAAACCATATTCTGGAGGGAAGGAGAAGAGTACACAAAAATTCGGACAAAACTAGAGCTTTGAGAGGGATTGAAAAAATACTTGTCCAAAAACGATAAAAATTTACAAGGAAATTCTCGAGTCAAAAAGGTGTCTCTAGGTAAAAAATAATCTTAAAATATGATGGTACATAATTTTATATATTTTTTAAACTTCGGCCCTTTTAAGAAGCAAGAATGAGAATGATTCTAATATATTTTCATGTTGAAAAGTCATTAGGGCATTAAAGAGTCAAATATTAATTATTGGCTCTGTTTTAACAAAAAATAGAATTGTATTTCTTTAGTTATGAGGATTTTGAGAAAAAGTGACCTTATCCTATAGTTTGAGAATAAAATAACAGGTGAAATCTATTGAAAATACAAATACGAGATTTGCTTGATTGTAGAAAATCTCTTATTCTTATATTATTTCGGAATCTCTTTTTAGAGAGAGAGAGAGGTGAGAAAAACCCCTTAAGGGGAAAAAGAGAGAGTCCATATTTCTCCTAATGTATGGTTAAAGGTGATATCTCCAAGGTTGTTTTGGCTTTATTACAGCCAGATGTAGGATAGAGACCATTGAGTGGTTTACTTGTCTCAAGGTCAACCTATGAATGTACAATAATTTGACTCATTTATGTTTAAACCCTAAATAAGTCGAGTTACGTATTATATATGATTCATCTTATTGAACTACCTTGAGCAATTAAGTTTAGCACTTCATATGTGCATCTTATATCTATCTTTAAGATGAATCCCTCGTAGTGCAATTGAAACTATCCATGATGCCACACAATCTAGATGTGAATCTTTCCTAAGATGATGATGCAATGCCGACTTCTAACCTTCGAAATTCATTTCAATGCACTTATGCAATTCATAAATAGAGACTCGTATTTTTCTTTGTGCGATATGAAGTCATGAGGTCTAATGCAAATGCGAGCTGCTTCTCTCTAAAGGTTTATAGGAGCCTAATACTCGGCTTCGTATTGCAATGGGCCAAATATGCTTAACCGTTTTCGTGGCAACTCATGATCATCATGGACTTGATTCAAGCCCTTAACCTATCTTTCCAATTTTGCAAATTTTGCAATGCAAAAGTATGATTTCTTCCTAATGATGAACTTGCTTCACCATCCTGATAACCCATTCTTCAGTTTCATTTACCTCTCAAGTATGCCAATGCTAGTGCATAAATCTAATGCACTACGAACACAATCAATAAAGTCCTTGATTTTTTTGTGCACCAAAGCGTAATCGTTTGTGCAAGTTGTTCGTTCTAAACATACAATAAAACACAATGCTGAACATGATTTTTCTAATACAGCCTAGTTGGTTGTTAGCTATATTTTTGCATGGATACTCCTCCTAATATAGTCGATCTACATTTTTCAAAGATTCCTACCCCATTTAATATTTATGGAATGCACATGGTTACCAAGTGTCCTATTTCCTTGACCTGTAGCTACATTGGTTGTGGTGTGGGATTCATGCTCAATTGAACCTTACTTCACTTGGGAGGCATCGTATAGTTCGGCTTTCTTTGCATGGCTAGCACCCAAGCTACAAGGGAGTTGACTCCTTGTGGAAGAAAATCAACTTTGAGAACCCTCTCTGAGAGGGGGGAAAAAGAGGGGAAACTTGAAAGCTTCCAAGGGAAATTTCCCTTTCCCTCTCTCCTCTCTCTCTCTCTCTTTTCTCTCTCACACACTCTCTCTCTTTTCTCTCACTCTCTCTCTTTCTATCTCTCTCTCTCTCTAGACTGACAGCAGGAGAGGGTAGTGGTAATAATCTCCCTCCTTCTCTTGCCTAAGGGGGATTTTATAGTGGTATTGGGGGGACAATAGTATGGTATGGAACCCCCCACTTATCCCCATCAGGGTGGCCAAGTGGTGGACGACTACCATGCAAAGTAATGTGGAGGGGGAGAGAAGGGTAGTGGATGCCTCACTGCTCCACATCGACCCGTACTCCCACAACAGCCGTCGGCCACCATTGCAGCTCCCCCTCCCTCCGCCATTCATCCGGTCATCCCACAATAGCCCCCCTCCCCCCATCCACCAGCTGTTGGTGGCTTCAGTAAGTGGGGTGTTTATTATTATTTTGAAAAAAATAATTAATTTAAAAAGTAGGGGTCATTCGTCGGGGGAAATATTACATCCTTCTCCCCTTAAAAAATCGAGATGTCATTATCTTGAAAGGAATTGGGGGTGTTGTTGGTTGAGAGTACTCTCGTGAATCCATGTGGCATCTTCTTCTGGAAAGTCCTTCCACCACAGATGAGGTACTCCTTGAGGATTCTACTCCTCAATCTCTTTTCTCGAATGTAAAGGATTCTATCTGGCGAGAGCTCAAGGACTCCTTGGCTTGGCATTACAACTTGTTGATCATTGAGTACATGGCTAGGATTAGATACATATTTCTTTAGTAGGCTAACATGAAATACATTGTGAACCTTTACATTTTAAGGGAATTGGAGTTTGTAGGCAAATTTGGGCCCTAGGCACTTGAGGATCCTAAAAGGTGTGCAATACCTTGGACTCGATTTTTTAAATTTTCCCAATGATAAGGAACTCTTCTTGGGTCCTACACGAATAAAAAACATATCTCCCTAATTGATGAAGAGTCACTCTTGTCTATTTAGATATGCATAGGCTTTTTGCCTATCCTTGGTGGCTCTAATGTCTTGTCTGATGGCTTTGACCTGCTCATCAATTTTCTCAAGCATTTCCTTGGAAGATTCTACCCTTAAGTTAGGATCTGAAAAGTTCAATGGAGTACCGAGATCATGCCCATACAATGCTTGAAAAGGTATCATTTGAGTGCTTTGTTGGTAGGGAAGCATTATAGGCAAACTCTACCAATGGTAGATATTGGATCCATTTCCTAGGTTTGCAATAGCAATAAGCTCTAAGGATATCTTCAATGACTTGGTTGACCCTCTTCATTTGGCCATTAGTTTGAGGGTGATAGGCTGTACTGAAAAAGAGTTGAGTCCCAATGGCCCAGAACATCCCTCTCCATAAGTGAGATGTGAAGAGCAAGCCACAGTCACTAATGATCCTTCTAGGCAACCCATGGAATATGAATATCTCCTTGATGAATAATTTGGCAATATCTGAAGCTTTATAGTTTTTCTTCACTGGAACGAGGTGTGCAACCTTGGTGAGTATGTCTACTATAACCATAATTGAATTGTAGCCTCCTTGCACTGAAGGTAACCCAACAACAAATTCCATGCTGATAAATTTCCACTTCATTTGGGGAATATCAAGAGGTTTCAACTTCCTAGGCATCTTGACATGTTCTACCTTAATGCAATGCAAGACAAACATTCTGTGATATATTTGAGTATGTCTCACTTAAGCCTTCCCCAATGGTAGCTCTTTCAGATTGTGTTGAGAGTCTTGACATATTCGAGATGGCTTGAAAAGGGGAAGTCATGTGCTTCCCAAAGTATTCTCTGTTTGAGTTTCTTGCTCAAGGGTATGCATAATCTTGTCCTAAAATAGAAAAGTTCCTCATTGATGGAGATTTCTTGATACTTGACCTTCAGTCTGGGGTTTTATTCCTTTTCTGAAATTTCCTTTATCATCTCTAGATATTCTGGGTCATGGCTAGCTTCTTCCTTAGCTTGATCAAGGATAGGATTGCTAAGTATTGACACCATAGTTGCCAATCATTCAGCCATTGAGGGTTTCTCCATGATAAGAGAGTTGAGGAACACCTTGTGACTTACGGCATCAACGACCACATTCTCTTTGTCGGGTCGATACCTGATCTCAAAATCATACTCCTGCAGAACTTCAATGCATCGATGTTGCCTCATGTTGAGGTCAGTCTGGGTGAAGATCCATTTATGGCTCTTATGCTCCATGACCAAAGAGAACTTGTTACAAAGCAAGTAATGTTGCCAAATTTTGAGAGCATGAATCACTGCTAGCAGCTCCAGGTCATGAGTGGCATAATTCCTTTCATGGGTTTTTAGCTTCCTTTAGGAATAGGCTATGGGATGACCTTCTTGCATTAGTACATAGCCCAATGCATGTGAGCTAGCATCCGTGAAAACTTCAAATTCCTTGCTTAAGTCAGGGAACTTCAGAATTGGTGATGTCACCAAGCTATGCTTGATTTGATCAAAACTTTATGGGCGGCCACACTATGCCAACTTTCTTTTTTAGAAAATCTATGAGGGGTGTTGCAATTAAAGAATAGTCCTTAATGAAGATCATGTACCAACCTATTAATCCAAGAAAGCTACGCACTTCTTTAATAGTAGCCGGTGGAGACCACTCTTAGACATCCTTAACCTTTGTAGGGTCTGCAGAGATTCCTTCATTTGACACAATAAATCCAAGATATTCAATTTGCCTTTTGAGGAAGGCACACTTTTTCTTTTTACCAAAGAGCTTATGAGTCCTCATGGTCTCAAGGACGATGCGAACTTGGGATTCATGATCCTCCTCTTCCTTGGAATATACCAAGGTGTCATCAAAGAAAACAAGTACAAAATCATAGAGATATGGTCTAAAAATATCCTGCATAAGCATGTTAAAGGTGGCAAGGGCATTAGTTAATCCAAAAGACATTTCTATGAATTTGAAATGACCATATCTGGTATTAAATGCCATCTTAGGAACATGGATCTGATAGTATTCTAACCTCAAATCAATCTTGGAGAAGATTTTTGCTCCCTGCAATCGATCGACTAACTCATCTATCCTTGGAATGGGGTATTTATTCTTTATGTTTACTTGGTTCAAGCCTCTATAATCAATGCAAAGTCAAAGTGTAAGAATAAGAATGGAACCCGCTAGGGGGAGTTATAGGGACGTATGTACCCTTGGTCCAGTAGCTGTTTGAAACTCAATAGCTTTAGGAATGGACATCCTTAAGGGCCTTTTTGCAACTAGTGCAGCTCTTGGCATTAGCTTAATCTCATGATCCACTTCCCTAAGAGGTGGTAATTCAGTCAATTCTTTTGGGAACACATCCACATATTCTTTTAATCATGATGGTTCCTCATTGGTGTCCTCTACCTGTTTTGGTTTGGTTAGCATGATCAGGTAGACGGGCAATCATTTCCTTATTCCTTGAATTATTCATGTTACCTTAGCTAGCTGGATCTTTGGTTTACCTGCTTCTCCTTGTGTTGTAACTAGCTCACCCTTAGGATTTCGAAAGGAGACTTGACCCTTTCCACAGTGGATGTCAGCATCATGGGGATTAGCCAATCCATCCTGAGTAGGCACTCATGGACTCCTAGATTCATTACCGTGAACTTAACAGATATGGGTTTGTTTCGGAGTAGGAATTCCACCTTAATAGTTTGTCTAGTGCAAGTGATTTCTCGTCCATTTGCTAGTTCGACAAGCAAAGTGGGTGCGGCTACAGTGGTTATCCATAACCTTCTTGCACATGTTGGTGAAATGAAAGAATAAGTGCTGCCACATTCAATCAGGGTTTTGATTTTCTTACCCTCATAGTCCGATAGTGTTTGATACCCCAAAAATTGGCAGTTTTGCCCCTTTTTATGGAGAGCGACATGAACGGTTGTCCTCTCAATCTCAACTTCCATGGACGGGTCCTCTTCTTCATTGATTTTGTTAGTGGTAATATTGGAAGTTTTTTCCCTTTCCAATGCTGCACAACCGTAGCTATGGGTAGCCTTGGTTTGGCCACTGAATTTTCCATGATGGTGATCTTTGCCAAATTTGGGACATTCCCTTTTGAAGTTCCCAGGTTCATTGCAATGAAAACATTGCAGGCTTTGATCACTTCTTTGAGTGGGGAGAAAGTCACTGATTGCATTTTCTCTCAACTTCTTCTATTGGCCTTGACTCTGTCCTTGCACCCTTTTAATTTGAGCCTTCAACATCCCTAGATTCTAATCTTTGTAAGACCTAGGTCTAGCAGGTGACTTCTTTAGCAATAGGTCCTACTCTTTTCAATGCATCTTGAAAATCTGAAGGATGAATTGATTCCAACTGAGTGTTCATTGGTGGGTTCAGCCCATCATAGAACTTTGAGACTTGTTGGGGGATACTCATTGTCAGGGCATACTTGAGGAGACAAATTTTGAGTAGTATGCCTCTAGAGACAAACCCAACTGTTTCAACTTAAAGAACTCATTCATCTTCTGAGTTCTGTACGCATGTGGCATATACCTTCCATGCACTGGTTCCTTTAGTTTATCCCGAGTTATAGTGCTTTCTGTGAGTGCTTGGCCTTTACACCATTGCTTCCGCCACAGTCTAGCTTTGCTGGTGAGCTTGAGCTTCGCAATCATGGTTTGGTTCAGAGGTGTTGTTCCTGCCACGCTAAAATAATCCTCCATGGATTCAATCCTTATTTTGGCATCGGCTTCAACACTCCTCCCTTTTCCATCAAATTCTGGTGGTTTAATTTGTTTGAGAAGAAACTTCTTCTCTTGTACCTCTGCCGAGCTTAGTGCTGAAACAAGATTTTGGTTTTGCACTTGGGGTTGTATCTGGTTACCAATTTAAACTTTCCACACTAGATTTGCATTTACATATCTCTATACAACTTAAATCAATGCACACGTTATTTTCCATTGCTATTGTGCAACAAATCAAATGAACATATAATTCTTATTTAACCATAGGAAAGCATGACCCTCAAGTACAATTTTTTGGGAATAGATAGAGATTGGCTGGGATGATTTTCTTTTCAGGAGTTACATCAGCGCTATGAGGAACCTACTCCATGCCTCGTAAGTCTGGAAGCGACAACAATCCACAAGTGAGTAAAAAGAAAAATATTTCCTAATGAAAATATCACCTCACTCTTTCTGCTCTATCCTAATTGTTTTAGTCATTGGTTGGCTCTAATACCAACTGTAATATGCCTATCTACTAGCTGTCCAAGAAGTTTTTTGCGGCCTATCGAGAAAGGAGTCTAAGTGTCACTGGCTGGCACTCCCTTGCAATGTTTTGGGGTTTTTCACCTAGGTTTTCTTGAGTTCACCTTGCAATGGAACGTTCGTGGCTGAGCCCACTAGGATCGTCCTAAAATCTGAGGTTCTCGTGGTCAAGGTCTCCTGACAGCATTCTAGTGTCGATCTTGGACATCCTACTTTATGTAGAGATACCCAAGCCGAAACAGATCCGTGTTGCACTTCGTTCAAAGTGAATGGGAAACAAGAGGGATGCTCTGCTCAACCTCTCTATCATGGGCATAGTCCCATTCCGGTCCCCTAAAACGGTATGAATTGGGTTCTAACTTAACACTACCTAAAGGTCGGACGCTGGAAAAGTCTTGTAAGAAGATGAACCATACTTGAAGCACATGAGAGCGAAAAGAGTCCAAGAGATGAAGAATGGAGTGGAGATGACCAAAGAATAACTAAGGAGACAAGAAAAGAAAAAACAGGAGAAAGAAGAAGAAGAGTTCTAGTCAAATGAAGATGAAAAAGAAGAAAAGGGAGAGGATGAGCTTAGCCCAGATCTTGGAACACCTCGTCCCCAATAAGAAAAGTCAATTTCTACTACTAAGGCTACCTTGAAGACTACTACCAAGAAGGCTACCCTAAAGATCAATACCTCTACAACGAATATCCTGATGAGGAGATGGATACTATTGTCCTAAAGATTTTTTCACTGACTACCACCTAGAAGGAGAATATCTCTACACTGATTATCCCTATCCAGAAGAGTGCTGATCTAAATAAAATTAGCTCAATAGAAATTTGTGGTTTCTCCACTTGTCTATCTACTAAAACATGAGGGTTTTTGCTTGCTTATAGCACTCACACCTCAATATTAGCTAATTGTCCAAGCCATGCATAATGTCACATAGGCCATACATACTACTAATATGATGGCTATTAATCCTTATGAAACACTACCCTACAAATCTCATCACATTTGATTATCTTTACCTACTTCTCCTAAACCAGTACATTATAAATTGGCTATTTTCCATAGTAAAAATATGTGCCATCCAATTTTTCAATATCAAATAAAGCATGTTTAGAAGTGGATAAAGAAGCCATAATGTCAAAAATATGTACTTATATACCAAAACACCCAAAGTATGCTCAACCACAAGGAAAAATAGATTAATATCCTACAATACACGGGCCCACAACAAAATTCAAACAATGGCTAAAATGGTATCAATAACCTAAAATTAAGACAAATGTTGTGGCATGCCTATCCAATGAATTGTTGACAACACAATTTCTATAGTCCATCAAGTGATATGTTTAGATGACTCCATCCAAAAATCCCATGGCAAAGGTTTCTCATTAATTCTAAAGCATCATTTATAGGTAGGTACTTACATGAGACAACCTAAATTGAAGAATATTTATGTTTCATTTGGTTTAAAGAGGGTGAGAAACAAGGGGAAGATAAATGCATGGATCCCTCTACTTGTAGGATAAAGCTTCACTGCCATCTCCGAAAGTGACACTAGATTTGGATCGAAGATGATGCTCAAAGAGAGTTAGCATTTCACTCTTCCTACAAATTCCTAACTTAAACGCATTGTGTGGGATACCAATTGACTCGAAGAGACAACCTTGTCATAGGAAAAATCCATCATAGTCTCACCCTCTAATATCCCAGTTGCAATGTAATTTTCATAGTTGTATAATTACCTACCATATTAAATTAGCACATAAAATAGCTTACTATATCACCCCCTAAACAATTTCTTTTATGTAATTTAGGCACAAATACAAAGAAGTGAGCATGAAATTCTTTAGTAAATAGTAGCAACAATAAACTTATTCATATCTTCTTCAAGGTACAATGCTAATTTAACATTCCATCCCTTACACATGAACCCATATCCAAAGCACTTAAATACCCCAAACCAGCAATTTTCTATAATTTTGCCATATCCATTGCAATACCATCACATGAAACCACATGGCCTAATAATTTGCCTCGTGGCACTCCAAAAACACACTTCTCTAGATTCAACGAGACTCCTATATTCTCACAACATTGGAACACCTCTTCCAAACAATGAGCCATATCTTCTTCATCCCCATGTATACAGAGGTCATCCAAGAAGACTTCCATCCATTTAATCAGAAAATCTTGAAAAATTGCCATCATTGCTATCTGAAAAGTAGTTAGTGCATTACAAAAACAAAATGGCATTACATTATAGGAAAAAGTGCCCCACTCTGTAGTGAAAGTAGTTTTAGGCTGATCTTTGAGGTTAATGAGAATTTGATCATATCTACTAAATGGATCTCTAAAAGAGTATAATTGATGGCGTGTCCCACTGGCTACTGCAAGACCAATGTGACCAAATATTTCATGCCAAAGTTTACTTGTACCCATACCAATGGTGGTTGTAAGAGCAATTAGCTCATACATGTTGTTCCTCCTTTCTCCTTTACTGACAAATTTTCCAAGACTATCGATAATTTCTGCAGTTGTCTTAGTGAGTCTCACCTCATGGCCTAGATCAGTTTATAGAAGCAATTGATAGCAGATTTTTCTTAATCTCTAGAACATACAATAAATTTGAAAGATTCTTGAGTTCACCATTTGTAGTAACAAAGAAAATAGTACATTTGCCCTCAACAAGGCATTTTGCATCATTTCCAAGCGTCATCGTGATGGATTCTTGCAGACGCTTCACAACCCAAGTCTCATGGACACAATCTCTATGATCCACCCTTTGTTAAGAATAGGATATTCCAAATTTTGTAGATGTTAGTCCACTTAGTTTCTTCCATCTCCATGGTGGGATGTCCAAAGCCTCTCTAACACACATGCTATTGTAGGAGCAAACCTTGCCTTTCATGGTGGTCCTCTTACCACTCAACCCTCAGCTAGTGTATTAAACAATGCTCTTCTGAGTCTCTTGCCTTTATCAATATATTTTTGTGTAGTCCAATCATGAAGGTGATACATTTGTGCCTCAAACCCTCATTTGATAAATCCCTTGGAGCAAGTATAGATCTCCTCCTTAGAGAGTTCTCAAAATTGAATTAAAAACAAGCCAAAAAACCTATTTCAACTAAGAAATCATTTCTGTTCTAAAGCAATAAGTGTATCTTACAACATTTTTATCAAAAGTGAAAGAATTCCTTTAAAAGTTCTAAGAGAAAATATACAATTAATAACATATTCCTCCTTGAGAGTGCAATTACCTAAGAGAATAGTCCCTACCCTTTTGATGCATATAGGTTTGTTTCATTGAAAATTTATATACATGTTTAGACCTAGGTAGTTTCTTACCCTCATTTTCCATTCTAGGACTTCCTAGATTTATTTTTATCTGTTGATAATAATTCAAAGATTTAAGTGCTAAGTCACAAGTTTGACAATATTATCCCATCCTGTAGTTAATGGCTTTACGAATTGTGATCATACCTTTTGAGGTACATTATTTCATATACCATTTTCTCACCAATTAAAGATGACTAAACTCATGATGTCTTCCTATGAAACTAAGTTTACTAGAATTTATAATCACATTTATCCCTATAGGAGTTAATCACACTCTCTTAAGGATAATCTAGCCATGGGGATCTCTATATGTTTATAATATGACCAATCAAATACTAATGGTACCAATAGACAATAAAATTTGCTATTATATAAGATGGATCTATGAACAAATTTATTCATTATCTCAGTATAATTAAATGCATGAAACAACCTTTACTTTCAATGATCCATCATCTCATTTTCCATGAGCTTGAGCTAAGGTTCATGCCTTAACTTAATGAAATTGGACCCATTGTGGCCAACCAAAAAGAAGTAAAGATCAAGAGTATGAGAGATAACTAGATGAGCACTTGTGGGAGTCCTTCTCTCGCTAATGTGTTGTTAGATATGCTCAATGTCCCACCCTCATAAGGTGCCACCAATGATCCGTCATGCTCTAAGTTGTAAGGCTTCCATTTTGAGGAGAATCCATGTGTGAGCACCGCGACATTAGTTTGGTCCTAACTTGTATGTAAAATGAGGTCTATGTGACTTGATGGAAAAAAGGTGACCTTTGTGGATCTAGCCTTTGGATTAGATATATTAGTTATGTTGGTAGCACCATGGGGTGTGGATCTTATTGTACAAGCAAGCTCAACCTCAACCACCAAGACCCACGGACCGCTTATTGTTCAAGCATTTCAAGCCAAGCACTAATGGCTACCTCTCATATAGCTATGTGAGAATTGAGCTCAATCCTCAAGCTCCACACTCCAAGCTCCATTGCCACGAGCAAGAGAAGAGAAGAGGAGAAGATAGAGAGCTTCTCCACTGCGGTCCCTCACCGTCACACACTCACTCCCTCACACTCTCACACTCCCTCTCTCAACCACAAGCTCAAGTGAGAAAGAAGAAGAAGAAGAAGAAGAGAGCTACCTTTGGCCGCACACAAGAATGAGCTTCTCATTGACTTTTCAACTTTAAATACAACACCCTAAATCCCTTTTGGATGGGTCATCTCCTTATTCCCTTTTTACATGGCCGGCCGTGGTCTAGGGCCTTTTTCCCATTGTCCTCCTATCTTCCTAGCTTCCTTCCTACTGCCCATCTACCTTTACAAATTGCACGGGTGAGAGCCCGACACTCTTAAAATAAATCATGGTGCAACTTGTGCTCTTTTACAAAAGTGTTAACATGAGCTTTTTCTTGTGCATATTTTTCCTTAATTTAGGACTTTTTGCACTTCTTGTGTTTCCAGATTCTTCTTGGCACGCCTTCATCTTCCGTTTCACTTTTTTCTTGGCCTTGTCTTCTCCTTTAGATTTTCTAGATTTTCCACCTTATTTGTCTGAGGGTTAACGTTACCCCCCTCCTAGACGAGTGCAAGTCCCATGGCACTCACTATTGTAGGTAGCAGGCTCTAGTATGGACCAAAGATGTGGGTGGTAGGGACATTTGTGGTTTGCTGTGGAGGAGTTTTGGTGGTGGTGCGGATGAAGGTCGTGGGGGGCATGTTGTTGGCCTGGTTGGCTGGTGGTAGGGTTGTTGGAGTTGATGATAGGGTTGTTCTTTGTTGGGAATTGCACTGATGGCGGGCATACGTGTTGGTGTTTGGGGATTTTGCACATGACGATTCTTTGGGCTTGCATGATGATAAAGGAAAAGAGGTTAGAGTTGAGTATTGATGAAGAGCTAATGGTACTTTTGTTGGAGTCTTCAATACCTGCAATTGAAAGCCTCTCATATGGTCTCTCCCTAGGGGTTAGTGCTAGTCCTCTTATCATACACAAGACCTAGTTTGATTAGTTTGGGAGATATGTCGACTCTAAGCAAGCCGAGAGTAATGTCCTGCACTTTAGGACCCAAACTATGTATATATTGTGGCGCAGATATTATGTGAGTGCACGTGCATATGTAGATATTAGGTAGTTAGAAGACTGTTGGTTTGGTTCCTCTTAGCAATGTGTGGATGAAGTAAGGGTTCGATGGGGTGGAAAAATTTGTCAATGTTGAGGAGAAGTATGCATCAAGGCTTCTTGAGATATCATTTGCAATTTTTACAGCAGGATGTAGCATAATTGAGCTCATTGATGCCTTAGCTTTTCATAGCTAGTGGCTACTTGTATTGTTTAAAGAGTACGGTGTACTTTCCATGGTCTTTTGTGCCTTTCTTACCACTATTGATTGCAATGGTACTACTGAGATGGAGTGCAAAAAAAATTGTGCAAATAGTTGAGGGTGACAAGTCTAACCATAGGGGAGACAAGATCCCTAGGTATGTCTTGCCCTTGATGTGCTCTGAACCATTGTGGGGGATGTGTAAAGGGCTAGGGAACTAGGAACAGAGCCAACCGACCAAGGTCACTGGATGTACCTAATTTGAGGACCCCTAGGTTTTGTGCTATGATCGTAAATGCTTTTTTGCTTTCTTTCTTTCTTTCTTTCTTTTATGTCTTTTCTTTTCTTTTCTTTTTGTTTTTTTTGTTTGTTTTTTTTCTTTGATACAATGAATACAACCAATGCAATACATTGAGGCGATTAGCCTTTCATTTGGATTGAGAAATGTGGAGATCCAAAGGCTATGAAAAATGGATATTACAAGGATGATTGTGTTACTAGCCTCGATGCTAGAGAAAGAGTTTTTGAGATGGAGAAATACACTTGAGATTTGCAAACCTCTTTGTAACATGTGAGACATCGGTACAATTGAGGTAGCAACTGCAGTGAGCCAGATGTACAGTTTGGCCCAGAAAGAGAGAGTCACCAATGACTATGCTTTGGGCCATTGTCAAATGCAATGTGTTCTTTATCTGCAAGGGTGATTTGCTCTTCAAGCAGTGGGGCTTCCATCATGGCTCTTTATTCTTGGTATTTTTGTTTCTTTTTCTGTAATGGCTCTTGGTGGGGTTGGTGGTCTCGTGGTAACTTGGACATTGAACGCTTTCATACAGAGACATATGTTGTCTTGTATCCACTTGACAACTCGTGCGAGCACATGCAAGTCATATGCTTCAACTATAATGAGCAAGTGCAACTCAAGGAGACATCACCTATCTGAATCCCATGCACTTGCACTTGATTATCTTTTTTGTTAAAGATGTTAAATGTATTAGAAGTAGGTAAGGAAAGTTTGTATAGTTGGGGAACATGCCCCTTTTAACCACCTAAATACTAAAAGTCATGGCAAGATAGCCACTTGGTAAGCATCTTATACAAAACTAGGGCTATTCTACTTGTATGAGGCAGGGTGAGTTCAGGTGACCACATGACTAAGGTACTGCATGCAAACCATCATCCTGATCCATCATGTGAGAGGCTAGAGTTTGAGTAGTCGAGGAGAGCTGCACATCCTAATTTGGGCTATCTTGAGAGATATTGGAGATTATGTCATGAGGGTTACGATCCAGTTGACACGTTGTGTTAACCCTTGTGGAGGGGTTGCCAAGAACTAGAGTTATTGTTGGTGGTGAGCTTCAATCAAGCAAGGTAGAGAAGGCATTGACTAGAATTCAAATGGTATAGTCCTTGGCTATTGCCATATTAAGGATGCTCTCGAACAGTTTAGAAATTTCATTCTTGATTTTTACTTCTTTTTTCTCTTTCAAGCATCTCGTTCCCGAGTGTCTGTGGAAGGTTGGCATGTCATGGGTCACTACCCTCTGGGCATTCCTTTGAACCTTCCTCTTCTTGGTTTGGAGAGGAGTTCTTACGTTCAACCTACGTCTCGGGCATTTCCACTATGGACCTCATGTTAGCAAATACTTCTTCAGTGTGGGCATGTAGTGTTCCAGTGGTGGATCTTGCACCATGTGCTCCATTTTGTGTAGGATAACTTCCTTGCATGAGAGAAATGAAATAGCAGGTTATCATGTGCATGTGATGAGGAGGGGTGAGGCGAGGCATGCAATATTTGCTATAGAGGGGACAGTTCCTATGATGATACCTGTCCTGCCTCAAGTGTGGGACAGATTCCAACTAGTAGTAGATCTTCGCTCATGCCAAGTTGTGTGGGCTGGCTGTGATTGAATGGAGCAAGGCTCATCCTAGAGGAATAAACCAAAAAGGGAAAAAGCCTATGGGAGGGGATAGTGCCCTGTCCACACCTTAGAGGTGTTGGCTAGGGCTTCTAATGGCGACAATGATGGTTGTATGGCCTTCACCTAGAGGCGAAAATGGTCAGTTCCCACCCTGAGGTGGTGGGGAACGGTCACACGACTTCTAGACGCATGGTGAGAGGAGGACCTAAGGAGCTCAGCCTGTGAAGCCCAAAATTTTCTTTATGTGCTTGATTATCATTGCTTGTGCGTATGCTGGATTTTTGGTATTATCTATACATAGTCACAAAACTCATTGTTTATTTATGTACACATTTATGAATCCATGTCACTTTGTGAGGATAAAAACCAATTGTAGAACTCAAGATTGTATTGGAGTGTGGCACACATATCTAGTACTCATGGCAACCTACTCAATAACAACATATATTTTGCAACATCGAGTAGCATGGTACCTTGTCCAAGTCTACTCGCAACATGTAGCTCCTCCTCAGTGAGAATTTTATCAATCAGAGAGTTTTCTTGGCTAGTGGCTAAGTCCATACCTCGAGCATCAATCAATACTCAAAAGGAAGTAAGCGCCACATAGGTTGACCGCCATTTGGCCAATCGCTCCTCTCAAACTGTCATAATCTAGGCTCCAAGTTTGGCCATTGTAGTGTGGTTTTCAAACCAAATTTTTTAAAATTGACTTCAACCCTCTGATTGTTGTTGTAGTTTCTCTATCTCTAAGAGATTTGGTTGGCAAAGTGCATCCTTGAATGTCACAATTAAGCATAGTTTGTCAGCCTCCTCATTAGAGATGAGTTGCATGCATTCATGTAGGATCTTGTCATAGTGCTCGTTAAGATATTCTTGCTCTTTCTAGGATAGTGGATATGGCAACAATTCCTCAAAGCTGCTCCCTAGGGAATGTGCCCATGTTTGTAAGGACGTAGACATGTCTGAATAATTTGAGTTTAGCATCCAACTCAGTCGAGCACTCTGTGACACTTCTATGTTCTATGAAGGCTTGCTCGATTGCTATCTCATACGAGGTTCTAGGAGTTTCCCTAGGCTTTAGCATAGCTGTGGGCTCATGCCTAAATGAACAAGATTGGTCAATGCTAGGTTTGCTTATGTCCTCAGGGTTTTCATATTTCTCCTGAGGCTTTGCTCTTATTGTGTCATGGTTCTCCTCAAATGTGAATGGTATAGTTTTGTCAACCTGTGGTGACAGTGTTATATCCACTCTTGATTTGTCAATGCAAATTTTGTTGTTGGTGGATTGAGTATTGCAAGCAACCATTGATGTGGTAATAGTTGCTTTGACTTATTAGAACACATGGACGTGTCTGAGGTTTCACTATGGTTAGGAGAGATGGAAATGGGTTCCTTCATCAGTGGACTCGATGCTTTATTCCTTAGCTCTTCAACACTCTTGGTCTAAATCTTCTTGGCATCTACAACCACTTGTAACTGCCATTGTTTTCATTGTTTTCTCCTATTTTTTGTAGGCAATGGAGGTGTATCCTTTGAAGACTTGGAATCCTCAACTAGGTGAGCTGTTGACATGCTTGGTTGGTCCTCAACATTCTCTTTTTCTAGCATGTCCTTATGGGACATAGCCGCGGCCTATTGAACAACCTCACTAGGTCATGAGGGTACAACTGCCTCTCTTTTTGGAGATTCTAGCTCTTCAGCTAATTCCGCAATGTTTAGTAGCTCATCTGATTGCATTGGTAGTTGCTTTTGGTTGGGTGTTTGCTCTAGACTCTTGTCCTTACCCATTGGAACATTCCTCCATTCCTTCTTATCCGAGTGGGTGTTGTGTTTAGAGCTATTTTTCTCTTGCTCAGGTAGTTCGAGTGACTCTAGTGTAGAACTAAGAGATGGTTTAGGGTTCGTGTCATGTAGGCTTGGATTAAACCAGCTGAAGAAGTTAGGGTTGTATTGATGGGAAGCATAGAGATCTAGGATTTCAGGGTCTTGAGTGAGACAAAAGACATATGCACTAATATCAAGTACCATGCTTCCTACTCCTAGAGTGCTAGCCATGTGTAGATCTTTTTCTAGAAGTAGTTTATCATACAAGGGATGTTTTTGGATGGTGGCAGAAAGCTGCACCTCATGGACCATTGCCAACACTCTTAATGAGGTCAAGTCAATGTACGTGGGATCATGTATTGATGTCCAAAGGGCTTTCCTTTGCTCGATGAGTGTCATTAGTCGATGGCCAATTTCGATTGCCAAACTTGGGTTGGAGTACCATTTCTGCACAAAGTCACCTTGTCCTTTCCATTTTTGTTTGATTGCTTCAAGATTTTCCTTATTTGTCTCACATTGAGTAGTATAGAGTGAGGATATGAAGCGCAATTCTTTAGCTGTGGCTTTTGGGATGCCCTTCATGGCTTCTTTAGGGACAGCTATATAGCAGGAGCAAACATGTTGTTGCTCATCCCAAGTCAGAGGTTTGGCTGTGAGCTTTGTATGCTCTAGTGTTGACCTTCCAATGTCCATATGGATGTACACACATGTGATGGCTGTCAGCTTGTGATCAAGCTTCATGACTCACTTCATCTTTGTCCTATTGATCAGATGCACCTTCTCCTCCTTGGCCAAATCTTTGAGAGATTTTTCCTTAAGCCTAGGCTTTGGGTGCTCTGGAAGTGGTGGAGGTATCAAGGATGTTGGTTGCCACACCTCTTGTGCATGTGAATTGCTAAGGATACGTTCTGCAAGGAGCGTCATCATGGCCAAAGGCTATGACTGCTATGATTTCTAATTGGAAGTAGTAGCGACTAGTTCAGTGGACTGGCTATTGTTGGTAGATTACGGTGTCAAGTCCTTAAGCGGATCAGAAGTGGTTGTGTCTTTTGTTTCCCTTTGCACATTCACTTGTGCAGATTGAGCATTACTTGAGCTAGCCATAGTGGATTGCATAGGCATACCCTTAGGTTGAGAGCCAAGGGTGGTGTCATGTCCCACATCTTAGACATTTGGATGCTCAGATAGAGATAGAGATTAGGATTGAGCAGCTGCACTTGACGACTACTGTTGTGCTTCCTATGTCCGTTTAGGGAAAGAGGGTGTAGGAGATTTGGGACTCCTAGGTGGACTTGGTACTAGCTAAAATATTTGCTCATGGCTATTAGAAAATTCTACCATTTGCTTCATTAATAAATTAGCCTTATCATAATAAACATTGCGCCTATGGTGCTCACTCTCTTGGGAAGTCAAAGGCTCCTTGGGCACTAGTGGCTTTTGTGCACACATTGATGGTTACATCTGATATCCACTCGTTAAGCATGCTATGCTAATTTCTTGATTTCAATCTTGAGGGGCTCAGTCACTCCAATGTTGTTGACTCAAGACTTGGATTTTCATTTAGATTTTCTCATGTTCTTCTTTGCTTTTGATACAATTTTTCTTTCAGCTGACAAAGTTGGTTTAGCAAGGGGTTCTGGTACCCAAATCCATATGTTACCTGCGTAATACCCTTGAGCATGTAGCAATGCTTTGAATATCCATCGCGGTGTTGTATTGGATCTCCATCGATACCTTTGTCTATGAGTCTTGGGCTTCTTTTGTGCTTCTATTATATTAAGTCCAAAGCCTATCCTTGGCATTGTCTCCTGACCTTCTTATTTCAAGCATGGCCTCACTCACTAGTTTTCTCTGTTCAACATGTACTTGTATCAACTCTTTCAACAAGTCCTTGCCCTCATTACTAGCCTTGCCTGGTATGTCAGAATGTTCCTTATCTTTTCCTTGAGGTTTAATGAGATTACCCTTACAAAGGTTGCGATTATCTTCACACCCGGTAGTGTCAAGTGTATCCTCTATACTACATAATTAGCCTCACAGTTCCTCGCCCTTTTGAAGGGTCATCCTAGGAGGGTTTTCTTTCCACAATTAGCACTATTTGGAGGAATATGGAATAGGATAGGAAAGCTTTTAGTTTCAATAGTAACAAGGATTTTGCACTTTCCTATAAGTGCTTGTGGGTGTCCCCCATAAGGCTTAAGAGTTGCATCAGTTAGTGTGAGCTCTGGTTGGCCTAGTAGGGTCCATGCTTCATAAGTTAAGATATTAAAATTAGCTCATTCATCGATGAGAGCATCGACACAATGCTCTCTTTTTGCAGTGAGTTTGACCCTAAAATCAGCAAGCGGTACTATGTCTTCATCTTCCAGGTCCTAGCTTATAGATTCAAGCCTTTTGATACATGCCTTTGAGTCCCCAACTACACAACCAGATATGGATTCTCCATTGATGTCTTGGGTCATCTGTGTAGTGTCGTTCAAGGTGCATCTATTGTCAGGACTATCATGTCTAGTCATTCTCACAATTGTAGCTTGATGTGGTTGCATTTCTCCTTGACTAGATGCAGTCCAAATGCAACACATACGTGTGTTTGCCATGTGGCCTTCTTGCCCTTGTTGGCTAGATTGGCCTATTGAGGTTCTAGGGTCTCTGTTCGTTCGGGTATTGGATTTTAGTTGTTGTTTTGCAAGTGAGAATCTATGCTTGTATAGAGCCATTATTACACTAGGATCTAATTTGGAGGACCTCTCACAACATGTGTTTTCTCTCCAGCCTACTTGGGGGATGTGCGAAGGGGGGGCAAAGCCTCCTCTCTACGGGGGCCTATTACGCTAAACACCATGCACAATTTGAAGGACCATTTGTAGCTAAGTTTTAACCTACTTGCTCTAAATTTCAGCCTAGTGATGGATCTATGATGTGCTTTTGGCTCTATATGGTCTTTTAGGTCAGTTTCATGGGTTAGATGTGTCAAATTTGTATTCTATTCACCTGTTCGTTTTTTAGAGTTTTATGTCCCATTTTGAGGAGTCTGATTATCAGAACCGCACATCCGATTTTGGGTTGGTTCGATCGGTCGATTGGATGGCGGGTGGTATGATCATGAGATGGTCTAATTTTTGTGCATTCGATTCTTGGAGTCCGATTCTAGGAATCAGATGTATTATTTGGAGTGTTCGATTTTTGTGCATTCGATTTTGGGATGTTTGATTTTTGAAATCTAACAAGGTATGTCTGATTGGATAGGATGGGTTGGTCCAAGTCCGAAAATCGGATTGTCCGATTTTGGGAATCAGACCGTTCGAGTCTGATTCTAGTGGTCTGATTATGGGTTGTTGATGCGATTTTCATACGTGCGATTCTAGGAATCGAATGTTCAATTTGATAGGTGTCAGATTCTTGGATTCCGATTTTGGGAATCGGACGTCCGATTATGGGGTGTCCGATTTTTGTGCGTTTGATTCTAGGAATCGAATTCTGCTAATAGTGCATTATTTCTATCGATGTGTTTCTAGGAATGAAGAAAATTAACTCGATTTTAATGATTTTAGTTATGAGGGGTTGCACAAACTTCGAGAATGTAAGAATAGATGCTAATAAAGGATCGCATATACCTAGAATAGCAAAAAATATCCAAAATACAAATTGGCAAGCAAATCAAACCCTCTTGCCCTCTTATGATAGTAGAAACCCTAATGCTTGTTTTTCCTTTTTTTTATTTGTTTCTTCCTACCCTAACACATTACTCCAACCTACTTTTCCAAATCCAAAAAACCAAAAACCTACTTGCTAAGGAGATCGAATACCTCTTCAAACTTTCTCACTTCCTACCTATCTACCTCAAGCACCTGTTTGGGGAAAACCCTACTTCAATGCTTGATTCGAACCATGCAAGCACTCAAGACTTAAATCCATTGGTTCTGGCAACGGAACCAAAATGCCGAGGTGAGCTGAAGCTCAACCACCAAGACCCATGGATTGCTTATTGTTCAAGCATTTCAAGCCGCGTACTAATAGCTACCTCTCACATAGCTGACACGCTATCTATCTCCGAGTGTAGTGAGCTCACCTCCATGCCCGATTGAGTTCCCTTCTCTCTCGAGTAGTTTGATAGCTCCAGGATCCAAGTGCAAGCTTCAAGCAAGCTTGATCCTCAAGCTCCATACTCCAAGCTCCATTGCCATGAGCAAGAGAAGAGAAGAGAAGAGAAGAGAAGAAGAGATGAAAAGATGGAGAGCTTCTCCACCATGGTCCCTCACCCTCATGCACTCACTCTCTCATACTCTCACGCTCCCTTTCTCAACCACAAGATCAAGCAAGCAAGAATAAAAAGAAGAAGAAGAAGAAGAGAGCTACTTTTGGTCACACACAAGTATGAGCTTCTCATTGACTTTTCAACTTTATATACAAAACCCTAAATCCCTTTTGGACAGTCATCCCCTTATCCCCTTTTTACATGGCTCGCCATGGCCTAGGCCCTTTTTCCCATTGTCCTCCTATCTTCCTAGCTTCCTTCCTACTGCCCATCTACCTTTACAAATTGTACCGATGAGAGCCGGTGCTCTTAAAATAAATCATGGCGTGCCTTGTGATCTTTTACAAAAGTGTGGACATGTGCTTTTTCTTGTGCATCTTTTTTCTTGACTTAGGAATTTTTAGCACTTGTGTTTCCAAATTCTTCTTGGCACGCCTTCGTCTTCCGTTTCAATTTTTTATTGGCCTTGTCTTCTACTTTAGATTTTCTAGATTTTTCACCTTGTTCGTCTGAGGGTTAACACTTATAAAGGACCCCTATTTTGGGATTTGGTGCCCGTAGAAGTGGCCCTTGTAATCTCCTATGGAATAGATTGCTCTACTTGCAAAAGCTTCAGCAAATTCATCAACAATTGGCCCTGATCCAACATTTCTAATAGTGACTTTATTGACATGCTGTAAATCTTGAATGAATCGCAAAGATCCATTCTTCTTAGGCACGGTAAACCATCGGTTGGAATATGGAGCTGAGGATGGCTCCAATATTCGCATTTTTATCTTCTCATTTAGAAGTTCCAATAACTTAGGCAAATGAGCCCTTGGTACCGGAATTGGTTTAAGGTTCCAAGGAACTTGTGGGACCGTAAAAATCACCATTGGTGCTACAATGCTTGGATCCACACACCCAATTTCATGTGGCTGAAATGAAAAAGCTTTGCCATGATTTTTTAACATCTGCATGAAAATTTGCTTTTCAGCTGGCAAGAGGAAAGACTCTTCACCAATTTTCAGCTTTTGTAGACTTTCTGCTGTAAATTGGTGACCAATATCTTTAGGATCTCGAAGGCTTGGCTATTTAGATACCCTTTCTGCTCGTCCTTCGCTTTCAGGTGGTAGAGGAGTAGCCACTGGCTTGACCTTTTTGTCAACTATTTTATACTTTGTTTCTATTCTTACTTCATCCTTGTTTGGTTGTCCAAAAGCTTCATAATCTGCAAATTCTTGGATTATGTCATACATATCCAATGTACATACCTGTATATGGACTAATTTTCAGCTTCGTTTTTTGCATGAACAGATGTATAAATTTCAACCATTGTATCATTATAATTCAGCCCATAAAATTGCCCTGAAATTTCTTCATCTTTAGGTAAAATATCAATTTGCTTCAGCTCTTGTTCCATATGACACAAATACTTTCTTTCAGCCCTATTCATGGCTGAAAATTGTTTATAACAGCCCACACTATTGGCTATAAAAATCTGCAAGTCAGCTTTTGGCCTTGCCTCCTTTATATGTGGAGGCAATTTTTTATGACATGATGCACTGCCATAGCCTCCACTTATAGCAGCGCTACCCGAAAACCCTTAAATTCTCAGGCATTAGGAGGAACAAGATGATCTCTCAACCGATCCCTATTCCGGTGATGATTTACACATAAAGTCAAGAATTGGACAACTTTGTCATTATCCTTACTTCTGATCCGAGCATATGATGAACCATCATCAAGGGACTTTGTCTCTAAACGAGACTCAGAAATAAACGGTTGTCTAAGAATGATAGGATAGCTGTAGGAATCTTGAAGAAAGAAATTCATCTTTTACATTACCAATAGTAACTTGTACATAAGGACATGCTGCATAAAGATCGCCAGAAGAGTTATTGGTTTCCTTCATGCACCATCCTGGGTCCACATAAATGGGCCATCTGCCATTCTCATAGAGAATTCTTGACAAAACATTAATCTCCGAACCAAGGTCTATAAGGGCAATGCATGGAATCTCTTTTTCACTGATTTTAACAACGGTTTTAGTAGTTGCCCTTGCCCAATGGGTACAGGAGTAGTGACTACTAGGAATAAAGTGAGCATCACTTTCTTCTTGCATGTTGTGAAGATGAGCTTCTTTCTTAAGCATGGGATGCACTTTATATTGAGAAGTCCCCACCATAATGGCTTCTTCAGTTTTTGCTTCATAGATGTCATCATCTTTGGCTTCTATGGCTGCAATCAATTCTTTGATTGCCTCCAATCGAATCCCTTGAGTTTTCAGCTTCACTTCATCCTGCAAATACAAAATGAAGTGCTTGCAAAAAAGCATGCACAAATTCTTCAGTTTCCTCACCAACATATTGTCTTTTTCGTTTAATTACATCAATTATTACATCATGAAATCCTCATTTTGCAATTCTGAGAATTTCACCTAATGTAAATTCAATTCTACTTCCAAGAATCCTTTCTTCTAGGATCCGTTTAAGATCTGTTGCGGTCTCTATGTCTAACTGCAACTTGTAACTGGGATGTTTGCTTTTTCTTTTTCCTTCTGTCTTCTTTGCTTGAGGAGCATCTCCCATATCAAGCTCCGGCGGTGATGGATTTTCAATAGCCTTCTATTGGTCCGGTTTACTTCTTGTCACGCGTTTAGTTGGCCCTGAAGAAGAAGGACTGGCAACATCTTCATCTCTTCTTCTCTTTTCTTCTATCATGGCTTCATGATTATTAATTTTAGCTAATCGGGCAAAAGCTGAAAATGAATCAACGGGCTCGGTCCAATCGGTTCTTCCTCGAATGCATTGACTGGCTGTGGTTAAATCATCTTTGGTTGCCTTGCCTTGCTCCATGCGATCCAAGGCCTGCATCCACACTTTAGATTTTGCATTAGTTTTACATGCTTTAACAATTTCATTAGTTGGCTCAATTTGCAACCCATAGGTTGCTACATCAACAACTGCATAGGCTATTCTTGTTGCCAAATCCTCCAATCTTTTCTTCATGCTACCGTTGCCGAAGTTTGGCTCTAGAGAAAGCCCGGTTTTAGTTGCATGAATTTTACCATCCTTCCAAAAGACTAATTTTTGTGCTTTAGGTTCACGGAATGCACCGCACTCCCTCTTATCATGCTGCAGGCTATCACACCAGATACACCGTCCCCTTTCTTCCACTTTCACATCAAGCTTTTCCACTTTGAAATTAATCTCTATTAGATTAAGATGGAGATCCCGCATACTTTTAATTAACTCGTCCATGACATCCTTCTTTGGAGATGGAACATCATAATTTCTTGGTTTCTCGGCCATAGAGACAGGAGGTCGAGAAACAGGAACAGGCTCCTTCATGGATTCAGTTGTTGCAGGGGTTGATCCCCATCTTAGGCGCAACCGCTCTCTTCGAGCAATCATATTAACTGCTTCAGTGACATCACTCCAAGCAGTCTTCAATCCCGTCTCAGAGTCAGGATCTTCAAGTCGATCAGTTAGCTTCTCTTGAAGGAAAGGATCTGCAGCCTTTAGAAATAATTCAATCTTCTGGCTTTCCATACCTTGTTGGTCATTAGGATCTAGTTGAGCAATTTTTCTCAACGTATAGCAAATTTCTCTTAATATTTGGAACATACAATACATTTGAAAGAGATGTACTTTCTTCCTGATAAGAGAGCTTTTGGTAAGTTTAAAGAATGGCTATAACTTGTTGAGAATGAAATAGGGAAATGTGTGAAGAATTCTAGAATAGATGATGGTGATGAGTTCAACTCAAAGGAGTTTGAAGACTTTTGCAAGAGTAAAGGGATTAAGCATCAATTGATGATGCCTCATATACCTCAGCAGAATGGTGTTGTTGAATGGAAAATTTCTACCCTTGTGAAAATGGCAAGGTGCATTCTTATGAGCAAGGGATTGCCTAACCAATTTTGGAGAGAAGCTATTAATATTTTGGTCTACATTCTCAATCAAAGTTACACAAAGGTTCTTAAGGGAAAAACTCCTCATGAGGCCTATTTTAGCGAGAAACCATCTCTCTCACATTTTAGAACTTTTGGATGTGAATGTTTTATACACGTTCCAAAAGGATAAGAGAAATAAGTTAAATCCAAAAAGCACAAAATGTATCTTCTTGGGTTATAAACATGAGAAAAAGGCCTACAAATTGTGTGACCAAGAGGCAAAGAATATCGTAGGGAGCCGTGATGTGGTGTTTAATGAGCAGCCACCCACAATGGAGGAGGAGAATATAAGGCCTTCCACTTTATCATCCATGGAAGAAGTAGTCCACTATGAATCTATCCTAAGAGTTTTCCCTATCCTCAAGGAGGAGGAAACATCATCTTTGGATGATGAGAAAAAGGTTCACGAACCTACAATCACACCACTAGAAAAGCCAATCTTGCAATGGGTGAAGTAACTCTATGATCATAGTAATCCTATGCCCACCACAATTGAGGAAAAGGCAGATGGACTAAGGAAGTCTCTAAGAATAAAGGAGCAAAGAAAGGCTTCTGCTCCCATAAACACACTTGCAAACCTTTTGGATAATATTTCATCTTAGGAGAAACATTTGGAATCTTTTCAAAGATTCCCTGAAAAACTATCATTTTTTCATATTACTATTCGAAATCACACTTTCTTGAGATGATCTTTTCGAAAAATGATATAAAAATGACTAAATTTTTTGAATAGTATCATATTTTTCATGTTGAAAGGTACCTACATTTTGAATGAAAAATGAAAAGGGGACCATAAGAGAAGTAAATCAATTTTATCCATCACGTAAAACTTACTATTCACTAAAACTCTATATAAACATATTTGCAAGATTTTAAAACATTTACTAAATTTATTGTAATTGAAAAAATAATAGATATTTCAATAAGAAGAGGTTTAAAAAAACATGGATAAATTTCATTGTTGCGAGTCATTCACTCTTCTTCATCTTCCTCTTGTGTTGCACTATCAATATCACTAGCTTGTGTCCATGTACCTTTTGAACTAGATGATGCATCCTCTTCTCTACTATAAACATCTTGTTTTCCTAGGCTCATCATGATTAGCATCATTATCATCATCATCATCATCATCTTTCTGCAAATCAGAAACTTTGTCTTTGAGAATTGCAATGGTTGACTTCCTGAGATGTCCAATTGTTGTAAGTGAAAAATGATAGACTAATATATCCATCTCATCAAGTATTGATATGCTTGTGCATCAGCTTGACTTTGCTTGCTTCCTTTTGTTGTAGGATTTCTTGTAGAGTTCATGGCCAGTATTTATTTACCTGCAAGTGCATCCTTATGCTTTTTTTGTGTTAAGTATTGAAATGATATGTTTTTTTGGGCTAATTTTTTGTTTTTTTTGTTGTTGACTTGTAACATGTCCACTTGTTGTCTTCATGACACGTCTTAGCAGTCCATCCAAAAGGATGTCTAGAAAGCTCCGCCCGACACTCCCATGGAATGTTACGGGGTTTGTGATGTAGGACTTTCCCTGTCTGCCACGTAGCGGAAGTATTCTGGCCGTTCCCACTTAGACCGACCTGAATTAGGGTTTTCCCTATTGGTCATTTCCTAAACGGCAACTAGTGTCGAACCGGAGCGAACTACTTTATGCAGAAATGCCAAGTCCGAAGCGGATTCACACTGCACTTGATTCAAGGAGAATGGGAAACGAGAGGGATGCAAGGCTCGACCTCTCTGCCATAAGGCATAGTCCCATTCCATTCCCCTAAAACAACGTAAATCGGGATTATTATAACTTAGACTTCTAGGTCAGCGCCCTTGCTGTTCGTCTCCTTTGAACAATCTTCTTCCTGTCCATCATGATTGAGAAAAGTTCCCGGCCAACTGGGACCACCCATCCGTAGGACGGACCCATGGCCACATCCACCGCACTTTCCTCAGGTTGTTTTAGTTATTTAATTACCTACAAGATTCTGCCCGTAGACTAGTATGCGGGCCTCGAGATCCAATCCCGAGTCACGTTGGCCTCTTGTGTAGGGCCCGGAAGGCAAGGGATTTATGGCCAGAGCCCCCCTCTGGCATCCAAGCGTCCTCCTACTCCAAGTAGCGCTCAATGGAGAGACTTCTTGCGGTGGGTTTGATCCACCTTCTCGGTGCAGTTTATAACCACCTTGGTTAGGGTCAGACAGGCAGTTGGGGGTATATGAAGCTGCCTCTGCCTTCAGGCCTTCAACCTGAAGCATTAGATATCTTTTCATCCTTTAATTCTTTGAGCAAACAAAGCAAAACAGTGCTCTTAAAACTATTATAAGCACAATCATTTCCATTGGTCATTATTTTTGTCCAACTGCTAAGGAGTGAATCCTTCTTTCCGAATGCATCTAGCACTCGATCCGGGATCAATTGTGACTTGGCAAGATCCCCAAGGGTTTATTTGTTAACCCTATATCCTTGGGTTAGGACCGTACCCTATTAACCCGACTTAATCAATACCTTAAGTTCAAATAGCAGTACATATGTTATTCCAATTTACTGATTGGTCTTTTGCTTCCAAGCAAATATCTAATCCCCGTATCTTGGTCACTTTACCCAAGAAAGATACTGTATCAGGACGATTATTCATCTTCTTGCAAGATAACTTGTGTAAGAATCTACCAATCTCATTCTGAGGAATTGGCCATTCCCTTGTGATCAAATCACAAGATCATGCGAATCTGCAACTTGTTGCACAAGTGTCACATCAAATCTATGGGACTATTTACCCATCGAATGGAGTCTTATAATCATGAAATCATGATTAGATATAACAATCCATTCCTGATTGCATAAGGTCGACATTGTCGGTCCTAGGGTTCCAAGTTCAAACCGAGTTTCATCTTTTTAGTGAGAGATCCTTAGGGTAAAAACCCTACATCATTTCTCGCAAGTATGTCCTATTGTCCCTACATTCCATGAATGTGGGTAAGTCTTTAGGGTATACGAGTTTCAGCTTTGGCAATAAGAGTGACTAGGTCACGTCCTCAACGTGTTAAATCCTAGTTAGCTCTTTGGGATATGTTGCATTGAATTAACCCTTCCTAAACGAGTCCCTCGCGGTTTTTAGATGTTTAGGTTTAAACCAATTTAACTTGTCTATTCTTGAAGATAATTACGCTAGCATTTCCGTAACCACATGATTCATTGCCTACGTATAACTTGATTTACAAGCCCTAACTTTTCGAGTTAAGATCAAAGCATAGGTTAAGTTATAGCATAATTCCAATTGATCATCCTATAACATGCAAACAAGATTCATGGTACTATGCTTTAGGATTTTATGTTTAAACATACAACCTTTTTCTACTTTCATTTCCGAATGAATTTACACAACCTTTCATTGATTTTGAGTTTTTAGGCCACTTGCCTAGAGTTAAATCTTCTTCATGCAGCCCTAGCAATTTCCTACGATTGCTAGCAACTTTCTTTAAGAATCATTTCGAAAAAGATGTTCAATAATGCAATATGCGGTTCATTCATTCCATGCTTAATCGGAGTGTACTATCATAATTCCGTTTTGTAAAGATGGACATTAATTAATCTAATTTCATTACTTTGCAATGCATAAAAACCACTTGCTAGAAATGCATAGAAATCTTATGCTCACTTTATTTTGTTCGTTTTATTGAAAAATACAAATGACCAAATCCCTCAATTGTGAGCTATTAGCCAAAGTATTTTCAATCAAGAAAAACATGCAAGCTCATTCCTCAAATGATCCATACATAATTGAAATATTACGACGTTAATCAAATTTAGGAAGAAGAACGTGGACTTGTGGTGAAATGTCCACATGGATGTTAGGAGACGATCCTCCTGCGGTTGCACCTTGTGCTTTCTTAGGAGCCATCGCGAATGCGGCCTTTTCATCTTGGATGCAGATTTATGATCTTGGCCGTCTCCTTCGCACGCGAAACTTCCTTTGTGATTCAGCCTCCTTGATTAATTTCTCTGTCTTTTGGAACTGGCTTTAAAAGGCTTTATAGGTTTCCTCCTTAAACTCCGCTAATGGGAACTTGTGGGGAACCCAAAGGGGGGAAGAAGGCCTTAACTCCCGGGTTAAATGAGCTTTTAAAGGGCCTTGGGTGAAATGGAAAAGGAGGGAAAGAGGGTGTCTTGTGAAGGCCAATAGAAAGGGGGTTCTAAGGTACCTCGAGGTTAAAATGAACCTTTCAGTAAGAACACAAAGGGGGGGGAAAAAAAATCTTAATGTGTTTTTTAAAAACTTGGAGGGGATCCACCGGAAAGGGGGTTTCTGGATCCCAGGGGGTGGGGTTATTAAACCCACATGAAAATGGGTTATGAGGAAGCCCACAAGAAGGGGGGCTTCCAAGGAGGCTTTAGAAGCTTCCTAAGAAGCTTCTAAAGCTTCTCGAAATCGTGGAAGCCCCACATGGCCAAGGGATGGAGGCAGCAGATGGCGATTCGTTGGTGGCAATGGCGTCAACTCCCTCTCTCTCACACGGCTTCCTCCACGACTCCACCTCAGGCTGTGTTACAATGTCTCCTTCCACTTCAATGGCGGCGTTTCGTCACAGTCTCCCCTCTTCCCACTAAAATTCACCCAATGTATGTTCCACTTTCCCTTCGCCTGGCAGTGTGACGGCTCACTCTTCTCCTCACTTCAGCGTGATGATGATTACCGCCTCCTCCTCTCTGTCGATCCCCGTTAGTGTTTTCGCTCCCTTGGCCATGGTTCTTATAGGGAGAGGAAAAGGGATCCCCCCCCTCCCCCACGCGGCCTCCTGCATGGCCTTTACCCCCACCATGAGCTCCAACACGGTGCTCAGTCACCCTTGTTATTCCCCTCTCCTCCAACACGACAGTCGGCTGGGGGGAAAAGGGGAATAATAATAATAAAATTTGCCATTATTCCTAAAATTTATCCTTTTGGCCTCCTAAGAGGAGGTTCATATAACGAATACACTTTTTTTAAAAATTTGGAATTATTACATGAATGGTGTTTTTTTCTATGATATACCAAATCCGTCGGAGATATCTACTATGATGTTGCGTGAAAATTTGTTATTTTCCTTCTTGTGGTTCTCTAAAGGATGAAATAAAATCTTGTTGATGATACAAGATAGATTTTCTTGCAATAGAAACCCCTTTTCCTTGATGTCTTTCGTGGGACTCCATGTTTTTGGTGCACAACTAGGGAAGCTTGCCATCAACAAGCATCAGAAGAGGTTGAAAATGAAGGAAATGGCATTACCAAGAATAGGAGAAATTAATGGATCCTTGCAAAGTTCCTTCTTCCACTGAAGAGTTGGATATTCTGACTGCCAAAGCAAATTTCTACAAGAAGGTCATCCCACAATGGCAGAAACATATAACCATCATGATGCAAGCTCTATGTGGTGGACTATTTCCTCTTCCTGTTGAAGCAATAGGGACATGCACCTTGGTGGTAGATTGTTTGGGAGCAAACTTAAGAGTAAAAACAGAGAGAATGACCATCCATGGAAGATTTGGCATTCATTGACAAGTTTCTAGATATCATCAAGTGGGAGATCGTGAAGAAGCTTCAAGAGTCGTGATTAGTGGAGGTTCACGAAAATAAGAAGGAAAAAAGTTGGGACCTGTTTGTAGATGCTCAACAAGATACGTGGGATGCTTGGTGTTCTGACAATCTTCTGTTTCTTCAATTAGCAACCCACTGGAAGTTGGTAGACAGAGTGTTTTTCATAACATACACTATTAAAACCATCAGAAGTGAGCCTTATTATGATGATGGCACAACAATGATCCTAAGAAGAATGAGTTTTGATACTTTCAGAACAGAATATCTCCCCCTCTGTAGTGGTTTGAAAGCCGAATTCAGAGATGTTGAAAAGAAAGAAATCGAAGAAATGTTGGCCAGAGAGTCCTCTAGAGATTGAAGCCCCCTCTGATTTTGTTATGTTGAGTACAAACCAAGTGGTTGGAGCCAACCCCTTGATGAATGATGCAATCAAGAGGAAAGCACTAGAATAAGTCTAGAGGTACATGAGAAGAGAGAAGGCAAGAATTAAGGCTGAGAACGTTGCAGCAGAAGCCTCCTTTGACACCCTAAAAGCACTCTTTACAAAAGTCCCCATGGTAACTCATGGTCCCCTTCCTAGTCAGATTTATCCTAGAAATATTGATGACAAGCCAGCAAATGTGCTCCCATTGCCAATTTTTAAGGGAGAGTACAATGAAAACCCTGATCTTCATGTAGCAGAGTTTATGGTAGCATGTGTGGCTAACAATGCTAGAACCCTTGAGCATTGGTTAGTGACCTTCAAACTCCTTTGAGTTGAACTCACCAACACCATCTGTTCTAAGTTTCTTCACACTTTTTCTTGTTTCATTCTCAAAAAGTTTTAGTCATTATTTAAACTTACCAAAAGCTTGAGCCTTATCACGAAGGAAGTACACCCACATCTTCCTACTATAGTCGTCGACAATCAACATAAAATAAGAAGATCCCCCCAAGGCCTGTGTAGGCATCTTACCACACAAGCCAGCATGAACCAGCTCTAGAGGAGCCTGTGCTCTATTCTTGCTTTCTTGTGGAAATGCCTTTCTCTATTGCTTGCCCATCATACAAGCTTCACATGGTTCCGTCAATTCAAATATTGTAGGTAGGTGAGAAACCATACCTTGCTTTTGCATCTCCTTCAACACTGCAAATCCGATGTGTCCAAACCTTTCATGCCAAAGCTTACTTGTGCCCACTCCAGTAGTGGCTATAAGAGCACTTAGCTCATATAGGTTGTTCCTTGTTTCTCCTTTGCCAACAATTGTGCTAGCACTATTAAGAATTTCTGCACCTATCTTCTTGAACCTCACTTCATGACCAAGATCAGTTATGGCAACTGATAACAGATTTCTCCTAATTTCGGAAACATACAACACATTTGAAAGATTTTTGACTTCACCATTTGCAGCAACAAAAGAAATAGTACCTGTGCCCGCAGCAGGGCATTTAGTATCATTTCCAACCGTCACAGTGATGGATTCTTGTAGAGGCTGCATAGAACTGTATAGACCTTTCTTGTCGGTCATGTGACGGGAGGCCCCACCATCCAACACCCATGAGTCAGTGGTAGATTCTTCTTGCATCGAGGAGCACACTTCCTCAATGGTCACCATGATTAATTCCAACTCTACTTTTGCCGTATTGGATGTCTCTTTCTCTTTACTTTTAAGGGTACCATTCTTTTCATCTGCTTTCTTGACATGACAATCTGCAATTGCATGTCCTTTCTTCTTGTAGTAGAAGCACTCTCCTTGAAACTTCTTCTTGCCACCCTTCTTCTTTTTGTCACCATCATTTTTGGTGGAGGAAACACCTTTGCCTTTTGCATTGGCAGAGAATGTAGCATCTCCATTGTTGCTTCCTTCTCGGGCTTTTAGCCTCAACTCCTCCTCCATCAATAATGCACCAAAATCCTCAAAAGTCAAAGCTTGAGGTCTCACCTGAGTATTAAGGGCACTTAATAGTCCATCAAACTTTTATGGAAAAATCCGAAGACACCTCTGAGCAAGCTCTTCACTAGCCTTTTGTATCCCAGCACCAGCCATCTGGTCGCACAGATTCTTAATCCGAGTGATGAATGCTTCAACGATCTCTCCTTCAGCAAACTTCTCTGCTGCTAGTTGATTCTCCAAGTTTTGAATCCTTGTTTGGTTTCCTGTTTCATACTGACTCCTTAGTACATTTGAAGCCTTTGACACTTTGGTTGTATGCTGAATCAAAGTCTGAACACTGTCAGAACAGCTTGTAACTAAGGTACACAATGCATCTGCATTCCTTTGTTTCCAAGCTCGTAGAAGATCTGCATTCGGAGGAATCATCACACTAGAATTTGATGGGTCGGGGGTAGGCTGTGGTTCTGCGTCAGTCTCCAAAAGCTCATAAGAATCAAGGATAGTTGTAATTTTGAACTTCCACAAGGTGTAGTTTGTACCATCTAACTTGCCTTTGCTAAAGGTTGGTGGACGAATCCTCAGTGTTTGAATAGCCGGTACAGCACCACCACCTCCTGCACCGCTTCCTGATGTGCCAGAATCACTTCCAAAAGTCGACATAGATTCTCTTTGCTGTTGAAGCCTTTGCCTCTTGCACACTCTCCAATCTCTAGAGCCCCCTAGGCTCTAATACCATGTAAAAAATTACATGGCACAGCGAACAAAATCTGAGAAAGAGATAGAGAGTACACAACAGATAAGAGGAGAATCAGTAAATTCTTTAGCTCCAAAAAACTGATACAAAGATGGCTCTGTCCACCCATGCGCTTCCACTGTGTGAAGCTTAGATGGTGATCTAGACAGAAGATAGGTGAAGAGCTTAAGGCTAGCTAGAACAACAACTCTGACTGGGTGAAAGATGAATGATAGATGGCTGTGAAGGGGTTTAGCTTTTATAGCCCGCGAAGGCCGTTAGGTCAGCCTGACCGACCTAACATATAAGGCTCCACTAGTCGGCCATGGAATATTCCAAGGAATATTCCCTTTACCATCAGGCCATCCGGTCACATAGAACTCATCTGATATACAAGTCAGAACTCAACCAATGTCAAGGCTCACATTTGGCTTCTCCTCATAATGGGAGCCTTACAACTTTGAGCACCATGGATCATTGGTGGCACCTAATAAGGGTGGGGCATTGATCATATCTAACACTATTCTCTTTGTTTTCTAAACTTCTGTTAATGTTGTAGCAATAGCTTGCATTGCTAAATTCACTCTTACATTATTATTTTCAGCCATAAGAAAGTCATCTTCTTCCTCCTCATCCATCATCCCATCTTCATTCTCATAACGTGCTCAAGATAACATGTCAACCACTGGGTTATCTCTTCTTGCAATATGCTTAAATTCAGGGTTCAAAGATTTGATGTATGAAATCCACTGGAGCATAGCAATGTTCGGAGTAGCACAACTAGTAATCATACCCAATACCAGCAAACAACCGGTCTCAATGACTACATGAGCACCCATAAAATACTCCTTATCACATCTGTCACAATTCCCCATATTTCTCTTTTAACTTCTGGATATCTTCTCTGTCGTTCAGTCAATACTTTAGCACCAAAGCACATTGCATATCTTTGCCCTTCCTCATCAACTTGACCCATTTCCCATCTAATCCGGATTGGGCTTGTATCAACAGTAATAATGATAGGCTTTTCATGTGAATAGTCAACCTTTCTCAATGTAGGAGAAGATTTTAAGAGTTGCTTCAATTTCTTCATTTCTTTCTGATGCTTCCTTTCCCAATGAAATTTCTGACATTTCCTTAGAAGCTGATAAAGAACATCAGCTACATGTGCAAAGTGAGGAATCCATATCAAATAGAACACACATGCACCCAAGAATCTACACCTCTAATACATTTATGCATACATCTTACATTCTATCAATCCCATCTATTTTTGCTGGTGATGGCCTTCACCCATAAGGCACACACATATGCCCAACAATCAAAACGTCTTCAAATCCAAAGACAGACTTCTGTCCAGAAAGAGTTAAATGCACCTCTTCTAGACGTGTCAAAATCCTCTCACAATCCATAATATGGTCTATAACAAACTGTCTGCATCCATCAGCATCCATCTCTTCATTCTTTTCATCCACTGCACACCCTTTGATTGGCCAAGAAGGGCATAGTCAATTGTGGTATAAAATCCCTAAGTACCCTATTCATAGCATTTGTCATGTGTGCCACTGAGTTTGTTGCACCTTGTGGGAGAGTACACATCCGTACTAACCCCAAAGCAGTCTTCATGGTTGTGATATCGCTACTTTCAATTGCAAGATGAAACTAACCATAACCCGAGTAAAGATCACCCAAAGAATGGATCGCTCTACCTGCAAAATCCTCAGCAAATTCATCAACCACAGGACCTGCACTCACATTTCTTATGGTCACTTTATTGACCAGTTTCATGTCTTGAATAAATCTCAAAGCCCTATTCTTGTTGGGCACAGTAATCCAACAATTTGAGTACAGGGCTGAAGAAGGCTCCAAGATCTTCATGCAAATCTTTTCATTTAGCAAATCCATCAGATTTGGCAAGTAAGCTTTAGGCACTGGAATAGGCCTCAAGTTCCATGGTACATGTGGCATAGTAAATATGACCATAGGAGAGATAACATTTGGATCCATACAACCTATTTGACTTGGCTGAAACGCAAATGCCTTTCCATGTCTAGCCAACATCCGCATAAAACAGTCTCTCTCAGTAGGCAAAAGAAACCCTTTTGCACCAACTTTCAATTCCTGTAATGTTTCAGATGTAAACTAATTACCTATATCTTTAGGATACCGTAAGCTTGGCTGCCTTGACACTTTTTCATACATACCCTCACTCTCTAGTGGAAGTGGCAAAGCAATTGGTTTTACCTTTTTGTCAACAACCTTATACTTTGTATCCACAAGTGCTTCAGCCCATTGTAAGCCTTCCTGCTGAGCAAACAATGCTATAACATCATACATATCCAAAGAACATACTAACAACACTCTGTTTTTAGCCTCATTTTCTGCATGTATAGTTGCTAAAATTTCAGCCATAGTGTCACTAATATTCAGCCCATAAAAGATGACTGAAATGCCATCATTTTCAGCTAACAACCCCAATGCTCTCAGTTTCTTAGTAGCCCATTTCATGGATATGCATTCAGCCCTATATATAGCTTCCATAGGCTTAAGCCAACATGAACTGTTTGCTGTAAATTGAGAATTACCAATAGTAAATACATGCTTCATTTCATCAAGAGGCGAGTACACCCACTGAACAGCACTATTGTAGGCCTGCATTATAGTAGTGCTTAATGAAAATCCAAGTCTTTGAATTCCCTTGCATTTTGAACCAAAGGAGACTCTCGAAGCGTATCCCGATTTCTAAGATGATTAACACAAATAGTAAGAAATTGGACTATTTTTCTCCCATCCTTGCTTCTGACTCTTACATAAGCAGAACCATCATCAAGCACCTTTGTTTCCATAGGCACACCTATAATATAGGGCTATCCCAAAATCACTACATATGAGGAATTGTCTTGCACTACATTAGGACATGCAGCATAGAGCTCCCTTGAAGAATTATTTGCAACCCACATTTTCCAACCATGATCCGTGTCTACAGGCCATGCACCATTTTCATACAATCCCCACTCAATGGCATTTATCTTAGACCCATGGTCAAGTAAAGCAACAGAAGGAGTTTCATGTTCCCCTATTTTTACTACCGTTTCAGTGGTAGCTCTAGCCCAATGATTTCTTGTATAGTGACTTCAAAGAATAAATCCTAGAGTCTCTTCTCCATATTGTTGCATTTTCCTTACTCCACCATGCATATTGCTACGAGACAATGCACTTTGAGCCACTTTCTTCTCTTTTTCACATGATGTCCATTGATTAGTAGCATCCTACATAGACAATCATGTACTTACTTCATGCTCATATTCAGCTCAAATACCCAACAAACCAGTTTTCTCTTCAAATTTTAGCAATGCACTAGTGGTATCACCAAGAAACTGACACTTCCTTTTAATTATGTCAATGATCTCGTCATGAAATTCTCGCTTGGCAATGCCAAGCACCTCTCCGAAGGTAAATTCCACCCGACTGTTTAAGATCTGTTCTTCAAGGACCTTCTTAAGATCTATGGTTGTCTCAATGTTAGATTGCAACTTATATCATAGCTACTTGCCCTTCTTTTTGCCCTCTTGTTTGTTATCCTATTTTTTCTCCTGACTGACCTCTTCCATAACATGCTCGAGAGGTGGCTAATTTGCAACTTTAGGAGGCTGATCCACACTTCTTCTTGTCATTCTTTTAGATTTCCTTGCAATATCTTCATATCTTTTTCTTCTTTCTTCCACAAGTATATCCATGTTTTATACCTTTGCTAAGTATGCATACACTGAATATGCATCTACCGGTGATTCCCAACCAGTTATGCCACGAATGTCTTGCCCTGCATGAGAAATTTCACTATCAGTGACCTTTCTCTTTTCAGTTGGATGTAGAGCATGTATTCATATTTTAGCCTTTGGACCAACCATCACTTGGCCATTCATTCTATCCAACCGTAAACCAAAAGTAGAAGCATGTACCTCCCTTTCCAAAATTCAAAGCAAGAGGCAATCCTGTTTCTTGTGCATGGATCTTGCCATCTTTCCAAAAGATAAGTTGTCATGCGAAGGCCTCCTGATAGGCAATACAATCCTTTCTCTTATGTTGCAAACTGTCACACCACATATATCTTTTTCCAGGCTTACGGGTTGTTGCCGGTCCCCTTTTCTCTTCTCCTTTTTTGTCCAATTTTGCAACCTTTAATTGAAGATACCGCATGCCTTTGACCAATTCATCTAAGACATCTTCCCTAACAGAGGGAACAATAGCAAGTACAGATGTAGGGTTAGCCACAGAAGTAGGTGGCTTATTGGATACATCAAATGTCTTGCCCGTAACAGTGGGCAAGCTAGAGATACGCAATCTTTCTCTTCTTCTATGCTTCTTCACAAGTGCAGTAACAGCTTCCTTGACATGTCTCCACTCCGTTTTCAAACTTGTCTCTATAGTTTGATCCTTTAGCAACTCATCAAGCTTCTCTTGAAGCTCAGGATCAGCTGCCTATAGAAACAATTCATTTTTTTTACTTGCAAGAGCTTGCTGTTCTGCAAGATCCAACTGCTCAAATTGACTTTCAAATTCTCTTAACAATTCCGTAGCCACAAGACCCTTATTGGATTGTAAAACCCACTCTTGAAAAGTCTTGCACGTAATCAAACTGGTGTCCTCAATGTAAAATTCTTCCTTGAGTGTCTTCTTGAAGGCTGCCCAGTCTGCATCTGGCAAGTATAATTCAGTAATCCATGCTTTGAGTTCATGAATAGTAACACATACAAATTACAGGATCCATGCTGATTGAGCCACCCCAAAGAATTTCATCTTCTGAGTATAGGTATATACATATGCAGATACATTCCTACCATTGAATAAATTCACCTCACGCTCAACTGCTTGCAAAGAATTCATCACAACACTTTCTATTTGAGCTGAAGCTTGCATCACCTGTTGTCTTTATTGTACCTGCATAAGCATATTCTTATTTTTCACCAACTATTGCAAAACATCATTGGAGAATGTATTCGAAGATTCCCCCATCTTGTCTTTCCTTCTTCTGACGACCTTTCACATCGGGTTCACCAATGTCGAAGGGGTTTTTGTCGAAAGGTCGAATCCACCGGGGATCAGAAGTAGAAGGAAGTAGAGATAGGAGATGGAAGAGAAGATAGAGAATACCCAAGTGGTAAACACTACAAAGACAAATCACAATGAATTGAATCAATATGTATTGAAAGAACCTGGAATCTTCGCACTACTCAGAAGCAATCTCCAAGCATTAGATCTGTTGGAGCATCTTCGTATAACAAGCATAAAAATTACAGCTCCTTCTCTACTGTTCTGGACCCAAATTCGATGGCTTCGAAAGGGGGGGTAACACTCAGAACACTTGGTCACGGATCTCCCAGATCACTCCTTCTTTTTCTTTCAATTCAATCTGCAGAGCTTTCAGCTTGTTTACAATGATCGCGATGCATGCAATTTCGTCAATCTGTCCCTTTTGTGAAAATCCCCTAATTGGCTAAAAAAGCAACTAGCTTTTTGCATACCATCCTAATCTAGAAGCTTTTTTCTAACTTTTTCAGATTTTTACGATAAATAATATAAAAAATAGGCTAAAATTATCCAAAAATCTAGTATTTTCGGATAACCCATGCAACTCAGACTAGTACTATGGCTCAGATCACATTGACTCTCTAGATTAATAAAGAAGTCAGATGATGATGAATTCCATACTTTTTCACATTGTGTCCTCATAACATCATGACAACGCATTTCAGGTTCTATGTGGATCATGAAGCCCTGTCCTTCATGATGAACAAAGCAGATGTCAAAGGACAACTGATGAGATGGTTTCTCTTGTTTCAAGAGTTCAATTTTGAAGTGGTCACTAAGCTTGGCTGTTCCCATGTCCTAGCCGATCATATGTCTCACGGATCTCTCAAACTGCAGAAGAGAAACAAGATGATCCAGACCTTCCTGATGCTTCCTTGTTTCTAGTCGACACAGTTACTCCATGGTATGCTGACATAGCCAACCTCATGGAAACTCAACAATATCCTCCTAGCATCTCAAGCCCTAAGAAGAAGAAGCTTCTTTTAGAATCATCCCCCTATATCTTTCTAGGCAGTGCACTGTACAAGAGAGGAAAAGATGAAGTGTTGTAAAGATGTGTTGCAGGAGACGAGATCGGCATAGTATTGAAAGCATGCCATGAGGAACCTTGTGGTGGACACTTTGCACAAGAAGCAATAGCCAGGAAGGCTCTATTAGCAAGATACTAGTGGTCGACCCTCTACAAGGATGCCTTTGACTACTGCAAGAGATGTGATGCTTGTCAACAAATGGAGAAACCCACCAAAACAAGTGCCATGCCACTACAACCTATTCTTCCCCTAAAGCCATTCGAGAAGTGGGGGATTGATTTCATGGGTCCAATTGATCCGCCTTCCAGACGGAAGCAGAAAAGATACATCCTAGTATATACGGATTATATCACAAAGTGGTGTGAAGCTAAAGCTCTGAAGCAGGACGATGGTAACAGCATAGCCCTATTCATGTACGAGAATATTATTACCCATTTTGGTAGTCCCCTCGAGATGGTGAGTGACAGAGGTACTCATTTCCTGAACAAGATCATGGAAGAACTGACAGAGTTGTATAAGATCCACCATCGCAAGTCCACTCCTTACTATCCTAGAGCCAACAGCCAAGTTGAAGTTACCAACCACATCCTCTGCTTGATCTTGACAAAAAATGATTGTCGCACATCATCGTGATTGGGATGATTGACTTAGAGAGGCCCTTTGGGCATACAAAACCTCCCATAAGGCTGCTACATGATAGACTCCCTTTCAACTGGTGTATGGTACAGAAGTTGTTTTCCTGATTGAACTGCAATGCCACCTCTTGCACTTGGAATGTTTAGACAAGACTCGTAGGATGGCTCTATAGTGCATGGAAGCCATGCAAGCCTGATGTAAGGCTTACCATGACAACTTCATCAAACACAAGGAGTTCAATGAAGGTGATCTGGTTTGTGAGATTTGGCAAGTTTCTTGGCAAGCTTCAACAGCGCTGGATGGGCCCGTACAAGCTACTTGCTCTAAACCCTAATGGATCTTTTTAGGTGCAAACCGTTAATGCCTCTAATGATCCCTTCCTCATTAATGGCTATCGCTTGAAGAATTACTTCTCTCCTTAAGGATCTTGACAATCACAATCACCCCATCCTTTCTCCCATTGGCGTGGCACCGTAATTCTTATAATGCTACTTTTGATAGCCATTGTCGTGATGCTGCGCATCTAGCATTGCAAACCTGACCAAAGTTTTTGAACTCTTAAGTCAACATCATTAAGAGTTTGATTTCTATTATGTGTATCTTTTATGCTTACATCTACATGACGCATGCGCACATATAGTTAGGCTAGGCACAAATTTTTCAATGCATTCATAAATTTTGCGTGGAAGCATCGCTTGATTGATTGCATTGCATGGAACCTAATTTGCAAACTACATGAGTGATTGGGCACGAAATTCATTTCCAAAGCATGGTTTTGAGAGGGCACAATGCATGGAAAATAGGTTCACATGAAGGATTCCGTTTTGAAGACTCAAAGACTTGAAGAAAAGATTAAAATGTTGATCCTTTGCTTGGACTTTTCCCGTGTGACTTGTAATTTGGATGTTGCTAGTGAGGATGATAAGTCTCTTCTTATAAAAAATTGGATTAACATTTAGCAGCCTACAAAAGCTAAAAGTTATCTGCTTATTCTTTGTGAAGATGGATAAAACAAGCTCTACAAAAAGAATGTTGTTGTATGAGCATCGATAACATGTACCTTGCAAAGTAAAACAACTTGTCACATTGGAACATTCGGTATTGACAAAGCTCATCGAGATTTCACACACATTGAATAATGGCCTCACTTAGAATCTATTGAGATATTAATTACCATTTCACTCTTTCTATTACACTTCATGAAATGGAAGAATGTTTTATATCCATGGATAATCCTTACACAAACATCAATATGCTACTTATGCTTTGTAACCAGAATGTCCGGACTACACAAATTCCTTGCGAGGAACTTGAACCCTGATTAAATCTGATCACCCTTAGTGCAACAATCTTGGTTAATAGCTTCTCTAAAACATTAGGCTATTATATGGTATGTACAGGATTATGAACGGACAGTCTTTAAACAAGAAGCTAGCTGCTGAAGAAATTAGGATGGATAAAACGGGGTAATATTGGAGGCAGCAAAATTGACATAGTCAATGATGTCAGCAGGCCAACGACTGGAAAAATAAACATGAAAAGTATAGGTAACTCTAATTTATTGTTTGTAATGGTATTTATATACCTTAATCCTTTGTGTAGGCGAACCCTGATGTAGCTGAGGATAGCGAAGGGGGACTAGCAGTAGTGGTGGCGGCAGCGACACATGCAGTGGTGGTGGTAGCGACGATGATGCCTCTTCTGGGATGTAATATTTCCCCCTCCCCCATATCCCATAACGATAAGATCACCCCTTTATAAATTAACAATTTTTTTATTAAAATTAAAAACGCCCCCTATAACTCATGCCGCCAGCTTGTAGAAGGAGGGGGGGACCTGATGTGGGATAACAACACGAAATGGCAGAGGGAGAGGGGAGCTGTAGTGGTGCCAATAACTCCAAGGGAGGATGGGTCGATGTGGAGTAGTGAGGCAACGACTATTACCTCTCTTCCCCTCCAACTTATCTTACATGGCAATGACCCATGTGGACGACTAGATATAGTTGGGGGGGCTCCATGCCATGTCATTCCTCTTCTCCCCCCAATGCCACTATAACATCCCCCCCCAGGTGAGAGAAAAAGGGCATTTTTTAAAATAATCATTGCTCTCCACTGCTGATGGACTGAGGACTAAGAGAGAGGGTGAGTGAGTGAGAGAAGAGAGAGAGGGAGAGAGAAAAAGAGAAGAAGAGAGAGAGAAAGCGGGAATCTCCTTGGAAGCATTCAAGCTTCCTCCTTTTCCCCCCTCTTTGAGAGGGTTCTCACGATCGATTTCTTCCATGAGGAGTCAACTCCCTTGTAGCCCACGTGCGTATCCGTGAAGAAAAATTCGAACTATACGATGCCTCCCAAGTGAAGTAAGGTCCAATCGACTGTGAATCCCGCATCAACTGATGGAGCTATGGGTCAAGGAACTGCAACACTTGGTAACCAAGTGCATTCCATAAATCTTACTCTGGCAGGAATCTTTAAAAAATGTAGATCGACTACATTAGGAGGAGTATCCATGAAAAAATCTACAATAGCTAACCACCAACTCGGTTGTATTATAAAATCATGTTCGGTATTGTGTTTTATTACACTCTGGCATATTGTTTTAGAATGAACAATTTGCACAGAAGATTACCCATTGGTGCACACTGAAATCAAGGACTTTATTGATTGTGTTCATTAGATCATTAGATTTATGCACTAGCATTGGCATGCTTGAGAGGTAAAAGAAACTTAAAAATGGGTTATCGGGACAATAAAGCATAGTCATCATTAGGAAGAAATCATATTTTTGCATTGCGAAATTTGCATAATTGGTAAGGTAGGTGTAAAGGCTTGAATCAAGTCCATGATGATCATGACTTTCCACTAATCAGATTAAGTATCTATGGGTTTTTGTGATACCAAGCCGAGTATTAGGCTCATTTTTTCTGCAAGTGCATCGTAGGTTAGTAATTTACAAAGTATGCAAGACTGTGCAAGACGATGGCATCCTATAAACTTATAAAGGGAAGCAACTCACATTTGCATTAGACGTTATGATTTCATGTTTCTCACATAAGGATAAAAATAGAAATCACTATTTATGATTTGCACAAGCGCATTGAAATGAATTCCCAAGAATAGAAGAGCCACATTGCATCATCAACTTAGGAAGGACTCAGATCTCATTTTGCGTGGCATCCTGGATAGTTTCAGTTACACTACATGCTAGGGATTCATCTTAAAGATAGATATAAGATGCACATATGAATTGCTAAACTTAATTGTCTGAGGAAAATCAATAAATGAAACCCTACATGTCATGTAAGGCTAGGGTGTAATTCGACTTAAATAGGGTTTAAATGTAAACAAGCCAAGCTATTGTTACAAACATAGGCTGACCTAGAGACAAGTAAACCACTCATTGGTTTCTATCCTGCAACTGGATGCGATAAGTCCAAAACACCCTTGCAAATATCACCTTTAACCATGATAAAACTAGATGTCAATACTCAAGTGTTGTATTCCCAAGACAAGAACCCAAGACTAAAGGCTTGCAAGCTAGGGCAGCTACCATCCGAGAACTATTAGATATGGATCCAATTGCATAATTGCTTGCTCCTATCACATAGGAGTGGGGTTAGAAAGGGGGTATTATCTATCCCTCGAAGGATAATGGAAATTGACGCCAAGGCAAGAAAGACCCAAGAAGGGCAAACACTAAGCGTCAAAGATAGGGACTCTACCTTAGCAGATGCCCGAGCACTCACCTTCACTATTGTCTATGCTTGTAAATTTAGGAACACCGTCTATGAAAGGATTGTATTACCCCAAAATCACAATAGAAATTGGAATAATGAATCGGGTTGAATTCTTGGAGGGCGTGCCAAACCACCCCCAACTAGCCGCTAGACCTAGCCAAGGAGGTTCTAAATAACCATGATAGGAACGTGGACTGAACCTACCATGAGAGGTATCTTCGTAGGCTGATTTGAACGTAGGAGGATACTTGGATGCCGAGGGGGCTCTGGCTATAAATTTTCTGCCTCCTCCAGGTCCTAGTCAAACAATCTGCGTGACTCAATATAGATTCTCGAGGCCCTGTTACTAGTACAAGGGCAAAAACTTGGAGGAAATAAGATGCATCCTCATGGATTGTGGAAATCGTCCTTTCTTGGGCAAGATTTGTACCTCAGTTAAAATGCTAATATAAAGTTTACTTCCAAGGAACTTGTATGAACTATTTTTGTATTAGCGCCATAAGTTACGCGAATGAACCATGTTTCCTAAAAGGCTTGATTAAAGAAGCTCATTTTAAATGTCACACATAAATGTGGTAGGACCTAATTACATAACTAAAGAATGCCTATTGAGGGAAGCGAGTGGGCGGAACCCCCGACGGGTCCGTCCTACGAAAGGGTGGTCCCAGAGAACTAGGAGGCTTCTCACAAGGTTTTACCAATGACGGAATTTTAGGTAGTGTTAAGTCAAAACCCGATTCATACCATTTTATGGGACCGGAATGGGACTATGCCCCACTGGTAGAGAGGTTGAGCAGCACATCCCTCTCATTTCCCAATCTCTTTGAACCCAGTGCGGCATGAATTTGCTTTGGCTTGGGTATCTCTGCGTAAAGTAGGATGTCCAGGACTAACGCTAGAATGTTGTCACAAGAGACCTTGACCATGAGGAACTCGGATTTCAAGTCAATCCTAGTGGGTTTGGGCCATGGACATTCCGTTGCAAGGTGGACTCGGGAAACCCTAGGAGACAAACCTCGGATCATTCCATGGGAGCGTCGGGTAGCGACGCTTAGATTTGTTTCTGGATGGACCGCAAAAAACGTGCTTGGACAGCCATTAGGTAGGCACGTTACACAAACTCACTCCTACGCATGAAGAACATGTGTACCATTTCTAGCCACAAGCATCCATCCATGCATAGTGCATTCGTACCACTCCGTAGGCACAAGATTCACACATCCACACATATAAATGCATTATTATATCATGAAGGTCCTTTGGTGTAGAATATAAGACTTTTATTTTCAGAACATTCATAGTTTTGAGAGTTGTGTTATTCTATAGTGCATGAGAAGTTTCCTAATCCCATGCATTTAAGGTTTACATATCATTGGTGGGCATAAGAAAAGGTCTTGAGAACCAAGCTAGAGGAGTACAAAATAAGAGGAGGGTAGAACAAGGCTTGGATCCTATACCTATGCAGATTTTTGCAGATGGCCAAAGCAAAAAGTAGGGTGAAGCATAGGATCTTCAACTTACAGTAGAGATAGGCACAAAAAATTAAAATGGAGAAATTTGGATCATTGCATTTTGGATTACGAGGTGTCGATGTACAGAAGCTGGAGTTTATAAGTATTTATACTCTTTTTAAAGTATTTTTGTGCTTAAATTTGCGATTGATTTTGTTGTTCTTGATTTTGCTTTTATTTTGTAGTTTAGTATTATATGGGTCAAAATCCCACTTGCCATGAGACCAACAATAAGCACCATCACAATATGCTTGCCACATGGACACACTTATATACAGAGGACATTTTCATGAGTAGTAGTGGCAAGACATTAAAATTAGTGGAATGTGTTAAGTTATTTCTTCTAAACTTAGATGGAGTATTCTAGTCATTTCTAAGCTCGTATGTTTGACACCTATAGGGGCAACAATACAATGAAGTGAAAAGAGAGAAAGGGAGTGAACTAGGTAGTAGTGCACATGACAATGAGATTGATAAAGAGAGTGATGAGCAAGGGGGAGGTAACGATGAATCCTCCTCCCATGAGATATGACCCATGTACATAGTAAAGTACATAGGTTGTTCCATACTAATAGTCAGGAAAGGTTGGCTTCAAACTTATGTATACATTTTCTTATGCTACTTTGTTTAGTTTTAGAAATATAAGCCAAACTTGGTCATTTCTTTCTCAATTTTAATTATCATTCAATATTTTATTGTGTCAACCTCTATGATTGTATGCTTTTATAAATGAAATATGACTCTAGTTTGTATATAAGATGCCCAATGATTATGTAAGAAAGTACAAAAGAAAATTAAGGAATTGCTAATTGTGGAGCTAGAGATCTACAAACAACATCTCCCTTTTCTTCCCTACAGTAAGCATGTTCATTTTTTGTAATAATATATGTGAAAATTACAAATATATTGATGTTAAATGACCATTTAAGTTTTTTGTGAAAATTATAGATGTAGCAAGTATATATATGTGTTACAAGCCACCCTTATTTTTCAAAAAATACATGCAAATTTGGACACAAGTCTTTTGAGGGAGACATTAGCATGATGTTACATGCGCCCATGAGTTTTTTTTCTAGTTCAAAAAATATGTTAATATGGTTGTCTATGATCCTAATCCTTTGTTGTGTATGATGAGACTCCTAGAATCAACACACACACACACACACACACACACACACTTAACATGCAAATCATTAAAGGTATACCTAATTATTTTGCATCACTAAAGTGAACTAATACATATGTGCATAGAACAGTACTCAGGAGCAGTACAAAAAAATTAGAGTAGAGATACAAGAGCACAATGCTTTTTAGAGCCATGTTTATAAACTCATTAAACATTTTTCTTAACATTGCAACATTATTTGAGTATGTGAAATTCCAATAGAAATGCATATATAGGGACATCTTGTAGGCATATTTTAGTTCACATGAAGAGGTATTGCCTTGAACATCTATAGAAATGCATAGTTAGATAGGCTCAAAAACCTTCAAAAAAATACTCACCATCTTCTTTTCATTTCAAATTGTATTCTTCTTTTGAGACAAACACAATGAGAGTGGTGATAAGGAAGCACTCTAGGATGGACAAGACGCAAGATGAGATCATGAGCTCCCATGTGAGTTTCTATCATGGTTGAGAGCTTTCATGAAGAAAGGGCATTTGACTCCTCACCCACTATTCTTCTCCACATACATGAAGAAAGGATATTTGATTCCTCACCCACTATTATTCTCCATATACGTGAGTTTATTTTATTATTCTTTCCCTTCCCCTCTTCATCTTCTTCATTGTATGCCTATTTTTCTTTTTCTTTTTTCTCTTGTTTTTAAAAGGAGATAGGCTTTATGTTTATGAAAGGAGAAAATGTAAGCTCTAGATATCAAATGAGGTGAGCTCATATAGGGGTAAATCCCTCTTCTCCTTTTCCTGTAGTATCTCAATGTTTAGATATGTTTTCTTTGTGTATTGATGCTATGCATTTTTAAAACTTTTTTTTTATTAATGTGATCTTGAAAGAGCTCTCTACATAGATTGTATGGTAGATTGTGTGGAGTAGAAAGTGTGTGTGTTTGAGAGGGTAAATACATGAAAAAATGTGAAAAGATGTAGTGAAATACGTTTTTAAATGTGTCCCCAAATGCCCTCTATTGGTTTGACTATCTCTTTGTTAAAACAACCCTTTGTGTTGTGCAGACTAAAAACATGTCATTGAGTGTTTAATGACTGGGGATGAGTTAGAAAGATGTGGAAAACATGTGATTCCTACAATTCTAAATGTGTACACACTTTGAAAACCAAAACTGTAGACTCTGTAGATCTTTGTGTAGTCATGCTAAAATATGAATATATACAATTTGAAAGAGTTTGTTGAAATATTTTGAGTTCTAATTTTCCTTTTTGAAACTTTTAAATATCTCACTTTTTTGTGTAATTAGACACACAAAGGGCAACAATGGGGAAAGGAAGAAGAAATGGAACAATGATGAACAAGGCTATCCAAAATCGGTATTTGTTTTCTCTTTCTTGAATGTGGAAGAATCTATAGTTTTATTTCACCTTGTTTAGGATTTTAAAATCCATATCTCTTTATTTTAATATTTGATATGCTTAATTTCATTTATTTTGGTTTTTTTTAATAGATAAAGGCACATATCCTCATGTACATCATTATAGGTTCCATACTACTTTATGGTGCAATGGCTTGTATATTCGGTAAAGAATTGCAAGGAAAGGAGGAGACACATGATGAGAAGTAGAACATTATGCTCACTCCATGTATGAGACGTATATTATCATATTAGAATATCAAAATTCTTGTCCAAAATAAGAAGTTAGTAGGAAGGAAGCCCCATGTGCACTAATAAGGCATGCTCGTTAGGATTTGGTAGAGTTTGTACTTAAAAATCCAAGCAAAGCTTTAGTAGCTTTCTATTTTCAAATATTGTATGCAAGCCAAACTTGGCCTCTATGTAGATTCATATTTCAGTTATAATATAAACAAGAGGACCATTTTTTTCATCTATGTTTTATACTTCAACATATTTTCATATTAGTAAATGATATTTTGTGTAAATTTTAATACAATGTGGGTTATGTTCATGTAAGCAATGTAGAATGGGCATACAAGGGAGGGTAAAATAAAATTAGGGACCTTACTAGTAGCTCCTTGGTTTTTTGTCTCTATCTTACATGTTTATAATCACATGAATATGACCATGAAAGTTGCAAAAAAAAAAATTTATAAAGGTACAAAAAATAACATAAAATAAACACAATTTTTAATGCAAGTCTTTTGAAAGGTTTTTAATAAGTGATTTAATTCGTCCACAGGTTTTTTTCATAGTTCAAAAAATGTGTTAATGTGGTTGTTTATGGCCTAAATCCTTTGTAGGTGGAGGTGCTCTTACGTTTGCCCGAGAGGTTAGTCATAAATATATGTATGTATCATGTGGGTTCAATATAGGGGATTTTTAAAATACCACTTTTACACATTTTTTACATACATAAGGGTCCCATATAAAGGGGTTACTTACAGATTAAATAGAGAAGGGTTATGTTTTACTAAGGGAAAATTCACAAATAATGATATTTATAAATAGGCCTTGAATGCACGTAATATAGAGGGTATACATATAGTGAATTACATGGGTCTATTTGACACTAAGGATAGTTACATACACATCGAGGGGCCACCTTCCAATGTATTAAACAATCAATGAAACTCTTGCTCTTATATGATAGGAGCACCCCCTTTTATACACAAGGCTAAGCCAGCATTGACCTCCTTGGTTGCATTCATGCATTGCTTCCCCATCTCTGTTGTAGTTTGGAGAAAATGAGATTCCTTAACCATGCATTGTTTGATAGGATGTTGGATAAATTCCACCAATGAATGAGTTGTTAATTTCCATAATTATATATTAACTAGGTGAATAGTCCAATCATATGCTCAAGCAATGAATTATTTGGCTAATGTGATCACATGTAAAATTCAAGAAGGTATTCTTTAGGATACAACCAATATTGCAATAAATTTTTCTTCAAGTACCAGCATGGTTGAGTAGAACCAAGTATTTGATGACATGGTAAGAGGGTAAAATAATACAGATAGTAAAGAGTGTGATCATTCTTATAGCACACTCATAACCATTTAGATGAAGAAAATGATAATTTCTATCATAATAGCCAAAATCATGTGGGAACCTTCTATTTCAGACATTAATGCCTAGCTCACAAAACAAATATCCATTCCATTAAGGTTTCAGTAGAGTAGAGAGTCATATACATGTTATCTCAAATCAATTTCTCCTATACTAATAGAAACAACATCAAATTTTGAGTCTATATCACTTTTTGATATGTATGCCACATAGAGATGTGAGGTAAAACACACCAAGGCCAACTATTAGAAAGTAAAAAAGAATTAGAATATCCTCTTTTCGACTAGTAACAATGAAAAAAAGGCCTAATCAGTAGGTAGGTTGGTCATTGTTCACATTGTGCATTAAGCCAATTAGGAACCTATGTTCACATGGTCCTATGTGTGAATTATAAGGGTTTTTTTTTTGTATACAAGTCCATAAATAACTAGTAAGACACATGCAATCAAGGTGTATTCATGTAATGAATCAACATTCTCGAATATCTCACTAGATTATAGTTTACATTTCACTCCTTGAGAAAACTATCCAATATATAATTTACATTTTTTGACATGTGCATAGGTTAATGTAATATTTCAATCCCCCTCTTGATGACTAGTCTGAATGGGGGGTTTTGGGGTGGGATTAAATGTTAAAACTGTTTAACCAATGCTTACTTGCCAATCAATTTTGTTGACAAGATCCCATCAATAGATTCCCACCATCACCCAAACTATGTCGCCATCAACCATCTCTCCTCCAACATCCACATTGCTACCACAATCTAATCACTTGCCATGCAACCTAATTCGATTTACACTCCACCATTGACTCCACTCTAGCTCCTAGTCCACCACCATGCAACCTCTGACTCCAGCTAGACACATAGGTTACGATTCGATCATGAGCGAATGAGAGGAAGGGATTCCCCCCTCCAAAGGCTATATAAAGCCTTAATGAGAGAGAGAAGATAGACAGAGGGAGAGAGAGGGAAAGAAAAAATATGGAGAGGAAGAGAGAGACAAGAGTTAAGGAGAGAGTAAAGTTAGAGAAGAAGAGGAGAGAAGTGAGAGAGGTAGAAATAGAAAGAGAGAGAAAAGAGATAGGGGAGAGAGAAGGATTTAGGGAGAGTATAGGAAGAGAGAAAGAGGGAAGATTGAGGGAGAGAGAAGAGTTGAGAGAAGAGAGAGGAGAAAGAGAGAGAGATCCGACTAGAGCATTTGACACCCATAGCCAAACACACCGTGGAGAACACAAGCATAAATTGACATTGACTTATGGCAAGAAAATCCACCACAAAACAATTGTTATAATACTCGATCTTGTTCTTGATGTAGCATCCGTTGTTGATCCAATTGTTGCTAATGTAGCTGCTACTGCTGCTGCTACTGCATAGATAAGTGCATCTGTTGGTTCTACATCATAATAGCCAAAGATAGAGTCTGCAATAGATTCTTCATCTCATCAGTCAAAAAGGATGAAGCGGTCGATGATGAAGTGGGTAGAGTATTTGAAGAATCTCCCATCTCGTCAATCAGAAGCGACACTTTCACGTCAGGTTCACGAGATGTCGCATGGAATATGTGCAGAACTTTGTGAATGTCGCTCGTCCAGGGACGCTTTGCGAGATCGAAGCAAAGGATGATGAAGACTATTTATCTTAAGGCAAAAACGGGGAGCATTAGAATATAATCATTACTGAACAAGGTAAATTGAAGAAGCCATGAACCGTCCAAACTTGCTTTGTATTTGGGAACAAGATACAATATTCCTAAGAGATCCAATCCAAGATGTAGAAGCAAGTGGAATTATAGAGAAGGTACATAATTGTAAGTTGACATGAGAAGAGTATGTGAGAGTAAATTGACATGCATTGATTAGATGATTAGAATAATGATAAAACATCCTTGTTTTAAGGCTTTGGTGAAAGATACAAACTTGCTGAGGCTTTGTTCTTGATGTTGTCTTCCAAGTTTTGACATGGCACAAAGAACCTTTGCAAAGTTCAAGCCCTCCCTCTTAAATCATCAACTCCTTATCTTTTTGGTCTTAGTCAGCACAACCAATTGTCACTTTAGATCGTGGATCTTGTTAAAGTCTATGTTGTAGTCGACGTATGGTGACGTCTAACTTTTTGTTCATGGTCTGATGCCGCTGGAGGAGTGCGCCACTAAGATAATAGATCATGTTGTAATAAAGGAGATTTGGAGCATTTTAAGATACAAGACCTGTCAGTGTTGCAGCAACATCCCGTCTCTGTCTGCCAGCTTCATCATTCTATCTTCACCTCCAACGTTCGTCTTTGTCACCAGCTTCTGCGTCGCTTTGTTCCTGACCTGCCTTCATTTTGCGTCGTTCAGTCCGGATTCTCTCCATCCTAGCAATGTCTTCCTTTGCACGGTGATGCCTGATTGCCTTCGGTTTCCTCTTCAGAGCTTTTCGTTCTCTTCGTCAACTTCCGCCTTGTCTTCCTCCGTTACTGTCGGTCTTCTCTTCTCTCGCTACTACTCGTCCCCCACTTCGTGCTTTGCAGTCTTCTAATTTTTTCTTTGTCTCAGCAACGTCCTTGTTTCATGGTGCAGGTAGCCTCATCTTTGTCATTAGCTTCCGCGTCTCTTTGATCCTAACCTTCTTTCCATTTCCTTGCAGCCTCAGATCACTCCTGCTTCTCATCACCCTGTGTGACAATGGCATCTATGTTCTTCTCCTCACGATCAACTTTGTCGAACTCCAATCAACTTTGATGAAAATTTACACTTGGTCTTCATCAGCTTCATCTTCTACGGCTGTATGGGCTTCATCTTCTGCAGCTTAACGTTACTTTACGGCATCATCTTTAGCTTCGTTGCAGCGTAGTCTTCTCATCAGTTGTCTCATACACGAACACCAAGCTTCCTTATTTGTAACAGACAAGTCCTCGTCCGAGATAGAAGCAGGTTGATCCATCTTCTCTTCATATAATTATTGCTCTTCGACTGCCATTGAACGTCCTTCTACTCATCATCTTCCCTCTAGCTTGTCTTACAAAGCTTGCCGAAGCTCCCCCCCTCCATCGTCTCCTCACCACCTCATTTATAATCAGTGCCACTTTTTTAAAAAACATGTAGTTATACCAAAAAGCCATGGCTTTTTTGTTGAAGCATTTGCCAAGCCAATTCAAATTTTGGCATGCTTTTATTTTTCCAGTCGTTGGCCTGCTGACATCATTGACTATGTCAATATTGTTGCCTCCAATATTACCCCGTTTTATCTAGTGTAATTTCTTTGGCTATCTTCTTCTTTAAAGTCTGCTCATTCATAATCATGTACATACCATATAATAGCCTAATGTTTTAGAGAAGCTATTAACCAAGATTGTTGCACTAAGGGTGATTAGATTTAATCAGGATTCAAGTTCTTGGCAAGGCATTTGTGTAGTCCGGACGTTCTGGTTACAAAGCATGAGCAGCATATTGATGTTTTTCTAAGGATTATCCATGGATATAAAACATTCTTCCATTTCATAAAGTGCAATAGCAAGACTGCAATGGTAATTAATATCTCAATAGATTCTAAGTGAGGCCATTATCTAAGGTGTGTGAAATCTCAATGAGCTTTGTCAGTACCGAATGTACTAATGTGACAAGTTTTTTTACTGTGCAAGGTACATGTTATCGATGCTCATACAACAACATTCTTTTTGTAGAGCTTGTTTTATCCATCTTCACAAAGAATAAGCAGATAACTTTTAGCTTTTGTAGGCTGCTAAATGTTAATACGATTTCGCATAAGAAGAGACTTATCATCCTCACTAGCAACATCCAAATTACAAGTCACATGGGGAAAGTCCAAGCAAAGGATCAACATTTTAATCTTTTCTTCAAGTCCTTGAATCTTCAAAATGGAATCCTTCATGTGAACCTATTTTCCATGCATTGTGCCCTATCAAAACCATGCTTTGGAAATGAATTTCATGCCCAACCACTCATGTAGTTTGCAAATTAGGTTCCATGCAATGCAATCAATCAAGCGATGCTTTCATGCAAAATTTATGAATGCATTGAAAAATTTGTGCCTAGCCTAACTATATATGCACATGCGTAATGCAGATGCAAGCACAAAAGATACACACAACAGAAATCAAATTCTAAATGACGTTGAATTAAGAGTTCAAAAACTTGGCAGAAAATTCCTCCCTCAGGTTTGGAATGGTAGATGCATAGTGTCATGACATCTGCCCCCTCCAAACCTACACATCCTTCGGATGGGCCACGGCTACCCATTCTCATCACTTCCAAGCTCGACGGTCAATGCAATATTTTCATCTTCTGCAAAAGCATCTTCAATGTTCACATCTTCATCTTCATCCTCTCTAGACTCAAGTCCATCATAAATCACATCATCCAATTCCTTGACTGCATAGGCTGTAGCATCTCTTCTCTTGAAGAGTTGGATTCTCTTCCCTGAAATTGGAATCTGCGAGACTATACCATCGAGTTCTGCCAAAGAATATGTATCATTGTCATGTACATGCTGCACTAAATAGGGCCCAAGCCATCATTTGGAAACCTTGCAGATAGCACTATACTGGTTGTCTAGACTGATGTCATAGACCAACACCCAATCTCCCTCTTTTATCTCTTTAAGCCTCAATCTGTGTCTGCTATCAAAGCAGAATTTGTTGCTAGTTTTGGCGTCTTTGAGCTTTTGAATTGCTTTATCAATATCTTCAGGTCTTCTTTCCAACTGAAGAATATGAAGAGCCAAAAGATCTTCCCTAGTCATCTCTTCTTGATGCCACAGTAAAGTACTCCAAGTAAGTGTGCAAGTCTCTGTAGGCATGATTGGCTTCTGTCCATACATTAACTCAACTGACATATATCATGTAGTCACACTTTGAGTAGTGTGACTACATGATATATCATGTAGGCATGATTGGCTTCTGTCCATACATTAACTCAGCTGACATATATCATGTAGTCACACTTTGAGTAGTGTGACTACATTAACTCAGCTGACATATATCATGTAGTCACACTTTGAGTAGTGTGATTAGCCCATAAGGCATAAGGCAACAACTTAGGCCACTCTCCTACCCATCCGATGCATGCTTTGGCCAAGGCTTTCACAATCGGTGGATGGCCTCTTTCGCTCTTCTTGTTGCCTTCTGGATTATATGCCGAAGTCAAAGCAAGTTTAATGTCAAGGCGGGAGAAAATCTCTCTAGCCTCATCAGCATCCAACTCGCCTCTATCTGCAATAACTTTCCCAATACATTCCTACAAAAAACATCCTCCAATAGGAATTTACAAACCACTAAAGTAGACTTTGTTCGTAATGCTCTTCCTTCTACTTGATTTGTGAGATCTTCTCATGCCAAAACAATATAGCGCATCTGCCCCATAAACCAATAGGCATAGTAATCAAATCAAGAATCCACTTGTAATGAATACATAGCGGGTAGGTAGGATGAAGCTCATCTCTATGCCTCACTGAAGAAAACAACTGACAATCAGAGTATGTCTCAACAAACTGTGAGATATCTTGATACATTCCTTTCCATCAGTAATGCTATTTGATCTTCTCATAGGTCGCCCAAACAACTCGATGCCCAGCCCAAAGACTTTCATGGAATTCTTTCATGATATACACTTGTGAAGCTCTATCACAAACAAGTCTCAATGGTTGTCCCCCTTGCTTTCATGGATGCTTCCAAAGTAGCCCACTTCGCAAGAAGAAACCATAAGGTTCTCTTCAAATTTTCCTAAAATCCGCATCATTCCATCCATCCTGTTTAGACATTGTGCTCAAATAATGATCAATCTGCAAATACTCTCCTATATAAAAAGACTCATCAAAGCTTTCCAAAGCAGACACATGACAAATATGATCAACATGTATGGCTAAAAGATTAGCCCCATCATCATCATCATCAATGCAAGAAAAATCCATATTATCATACCTTGCTTGTGAAAGCATATCAGCTACTGGGTTGTCTTTACATGCTATATGCTTGCACTCAGGGTTCATGGATTTTATGTACCCAATCCACCCAAGCATGGCAATATATGGAGTAGAGAAACTCATAATCATACCTAGAAGAGGCAAACAATCAGTCTCAACCATCACACCAGCTCTAATGAAATACTCTCTGTCATTCTTGAGAGCCGTGACAACTCCTAAGAGCTCTCTCTTAATTTGTGGATACCTTCGTTGGTGCTCGTTTAGGACTTTCACCCCAAACCAAATACCTTACCTATTCCCATCGGCATCATATTGGCCAGCAGCCCATCCAATGCCAATAGGACTCGTATAAATAGTAAGTAGAATAGGTCTTCCACACTCATAATCAGCCTTTCAAAGAGTCAGAGCGGCTCTCAATAATTTCTTCAATTTTTGCATGGCTCTAGCATGCTTTTTCTCCCAAGAAAAACATTGCCCTTTTCTCAAGAGTTGATAAAGATCATCTGCAACATGAGCAAAGTGAGGAATCCAAATAAGATAGAACACACAAGCTCCTAGAAACCTGCGAACCTCTGAAGTTGAGGAACAAGTTTCCACAATCTTTTCTATGGCATCAATCTTCGCAGGAGAAGGCTTCCTGTCATAATAGCCACACATATGACCAACAATCAAAACTTCTCTAGCACCAAAAATAGACTTCATCCCTAACAAGGTCAAATTCACTTCTTCCAATCTGCAAAGAATCTTCTCAACATCTCTAATATGTGAAGTCACAAAGAATCTACATCCATGATCATCTCAAGAATCATCTTTAACTTCTTCCGAACATCCCTTGATAGGTAAGTCATCAATGAAAGGCATAGTAAGATCAGGAATAAAATCTCATAGAACCTTCTTCATTCCATTCATCATATGAGCAACGGAATTAGTAGCTCCTTGTGGAAGCGTACACATTCACACAAGGCCTAGAGGTGTCTTTATCATAGTCAAATCTTTGCTTTCAAGGGAAAGATGGAACTGATTATATCCCAAATAAAGATCACCAAGAGAATAGATAGCATGTCCAACAAAAGCTTCAGCAAACTCGTCCACAATAGATCCAGCACCAACATTTCAAATAGTGACCTTTTTTACTGGCTGTAGATCATGTATGAATCTGAGTGTCCCATTCTTCTTAGGAACTGTGAACCACATGTTGGAATATGGAGCTGAAGATGGTTCTAGAATTCCCATCTTGATCTGCTCATTCAAGAGCTCTACCAATTTGGGCAAGTGAGTCCTCGGCACAGGAATAGGCCATAGATTTAAAGGGACATGCGGAATGGTGAAAATAACCATAGACGTCACAACCCTAGGATCAACGCATCCAATCTCATGTGGAAAGAAAGCAAAAGATTTTTCATGTCTGCATAGCATCTCTTCAAAAAATCTTACCTCTTCAGGAAGTAGAAAACCTTCAGTCCCAATCTTCATCTCTTTCAATGACTGAGCTGAAAAACTTATGTCCAATACCTGCAGGATCTCGCAAAGGAGGTTGCATAGCATCTCTTCTAATCATCTCATCATTGTCCAAAGGTAGTGGTCCTACAACTGAATGAACCTTCTTGTAAACTATCTTATATTTTGTCTGAACTCTAGCTTCATTTACTACAATCCTCACATTTCACCTCATGATGAGAAAACCTTGGTAAGCACAAATTTTGCTATGTATAATCAAAAACACCCAAATCTTTTTGCTAAAATATGTCAGCAAGGAATTCTTTTTGATGAGATACATCAGCACCCAAATTCTTTTGAAGCATGAAATCAGCAATCTTACAATATATCACCACAGAATGAACATGTAAGACATATGACATCTCTTGATTGTTAGCATTAAGCAAAACCGAAAGTTCTTCCATGGTATCTAAGCATGAAAGGCCATCATAGAGACAATCTATATGGTCTTCTTTCTGCGAAACACTTGCAATCATTAATTCTTTTTCTTTTCTTTTTACATACTGCCCCGCAGCTCTAGGCATATCAGAAATATGCTTAAATCACAAAGTACTTTCAGTGGATACACCATAAACACATGAGGAAAAACTGTTGTTGCTAGGAGGCGAGAGCTTCCCCTGACTTGTACCACCAATTTTTTGCAAGAAAGTAGTACCTAGCAAAAATCCCGCTCTCCTACTGCGGGAAGAGGGGAATCCCTCAAAGAATCTTTATTCCGCCAATGATTAATACAAACAGTCATGAACTAAGCAAGTATCTTCCCATCCTTGCTTTGGATCCATGCATAAGCAAATCTATCATCCAGAACTTTAGTCTCCATCCGAGACTCAGCAATAAATGGCTGCCCCAAAATAATAGGATAAGAACAAGAGTTTTGTACAAAGAAGTGATAGGACTCACCCACATCTTCAATGGAAATCTTCAAATTTGGGCAAGCAGCATATAAATCCCCTGCAGTGTTGTTGGCCGCAGGCATGCACCAACCATAATCAACATCAATTAGCCATCTACCAGTATCATATAATCCTTGCACAATTAGATTAATCTTTGAACCATGATCCAAAAGTGCAACACAAGGAGTTTCAGTCTCACCAATCTTGACGATAGTTTTTGTGGTCGCACGAGCCTAGTGACTTCGAGAAAAATGGCTTCGAGGCACCAATCTAGGCGCATCCTCACTCTCATCATACTGCATGGGCTGAAGTAAAGGATGAAGAGACTTCTTAGACTGCATATATAGAGATCCTTCTATAGATTTCTCATTCATCTCTTCTTTACAATCAACCTCCTCAATCTATAATCCATATAGAAGAGCCTCTGCAACATATAAAACCTCTCAATGGATCATATCTTGTGATGTTTCTTCAATAATTTGGCACTTTCTTCTTATGATGTCTATAATAACATCATGGAACTCTCTCTTGGCAATCCTCAAAACTTCTCCAAGTTTAAATTCAAACTTGCAATTAAGAATTCAATCTTCAAGTACCTTTTTTAAATATGTGTAAGACTCGATGTGGGATAGTAGCTTGAATCCAGGTTGCTTCTTTGGCTTCGAATCCTTTAACTTTGGGGCCTTTTGTCTTCTTGCATATTTGGCTTTTTCTCATCAACCATGCTCTGCTCCAAACCTGAAGAAGAGGGATGGAGAACTAGCTCACTCCTCCTAGATGCTTTCTTTGATCCTTCTGGTTGATCATTATCTCTTTTGCGCTTTTCTTCAACAAGTGCTTCAAATCCTTGAGCTTTTGCAATATAAGCATAGATAGAGAAGACATCTATGTGATCGTTCCATCCGGTTGCTTTTCTTATTGCATCTCCTATGAATGAAAGTTTCGATGAAGAAGCTTTACCTTTCTTTTCTGCATGTAGTGCATAGGACCATAAAGGAGACTTACCTTTCGGTAACTACTCCAATTGAAGACCATTGGCTGTAGCTTCTCTTGCTGCCTCTTGCTTTACATAAGAGGAACGTAAAAGAGCTTCTTCCAATAATTTCTTCATACCTCCTTTGCCGATATTTGTTTTGAGTGGTTGCTTTGAGTCTCCGAAGCATATCATTCTATCTTTCCACACCATCAACTTCAATCTTTTCGCCTCTTTGAAGTCTTGACAGTCTTTGCACTCATGGTCTGGACTATCGCACTATATGCATTGGCAAACACAATCATTTCTGGAAGAATTCATAGGAGTGGAAGAAGAGGGAACAAATGTTGGAGCTGGGTTAAGTGGATGTTGATCTCTTCTGGCCATCTTTATCTAAAGATCCTTTAGGTTCTTTGAAATTTCTTCCACCATGTCTTCGATAGTTGGTTTGGCATATGACCTGACAACTGCCATGGGAATAGGCATAGGCATAGGCATAGAAGTAGGCATAGACATGGGATGGGAGGTAGAAGAAGTGGAAGGAGCAATAGGAGAATTGCAAGTAGGAGTAGACATCATTAGGGGAGTTTGCATACCGTTTTGTAGGCGTGTCTTACATCTTTTCCTCTTTGTTAATGTGGAGACTGCTTCAACAGCATTTTGTCAATCCGTCTTCAATCCCATAGGCTACGTTCAGTCTTCAAGAAGCTCTCCCAACTCGTCCTCAAGTGCAAGATCAGCCACCTACAAAAATAACTCCACTTTCTTCAAGTTTAGGGCTCTTTGTTCAAGTATACCCAACTAATTGTAGCGTTCTTCAAACTCGCGCAATAATGTGAAAGCAACAAGTCCTTTATTGGGATGATAGACCCACTCCCTGAATGTCTTTCGAGTAGCAATGCCATAATATTCCTGAAAATATTCATCTTTAAGGGCCTTCTTGAAGACATTCCAGTTTGAATCTTGCACAAATAAATCAATCACTCTAACCCGTAAGGCAGGCGTGACAAGTCATAAGAAATAATTGCTCCAGTTGGTAGAAACACAAAAAAAAATGCATCTAGTTTTCAAAAGTTTTAAGATAAGCTGAGACATTCCGGCCATCAAATAATTTGTGTTCACTTACCAAGGCCTTGATTGCTTTGGTTGCTCCATGTGTATGCTCTTGTTCTTGACGTAGCATCCGATGTTGATCCAATTGTTGTTGATGTAGCTATTGCTACTGCTACATAGATAACTACATATGTTGGTTCTGCATCATAATAGCCGAAGATAGAGTCTGCAATAGATTCTTCATCTCATTGATCGAAAAGGATGAAGTAGTGGATGATGAAGTGGGTGGAGTATTTGAAGAATCTCCCATCTCATCAATCAGAAGCGACACTTTCACATCGGGTTCACCAGATGTCGCACGGAATATGGGCGCAAGTTCGTGAATGTCGCTTGCAACAGGGACGCTTTGCGAGATGGAAGCAAAGGATGATGAAGAGTATTCAACTTAAGGAAAAAGTGGGGAGCAAAAGAATATAATCATTACTGAACAAGGTAATTGAAGAAGCCATGAAACGTTCAAACTTGCTTTGTATTTGGGAATAAAATATAATCTTCCAAGGTAAGAGATCCACTCCAAGATGTAGAAGTAAGTGGTATTATAGAGAAGGTACATAATTGTAAGTTGACATGAGAAGAGTATGTGAGAGTAAATTGACATGTGTTGATTAGACGATCAGAATAATGATAAAGCATCCTTGTTTTAAAGCTTTGGTGAAAGATATAAACTTGCTGAGGCTTGTTCTTGATGTTGTCTTCCAAGTTTTGACATCGCACAAAGAACCTTTGCAAAGTTCAAGCCCTCCCTCTTAAATCATCAGCTCCTTATCCTTTTGGTCTTAGTGAGCATGAGCAATTGTCACTTCAGATCATGGATCTTCTTAAAGTCTATGTTGTTGTCGACGTATGACGGCGTCTAATTTTTCATTCATGGTCTGATGCCACTAGAGGAGTGCGCTGCTAAGATAATAGATCATGTTGTAATAAAGGAGATTTGGAGCGTCTTAAGATCAAGGCCTTTCAATGTTGCAGCAGCGTTTTGTCTATGTCTGCCAACTTCATCGCTTTATCTTCACCTCCAACATTCGTCTTTGTCACCAGCTTCTACGTCACTTTGTTACTGACCTCCCTTCATTCTGCATCGTTCACTCTGCCATCTTCTGGATTCTCTCTATCATAGCGATGTCTTCTTCTGTGTGGTGATGCATGACTACCTTCGGTTTTCTCTTCAGAGATTTTCGTTCTCTTCATTAACTTTCGCCTTGTCTTCCTCCATTACTATCGCTCTTCTCTACTCTCGCTACTACTCGTTCCCCCCCTTCCTGCTTTGCAGTCTTCTGATTTTTTCTTTGTCTTAGCAACGTCCCTGTTTCATGGTGCAGGTAGCCTCATCTTTGTCATCAGCTTCTGCATTGCTTTGATCCTGATCTTATTTCGATTTCCTTGTAGCCTCGGATCACTCTTGCTTCTCGTCACCCTGAGTGACAGCGGCATCTACGTTCTTCTCCTCATGATCAACTTTGTCAAACTCCGATCAACTTTGACAAAAGAATACACTTGGTCTTCATCAGCTTCATCTTCTGTGGCTTTATTGGCTTCATCTTTTGCAGCTTAGCATTACTTTACGACATCATTTTTAGATTCATTGCAGCATACTCTTCTCGTTAGTTGTCTCATACACGAAGACCAAGCTTCCTTCTTTGTAACAGATAGGTCCTCATCTGAGATAAAAGCAGGTTGATCGGTTATCTCTTCATATAATTATTGCTCTTCAACAGTCACTAAACGTCCTTCTCCTTGTCATCTTCCCTTTGGCTTGTCTTGCAAAGCTCACAGAATCTCCCCCCTCCATCGTCTCCTCACCACCTCATTTATAACCAGTGCCACTTTTTTAAAAAACACGCAGTTATACCAAAAAGCCGTGGCTTTTCTATTGAAGCCATTTTCAAGCCCGATCTAATTTTGGCATGCTTAAAATATACCTCTTCTAGTTGTGGAATCCTCATGGCACGATTATATTGCTCCTCCGTGATGAGTCCCTCCTTGTAGAAATGCTACCAAGTGGACGCCCGGTAATGACCTCGATGGTAGCCTACCTCTCTAGGAGTAGGCATCCTACCAACGATATGATACTACAAAACAATTTGAACATACAACGTATTAGAACACACTACATAATGAATTGAAATAAATTACAAAATGTAATTTAAAAAAAGAAATCAAATAATACTTACAAACTCAGCCTCCCATGACTCCCTGCCACCCGATCCATAATGCGACGATCCGATGGTTGCCATCTGGATACGTCGCGCCTCTGCATATGCTGGTGACTCGTCCTTTCTTTGCTACTCTCTTCTTCGCCTCTTTCCACTCCCTGTGGTGGCAATTGGGTGGTTGGCCATATCCCGCCCGTGCTCTTGTCTCCGTAGTGACTCCTTGGTGCGCGTCATAAGGTGAGACCTCTTGTTATGAAGTGTGTCTCTCACCTTTGACCGTCCCCAATCATTTGAGAATCGTGAATTCTCGGGGCTAGAGTACCTTCTATGTACTGCACTCAGCACCTCTTGCCACAAACCATTTTTTTTGTGCTGGAAGGGAATCATGCAATCTTTGTATGTGGCATGCACGACACTCCTCAAGTAGGCTATCACTTCCCTCCCCTCAGGGTTATGCAAGATACCACCAACATCAGTGAGACAGAGTAGTTTATTTGTGGAGGCTCTCCTCTCTCATTTCCCAGTGAGGGTGATCGAGAGCCACCTCCTAGGCAACCCCCACAAAGCCCTCGACCTCCTCCTCCTCCCGCACTCCTCTCCTCCCTCGACGGGCACTATCCTCTACCTCACTCAATGCACCTTCTGCAGATGCACGTGCTTCGACTGATCCATGTACTTCAGCTGATCCCTATGCATATGTTTCCTCTACATTATGGGATCACTTAATCAGGGCTCGTGATTCTGTCATTGTAAGGAAGGATTTACGTAGCATTGGACGTATGAGATGAGCTTGGCTACGCATCGGACCCAGAGGAAAGATCGAGTTACTGTGTGTACCTTGGATGTTGTCTAAGACCAAATAAAAGATGGTGAAGCAACAGATATGTAGCTTTCGAACTCCCACAGGATATATGAGATGCCTCAAGGGAGCCTTCATAAAGAAAAAGAAAAGAGGTGTGGAGAAACTATCCGATTTAAAGTCTCACGATTGACACAAAATGATTTAGGTATGGATTTTCATAGCCATAAATATATTAATTAGTGAAGTAACTATGTAGACTAATTAACAATATATGAATATTTACATACAGTTCATCCTTCCTACTAGCATATGCCATTGTGTTTCAAAAGATGTGCATGATATCATTTACAAGATGGGTGAGCTCGGGAGGTATATATACTTTATACTTATTTTTTAGTTTACATATTACGTACATCACATAGTAAACCCGTTGGAATTTATGGACAAAACTAATCATCGTTCTCAATTGCATGTTGGTAGATTTGTGAGTTTGAAGGAAACCGATCCAAATATGTTGCAAGAGGCTCAAGTATTGTCCATTGAGGTGGTTTGTTTGGTGGAGGAAACTTTTCCTTGCTCCATTTTGACTACTCAAGTACACTTATTCATACATCTATTTGATGAGATCGCAATTTGTGGGGTAGTTCATGCAAGGTGGATGTTTTTTCTAGAGCGCTTTATGAAAACCTTAAAAGATTTTGTAAGGAAAAATGCACGCCCGAGGGAAGCATAGCTGAGGGTTGGTTAGTGCAATCATCCCTTGTACAAATCTCTAAATATCTTACTAAAGTGGACCTCTCTTTACCACGACTATGGAAGGATGATGAAGATCTGAGGATGACCTCTATAATACCTCAAGGAAAAGGAAGGAGTAAAGTGCTAATGAAAGAGAAACTTCATAAGTTAAAAGTATTTTGTGTGCTTAACAGTGAAGTAATGAGTAAATGAGTGACACTATATAAAGAAGCAAGGGCAAGAAGAGTAAGTGAAAGGCAAGCATTTCGTGCTAGACATGGACGTAATGTCCCATATCCAGAACATTTAAGTGCGCTTCCACATCATATTGATATAGATTGGTTACATGAAGAAATGAAGAAGATGGAAAAAGAGGAGGCGATGGATATATCGCAAGAGGAGTGGGAATACGCACGAGGTTGCTTATCAAAGGTGAGACATACTTATAATTAAATTATCTTTAGTTATATATGATATAATAATTTCACATGTTTCATCTTTAACTAAATCATTAATATGATCTCAACAATGTACTACTAGTGCACATTGTTCAATGCTATTTGGTGTGAAGGCGAACATTTTCGAACTCAATGTATAGATGATAAGAGAAATACCCAGGATTGTGGTATCCTTGCAAACTTCCAAGATACCAATGGCACCATGGAAGGTTGTTGTGGCTTGATCCAAGATATTTTGAAGCTTGACTTTAGGCGATTTTTTATATATGTACTAGATGTGAAGTGGTTTAAAGAAGTAGTAACAACGGGTGAGCATTGCACAATTAGACGTCATCCAAGTGGTTTTGTAGTGATTGACTCTATAAAATTTCACCAAGGCAAGAATGACACATTCGTACTACCTCAACAATGTGAGCAGGTATATTAGAAGCTATTTAATTTTATATATATTACTTCTTGATACATTCTCAAAATACAATAAATATCTAAGTTGCTTACTTTTTGTTTTTTAAATGCAGGTTGTGTATCACCCAATGGTAAACAATAACCAATGGTGGCACGTAATCCCCATATCTAATCGTTCAAAACCAATATATGGCAATGCTACCAACATTGAGATAGTTGATGACAATCCAACAATCAATGATGATACACATGATGATGCCATAATCGATGATATACATGATGCAGTGCAAGATAATCCCCACAAGGATGTTCAAGGAAGCGTAGAAGAGGATAACAATATGGTTGTAGATGATGATGAAGAAATTGAGTATAGTAATACATCTGATAGTGGGATAGACTTATTTGTTTCATTGCCTATTGGTAACATTGACCTAGAGGTAGATAGTCTAGCAAGGGCCAATCTCATTGAAGATGAGATTGATCATTCATTGTAGCATTATAATTAGCTTTGAATGATTGGATGTATATTTGTAATACTCAGAAAGAAGTAAAGCTGGTAATGTATTTAAAAAAATACTAGCTGTTAAGATGTTTGGTCATATTTAGGGAATTTATGAGAAATGAAAAATATGTGTGTTTATTTTCGCATCTATAGGCGCGTTTAAAAACACAGATATATAGACGTGTTCTATATACTAGCGCGAATAGACGGCGCTAATACATGCGCTGATAAACGCACCCGCTATTTCGCATGTACAATACGCCTCTATAGGGCCTTTCTTTTGTAGTGTGGGGCACTTGACCAACAAGTTGGTTGGCCATCCAGTAACAAATGTTAAGCCACTCCAAGACCTCTTGGATGAGCTTGAATGGCGATGGTCCAAGGTACACGATTTAAAATTAAGGTACAATTGGGCCTTAATCCTTGACAAGCAAGAAGATATGTGTCATAACCTGGAGAATGATGAACAACTGGACAAAGACAACTCTGACGACAAATATGAGGATTGTTGTTCCTTCAGTGATGAGAGTGACAAGGAAATTGATGCCTTGGAGTACGATACTGGGGGATGTATGATCGAGCAAATATGAGTAGACCCCAAGCCACACAAGTAGAGTGCCCTTAGAGTAGTGAAAGGAGTCCGACACAAGGACTGCGACCGAACTTGGTTGGAGCACACATGTGCAATCAACTATGAGCAAGCAGGCCTAGCCCAAAATCAAGCGATCACTACTGCGAGCGGACTCACCATCTGAGCTACAACCACCCGGAGAGAGCCGCTCTTGTAGCGAAGATAGAGAGTTTGATTCTAAATTGGAAGTCAGCTCTCAAATAGTGACCCTAAAATACCTCGACCTCCCAAGACTAGACTCATCGAGGTGGATCTACCCATTCACCTAAGATGCCAATAGTTAAGGGAGGAGCGACGTAAGCTACCTAAAGAAATGCAGATAGAAGAACAGTGAAAACTGCAAGACCTACCAAAATGGTTGATGAAGTTCAAAAAGGGAGATAGGGTGGTAGTCTTGCTAGGAGCTAAACGACAGGGACAAGCAAGCGAACCAATCAAAGGACCCACCAAGGTCAAGGAGGTCGATTTGACCAGGGAAGGGGAGACCCTACGACCGGTCTTTATAGCAAATGACTTGGCTGGGCAAGATGAAGTGAGTCTCATTACTCTCTTGCAAGAGTATATAGACGTCTTCACTTGGTCCCTAGAAGAACTTAAAGGGGTAGACCTGAGTGTGGTGACTCACAACATACCCATGACACCTCACACAAGTAGCGACTGTATCCCATGAATCTAAATCACACTCATGCTGTTAAGGAAGAAATTGACAAACTAATGAGAGCAAGATTCATCTACGAAATTGAACACATGGATTGGGTCTCACCCATAGTGAGTGTCCTAAAGAAAAATGGGAATATTTGAGTGTATGTCAATTAGAAGAAGGTAAATGTAGCTACGAAGAGAGATAATTACCCATTGTTGTACACCGAGTATATACTTGAGAGAGTAGCTAGCAAGGAGGCCTACAGTTTTCTGGACGGGTTCTCTGGGTACAATTAAGTGCAAGTGCATCCTAACAATAGTCATAAGATGGCATTCACCCCTGAATGGGGAGTCTTTGCCTACATAGTCATGCCTTTTGAATTGACTAACGCACCAGCCCTTTCCAATGACTGATGTATATAATATTCAAAGACATGCTGAGGAAGAAGTTAGAAGTCTTTGTGGATGACTTGTGCATTCACTCTACTTGGCGAGAGCACTTAGGAAGGCTCCCAACAGTCTTTATGTCATCTACCCAGTATGGCGTCATGTTAGCTCTAAATAAATCTTTTTCGTTGGATAAGCGGAATAGATGTGCATCTGGTAGTTCGTCCACAATGCCTTGTCCAGCCACTTCTCTCATGAGGATGTGAGATACATGGTAAGCCATGTAATGTTGTTTCCCCTTACGCACCGTTACGAAGAAATCAAACTCTAAAAGTAGAAGAAGCCATCTAGCAATGCATCCTGTAGCATATGGTTTGTTAACAAGATACAACAAGTCTTGATAATCAACAAAGAAAGTAAAAGGTGTAGCCAAAAGATAATGTCAGAATTTCTTTATAGCAAACACCATGGCCAAGCCCTCTCTCTCCGTTGTTGAGTAATTCATTTTAGTCTCAATGAGTTGTCTGCTAGCAAAGCTCAATGGGTAATCTAGGTTGTGTTCACCAGGTTGGCACAAAACAACTCCTACCACAAATTTCGAAGCCTCGATGTGCACATGGAATGTGAGTGTCCAGTGTGGGGCTTGTAGTATCATTGCGGTGGTCAGAGCCTTTTTTAGTTCCTCATATGCGCATTGGTATTCCATGGTCCATTGGAATACAATCAATAGTTTGTATAGAGGTCTAGCAATCAATGCGTAGTTTAATACAAACCATCGATAGTACCTAGTATGTCCTAAGAAGCACTCAACACCCTTGTAATCAGCTGGGGATGGAAGGTAGACAATGGCCTTGATCTTCGAGGAATCTGTGGCAATGCCATTCTTTGATACCACTACAGAGTCTGGAATAGAGCATGCGAGAGGGTCTACCACATCACGAAACGATGCCACTATACTAGAGCTAGAGTCTACGACAGATAGTGAGCTCTCTAGACTCAAGGTCGCACAAAATCTAGGGTATATATGGTCTCCTATGTGTGCGTAGGGTGTGGAGCTAATCCATGTGATGAAGGCGAGAGTGGTAGCCATGGCATAGAAAGAGAGAAGGAAGGAGAGTACAAGTATAGGGAAGTAGAGAATGAAAGTGAAAATGAGTTTGGAGTTATAGCTTTTATGTATCTAAAGTTTTAAATAAAGGTTTCTTTTAAACCCTAAAGTTTACTTAAACCTCTTACCTTAGTTTCTTTATTAATTCAATACTTTAAAGTCACAGTTAAAAGTACTCATACAGACAAATGCTTCGTTCTATATTATTATATCCTTAAATATACTTGGATTGCTGAGTATATTCAAGTCCAACTATAGAAAATATAGAAATTTAAGAAAAAACGAATCTAAAAGACCTTCAGAATCCCTTGGATCCAATTTAATATTTAATTTTAAGAAATAAGTAGAAGAGATGAGCTACAATATATCATTATGCAAAGACAATATTGCATAGATTATAGAACTCTAGTGCACAATTTAATTATGATTTTAACCAGCATGATTGACTAATTACAATTTGTATTATCACACACTTGGATCATAGTAAACTAAGATGATCTATATTGAAAGTACTCAAAAGTTTAATTTTTTTTTATATTGGTTCTTTATTAAAAAAATTTACAAGGATTCCACTATCTCAAGGATATGTGGAGAAGCACATGGCTTACATGTCATGGATTGGTCACCACGAATCGTAACTTTTCTATTATCTAACTTGAAATAGAAGTTGCAAAGGGGCTCATTGGACATTAATTGGATTTCTTGTCTCACAAAAGAAATGGATCAATGGCTCTTTGTGTTGACCATAAAAGAATTATGACCATTCCACAAGATAACCACATCTATGAGAGCTGTATGTGTCTCATCTCGGGTATCTTGATCCAAGCTTATCCACTCCTCTCGCAAAAGTTGGCATCTTATATATCAAAAGAGAATGCATAGAGTTTATCTAGCAATGAAATACCTATAATAAAATAATAATAATGGTAAGTAAATGCGACTAACACAACAATTCATCTAAGCAAGACATATGTCAATTAAATCAAGGCATTCAAAGTAGTAAAAAAGATTTACCTGAATGTGAGATCACACTTGTTAACCGTGCACTCAATCATCTCATCAAAATGTGTTCCTTTGACTTGCCAAGAGTCACCCAATAGGTGACTCATCCATTCCTCGAATGGACACTTGCATTGATAAGTAATCTTTGTTTTCTTCATAAAATTGCATGAACCAAACAAATGTGCAAACAATGAGAATGGAATACACCAACTAAGATGCACATCTTTGGAGCTTGTGGTGGGTTTCATAGCACTATTGATGTCAGATTTTATCTTGGACTTACATGCTCCTGACAACTCCAAGCTACCAATCAACCATTCACCACTAGATCGAGGAAGTCAATCATAAATATATGTATGTATCACGTGAGTTCAACATAAGGGATTTTTAAGATACCACTTATTTTCACATACAAAAGGGTCCAATATGAAGGGGTTACTTATAGATTGAATAGAAAATGATTATTTTTTATCAAGGAAAAATTCGTAGATAAGGATATTTATAAATATGCCATGAATGCACGTGACATAGAGGGTATACATTTAGTGAATTACCTGGGGCAGCAATGGGACATGCTGCAATCTCTAGGTTTCTATTATATACAATGAATTATTTTTAAAAAAATTGAGTTGCAAGTTGACTTGCAAAGTTATATCATAGATCAAAGAACCTATTGCTTCATGCCAAACATGTATCTTACCGCTCAAACATTCCACATTTTTCCATTCATGCAAAGTTCATGGATATAAAGTTGTCAGTAAAACAAGATTGAATTAGAACATTACAAAGATATTGAAAAACAACTCTGATGCAAAAGAATAAACAATGATAAAATTTAAAAACTTACCGCTTTGTTTATAATTTGCAATGTAGTTCTTGTTGTGTACAGAGATTTGTTTGTGCGTATAAATGTGTTGGATCAACAATTCTGTTGCTATACTTATTCCATTAAATACTTTTCTGAAATCTAAAATTCTACCCTTCCAATGTTTGCTAGGGTTTGTAACATCCTTACGCCCGACCTTGAAACTCCCTCGAGTACTTAGGTGCATCAAAATCCAATCCAACTTATAGTACTTATCAAAAATCCAAATACCGCCACTATCTTTCTATTGAAGACCTCCACTACAAGTATGTTACTTATGTTTTTCCTCCGTAAAGACATCTATAAAAACCAAATAGAAAAGTTACTTGTCAGCATGTGTATAATTTGCAAATATTCTCTCCAAATGAAATGAAATTTAAATGGAGCAATTAAAGAAAAACATTGCACCTATAATTCTTATCACAAAGAAGCCCAGAGATGTTGAACAAGAAGTTGACTTATAATAAGACCATTGTTCCTTCACTAACAAATTCCTAGAGTACAAAAACAAAAGAAATATTGAGTCAAAGCATACATATAACTTACATAGGCTTTGTCCAAATGAGTTGAAACTTAACCATGGAGCAATAGAAAAAAGTGGCAATATACCTGTGGCTCTCTTTGCAAAGAAGCCCAAAGATGTTGAAGAAGTTGAGTTTTTAAAAAATCATTATTCTCCACCCTCGAAGACTCTTGGAGTAAAGAAACAAAGGAAAGCTTAGTATGCATATAGCTTGCATACATTTTGTCCAAACGAGATAAAATTTAACTATGGAGCAGCAAAAAAACAAGACAACATACCTGTCATTTTATTTACAAAGAAACCATAAGATGTTGAAGAAGAAGTTTAGTGTTCAAACGATCAGTGTTCTTGATTGTAAGAGACTCCTAGAGTACCAAAACAAAAGAAATTACATGTCGGAGAATGCACATAACTTGCACAGGTTTTGTCCAAACGAGATAAAATTTTACCATAAAACATCCATGGAAGAGAACAATATACCTGTAAGTTTTATGAAGAAAATCTTATTGCTTTGGTAGAACAAGCTCTGCTGTCATAAAACATGTGAAAATCACTCTATGTTTGTGTATATTAGCTATATATAGTTTGTCTATATATAGCATCCCTGGTCCCCTCTATATATTCCAACTATGTGTGCTCACTTGACGCACTTCTGGGGTTCCACTTTTGGTGTCTCGTATCTCTCTTCTCCTCTCTCTTCCTCCGTTCCTTGTCTCCCTCATGCATTATTCAACATGGTATCAGAGCGAGGTTTCACAATTATGCAAATATAAGTTTTTCTTCTTTGTTCATTCTTAGATCTTACTTTCATGTATATGGTTTCATATTTATGTTGCTCATATATATTACTTTTATATCATATATTTGTTCATAAATCTTTATGGCTATACTTTGTTGCAAGTTTTGACTTGAGTTATGGCTTTGAGGATGTGATATAATCATGGTAATTACAATTTGGTTATGGCTTTATATTGTCGTTGCATCCTCTTGAAGCTTCGTCTATCTTATTGCACAGTCGACAGCTTGGTCTGTAGGGCATGTTCGTTTGTTAGACTAGAAAGTGGAATCGCTCGTCTGATTTTTGCAGATATGGCAGGGTATTGATAGTTTGACGGGGGGTCATCAGGGATCGCATAAAACACCTAACAATGGGGGCAAGAGGATGTATATGCAACAGCCTAAGAGTTCTCAAGTTTGTGGAATTAAGAAGACTAGTCAATATGCAAGCTGAGGTGGAAGGTGCAAGATTGTATGACGAAGTTGAAGCAAGGTTGTCAATGACTCCAAGAAGAGGAGTTTTACCTCCTCCCATGCCAGGAATGGTATACCCATAAAATGTAGTCCCAGGGACAGTTCCCTACCCCTATTCCCAGATGCAAATAGTGCCGCAGTACAATGCACCTAATTCATAGTGGCCACAGACAACAATGCCTCAAATGATGGTTCAACCACAATAATGGTGGCCTCAAATAGTTCCTCCAATGGTGACTCAACAATAGTGAAATCCTACCAACTGGAATCAACAACCCTGTCTCAATAGGATCTCTGAATCAAAACAAGAACAGAGGACTCTCTGGATCAACCCAACCTGTATATGCAATAATTACAGAAGCTTCTCAAAACCCTACTACAAGCACTTCAGGAGGTGAAAATCTAAAGGACTATCTCTCCAATTCAGTGACAAGTATCAAGAAAGAGCTTATGGATGTGATTACAGAGCAGCTACAGACGCTGAAGGTGAATACCACCAATATATCCACTCTTGCGAGAGGTGGGAGAGATGTGATGCATTCTAATACATGGTGCAGAAAGTGCCATCAAGTGGGACATTTAGCCACTGAATGTACCTAAAAACAAATCATTATTGGAGCCTTCTGTTCATACTGTTTGAGGAAGAACCATACAGAGGATATATGCTCTCTAAAAGAGGTGCAGGAACGAAGATAGAAACATGAAAATGCAAGATTCAACTTGCTAGAATCCAAAATGATAACACAAGACATTGGACCAAAGCCTAAGGAGTTTGGTCCTAATTTTGGTCCAAGGAGGTTTCTGTAACGTGTCCACCTGTTTGCACGTAGGACACGTCTTAGCAGCCCATCGGGAAGGGAGTCCAGAAAGCGCCGCCCAACACTCCCACAGCATGTCACGGGGTTTGCAATCTAGGTCTTCCTGAGTCTGCCACGAAGCAGAAGCATTCCGGCCATTTCCACTTAGAACCAACCTGAATCTTGGATTTTCCTAGTGGTCAAATTCCTAGAACGGTAGCTAGCGTCGAACCCCAGGCGAACTACTTTACGCAGAAACGTTAGGGTCGAAGCGGATTCATGCTGCACTTGGTTCAAGGAGAATGGGAAACGAGAGGGATGCAAAGATCGACCTCTCTGCCCATAAGGCATAGTCCCATTCCGTTCCCCTAAAACAACATAAATCGGGACTCTAGTGTCCTAGATTCTAAGTCAACGTTCCTTGATGTTCATTTCCTTAGAGAAAAATTCCCTGCTATCGATTTCGTTTGAGAAAAGTTCCCGGCCAACCAGAACCACCCATCCGTAGGACGGACCCATGGCCACATCTACCGCACTCTCCTCAAGGTTGCTTTAGTTGTCTAATTACCTACCACATTAGTTGGACACGCATAAAACAGCTTCCTTAATTAGCCAATTAGTCACTGGTTCCTTCATGTAATCTTAGCACTGACATGGAAAAACAATGTCAAACAAGTTCCTTTTCAACAATTGATCTTATTTATCTTTGGAAAACATCATATAATCCAGCCCATAGGCTAATCCATAATCCGCCCGAAGGCAATCCATAATCCACCCGAAGGCTATCCAAAATCCGCCCAAAGGCTATCCATAATCCGCCTGAAGGCTATCCATAATCCTTAGGGATTACTAATCCAAGTTTTCGCCCATAAACTAGTATGTGGGCCTCGAGATCTAATTTTTTGTCACATCGGCCTCTTGTGTAGGGCCCAAAAGACAAGGGATTTACGGCCAGAGCCCCCTCTGGCACACAAGCGTCGAGTCACGTCGGCCTCTTGTGCAAGGCTCGGAAGGTAAGGGATTTATGGCCAGATCCCCCTCTAGCACCCAAGCGTCCTCCTGCTCCAAGTAGCACCCAACGGAGAGACCTCTCGCGGCGGTTTCAGTCCACGTTCCCGGCACGGCTAACAACCCCCTTGGTTAGGGTCAGGCAGACAGTCGGGTGTAACTGATATTGCCTCTTTCTTCAAGCCTTCAATCTGAAGCAGTAATTATCTTTCCATCCTTAGTTCATTGAGCAAAGCAATACAAACAATGCTCCTAACTTATACAAACACAAATAGTCCAGTGGTCGTTTATTTGGCCAACTGCTAAGGTATATTCCTTATCTCCGAATGCATCCAACATTCGATCTGGGATCAATTGCGACTTGGAAAGATCCTCAAGGGTTTGTTTTTTTACCCTTTTGTCCTTGGGTTAGGGTCATATCCTATCAACCCAAATTAGCAAGCACCTTAGGTTCCTTAAGTTAAGACAGTAAATCCTGGCAACCATGTCGCTCTAACTTGATTGATCCTTTGCCTACTAGGCAATACATAACTTCCCTTAACTTGGCAAATCAGCCCAAGAAGGGTGATGCAGTAGGACGTCTACTCACCCTCTTGCAAGTTAGACTTGCGCTAGAGCCTGCCAACCTCGTTCCAAGGAGCGGCAAATCTATCTTGTGATTAAACCACAAAGCCATGCGACGGTGCAACTTGTTCTACAAGTGTCGCACCTAACTCATGGGATCATTTCACCCATCAAATGGTGTTTCCTGGTCAAGGAATTTGTTTAGTCAAGATGTAGGGTTTGGGGTGTCTTCTTACCCAACCCAACGCTAACCTTGCTAGGCTAATAACGTTTGGGCCTAGGGTTTCTAGGCTCAATTGGAATTTTAGTATTAGGTCATTCGATCCTTAGGGTGAAACCCTAGATCGTTAGTGCATGGGTGTCCAATTAACCCAAACATTCTGTGAATGTGGGTAGGACCTTGGGTTTGAGGGTCTTGACTTGGCGTTCAAATGCAACACTAGGCAGAATTTCTAATGTGCTAGACCCTAGCTAGCACTTGAGGTGTTCGTTATACTAACTAGTTATGCTTATTTGAATCCCTTGAGGGTTATACCCTTACAAGTGATCTAACCAAATCGGTCTACTTGCCTTGTGACAAGAAACGATCTCTTCTCAGAGATGCTAAACTTGTTCTAAAGGTGTAAATAGTTTCAAGACATCACAATACGTGTAAATATGCGATTCATTATTTCTATGCAATAATAAGATTTGCAATTAATCATTTCTTTCCCTTGCTAAAATTAGAAAGTTTGACAACTTGGGAAATAACTTGCATAAATTCTACATAGATTTACATCGAGAGTTTTGCCTACTACCTTTCGTTTAATGCAATCAAATTTCAGGCTTTGATATGACATGCAACCTTTTCTAGATGCAACTTCGTTGAATGAAGTTCATGTATGACGAATATTATAAGACTAATGATGACTTAATCCATTTTACAAGCATCTTGGCATGCAACATGCAAGTCCATGGTTTCATTTCCATGCTATGCAATTCTTTGGACAACATCTAACGGATGTTAATGATTTTTCCTAATGGGAATCACAAGCAAGTTATTACCTAAATGCAATATACGCTTGTTCTTTCTTGCAAGGAAGGCAAGGGTGAATTAAACAAAATTTTCATCCTTTTAACCTATGCAATATGCGTTTAGGCTTGTCACTTTGAAAATGCACGAAAAGGGCAACATGAGACTAAGCTCATGAGATAAATAAGTAATTTATATTCATAACTTTCCTATGAATTTTAAGCATGCCCAATGCGGAATTTAACTTCCAAGAACCTGGTTATGAGGACTTGCAGCGATGTCCACATGTAAGCTTGGGTTCGAGGCTTTCGCGCATGCGCCTTGCGACTTTGGCTTTGGATCCATCATTGATGACTTGAACTCCGCGATCTTTTACGCGATCTCCAAACTTCCTCCGAGCTTTGGCAAAATAGCCTCCAAGTCTACCTACTTTCTCCCTTGCACAGGAATACCCTATACGAATGTGGGTTATAAGCAACCGTGGTCAAAGCCGCATGCATAAGGCTTATGGGGGCCTTATCCTCAGAAGCTTCTAAGGAAGCTTCCAAGAAGCTTCTGCTTTACAGCACAATGAAGTGGAAGGGGGGGGGGGGGGTAATGATTGAAGGGGAGATTGATGACGAAAAGGGGGGGTGATTATGACAATATGGAGGTGGTATGGGTGGTGGTCTAGCGGACTGCGGTGTAGCAGGGCAGTGATTTGGCGGCTGCAGCTCGGCGTCAACACCCTCAGATAGCACGGCACGGCAAAAAATCGTCCTCCTTCTCTCTCTTTTCATTTGTGCCACAAGGGGGGGTCATATAGCCTAAGGGGGGGGAGAGGTAGCCACACACGTGGCCTGTGCATGCCTCCCCCCTCATGCTCCCACACACCACACTCCCTCTCTCCACTTAACTCACTCCTCCACACACTCCCTCTCCCCCTGCCATGCATCGGTTGAGGGGAGGGTAAATAATAAAAATAATTGCCTAAATTCTACCCATTATCTAGTTTTCCCTATTTTTCAAGAAGGGTGTTCTCACGCGGCTTTGCAGTCTTCAAGCTCGGCCTTAGTTTGCACAATGGGGAGCAAGAATTTAACATGGAGCGTGAAGGGAACACTTGGCCACCGACATTATTCAATGCGGGGGGGATTAATTTATACTACTTTTATGCAAGATGTGCAAGTTTTATAGTCGTCTTAATATTTCAAGTGGAAATATTAAAGTTTCCCTCTCAAAGTTATAGAGGACGACAGTCTGGTGATCAAAGATCCGAGGTGGAATGTTACAGATGTGGAGAAAAGGGTCATATCTCCTCGAATTATCCAAACCCTAGAAGATCTGTGGATTACAAGCCCTTATGCAGCTGATGCAAAGGAGAAGGCCATACTGCAAAAGATTGTCCAAGTCCAGCCCCTATGAAATCTACATCTGATACCCAACAGAAGACCCAAGAACCTGCTTCCAATTTGGTGGAATTAGAAGTGGCCGCAATAACGTGAGCAAAGAAGGGAGAACCCACAGTTCCAGAAGATAACATTCCGTAAAGACTATGAGGTTCAACCTTCCTCAAGAAAAACAAAACAATGCAATCCAAAATAAGGAGGTGTAGAGCACCATAGAGCCACATAGAGCTATAGAGATAGTTGCATAGGCAGGACCAGAGGACTAGGAAGTAGACCATGCAGAAGTCCCTCCTCATAAAGATGAATTGCATATGTTTCCGCTCCTGGAAGAAAAAGGGAAGATAAAAGTGGGCATTGCCCCATTTCTGTAACAACTCCGAAATCCGAAATTCCCATATGAAACCCTCATAGGGATAATATTTTTCGAATTAAGCAAATTTTTTTAATTATTTCCCCTCTCCTCCAGCCAACTGTCGGGCTGGAGGAAGAGGGGAATAGAAAATGAGGCAAGCTCCTTGCTCGAGCTTGCCTAGGCAATGGTGCATGCCCATCGATGCGTGGGGGAGGGAGGATCCTATCCCCTCCCCCTATTTAAATCACGGCTGCTAGTGGCTATGGTAGCCTTGGAAGAGAAGGAAGAGGGAGCCAAGACTCTGTGAGCATCAGGAGGGAGAGAGACATTGAGGTCGCTGATGCGCTGCTGCTGCCATGAGTGGAGAGGAAGCGTTGCAGAGGCCGCTGTAATCCGTCTGCCGCCCAGCAGACTGATTTCCGCCGCCGTCTGTCGACGGCCTCCAACCCCCACGTGTAGAAGCACTGAAGCTTCTAGAATTTAAGATGACAAATGCATCCTTATTTTCCAACAATTATCCTCGCTCGATTATAACAATACCAAATAAAAATTAGGAATGAAAACTTGGACTTGGGGTAAGATCTCCACGTGGATGCTAGGAGATGATCCTCCTGCGGTTGCGCCTTGGGCTTTCTTAGGAGGCATCGCAATTGTAGCCTTTCTGTCATGAATGCAGCTTTGCGAATTCCCTTTTTAAAATACCACCATCCTTTATGAGTCTTCTGTTCTTTCCTTTCGTAGCAGCTCTTCGAAGGGATACTTGTGGAGGAGGGAAGAGACCACGAAAAGGGGTCCAAACCAGAAAGGGGGTGCTTCAAAGTCTTTCGCGAATAAGGCCCATTAAAGCCATAGGAAAGTCTTAATTGCCTTATAAAGACTCACATGAACGGGGAATAAAATGTGTAAAAACCCTTACGAGGACTTTTGTATGGGACTGAAAAGTGTCAAAAGACCCTTAACACCCTATCTTCTTTTGTAAGGGGGTAAACAAAGGGGTATAAAAAGGGCCTAAGGGAGCCCTTAGGGGAAATTCAAGGGGGCCGAATGAAGGGCTTAAGGTAAAATCTTTTGGGGGGAAAAGGGCTTATAGAGTTTCAAGGGGAAAATTTTGAGGAGGGGGAAAAGGCCCTAAGGGAGCCCTTAGAGAGGAATTTTAAGGGGGGGTAGTCCCAAAGGTTATAAGAAAAAGGGGCCTAAGGGTTCCTAGACGTATCCTCTGAAGATGAGTCCCTAAGTCCATGAGAAATCACCACTCACATAGAAACAAACAAAGCTTTGATACCCGTCCAACAATCTCAATAGAGAAATGAGTCATCTATACGAAAGGAGGACACTAGTTCTAGTGGAACATCAAACGATGACACTACTCCCTTGAAGGAGTCAGACCTCTATCCAGAAGCAATCCGTGGGACATTTATCCGCGAAGTGGAAGGTGAAAGACAAGTGACGTACTTGGATACTAACGGTACTGAAAATCACCTAAAAGTGGGTCTCAATCTTCCAGAAGAAAAACTAGTGATCCTGCAAGACTTACTAAAGGAGAACCGATACGTGTTTGCTTGGTCGTATAAAGATCTAAAGGGGATTGATCCCACAGTATGCCAACCTCACATTGACCTAGATCCTAATGCCAAACCTGTAATGCAAAGACAATGGTGTACGAATCCTAATTATTGTGCAATGGTGAAGGCTGAATTATTGAAGCTCTTTGAAGCAGAGTTCATTTATCTCGTGGCTAATAGTGAATGGGTTTCTCCCATTGTGGTTCTACCCAAGAAGAATGGGAAACTTTGCATATGTGTGGACTTTTGAAAGCTGAACTTGAAGACAAAGAAGGATCATTTCCCTATCCCTTTCACAGACCAACTATTGGACATAGTGGTAGGCCATGAGCTCTATTCCGTCTTCGATGGATTCAACAGATATAACCAAGTTCAAATCGCAGAAGAGGACTAGTCCAAAACAACCTTCACAATAGAATGGGGAACCTATGCCTAAAGAGTGATGCGGTTTCGGCTCTGTAATGCTCCTACCACCTTCCAACAAGTAATAATGGCTACCTTCTAGAATCATCTGCATGATTTTAGTGAGGAGTATCTCGATGACTTCTGTGTCTATAGCTTAATTCGTGAGCATTGGGGACACCTAGAGCAATGTTTTGACAGATGCCGAGAGTATGGGCTTTCTCTCAACCCCGACAAATGTGTCTTTAGCGTCTCATCAGGAGTTCTTATGGGCCATATTGTCTCTACACAAGGGATTACAATAGACCCAGTGAAGATTAAGAAGATTGCCGCCTTGACAGCACCAACAAACCTCAAGCAGTTGAAAGGGTTTCTTGGCCATGTGGGCTACTACAGAAGATTTATTGCACATTTTGCAACCAAGGCAGCCCCTCTACACAAGCTCCTAAGGAAAGATGCAGATTTCCTTTGGATTGATGATTGCAAAGAAGCCTTTACTATCCTAAAAGAGTGCCTCATCAGAGCACCCATCCTACAGCCTCCTGATTGGACAAAGGAGTTCCATGTGCACACAGATGCATGAGTTGAAGGGCTAGGTGATGTCTTATATCAAAAGGGTCCCTCTAAAGTAGATTATCCAATCTCTTATGCAAGTTAGAAAGTAACTAACCGAGAGTGGAACTACACAATGATAGATCTTGAGTGCTTAGCAATGGTGTTTGTACTGGAGAAGTTTCAACACTATCTACTATTAACGCATTTCAAGTTCTACGTGGATCATGAAGCCCTGTCCTTCCTGATGAACAAAGAAGATGTTAAAGGACAACTGATGAGATGGTTGCTCCTATTCAAGGAGTTTGATTTTAAAGTAGTCACTAAGCCTATCCGTTCCCATGTCCTAGCCAATTATCTCTCACGGATCCCTCAAACTGCAAAAGAGGAACATGATGATCTAGACCTTCTTGATGCTTCCTTGTTTCTAGTCGACATAGTTACTCCATGGTATGCAAACATAGCCAACCTCCTGGCATCTCAAGCCATGAGAAGAAGAAGCTTCGATTAGAATCAGTCCCCCTACACCTTGCTAGGTAGTGCACTACACAAGAGAGGCAAGGATAAAGTGTTTTGAAGATGTGTTGCAGAAGATGAAATCGGCATAGTATTGAAAGCATGCCATGATAAACCATGTGGTGGACACTTCGCAGGAGAAGCAACAACTAGGAAGGATCTGTTAGCGGAATACTGGTGGCCGACCCTCCACAAGGATGCATATGACTACTGCAAGTGATGCGATGCTTCTCAGTGAATGGGGAAACCCACCAAAACAATTGCCATGCCATTGCAACCTATCCTTCCCCTAAAGCCATTCGAGAAGTGGGGGATACATCCTAGTATGTACGGATTATGTCACAAAGTGGTGTGAAGCTAAAACTCTGAAGCCGGACGATGGTCACATCGTAGCCCTATTCATGTATGAGAATATTATCACCCGTTTTGACAATCCCTTCGAGCTGGTAAGTGACAGAGGTACTCATTTCCTTAACAAGATCATGGAAGAGTTGACAGAACTGTATAAGATCTGCCATCGCAAGTCCACCCTCTATTACCCCCGAGCCAACGGCCAAGTTGAAGTTACCAATCACATCCTTTGCTTGATCCTGACAAGTGCGATTGCCGCATATCATCGCGATTGGGATCATCGACCTATAAAGGTCCTCTGAGCATACAAAACCTCTTATAAGGCAGCTACAAGATAAACTCCTTTCCAATTGGTGTATGGTACAGAAGTTGTCTTCCTTGTTGAGCTAGAGTTGCCCTCTTTGTGAGTGGTGGTAGTTAAAGAACGCTTCGGATATGACGAGTCCCTCCAGCGCCACCTGCTGCATTTGGAATGTTTGGATGAGATTCAGCAGATGTTCCTACAGTGCATGGAAACCACTCAAGCGCAACGCAAGGCTTATCATGATAGGTTCATCAAGATTCATCAAGCACAAGGAGTTCAAAGAAGGTGATCTTGTCCTAGTCTATGATTCTCAATTTGGCAAGTTTCCTTGCAAGCTTAAACAATGTTGGATGGGTCCCTATAAGGTGCTTGTTGTCAATCCTAATGGCTCTATCCAAGTACAGGCCGTTGATGCCTTTGATCATCCCTTTTTTATCAATGGATATTGCCTAAAGAAGTACTTTCCTCCCTAGGGATCCTAACAATCACAATGGACGCACCCTTTCCCTTGTGGGCATCGCACAATCCTTCTCCTTGTGCTTCTGATAGCCCTCATGATATTCCTCATGAGGTGGTCTCACCATCACAAGACACGTCACCCTATTCTGTACACAACACTACAAGGTTCCCTGGCCTTCCTACTTATACCTATACCAGACATGGTTAGACGCACCAATGCACCATCAACTATGCACCTTGGCATACTCCCTCTACACCATTCCCCTTTTTTATTTCAAAATCGGGTGTGAGATCTGGGTTACCATCAATCCTATCTCAGTCAGTAATGGGATGAGTGACTGTTCGTTCATTCCCATCTGAGTGTTGCGAGATGAGAGACTATCCTTCGTCCATGACACCTACTAAACAGGCTTTATCAATCAGCTACCTCCTTGGGTACTATTGCGTGGTCCCTACTGCGTTGGACGTATGCTGTGAAGACACGGTGGTACCTCCTGCAGAGCCAACTGCGACACATGACGTGACATCAACCATCAACTGCAATGCTCACTGAAATGGGCCAAGTTTTTCTAACCCTATCTTTATGATTGCAAGTGTATGTAATGTTTTAAGTATGGGAACGTTAGAGTCCAGTCGGTTGATGAGTCTTAGGTTATCTTGATGCATTTTACTCTGTCCGTTAAGGTTTCAAGTGTGGGGACGCATCTTTGCGCATCTATGATGTATGTCCCCTGCATATGTCTCAAGTTGATCATGCATGTATGCCATGACCTATTTTTACCCTCATGGGATCCCTTTTCCACCCACCCATCTTACTTTAACCTACCCTTAGGGCCGTTTCTTCACTATTTCTCTTTATCCCTTGTTTTGACGTTTTGTATGTGAACGCATCTTACATTCATCGGAATCCAAATCCGACCTTACAACCTTCTTTGAACTGCCCATTTTTCCTTTTTACCAACCCCTATTTCAACACATGGTTCTTGAGATATTAATTTTTGACGTATTTCGCGTCAATTAGATGGTATCCCATGTGAACGTGTCTTTATTGCTCCGGAACCGTGATTTAAAATAGTAGCTCTGACAATCACCTTCCCCTTGATATTTTTTTCTTTAATTTTGTGTCATTCCAATGCACGGTTGGTCCGATATTAATTTTTACGGGTTTTTGGGATATTTTCATACATAATTTTCACATTTTTCCCATGTGCACATACCTTGTTTGCACCCGACTTCCAGTTTAATTTGATGATAATATCCAGCCAACTTTTTCCCTCTTTTTCCTTTTTTCTCCCCCCTATTCCGACTGTCGAAATTTTAGTTATTAAATTTTCCATGTGTTTTCGGGTGTCTTTTTTGTGTTTTTTTCATGTAAACCCCTCCTAATTCCCCCGGAACTATGTGTTGATGTGATAGCCCTGTGAATCCCTTTCCCTTGGACATTTTTTCTTTTTGGTGCCCTTCATTCCGCCAAATGGTTCTTTCTGAACTAATTTTCGAGTCCATTTTTTAGATTGATTTTTGGGTTTTTCCCATGTGAATGCATCCTATCTCAGTCAGAATCGTGCTTTGACATGATAGGGTTATTGGGCACATTATTTTGCACATCTTTCTTTCTTCCTACACTTCATTCTGACATCGTAAATTTTCGCAATCAATCCCAAAATGTGTTTTTGGAGCCGTTTTTTGTCTTTTTCCCAGGTGCACACCTTGCTTTTGCCCCAGACATCCTATCATACTTTTCCATCATTTTCTCTTCATCACCCATCACATTTTTCCTTTTTACGGAATTTCGTTCCGACGAACGGTTTGCGAGTTATTAATTTTTCTTTGTTTTGCCGTGTTCCTAAGTGAACGCGCACATTTTGAATTTACATACCTCGAGACGCCTCGTGGCCTTCGCGCCCTTTAGTACCAATGTCCCGGCCATATTCAATCCCATCAATGCAAATTTTTTTATCCCTCTCCTGTGCATATGCACGGGATGGGGGCGCGCTCCTCTTTTTCGGCATTTTCTTTTATTTCATTTCCTCCTTTTTTTAAATTACCCCACTCAAAGACAAAAATCATAAAAACAAACACAACCAAATTCACCAAGAAAAACAAAAACAAAAAAATAATAAAAACGACAAATTAATACATTAAAAAACCCACAAACAAACAAAATTAAAAACCACAAATTTGTTTTTTATTTAAAAAAAACAACCACACAAACAAAATAAAAACCCCAAAAAAAACACACACACACAAACACAATTCAAACCCACAACTTATTATTATTATTTTTTTAACACACACACCCAAAAAAAAAAACAACAAAAAAACAAAAAAACAAAAACAAACAAACAAACAAACTTAAAAACATTATTTTAAAAAAACAAAAAAAAACCACCAACCACAAAATTAACAACCACCCATTAATTTTTTAAAAAGAAAAAACAAAAAAAACAAACTTAAAAAAAAAAACACATTCATTAAATTTTTTTAAAACAACCTTAATTTAAAAGTAACACCATGAAAAACACAAAAAAAAAGGTTAGTCCTTGCGGTCGGTCGTTTTCCCTTGCCTTCTTCTCCTCCTCCTCCTCCTCCTCCCTTCTCCTTCCCCTCCCCTCTCTCCTGCGCCTACTGCCGCCACGTCGTAGAGTCACCGTTGCCGCCGTTGGACTCTCGCCGCCTCCCTATGGACTCACCACCGCATTGTGGAGTTGCCGACATGTCGTGGAGTCGCCATCGCCACCTTCTGGTGCCGCCGGCCACCGTCACGCCCGCTTCGGCTGCCCTCCTTCCCCTTTCGGATGTGCGTCGCCTCCTCCCCCTTTCGGCTGCGCGTCGCCTCCTCCCCCCTTCATCTTCCCGTGCCTGCGTCCCTCCTCTCCCTGCGGCTCTCATGCCTACACCCCTTCTCTCCCTGTGCCCCTCCTCTTTGGCCGCCCCTCCTCTCCGGCCACCCCCTCTTCCACCCTCCTACACCTCTTCGCCACCCTCTCCCCCACAGCCACCACCTTCCCCGCCTCCTTCTCCCCCACCTCCACCTTCTCCTCCACCACCATCGCCGCCTCCCCCACCTCCTCCTCCCCCACCTTCCTCCTCCTCCTCCACCACCTCCCTCTTCCTCTGCCACCTCCTCCACCACCTCTACCCCCTACCCAAGCCCCCTTTCCTACCCCCCTACCTAGGCCCCCTTTCCCACCCCCCTAACAAAGTCCCCCTTCCCCCACCCCCTGTTAAGCCCCCCTCCTTCCACCCCCTCTTATGCCCCTCTTCGCGCGTCGCTGAGTTTTCTTTGTGCGGGTTATCGATCTTCGTTGCAGCTGTTCACACGTAGTTGTGCGTGGTCGTGGCATTCGTGGTCTTTGTAGGCATTCGCACGCGAGGACGTGCATCCGCCTCATTCGTGGGCATGTGTCGTTTGCTATTGTTCACACGCGCGTCTGGGCATTCATTTTTGAAATCTCGCAAATAATTCCACAAACAAAAAAATATCATTTAAAAAAAACATAAAACATTAAAAAATTTACAAAATTTACAAAAAATCATTGAAATTTTTTTCCATAGTTTAAAATTTTTTCTTCATGAAAAATGCCATTAATTAATTAGTGAAAACTCCAAATTGCCTAAAATTATTCATAAAATGATGGAAATTGATAAAAATTCCAAAAAAACGCCTAAAAAGTAGAGAAAATTTTCCAAAAATTTCCAAAAAACCACATTCACTTTCTTTCCCATTTTGGATTTTTAAATAAAATTTTATCATTTTTTGGAAAAATCTAATGACAATGTAATTATAATAAACCTTTGAAACTCCCAAACATGATAAAAACATTTCCATTGCATTCAAACATAATTTTTTTCATCCCTCATAGTGAAACAAATTAGTTTCTTGGTTATTCTTTGAAAAAAAACAAAAACAAAAACAAAAACAAAACAAAATATACAAAAATAGCACAAACCAAACTAATGAAATAAATAGAAACAAACCCTCCTTTTTATTTATTTATTTTTTAAATAATAATAAATTTAAAAATATAAATTATAAATTTAAAAAAACCACAAAATAAAAACAAGAAAACCACAAAAATCCAAATATCCCACTAAAATTCCAATCCACATTTTCTCCTTTATTTTGGTCAGGTGTATCATTGTTTTTGTTTAGTCAAGCTGTCAGTTAGTTTTCATTTTTTTTCTATTCAACAGGATGACTATTGTTAGTCGAACGTTTTTTTGTTTTTGTGGATTTGCGTGGATTGCACATTTCATTTTGGAGGACGTGTTTTCAGACCTTGCGAGTGTCCGTCGACACATTACCAGGTTTCTGTTTTTTTTCCCTCTCTCACTTGCACAATAACACACCATTAATTGTAAATAAAATCCATTGACCGTTGCACACACCCAATTAACAGAATGTACCTCATAAAATTATAATTAAAACAAACCGGACGTTAATTATAAAAGGAACCATGTCGTTGCATGTGCACCTTTGCAACCTAACTCATGTAATTTGTAAATTAAACTCCATTCACAAGTGCATACGCTTACGTGTTACAGACACATTAAATTGTAATTAAAACAAACCCCACGAAGTCAGGCATGCATGCACTCAAGTGCCACACATCATGTAATTTTAACAATAAACTGCATCAGTAGAGACCAAGTCAAGTCAAGTCATGTCAATTTTGAGAGGGGTTGGGGCTACGTTTCCGACTCACCATGCATTAACGAATTAACTTCACAATGAATTGTATTTAATGGATTATCTAATAAAAAATGAGTCGTTAGTTTCACCCATCCACTTCACCGCACTGTAGTATGCTGAACATTACATGGGATTTGGGATTATTAATCTGACCTTGGTCCAATGGTGTTTATTTTATTTTTAGTCAGAATATTTGGTTCAATCATAATTTTTTGAGTCCGTGTCTGAGCTACGGTATGTGTGCCATTTTTGTTTTATTTTGTGTGCTTCATATGGGGTCTTGGGTGCATGTTTGTTGCATAGTATGAAGCTTTCAGTCGCATATGTGCATATTCATGTTGAATTTTTCATAGGATGAGGTTTGTTTGGGGTGGTTTGGTCCAGTCAGTCTTATCCTTAGTCTATTTCCTATCAATGGTCCCAGTGGCAGTTTTGTTTGTGGATTTTACAAGTTTTCTCTTTATCTTCGTGGTTTTGTGTGTGTGGGTTTTTTGCTATAGTCTGAATGGCACCTACTTCTACCTCTCTAATTGTGGTACAACATGTTTCCCTCGTAGTCCATGATTATTCCCTCCTTTTAGAGGTAGATTGCATCCGATGTGCAGGCCTCCGCCCATTTGTTGCCCTCACTTTGTCGTCTGTGGATGAGAAACTTTGTTACTCCTTGGCTTCTTACAAAAACTAGTATGGTCTGGTTTATAACTGCACCTTCTGTTTATCTGTAGCTAATATCACTAAAGCACTATGCTTGCCCATTTCTGCTTCGTTATGCTGATGAAGAAGGAAACTTCTACCCCCTTGCTCCTTAACCAGCTCATTAATCGTTCAGGGGTATCTGTTTTCCATATCTCTTCTCCCATATGGAAGGAGCTATGCTAGTTCCTTCAAGATTGGTTTATGTCGAGCAAGTCTGTATCCAAGTATCTGTCCAAAGAACTGTTCACAGCTTCTGTGAAGATTCTTCTAGAGGGTGCTAAGTTCAATTGGGCAGGCTTCCTATTATCCAAGATGGATCAACATTTCCAGGGAGTACGAAAGGTTAAAAATAGTCATGTCTCCTATGGTGCCTTATTATAGAGAATCCTCACTTTTACACATTCTCCTGGTGGTGTTCCAGTGCTTGATCTTGGTCCTTTACTAGTGCAGCCTACATCTTCAGTTCCTTCTCCTCGGCCTATGCAACCTATTTCAGAAGATGAAGAGTCCCTTGTTGTGTTTTCTTGCAAGAAAAGCCTTTGCACAAAGGGTCCTTCCAATCCTCCTGTACTAGCTTCCCTATTACAAACATTCACTCTTGCAGTTTCTGGCAGTGCCCTTTCTTCATTCCTCTCCTGTACCAATCTATTTGCAACCCAAAAGGAAGGATAGTTACATTTGCAGATTCCTTCATCTTTACAAACCATATTATCTAGACCCATGCTTCCATAGATGGTTTCAAATGTCCAGTCTACTCTGGAAACCTCCCTCACTTCTTGTCTTTAGACACTTTACACAAGTATTTACACTTCCATGCAAGACAAGGTGGATTCCTTAACCAGTCAGTTGAGTAAGGCACTGGAGAATCTGTCTTCTAAAAGGGCTACACTCAGTGATATCCATAACCAAATGACTACTGCCACAACCTTAATGGATTCACAGAAGGTAACTATTCAAGAGCTCGAATCTAAGATTGCTAAATTGGAGGCTAAATTGGAGGAGGAGAATGCATCTATAATGATTGAGAAAAATTCTACCCTTAAGGAAATGGTCACTTTGGCTAGTAAACTTGCTACTAGTGACGAACAATTGCAGCACTCTCAGGAAACTGTCGAGTCCCAAAAGAAACCTATTGAAGAACTTAACCAAAGAGTGGTTGTTATTTTTGTTTCTCCTCTAGCTCCTATATTTTCTACTTTGTCTTCCAAAGAGAAGCTTGATCAGTTGCAACAAAAAGCTAAATCATGTGATGGGTTCTTAGCTAAGGTTGAATGCCTTTAGTAGCGTATGGATTGCATGTATAATGATTTTGTTCGTTATACTGAATTGGTGCCACCTCCTCCTTCCTTTTGGGGTAAGTATAACCAGCAAAGATTTGCTTTATATATTTCCTTAAGAAATGTGGATTTGGAGCCTCCAGAGGATGGATGGTCAAGTCTCTGGCTTGCCGATCTCTTGAGAGCTGTTTTTGATCGCTTTATGGATGAGCTGATTTCCCATGAGATCGAGTTACTATCTTGCATGTATCTTACAGGCCATTTACAGATCTCTGATGAAGAATATTTGAATGTTTATGTGGGAGATGTTATCTTACAGGCAATGATGTATGTGCACTCAGTTGAGCTTCTCCTAGCAGAGAGTTTGCGAACTTATCATGAGCAGACATTTTGGTGTAAGGGACATGCTTGGCATCCATCTTTGGAGGATGTTGCTTTGGAACCTCATTGACTTAGAAATGTTTTCCATAAATCTGATATTAAGCCTCTACAATCTCAGTTGTTGAGCTTTATTGCTGATCACCTATTATTTACTGAGTCCTTTTTTCAAGATCTTAATTTTTGTTGTTCTATTTATCCCTTAGATCTTGCAGATCTTCTTTCTTATTCTCTCATGTCTTATCATTTCCCTCTTTATGTTTCTCTTCTTTCATCTAGTCTTGACACCATTCCTCTCTTATCCTTTACGCCTTCACGATTTTCTCATATTTCTTTTTTTATTACATGTCATTTCATTGCTGATCCTACATTATTTCCTACTCCTTTTGAACCTCCACCTACTGTTCCTCTTATTCCTTTTATTTTTCTAGCAGAATCCCTTCATACCTTTTTGATGTATTCTCCGTCTTTTCCATCTTCCATATCCCTTCATTTACCTTCCTTTTATGATCTATCCTATCCTCCATTACAATGTTCCCCTTTTATTCCATTGCCTTCTCCATCCGATTACATTAACCTTCCTCCTCAGACAATGATGGATACAATAGGGTATGATAGTGACATACTTCGTCGACGACAATGGACACTACATGATTCTATGATAGGACACCTTTTATTCTAGGGTCCTAGGATACCTCTGTAGCATGCTTGAACTCTTATCTCCATGTTGCTAGAGTACATGTTACTTCTGGGGATACCACTGTTCGCCTTGGAGCTCATTTTTGTTGGTATCTTGCTTTCATGCATTAGCAATCCACCCTGAATACTCAATAGAGTATCCCACAGTTTGCTGATTAATCCAAATGAGAATGTAGTTGTTGCTCACATGGATGTTATGTATTACTTTGCATAGGCCTTCCCTACCAGGTTCATAATTTTACTGAAAAGGATGTGTTGTCTATAGTTCCTTCAAAATATACCTCAGTACTTTGTAGGTGAGAACAAAGCCTTGGACTATTGTGTTAAATTTAGTATGCAATTTAATAAGAAATACCTTCATCCTACTTAGTAGGAGGGTTTTCATGATTGTATCCTCTCTTTCTTAATGGAAACTTCTTCTTTCTCTCCATTTTTTTGGGGATTTGTGCCATTCATACTATATTTGTATATGGGTATTTTTTGTGTTGGGTTTTGCTTATTTTTTATATTGTGAGGAGCTGATGAAGATGAAACTATGAAGATTGCTAATGATGGTTATAACATGATTGTAGTGAGAATTTGGATACTGAACACTTATATCATTTAATAGTTTGAGTTATTTTGATTTTATTGTATTGGAATGGTTTTTGGTGTTATTGGTTTTCCTTTCATATGTATTTTAGATACAGGTTCTATGAAGTTGATATGTTGGGGTCGTGATAGTAGCTGGTGATTTGATTTGAATTGAAGATTATTTTTAGTAGATATTAGAGATTTTATTCAATTTTTTTCTGAGGTTGCGATGACGCTTCCTTTCTAAGTGTGGGGATATGTTGAGTGCTGAAAGTGATATGTTTTTTGGGCTAATTTTTTGTTGTTTTTATTGCTGAATGGTTGTTTTTGGTGATGAACTGTTTGAATTTGAAGATGTTTTGAAGTGTTTAGAATGGTTTGAGTATGTTTGAAGACTTTATGATGGTTTTTGATGAGGATATGTTGTTCTGTAGCGTTCTGTAGTTTTTTCTGTTTGGTTATATAAGGTTTGATTTTCTTCTGTTTTTCCTATTTTCTTCTGTTTTGTTTCTGCTTTGGTAGTTGAGATGGTTGAATGAATGTTTTGAGAGATGGTTGAGGTTGTGTTAAAAGTTTTATGAAATATTGAATTGGTTTTGGTTTGATTTTTATGGTCTTTGTTGATCTTCTGTAAGGTTATGTGGTTATGTTGTTCTGTATTTATGTTGCTCTGTGGTCTGTTCTGTTCATTTATGTTGAGTATTATGATGGATGTATGGATGTTTTGGAAAGTGTTTTTGTTTTAGGAAAGGATTAATGGAAGCTCCATTCAAGCTAATTGAAGTGAAGAAATAGATGCTTAAGATTCATAGAAGGTTATAGAAGAACAATGACAAAAGCTAGATCTCACAGGACACTATGATGTCTTTGGTGCCTCTTCGCATCTGACATACCTTTTGGGAGGTGTATCCATGACTAAGAGAGAATACTTGAGTGCCATTCTTGACTATTGTAGTGAGACCATGATGTATTATTGAGAGAGCAAGAGTATGTAAGAGAGAGAAGTGAGAGAAACTCGGTTCTTTGCCTAAAAACAATGTATCTACTATGAGAGATAGAGAGAGAACTATGAAGACATTGAAGATGAATACTATGTGATTGATTTTCATTCAAAAGTGGTGTATTCCTTTGTGTTCACTACAACTTATAGACCCATAGAGACGTTTAAAGTGACAAAATTATTCATGGAAAAAATTACCCCCATCATCGCTATTCGTGTCGCTATTAGCGACGCGATTGATTCGTCGCTATTAGCGTCGCTAATTGGGTTAGCAATGCAAATAGCGATGCTAATAGCGACGCTTATAGCGACAGTTGCAGAGTAAATTTTTTCGATGCAAATAGCGACAATTACAGAGGGAAAAAAAAATGCCCTGTCACCCTTCTAGCTATATGTACTAAATATTCTTGCATAATTCATTTGCCAATGTCACCTACACCTAATGTCTATAAATTGTGTATTAGATTTTCAAAACAAAAATTGAATCCTTTGATTGTAAAAGCTAGATATAATCAATTTAAAAATGTATTTCGCAAGGAGCTTTTTCATCACTTGCTTAGGCCCAGGAAGAAAAAGAGCTTGTGATTGCAAAAGCTAGATATAATCAATTTAAAAAATTACTACTCAAGGAGCATTTTTATCACTTGTTAGGCCCAAGAAGAAGAGCCTCACTTCAAACTTTCATTATAGTCAGGACCCTGAGGTATGAATAAGTCCCATTGATCTTATGCTCACTCCAGCTTATTCCAAACTTGTTCAAGTCTTTTTGGGGGAGCATTTGGACATTTGTAAGAGTTATACCATGGTGTTGGAGCCATAAACACTTATATAGGGAGTGGTAGTGTCTTTAAGATCTACTTCTTCCTTCTTCATGTATAGCGGCGGCAGCGGTGACGATGGTGATGAGCTCCTCTCTCTCTCTCTCTCTCTCTCTCTCTCTCTCTCTCTCTCTCTCTCTCTCTCTCTCTCTCTCTCTCTCTCTCTCCTCAAAGCTTTAAGCTCTCTCGCTCTCTCTTTCATTCTTTCTCGCAAATGTTTTCTCGGCAAATATTACGCTCGGGTTTTCAAAACTTTTTCCTCTGACCGGCATCGCTATTAGCGTCTCTATATGCGTCACCATTAGCATCTCTATTAGTGTCGCTAATAGAATTAGCGATGCAAATAGCGACGCTTTTAGCGATACCACTTTTTTATGTCGCAAATGGCCGTCACTATTGCCCCATTCCCTTGTAGTGGTTCCTGTTTGTTATGATGGATTTTATGAAGAAATTGAAGATTATGATTGATTCTATCAAATCCGTGGGAGATATCTACTATGTTGTTGCATGAAGATTTACTATTTTCTTTGTTTTGATCACATAAAGAAGATAAAAACAAGCTTGTTGATGATACAAGATAGGTTTTCTTGCAGTAGAATCCCCTTTTCCTTGGTGTCTCTCTTGAGGCTCCACTTTCTAAGTAGAAAATTTTGATATGAATCAAAAGCTTAGGCTTTATTACCATTGAAACAAATTTATCTATGTTGAAAATCAAACTTATTGCACATAGTAGAATGCAAAGAAATGTACCAATAAACCATGGCATATCTTGCATTATGGTAAAGTTGATGGAATAATGAATCCATGGCTGAAGTCAAGAGATTAGCAACACAAATAATAAGGCTCTTGATGAGGCTAAGACTCATTACACATCATCATGCTAGGTAGGCGTACACACTCTCATGCTAAGCAAGAGGATCCAAGATCCTCAAAGGTTGAATCATACCAATGATCTACCAAAGATGTGTCCAATAATGCAACTACACATTTTACACTAAACCCTAATGCTCCAAAGTTTAGTGTAAAGACAAGTATAAATATTTCTACATTAAATAACTTGTTTTTCTATATTAAATATCCATAAAATAGAAAATATTATATATTTAAAGACTAAGTAAATTGGAGGTAAAGTGCTAGTACATAGAACCACATTGGAGTCAAAGACAATAAATAATACAAAAAGTTCTAAACCAATGCAAGTTTTTTAGTAAGTTTGCATTCTTTTCATTTTGGTGTGTTGTGGTGAACCTTTTAGACTTTCAAAGAATTAGACAATGAAATTTTCATGTGTCTACTTTTTCATAAATTTGATTGTGATGAAGTGGATTACGATATTATGCTAGGCAAACCATTGATGCAAAATGCTCAAGTAATTCAATACTGGGGTAAGAGACTAATGTCCTTTGTGAAAATAAAAAAAGAAATACATATAGAAATGAATAAATGGAAGAATTCAAAAGTCAACATAAATTCCACCTCTTGGATTTCCAAACATGATTTCATGAAGTGCATCTAAGTATGGACCTCTATATCCCCCCTTGTTCGGAGGATGAGTGTGATTGGATGCATATGAGGATCAACTTACCATTCTTGGAAGATGAGAAAGATGTTGATGGTAAAGTCGATGGGCCTAGCATATTGCTCATCAAGGGAGTAAGCATCAAAAATTTTAATCCTAAGGATAAGTAACCTATACCACCTCCATATCTTAGAGTCAAGGTAATAATAATGCAAAAGCACAACCTTCGTGATCTCATTGATGAGGAAGCTAGCTATAATATATTAATGCATGATACTTAGATACAAATTGGATGACCTATATATATATATATATATATATATATATCCTCTATATCATGTGTCTTCAAGGCTTATTTATAAATATTCTTATCTGTGAAATTTTATTAAATAAAACATAACTCGTTTTTATTCAACCTGTAAGTAACCCCTTTATATGACACCCTTTTGTATGTAAAAATAAATAAATAAAATATTTTTAAAACCCCGTATTTTGAACTCAGGTGATACATACATATATTTATGAGAGTGACCCCCTAGCTAATTGGTTAGAACTTTTAAGCAACAAATAGAGTACAACAATGATTAGAATAGTGCATGTATACAATTAGCTCTTCACAAAATAACAACTGTCATGACTTTCAATAAGGGAAATCTTGTCTCTACCAAGTAGGAAATGCCACCAATGTCTTCAAAAAAATGGAATGACACCTCTCAAGAGGGGGATGACACCCTCTCAAGGATCTATAGAAGCCGCATGAGACAAAAAAAATTGGCAAGGCATGAAATGTAAAAATGAGATGAAGAAGTGTGATCCGAAAAGTAAAACACACTAGCAAGGAACTTGTTGCACCTGCACATCAATTGTACATATATGTACTCCACAAATCAAGTCCAATGCATTGCCCAATATACAAGGATAACCAACACTAATCCATGATGGGTTGCCAAGGCATTATTGTGTGCTCAAGTTTACTATGCTAGAGATGGCTTCCCAAGTTTCAACAACCATTTTCCACTTGCTAGACTACTAAGATATCCTCTAAAGTAGCCTAAACATCCTTATGTCATTCCAAACCACCTCAATCAATTTCATAGTCTTGGGTAAAGACATCAGAAGCAACAAATAAACAACCTAAACTTGTGATTGTTTACAAAAAGAAGGAATCTACAATGCATGTTCTCCTACCACACATGGCCCTACCATGAAGCAATTGGTGCACAAAAACCTCAAGCTACTGACACTGTACTATGATTATGGAAGAGATGGTACTAGAAAATCCATTGACCATTGACACCACACAAGTAGATGACTCCAAGAGCGAAGAAAAGATCAATGAAGACTCAATGACTCGTAGATATGCTCAATGCCCCACCCTTGTAAGGTGCCATAGATGATCCATGGTAGTCTAAGTTGTATGACCTCCACTATGAGGAGAAGTCATGTGTGAGCACAGACATTGGGTGGATCCTGACTTATATGTCAAATGACATCTATGTGACTGGATGGAAAAAAGTGACCTTTGTAGATCTAGCCTTTGGGTTAGATAGAGTAGTTATGGTGGTAGCAACTCAAGGCACAATGCATAGAGTTGCGAGGTGTGGGAGTTATCAGGGGCTCCTATTTTAGGGTCTGGGGACCATGGAAGTGGCCCCTCACTGGGGGGTGTCAGGGGGGTTAATGGCCCCCCTAACGTGGGTCCAAGGGCAGCGCCCTCAAATAGTAAAGGGAATATTCCATAGCCAACTAGGGAAGGTTCATAATATGGTCGGATATGCCGACTAGACAACCTTCCCAGGCTATAAAAGAAAGATCCCTCTAAAGCCATTGTAAATCTACACTTAATCTCTTCACCTATCATCTATTTAGATCACCATCTAAGATTCATGGTGGAAGCGCATAGCTAGATAGGGCCACCTTTGTATCAGCTTGTTTAAAATTAGAGAAGTCTCTATTCTTCTCATAGTTGATGTGTGTTATCTACTCCTTGCTTAGATTCTGTCTTCTGTGTCATGTAATCTTTACATGGTATCAAAGCCCACGGAGCTCTTAGGAGTGAAGAGTACGTGAGAGGCAAGGGCTTCAACAACGAAGAGGAGAAATGTGGTTTGCTACATTAAGTAATGGTGCTGGCACATCAGGTGGTGTTGTTGTTGTAACAACAATTCAAACACTAAGAATTCCTCCACCAACCTTCAACAAAGGAAAGTTAGATGGTACAAACTATACTTTGTGAAAGTTTAAAATCACAAATATCCTTGATTCTTATGAGCTTTTGGAGATGGTGCTAGGGAGAGTGACCCAGAACGACAATCCACCCCTGATCCATCAAATTCAAGTGTTATGATTCCTCCAAATGTAGATCTTCTACAAGATTGGAAATGAAGGAACGCAAATGCACTGTGTGCCTTAGTTACAAGCTGTTCAGATAGTGATTTGACCTTGATTCAACATACAACCAAGGCATCAGGGGCTTTGAATGTACTAAGAAGTCAGTACAAAATGTGAAATCAAACAAGGATTTAGTAGTTGGAGAATCAACTAGTAGGATAAAAGTTTCTTCAAGGAGAGATAGCTGAAGCATTCATCACTCGGATCTAGAATCTGCATGACCAGATGACTGGTGCTAGGATACAAAAGACTAGTGAGGAGCTACCTCAGAGGTGTCTCCAAAGTTATCCACCAAATTTTGATGGATTGGTAACTGCCCTAAACACTTAGGTGAGGCCCCAAGCTTTGACGTTTGAGGAATTTTGTGCATACTAATGGAGGAGGAGTTGAGGCTTAAAGCGTGAGAAAGTAGTGGCGATGGAGATGCTGCATTTTTTGCCAATGCAAAAGGTAAAGGTGGTTCCTCTACCAACTACGGTGACAAAAAGAAGAAGGGCGGTAAGAAAAAGTTTCAAGGAGAATGCTTCTACTGCGAGAGGAAAGAACAAACAATTGCAAATTGTTGTGTCAAGAAGGTAGATGAAAGGAATGGTACCATGAATAATAAAGGGAAGGAGCTAGCCAGTACGACTGAAGTAGAGTTGGAGTTATTCATGAAGACCATTGAGGAAGTGTGTTCCTTGGTGCAAGAAATATCTAGCACTAACTCATGGGTATTGGATAGTGGCGCCTCCCGTCACATGACCAACAAGAAAGGTCTATATAGTTCTATGAAGCCTCTACAAGAATCCATCATTGTGACAGCTGGGAAGGATGCAAAATGCATTGTTGAGGGAACATGTACTATTTCCTTTGTTACTGCAAATAGTGAGCTAAAAAATCATTCAAATGTATTCTGTGTTCTAGAGATTAAGAGAAAATGTGCTAACAGTTACTTTCATAACTAATCTTGGCCACGAGGTGAGCTTCACTAAGACAGGTGTAGAAATTATCGACAGTGCTGGTAAAGTTGTCAACAAAGGAGAAACAAGGAACAATGTGTGTGAGCTAAGTTCTCTTATAGCCTCGACTCTAGTGTGGACACAAGTAAACTTTGGCATGAAAGATTTGGTCACATTGGTTTTGTCGTGTGTTAAAGGAGATGTAGAAGTAGAAAAGGATTACATTTGAGAGGAGGGAAAGAGATTATCTTGACTCTACATTTCTCTATCTTCTTGATTCCTTCTCTGTCTCCCTCTCTCTCTCCCCCCCTCTACATCTCTCTTGTATATATATATATAAATATATGTATATATATCTCCTCATGGCTCAATATATATATTTTTGGGGGATTGGGGGATGTGGGCTTGTAGGGGGTGGGGGGGGGAAGGGGAGGTGAGGATTTGGAGGCCCCTCAGTGTGGCAAGGGGGAGAAGGAAGAGTGTCATTGGGGGAGGGGAAAGATTACACTTCATTTGGGGACGTTGTTGTGGAGGATTCACAAAATAACCACTTATCATCACGGATCTTGGATAAGAATCACAGTACAAGAGAGTGTAGAAACCAAGAAACACTTTTTATATTCAAGATTAAAACACTCGTACATGCACTCAGACTAGAGGAGAGTCTAGAAGTCAATAATGATAAAAAAATCCACTTTTTTTGCATATACCTGCAAATAGATCTATGCATTATGACCATTAAACTAATTCAATTCATGCTTAGCTACATCCAAAGCATTTATGGTTGTAGTATCAAGCTTATTAGATTACTGCTGACTTTGTTGGTGTTCCCACTACTACTTCTATAGGAATAACACTTGTATCATATCACTAGTTCCTACAAAAGAACCAAAACCTGATAAATCTCCCATGTCTACAATCCTTCTAGCCTTTAGGTCGGGTTCACTATTGTCAAAGTCTATAGGATTGAAGGCCTAACCACACGAATTTAGGATAGAAGGGATCTAGAGTAGGAAGAGAAAGAGAGTCAAGAAAGTTTGTGAATTAGATTAAAGAAAACTTTTAACAAGATCTCGTAACAAGAATTCCATATAATACATTCTAACTCTTAATAAACCCTTCTCTGTATAACTCAACAAACTCAATCAAGCCAAGAAAATTTATATCCAAGACGATGTCTTAAACAAAACTATTCCTATGATAATAGCTCAAATTATTATCTCAGCTGAAAAGGAGCTTATATTAGTAATATGAAGCACTTTGGTTAAAATGCTTCTGCATCACTCTAAATAACCTGGATGATGCATTAAAAACTCTTGAATTCCTTGATAAAGCACATTTCTTTTCACTACCAAGCCTCACCTATAGTAGTAAATATTTAATAATATAAATCTATCTTGAAATTATATTTGCCTGGGTAAGTATTTTGGGAAGAAAGCACCTTTATCAAGCCACTGACACTTAAAGTTCTTTGCTTAATCACTTCCATCTTGTATTTTTATGTATATTATAACAATAGAATAACTCCTTTATGCATCACCAAAACCATCCTAAAGAGGGTTCTTCGAATTATCCAAGCTTCTATCATTGTAACTAAGATTATTCAACAAGGTTTGATCCCAGAGAGCAAAGAAGTATGCTAAACGTTTAGGAGAGCACTATGTAGTCTGAATATCTTGTTTTGCCCTATTTTTCATAGCTCATGTGAGCCACAAACTCAATCATTTCCATACCCAAACCATACCTTGAATGTACAAGAGTCTCTAGCTGCCCTGTTCCTCTTCACCAAGCCTCCAACTTGCATGAGTTTTGAGCCCCCTTCTTCTCCACATTTTTGCTAGGTCTCATCTATACTATTTGCATCTCATTTTAGCCTTGCCTTTGTTGTTGAAAACTCTCTCTTCTCTATACTTTCCCCTTTTCCAAGTTTCTCTAAGTTTCCCCCCAAAACCATGCATTATATCTCATACAACCTTGATTTACTAAGCCTTCCTCCTAACTTAGCCTCATAGATGAATTCAAAACACTAAATATTGCATATAGATTGAGTTATTACACTAAGAAAATCTCCTACAAGCCTATCTTGTCATGTCCTAAAGGTATTGCATAGAATTCTACAAGGTATGGGTAATCATCCACTTTTAGATCTTCATCCAAAAATCCCATGACACCGTGGATCAATGATAATTCTAGATCCAAAAATAGCATATCCTAGAAGCATACCTCCCTACATAGAAAACACACTCTTCATTGGATTGAGGCTAAGGATGACCTCTCAAAATCGGGTAAGGCATAGTCTAAGCACAATCGAGGATGGTGGAGGTGTAAGCTTACCATTCCAAACACAATGAGATCATCCATAGAAATATGAACGAAGATTGAGACAAATACCCCCACAAGAGCTAGAGTACAAGGAAACAAGGACTCCATTCTTATGTAAATTTCAAAAGAACAAAAGCCAAGCTAATCTTTGGGCAAGAATAGAATCTTGTGAGAAAGGAGTAGATCAAAGTATTGAGGACTTTGCTTGTGAGCTTGAGAGGTCTTGGAAGAAATGAAACTAGACTTTGGGTGAAGGACACTCAACCACAAATATGCTAAGGAGTGTTTTTTTTTTGTCAATATATTAAATGGTGAGTAGAGAGTCAAAGTGGAGCGGAAGGATCCTCAAAGAAAGTTGTGAACTTGACTACGTACCAAGAGAGAAAGGTTGAGAGAAGAGAGATTTTGGACTTAGTAAAGGGCATGTAGTAAGGCAAGCAAAGATTAGTCCACAAAGACATGAAAATTGACCCCTGTATAAAAGTAAGAAACTTTGGTAGTCCAGTTAGAGTGAGAGAAATTACACTTAATTTGTGCCCAATTATATGAGTAAAGTGAGAAAATCCTTTTTAGAGGAGCCAAGTGATATATATAAGAGGGAAATCCCTAGAGGAGATGAGGAAAAGAGTGAGATTTCTCATGAACGTATCTCAAGTATCCATACTTATTAAGCACAAAAGGAAAGTCAATATAAAGAAAAGAGTGTTTGGTCCAATGAGGGGGAGTGTAGTGACGACTCTTTGAGTGTGAGCTCCTATCACTACAAGATATATGCCTCATACCAATGTTTAAAGCGATGAAAATATTCACCAAAAAAATTTCCCCCGTCATCACTAAACACGTCGGTATTAGCATCTCCATAGAACTGTCGCTATTGGCATTGATGTTTGCATCACTATTTGCATCATTATTGCCATCACATTTGCGATGCCAATAACGACGCAAATAGCGACGCCAATAGTGATGGTTTGCAACAAAAATTTTGATGCCAATAGTAATGCGTGCAGTAAAATTGTGATGCTAATAGCGACGGTTATAGAGTTTTTTTTTGTTATGTGTTGTATTTACATCCTACAAATGGATCACATGTAAAGTGTACAATGGTCGTCAAAATGAAGGCAAAGTGTACTTGAATCCACAAGAGTGATACATAAAATAATTACAAGATCTCTTAATGAAAGTGCTCATGAAATCATGGCAACATAAAAAGGATGATAATAACATAGTGCATAGAAAATGCCTACATAAATCACAATACCAACAAAGAAGAGCATGTGTGCTCCATGAATCCAAGTACGAGCTATAGATCCTCACCATCTGAAAGCTCATCCCGACGCAAAGGCATATTGAACAGACTCTGCAAAAAAGGAAATAACTAAACATCAGTCCACCATATAATAATGCATTTTAATTAAAAATAGTAACTACGGACAAGAAAAATGAGTGACTTACTGGGCCGCCACGTGCATACAATCTATCGATCAATGTAGTGAGACCATGTCTCTTTGCATATTGAGTCTCTAGGCCGGTGGGATCGTGGTTTGTAATTGAGTGCTGCAAAGAAAACAAAAATACAACTCTTAGAAACACGGTTGTCAGTACAAGCAATATTGCAAAGAAATAAGCGAGAAGAATAGAAGAACAACTTACAAAGTCCTCAAGATAAGTCCTATGGCTGCCACTCCCAAGATAATGGACTACTCCTACCTCTAGTCATGCCCTCGTTGCCTCGTCCTACTATCTCCAATGTCCTGGAGAATCTATAGCCTCCTACTTGAGTCGGTGCTAGTCATTTGCGTCTGGCCACTCGGGCTTTGAGGCCCCACTTTTAAGTGCCTTGCATGTGTCCAATCATCTATGTGACATGTACACATGCATGCACTCCACCATCCAACTTGTGGAAAACCTATATGTTGCGGTAGGTACCGAAAAATCCTCATGCAAGGATGCTACTATGTAGTCCTTACTTACCTCAGATATGCTCTTCCAATGATCCAAGACGTTGTGCCAAAAAACTTGTTGGCACAACTCTCTCATACGAGCCATCACCCCTCTCCCCTTAACATTCAAGATGACGGCTCGTGTTCTATCATCTACAAGGTATCCATACCCCTCTGGGGTATGTCTAACATGTGTCCTCTCCCACTTGCAACCGCAATCCTAGGCATATCCAGGAGACCCATGCACATCTGGTATACCCATAGGGGTGGTATCTCTCGGAGTAGCACCCATAGGGGTGCCACCTATGGACGACTGAGCAAAAGCTAGAGTGACTAGAGTAGACATCCCCACAGGTGTGACAAATCTTGCAGGTGACACAACTCCAGCAGAACGACAAGACGAAGGCACTGCATTGGTACCTCCACAATGACCACCTGAGCCACCTTCTCTTGAACCTACACAAGAGTGAGGAGTAGCACTTGTACCTCGAGTCGACCATGGGCTCACCGCATCCATGTCTCCACAGCATCCCCCAGAACTACTGGAGTGACGACCTCATCTATTGGAAACCGAAGCATCATAGCATGTCAAGGTAGATCTAACGGAATGGCCTGATGGTGTCTAAGACATCATATTTGTGAATCAACCCATTTGATCTGGAGACATATATGTGAAGATCTCCTAGAGCTCCTCGTTGCTCATCCCTGAACTCATCGTGCTGCTGTCCAAATATCCACAAAGCTTACCCGCACAAATAAAAATTGATGTTAGCATAATCAATATAAAGATTCAAGCAAAGCACAATAATATAACTCTTAAAAAAATGATATTACTTAAAATGCATATTCTAGAGTACCCTTATAAGTGATTCATCAACGCATTGAGTAGGTGGATACTATAAGTATGATGTAGCCTATGGTCCCATGTCAATCTCTTGACACAACTCTGCATACACTAGAAGGTCGATATAGAAAGGTCACCACAAAAGGATGAGTGCACCTCGTTCTCGAAGAATTCTTGGCCTCTTGTCTTTCCATCATGGTTACTCGATTCTGCCTCGTCTACATGCTCCAAGCTTTGGGTGACCTCCACCCCTTGCAGTATCGATCTGCATACATTCCTTATCTATGCTGGAAACATTGCTTTCATCATACTTTGGAGAGCTAAAGGCACAACAAACCACCATCGAGGTTGTTAGGGGTTTGGATAGAAAATTACATGTTCAAAATCACATACAAGAGAGATTTAACATTTGTGACATATACCATGTCATAATAAAATTTAAAAAAATATGGGTTCATGTACTTGTTCACAATGGGACAACAAGACAAACGTGTTGCACAAATCCATCCATCTTTTATTGGAATCTATTTTGAGAAATCCAGATGGCCCTCGTTGAACAGTTTCTCTGGCTCCTTCCAGTGCCACTTTGAACAAGTGCACATCGAATAGGATCATGGAGAAGCTACGGTAATCCACCGTGATAATACTTTGTAAGTTTTCAAAATACTCCACCTTATCTATAACGATGTTTGGATCCCTGTCTTGCCTTTGGCTCTCTTGCTCAAACTTTGCCATGACACCACAATCCATTGTGGAGGGAATTTTGTCAATACGCTCCATGCAGAAATGTTGTCTGCGCGACCACGCCACACTATATATTTTTTACTGTACATTGAAATGGTTAATTAGTTGTCACATATAAAATCTAGATACAATAGCTTATAAAACATGTGGTTACCTTTGGACTACATCCCCTCGAGAATTTCCACTCCTCAGTAGAGACCTCCACCCTTTCGCGAGAGGTTGGAATTAAAGCTCCATGTAACCATTGCACATACATAAACTGCAGCATCTCCTCCATGCCCTTGGGATATGGAATCGGTCAATGGATCATACTACATCGAAATTTCGATCGTGCTTCTTCCTGATCATTTGTGGCTTGCTCGTATCTAGTGAACCACATCTCCATAGAGTCATGGTACAACATACAAACACGATTTACTTTCTCCTCCATTGCAGCATCCATCATTTTTTCTATCCCATTTCCAACCACCACATCTCCGGGTCTATCATCATCTTTTAGCGACCATAGCATACTATTGTCTGAATCCACCATTGGTAGCCACTCTGAAATATGCACTAATGTTTGAGACACCAACTAACCTTCAGCCATGTTACTTCTAGCCGAGCTCATTGTTGCACAAAGCCTTTCATGGTTTTCATAAAGCGCTCCAATAAGAACATCCATCGCATATGGACACGTCCACCAATCTCCACTTTGTCTACAAGTTGCACCCAAAGCTGGGTTTGTATCATGAGCATGTTGGTAGGCAGGTACTTCTCAAAGAGACAGATCGTCTCCACTACTCCCCACCTTGCTGATTCAATAGAGGATGTCTTGATCTCCTTCTGTGAGATCCATTGCACTAAATTTTATAACCTGTAAATTGCCCCGTGTATTTCTAGAGTAAGGCATCCTACGATCATGATCGGTAGTACAAAGTGCCACAAATGAAGAAGCATTATGAACAACGACTACACTCCAAATAGTAAAATATGTAGGCCACTTACAATCCATTCATAGTACAAACCTGGCATATCTTATACTAATCATGGGATGTTGGCCCTGATAGTTGGTCGTCTTTAGAAAATGTGGATCAAAGAGAATGCATCATACCCGTCAGAGTGCGGATAGACCTGATAATTTTCTTCACAATGCGCTCTTCTTTAGTGGACAAAACCCAAGGAGCCCGAGGTAGTTGCAAATGACCATCAGCACTAGACTGTGGTGATAGCCTCCATCTCACCTACCTCCTTCAAATCCATTCATGTCCCTGCAATGCCTCTGTTTCCTGTTATGTAGTCCCATAGCAAGCTGCCCACATCCTTGGGATGAGACGTCACCTCTCTGTATAAATTTTACGGCCACATCCACTGTTTTTGTATATGATATTCAATTAGTTTGTGAATATAATGTATGATTGATATACACTTTTCTTAACATTTGCTCAAAGTCTAAGATCACTTGATCAATGATCTCCGATTGAAACTTGCCAAAGTGTTGTATGTATTCTATAAACAAGTGATGCTTTCGTCTAATTTCCCCTCTCTCTATTTCTCTTCACCCCCTTATGTTTTCTCACTCATTCTTCTCTCTCTCTCTCTCTCTCTTCCTCTCTCTCTCTTTCTTTCCCCATTTCTTTGTTCTCTTTCATATTTATTCTCTCTCTCTCTCTCTCTCTCTCTCTCTCTCTCTCTCTCTCTCTCTCTCTCTCTCTCTCTCTCTCTCTCGTTCTCTCTTCCTTTTCTTTTCTTCTTCTCCCTCTCTCATTTCCTCTTTCTCCCTCAATGCACATCATTCTAAAAAAACAAACAAAAAACAGGAAGAAAGAACAAGAACAAACCCTCTCTTTTTTTTTCTCTACCCCCTCATGTTTTCTCATTCATTCTCGTATCTCCCTCCCTCTCTCTCTCTCTCTCTCTCTTTCTCTCTTTCTTTATTATGTTTCATGTTTATTTCCTCTCTCTCTCATTATTTTTTCCTTTTCCTTTCTTCTTCTCTCTCTCTCTCATTGACTCTCTTTCTCCCTCAATGCACCTCATTCTCAACAAAAACAAACAAAAGAAAAGGAGAAAGAACAAAAACAAACCAAGAGGGAGCAATGTACTCACCGCAAAGGCCCAAGGATGGATTCTTCATCTCCTCTTCACGACGGCTCCTATTTGCCCTTCATGCACTTCCTTCTCTTCTTCATGAATGGCGGTAGTGATAGTGGTGGCGGCAGTGAGAAGCTCTCCTTCTCTCTCTTTATCTCCCTCTCCCTCCCAAATGCATAGTCTATTTCACTCTGTCTTTTGCTCTCTCTTTCATAAAATGCCATGCTCGGGTTTCAGTTGGTTTTTTTTTTGTTTGAGTATAGTCACTATTTGCAACATAAATGTGACACAAATAGCAACGCTGCGGATATGCGTCGCAACTGCCCCTTACTATTCCCCTATATCCTTGTAGTGTATTCAATTAGTAATGATCATTCATAATGTCTCAAGAGTGATATGTTCAGTGACTTTTATGTCTTGAATAATGAGGGCAAGACATATAGTGTAGACAAAGAAGGTTTTGGGTCCCACATACATGGGAATGATAAAGATCATTTTATGAGTTTGGAATATAAATATGCAAGGGTCAAAGACTTAGAAACTAATTCAAAATTTAAGCCTCATATTTCAACCCACAAATTGGAGATGAAGAGAGAAGGCGTGACTCATGAGGAAACAAATGTAGACAATGTGGGGATTAGAGAAGTTGAGATGTGAGATAGCAATGAGTGTTTGAGTATGGAAGCTAATGTTGCATATGCTAAGGCAAGTGGTGCCTCAGTGGTGCCCACATGTTGAGGTATGATGGTGATAGTGACTCATTAGAGTCATGTTGTAAGGTGTTAAAGGTTGGATTGAGTTGAGATGGGTGTCTTAGAGAGACCCTAGTATTTGTGAAAGAGTTAACAATTGTGAGTCCTTCATTGATAGTGATTGAGAGAAAATTGGTGCTTAGCATATCTTACTATGTGTGTTGTTGAGAGCCATGAAGAATTTAGTAATAATGATGAAGTACAAAACTCATCCGCTTGAGGAACTCATAAAAGAGATGATTGCTAAGAAAATGAAAGAGCAAGAACAATGTAAAATATATAGGAGACACGAAGAGGATCAACACATTGATGACCATTGACTTAAAGAATTAAGACACAAACGAGTTTAAGAATTCTTAAGTATATATCCATAGTACATGCCTTGTATCTTTTACTTCATTTTCACTTTGGTTTTTTATTGTTTCCTTTGTCTACCTTTGCTAGTTAGCTTTGTTGTTTTGTTGCCTCTTCACTTTACGATTAACATCACCCCCACCTAGCTGAGTGCTAGTCCCATGGCACTCCTCATTGGAGGTGGCATGCTTCAACTTTCATCAGATAGGAGAAATATTAGAGATATTTGGAAGGATGTTGACTAGAGGTAGTTATTGCAAGCTACCAAATTTACTTGTACTTGCAAGGTAAATCCTCTCGTACCCTCTCCTAGGGGAGAGCTAGTTTGTTTTGTGTTCACATGATATATGGATTGGATTGGGAGATGGGTCCAAATCAAGACAAAAAAAATCCATTGTATTGTTGCACACTTGAGGACCCATGTATAGATTGTGGTGTAATTACTATATGAGTACATGCACCTACATGGGCTATTTACATAGTTAAAAGAAAGTATGATGGCTTCCATTTGTTGATTGTCGATAAAGTAGAACACTAGTTGATGGGTGTCACATTTGATAGAAAATATTTTGGTTGTTGAGGGATAAAAGAGTCAATGGGGCATCATGAGAAGAAATACAAAGTGAACGAATAGAGACTACAATACTGAGTATGATTCCAATATTGAGCGATACCTAGTTGACTTGCTAATTGTCACAATTCATGTATTGTTGTTGTAGTTGTGAAAGACTAGAAAAGATTAGAACAATTTGTGGAAGTGGCTCAAGGATATAGGTCAAGCTAAGACTCCCTAGGTGTGTCCTATCCTTCATGTGCCCTCACTTTACATGGGGGAATAGAAAGCATGGCTAGGGGGTTTTCGGGATGGAGCAAGCCAATTGAGACCACCACGCCTACCTAACTTAAGGATCCCTAGGTGTGGTGGCGTGTTTATGCATGTATATTTTTCTATTTCTTTTCTTGTTTTCTATATTTGAAAAGCAATGCAGTACATAAGTATCTTTGTTAGAAGAAGTACCACTTACTTGAGCCTAGTTGTGTTAACCTTGATTTTGATTTATAAATCTATTACACTCCGAGATGTTAGAAGCCAATTGTAGAACTCATGATTATCCTTGAGTGCAACATAAGCATTGAGGAGCCATGGGAACTTTGCTAGTAAGCCTAAGTATTAATAAATTTTGAGTAGTATTGTTCCTTATACTAGCGTGCTAGAAACATGAAGCTTCACTTTTGTTAGAATTTTATCAAGGGATATTTTAGGATGGGTCCTACTAAATCCGCTATACCCTAAACAATATCTAGTATGTAAAAGGAGATAGGTGCTAGATATGTTGGGTCTCTTTGAGATTGCCATATGACTCATTGTTCCTTTGAGATAGTCATTAGACAACTTTCAAGTTCAATACATTGAAGCTTGATTATTAAATTGACATTTCTTAAATTGGCTTTGTCTGTCAGCTTGCTATTTTAACTCCTCTATCTTGAACAAGCCCTACTAACAAATTGCTTCATTAAATGTAACAGTTAAGCAACACTCTTTGTCTTCCTCATTTGAGATTTACCATAGAAGATTGTCTAGAACTCCTCCCACGTTAGTGGATATACTAGGTACTTCTCATGTTCTTTAAGAAATGTTCCCATATTGGTGTGGACATAGATGCATGAAAGTAACTTCAATATAGCATCTAATTCTATGAAACACTCTATGTCATTCCTATTTTCTAAGAGAGCGTACTTTGCTCCCATTCTCTTTTAAGGATTTTGACCACTACTTTAGCCTTCAACATGCTAGGAGATTCAGGTAAGATTGAAGGAGCCCAGAATTACTTGTGCATTCAATATTCTTATGTTTAATCTAAGGCTCTATAGCTACAAGATCTTGTTCCTTATTAAATGTGATAGATATAGTCACAACTAATGGTTATGACTATTATATTTCCATACATGATTGGACATCATAAACCTTCTTATGGGTGGATTGAGTTTTATTTGCAATAGTTGGAAGCTCCTATTCATTGGAATCCTTGGAACCTTTTGAAGCAATAGTTGAAATCTCATGTTTCTTGAAATCCTTAGAACCTTCAAAAGCATTCATTAGATTTTTGTACTTATGGGAGAAGTGGGAATGGAAATATCTATGGATTGGTTGTGTGTCAAGGCTATCAGTTTCTTGCTCTTCTCCTTGGACACTCATTTTGTGGATTCTGCACAACTACTCACTAATGTTGCTACTTTCTTTGCTTCCTTTTATTTCTCTTGGATAATAAAGTTGTAGACTTAAGAGGTTCTATGCCTTCCATTGGTTTGGCAATTGTTTCTATAGGTTTCTCATCAAGGATCTCTTTTCCTTTCATCTCCTTATGAGGATTCCCTAGGTCATGTTGAGCACAATATTTTTAGGCTACGATTATTAAATTGCCCTTTTTTTTGAAGATTTGAGCCTTTCAACTATCTCTTCTTCATGAGTCATATCAACTATGGATACTAGAAATTGTTCTTATTTAGTTATTGTATGTTGTAGAAGTCACAGACAACTATAACAATTTGATTGTCAAATATGTAGATCTCATCATGCTCAAAATGAAGAGCATAATGAGATCTAAAGATTTGACAATCACAGAATTGTTTTTATGTAGATTCCACTTATCTATTTTACACAAAACATAAGAGTTCTAATCTAGATAGTACTTTTAGACAACATCTCGCACATGGAGGCTTTGGGATTACTCTAGGCTTTGGATTGCACACGTATTTCAAAGGATTTATTGTCTTGAAGATTCATAACATTGGTTTTTGTTAACTTTTTAGAGATCATACAGACTAAATTTGATGTGTAAAGGTAGTTTGCACATACTTGGTCTCTTGTGGCTATTTTATGCTCAAAAGATATCTTGAATACTTGGGAAAGCTTGCAAGAAATTAAAATACCTTTGGGAGTACTCAAATATTATTTTTGCATCATTTTTATGTTGGTTTAATATTTGGATAGCTATTGTTGTGCTTTGCGAGGCAATGCATATGGAAAAAGCTTACTGACCTATATGAAAAAGAAAGTACAACCTCGTAGGTTTATTGGTTGAAAAAACTCATTCATTTTTGCATGGGGGGGACTTCAATGTCTAATCACCTCTATGAGTTCAACACTATTTTCAGCTAACTAAAATCTTAGAAGTTCTTATTTCATGATTCAATGAAGGCCATGTTCTTATTAATTACCCTACCTTAGAGATAAGATTCTTACAAGATTGCCTATTGGTAACTCTATACCCATAGGTGGCTTTATTAGTACTAATGTTGAGAGAATTTTGCTCACTCAGGAGGTGAACAAAAAGAAAAATTCAAGGTCAAAGATCTCTAGTGCACTTATGGTGAGAGGAATGTCAAATGTTAGGGGAAACTCTCGTGAGAGAGATGAGTCAAGAAGCAAGCCATGTAGGAAAAAGGATATAGAATACTACTTTTGTAAACAAGAAGGAATACATAAAAACAAATTTCTCCAAATGGAAGAACAAGAGAAAATGCAAGAAAGAAAATGAGGATGATGGCAAAGAGAAAACCAAGGTAACGCTTGAGGAGATTAATACATGCAGCAATGATGAAGGTGATGTTTTGTTTATATCCTCCTTTGATGATGCATTCTTTGTTGCCATGCATAATAGCATGAATTAGAACTAGCTTATGGATTTTAGAGTACTCCTTTCATATCACTCCACATAGGGAGTGATTCTCCACTTGTGATACTCGAAAGAGAGAAAGTGTCCATCTTGGAAACAACTATGCATATAACATTGCTGGTATTGGGAATGTAGACTTGTTATTGTCAAATGGTTCTTTTCCTACAACTCCCCCAACAAGAAGGCATTCTTAACATCCATTTGATGCATGATCTAACCTTTTGATGTAGCTACTTCTCTGACAACCCTTATAGTGGCCATTTTTGCCACTAGAACAAAGGTCTTCTCATAATCAACACCATGAGTCTTCACATACCCTTTCATAACCAATCGTGCCTTATAGCGCTCAATAGATCCATCTAATTTATGCTTGACATTGTAAACCCATTTGCAGCCAATAGCTTTCTTGCCTTCAGGTAAGGAATCAAATCCCATGTGCCATTATCCATAAATGCAGTCATTTCTTCATTCATAGCATGATCCTAATACTCATTACCCATTGCATCCTCAAAATAAGTGGGTTCCACATACTGCACAACCTTAGCCATGTATGCATAGTGATGAGATAGATAGCTATCATATGTCAATTGCTACAATGGCTTTCTCACTCTACTTGACTTGCGTAGACCTGGATCACTACCAAGTTCTTTAGCATCCTGTTGTGCCTTTTGTAGACTAGGTGTTTTAATAGATGGAATTCCCAACTCCTCATCCAAGCTCTGCTGAGAGCCATTTGAATCAATATCAACATGAGAGAAACTTGATGATACATCTGTCACAATAGGCGTCCCCAACTTTTTCTTTACCTTTTCTTAACATCTGTGATGTACTTGGTGGAGTTACCTCTAACCTCATTCTACCACTTTAAAGTCTATCAACAGAACCATGACTAGGAAACTCTTATGGTCGAGCCAATATATCTATGATTGCTAACATGTTTTCTACATAGCCACACTCTCATGGTTATCAACCCCAATTGTATTCTATATATTACTATATCAGCTACTCACTTCATAAAAAACAAAAAACTTTCTAATTCTCATCTCACATGTAACAGGGCTATAACATGTGTATCCCTTTTGCTCAAGACAATATCCAACAAATACACATTTTCTACTTTGGGATTCAATTTACTGCACAACTCATCAAGAATATGCACATAAATAACATCCAAATACTTTTACATGAGACATATTTGGCTTTCTACCTGTAAACTTCTCTTTGGGTGTCATTCATGTACACTAGTAGTGGTGTCTAATTGATAATATATACAATAATAACAATTGCTTCAGCCCAATAGTAATGATGCAAGTTTCTTTGTGAGTCACCTCTCTAATATGCATGTTTTTTCGCTCAACAAATCCATTTTGTTGTGGAGTATATCTACACATATATTGTCTTTGTATATTATTTTTCTACAAGAAATAAAAAAACTCATTGGAGAGATATTCTTCCCCTCCATCGGATCTTAGGCATTTAATATGCAATCATATCTCCTTCTCAACCAAAGCCTTAAAGCTTTTAAAGTAAGTGAACACATAACTTTTTTCACTCTTAAAGTAAAACCATACTTTGCGAGTATGATCATCGATGAAGGAAACATGATACCTACAACCACTCAAAGTTGTAGTCTTTGTAGGATCCCACACATTAGAATGTATCAGTTCAAGTGGCTTCTTGCATACATGCTTTTCATGCAAAAATGTATGCCTTGATTGCTTTCCAAGTTGACATGCTTCACATACTTTGTGCATCCCATCAACTCTAAACTTAGCAATCCATCCACAATCTACTTTTATTGCATATCTTTCAGTCTCATTGCACATTCACATGACTAATTCTCTTATGCCAAATTTCAATATCAGCCACAATACCTGAACCATGTGCAAACATGGGAGCATCCATTTCATGCAGACTTACATCAAGAGTAAACAATCTGCCAACACATTTCTCTTTATAATCAATCGTAATCAGTTTTTGAATCTTGTACATAACAACCATCAAATATCAACCGAACCTGCAATCCTTGTTCTACCATCTGACCAAAAGAAACCAAGTTTTTTGTAACTTTTGGTATATTGCAACACATCATCCAAGTACTTAGTTTTGTCATCTTGCATACTCAAAGGAATATTTTCAACATGAGTAATGGGGTGAGCTGTATCATCCCCTGTCTCCACGTAGCCCGAAGACTTTGGACTATACAAGTCTCTAAACCACGCTCTATGAGAAGTCATGTGGTTAGAGGCACCTGAATCTATGTATCATATATCGTTCTTTGATGAACCATCAGTACTCATAGTGTTCATAAAGTGCTACATAACAAACAACTGTTTACTTCTGTCATCATTGTTTCTGCTACTCGATGCATACTTACCTTGCTACTTTTTTCTATTTCTAATTTCAGCTTTCTTTTTTAAGTATTTTTTAGAAATGTGGCCTTTTTGACCATAATGCCAATACTCTCTACTATCACCGAAATTTTTTTGCCTACTAGAGTTTGCACCTTGCCCTCTTTGTCTCCCCCTTCCTCAAAGCCTATCCTCCTCTATTTTGGTGTGTATCATAACCTTAACCACGACGACCACCTTGGCCTCTGCCACAACCTCTACCTCTGTTAGTAGTAATATACATGTTCAGTCTTGTTCTTGCTTTGAGAAGAAGAGAAATCCAAGCCAAGTTTCTTCTTCTGAAGTATCAGTATAGAAATGAAGTTTGCAAAATCCATATCATCCATCGTATTCATAGATGACTTGAAGCTCTTGTAATCATCTCCAAGTCCATCTAAGCATGCATACACAATATCATCATCATCAACTACCACATTGATAGATACAAGAGCTTCCATAATATTCTTGATCTTAAAGGTATAATCATTAAATGATCCTCTTTTCACTTGAGCTGCAGCTTTCTGGCATTTCTATTTACTTTGAATAGTCTTTTCAAACTCTTACATGCAATTGCAGGGGTTCTAGATTCCTGTAAATAGCCCATCATGCTATCTATGACACTGACAGATAGCCAATACATGACTTTACTCTATGTCTTCTCCCAATCTTTCTTAGCCTTTGACTGTTCTACAGTAGCATTTTGTGCAAAAACTTCAGGTGCTATTGCCATGTCTCCTTCAATGTAATTCCAAACACCTTTGCCCTTCAAGAAATTTATCATCCTGAACTTTCCTAAGGTCACTCCTAATATATAATGGAATATGTATAGTGCACGAAAAGAAGTAAGAAGCAAAGAAGAAATGCAAGCTGCCTGGTATAAGTTGCAGCCTGACATAGAGACTGCGTGACTAATATCAAGAAAGTACTTGAGGAACACACTCTTAATAGCTGGGTGGAGTTTACGCTCAGCAAGGTGCTAGGGTTTGCCAAGTGTGAATTTCATTATAAATTTATAGATATTATTAAGAGAAAATGGTAATTTCTATGGGAGAGACTACTCAACCATTGATGCAAGTTAATGAGAATATGGGTTTGCAAGGGATTCAATTAGAGTCTACTAATGAATCAATTGCTACTTTAAAGTAGGCTAAAGCTGAAAGTGGGATGCTTGAGGGTAGAAAGGTGACTGTATTGGCTAAGAATTCAATTATTTCCAGCACTACACATAGGGGAATAAGATACGATCCTTTGATAGAGGATATGCAAATAATGTATTGAGAGAGGGTATACAAGATACTCATGCCTTGTCCAATGCATTACCAATAGATGATATTGTTACTCAAGATGTAAATGAGATGGATGCTTTGATGACTTTTGATGGGAAGGAGTCAAAATTCTTGCACGAAGTTGAAGATGTGAATTATGCAGGATATATAGTATGTAAATAGGTTGAGGATGTGTATGACAAAGCAAAGGTGGGTGAATACCTTTCACAAGTATTTGCTTCTATGCAAGGTATATAAAGCACGATGATAAAGACCAAACAACCATGTATTTTTATGTATGATCACAGAGGGATTGAATGTATGATTATGGAGGATATAGATATTCAAGTGCATGATCTAGGTGAATGCTTTCATGAGGTCGACTTATATGGGAAGATGTAGTGGACTTTTGCTCTTCATGGTCTTTGTGTATTGCCATATGTGATATATGGACCATATGGACCAGGAGAAAGCATGTGGTTTGTATGTATGAATTATTGGGTGATTATGATTTAGCCTTTTCAGCCAAGAGGAGGTTATGAAAGCATGATATTGCAGTTGCCCGTTTAAAGAAGAATTGGAATTTTAAATCACATCCAAACTAAGCTTTTTCACCTTAGGAAAAAACCTACGAAGTCTGGTTGTGATGCAAGTCAGTATGCAATAGTTACAGGCTTTGGAAGGTTGATGTCTTACTTGGACTATACACAAGAAAAGAGAGTTGCAAGCTACACCAAAATTTTTTGGGGTAGAATATTCTAGAATTTGGTCCTAGTGTCTTCACAGAAGTTGTAGATGAGCTATAGTTTTGCAGAAGAAAGTTTAGAAATCCGAATTATAAATCAAAAGTTATGAATAGATTGCAATAGGTGGTTTTGATTGATAGTTTTCAAAGTAAGGAGTGATTAACTTTATGGGTATAAAGTATTTTCACCAAAATTTGGATGATAATGTTAGGAATCATGTGATGGGTGGACTTGCTTGAGCTATTGCACCAAACACAGACCATACACACAAGAGGAAGCTCGTTTAAGAACACAAGAAGAAAGATGGAGGCCCAAATGTTTTCTTGCTGGTTTCTTTTTCTTTTCTCGCACATAATACAATGTACACAAAGTATACATGAGACACAACATAAAGGAAAGTGACTTACTGAGGCAAACAATGTATAATTGGCTATACTAATCAACTCGTGCTATAACTATGCCAGTTATAGGTATGTGCAACAAACCAAATATAATAAGTGATAAGTTAGTGGCCATATAAGGATCATAATGACCACCGATGTGTGAAGTGTAGACATGCAAATCCATCTAACTAGGTAGTCCATTATCAATATTTGCATCTGTTGAGCTTGCCATCTTCACACTCCCCCTCCAGCTCAACTATATCTCTACAACTCCGTGTAAGCTTCAAAATTTTTGAAGCTTCTCTATACCCAATGCCCTAGTGAAAATGTTAACTATTTGATCCGAGTGTGTGATGATAGATACTAAGTTAATCTCTTCTACAAGTACTTGCTCTCTCACAAAGTGGTAATGCACCTCAATATGTTTTCTCCTAGGGAACATTAGCTAACTATATGCTTCTCATGTTATAGGGTTGTCCCGATAGCAAGGCGTTATCCACTAGCGATGATCGGATCGTCCTCCCCTCCAAGCTTTGACTTTCGCAGTAAGATGCTGTTCTCCGACAGCCAAAGAGGCTCACTACTGAACCAGCCTTCCTACTATTCAAAGTCCCCCCTTCAGTTAAACAACAGATAGGCACTCCCACAGAAGAAATTCAACACCCTGTCACGCTTTACTCCAGCACTGATTTAATGGAGTTGCATGCCTTCCGTCAGAATTGGTTGCGTCCTTTCTTCACGTGCTCTTCCACGTAGAGTGGCTGACCCACAAGCAAGCACATGGTCTTGTGTAATTACGGTGGTGGTGATGCAGGCCGCTTGTTTAAAACAGCCGACTTCTGAAGGTCTGTCACGGCCTGTTCTAACGACACTCCAGTTGTTTAGCGTTCTCCAGCACAACCACGAAATTATTTTAGTCTTCCTCCTATACTAGCCACGTGATGTCTGCGTTGACGGAAGATGGCGGCTCTTTCATCTTGCTAGCTCGGGCATCCCCCAAGCAGTCCTGTGAAGTTTGTATCTCGACTGCTTCCACCCCGTCTGTGAATCGGGATTCGGCATCCCTCTCCATCAAACGATCCTCTTGCTTCCAGCACCTTCGTCCTCCTTGACTCTCTCTTCACATGAAAGCTTCTAACATGCTATTTTTGGCCTTTGGATAAGGCTCACTATAGCCCTGTTCTCATGCCTCTATGTACACACAAACTCAACCACAAGTACACATATGCATACCGCATACACACATCTAACACCCCATACATTTATTAAACTACATCATGCACACCTAAAGGCAAGCATAATCAACGTACACCCATATACTAATAGTGCATGAATTATACAAAACAATATACATACCATAGTAGGCTCCATCTAGGCACATAACAGGAGAAATAATATACATACCATAGTAGGCTCCATCTAGGCACATAACAGGAAAAACAATATACATACCATAGTAGGCTCCATCTAGGCACATAACAGGAAAAATAATATATTGGTAGACACCTCCATACTCTTTATGGACCATACATACATAAATACCCCATACAAATATTTAGTATTAAACAAAATCTCTCCTCCTCTTCACCTCTTAGATTGTGTATAGAACTACTCTCACCCCATCTCCTCACACTACTCATTGAGTGGAAAAGAAGCCTAGCTCCTTGCACTAATACCCACATCACCGGCTTCTACACGACCCTCTTTGATCCTAGCAAAATAATGATGCTTTGTGCCATTGAAGTATTGCAGATGCTCACACACTCTTCCTTCTCAAATAAAATGCAATGAGAACAAATGCCATGCACCTCAAACACACTACTTCACTAAGGAAATATGGATGCAAAGAAAATCTCATCCCTAGCCTACCTATTGTGCTCCATGCTTCATGCATTTATGCACACATAAAGGTTCATTGATTAATTATAGTCCTTTAACACTCAACACCTCACTTCTCATTGGAAAGATGAACTACATCTTTAGCCCCCCTCTTGCTAGCAGTGATGATGATAGATTTCAATATATGAGTCCCTCTCTCAACTTGTGGAGTCCTCCACGACCCTCATCTTACCCAATCTTCTTACCCTCTCTAGCTAGGGTTCCTTGAGTGTATGAATTTCCATTTGTGCAATGCCATCAAGTGTGTGCACAATGATGGTACTCACTCAAGTGCTTCTACATCTAAATTTACTAGATATAGCTCCAGTTGGCCTCATGCCATGCATTGCTTCATGATTGTGCAAGTCAATACATGCTCACCCCTAGTGGCATGGCAATATTTGAAAAGATGGGGTATATGAAGGCCTAGTGTAATGCTCAAGACAAGTGTAGTGATGTGCTCAGTGACCAAGCCCTAATGGGTGCATAATTCAAGGATAGGAAATACAATCCTCTTATAATATTTGTTGCTTATCTTATCCTTCTTTTGATCTCCCCTACATATTGCTAGCTCAAAAATAAATCTAGGTGAAGGCACATCCTTTCCTCTCTCAAAAACAAAACACAACAAAGCTAATGTCCAAACTTAGATTCTCGCCTACTACATAATGGCCATCAAGAAAAAAACAACCATCAAAGGGACAATTTCATTCTAGCAAAAAGATCCCTCAACATGCGGGATGTTGTATCAAAACTAGTGAAGAGACAAAGAAGAAGAGAGATGTTGGCCATGCCTAGCCCATCACTCAACATGGGTATTAGAGCCAAATAGATTAGGCAGTTGTCTCCCATGCCTTCTGCAAATTCTTCAAAAGACAATGCCATGGATGAGCTTAAAAAAGATATATGGGATTTGCTAATCAAGCTTGTTAAGCTTCAAGAGTCAAGGAAAGCTTCTACTTTGAGCGAAGACCGTGCTAGGGAAGATTTCGTCCATTATCACATATTGTGTGACAGTACACATCATGATTGCAGAGACTATGATTCATATTGAGATGGTTTAAGAAAATTTTTTGAAAGGATGGGAAGATTCATGCAAACAAAATTGGTATTCCCACTTCGACAAACTTCAGGAATGGTGGTATGCAGAAGATTTTTGAAGGTCTTGTAGTGCAAAAAATATATATACCCATAGATGTTGCTATCTATAGGTTGCAAATGGAGACATCTCTAGCTTCTAGTGCAGGTTAGAAAATAGTTTATGGACCCATGCCATGCAAACTTCTAGTAAACGTAAAAGTGCCAACAACGTAGCGAAATGATCTAGGCCAAAGTATTTGAGACAAGGCTGGGTGAGATTCCCATATGGATTCCAATTTTGTTTATGATTATTTGGTAAAGCAACAAAACACATATGCAATAGTGGAAGATAAAAGATAAAGAGATTATGGGAATCCATAGACCTCAAAGAGGGTCACTAGAAGGGGTAGTAGGACAGAGGCTAAGCAGTCTATGCCTTCTACTAGACTTGATCCAGAGCAAAACATGGAAGATGTGAGGAATCACATGGTGGGGAGACTTGCTTGTGCTCTTACATCATACACATAGGAGGAAACTCACTCAAGAACACAAGAAGAGAGAGGGAGGCCAAATATCTTCTTGCTAGTTTCTTCTTCTTCTTTTACACACAATACAATGTACACAAAGTATGGATAAGATGCAACATAAAGAAAAGTGGTCTACTATAAATATACCAATTGCAGGTAAGTGCAACAAACTAAATATAATAAGTGATAAGACAGTGGCCATGTGAGGATCATAATGATCACTGACATGCTAAGGGAACATGTGTGGACCCATCCAACTAGGCGGTCCATCATCAATGACCGCACGTGTTGAGCATGTCATCTCAACATCCCTGAAGCTCAACTTTATCTCTATAGCTCCAAGTAAGCTTCGAAATTTTCTCGGGGAAGTTACTATATGTATATCCTCTACATCACTTGCGTTCAAGACTTATTTACAAATATCCTTATCTGTGAATTTTTCTTGAATAAAACATAACCCTTTTCTATTCAATCTATAAATAATCCCTTTATATTACACCCTTCTGTATGTTTAAAAATGTATAAAAATGATATTTTAAAAATAAATTATTTTGAACCCACGTGATGCACACATATATTCATGAGTAACTTACCCAAGGAAAATTTCAAAGCTCCTTTGCACCCAATGCCTTCGTAAAAATGTCAACTATCTGATCATGTGTGCTGACATATATCAAGTCAATCTCTCCTACAAGTACCTTCTCTCTCCAAAAGTGGTAAGGCACCTCAATGTGTTTTATCCTAACATAAAATACTAGGTTCCTAGCTAATTGTATGCTACTCATGTTATCATAGTGAATAACAACTGGACCATCTTCCTACACATCCAAATCACCCAATAACTTTTGCAGCCATACCACCTCACATGCTGCCATAGCAGTATCTCTATACTTATCCTATGTACTTGATAAAACAATTGTAGGTTGCTTTTTGCTACTTCACATAACTATTGCGCTACTAAGGGAAAACATGAATCTGCTCGTAGATCTTCTATCAAACATGCTACTATCCCAATCTGCATATGTCTATCCAAACACATGTATATCCTTACCTACCTCATAAAGATGCCCATAATGTAAAGTGGACTTCACACATCAAACTACATCCAAATGAGTCTTTCTAGATGTGGGAGCCTTTGTTCAACCGCCAAGACCCACGGACCACTTATTGCTTCAAGCGTTTCAAGCGAGCTCTAATAGCTATCTCTCACCTAGCCGATGCGCCATTGATCCTATGAGTGTAGTGAGCTTACCTTGATGTCGATACGAGTTGCCTCCTCTCTCACACACCCCGATAGCTCCATGATCCTAGATGGGAGCTCAAGTATCCTCAAGCCTCCTCCATCTCCAAGCTCCATCCTCCATAGCCGTGCACGCAAGAAAAGAGAAGAGAAGAGAAGAAGAGAAGAGGAGATGGTGAAGAGCTTCACCCTCTTGATCCCTCACTCTCACACACTCACTCCCTCACACTCTCACACTCCCTCTCTCAAGAGCACACACGAGCAAGAAGATGAGGATAAGAGAAGAAGAAGAGAGCTCTTGTTAGCCACACACCAAAAGAATGAGCTCTCATTCACTTTTTAAACTTTATATATACAAACCCTAAAATCCCATGGGCACCCATCCCTTTTTTACATGACCGGACCTTGTGGCAAGGTCTTTTTTCCATTTCCCTCTTCTAGCCTTATGCCTCTAGCCTACACCCATCTAGTATTTTACAATTGGCACAGGAGGGAGCATAACGCTCTTTTACAAGAGTTTTCCGAGTTTTTTGAGGCGCCCTTCATTTAAAATTGCGCTTTTTGCCCTGGCTTAGCTTTGGAGGTCGCCTACTTGTCTTTGCTCTTTTTCCTTTTTTTTTTGCTTTTTTCTTCCTTTTTTCACCATCTCGACTTTGGGGTTATTTCGACTTTGGGGTTAACATTACCCCCCTCCTAGACGAGTGCCAGTCCTATTATGCTGTGAAATTTCTGTCGGAGGAGCCAAATAGGTATTGCGTGGTTGACGGGGCCCCCGAAGTCGGTGGTTTGTTGCTTTCTCTTGTTTTTTGAAAGGAGAAGGTGCGGTGTTGTTCCTAAGGGGAGTGGTTACCTCATCGTGTTCGTGCATTGTGCTCGTGCTAGTAGAATGGGGAGGTGGGTCTAATCGCAGGCGAGCTTGGGTGATGTCCCACACTTGAGGACCCCATTTGTGCCAAGGGAGGTGCGGTGCAAGTGGCTTAGGGTAACAGGTCTAACCATAGGTGAGCGTTACCTCCCTAGGTATGTCCTGCCCTTGATGTGCCCTAAGCGTGAAGTGGGGGAGAAAAAGGGCTAGGGGGTTGGGAGTGGAGCCGGCCCATCGAAGCCACTGAACACGCCTAACTTAAGAACCCCTAGGTGCAGTGATCGTGCTTTATGTGGTGGCAAGTGCTTCTGCAAGTGGGCAATGTTGTCCAGTCAAAGTGGAGAGTGTTTTTCGTGGTGTTCTTTTTTTAAAAAAAATTACAGTAGTGGAATGACAGCCAGGCCTAATTGTCTTCATTTGAATGAGGGGGGAAAGGGAGTCGGATAGATTTGCGTAAAAATTGGTGGCTTTGCATGTATCCTTTCAGATTCATGCGGACGTGGAGAGAGGTGGTAAAGAGGAAGGGGTGATTACACCTAGTAAACTGGCTGTCATTCATGTCCTCTAGTAGAGCTAGGCAAAAGGAGGGGAGTAGGCTAGCTCTCATCATTAGGCATGCCATAGCACAACTATCAATAACATTGGGATCAAAAAAGGGGGGGCAAGCCATTCTCTTGCGGTGTCGAATCTTGCTTGAGTAATAGCTTAAGAAGCCTAAGGTAATTACATGTAGTTATAAAGGCAAGATCTGGACAGGCAGAGAAGTCTGCGAGAAAGCGCGTCATGGTGTCACTTAGGCTTCCTAAATAAAAAAGGAGGGCATGCTCGAAGGAGGTGGCATTGGAGTTATAGATGATGGGGAAGTCATGCCGCCTGTGGAGGGTGGCAACAAAATCCACGCCTACCCTACGAGGATACACCATGAATGTGGGGTCGTTCCTCTCGTAAGGTAGGGTGTTGCAAAATGCCATCTAGGCGAGTATGTTAATATCGCATATTCGCCTTCTCCAGAGAGGTTGGCAATTGTAACCCCTTACAATGTGTGGCACCTCGAACACCTTGTCTTGCCAAAACTCAGATTCCTCAGTGCCCCACAGAGTGGGGGTCTTTGCCCTGTCTTCCAGCCATTTTTTACCTAGTCGGCTACCAGCCGTGATCACCTCCTCCATTACTTGAATTGGTAAGACCCTTCTTAGGCTGTTAGGCATGAGAAAACTGAAAGTAAAAGGGTCATTTTCGATTTCCTGCCATTCCCAGATTACCAGCTTCACGTGGAATTGCGTTGGGAAGTCATCGGGGCATGGTGGAAGGGATGTGGATGGCTGCACAACTGGTTTAACTTGCAACTTCCTTCTAGCTTCTTCCACTAATTTTCTCCGTCGCTCCTTGAGCGTGGTTTATCTGTCCGGGGGTGGGTCGAGTTGTTGTTGTTCTTCTAAGCCCAGCCTAACCTCCGCAAGTTGGGGTGGCATATGTAGCCCCACATGTAGGGCTCTATGTGCGATGATCAGTTTCTTCTGCACCATCTCCAATGACTCCTTTCCCTCCGGTCGGGTTGTGTCCAGTAATGTGTTGAGAAAGGCCTGTTACTAGGCAGTGAAGGCTATCTGGGCGACGTCCGCTTTGCTTTCTGCCAAGATTTTTTCTTTCTCCACTAAGGCGAGGCGCCACGCCAGTGCCTTTAGCCGTTTCTCATTCTGCATGGCCCATTCCTGGGCCCTTTTGCTCATTCCTTCCATGCTCTCCCCCTACTTTTGTGCTAGGGTTATGAGCTTCTGCTCCTGGGCTCTGAGTTCTTTGCTCATATTCTCATATTATTTCCTTTCGAGGTGTAGTTGATCAGTCATGGACTCGATCTCTTTTCACTATTTCTCCCTCTCTTGTCTTCTCTCCTCTTCTTTGGCGCTTAGTTTCTCCATCATTTGCTCAATGGTGGCAGTTCTTGCCTCCAGTTCACCATGTTACATCAAGAGGAGCTTGTATTCCTGTTGCATTTGCACAAGTTCTTGATTTTCGTCCTCAAGCCGTTGTTTGTAGCTTTCTTCCATGTCTTGTTTTGCTTTCAATTCTTGCTTGAGGTCAAATATTTGAAGTTGTTGCATGGCTATGATGCGGGTTTTCTCCAGTTGGAAGGTGGCCAGTGACTCTTTCTCTACCACCAACTTAGCCACCACCACTCTCTTTTCCTCCTTTGCCCTCTCCAATTGGGAGAGCAGCTCGGCAACGTATTCATTGTAACTGGCTAGTGACATCATTGTTGTGTGGGTGGGGGTGGTTGAGGCCTCCAAATGCAGAAGCTTCTGGTCCTGCCTCGATTCTGCAGCCATGGTTGGCCTTTTTGGCCCCGTGGTCATGGTTTCCGTGCTCTTTCCTTGGGTCATTTCTTTACTGATGAAGTATTGCATCCAGGCCACCAGGTTGGAAACTTCCAAGCTGGTGGGGATGCTAGGGGTGAGCATAGTGGGTTCAGTGGAGGGTGCCATGAGGGTGGGGATAGGATGGAGGGGTGCTTTGCCATTGCCTTCCAAGACTGCGGGCGGCGTGGCTTCTAGTGCCTGCACGCTAGAGCTAGGCCCTTCTTCCCTCAACTGGTTCCAGGCTTCTGGATCATCTGCCTTGCATTGTTGCTCAATGGACAAGCGTATGGCCTCCGCCAAGTCCTCCTCTTCCTTTATTCCTAACTCCTCTTCTTCCTCCGCAGCTCTTCTTTGCCTTTCTTTTTCGGCCTTTTTGTATTCTTCCTCTAGTTTCTCTTTTTCTTCTTGCTCTTCTTTTCTTCTCCTTTCAGCCTCTTGCCTTGATGCCTTTTTAGCCCGCTTGACTTGCTCAGTTGTTTCTTCTTCTTCCTACTGCCTCGGGGGCGTGGCCTATGAGACGGGGCAGAGGACTGTACAGGAGACCCCGATACGTGTGGCAGTTTGGAACAGCAACGGCTCCCTATGGTCACGACCGGACAGACTTGAGGAGACTTTACCCGACCATGATGTTATATGCCTCACAGAGACACATGAGAGCCCAGAGAGAGGGCTCCCACGCATTACAGGATTTGAGTGGGTATCTGCATACCGGGCTACTACTAGGCAGAGCACATCTAGGGGCTCAGGAGGGGTGGCAGTTCTATTCCGTCAGGGGATACAGAGACATATCCAGTTAGTGAGACAAGATGAGGAGGCCAGTTACATATGGATCAGAGTGTAGATATCAGATGAGGCTACTTTTCACCACGAGGGTCCAGATATGCTACTACGCAGGGTGATATTCAGGCCAGAGATTCCCCCTCCCCTTATTCACAACTCTCAGAGGACATTATTCTGTGTTCTAGTTTGGGTGAGGTCTTCCTTATGGTGGACTTCAACGAGCGCACACAGAGCCGACAGTGTGAGAGTTTTGATATGGAGCAGCCAGAGATCATGAGAGCATTAGACCCTCAGGAGTTGGGGATCAGTAGGGAGTCAGCAGATACTGGGCCACATGCCACAGGGTATGGAGGGCATTTACTTGAGCTTGGTAGTAGATATCATCTCGTTATTTATAACGGGATGGCACGATGGCCATATTCAGGAGGTCTTACATGCTTCCCACATGGGGGGGCGAGAGTACTGTAGATTATCTGCTCGGACCGATCGATGGGATGCATACTATCGATTCCTTCGGCCTTGGGAGACTTCCACTTGGTGCTGATCACACCTTTCTCAGTTTCCCACTCCTCACCTCATTACCATCACCACCTGCAGATATCATACCCCACATGCATACTACCATACACTTCACTCATGAGCTCTCACATGTTTACTCACAGCATCTGGAGGAGCACATCACGTCACTTGATCCATACGCACCCCTTGATACACTGACCACTGATATCACACGCATTCTGCATGATTCTGCTACACTCAGTTTTCCACATCACACATACACGCACCCCCCTCGGACCGGTACCATGCCACAGAACAGGTGGTATGATGATGAGTGCAGAGATCTACGTCGACAGCTACGCGATTTGGAGGCCAGAGGAGAGATCACACACAGACAGGCGCAGAGACGCATGCACCGCTTGACCCGCCGTAAAAAGCGGGAATGGGAGGAGGAGAGATATTGGGATATATACCACTTTCTTATGAGTAGAGATTGTGCAGAGGCATGGAGGCAGATCAGAGAACCACGCTCACCCACACCGATACATGACCCTGCAGTATGGCATGGATACGCACAGAGTTTATATCATGTACCTGCACAGCCGCTGATACCCACACCATGTACACCGAGACCAGGTATTTCATCTTTTTTCACCACTAGTATGGTGAAACATGCTATCTCACGGTTACATCATGGCCGCGCTCGAGACCAGTTTGATCTTCAGGCAGAGCATATTATATATGGCAGAGACACATTGGCTCCACTCATTGCTCACCTCTTCAACTGTGCATTGTCTGAGGGGTTCCCTGACTCGTGGACAGAGCACACCATTGTACCTATCCACAAGTCAGGGGATCCTATGGATCCTAACACATATAGGACCATCATGATTGGGCCAATTTTGTCCACACTTTATGGCACGGTGATGGAGGAGGAGCTCAGCACGCTAGCAGAGAGAGAGTGCATGCGCACACCCGGATAGGCAGGGTTCAGACGGGCATTTTCTACCATAGACCACATCTTCACTCTCTGTTGTCTGATCGACCACACACGAGTGAAGAAACAGAGATTGTACTATTTCTTTGTGGATTTCCACAAAGCCTTTGACACGGTTCCGAGAGAGAGGCTTTTCATATGCCTACTTGATCTGGGGGTGGATGATGACATGATGTGGGGTATTTATGCACTATATGAGCGGGTTACTGGCAGAGTCTGATGTCCGGGAGGTATATTAGATCCCCTTGTGAGCACCATTGGTGTGAAGCAAGGATGTCCACTCTCACCGACTCTATTTGGGCTATACATTGATGAGATAGCAGAGTTTATTCAACAGCGAGCCGGTGGAGGTATAGATCTCAGTGGAGCCACAGTTCATATCTTACTATATGCAGATGACATTGTGTTGGTCTCAGACTTAGCTCAGGGATTACAGCAGCATTTATTAGCATTGGATGATTTTTGCATACAGAGAGGCATGACAGTGAACCTTGGTAAAACCAAGGTTCTTATATTCCATACATCAGCTCAGATACGCAGACAGAGTATTTTCATGGCAGTAGGAGGGAGTATTGAGGTCACTGGATCATATGTATATTTGGGAGTCACCTTTACAGCAGCTTCAGGGACTTTCTCGATGACACAGGCAGCTCGTGACCGCCTCACTAGAGGATACTCAGCATTGGCTCTTATGGAGCGACAGTGTCATCAGGCACATTTCTAGGAGCCCCGCACCAAGGGGTGGCTCTTTGATACTCTAGTCACTCCAGCACTGATGTATGGAGCAGCTATATGGGGGCCAGGCCTTGCCGATTATGTATGGACATTGATGGAGAGACCTCAGGTGATCATGATATCTAGATTGATTCACAGCAAGGCCTCAGTCCCACATGACATTGTGCGAGCAGAGCTTGCCACACTGCCCATGCTAGTCGAGGCATTATTTCAGACAGTCTGCTTTCTACACAGATTTCAGGATTGGACAGAGATCGCATTGCATATAGAGCATATATGGCATCTCAGGAGATGGCTCGAGCAGGGGATACCACATCATGGTATGCACAGACTAGAGCTTGGTTTGACATACATGGGCTGGACATTGATAGACTCCCACCTCTTCTATATGATACTCAGGCTCCCACTTACACCCTCTCTCTCTCTGAGAGGAACAGAGTCATCAGAAAGAAGATATGGCATATTTATATACAGAGGACATGGGTCAACCCTGCACAGCCACTGCCATCGAAGATGGCACATTATTATACACAGTTCTTGAGGATATCAGAGCAGGGATTCATAGAGATTCCGAGATATATGCAGATCTATATGCCACATCGATTGAGAGTTCTTATTGGAAAGCTCAGGGTATCATCACATCAGCTTATGATTGAGAGTGGCAGAGCCAGTGGCATCCCGCGGGAGGAGAGGATATGCCCCCTTTGCAGATTAGAGATGGAGAGTGAGGAGCATTTTGTTCTCAGATGCCCGGCATACTCAGAGTTGAGATCTAGATACACATTGAGCAGCTCACTTCAGGAATGTATGACTGATATGGATCAGAGATCATTTGGCCATTTTTTGGGAGAGGCATGGCACATCAGAGAGCAGAGCACACAGTAGGTCCTAGTCAGAGAGGGGCCCACCCAGACGACTATTACACAGTTCTTTCAGACCGATAGAGTGAGAGCTACTGTACCAGCCTCCAGCCAGACCTCCGGGCTCACACTACAGCAGGCTGAGGACTAGCGTACCCGACGACGCCGCACGAGGATTCGTGGGTTTCCGACCCCACAGCCACACTGATAGGAGATCCGGAGGATTCTTGATCTACATCGACAACAGATTGAGATCCGACGACACTCGACACATTGGATCTCAGATCTCCAGTTTGCTCTTCCTCCACCGCCGATGTACCACATCCTGCATCCAAGAGGGATCACCTGCTATTAGCGACTTCGACGACTGCTACTACATCCCAGGATAGTATATCTCCCTGCATCTGTTACATATACACATCGCACCACTTTATCACAGCCGACAATTGTTCCCCTATCACAGCTGACATTTGTTCCCCTTTTGTAGCCATTATCTGGAGTACCAGAGCTACATACGCACATACACATACACGACACTTATCACACTCACAGCACCGTATTTTCAGTTTTCAGTTTTTAGCTTTTCATTCAGCACTTTTATTTTGGATAGCTGGACCTCATCAGTTGTATCACAGTTTGTCTCATAGGCCAGTTTTGGTCTTTAGAAGACGTTAATATAACTTTCTTTCTTTCTTTCTCTCTCTCCTAGGCCTCCCTGAGGGATTGTCTTTTTTCTTTTTCCAAATCTTCCTTCTCCTTCCTACGGCCTTCATCCAGATTCTTTTTCTTCTGTGCTGCCTTCTTCTTGGTTTCCTTGACCTGCTTTTTGCTTGATTGCTCTTCTTGCCCCTGTCCTTCCTTATTGGTCTTAGTCCTGTCGCTTAACCTCTCTTGGTACTTATGAGGGGATGACCTCTCAGGCGTTTCCCCTTCCCCCTCTTCTGCATTCTGCATCTCTTTTATGGCCTCCTCGATGAGCGCTGTTAAGATGCTTCCATAGGCGATGAACGAGGCTTTGGAGAAGGCCTTCTTTCTTTCTGTGGCCTTAGACGTTGGGGATTCTCCTCCTGTGGGTATGCTTCCTAAGGCCAGCGCTCTGGTTGCCTGGTCGATGGTTTTGCGCACATAGCCATTCCAATCGACTTCATGCAAGGTATGAGACGCCACATTCTCCAGTACTACCAGCTCACTGATTCGGTGCATCAATGCGTTGTAGTGCTGGGGCTGGAAAAGAGCGCATGTATAAGTTTTGCCTACAATCTGGTTTCTGCATCGGGGATATCTTGGATGCTGATGCCGTCGTTTGTCAGCACATCCTCCTTTCTCATCCCCAGCATGGCATATACATCTCTCTTTTGCTTCTTTTTCATTTCCGGTTCTAGTCCCAGCGCCTTTTCCACCAAGGTGGGGTTAAATGGACCAACACTTTCCTTGATTTGTGTCCCCTTCCTATTTTGATGGTGCCGTAATCGTTGTCGGAGTCGTAAGACCTGAGAAATTCCACACAGCTTGTGTGGTCGGGTTCTTGTGCAAATCTTTCCAAGTACTTGCTGAAGTTACAGTTTCAACGACTCTCCTGGCTGCCTCTTCCTTGGCCACTAATCCTTCTATATTATGAATAGTTCAGAATTTTAATTGGTTGTAGGCGCGGCTCTCCAAGGTGATGCTATACTGCGCTCTCTCTTCCTCCGTGAATGGAAGCCGATGGGCACGATCTTGTTGCGACATCTTTCATTCCTGTCATACACTGGAATTTGCATTAGTTCTTTCCGCATAGTGATTTGCTGATTGCTGAAAAAAAAGAGAAACTCTATGCTTTTTGAATGAATTCATTAAGAACCATTGTAGATTTTCATTTTCAGCCTTTAGCTTTTTGCCCGTTTTTCATAATATATGTGTATGTGTTTCACTAATTTTGATTTGGTTGGCCTGATTTGATTCACCTCACCCCCTCCCCTTCTTACTTGAGAAGAATTCTTCTTAGGATTTAGGGTCAGAAGAGCAAGGGCGTTTGGTATGGTGGCGTAGAAGTTACTTGTGAAGGAGCTAATCATAGAACTGGGGGTTGTATTCTAAGTGAGCTTCATGGTCCAGATCAAAGGGTTAAATTCTTGGACTGTTTCAATGACCATAATGGACTGTTTTTAGCTAGTTCTTTGTTATGAACAATAGTGAATTATTTGCTACAAGCATAGGTATTTAGACCTCAAAATACTCACAAAACATCTTAGACATTTATCACTCCATGTGATAGTTGATACCTATCCAATTGGGCATTATAAGTTGCATACACACCAAGCAAAGATGGCACACACCCTTTCCATTGACTGTAACCATCTGAAACCTTGCTATAACTAGCAAAAAATATGTCCAAACCTTAAGTGTTTATAGCTCATAACCTTCATAAACCATCCCATAATCATGTGGCATCATCCAACAATTAATGGCCAAGATGATCACTCTCAAGATGATCACATATATCCTATTGATACTATTATCTTTGTTAAACATCCATTGATGTTTAAGTATGCCAATGCCATTCATTTGATGGCTGAAAACTCCAGATAGTTGCAAGCAAACACATGCACAATCTTTCTATAGTTGTAATATTTTTGCAACGAACTATTTCTATAGTTGTAATATTTCTGTAATAGTTGTAATAGTTCTCGCGCAAAAAAGGTTCAAAGTAACCTCCCGCAATAGAAAAACATTGGCCTAAGTGCTTCCTCTACGTGCATCAACAAACACCAGCCCCGCATTGTGTATAGGAAGCCGTGGCTCGAAACCATAGCCCACGCGGGAACACCCCTTCAAGGGGGAAAAGAGATAATTGATAATTTTTGCAATTTTTTTAATGTGATAACTCCGTCCCCTTCAGCCGTTGCATGGTGGGGAGAGGGAGTATGAGTAAGTGGTGGAGGGGCATGGGGAGGAGGCATGCAACTTGCCACTTGTGTGGCTGTCCCCCCCTTCACACTATATATGAACCCCCCCTCCCCAAGCTTGAGGAGAGGGGGACTGATTGTGCTGCCCGTTGCTACCACCATAGCTGCCCGCCGTAGCTAGTTTGCTGCCGCCAGGCTACTGCGCCCCTTCCTCGCCACCATCATCATCATCGTCGTCGTCGTCGTCGTCGTCGTCATCATCATCATCATCATCATCATCATCATCATCATCATCATCATCGTCGTCGTTGTCCTCGTCGTCGTTGTCATCATCCTCATCATCTTCTCTCTCCACATTATCTACCTGTATTACAGAAGCTTGGAAGCTTCTATTGAAGCTTTCCTAAGCCCAATTCACCCGTTCTTTCCGAGTTTCTAAAACCGACTTTGGAAGGCCCGATTCCTACGAAGGGAAGTAAATTTGCGGGTAGTAGGGAGTTTTGGAAATCGGATAAAAGGGCAAGGAGAGTTCGCTAAGTCGAAATCTGCTACGTCAATGGCTCCTGAGCAAAAGGTGAGAGGAGCACACGCGGGAGCTCCCAACCGGAGTACGAGAGTGCACAACGGCTCGATTCTTAATGCCCAGGTTCTGATAATATTCTCGCATGAAAAAGATGCATTAAGCATGTTTTTAATTCTCTAGGGAAATTTGAATGCATTGGGAAATTTATATACTCATTCGTTCTACAAAATTTAGTTGCATGTCAAGTGTTTGCAATTGCTTGCACTTCCGTGGTTAAGGGTAGTTGAAATTCTGAACGTATGATGTATAAGTAAAAAACAAGGAATTGTGAAAAGGCATCTTTGTTGCATCGCGCAAAGGATAGGCCATAAACACATAATGCACTTACGTAGTAATTTCCTAGTTGTGACTTGTGTATAAAATAATCGTAGACACCCGTTAAATGATGTTTGAATAGTTGCAATGCATGGAAAGGCTTTATGTACTTTGAAAATCGCATGCGATGATAATTACATTCTAGGTTGGGTGAAGTGCTAAAGAAAGGATTAAGTCAATGATGGACTCATGGCATTCACTCATGCATGGAGTTCTTTTATCAAAGTTTGAATGTATCTTCATTGAAAATATTAAAGCTTTGATTTCGTTGCATTGATGTAGGGTTTATAAGAGTTAATTCTGATTGTCAATCATTATAGTACAGGGCAAGGAAAAGAAAGATCTCTGTAGATCCTTAAGCTGCATAAATGCAAAAAGGTTCATGGTCACGAAATTGCATGGAATGATGCATCTCACCTATCTTGCAGTTACTTACATCTTTTAGGGGAAAGTACTTGCAAATTTAGAAGAAAGTATTTGCATCTTTAAAAGGAAAGATCATCTTAAATCATGGGTTGGTTATATCAACTAAGTAATTTGCATATAATTGAATAGCTTACATGAGAATCGTAAAGGTATGATTAGTTAGTATATGACGATCACCTCAATATGCTAGGTAGGATTAAGCTATGATAAAATTCTGCCTAGTATCGCACTTGGGTTGCCGACTTAATACTTCCAATCTTAAAGGTCCTACCCATAGTTACAAAGTGTTAGGATTATTTAAACAGCGTGCAAGAACGATCTAGGGTTCTCACCCTAAGGATCAATTGATCAACCAAATTAGGGCCACGACGTTGCCCAAGATTTATTGTCTGTAATTTAAGGAAACCTAAGGTATTGACAATTTGGGTCAATAGGGTATAAAGCCTAACCCAAGGAAAGAGAGTAAACAAGCAACTCAGCTTATGAAACCCTTGGGATCTTGCCAAGTCACGATTGATCCAGGATGAAATGCTACAAGCATTCGAGGAGAAGGAATTATACCTTAGCAGTTGGCCGTATAAACAACCACTGGAATGTTCTTGATTGTACACTTAGGTGCACTATTTGTACTTCTTTGCTCAAAGAAATAATTCAGGAAAAAATAACTAATGATTCAAGTTGAAAGCCTGGAGGGAGAGGGAGTACCAGTTACCTCCGACTGTCTACATGACCCTATCCAAGGGGGTTGTGAACTGCGCCGGGTATGTGGACCGAACCCACCGCGAAGGTCTCTCTGTGGTGCTACTTGGAGTAGGAGGATGCTTCGGTGCTAGGGCAGGCTCTGGCCATAACCCCTTGCCTCTAGATCCTACACAAGAGGCCGACGTGACTCAAGATGGGATCTTGAGGACCGCGTACTAGTTAACGGGCGGAACTTTGAATAAAAATCCTGGAGGATTGCTCGAATAGCCTTTGGGTGGATTATTTAGTGTATTCCAAAGACTGATAAATAAAGATCAAATGTTAAAAAGAAACTTGCTTGGCATTGTTTTTCTATGTCAGTGCCTAAGTTACGTGAAGGAACCAGTGTGTAATTGGTTAATTAAAGAAGCTGTTTTCGCTTATCAAACTAAATGTGGTAGGTAATTACATAACTAAAGCAACCCAAGGAAAGTGTGGTGGATGTGACCTTGGGTCCTACAGAAGGGTGGTCCCGGTTGGCCTAGAACTTTTCTCAAATAAATTGACAGCAAGGTAGTAATGACCTAGAATCTAGAGAGCTAGAGTCCTGATTTATACTATTTTAGGGGAACGGAATGGGACTATGCCTTACGGGCAGAGAGGTTGAGCTTTGCATCCCTCTTGTTTCCCATTCTCCTTGAACCAAGTGTAGTATAAATCCGCTTTGACCCTGATATTTCTGCGCAAAGTAGTTCGTCTCGAGCTCGATGCTAGTTACCTCCTAGGAGCTTGACCATTAGGGAAACCCTCACTCAGATCAGTCCTAAGTGGGAATGGCTAGAATGCTTCCACTTCGTGGCAGACTCAGGAAGACCTAGATCACAAACTCCATGAAATTCCTTGGGAGTGCCAGGCGGTGCTTTTTGGACTCTCTTCCCGATGGGCTGCTAAGACGTGTCCTACAGGTGGACAGGGGGACACATTACAGTAGGTATCAGAGTGAACCAATGGGATCTAATATTTACAAGAAAACTTAATGAGGGGAAGTAGAGCAATGTTGCCGTTAAGAACATTTCATTACTTGCCTATGGATGCTAGCCTGTAGAGGCATGAAGCATGAAACAAATTCTTGGTGTTCTAGGTTATGTTTATGACTGCAATGCGAGCTTCGGATTATCGACGAAGGCTAGGTATGATGAATATCCTAGACCGCATCTACAATCCTTCACCCCTGTACGTGGAATGGAGATGGGCGGGTGATTAAAGAATTTATTACATAGCGGCCAATCGACTTGCGTACCTTCAGACCAACTTGAAGAGTTTCAAGTGGATGAAGGATTTAAAGATCATAAAGTTGTACATCTTTGTCGAGGCTCATGCAAACACAACCCTACATGTCAGTGGTCGAAAGGTCAAGTAGAGCAAGTACGTATACGAGGAAGTGACTCAAATAATCCCTATTCACAAAATCAAGGTACTGGGACGTAATCAGAAGAACGGGTATCAAAGGAAGGGATACCCCAAGCTTCCTATGACCTATCAATTCTTGAAAATCCATGACCACACTCCATATTATTACTCTGATCCCATAGTCAAATGTAGCATAATCTTATTTTCCCCAAACTGATATATCAACTTGTTCTACCTTCCCTAAATAAATGTACTCAAAAGGGCTATGCCCACATGAATGAAATAGATTTTTATCATTGTCTGTCATTGTTGTAAGTGTTGGTAAAGGAATTAAGTGATTAGGCCACTTGGCTAAAAGCTGAACTGGGCATATTAATGTAATGTGAGAAACATTTAGCAAGTTTTTAACATAAAGAATCTTATTGCCCAAGCACAACCTCAAGTGCAAACTCCTAGTACAACCCCTACACTAAATACGGTCGTAATTCAAGAGAAGAAGTTCCCTCTCAAACAAATCAAGCCACCTGAATTAGATGGCAAGGTAAGGACCGTCCAAACTGACGCCACGGTCTGGATCGAACTCATGGAGGATTATTTCGAGGCAGCAGGTACTGCACCTACCAACCAAGCTATGCTCGCCAAATTGAAGCTTATCGGTGAAGCAAGACTGTGGTGGAAACAATGGTGCAAAGACCAACGGATCTCGGAAGGATCAGTTACTTTGGAGAAGCTTAAAATAGCTATGTGAGGGAAATATTTACCACCTACCTATCGCACACAGAAGATGAACAAATTCTATGAATTAAAGCAGCTTAGGCTTTCCCTGGATGCATACTATTCAACATTCGTCTCTCTTTTAAAGTACGCGCCTCAAATGGATATGACACAACAGGTGTCAAAGTTTTGTGCTGTGTTAAATCCACTCATAAACACCCACCTCGAATCAATGCGCCCAACAGACCTTCAGGACGCGCTCATTTGAACTGTACCGATAATACAGGAGGTGCAGAACAAGCCAAGAAATAACAAGACTTGGTCTTACAGGGATCAAAACAAGGGAATGCTTAGATATCAGGCTAAGAGAGCGCAGGACTAAAATCAGGGACAAAGGAAGAAAGCTAGGGCCAACACTGTCAACAATTTTGTTCCTACCCAAGGTAATGGCCGCAATCTTCGTTGCTTCCATTGCAACGAGCCTGGTCACTTTAAAAGGCAGTGTCCCAAGCTTAGCAGAGGACAATGTCAAGGGCCATTCCAAGGAGCCGCCCATGGACAAGGAGCCACCATCATGGCCAGAGGGAGAACCTCCAGCGTTTCCAACAAGGAGGTGGGTGATGAAGAAGATCCAACCATGGAAGCTGACATTGAGAGGGAAACGGTTCATGACGCTCTTCACAAGAAAGGTCCGAATCACCAATTCTCGGTGATTCAAACTCCTTCGAATTATCAAGGCAAAAGCTTCAAAACCTTGATTGATTGTGGGAGTACACATTCCTTCATTTCACCAGTCTATGCAAGAAGATTAGGAATAGCCACAAAAGATGCACCTACCTTACTTGTGGAATTAGCAAATGGTCGAGAGGTCACTTGTACCAAGCAAACTACTAAGGTGAAATTCCTACTGGGTGTAAAGTTGACCTCGGTTAGATTCAGGGTAATGAACCTAGGTGTCCACGAGTGTTTGCTCGGAATGGATTGGCTAATACCCAATGACACCCACATTCACTGTGGAAAGGGCCAAGTCTCCTTTCAAAATTCTGAAGGGGAACTAGTTACAACTCAAGGAGAGGTTGGTAAGAAAAAAACTCAACTCGCCAAAGCAACACCGATAATAAAAGGAGTTAGAAAGGGGCTACCTGTCTATGTGATTAAACTAAATAAGCTAGATCAGAATGAGGAGTCTAGGGAAGAACCTTCATGGTTAAAGGAGTACGCAGACGTATTTCTTGAAGAGCTGACAGAACTTCCTCCTCAAAGGGAAGTCGATCACAAATCAATCTAGCACCAAGAGCTGCACCAATCACAAAGAGACCATATAGGATGTCCGTTCCGGAAGCGATTGAGCTGAAGGAGCAACTCAAGCAACTGTTAGACCAACAAGGCTACATCCGTCCTAACAGTTCACCATGGGGAGCCCCAGTGCTATTTCAGAAGAAGAAAGATGGAACACTTCAGCTATGCGTTGACTACAGAGGGTTGAATCAATCGACCATTAAAAACTCATAGATTTGTCACCAACCACCTGGCAAGACATTTAGATGTAATAGCATTCAAAGTAGATAGTATTTGTCTACATAGTAGACATGTGGGTGTACATAACATTCAATGAGAGGGACAACATTTTGTAATCACCAGCATTAACTTTGCACAAATTAGAGTATTCTCTGCTCAAAAAATCTCTCCAAGAATAGTAGACATATGCTAATACATTCAAGGATCAACACCCAACCATTCAAGCATCAAATCTTACTTAGTTTCAATGACCATAATGGACTGTTTTTAGCTAGTTCTTTGTTATGAACAATAGTGAATTATTTGCTACAAACATAGGTATTTAGACCTCAAAATACTCACAAAACATCTTAGACATTTATCACTCCATGTGATAGTTGATACCTATCCAATTGGTCATTACAAGTTGCATACACACCAAGCAAAGATGACACACACCCTTTCCATTGACTGTAACCATCTGAAACCCTGCTATAACCGGCAATAAATATGTCCAAACCTTAAGCGTTTATAACTCATAACCTTCATAAACCATCCCATATTCATGTTGCATCATCCAAGAATTAATGGTCAACAACTTAAGCTTCAGTGAGTTCAACTTATCAAGTACAAGTTGTCACAAAGTTTATGACAGCACCTTGCCTATCATATATATTCAATAAATGCACTTCCTTTCACTCTCAAGATGATCACATATATCCTATGATACTATTATCTTTGTTAAACATCCATTGATGTTTAAGTATGCCAATGCCAATCCTTTGATGGGCTGAAAAGTCCAGATAGTTGCAAGCAAACACATGCACAATCTTTCTATAGTTGTAATATTTCAGCAATGAAATATTAACGACTCTAGATCTCGTGCAAAAAAGGTTCAAAGTAACCTCCCACAACAGGAAAACCTTGGGCTAAGTGCTCCCTCTACGTGCATCAACAAACACCAGCCCCGCATCGTGTATAGGAAGCCGTGGCTCGAAACCATAGCCCACACGGGAACACCCCTTCAAGGGGGAAAAAAGATAATGGATAATTTTTGCAAATTTCTTAATGTAATAACTCCCTCCCCTTTAATCGTTGCATGGTGGGGAGAGGGAGTATGTGTAAGTGGTGGAGGGGCATGGGGAGGAGGTAAGCAACTTGCCACTTGTGTGGCTGTCCCCTCCCTTCACACTATATATGAACCCCTCCTCCCCAAGCTTGAGGAGAGGGGGACTGATGGTGCTGCCCGTTGCTGCCCGCCGTCTCCAGTTTGCTACCGCCACGCTGTTGCGCCCCTTCCTCGCCACCATCATCATCATCATCATCATCATCATCATCATCATCGTCATCGTCATCTTCATCGTTGTCATCCTCATCATCTTCTCTCTCCACGTCATCTACCTGTATTACAATAGCTTGGAAGCTTCTATTGGAAGCTTCTATTGAAGCTTTCCTAAGCCCAGTTCACCCGTGCTTTCTGGGTTTTTAAAACTGACTTTGCAAGGCCCGATTCGTGCGAAGGGAAGTAAATTCCCGGGCAGTAGGGAGTTTTGGAAATCGGATAAAAGGGCAAGGAGAGTTCGCTAAGTCGAAATCTGCTGCGTCAATGGATCCTAAGCAAAAGTCGAGAGGAGCACATGCGGGAGCTTCCAACCGTAGTACGAGAGTGGACAACGCCCCGATTCTTAGTGCCCAGTTTCTGATAATAGTCTCGCATGAAAAGGATGCATTAAGCATGTTTATAATTCTCCTAGAGAAATTTAAACACATTGAGAAATTTATATACTCATTCGTTCTACAAAATTTAGTTGCATGTCAAGTATTTGCAATTGCTTGCACTTCCGTTGTTAAGGGTAGTTGAAATTCTAAACGTATGATGCATAAGTAAAAAAGACGAAATTGTGCAAAGGCATCTTTGTTGCATTGCGCAAAGGATAGGGTATAAACACATAATGCACTTACGTAGTAATTTCCTAGTTGTGACTCGTGTATAAAATAATCGTAAACACCCATTAAATGATGTCCAAATAGTTGCAATGCATGGAAAGGCTTTATGTACTTTGCAAATCGCATGTGATGATAATTACATTCTAGGTTGGGTTAAGTGCTAAAGGAAGGATTAAGTCAATAATGGACTCATGGCATTTGCTCATGCATGGAGTTCTTTTTTCAAAGTTTGAATGCATCTTCATTAAAAATATTAAAGCTTTGATTTCATTGCATCAACATAGGGTTTATAAGAGTTAGCTTTGATTTTCAATCATTATAGTACAGGGCAAGGAAAAGAAAGATCTCTGTAGATCCTTAAGTTGCATAAAGGCAAAAAGGTCTATGGTCGCGAAATTGCATGGAATGATGCATCTCACCTATCTTGTAGTTACTTACATCTTTTAGGGGAAAGTACTTGCAAATTTAGAAGAAAGTATTTGCATCTTCAAAAGGAAAGATCATCTTGAATCATGGGTTGGTTATATCAACTAAGTAATTCGCATATAATTGAATAGCTTACATGAGAATCGTAAAGGTATGATTAGTTAGTATATGACAATGACCTCAATGTGCTAGGAAGGATTAAGTTATGATAAAATTCTTCCTAGTATCGCACTTGGGATGCCGACTTAATACTTCCAATCTTAAAGGTCCTACCCATAGTTACGAAGTGCTAGGATTATTTGAACACCATGCAAGAACGATCTAGGGTTCTCACCATAAGGATCAATTGACCAACCAAGTTAGGGCAACGAGGTTGCCCGGGGTTTATTGTCTCTAATTTAAGGAAACCTAAGGTATTGACAATTTGGGTCCCTAACCCAAGGAAAGAGGGTAAACAAGCAACTCAGCTTATGAAACCCTTGGGATCTTGCCAAGTCGCAATTGATCCAGGATCGAATGATGCAAGCATTCGAGGAGAAGGAATTATACCTTAGTAGTTGGCCGTACAAACGACCACTAGAATGTTCTTGATTGTACACTTAGGTGCACTGTTTGTACTTCTTTGCTTAAAGAACTAATTCAGTAAAAAATAGCGAATGCTTCAGGTTGAAAGCCTAGAGGGAGAGGCAGTACCAGTTACCTTTAACTGTCTACCTGACCCTATCCACCAAGGGGGTTGTTAATCGTGCCGGGTAGTGGATAGTAGACCGGCGGCGAGTAGTGGACCAAACCCACAGTGAGAGGTCTCTATGTGGGTGTTACTTGGAGCAAGAGGATGCTTGGGTGCGAGGGGAGGCTCTAGCTATAAATCCCTTGCCTCGTGATCCTGCACAAGAGGCCGACGTGACTCGAGATGGGATCTCGAGGCCTGCATACTAGTTAACGGGCGGAACTTGAAATAGCAATCCCTGAGGATTGGTGGAATAGCCTTCGGGCAGATTATTTGATGTATTCCAAAGACTGATAAATAAAGATCAAATGTTGAAAAGTAACTTGCTTGACATTGTTTTTCTATGTCAGTGCCTAGGTTACGTGAAGGAACCAATGTGTAATTGGTTAATTAAAGAAGTTGTTTTTGCTTGTCAAACTAAATGTGGTAGGTAATTAGATAACTAAAGCAACCCGAGAAAAGTGCGGTGGATGTGACCCTGGGTTGTCCTATGGAAGGGTGGTCCCAATTGGCCAAGAACTTTTCTCAAAGAAATTGACAGCAAGGTAGCAATGACCTAGCATCTACAGAGCTAGAGTCCCGATTTATACTATTTTAGGGGAACGGAATGGGACTATGTCTTACGGGCAGAGAGATTGAGCTTCGCATCGCTCTCATTTCCCATTCTCCTTGAACAAAGTGTGGTATAAATCCGCTTCGACCCTCATTTTTCTACTGATCAAAGTAGTTCATCTCGGGCTCGAGGCTAGTTACCTCCTAGGAACTTGACCATTAGGGAAACCCTGACTCAGGTTAGTCCTAAGTGGGAACGGCCGAAATGTTTCTGCTTCGTGGTAGACTCGAGAAGACCTAGATCGCAAACCCCATGACATTCCTTGGGAGTGCCAGGCGGCGCTTTCTAGACTCTCTTCCCGATGGTTGGGCTGCTAAGACGTGTCCTACAAGTGGATAGGGGGACATATTACAGTTTGTATCAGAGTGAACCAACGCGATCTAATATTTACAAGAAAACTTAATAAGGGGAAGTAGAGCAATGTTGCCGTTAAGAATATTTCCTTACTTACCTATGGATACTGGCCTGCAGAGGCGCGAAGCATGGAACAAATTCTTGGTGTTCCAGGTTATGTTTATGACTTCAATGCAAGCTTTGGATTATTGACGGAGGCTAGGTATGATGAATATCCTAGACCGCATCTACAATCCTTCACTCTTGTACGTGGAACGGAGATGGCCGGGTGATTCAAGAATTTATTACATAGCGGCCCACCGACTTACGTACCTTTAGACCAACTTGAAGAGATTCAAGTGGATGGTGGATTTAAAGATCATGAAGTTGTACATCTTTGTCGAGGCTCACGCAATTGCAACCGTACATATCGGCGGTCGAAAGGTCAAGCAGGACAATTACATGTACGAGGAAGTGTCTCAAATAATCCCTACCGACAGAATCAAGGTGCTGGGATGTAATGAGAAGAACGGGTATCAAAGAAAGGGATACCCCAAGCTTCCTATGACCTATCGATTCCTGAAAATCCATGTCCCCACTCCATATTATTACTCAGTTCCCGTAGCCGAATGTAACACAATCTTATTTTTCCCAAACTGATATATCAACTTGTTCTACCTTCCCTAAATAAATGTACTCAAAAGGGATTTGCCCACATGAATGAAATAGATTTGTATCACTGTGTGTCATGGCTATAAGTGTTGGTAAAGGAGTTAAGTGATTAGGCCACTTGGCTAAAAGATGAATTGGGCATATTAATGTAATGTGAGAAACGTTTAGCAAGTTTTTAACGTAAAGAATCTTATTGCCCAGGCACAACCTCAAGTGCAGACTCCTAGTCCGACCCCTACACTAAATACAGCCATAATTCTAGAGAAGAAGTTCCTTCTCAAACAAATCAAGCCACCTGAATTCGATGGCAAGGGAAGGACCGTCCAAACTGATGCCAAGGTCTGGATCGAATCCATGGAGGATTATTTCGAGGCAGCAGGTATTGCACCCGCCAACCAAGCTATGCTCGCCAAATTGAAGCTTACTAGTGAAGCAAGACTGTGGTGGAAAAAATGGTGCAGAGACCAAGGAATCTCTGATGGAGAAGCTTAAAATAGCTGTGCAAGGGAAATATCTACCACCTCCCTACCGCACACAAAAGATGAATGAATTCTATGAATTAAAGCAACTTGGACTATCCCTAGATGCATACTATTCAAAGTTTGTCTCTCTTTTAAAGTATGCACCTCAAATGGATATGACACAATAGGTGTCAAAGTTTTATGTTGTGTTTAATCAACCCATAAATACCCGCCTGGAATCAATGTGCCCGATAGACCTTTAGGACGCGCTCATTTGAGCTGCACCGATAATACAGGAGGTGCAGACCAAGCCAGGAAATAACAAGACTTGGTCTTACAGGGATCAGAACAAGGGAATGCTTAGATATCAGGCTAAAAGAGCGCAGGGCCAAAATCAGGGACAAAGGAAGAAAGCTAGGGCCAACACTGTCAACAATTTTGTTCCTACCCAAGGTAATGGCCGCAATCTTCATTGCTTCCATTGCAACAAGCCTGGTCACTTTAAAAGGCAGTGTCCCAAGCTTAGTAGAGGACAATGTCAAGGGCCATTCCAAGGAGCCGCCCATGGACAAGGAGCCACCGTCATGGCCAGAGGGAGAACCTCCAGTGTTTCCAACAAGGAGGTGGGTGATGAACAGGATCCAACCATGAAAGCTGACATTGAGAGGGAAATGGTTCATGCCGCTCTTCACAAGAAAGGTCTGAATCGCCAATTCTCGGTGATTCAAACTTCATCGATTTATCAAGGTAAAAGGTTCAAAACCTTGATTGATTGTGGCAGTACACATTCCTTCATTTCACCAGTCTATGCAAGAAGATTAGGAATAGCCACAAAAGATGCACCTACCTTACTTGTGGAATTAGCAAATGGTCGAGAGGTCACTTGTACCAGGCAAACTGCTAAGGTGAAATTCCCACTGGGTGGAAAGTTGACCTCAGTCAGATTCAGGGTAATGAACCTAGGTGTCCACGAGTGTTTGCTCAGAATGGATTGGCTAATACCGAATGACGCCCACATTCACTGTGGAAAGGGCCAAGTCTCCTTTCAAAATTCATGAAGGGGAACTAGTTACAACTCAAGGAGAGGCTGGTAAGACAAAAATTCAACTTGCCAAAGCAACACGAATAATAAAAGGAGTTAGAAAGGGGCTACCTATCTATCTGATTAAACTAAATAAGCTAGATCAGAGTGAGGAGTCTAGGGAAGAACCTTCATGGTTAAATGAGTATGCAAAAGTATTTCCTGAAGAGCTGATAGAACTTCCTCCTCAAAGGGAAGTTGATCACGAAATCAAGCTAGCGCCAGGAGCTGAACCAATCGCAAAGAGACCATATAGGATGTCCATTCCAAAAGCGATTGAGTTGAAGGAGCAACTCAAGCAACTGTTAGACCAAGGCTATATCCGTCCTAGCAGTTCACCATGGGGAGCCCCAGTGTTGTTCCAGAAGAAGAAAGATGGAACACTTCGGTTATGCATTGACTACAGAGGGTTGAATCAATTGACCATTAAACACAAATATCCCATTCCAAGAATAGATGGACTTCTTGACCGTCTTCAAGGTGCAAAGATCTTCTCTAAGATAGATCTCAGGTCTGGATATTATCAGATAAGGATCAAGGAAGAAGATATCCCGAAGACCGCTTCCAGCACAAGGTACGGACACTTTGAATTCTTAGTCATGTCATTCGGGCTGACAAATGCTCCTGCTACCTTCAACAGGTTAATGCAGGATATCTTTAGGCCCTATCTTGATGACTTTGTACTCGTCTTCTTTGATAATACCCTAGTCTACTCCAAGTAGGAAAAAGATCATGAACCCCAGCTTCGCATCGTCCTTGAGATGATGAGTGCACACAAGCTTTATGCCAAGAAGAAGAAGTGTGCATTTTTCAAGCGACAGATTGAATATTTGGGATTCATTGTATCAGCAGAAGGAATTTTAGTAGATCCGACCAAGTTCAGAGACGTTCTGGAGTGGCCAACACCAACTTTTGTCAAAGAAATACATAGTTTTCTTGAATTGACAAGATGGTATAGGGTCTTTAACAAAAACTATGCTTTGATTGCAGCACCTCTAACTGATCTACTAAAGAAGTAAGTATCAATTGTATGGTCACCTACTGAACAGACCAGCTTTGACAAACTAAAGCAAAGCTTGGTATCAGCACCCATCCTGAAACTTATTGATCTTAGTAAGAGGTTTGAAGTAATAACTGATGCTAGCGCACTTGCCTTAGGATGTGTGCTTATGCAAGAAGGTCATCCTGTAGCATACTCTTGAAGAAAATTGAAGAGCCATGAAAGGAACTATGCTACCGACGATCTGGAGTTGTTGGCTATCATCCATGCTCTCAAAATTTGGAGACACTACTTGGTGGGTAACAAATTTACCTTAGTAATAGACCATAAAAGTCTAAAATGGTTTTTCACCCAGAATGAGCTCAATATGAGGCAACGCTGATGGATTGAAGTACTGGAAGATTATGATTTTGAAATCAAATACCGGCCTGGAAAGGAGAATGTAGTTGCTGATGCACTCAGTTTGCAAGGCATTTCTGAGTTCTCTGATTTTACAAGATCCATCAACAGCAAGATCTCTAGCCACAAAGGTATCCATGCCAAACAACCCAATTCTTGAGCTAGCTAGAGAAGAGGCATGCCATGAACCAACCTATCAGAAATTGCTAAGGGAGATCCCCATCAAAGATCAAGACCCAAAGCTACAAACAAAGTATCAAGAATTCTCTATCAATAATAGACTTGTCTACTATAGGACAAGATTATGTATACCGGCAAGCCAATCACTCTAGCATAAGATACTTTGGGGAGCCCATGACTCGCGTTTCTCAGGACATCTTGGCTATGCCAAGACCCTTAACACAGTCAGAAAGAGCTATTACTCGGATAGGCTCAAAGGTGACGTTCTCAAATATGTCACGGAATGTTTGTCTTGTCAATGCATTAAGACCGAACATGTTAAAATGCCAGGGAAATTGCAACCACTTGACATTCCCCAAATGAAATTGGAATTCATTAGTATGGACTTTGTTGTTGGTCTACCCCAAGTTCAGGGAGGATACAACTCCATTATGGTCATAGTAGATATGCTCACTAAGGTTGCACATTGATGGGACCTAAAATGGGCCGGCACTGGCTATGGCACTAGCTGGACCTCATGCTCTTGACACACAAACACCCTCACGGCCTCGCGGACTAGGAGCGTCAATCTAATGCTAAAGGACAACCTTCCCTAAAGCTTAATTCATGTGTTTATAGTTTATAGTCCAACGTTTCCCTTCAACTCCTCAAAGGGAGATTCCAAAGTACATAGACATAATACCCATCACACACATATGGAGGCAATCTCACAGTAGAAACACCGTGGCCCCACTGCAGCTCTCCTACATCGCAGGGATTGGCCCCTTGATGCGCTGCTAGACATATAGAACATTTTCGCACATACTCCTCTCAAGGTACCAATATTTTACGTTCCAAGATGTACCATTCCTCACTACACTTTCCCCTTAGGACCCAATGACTAACCTTCAGCTTAGGACATCATCCTCTCACACTCATCGTTGGTCGCAACCTAAGGAAAACAGGTGCCATGCATCCAGGAGGTTTTTTTCTGATACCTTTGAATTATTATGCTTAATGCAAATCCTGTATGACTAAATACTCAAACAAAAGAAAAAAAATCAGCATTGTGAATGGTGCATAAAGCATTCTTTCCATGAATTTTACTAGCACATGCTGCGTTGAAAGGAGGCACCGAGCCATATGCTCATACTACCATCCTCTTTATTCAAACCGTTTCCTATATACCAAGTGCAATGCATAGATCGAATATTTTCTTTATCTTTCAGCGTTTCAGCCCCTCTTCATCCAACTCTTAGCATTTTGCATCATTGATCGGTTAGATAAGGTTTCTATGCATTTTTCCCTTTTAAAAGAATGATAAAGACGCACAAAATATAGAAACGCGGAAAAACCGAGACCAACATCGTGCTTTGCCATGGTTATACATTACAGAAACATAGATATAATTTTCCTAATTTTCCTCAGCCCGTTTTCTATTTTTTCCTAATTTAAAATCTATTTTTTTCATTTTTGGATATTTTTCCCTATTTTTTAAATAAATAATGACTGAAAATGAAAGTTGATTGTGGGCTATGGCCCTTAGGTTCATTAATAGCAAAAACTCAAATTTAGTTGGTGTGACATATCATATTTCTCATTTATATAACAAAACCCCCAATTTTACCCCTAAAACGCGTGTTTTTCATGTATTTTTTATACTAATTCCAGCCATGTAGCCTTATATTTTCTAATTTTCAGGTTTCAAACAATTGAAACTCATGGCAAACAATGTCATAATGAACTTTTATCCCATATGAACAAGGTTTCATAAAGCAAATAGCATAAAAAGATCATTTTTCTTTGTAAAAATAGCATTACCGCTTATTCTCGGGTTTCGGTTTCTTATTCTTGGTTACGGGACCGATTTCAAGCATGCATTTAATGCTCAGTATCTTCAAGATCAACACTCTTCATGTCTTCATCCACCCAGGAGCAATCCGGTTCCATCCGGACAAGCTTTCCTTCACCATTCTTCATTGTTCTCTTCCACACAAGAACACTCCCTTAGGGGAGAGAGAGGGAGGAGAGAGAAAGACTAGAATCAGAATTCTCCATCCAGGCCACCATTGGACGAGCAAAGGGCAGTGAAATGATTAGCAGGCAGAGGGTACGCAAGCCCCAATGTCCATTGGGTAGGTTGTGTTGAGGTTGCAACCTCCATCTCCTTCCATCAAGCGCATTTTTCGGTGCAGATATGGCGCCCTCTCCTCACGTTTTTTCTTCCCCCTTTTTGCCCACGATTTTATGTAGCATGAAATGCTACCCAAGGCCCCCAAAGGTCATGCCCACTTTGGCAAAAAATAAGTCAATCTTTTCGTATCTCGACCGGTTCCTTGGCCATTTCCCCGTCCGGGCTCCAAATCGAGCTTTGAAAAATCCTGGGCGTCTGGCTTGGCATCCCGCATTGGCTAGAAACTCCTAACAACCCACACGGTAGTCTGAAAAATTATCAAAAATCAACAAGTGTCACTCGGGCGCCTTTTAAGAGTCATATTTCACTTGGTGCTTAAAATCGTCCTAGCTAGAGCCGCCGCCTTCGATGTTGAATATTTTTCCCCTAAATTCCAGATTTTTTGGCAAATTTTAGGCACATCCCGAGCTCAAAACTCCGCTCTAATTGGCGACCATGGGATTGGGCGACTCAGCCCGTCGAATCCCACAATAGATCTGCACAAAACAACCAAAGGAAGCATCAAGCTGATACAAAATAGATACACACTTAAACACATCACAATGCTCACCCTACCCCTTGACAAAACCGAGGCAGGACATCCACAAGAAGTAGGCCTAGCATAATCTGATAGAAGGGCCGAATCTAGTCACTAACTAACTGCTCCAACATGGCCAGACTAAAAAGAACTATCAAAGAGGTTGCCCTAAGTCGTGGTCTGAGCTACCTACCTAACTAAGGACAACATAACCAGGAGCTCCTACTAGGCGAGGACTCCTATAGCCTGATCAAGAAATATTTTCTTTTAGCATATTTTTTCTTTTAGTCTTTTATTTTTCCATACTCAGGCATGTAAAAAGGAGGGAGCTGAGTGTAGTGACCCAAGGAGAACAGGGCATCAGCCTCAGGTCCTGTCTCAGTATCCAAGAACCTACAAAGCCCTCGCTAGGCGACACTTAATCCTTTTTTATGCTCACTTTTATTTTCGCTCCAAGTGTCCATACTTTCTTCTTTTCTTGCAAGAAGCCACCCCTAGGAAGACAAGGCATCGGCCCCGGGTTTGACCCATCCCCAGGAACCTACCAGGCCTTCGCAAGGCGATGATCAACTACTTATACATTTTTATTTCGTTTCTTTTCTGTTTTTATAGGGGTTAGAACCCCTTTTTACACACCTTTGTATATATATTTTTCCTTTGAGATATTCAGGGTTTTTCCTTCTTCTTATCACTATCATTTTTTCTGGCAAGCTTCTCTAACTGCCTCACAACTAACAAGAACTCCTAGAATGGTTGCCTAGCAGGCTAGCAGAACAGGGTCACTAGAACTCCCTTCTAAAATAGGTCTTTAATATTTAGCAATGTCTTTACAAGAGGCAACAACTACTTAGACCTCCCTCAGACATACCTAACCTAAAGCTCGGGACTTCATGCCTTGGACACCGTTCCCCAACAAGAAAAGAAAAATCCCCCAACAAGTACACAAACACAAATAGCATAAAAGACCATAGTACTTGTAAAGGAGAGATATCACCTGGATAGGGCCACGAGAAGCTTCTACGCAACAAAAGGCTCCTACCAAGCTCTTCTTCAAACCTGTCTAGCATAGAACTAATATAAGAAACCATTAACCGTACCTGCACTAAACAGACAACTGGCCCTCTTGGCCTAATGCAATAAAACAGTAAAACCTCACAAAACAGGCCCTCTTGGCCTAACGAGATCAAACAAAATAGCACCTACACATCCCTCCCCGAAAGAGTACAAATATACAATAATAGACTCCTGTCCAAGGAGGAAAAATAGGCTCGCAGCCCTAAACTAAATGCATAAGTTTATGACCCATCCCTCCTGCATATATAGCAAGAGGGCTGTGCATAACATGTTGCCTAATCAACCTATGGGTCCAGGATACTAATGGTAGATTGGTCTCGGCAACTCTTTGCATCACCCATATCAACCATCGTCTGCCATATATTGCATGCTCTGATAACATTCCCCACAAGTGACCGGGTCTTGTTTCATCATTGATAACAATATCCAAACTAGGACCACAGTTGAAGAACAGGTCTTCTTCATAAGCAAGATTTGCCACTGAATCCACAAACTGATTCCAGTAACATGGAATCAGCTGAAAAGACACTCTCTCAACTCCTCAAGTAGGGTCATCGTAGTTCGATGATATATACAAAGAATGGGATTCCGCACTCTGTATGTCCCATCCAGCTGATTCAGGATCAATTGGGAATCCCCTTTTACTAACAACTGCTGAATACCACCTTGTTTGGCAATATGCAGTCCCATAATCAAGGCTTTATACTCCGCCATATTATTAGTGAATCCTACCCCAAGATAAGCAACTAACTTCATCGTAACTCTACGTCGGGGATCTCAGATTACTACTCTAACACTCCCTTTTTTATTAGGGCCTCTGGACGCTCCGTCAAAATATAATGTATACATCCACAATGGGTTTACACAACTGGCCATCACGTACTCCTCTATTCGTAATTATGATAATCAAAGTTTAGCATGTTGAGAGGATGAATTGACGGCTCCATCCCACCTTCTTCATTGAACTCAACAGGGATACTTGTCAACAGGTGTAAGCAGTGATGGCAGAAGACTTTGATCTCCCACACAAAGGTTCGGTCTTCTTGCTCAATCACTTTGTATCCTTTGCTCCACCAGATAAGTTTCCCCTGATAGTATCTCTGCTCCAGATATGGGTGCTCCAAATAAGGGATTAACCGCCCCATCAACTGGCTTTCAGCTCTTTTGCAGGTCTCAAATCATCCCCAGCATGGACCTGCAATGCATTTCTCCATATTAGCATACTTAGAAATAATAAGGTTTAATCTTATTAAGGTTAATCTTATTTTTAAACTCTACTCCCTGTAGATCAGCTAGTAGAGCCGTGGACCTATTTTTTCCTAGCCTAACAATCTTGTAGGGCCCATCCCATTTAGGTTCCAGCTTCCCTGGAAACAGCTCCCTACGCGCATCGTAGTACAGAACTAATTGCCCTTTTTTAAAGGTATAGTTCTTCGCTCTAAGGTCGTGCAACTGCTTCATCCGGCGTTTAGCTATCTCCTGGTGTAATAAGCTCTGCAATTTTAGCTCATCCAGATGGGCTATGGTCATGAAACGTTCAAAGAGTGAATCCTCCTCTCCCAAAGAGTGGCTAATTGCAAACCGTATGGTTGGCAACTCGATTTCGAGGGGTAACACACACTCTTCCCCATAAACCAATTTAAATGGAGTATGGCCGGTAGCTCGCTTGAACGTTGTATTTTACACCCACACTGCCACATACAACTTCTTGTCCCAGTCTCGTTTCTTCTCAGAGACTATTTTAGACAAGATCCCCACAAGCTTCTTATTAGTACTTTCGAGTTGCCCATTTGCTTGTAGATTATAAGGGGTCTTTTTATTATGCTTGATTTACCAAGCTTCAGTCAGGCTTTTGATCACTTTGTTCAAAAAATGGGTTCCACGGCCGACACTAGTTCATTCGGTGGACTGAAACGACAGATAATCTACTCTAAAAGGAAACTTGCAGTCTCTTTTGCATTGTCTTAGCTCGTCGCCCGCGCTTCTGACCATTTTGTAAAATAATCAGTGGCTACTATAATGTATCTCTTCTGGGTAGTAGACGATGGGGTGATAGGACCCACAAAATCAATGCCCCACTTCTCAAATGGAAGGATAGCCATGATAGGCGTAAGTGGGCATTTCCTATTCTCCCTGTTGTCATGTCTTTGACAGGTATCACATCTCTTAACATACTCAAAAGAATCTTCGAAGATGGACAGCCACCAATATCCAGCTCTTAAAGCTTTCTGGGCCGTCAACCGTCCCGCAAAGTGCCCTCCACATGGAAAGTCATGACACTCCTCCAAGATAAAAGGAACCTCGTCACGCATCACACATCGGCGGTAGATGTCATCAACACCCTGCCGATATAGTGTCCCTGCGATCAAGGAAAACTTCAAAGCCTACTGTTTGATTTCCCTCTTTCTTGATTTTGATAGACCAGCTCGAGTCTCTCCTTTTGATAGATAATGCGTAGTAGCAGCATTCCAAGATGGAATGGAAGCTGTATCAATTTTAAACATGTCCTCAATATCACTTCCTTCTGCCAAAGTCTCTTTCGGCTCCCCAAAATCCACAAGGCATTCCACAATACCCTGCAACCTCGGTGGCTTACTCTTAATCTCATAATCAAACTCCTGCAAAGTGATTAACCACTTTGCCAAATGATTAGGCGGGTGTAGCTTGTTCATAAGCAATCTAAGCCCTTCCGCCTTCGTATAGAACACTACATTTTCATAGAGGATGTAGTGCCTAAATTTCTTAGTCCCAAAGACCATTGCAAGACACAACTTCTCCATGTAGGTATAATTGATCTCTGAAATGCCCAATTTCCGACTAGCAGAAGCTATCGAATGATACCACTTGTCCTCCCAAATTTGGGCTAAACAGCAGCCACCTGATACTATGCATGGTGGCTGTTGAAAATATATAGAACACCTCACCTCTTTTAGGTGCATTTAAAACGGGTGCTTTTACTAGCTCCTGTTTCACATCTTTGAAAGCTACCTTACAAGGGTCGCTCCATTCAAATGAACATCTAAAGGATAATAAATTCGTTAATGGAAACATCCTTTCTGCCAAGGCATTTATAAACCTTCGATAGTACCCTATCGATGATAGAAATCTATGCACCTCTTTTGGAGTACGTGGTGGACTCATAGCCACTATAACTTTGATCTTTTCAGGGTCAGTTGCGATCCCTACTGAACTGACCACATGACCTAGCAATATCCCGTAAGGCACTCCAAAGACACACTTCCGTGGGTTAAGAGCGATATAAAATTGTCTGCAGCGCTCAAAGCACTTTCTTAAAATAATTAACATCCTTTCGCTTACAGTGGTGGCTGCCCCCAAGTCATCAATAAATACTTTCAACTCATCTGGGAAAATGTCACCAAAGGTCTTGTCTGCTATTCGTTGCCATGATCCAGGTGCATTGCACAAACCAAAGGCCATCACATGGTATGAAAAAGTACCAAAGATAGTGATGAAAGTTGTTTTCAATTTGTCCTCTTCTGCAATTGCCATCTGGTTGTAGCCTACAAAGCAATCCATGAATGAATATATTTTTCTACCCGCTAATTGATCCAAAATTTGGTCAATAAATGGCAGCAAGTAGTAATCCTTAGCTGTCTGCTTATTCAGCTCTCTAAAATCTACACATAATCGGATCTGGTTGTTTTTCTTCTTCCTGATAACAACTGGTGAACACCATTCTGTGTGCTGTACATGGAAGATTAAACCAGCTTTCCTAACTTCTGTAACTCCTCAAACAGCCCGTCCCTCAACTCAAAAGGCATATGCCTTACCTTCTGACGCACAGGACGACTGCCTTCTTTTATAGGAATAGTATGAACGGCTAGGCTGGGAGGAATTGCTCTTAGCTCATCATAACTCCAAGCAAAGATATCGCGGAATTCTTGAATCAAGGACACATAGTCCTCCCTTCTGTTGAACTGAGCATGGAATCTAATTTAATTGGCCGCGAATCATTTGGCGTGCCAAGAGCTAACTCAATCACATCTGCATCTCTTAACCTATCTTGAGGCTCTATCGGCTCATTTAGAGTTATCTTATAAATATCCTCTGTAGTGGACCCCTCTTTAGATTCGTCATTGGATGATGTCTCACTACCCGATGGATCATCTACTGTTTCCAATTCAGTAGAAGATAAAGGAGCTCTCTCACTCTGAGGAGACTCAGGGTAAGCATCGACTATTACTCGATTAGCACCTCTACCTAGAACCACTCGACCGGCGGGTATATCGACTTGACAGCCTATTCGTAAGATCCAAGGCCTACCTAGCAAGACTCGATAGCTAGGACGCCCTGAAAATCTTATTACCCTAAAGTCCAGGAAGCATTCTACACTTGCAACTGTAACATGAACTTTAGTAATGCAACCTTCTGGTTGCCTTAGTCTATCATCAGCCATTCTAAGAAGGGTGGAGCTATCTTTTTGGATGCCTAAACCCAACCTCTCCATCAACTTTGAACTCATGATATTGATGAAGGACTCGTTGTCTATGATAGCATGCTCTACTAATATTCCATCCACATATGCTGGAACCCTAGGGCAATTCTTTTCAGCATGATCAAACCAATCTTCCCCTACTTGTGCTATGCCCAAAGGCTCTACAATGTACCCAATATGCAGGATCTTCTTGAATTCCTTGCATACTCCTCGAGATAATTTAATCAATTGTAAGAGGTTTACATTTGGTTTGACTTTGCAAAGGAAACTTGCTAAATAAAAATCATGATAGGTAGCCAAAGCTCTCTTTTCTCGCCAGACTATCCTTTCTTTTGGTCTCGGGACCGGCTTTGGTGCTTCTTTTTTAGCTCTTGCCTTCTTTCTTGGCAAGTCTTCCTCATCCTTCTTAGGATCGACTTTTTTGTTAACAGGCCTTAAAGGTCCCCCTTCCACGCCAGGATTCAGGACTTGCGTCCCCTTATCCCCTTGCTTAGGGTTTTCCTCGACCGGTTTTGCATTATCTTTACCAACCTCTTTAGCCTTTTGGCCTCTTGTCATGGCTCGTAGGTTAGAGGTTTCAGCGCCATTGACGCGTACAACCTCAATAAGGCTGACTTCATTGCCTTGTGGCAACTCTTCTATAGTGGTCTTTCCCCTTTGCAATATTTGTCTTGGTCCATCATTTTGATGGAGGTTATTACCTTGCGCTCTATGATTAACTGGAGATGGCTGTTTACTTCCTTGTTAGAGGGAACTAATCTTACTCCAACAGGTAGCGGCTAAATGGCCCGACTTCCCACAAATATCACATTTAACATTTGGACAATTTCTAGGAAATGTTGTCCGCCACACCACTTACAGCTGAATCTTGAGGGACCACCCTCTTCAGGGCGTCGACTTCTTATCAGATTATGCTGCTTCTTCAAGAAATTGACTTCAACGGCTATTTGCCGATATTGTTCTGAAATCACGTTGGTGTAGTGCTTCATCATATCCTTAACTTTGCCAAGGATATTAGAGGCACTCCACTCATAGCCTTGATCGTCTATCCATCGTTCCATTGGCCTAACAATTTGACTGGGCATTGGTTGTTGACTCACAAGAATACCATTAGGATTCAAAGCTTGGCCTCCAACATTTGGTGGAGCCAACTGGCTAGCCATAGGCATAGTCACACTGGGAGGACCTGGCAGCAAAGGTACATTTTGAACCATGCTTCCTCTCCCATTAGGGTTATTCAGAGGCATCCCTTGACTTCCATTTATCAATGGTAAATTGCCTCTAGGTACTAAACTTGCATTAAGATTTATTCGAGAGGAGTAGGCCGTTTGTAATCGTGACTCTACTCCTTCTGCCCGCGCAATGGCGGTGTCTATATCAGCCAAAGCCACACTGCTCAATTGTACCTAAATATTGAAATCCAATCCATGTAAGAAGTATTGCAATTGGGCAGCCGGCGGAATAGGAAGGTAAGTTTGTAAGTTACGGAATACTTCCTTAAGATTCTTAGCATAGGCTTTCACATTATCGTGGGGGTCTTGGCGTGTTACATTCAAAACACGCAACCAGTATTGGCCACCTCTTTCAGGGGCATATTCTCCTCGGAAAGCTGCATAAAATTGGTTGATTGTAGTTATGGTTCCAATCTCTATGCTATGATACCATACTGCAACCCTTCCTTTTAATGTCATGTTAAAGAACATCATAAGATGTCCCTCATCTCGCATGCAGTAATTAAACATTAGTCTTTGGAATTCACAAACGTTAAACTCCGCATCTTCTTCGGGGATACCATGTTTCCTTTCCAAATAATCCCCCAAGAAACGAACATCTGTCCTACAGCTAAGGGTGCCTTTCCACACTCAAGCGTGGGTCATTCTCATTGAAAATAGGTGCTATGCATCCAGGTTTTTTTATACTGATACCATGATTATCACGCACATGCAAAGTGAATGATTCTAAAGTGCTCAAACATAATTTCAAATCAGAAATGTGTTGTGCACAACTAGGCTTTATAAATGCATTTACTAACCCGTTGCGGCGATGTAAGGATAGCACTGAGATAACACTCGTGCTACTATCCTCTTAATTAACATACCACAAACTCTATGACATGATGTGCATAAGAAAATCAGCAATAATCAGCACACAAATCACACCATTCAAACCTCCAAACCCCCTACGTTTAGGTATTGCATTCGTTGCATAGGTGTAGAGGTATATTTTGTCATGTTTTGATGTATAGAAAGCAATAAATCACAAACTTTGACAAAGACATAGGGAAAACTGAGGCTAAACCTCATGCTCTGTCATTACCATACATCCACAAACAATCATTATAATTTTTCTTATTTTTCCAAGATGTATTTCTATTTTTTCCCTTATTTTTTTATTTTCTTGATTTATTTGGTAATTAAATATGCTATTTTCTATTTTTTCTTATTCCAATCACTTCAGCATACTAAGATTCAATTTATCTTCCATATTCCCCCCATGGAAACACCTTTTTCCCACTCGAAACGGAAAAACTACCATTTTACCACTTAAAGACCGCATTTAGGGTTTACGGGAATGAAATAGAGCATGTAAATCATTGCAAAATCAAAATTTTCTAATAAACAACAATTACTCATGATGCAAACAACACACAAACAAATTTTCATCCAATAAGGACATAATTATCATCATAAACTATAAAAAATCCTTCATTTTTCTTCATAAAAACGGTCATATCGTGTTTTTACGTAACCCACGATGCCTTGAATGATTGCATAACCAGCAAACAGAGCCTCCATTGCTCTCAGTCATATGTTGTACTTCAATCTTCAGCAGCTCCATCAATCTCCATCAACACTTCCTTCATTCTTCCACCCTAGTTCCTTCATCAAGATGGTACACATGAACATCCCATAGAGAAGAGAGAGAGGGAGGAGAGAGAAAGACTAGATTCTATTCTCTTCATCCGGGCAGCCATTCCTTGCGCGAAGACCGGTGATATCATCAGCCAAGAGGGAGAAGTTGCCGGGTATCATCGGTTAGATAGGTTGTATTCAACCTGCAATCACCATGTGGAGGAATCATGGCGCATTTTTCAGCGCATCCTGATCACGCCATGCTCACGTTCTCTCTCCACGATTTGTTGCATGAAATTTTAGGGGGGGTTAAAAGTCCCCAAAGAGCAACCCCCTTTGGTCCAAGTTTTTGTCCACCTTTTCGTATCTTGCCCATTTGTGGCTACTTCCTCGTCCGGACTCCATTTCAAGCTCTGAAAAATCCTACACGTCCTGCTTGTCATCCCGCACTGACTGACAACTCTTGTCATCCTACATAGCAGTCGGAAAAATTATCAAAAATCCACAAGTGTTGCTTGGGCACCTTTTAAAATCTATATTTCACTTGGTGCTTAAAATTGTCCTAGCTGCAACTGCCGCCTTCGATGTTGAATATTTTTTCCCTAAATTTCAGATTTTTTGGCAACTGTTAGCCCGGGCTCAAAACTCTGCTCTCATTCATATTTTTCTTATAACTATATAACACACAACATGAACTAGATCTACGTGATCACATTGACTAACTAATGACTATAGTTAAGTCATATATTGACTATTAAGAGCGCACACATTATCAATAGCTACACACACGAGGCTGTTATGTTGGTAGATAGTAGATGAGTGATGGGAGCTTGATCATCTCAACAAGATGCACACCATTTCCATGTCCAACCTCCGAATTATGATTCAAAAAATCATGCTAGCTCATCTCAACATCATGAAATGCTTGAAATTTTCTCTACTTCAATCTAACACTCAAAAAATTTGAGAAATATCTACAACCACTGTAAGGTTGGTAATTTGAATTCTTATCTTCCATGGCCACTTAAAATTGTCAATTCCATGTCTTTTGCTTTCATCAAGCTTTAAATTCTACCTTAAAATGAAATATTTCAGCACGTCTCTATCTCTTGTTCCAGCTTCAAATACCACTGAATTAATCTACACATAAAGAAACCACAAAAAGCATCAAGATGCTACAAAGAAAATACACAACAAAACACAAACACGATTCTCACCCTACCCGCTCACCAAATCATGGCATAAAATCCACAAGGGATAAGCAAAGTATAATTTGACAAAGATCTAGAGCTAATAAGTAACTAGTTACTATAGATAGGCTGAAGAGAACTATCAAAGAAGTCATTCTAAGTGGTGGTGTGAACTACTGGCCTACCCTAGGATAACTAGACTAAGAACTCCCACTAGGTGAGGACTGCTATAGGCTAGTCTTTTAGTTTTAAATACTTTGGATTCATCACTTTTGAATACTTCAAGACTTGATACTCGAGCGTGTAAAGAGGAGGAAACTGAGCGTAGTGACCCAAGGAGAATAGGACATCGATCTCAGGTCTTGACTCAGTCTCCAAGAACCTACTAAGCCCTCACAAGTTGACACTTAACCCTTTTTCTTTTTACTTACTTTTCTTTTCACTCCAACCTTTCTTATCTATTTTTTTCGGCTAAATGTCACCCCTAGGAAGATAAGGCATCAACCCTAGGTCTATGACTTGTTCTTAGGAATCTACCAAGCCTTCACAAGGAAATGATTATCTGCTCTTTGATTTTTCTTTTGCTTCATTTATTTTTCTTTTGTTCAAGGGTTGAACCCATGTTTACACGCCTATGTATACTATAGTCTTCAAATATATGCATCATTTCTTGCATGCTACTATTTTTGTTGAAGTCAAAGACATGATTGCGAAAGCTCAGCAATCATACCAAAAACAAGTTAACAAGAAAATAAAAGCTATGAATTTCATACTATGTTTGGTTACACATTGAAAAGAGAAGATTACAAAGTGTTGAGTTACACCCTATTGTAAAGTTAGCTCCTAGATTTTATGGACCTTTCAAAATCATTCACAAAATCAATGACAATGTCTTTAAATTAGAACTACCCCAACACTGAAAAATCCACAATACTTTTCATGTCAATTTGTTATGACCTTTCAAAGGCCAATTACCTATCCATCCTGTCTATGAAAATCCTCATTTGTTAGAAAAATAAACTGAAATCCTTGAACCCGAAACCATTTTAGACACTGATTATATGACCACTAGAACTGGCCGTAGATATTCTAGATATTTGGTGAAATTAAAAAAGCATCCTGTTGAAGAAGGCCAATGGATGCACGCTCGTGACCTAAGTGCTTACCCCTCACTGTTGGCTCCACATTGAGCTAATAGCAATTGAGGACAATTGCTATCCCACCCCAGGGGTATGATGCCAGGAGGCATATTCCATGGTGGATTTCATGAGGTTATGTGGTGGATTTCGTAAAATTATATTTATTTGCTGAGGCTCGTACACAAGGTGGATTCCTTGTGCAAAAAGTTGATGGGAATGCTTGTCCTTTTCAGGCATCACCTTAATTTAATGTGCAAGTGGGTAATTTCATAGTGGGTGATTCCTTTAAATACATATTTAAATTAATGGATGTTAATGAGTTTAGAGTGCGCACTCCTATTAAATTAAGGTTAGGACAAAGTTACGACCTATTTATTTATTTTGTAGTTGAAGACTGCTAAGTATTCACTTTTGTTAGTTTTATTTTTTTATTTTCTAACAATTGTGAATGCTTCAGTTGATCTGTAGAGCAGGCAATGGTGGCACTGAAGCACTGGTGATAGCGTGTATTCAAGTTATTTAGAATACATTATCATTTTTGATGGGTGCATGTCTTAGGCATGGTGCTAATATTTATTTTTCTGCGCTTGACATATATTCATTATTTTGTATTCGCATGGGCGCACGGTTTAAATATTCATTATTGGACACTGTATTTGGGCACTGTTAGACTCTTGGGTCACCCAACCACTTTATTCTTTATTTGGACAAAAGAAAACAAAAAAGCTAAAGCATGCTAATGGTAAAATTAGGCTATTTTTTAGCTTGGAGATGAATAAATTATTAAATACATGCTTTGTGGAGCGCTCACACAAGGCATGGGGGGAGATTGTACCCAATTGGTCTCTTTTCTTCATGTCGTACAAGTATATCTTCTTGCTTTTTGTGCTAAAGTAGAGTTCTTTTGTTCTTGGGGACTTTCCAGAGCTCACTATGTACACATCTAGCATCTGATTTGCGCACTAGGTTGCTCCATGGTGGATCTTCAAATCTAGTCTTTCTCTCTTCTCCCTCCTCTCTCCTCTTCAAGGCTGTTCACACGCATGATTCTATGGAAGAAAGGAAAGGAATTGGATAAGAGATGCTGATGAAATAATTGTACCAAAGTGGAGGAGATCATGAATTAGAGTTGGAGAGAGCGTTAGCGGGCATAAATGAGTGTCAGTGGCTCCCAACCATTAAATATGCACCTCCAAAACCGGGTTTCTATGGGTAAGCACTCATTTTATTCGTTTTAATTAAAAATGTTTGACAAAATTGTTTGTAAAATTGATTCCTTTGATTGATAATGCTGAAATGTATTAGAAATCTTGAAGAAAACAGAAAAATTTGGTTGTTTGATAATTTACATCAAAACATGCAAAACTTGTAATTTTGCGATTGTCATAAAAATGATAAATTTTGGGGGTTTTGTTGTGATTTTGCGGTTCATATGGATTAGAAATGAATATAAAATCAATACAATGTTTAGAAATTAAGTTAAAAGGGGTTAAGTAGCACGATGATGCTCGGGACTGACCCTTAGCAAACGAAGCCTGACATGTAGGTTGAATTCATTAAAAGAAATGTTTGTTACACTTCACAACAATGATTTATAAATCGTAAAAATTTTGAACACTATGGCATTCACAATTACATTGGCATATCACATGGTAATCACTAGATGCATTGCAATTGGTTTCTTATACTTATGACCCACACTGAGTTGTGAGACACCTAAGCTATAGGTTTAGGCATTGGATTCCTTGGGAAACTGTTAAGTAAGAAAATATCTTCTCTCATGGATCATTTTAAATAAAAGTGGTGTTTGTGACACCTGTGTTAATTGTGTTAGTGATGCAACGAGGGGCCAATCCTTGAGGTGTAGGAGGGCTGCAATGGGGGCATGGCATTCAGCCGAAGGGCTGCCTCCTTCTGTTTGTGATTACAATGTATTTTATACTGATCTATGTGTAGGGACTCCCTCTGAGGAGTGTGGGGCTTAATCATTTAAACCAAATGCAAGATTCGCGACGATAGCAGTTAGGGCGGCATAGTGTCCCTTGGATGCTCCTACTCCCAAGGCTGAGGGGGATTGGTTCTTTAGTATAGAGAGGCATGGTTAATGGTTATAGCCAATGTCGGGCCCATTTTAGGACTCACTGGTGGTGCATTTACTGGGAGCCGCTAATAAGTGGCAGTTTTTGAATCTCAGACAATTGGGACCGATTCATTACTGTATGTCAAAAATCAGTTGAGAAGACTCACAAGATCGTCACATCGAGCTTCAAAAGCAAGAAATAGCTAAATGAGCTAGATGGCGGGCCAAAATAAATAGAAGATATTCTCTGCAAAGGACCGCAAAGGAGTGGTCCAATATCTTAAGAAGGGTGGGGTCTTAGTAACCCTAGCTCGACGTATAGTCCGTTACAAGGAGGAAACTCTAGTACTTTCCCCTTTTCAATCAATCCATCCACTTCGAGTGGAGTAATAGTTCCGGTTGTTCAAATCTCTTTAGTCAGTTCGATTGTTACCATGGCTATGCAACCCATTGCAATTCTTGCTGGAATGGCAGATTTGCGAGCCTTAGGGTTTCCTCTACCCATTTTTAATTGGTTAGCAGAGGAAGATGCAAAACTTCACATCAATGAATTCCAAAAGTTAATGTTTAACTGTAGAATTCAAGATGAGGGACACTTGATGATGTTCTTCAATATAACCCTGAAATGACAAAATGTAGTGTGGTATCACAGCCTAGAGGCTAGAACCATAATTACGATAAACTTATTCTTTGCGGCCTTTTGAAGAAAGTTTGCCCCTGAAAGGGGAGGTCAGCATTGGTTACATGTCCTTAAAATTACACGTTAAGAACCTCACGAGAATGTTCGTGGGTATGCCAAGAAATTGAAGGAGATATTTCATGAGTTGCAAACCTATATCCCTATTCCAGTTGTTGCTCAGTTGCAATATTTTCTAAATGGGTTAGGCTTTAACATTCAAGTGTAATTGAGCAATGTTACTCTTACCGACATTGATATGGCTAATACATGAGCAAAAGAGGTAGAATCACAATTACAAGCGGCTTATGCCTCTAGGTCAAACTGAAATCCAAGTTAGGGTTTGGAAATACTTTAGCATTGATGAATGGCAGTCAAGGGATGCCCACGATTCCTCCTAATGGGAGTGAAATCATAATTCCATATGTGCCCATATTGCTAGATCCTCCTCCTTGTGTGACTATGCCTATGACCAGTAAGATGGATCCACCAACTATTGAAAGCCTAATGATAAATCCTATGTTGTTCTAGGCAATCAACAGCCAATCCCTAATCAAGTGGTTAGGCCAATGGAACAACATGTAGATGATCCAGGCTATGAGTCCAGTGCCTCGAATGTCCTTAGCAAAGTTAAGGATATGATGAATCACTATAATGATATGATTAGCAAAAAATATAGAAAAATAGGCATTAATGTCAATTTCCTTAAGAAGCAATAGAATTTAATAGGAGTTTGATGCCCTGAAGAGGGTGCCTCCTCAAGATTCAGTTGTAAGTGGTGTGGTGGCCAACATTTTCATAGGAATTGTCAAAATGTTAAATGTGACATATGTGGGAAGTCTGGCCATTTAGCTAGTACGTGTTGGAGTAAGATTAGCTCTCTCTAGCAAGGGAGTAAATAGCTAGGTCCAATTAATCATCGAGTGCAAGGGAATAATATCCAACAAGATGAAGGACTAAAACAAATATTACAAAGAGAGACAACTATGGTAGAGGAGCTCTCTCTAGCAAGGGAGTAAATAGCTAGGTCCAATTAATCATCGAGTGCAAGGAAATAATATCCAACAAGATGAAGGACTAAAACAAATATTACAAAGAGGGACAACTATGGTAGAGGAGCTACGTAGTAGTAGTGGAGTTAGTCTTATAGAAGCTATTTGTATCGATGGCACTGAAGCTGCTAATCTACGGGTTATTACGAGAGATCAAAAGGGTAAAGAGGCTGATAAAGCCAAGACAAAACCTATCCGGGGAAACCCCAAACAAGATAAGGGGACATAAGTCCTTAATCCCAATATGGAAGGTGGACCTCTCAAGGCCGTAGATGGTAAAGTTGATCCCAAGAACGATAAGGAGTTGCCAAAGAATAAGGAAAAAGCCAAGAAAGAAGCACCAAAGCCGGTTCAAAGACCAAAGGAGAGAATGGTCTAGCAAGAAAAGAAAGCTCTTGCTAGTTATCATGAATTCGATTTAGTAAGTTCTCTTTGTGAAGTGAAGCCAGATGTCAATCTTCTACAGTTGACTAAGTTATCTCTATGAGTGCACAAGGAATTTAAGAAGATTCTATGCACTGGGTATATTGTTGAGCCCTTGGGAATAGTGCAATTAGGAGAAAATTCATTTGAGTATGCTGAAAAGCATTGTACGAGGGTAGTAGTATATGTTGATGGAATATTAGTGGACCATGCTATGGTGGACATAAGATCCTCTATCAACATTATGAGTTTGGAATTGATGGAGAGATTGGGATTAGAAATAAAAAAAGATGCCTCCACAATCCTCCGAATGGCTGATAACAGTGTAAGAAAACCTAAAGATTGCATTACTAAATTCCATGTGACCATTGCCAATGTGGAATGTATTTTGGACTTTAGGGCCATTAGGTTTGCAGAGTTACCTAGCTATCAAGTATTTCTAGGCAGGCCATGAATCTTACAAGCAGACTCTGAGGTAGAAAATGGTATCATCCTATTGTCATTGCTAGTAGGAAATTGGGGATATCTGAAGTTAATTATATGTACATGGAGAAATTGTGCCTTGGAATGATCTTTGCGATGAAGAAATTTAGACATTATATTCTCTATGAGAAGGTCGTATTCTTTCTGAAAGCAGAAGGACTTAGATTGTTGTTGAACAAGTTGCAGCTGCTTGATCGATTAGCAAAGTGGTTAATCACTTTGGAGGAGTTCGATTATGAGATTAGGAGCAACCCATGAATTTAAGCTACAAGGTATTGTAGAATGTCTTGTGGATTTTGGGGAGCCAAAGGAAATTCTAGCTAGGGAAAGTGATATTGAAGGTCTATTTAAAATCAATAGAACTTCCATCCCTTCATGGTATGCAGCTATAATGCATTATTTATCTACAAGAGGATTCAGGGTTTTTTTAAATCAAATTTTGAAAAGAGAAAGATCAAGCAACAAGCATTGCGTTTTTCGATTATAGCAAGTTAAGAGCGGAATTTTGGTGTCGAGAAGTGCTTAAAAATAGCTAAAAATTACGAATATCAAGGGAAAAATATTCAACGTTGAAGGCGGCGGCTCGATCTAGGACGATTTTAAGCGTCAAAGTGCTTTAAAGGCACCTGAGCGACACTTGTTGATTTTTCATAATTTTTCAGACTATCGTGTGGGCTGACAAGAGTTACTGGCCAATGCATAATGCCAAGCCAGACGCCCAGGATTTTTCAGAGCTCGATTCAGAGTCCGGACGGGGAAATGGCCAAGCAATGGTCAAGATTTGAAAGGGTGGCCACAACATGGACCAAAGGGGGGGTGCCCTCTGGGGAAATTTTAACCCCCCAACCAAAAGCCACATGAAAAAATCGTGAGGAGGGAGGAGAAGAAGGCGTAAGCAAAATGCGCCGAATTTCACGCCATGGATGGGAGGAGGCAATCTCCTGCCTGCAAACAACCCACATCACTGATCATTGCCCTTGCTTCCCTCCTGGATGCCAATCATATCGCCCCCTCTCGCCCGAGAAATGGTGGTCTCTATGAAGAACTCTGATTTAAGTCTTTCTCTCTCCTCCCTCTCTCTCTTCTAAGGGCAAATTCATGTGGTGAAGAAGCCAACCTCACAGCCTTCCCAGGTTATAAAAGCTACGAATCCATGCATAAGCATATCCATCATCCATTACCTTTGTTTCCATGTGCATCTCTGTGATGAATGGCTCTCCAAGAATTATGGGATAAGAGCATGAATCTTGCACAAAGAAATGGAAATCCTCCTCTACATCTCCAATAGAAACCCTAACACTGGGACAGGCAGCATACAAATCACCTGCAATGTTGTTGGCGGCTCTCATATGCCACCCATGCTCTACATCCATAGGCCATCTGTTACTTTCATAAACTCCACGAACTATGAGATTAATCTCTGAACCATGATCCACCAAAGCAACATAAGGCACCTGTTTCTCTCCAATTTTTACCATCGTCTCTGTAGTTGCCCTAGCCCAATGACTCTGCGAAAAGTGACTACACGGTATCAAGACAGGCTCATCAGTTTCAGCATAATGCATAGGCTGAACCTTCTTCTCTATCTGTGGAAAAACAGAAGCATTCTCAACCATAACCTCATCCTCATCCTCATCCAACTCCCCAATCAAAACTCCCTGTGTATCAATAGTAGGCAATGCATGTCTTTTCCTCTTCAGGACCTCTTGGAACTGATCTTGAAACTCTCTTTTTGAGATGCCCAGAACCTCAGAAATAGTAAAAGTCACCTCATTGCCAAGTATCTTATCATTAAATATTTTCTTCATGTATGTAGATATCTTAATATCGGACATCAATTTAAACCTTGGCTGCTTTCTCTCTCTAGGCTCTTGCCTCTTTTCTTTCTTCTGAGCATCTTCCATCTGTCGTTCTGGCCCTGGTCTCAAAGACGGTCTTGCAGTAGGTGGAGTAACAAACTCACCCCCTCTAGTCTTTTTAGCTGCATTTGGATTTTCTTCACCCCTCTTACGCTTCTCCTCAACAAGTACATATGCTCCCTGAGACTTAGCCAAGTAGGCATAAATAGTGTACCTGTCAACAGGCGAATCCCAACCTGTCTCAGATCTGATACTAGAGCCTGCACTAGTCAAAACAGTTTACTGAATTTTTTCCTTGTTTGCCGTCTCCATAGCATAAGTCCATAATGCTGACTGATTCTCTGATCCTTTCTCAATCTGGACTCCATATGCAGAAGCATCTCCTCTAGCTGCCACATAAGAAGTACGCGCAGCCATGTCATCCACTAACTTCTTCATTCCACCTTTCCCAAAGTTGGTAGCAAGCGGAGCTCTTGTTTCAGTCAACCAAATCTTACCATCTTGTCCCCAAAATACCAAATTTTTCCTCCTTGAATCCTGAAAAGATTCACAATCCCTGCAATGCTGATGGTCCGTACTATCACACCAAATACATCTTTGATCTCTCCTAGGTTCATTAGGAGCACTCCTAGGTGCAGTAGGAGCACTAGAAGAAATAATAGGCGCAGTCAAAGCAAACTGCTCTTTCAATTTTCCCACCAATTCTGCTTTAACTGACTCTAGTGTCAAATCCGTTATGCCTTTGATTATATCATCAAGAGAGGAAGGCACCAACGGAGTGGATGGTTTTAGAGCAGAAGGAGCTGGCATCGGTCGTGGAATAGGAGGAACAGGAGGAGTAGAAACAGTAGGCACTGGCATAGGCCTAGAAACTGACTGAGGAAGAGAAGAAATAATAGGGATAGAAGTAGGCATAGGAGCAGAAGACGGCGTCCGTGTCATAGATCCATTCTGTAGGTGGGTCTTCCTTATCCTCCTCTTGGTCAAAGTCGAGACTGCATCCTGGGCATCTTGCCAATCCATTTTAAGACCCATAGGCTTCGTGCGATCCTCAAGAAGCTCTCCTAATTCTTCTTGAAGAGCAGGATATGTAGCTTGCAAGAAAAACTCAACTTTCTCAATATCCAATGCTCTTTGTTCAATGGCATCAAGCTGACTATACCTCTCTTCAAATTCTCGTATCAACTTTGAAGCAGTTAAACCTTTGTTTGGCATGTAGACCCACTCTCAGAATGACTGCTGTGTAGCCATCCCAAAGTCCTCAAGGAAATACTCTTCTTTCAGGGCCTTCTTAAAATCTTGCCAATGTGATTTTTGAATAAAAAGATCAGTCACTGTTGCCCTCAAGGCGGGTGTGACAAGACAAAGGAAATACTTACTCATAAGTCCAGCTGGTACTCCAAAAAATCCCATCTTGATCTCATATGTCTTCAAATAAGCTGAAACATTACAGCCATCAAATAGCTTCTTCTCATTCTCAACTGCTTCAATCGCCTTAGTCGTGCTGATTGCATTCTCCTGCTCCGAATATAGTTGCCTTTGCTGAGACAATTGTTGTTGATGCAATTGCTGCTACTATTGCATATACAATTGTGTCTGTTGATTTTGAAGCTGCATATACATAGACATATTCTGTAAATTTTGCTTTAAATCATCCGTTGAATTACTTGAAGCAGCAGTCAATGATGGAGCTGAAGTAGAGGACGAAGCAGGAATTGTAGAAGAGGCTGAAATGGATGCTGAAGTATCTCCCATCCTGAAATTTATGCGACGCTTTCACGTCGAGTTCACCAAAGATGTCGAAGGGTTTTCGAAAGAAAAGTCGCAACCACAGAGGACCTTGACTAATTTCAGGATAGAAGATCCATCATACAAATAAGCAAGATGAGAGGATTTGTGTGCAGTAATAGATCCGCCAAGCTTCCAACGAGACCTCGTCTATGCAGCAATGATAGGACCAAAAGCAAGTTTTCAGCTGAGCATAGAATTCATCCTTCAACATAGGAACATTTAGTACAAATCTGGTTATCAACTACAGACATAAATTTCAGCATTGTCCTTTAAGCAGCATCAGCCAAAGGATGGATCTATGGATCCACAGACTTAACAATAAACCCATAGGGAACTTGATTTCAAATGATGAGGTGAACAATATCTCGAGCAATAGTCAATGTTGCAGGCATGTCTTTCAGAGGTGGCTCCCTTCCAAGAACAAGAGGGTTGGCCACGGGTTGATCTAAAACCATGTATTCATTTGCATTCTCCATAAGCTGACAAACTAACTTGTTTTTTATACTAGTTGATATTTTGATAATCTGACGCCTTGAGCTCACGTCAATTGTCATTTACCACATTAAAAGAATCCTCTGACCTTGTAGATGAGTAAATGAGCTACGGACATAAGCTTCAAAACCCCTCTTTTCCCATAAATGGAACAGGGGATATGAAACCTACATATATTCCATAGCTTACCCACAAGAATAGACAAGTGCCAGTCTCAATGCATTAAAACAGACTGTTCATTCTGATATCATCTGCTGACACCTCATACAACACTTGTTCTACTGATACAACGAGGGTGCTAGCAGTCAAGTGAGGAAAGAATCCCTACCCACAAATTGACCTTTGATATACCAATGGTGCATGCATCCAACAGCTACTGCAAGGATCTAGACACTGTGCTAGCCACCAAATTCTTCACTTTTTGAATTGGAAATTACCAGTTTCCACTTTACTTGGTTGTCTGTTTTCCGTATATTGTTGTGCTGGGCACACGCTTGTTTCTAAACATCATGTACCCAACAGGTAAGACCACTCCCAACATCATCACAATTTCTCCAATCAGGTAGCGTGTAGGTCCTGGTGGTTCAACTTCCAGAAGGTGTCGGAACGGTATGGATTTGTCTTCTCCTTCTGCATGTCAATGGCATCTGCGTTCTTCTCCTCATGATCAGCTTTATCAAACTCCAATCAGTTTTGACAAAAAAATTACACTTGGTCTTCATTAGCTTTATCTTCAGCGGCTTTATTGGCTTCTTCTTTTACAGCTCGTCTTCATCTTTAGCTCATTGCAGCGTATTCTTCTTCTCAGTTGTCTCAAACTCGAACACCAAGCTTCCTTCTTTATAACAGATAGGTCCTTGTCTAAGATTGAAGCAGTTTTCCGTCGATTCTTCATATAATTTTTGCCATTGAACGTCCTTTTGTTCGTCGTCTTCCCTGTCACTAGCAAAACAGTCTCCACCATCTTCTCTGTGCTTCGTCACCAACAAAGTAGTCTCCGTAGTCACACTCTGCAAGCTCCCCTTTTGATAGATCTCCCCTCCTTGTATCATACTCCTTCCTTTCTTCTTCCTGTTTTGTAGCCCTCCTCCTCTGATTTCCTTCAGCGTCCTTCCTTGACTTTTTCCCTCCTTCCAAAGTTGCAGAACTCCTCCTCTGATTAGCGAAAAATCTTCCCTTTTTTTTTCTGTAGCTCCATCAAAGTTGCCGAGATCCTCAAGATTTTTCTTTCCCCCCAAAAAGCCCCATTTGAAAAAGCTCCTTCCACAATAGGCCCTAGAAAAGTGGCCTCTAGAAAAGCATACAAGCCTTCATCTTGATGCTCTAACCCACATCACAAGTCTAAGCCAAGACTGCTTTACCTTAGAACCTCGAGTACTTTGGTGCAAACAATTTTGTCGCCATCCAATGCAATTTTCTTCAATGAACTTGAGTACTTGGAGAGTAGAAAACAATGAAACTTTGAATTATCCATCACTTTACTCCACCTCTTTTGGTTGCTTCAGCATGCAAGACTTCTCCTATTTCTAAGGTTCCATTGGCATCAGAAGCCTTAATCCCCCTGACAAACATGATATCTTCCACAGTCAGACCTTCCACTTTGCATCTGTTCCAAACAGTTCAACACTTGTCTACGAAGCCCACATTCTACATATCCTGAAATAAGTGTAGCCCATGAGACTGCATCTCGAGTTACCAATCTATCAAAAACTCCCTGTTCTTCTACAAGCATGTCACATTTAGCGTACAAGTCAACCAGAGCATTACGGATAAGTTCCTCTAGCAAAACCCCTCTTGACTATATTACCCACGCAGAATAAAAATGCAAACATAACGACTAAGTATGTACAAAGTATCAAATCCCACACACACAACTTTTTGGTGGATTTCACACCTTGGATGCGCAGCAGTATGACACCGTAACCCCAAATCCCACAAGCCCTGGTATTTTCAAATATTCGCATTCGGTGAAGGAATCTCCGACGTATGAGGGAGAAGGGCAAGATCTTGAGGCTGCTTACCAAGGCTGGAGGAAACTCACCCACCGCGTAAGGGTAAAGGAAAATCGGAATTCCATAATCACGCCTACGATGGCCCCCAAGAAGTAGCAAGGCACGCCTGCAGGAGGTTCTTCTACTAACATTCACGTGGACATCTCCCCGAGCCCATAAGCCCAGGTTTTACGATTTTGATTCCACGCAAAAGTAATGCATTAAGCACGATAACTTCATGGAATAGGAAGCACCTATGCATATTCAAATTCACCTAGCCTAGTTAAATGCAATTGGAAAATTTTTTGACTATTTGAACAATTACTAGGATTAATTCACGACATGCAATTGGGTCATTGGTATTTCCAATGTGATGAATGCAAATTGTCTATCCATCTTACGACCTTAATAGTATGTTGCCTTGTCGTGCATTTCAAAGTGACAAGCCTAGAACACCTATTGCCTATCATTATAAGGTTGATATTATTAAGTGCACTTTTGACTAGACATGGAAAGAATAAGCGTATGTCACATTTTTAGGAAAAACATTCATTGTAATGGTTCATGGGAAAAAGTCATTAACACCCGTAGGATGTTATCCGAAAAGTAATTGCAGATTACAAAAAATGAATCTATGGATTTGCATGTGGCATGTGCTTGCAAGATGGAATAAGCCAACACTAGTCCTACAATATTCACTTTGCATGAACTTCATTTAACTACGTTGTAGTTAGGAAAGGGTTGCATGTTGCACATTTGTCGTGTGTAAAATTCATTCATCAAGAGTTGCATTTAGGGGAAGGTTGCATGGTTTAATAAAGCATGAAATTCTAAAGCTTAGAAAAAGGGTTGTAGGCATGATTCTTGAATGTAAGTCCTAGTAGGTTCTATGAAAGTTATTCTGCAAATTATCATGCATTTTGACTTTAACAAGAAAGGTTAGGGTTATTGCGAATCTAGTGATACGTAGAAGCAATGAATCACGTGTATACATGTATTGTGACATGTTGCAACTAGTTTTCTCCTTTAGATCAAGTTTATCATCTCTAGGAATGGCTCATCCTTGTTCGCAAGACAAGTAGATCGAATTATCTAAATCACTTAACCTGCAAGGGATTTGTATTGGCATGGTTCAGTTGATACAATAAATACCCCAAGTGCTAACTAGGGTTTATCACGTTATGGATCCGGCCTAGTTTCGCACTTGTTGCCAAGTCGAAACCCTCAAACCCAAAGGTCCTACCCACATTCACGGAATGTTGCGTCAATGGGACGCTCATGAAATTAACGATCTAGGGTTTCTACCCTAATGATCATTCGTTCAAATGCTAAAACTCGGATTGAGTTGGAATCCCTAGGACTGAACATTGTCGGCCTAGTGCAACTAGGATTGGGTTGGGTAAGAAGACACCCTAAACCCTGCTTCTTGTCTAAACATAATTCCTTGACCAGAAAATGCCATTCAATGGGTGAAATGATCCCTTGGAATAGATGCAACACTTGTGCAACAAGTTGCAACGTCACATGGCCTTGTGGTTTGATCACAAGAGAGTTTTGCCATTCCTTGGAATGAGGTTGGCAAGTTCTTGTGCAAGTTTAACTTGCAAGAGGATGAGTAGTCATCCTGTTACATCACCTTTATTGGGGAAAATTGCCAAGTTAAGGGAAGTTAGGTATTTACTTGGAAGCAAAGGATCAATCAAGTTAGAGCAACATGGTTGCCAGGATTTACTGTTAGCTTATGAAACCTAAGATATTGGTTAAGTTGGGTTAACATGGTATGGCCCTAACCCAAGGACAAAAGGGTGAACAAATAGACCCTTGGGGAGCTTGCAAAGTTGCAATTGATCTCGGATTGAATGCTTGATGCATTCGGAGAGAAGGATTCACTCCTTAGCAGTTGGCCAAATAAACAACCACTGGATTGATTGTGCTTGTAACAGTTTAGGAGCACTGTTTGCATTGTTTGCTCAAAGAAATAAAAGATGGAAAGATAATTAATGCTTTAAGTTGAAGGCCTGAAGGGAGAGGCAGCATCAGTTACCCCCGACTGTCTGCTTGACCCTAACCAAGGGGGTTGTTAGTCGCGTCGGGAACATGGACCGAACCCACCCCGTGAGGTCTCTCTATTGGATGCTACTTGGAGCAGGAGGATGCTTGGGTGCCAGGGGGCTCTGGCCGTAAATCCCTTGCCTTCTGGGCCCTGCACAATAGGCTAACGTGACTCGGGATTGGATCTCGAGGCCTGCATACTAGTCTACGGAAAAAATCTTGGATTAGTTATCCCTGTGGATTGCTGGATAGCCTTCGGGTGGATTATGGATTGCCTTCGAGCGGATTATGGATTAGCCTACGGGCTAGACTTTATGGATGTATTCTAAAGATAAATAAGATAACCTGCTGAAAAGGAACTTGTTTGACATTGTTTTTCTATGTCAAGTGCTAAGATTACGTGAAGGAACCAGTGTCTAACTGACTAATTAAGGAAGGTGCTTGATGCATGCCCAACTAAATGCGATAGGTACTTAGACAACTAAAGCAACCCTGAGGAAAGTGCGGTGGATGTGGCCATAGGTCCGTCCTATGGATGGGTGGTCCCGGTTGGCTAGGAACTTTTCTCAATCGAAATGGACAGCAAGGAGCTCTTCTCAAAGGAAATGAACATCCACTTCCTCCCTGGCATTTTTGCGTAAAGTAGTTCACATGGGGTTTGATGCTAGCTACCCTTTAGGAAAGTGACCATTAGGGGAAACCTTGATTCAGGTCGGTCCTAAGTGGGAGCAGCCGGAATACTTCCACTACGTGGCAGATGCGGAAAGTCCTAGATCGTAAACCCCGTAACACTCCATGGGAGTGTCGGGCAGAGCTTTCTAGACTCTCTTTCCGATGAACTGCTAAGACTTGTCCTGAGAGGGAACAGGTGGACACGTTACAGGAATCAACAACCCCAAGTCTCAACAAGAGCTCTGAATTAGATACAGAACAGAGGACCCTCTAGATAAACCCAACCAATGTATGCAGTAATTAGAAGATTCCCAAAACTCTACTACAAGCACTTCACGAGGTGAAAATGTGAAGGACTACTTATCCAACTTAATTGTTGCAAGTATCAAGAAAGAGCTTATGGATGTGATTATAGAGCAGCTACAGACGCTGAAGGTGAATACCGCTAATATATCCACCCCTACGAGAGCTGGAAGAGATGTGATGCACTCTAATACATGGTGCATCAAGCGGGACATTTAGCCATTGAATGTACCCGAAAACCAACCATTCCTGGAGCCTTCTATTCCTACTGTTTGCGGAAGAACCATACAGATGATATTTGCTCTCTGCAAGAGATGCATGAACGAAGACAGAAGGATGAAAATGCAAGATTCAACTTTCTAGAATCCAAAATGACAACACAGGATATTTGACCAAAGCCTAGAGAATTTGGTCCTAATTTTGGTCCAAGGAGGTTTTCCTCTCAAAGTTACAGAGGACGACAGTCTAGCAGTGGTCAGAGATTAGAGGTGGAATGTTATCGGTGTGGAGAAAAGGGACATATCTCCCCAAATTTTCCAAACCCTAGACGTCTTGTGGATTACAAGCCCTTATGCAGCCGATGTAAAGGAGAAGGCCACAGTGCAAAGGACTTTCCAAGCCCAGCCCCTATAAAGGCCAATGGCACTAATAGCCAACAGAAGGTACAAGAGCCTGCCTCCAATTTGGTAGAGTTGGAAGTTTCCACTGTCACGCGTACCAAGAAGAAGGAACCAGTTGTTCAAAACAAAAATAACTCTCTTGCTGAGACTGTGAAGTTCAACTTGTGAACAAAGGGACAGAGCAGTACAGAACAGAATAGTGCAGTACGCACTACAGAGCACTGTAGTGCCACAGACATTAGGGGAGTTTTGAGGTCTCGAAAATGCCTTGTAAGATATCCTAAAGAGAGAAAACAATTTAAGAAATAAAATCATTTTATAGCATTTTTAAAAGGTTTATATTTTGGTAAGTTAAAATATCAAAATTCGTTAATAAGTCATTGTAGTGATATTCTCGTGGTCACATCAAACCTAGAAATCTAGGTCGCCATAAAGTTGGCAAGGTTGTCATAATGAAGATCTTACCTCTCCTCATTAAAGTGAAAAGTAATATTCAATTTGAATTTTGGTGGATACTCGATTGCCTCCCTCCATCGTTTCTCTCTTCTTTTTTTCTCCTCCTTAGTAGTCTCTTCTTTGTTTTCATTCTTGCTTCTAATCATATCCTTAGCTATGGATCAATCACCCAATGATCTCTGTAACTCAACTACCCGGATCAATCATCCAATGATCTCTGTAGCTCTCATAAAAGACCTCTCTATCATCTTCATATTGAGTTGGATAGTGAGTATGAACCACTGATGTGTAGTACTCGGCCCTTGATGTTCAGTTTACCCTTCCCATTAAGGTTTTAAGTGTGGGGATGCGTCCCTGCACGTCTATGTTGCATAACCCCACGCATATATCCTTTTATGATCATGTATCTATGCCATGACTTCATTTTACCCTGATGGGTCCCCTTCCCCACTCTTCCATTCTATTTCACCCTGTCCCCGGAGCTGTTCTTTGACCGTTTTTCTTTATCCTTTGTTTTGGTATTTTTCCATTTGAACGCACCTTATGTTCACTGAGACTCACATTCAACCTTACAGCCGTGTTGGTCCCTTTGAACTGTCCATCTTTCCTTTTTACCAATCCCTATTCTGATAGATGGTTCTAAAGTTATTAAATTTTTAAGCAATTCCCATAAATTGAACGATTTTCCATGTGAATGCATCTTTATTACTTCGAAACCTTGATCTGATGTGCCAGCCCTATCCTATCCCTTCCCCCTGACCTTTTTCCTTCTTACTCCATGTCATTCCGATGCATGGTTCATCTGTTATTAATTTTTGTGGATTTTCGGGTCCTTTTCGCGCCTATTTTTCACATTTTTCCATGTGAGCATGCCCTATTTTCACCGGAATTCCAAAACAATTTGACATCTGTGTCCTATCGACTTTTCCCCCACTTTTTCTTTTTCCTTCCCCCTCTTCCAACTGTCGGATTTTTAGTTATTAATTTTTGTGAGTGTTTTTTGGTGCATTTTTTGTGTTTTTTTCCATATGAACCCCTCCTAATTCCCTTCCAACGAAGTTTTGATGTGCCAGCCCTGTGAATCCCTTTCTTTTGGACATTTTTTCTTTTTATTGTCCTCTATTCGGGTGCACGATTCTTCCCGTCTTAATTTTTGAGTCCATTTTCGGGCCCCTTTTTGGGGTTTTTCCTATGTGAACGCATCCTATCTCGATCGGAATTGTGTTTTGCAATGATAGCGTTGTTGATAGCGTTGTTGGACACCCTATTTTGCACAATTTTCCTTCTTTCCGCACTTCGTTTCGATGCGCGGATTTTTCGATATTAATGCCCGTATGTGTTTTCGGGCTTGTTTTTTGTGTTTTTTCCATGTGAACACCCTAATTTACCCCCGGACCTAGTGTTGCATTTTTCCATCATTTTTCCCTCCTCTTCCGGCACATTTTTCATTTTTACAGATTTTTGATCCAATGTACAGTTTGGATTTTATTAACTTTTCTTCCTTTTTGCCGTGTGGCCGTGTTTCTCGTATCGCGCGTGAACGCGCCTCTTTTCGGTTTTACGTGCCTTAGGATGCCCCCGTGGTGTCTGTGGTTCACGCATTGCCATCCCTGCCCCGTTTGATCCCGTCATTGCAATTTTTTTTTTACCCCCAAACGGCGCATGTGCGCAGGATGGGGGTGCGTTCCTTTTTCACACCCATTCCCAATTTATTTTTGTTTATTTTAAAAAACACAAAAAAAAACAAAAAGAACACAACCAAACACACATAAACACAAAACCACCCACATTAAATTTTATTTTAAAAAACAAAAAATACAAAACAAAAAAATAATAAATAACAACCAACACCAACAACTAATTAAAATACTCATACAATAAACTTAAAAATATATATATAACAAAATAAAGTTTTAAGAAAAACCAACCACAAACAATTCATCTTAACATTTAAAAAAAAAAAACAAACAAACAAACCACAAACAACCCTACATTTAAAAAAACAAAAAACAAAAAAACAAAGCGCAAAAAGAAAAAGAAAAAGAAAAGAAAAAAAAGGAAAAAAAAAGGTTACCTTCTCCCGCCTGTCGTGCAACTTCTGCAAGCCCCCGTCCACCATGGCCTTCTCTCTTCTCTCCACCAAACCACCTCCCCTGCTCCTCGTCCTCCACCGCGGCCTTCTCTTCCTCTCCACCTTCTCCACCTCCCTTGCTCCTCGCCCACCGCTGCTTCACCTCTCCTCTCTCCACCAAACCTTCTCCCCACCACCATTTTCTTCTCCTCCTCCTCTCTTCCTCGTCGCCGTCGACGCCTGCCCCACCCCCACCGTTTTCTTCTCCTCCTCACCGCCGTCGACGCCCACCCTGCCCCCACCGTTTTCTTCTCCTCCTCTCCTCCCCGTCGTCGCTTCGCCCCTCCTCTCACCACCATACCTCCTCTCCTCCTCTCCTGCCCCGTTCCTGCCCCTTGTCCCTTCTCCCTCCCTTGTTTCCACGCCGTGCGACCGCTCTCGGTGTACAGGTGTGGCTAGCGAACGGCCACACGCGAGGACGCGCTTCTGGTTTGTGTGTGCGGTGGCGTGTTGCGGTCAGTTGTTCACACGCAGTCATCCTCCGATGTTCACACGCAGCTCATGTACCGCCTTTTAATTTCCAAACCCGAAAAATATATCAAAACACATAAAAATACACATAAAACACCAAAAAACTTCAAAAATTCATTTAAAATTCAAAAAAATTACAAAAAATCTTAAAAACTTCTAATATTGTTGAGATCATTTGGAATATTTTTTAAAGTGGAAATTTAAGAAAATAAATTGTAAAAAATTCACAATTTTTTTTTCAAAAATACATGCAAAATGAGTAAAATTCATTAAAAATTAACAAAAATTCAAAACTATTTCTAGAAAAATTCCACAAACCCCCTTGCCCCTTTTTCCAAAATTTTTCAATTAGAAATGCTTCTATAAATGGCCAAAGTATTATTTGAAGCCAAAACCCTAAATGTAATACTTCACCTCATAAAAATTCATTTTAAATTCCAAAAATCGATTGAAAAATCATGGATAAATTACAACACATTGTTGACACTTGCTGGATTATTGAAATTCAACTCTTATACTTCACAACATATTCATGTGTCATATATCTCGTTTTAATTTTAAAAAAAGTAAAAAATAGAATAAGAAACAGGATAACAAAAAACAAACAAACAAAACCAAACACTGTACAAAATACAAACACACTTAAATACAACTTTTAAAAAAAAACGAAAAAATAACAAATTAAGAAAAATCAAAATAACACAACAAACACTAAGGTGCTTTATTTTTTCCAGTGTGTGGGGTTTTTTGTTTTTTTTACTAGATTCCTTGCATTTTGGGACTACTCAGTGCACCTTTAGTCTATTATATACACACCCCTACCAGGTATTTATTTTTTGAGCTTAATTCATTTTCATCATCCCTTAATCACAAAAATGAACTATATTCAAATACTTTTCACGCGCATTCGCACTAAACACAATTTCTAATAATTAAAAATCAACTAGCCGTTCACTTTGCACACACTACGTGCGCTTAAGAGGCACCTTAGTTTTGAATAAAAATGAACCAACCGTCACAAAAAAACATGCGCTGGCAAAAAAGTGCTCCACATCACTATTAATTTCTAATTAATGAATTTGCATTTAGAGACCCTAGTTTGGGAATCCTAGTTCGGGTTTCGTTAAAGCACCGCTTCATCCTAATAAATTGTAATTACAATTTTAAGAAAGAACCGTCGTTTTCTTATCAAGGTTTATAACCTAATAAAATGTCACCCATTGTTAATAATTTCTTAAAATGAACCCTTCATTAAAACCATTTCCCCTCAGTGCACTTTTTCTCCCTTTTTAATAAACACGCTTCGTGGGATGGGCACGTAAAGTCCTCTTAGTTGACATTGTTGGTCAAGGTTATGGTCAGGTCCTAATTAGGATTTTTATGGTATTATGGTTTGCTTATGTGCTATGATTATGGGTGCGGTTTGCAGTTTTTCTTTCTTTCTTTCCTGATACGAGGTTTTGGGTGACTGCTTCTTACATCGCATGAAGTTTTCGGTCACATATGTGTAGAGGTCATGCCGAATTTTTTCTAGGATGTGGGTTGTTTGGGGTGGTAAATTGGTTAGTTACGTCTGTGTGTGTACTTCTTTTGCTTGATTTCTTTTTTATAGCTATTTTGGTTGTTTTGCAGGCATTCTTTGTGATTGTATGTGTTTGTGGTGTGTGTGTTTTCCATCTAAATGGCACCTCATGCTCCTCCTCCTATCCAGTATGTCCCGTTGATCAGTAGGGATTATTCTTCCTCACTAGCTTTTGAGCCTATAGTGAAAGCAAGACTTGCAACTTTCATGGCTGCTTCACTCCCATTGATTCCAAACGATCCATCCCTGTGTGATGAGTTTCTTGCATCATACAATAAGAAGTCAGGTCTGTTTCATGGTACTTCCATGGTATTGACACCCCGAGGGTTAGGAAAGGCTTTGTCTCTTCCCTACAAAGGAGAGCCCTTTGCTATAGCCAGACAATTATTCTCCAATGATGAGATTTTCAAGCTATTACAGAAGCAGACCAAAGAGATTTTGGATGTCAAGAAAGTGATAAACACTTCAGGAGTATCTTTTTCCATGATCACTGATCCTCTTTGAAAGTTAGTCTGCCAGTTCCTCCAATACAGGTTTATGCTTGCCAAAACACCATCCCATTATTTGTTCAAAGAACTCTTCACAGCTTCCATAATGGTGTTAAAAGGGGTGGCCATTGATTGGAGTACTTACCTGCTTACAAAGATGGACCAACATTTTGTCAAAGTTACAGAGAAAATGTCACAAATATCACTTATGGTTCCTACTTATATGCTTTCTTGACATACTCAAGCCTTAAGAAGGGCATGCTTCCACCTCCTCCATCTGATCCAGTACCTCCCTCTCCACCTTTAGAAGAGTCAAAACCTATTGACATAGAAGATCTTGATTCCCCTCCTCCATTGGTCATTCAACAGAAGCACTTGAAGCATGTGGCAGATAAAACTCCCTCAGTCCTTCCTTTAGTCTCAATTCCTACTACATCTGGCAGTGACCTCCATGCCTACCTCACATGTAACAATTTATTCTGGGCACATAGTGTAATATTCTAATCTTCCAAAAGAACGCATTAACCGTCTCTATAAATCGTAATGATAATTGATTAATGGCAATTTTTTTTAAATAATCCCTCTCTCCTCCAGCCGATTATCGTGCTAGAGGAGAAGGGTTTAGCAAGAGCCACTAAGCTCCTTGCTGGAGCTTGAAGGGGGGAGAACGCATGTGTATTGATGCGTGGGGGAGGGAGGATCCCCCTCCCCTCACCTATATAAATGATATAGGACATAACTAGGGGGGAGAGGCGCTGCTGTGGAGCATGAAGAGGACGATGTCAAACTGCGTAGGGAAGAGAGGAGAGGAGACACTGAGCTGATGTGTAGCCGTGAAGGAGAAAGAGGAGGGTCGTGAGTGGTGAGGAAGAAGCCGACCCCTGCCCCATTCACGTCGCGTGCTGTCGTGTAGTCCGCTCTGCCACCATTCGCCATCTGCCACAGGTCACCACGTGGAGCTTCCACGTTAATTCAGAAGCTCAAAAGCTTCTTAGGAAGCTTCTAAAAAGCCTCCTAAGAAGCCCCCCCTCATATGGACTACTTAAGCCCTTTCTCCACCCCCCCCTCCATACAAAATTCCCTCATAAGGGCTCTTTAAGCCCCTTTTTTCCTTCCCACACAAAATCCACTATTTCCTGTGGGTCTTAAAAAAAAGCCTTTCAAAGTAGGGTTTGATAAATCCCCCTCCCCGAGACTTAAAACCCTCCTCGTGGGCTTACCCCACCCTCCGCAATCCAAAGCCCTTAATCCTTTCTTGTGGGCCTTTCCCAAAAGCCCCTATCATGGTTCTTATACCCCTTGCCCTCCAGGATTTTTCCACCCATTTCCGTGCAAATTCCACCTAATCCCCCTTCCCGTGAGGTTTCCCACAAGTCCTCAAAGCCTTCTTGTGGATTTTTCCTCCCCTAGCCAGTTTTAAGGTCTTCTAAAGCCAACTCACAAAGGGAGTTTGCATACGAAGGAGATGGACAAGATCATAACTCTGCGTCCAAGGCAAAAACGTTGAATTCGCAATGGCTCCTAAGAAAGCACAAGGCACAGCCCCGCAGGAGGATCGTCTCCTAACATCCACGTGGACATCTCACCACAAGTCTAGGTTTTTCTTCCTAATTTTTATTTAGGTCGTTATAATTCAATCGTGCGTGGATTGATTTTTGGAGATAAGATGCATTTTTTGTCTTAAATACTTTGGTTAATTTAAAAGAATTAGCTCACGATGGAAGAGTTCAGTCATTAGAATTTTTCAGTAAAACGAACAAAATAAAGGGAGCATAAATGCATTTCTAGCAAGTAGTTTTTATGCATTGCAATGAATTGAAATTAAATTAATTTCCATTTTTACAAAAGGGAATTATGATAGTGCACTTCAATTAGGCATCGGAGTATAAATTGCATGTCGCATTATTAAGACATATCTTCTTTGCAATGAGTCATTATGGAAAGTGCTAATAATCCATAGGAAATTGCAAGGCATGAAATGATTCTTGAGCTGTATAACTCTAGTCAATTGGTATAAATATCGTTTCAACTACGTAAGGGTTAGAAAAGGCTGCATGGTTCAAAGGGAAAAAACCCTAAAGTTTAGAAGAATGAATGCATGTTATAAAGAGATCAAATAGAGTTATGCTATAACTTATCATATGTTTTGATTTTTATCCGAAAAGTTAGGATTGTAATTCAACTTATACATAGGTAATGAATCATGTGGTTATAGAAATGATAGCATAATTATCTTCGAGAATAGACAAGTTAAATTGGTTAAAACCTAAACACCTAAAAACCGCGAAGGGACTCGTTTAGAAAAAGTTAATTCAATGCAACATATCCCAAAGAGCTAACTAGCGTTAGCACATTGGGGACATTACCTAATTGCTCGTTTTACCAAAGCTAAGACTCTAGTATCCTAAAGACTTGCCCACATTCACGTAAGGTAGGGATATTGGAACATACTTGCAAGAAGTGATCGAGGGTTTTCCTAAGAATCTCTCACTAAAAAGATGAAACTCAAAACCCTAGGACTGACAAGTTGGCCTAATGCCATCAGTAACAGATTATTTCATGACTCCATTTGATGGGTAAATAGTCCCATAGTTGGTGCGCAGATCGGATGTTGTACGCTTGCATAGTGAATGCCAGAAGGTCCCCAAGAATAAAAGAACTCTACTTTTTGCACAAAAGTCAAGGTAGAAAGCATGCACGACATGAACAAGAGACCAATTGGGTGCAATCTCCCCCCACACCTTGTGTGAGCGCTCCACAAAGCATGTATTTTATGTATTAATCATCTTCAAGCTCAAATAATAGCCCAAATTACAAAATAGCAAGCTTTTAGCTTTTGAGTTTGCTTTAGCACAAAATAGGAATAAAGCTAGTGGGCGGTGCCCAAAGAGTGTGGCATGCCCAATACAATGTCCAAGTACAAATAACATAATCGTACGCCCATGCGCATACAAAATAATAAATAAATATCCAATGCCTCAATAAATAGGCGTGACAAAATATAGGCACCATGCCTAAGGTATGCGTCCATCAAAATATAAATGATAAATCGAATACTTGCTATCCTCCAATGCTTTCCTCCACCACCACTGCTGCTATCTCTACACATCAACTGAAGCATTCACAATTGTTAGTAAAACAATACAATTAAACCGACAAAAGTGAATACCTAGCAGTCTTCAGCTACATAAATAAATCAACTGGTTAGAAATCAATCCTAACCTTAATTTATTACGAGTGCGCACTCTAAACTCATAAACGTTTATTAATTTAATATGCATTTTGTGGAATCACCCACTATGGAATCACCCATGTACACACGAAATTAATGAAACGCCCGAAAAGGATAGGGGTCCCCATCAACTTCTCGCACAAAGAATCCACTTTGTGTATGAGCCCCGGTCATCAAAGTTTACGGAATCCATCGTAAAACCTCACGGAATCCACCGTGAAATATGCCTCCTGGCATCATACCCCCAGGGTGGGATAGCAATTGACCTCAATTGCTATTAGCTCAATGTGGAGCTAACAGAGTGGGGAAAGCATTTAAGTCTCTAGCGTGCATCTATTGTGCTTCTTCTACAGGATGGTTCTTAAATTTGACTAGATATCTAGAATATCTTCGGCCAGTTCTAGTGGTCATAAAATCAGTGTCTATGATAGCTTCAGGTTCAAGTATTTCAGTCTCTTTCTCTAACAAAGGTGGGTTTTCATAAAGAGGGTGTACAGGTAATTGGCCTCTAAAGGGTCTTAATAAACTAATATGAAATGTGTTGTGAATTTTCCAGTGAGGTGGTAATTCTAACTTGAATGCATTGTCATTAATTTTATGAATGATCCTAAATGGTCCATAGAATCTAGGTGCTAATTTAACAACTGGGTGTCTATCTACACTTTGTAGTCTACATTTTTCTATTCTCAACCAAAGATAGTCATCAACTTTGAAATTCATTGCTTGTCTTTTCTTATTGGCTTGCTTGGTATATGATTGCTGGGCTTTGGCAATCATGGCTTTAACCTCATCAAAAATAGTATTGTGCATACTAGCAATATCATCAGCACTCTGAATTCTATTTGACAAAGATGCAACAGGTGTAGACAATCTATAACCATAAATCACTTCAAACCGTGCTTTCTTTGTAGATGTGTGTGGTGTATTGTTATATGCAAACTGTAATAAATGCAAATGTGTGTCCCATGTCTGTGGTTTAGAAATAGTATAAGCACATAAAAGATCTAGTGTAGTACTGTTAGTAGCTTCTGTTTGTCCATTAGTTTCAGGATGAAATGCAGATGAGAAATCAATTTTTGTGCCAAGGTTAGCAAACAAAGTAATCCAAAAGTTGTTATAAAATCTAGAATCACGATCAGAAATAATAACTTTTGGTAATCCATGGTTAGTGAAAACAGTTTTCAAAAACAATTGTGCTGCTTGTGATGCTGTTAAAGTTTTCTTACATGGAATAAAATATGCTTGTTTACTAAACCTATCTACTACTGTCCAAATTATATCATGGTTAGATTTAGTATTAGGGAAACCAGTAATAAAATCCATAGAAATTTGTTCCAATGGTCTTGACGGAATAGACAAAGGCATAAGTAATCCATACTGTTTACCATGATGTCTCTTAACTCTTTGACAAATCAAACATTCAGAAACAAAGTTAGATACATCAGTGTCCATATGAGGCCAATAAAAATCTTCAGTTAATGTACGTAAAGTAGATATAATACCTCTATGACCTTGATATGGAGGACAATGAATCTCATTCAAAACAAAAGATCTGAATGGAACTGTAACACATAATCTCTTTTCATAAAACATAAATCCATCATTATAAGATAGTGAATCAATAGGAATCAAGTTATTTTGAACTAATTTATTCCAATCAGCATGAAAAGTAATATCCTGATGATAAGTATCTTTCATAGTAATCAAAGAATCAAATGATATAAGAGAAATATTATGAATGGCAGGTCTTCTACTTAATGCATCAGCCACTACATTTTCTTTATTGGGTTGATATTGAATGATAGGATGAAAACTCTGAATAAAGGATGCCCATTTGATATGTCGGTCAGATATTTGAGGTTGGCTAAGTAAATGTCTAATACTTTGTTGATCGGTCTTAATCATAAATTCAGAACCCATTAAGTAGTGTTTCCACTGTCTTAAAGCTTGTACCACAGCTAATAATTCTTTATCATATGTGGAATATTTCAGTTCAGAAGGTTTCAGCTTACAACTAGAATAGGCTATGGGATGATTGTCTTGCATAAGTACGGCTCCTATTCCTAATCCACTAGCATCAGTCACTACTAAAAAGAATGGTCTATTAAAATCAGGCAACTGTAGTACAGGAGCATGGGTTAATGCATGTTTCAATAAGTCAAACGATTTCTGTTGATTATCGGACCAACGATAAATAATTCCTTTCTTCAGAAGTTTAGTCAATGGTAGAGCAAGTAATGAAAAATTACGCACAAACTTCCTATAGAAACTAGCAAGACCTAGGAATGATCGTAACTCATGCACATTTTTAGGTACATGCCAATTCAATATTGCTTCTATTTTCTTAGGGTCAACTTTAATTCCATCAGATGATACAATATGACCTAAATACTCAATTTCTGTTTTAAAGAACTCACTCTTTTTCGGATTTGCATACAGTTGATTATCTTTTAATAACTGAAAAACCAATGACAAATGCTCATAATGTTCTTTCTCATTTTGACTAAACACCAAAATATCATCAAAGAAGACAATAACACAATACTGATATTTCAAAAATATACGATTCATCATTCTACTAAATGTACCAGGTGCATTAGTCAATCCGAAAGGCATCACTAAAAATTCATAATGACCGAATTGTGTCCTAAATGCAGTCTTGAATATGTCAGACTTATCTAGTCTCACCTGATGATAACCAGATTTAAGGTCTATTTTACTAAATATGGTAGAACCTTGCAGTTTATCCATAAGGTCATCGACTCTAGGAATTGGATACCTATTCTTTACTGTGATCTTATTGAAAGCACGATAGTCAATGCACATACGATAAGCATTATTCTTTTTCTTTACTAACAGAACAGGTGCACCAAATGGAGAACTACTAAGTCTAATCAATCCTCTATTTAGTAATTCCTCAACTTGACTCTGAATTTCTTTTTGCTCTATCTGGTTATGCCTATATGGTGCTTTACAAGGTGGTTGGGTTTCAGGAATCAAATCTATTTTATGGTCTTCTGGATGTGAAGGAGGTAAACCAGGTTGTAGATCTTCTGCAAAACAGTCTTTAAAATTTATAAGAAATTCTTTATGCCTAGGGTGCATATGATTTTCTTTAACTTGCAGTTCATTCACCCAAATGAGATAAGATTTACTACTTTTGCGTAATGCAAGTTTAGCTTGAGTATGCAAAAGCAGTGGAAAATCATTAGATGCATGCATACCATACAATGTAATATGTTTTCCTTGAAATTGAATATTAATCGAATGTGTGGAATAATCTATATCTAGATTATGCTGGTGATGCCAAGGCATACCTAAAATAATGTCACTGGATTGTAATGGTACAACTAGAAAATTTCTTCTTTCAATGTATTCACCAATTTGAATTTCTAAGTCATGCACTTCTTGTGTACCATTATACCTAGTGCCTAAGAATGATGCTTTAATGCGATAATGCATAGGTACAATCTATAACTTCAATTCTTTTACTAGCTTTGCAGAAATAAAATCATGAGTACTACCATCATCATGCAAAATAATCTTTTCCTTTCCACGCACTAAACATTTCATTGTCAATAAAGAATGTGGAGTTGGCATACCTGGTAAAGTATCCGAAGGGGTAGTAATGTCGTCCTCATGTTCTGTGAAATCAGGCATTTCTTCATGTTCTTCATCTTCCATTGCTCCAAGGTAGTTGATATGGACAGGTGGCTTCTTTGAATGGCAATTTGCTGCTAGATGTCCAGGTTGGTGGCATTTATAACATACTATAGGTTTGGCTTTGGATGGCAGGAAGTCTAGGGACATTAGGGTTTGGCTATGGAATAGGCTTAGGGTTTTGATTGGCATTGGATGGTAAAGCAAGTGGTTTTGCCCAATTTTTACGGAAAGATGATGAAGGAAAATGACTTTGATTAAATCTTCTAAAATTTGAGTTGAATTGCTTAGATCCATAGTTACCATTGGCTTGGAATTGCTGTGGACGTCTGTCTCTTCCTCGCAGCTTGTCTTCAATGTCACGAGCTAATGAAATTGTGTCTTCAAGAGTTGCAGGCTTGAACATATTAACTTCAGTGTAGTAATGCCTAAGTAGTCGAGACATATACTTGCGCTTGTGTGTCGCTTTAGGTACGTCTTCAAGCATGCATAACTGGAGTAATGCATTCCAAAAGCGCTTGGTGTACTGAGGAATAGGCTCACGATCCCGTTGCTGAAGAAGGTCCCATTGCTTTATGGCTTTTTCATGGAATTGTGGAGGAAGGAAATTCTGCATAAACTTCTTCTTGAAATTCTCCCAGGTAGTGGGACAATCTATACTCTTGCGAACCACGGTCCACCAAAGAGATGCTCTATCCACTAAATGATTAGTGACACACTTGATTTTATCTTTTTCTGCATAGGTTTCCTCATGAAAGTAGTCATCAAACTGACTAATGAATGCAAGAACAGTTTTTCCCTCTCGAGTGCCATTGAAAGTACGTAATTTGAAATTTATTTTACTTATCTTTGTTTCCTTGCGGATAGATTGAGCTTTGAGAGTTGCGTTGATGGTACGTCGGATAAGATCTTCAGATTGAGGTTCCTCTTTGTCGGTAGTCGATCTTTGTAAGTTAGCCAATTGAACTTGCAATGCTTGCCTAGCTCATCGTTCTTCATCCAACTGCATCATAATTAAGTCCAGCTTTTTCTCCATCGTAGGTTCAGGTAGGTCGTCTTCAGCCATTAAATCATCCATATGTGGTTCTGTCATCCTGCAAAACTCAAAAGACCTCTCACTCTCAAAATCAAGTTAGTGGGATGAGCGTAGCTCAAGATCGGGTATACAAGGCTTATATATTTTTGGGTGTGGCTTTCACAATCTTCGTCTTCGACTATTGCGGGATTTGTAATCTTTGAAAAATCTACGTTTTATCCTTCTGCGTATGCTGAAAATGCTTCAGCAAACCTGCGTATGCGAAGAGTACCTTCCAATGAACAACTTTGCAGTTCGGAGTTTCTGCGCAGAAACAACCTTTCTATGAGTTTTGAACAGAAGTCAGTTTTGACTCCAGGTGACTTGTCTGACTTGTAGAGTTGCAGACTTATGTGACTTGCAGAGTTCCAAGACTTGCAGAACTTAGTTGCTTTATCAGACTTGCAGAACTTGACCTGAAAGAACTTTGAAGACTTGAGTGGTTGAATGATTGTAGATGACTTAGGGGATTAAGAAGCTTTATGCTTCTTGGCCCGTCGTCAATTTTGAGGACATGAATATGTCCTCGGCGGAAAAATCGGCATCCAGAACGTCCTCACATCCTCGTGATCAGTTGTTTTTGAAGCTTAAGTAAAGCTTCTAATTAACTAAGCTTTGTAACTTTCGTTCCAGGAGCTCCGCCTTCGCACAAGATGGGTAGCGATTGGAAGCTCTTGATCTTAGCTTCGCTCTGATACCACTGGTGCGTAGATCGGATGTTGTACGCTTGGATAATGAATGCCGGAAGGTCCCCAAGAACAAAAGAACTCTACTTTTTGCACAAAACTCAAGGTAGAAAGCATGCAGGACATGAACAAGAGACCAATTGGGTGCAATCTCCCCCCATGCCTTGTGTGAGCACTCCATAAAGCCTGTATTTTATGTATTAATCATCTTCAAGCTCAAATAATAGCCCAAATTACAAAATAGCAAGCTTTTAGCTTTTGAGTTTGCTTTAGCACAAAATAGGAATAAAGCTAGTGGGCGGTGCCCAAAGAGTCTGGCATGCCTAATACAATGTCAAAGTACAAATAACATAATCGTACGCCCATGTGCATACAAAATAATAAATAAACATCCAACGCCTCAATAAATAGGCGTGACAAAATATAGGCGCCATGCGTAAGGTATGCGCCCATCAAAATATAAATGATAAATCGAATACTCGCTATCCTCCACCACTGCTGCTATCTCTACACATCAACTAAAGCATTCACAATTGTTAGTAAAATAATACAACTAAACCGACAAAAGTGAATACCTAGCAGTCTTCAGCTACATAAATAAATCAACTGGTTAGAAATCAATCCTAATCTTAATTTATTACGAGTGCGCACTCTAAACTCATAAACGTTTATTAATTTAATATGCATTTTGCGGAATCACCCGCTATGGAATTACCCATGTACACACTAAATTAATGAAACGCCCGAAAAGGATAGGTGTCCCCATCAACTTCTCACACAAAGAATCCACTTTGTGTATGAGCCCTGGCCATCAAAGTTTACGGAATCCACCGTAAAACCTCACGGAATCCACAGTGGCACGAAATCCACCGTGAAATATGCCTCCTGGCATCAATAGTTGATGCGACACTTGTGCAAAAAGTAGTAGATTCGCATGATCTTGTGATTTGATCACAAGGGAATGGCCAATTCCTCGGAATGAGATTGGCAGATTCTTACGCAAGTTATCTTGCATAAGGATGAATAATCATCCTGATATAGTACCTTTATTGGGTAAAGTGACCAAGATACGGGGATTGGATATTTGCTTGGAAGCAAAAGACCAATCAATAAATTAGAATAATATATGAACTTAAGGTATTGATTAAGTCAAATTAATAGGGTACAGCCCTAACCCAGGATCTAGGGTTAATAAAGAAACCCTTGGGGATCTTGCCAAGTCGTAATTGATCTCGGATCGAGTGCTGGATGCATTCAGAAAGAAGGATTTGCTCCTTAGCAGTTGGCCAAAAATAACAACCAATGGAAATGATTGTGCTTGTAACAGTTTTAAAAGCATTGTTTTTCTTTGTTTGATCAAAGAACTAAAGGATAAATGGATATCTAATGCTTCAGGTTGAAGGCCTGAAGGGAGAGGCAGCTTCAGTTACCCTCGACTGCCTGCGTGACCCTAACCAAGGGGGTTGTTAACAGCGCCGCGAAGGTGGACCGAACTCGCCGCGAGAGATCTCTTTGTTAAGCGCTACTTGGAGCAGTAGGATGCTTGGGTGCCAGGGGGGCTCTGGCCGTAAATCCCTCGCCTTCCGGGCCCTGCACAAGAGGCTAACATGACTCGGGATTTGATCTCGAGGCACACATATTAGTCTACGGGCAGAATCTATGATTAGTAATCCCTGTGGATTGCTAGATAGCCTTCAAACGGATTAAGAATAAGCCTACGGGCTAGACTTTATGTATTTCAAAGATAAATATGATAAGTTATTGAAAAATAAACTTATTTGACATTGTTTTTCTATGTGAAGTGCTATGATTACGTGAAGAAACCAGTGCCTAACGGGTTAATTAAGGAAGCTGATTGACACGTGTCTAACTAAATGTGTTAGGTAATTAAATAAATAAAACAACCTGAGGAAAGTGCGGAGGATGTGGCCATAGGTCCGTCCTACGGATGGGTGGTCCAGGAAGGCCGGGAACTTTTCTCAATCATGATGGACAGCAAGAAGATCGTTCAAAGAACACGAACAGCAAGAGCATTGACCTAGAGTCTAAGTTATAGATGATCCTGATTTATGCTATTTTAGGGGAATGGAATGGGACTATGCCTTATGGCAAAGAAGTTGAGCTTCGCATCCCTCTCGTTTCCCATTCTCCTTGAACCAAGTGCAGCGTGAATCCGCTTCGGACTTGGAGTTTCTGTGTAAAGTAGTTCGCTTGGGTTCAACGCTAGTTGCCGTTAGGAAATGACCAATAGGGAAATCTCTAATTTAGGTAGGTCCTAAGTGGGAATGGCTAGAATACTTCCGCTACGTGGCAGATGCGGAAAGCCCTAGATCGCAAACCTCGTAACATTCCATGGGAGTGCCGGGCGGAGCTTTCTAAACATCCTTTCCGATGGACTGCTAAGACGTGTCTAGAGAGGGTTCTTTGGAAATATCAATCCCTTCACTGCACAGTTTAGTGTCAGGAGATGCTATTCCATTCCTTTGTAATGACCTCTAGAGTTTGATTGAACTCTTAGTGATAGCTTGTGTTCAATAGCTATATGCTTCTTTCTATGAAGAATTGATGCAGTCCAAAGACCAGCTGCATAAGGCAACTATAGAGTTAGCCTCTACTAAAGACACACTTGTATATTTGTTTAAGCAGATGGAGCAGCAGACCCAAATGATTGAGACCCAGAGAGAAGAAATATCTTCTTTGAAGTTTCAATTAACAAAAGCTCAGACAGAGGTCACTAGGGTCTCATAGGAGAAAGAGAGAATGTCCAAAGAAGCTTAAGAGTTTCAGACTCTTTTAGATCCAAAACTATCAGCCTTACAGATTGCTCATAATATAGTGGAATCACAAGCTTTCTAGATTAAGCAGCTACAAGACCAACTGGCACAGTCATGGTCCGTTCCTCTAAGCCCCAATGTTCCTATGATTTCTTCTATCTCTAAGCAGGACTTGGCAGTTCTCCAGAGACAGGCCACATTGTGTCCATTGTTTCAAGATAAAGTGGAAAGATTGCAGTCTAGGATGGATTTGTTATGGTTTACATTTGAGCACTTTCAGGAGTTTGTTCCTCTGGACCATTCTTTCTTTGTCCACTATCAGTTGCAGAAGTTGGCCTTCTATATGAAGCTTTCAATGATAGATCTTCCTCTTCCAGAAGATGATTGGAGTAGGGTTTGGTCTCTTGATTTGCTGACAGAAGTGGTCTGTATGGTTTTTGAAGATTCTATGATGATGGATATCATGTTGCTGTCTTACATGTATCTATGAGGAGATCTGTTGATTTCAGACGATGCAGATTTGGCCTGGTATGTGGGAGATGTGGTTTTGCAAGTTGTTTTGTATGTCAACTATTTGGAGTTGCGGATAGATGACATGTTCCAATGTTATTCCTCAAAAATGGCTACTTGCCTTGATAGTTCATGGCACTCAATGATTGATTCTGTGGTCCTGAATCAACATCAGAATACAACTTCTACTTATGTGCAGAGTACTAACCAATTGAGGTTGGATCTCCTCGCTTATCTTTCCAATAACCATCCATTTGATTCATTCTTTTTTTATGCCTATCAAAGAAGATCTGTCCTAGGTTCCTCTGTTCCTAGCCTACTATACTACCAACAAATGGCTCATCGCTATGATACTTATCTTTCCCTTTATCAAACCAATTCAGTAGCTATCTTACCTCTTCTTTTCCAACCTCAAGGTTTTCCTCAAATTCCTATATTTACCTACTATTCTTTCATCGAAGATCAAGTATTTTCCCCTTCTCCACCATGTCCTTCTCCATCTATCCATATACCTTCTACTTTTCCTGTTTATCAATTGACACCTTTCCTAACTTATTCACTTAAATTTTCAGCCACTCGTTTAGCTTATTCCTCCTTTTATGATTTTGCCTACCCATCTCTTCATCCTCTTTTACTTATTCCACTTCCATCTCCTGCCACTTCTATTTCTCAACCCCCTTAGTTGGTTAGTGAGTATGATGGATTTGATCAGTAGATTCCCAAAAGAAGAGGATGGAGCTCGACTAATTTTCTCACAGGACCACAGATAAACTGGCCATTAATTCCAAGGGATTGGACTACTTCTAGTCAAGCATACCAGAATTACCTCCATTTTGCTTATCAATATTCACAATCTCTAGATCCTTCAGTGAGATTGACAGCTCATTTTTCTTGGTATCTAGCATATATGCATAGGCATTCCCATAACGATCAAAAGGCAATTCCAAAGCTTTGTATGAATGTCAATGTGAACATTAATTCCCACCTCTATTTTCATGCCCTATGTCTACCTAGTAGATATCTTGTTTTGCTAGGAAGGATGTGCTGCCTTCAGTTCTTTCAAAATCCTCCATAGACATTTGTGGATGAGTCCTTCTCCATGGATCGTTTTGAAAACCACCAAGCCTTCAAAAGGGATCACCTTCACTGATGCCTTTGCAATGTATTTTGGATGATTCTTAATGATATATACCTCTCTTTTTGGAGGTGTCATTTAGATGGTTGTGTGTTAGTGTTTAGTGTGTGTTGTAATAATTGTATGTGATGTAATAATTGCTAGTGTGTGTGTTGTAATAATTGTATGTGATAAGTTCGTGCTGGTTGAATAATTTGTTCGAGAGCTCTTTTCAAACTATTAATGGTGGATGGAATGCCTATGGTGGAAAGCTGAAGAAAAACCTCTTATATCCTTTACAAATTTGTAATGACTTTTAAATGATTATCAGATGTGTTAATGAATAACGAAGTTTTCCTTTAGAAGTATTTTTCTAGAAATACAGGTAATAAGCTGGGATCATGGTTTGGAGAGATTATTGAAGATCCTATGGAAGATTAAAATTGAGCTCTTTAGTGAACTTATATTCTTCTTTTCCTTAGGTCACGAGGACGCTTCCTCTTTAAGTGTGGGGATATATTGAGAGTGAAAAAAGATTGAATTTTTGACTGATTTTGAGATGATTGATTTTTTATGGATTTAGAGTGATGTATGGTTGATAAAGGAAGTGTTTGAAAGTGTTTTGGATGATATTGATTATGTTTTGAAAATTCATGATGATTTTTTAGTAGAGGTATGAAGCTCTGTGATGTTCTGATAGGTTCTGATTGGTTTTGTATAGCTTCTAATTTGTTCTAATTTTATTCTGTTTGAAGCATGGATTGATGATTGATGAAGATTGAGATCTTTTGAAAGCTTATTGAATCGGTTTTGATAGTTTGGAATGGTTTTAGTATTTGCGCTCACTTACCACAGCCTTTATCGCCTTGGTTGCAACGTGCGTATGCTCTTGTTCTTGATGCAACATTCGTTGTTGATCCAATTGTTGCTACTGTAACTACTCTGCTACTATTGCAAAGATAACTACATCTGCTAATTCTGCATCATAATGTCTCAAGAAAGAGTTTGCAATAAATTCTTCATCTTATTGGTTGAAAAGGAAGAATCACTCGATGATGAAGTGGGTGGAGTATTTGAAGAGTCTCCCATCTCGACAATCGGTCTGCCAAATGTCGCATGAAATTTGCCTGGGAGTTTGTGAAGTCGCTCGCCGCAGGGACGCTTTGCAAGATGGAAGCAAAGTATGAAGAGCACTCAACTCAAGGTAGACATGTAGAAAAAGAATCACAATACGTCATTTCAGCTTAGATGAGCATGTTCACATTTAAGTATGAAGAGTTCAAGATGTGTGCAAATATATTTTGTTAGCATAGCTTCACAATTCGCGTAGCATCAATCTTACATTCAAGATTCCTTCCTGATGTATACCCATAGTAGTAAACTTGAAGCATGCCCATAATCAAGATAAATCTCCAAAACTAAGAGCAAAACAATGAGCTCATTCAAAGAGCTCACCTCCTTTCAAGTATCACCACCTTTATTGATGTTCTTGTATGACACCACTGCACTCACAAAACTAGTAAAAGTGGCAAGAGTTCGTGTGAACTCCTACACAAAGGTAGACTAGCATCCTTATCAACGATATGTCACATTGCAGGTCTCAAAAGAAACATGCCAGTAAATTCCTACTATGGAATTCATACAATAATAATACCATAACCAACACACATTATCCATCACCCGAGGAGAAGCATAACATGGCAATCCTTTCATGCCACCACCAAGACGATGCTGAGTCCCTTCTGATGTTGTACTTGAGGCATGCAAGTAACCACACAAGATGGTGCTTCTCCATAGAGTGTCAGATAAAGCTTCAGTGATTACACGGCTACTCGCTTCATCTTCGTGTTTGCGTACAGTTGTGTCTCTCAGATTTTCTAGTTATATCTCCCTTCACAACATCAACTTGTGCTACTAGTGTGGCGTGGCCGCTACAAGCAAACAAACGTAAGTTCTAAGTGTTGGTGGAGGCGGATCCTTCCCAAGTGCAGCCTAGTGTGAGATTATTATTTTTGCTGTAGATACCGTCTTCACTCTTCTAGAGCAATCTGCAAGAGGATGACATAGTTCTGGTGTCTTAGATTTCCTTATCGATCCTCATGCATCTCGCTTCCTTTTACTACGTCTTCCTTCATGTTGCACTAGCTTTGTCATTGGCTTTCCACGTCACCATCCTTCTTCACCCTATTCTTCGATCACTATCATCTTCTGTCATCATCCTACTTCATCACCTTCTTCGTCACCTCCTTCGACTTCAGAAAAGCACGTTGCTTGTCCCTTCTGCTACTGTCTTCTCCACTCCATACTTGTTGAGAATCTAGCACCAGTGGTCGTATGCTCGCCGTGAGGAGGGTAGCGATGGAAGATTCTATCCCGTCTCTGTAGGTTGCGAAGTTTTCTCTCACGAAGCGTGAATAGTGGGAGCGAGATGAGGAGGGTAAGAGGAAAATCAGGCACTCTTCTTCATCATGACGTCTGTGATTCTACGTCTCCGTCCTCATCCTTCTTCCTCCGTCACCTTTTATTTATAATCAACATACAAAAAAAAACACGGAGTCACCCTGGAAAGCCATAGCTTTTCTGTTGAAGCTTTTTCCCAAAATCCATTCTATTCTTGGCATGCTTTTAGTTTTTTTAAGTCATTGTTGGCCTGCTGACATCATTGACTATGTCAATTATATTGCCTCCACCAATATTTTCCCTAGCTTCTTCTTTTCCTATGAGTCGTTTCTTTGAAAAGTTCAGCCTTATGACCCTTTTAAAAAAATTCCATAATCATGTACATATCATACAATAGCTTAATGTTTTAGAGAAGCTATTAACCAAGTTCGTTGCACGAAGGGTGATCAGATCTAGCCATAGGTTAAGCTCCTTGCAATGCACTTTTGTAGACCAGATGTTCTCGATACAAATCATGTGCAGCATGTTGATGTTTGTCTAAGGATTATGCATGGGTATTAAACATTCTTCCATTTCATGAAGTACAAAGATTGCAATGGTAAATTATATCTCAATAGATACCAAGAGAGGCCATTATAGAAGGTATGTGAAATCTCGATGAGCTTTGTCAATGCCGAATGCAACAACACCATTCTTTTTATAGAGCTTGTTTTATCCTGTATTGCAGAAAGAACATTGTCACTTTAGCCAAACGCAGTCTCCTTCCACGATATCTTGTCTCTGCAAGCAGAACAGTTGCCACATCATAGCAAGATTCCACCATCTTCACAAGAATGCAAATTTCAGATGTAGCAATACTCCATCTTAAATATCCATGAAATGAGTGGATAACTTTTAGCTTTCATAAACTACTAAAATATTTATCCAATTTTGCTTATGAAGAGTCATATCATCTCCATTGGCAACATTTGAATTACAATATTTTCCTCAAGTCCACGAGTCTTCAAAACAGAAACCTTCATGTGAACCAATTTTCCATGCTTTGTGCCCTATTAAGAACATGCTTTGAAAAGGAACTTTGTGCCCAATCACCATGCAGTTTGCAAATTAGAGTCCATGCTATGCAATCAATCGAGTGATGTTCCCATTAAAAAAAATATGAATGCATTGAAGAAATTGTGACTAGCCTAACTACATGTGCTCATGCATCATGCAAATGCAAATACAAAAATACAACGAGAGATAAAGTCCTAATGTGGTCAAATTGTTGGTGGAAAACCCCACCCTCAGATTTGCAGTGGTGGACGCGCAGCTTCACAACACCGCAATAGAGGATATGAGGTCATAGAAGAATTTGATTTTACCACCAAATAGGTTAGCCAATAGTCTCTTCTTGCTAAGTTTATGAGAGCGAGATTTTGAGGCCCATTTTTTGAGTGCAAAAGTGGCCTAGGAGGCATAAAAGAGCAAATTTTCATGGACAATGAAATGAGTGCAAATCGATGAGCTTGAGTTTTTCTAGATAGATTTCCACTCTAAGAACCCAATGTAGGTCTCCATTCATCGATCGGAGATCATTTGACCCACCATTTAGTCCCCGGAAGGTTTCGCATTATAAAGCGGCTACTAGATTCGAGAACCAAAAAGTGCGTGATGGTGGTAAGGTTAATAGATTTTGATGCCACAAAGCAAAGTGTCCAGTTGACTTGCAATTTCAAGCTTGTTTGGTCCTCTGTCTCGAGTGGAACCACTTTTGGGAAGTGTGAATATGAAAACTCTGAACCGGTTCACTTTTAATAAGCTAGGGGCTTAACAAAAAACCTTTTTTCTCACGAGAAGGGGAGGGCGCACAAAATTTTTTGCACCTCCTCAAATCCATTGATTTCTTGATTTTGCAACTGTTGGAGATAAGAAGAATGGTTTGGGGGTTGAGATAGATAATTTTTTCACTCTGTATCGCCATAGACCACGTGCAAATGGTGCACTCAATCAAAATCTATGATTTAAGCCTTTCTCTCTCCTCTCTCTGCACCTTTGTTCTTATGGCTCGATCTATGTGAGAAAGGGGTGGGCGTTGAAGCGATAGATTTTGGATGCATGATGATGCTAAAGTGTTATGGAGCGCAAATTGAAGGCTCAAGATGTGTTAGCGGCCATGGAAGAGTGTTAGTGACTTCTCAACCTTTAAATATGTGCGAATTCATATTAAATTAAATGCGTAAGTGCTCGTTTTTCTCATTTTGTGATGAATCTTCTGTTTGGAAAATGGTCTCAAATGATTGAAAATGGTTTTTAGTGCTTGAAAATTTATAATTCTCAATTGGTTCTTGTTCACATAAACAAAATGAAAAGTGAGAATACTCACAATGCAAAAATTGCAAGATTTTGGAAAATTTGAGGGTTTTATGCATTTTCATGGTTCTTTTGGTTTGCAAATGGGGTCATATGAAGTGTGATGATGTATCTTGGTGGTTCATGCAAGCTCTACATGTTTGAAAATTAAAAAAAAACATTAATAAATATTAAGATAAATCAAGAAAATTGGGTTTTATAAGAAGAAAAATAGATTTTATGCATCAAAGAATTATAAATATGCCTCTGAATGTATGGTGGGGCTAGGGCATGCGGTTTAGCCTCAACCTATCCCCATTTTTATGTTAAAGTATGTATTTATTACTTTTTAAATACAAAAACACATAAAATTTACTATTTACACATACTAACTAATGCAAAACCATAAATGGTAGGGGGAAAGGGTTGTGGGGAGTTACGAATCCATTGAAATCTAATTTTATGCATATCTTGATGTATAGGATTCGTTCGTGTTAAGTATTTAAAGAAGGGTGATAGCATGAATTACTTTAGTGCTGCCTTTAGCAACGACGCACTACGTTAGAGTGAAGTCATGAAAAGAATTGTTTGTGCATAATTCACGCTATTTGATCTATAACTTTATATGTTTGTGCACTTAAGGGCATTCATGTTTGCATTACATTACATATACATGATATTAGAAAAATAAATATTGGATGCATTGCACTTGATTGTTACAATCATTGATCTACGTTGAGAGTGTAAGGGGTCCCATGTTGTAGGATAGTATGTTTGTTTCCTTTGGGGCCTAATTTGGTAAGGATTAAATTATCTCTTAGAACAAATATAAAGAGAGGACTATGTTTTGCATGTGCTTTATGTTTGGATAGTACATCTTGGGGCCAATCCTCAAGGTGTAGGAGAGCCATAGTGGGGCCATATAAATTAGCTAGGGGGTACCCCTTCAGTATGTGATACGAGGTACTAGACATCGTTATGTTTGGTAATCCAATTTCTTGGAGTTGGGAAGGGATTCATTGGACTATGAACCACTTTTTTCTCTTACTTATAGAAGCGATAACATTTGAACTTCTTCTATTACTAGCGATACTTTTGCATTCTTTATCTCTTCGACATCTAGTCCTGCTTCTATAACTACTTATGTATACTTTTGTGGCACTATGCTGCTCTATACTACATTGTTTTGTTCAGTACTGTTGTGTTTATCTTTTGGAGGATTTAACTTCACACTTTTGGCAAAGGGAACATTCTCTTTTGGAATAGTGGATTATTTTTTCTTGGCACATGTTATTGCGAAAACTTCCAATTCTACCAGGTTAGAGGTAGATTTTGGATCTTTTATTGATTATTACTGGTGTTGGCTTTCACAGGAGCTAGATTGGGATAGTCTTTTGTTGTGTGTCCTTCTCCCTTTCATCGACTGTATAAGGGATTGTAGTCCATGGACCTTCTAGGATTTGGAAAATTTGGTGAGATATGTCTCTTTTCTCCACATCTGTAACACTCTACTTCTGATCTCTGGCCGCTACTACACTGTCATCCTTTATAGCTTTGAGAGGGGAACCTGCTTGGGTTGAAATTAGGGCCAAACTCTCTATAATTTGGTTGGATATCTTGGGTATTCATCTTGGATTCCAACAAGTTGAATCTTGCTTCCTCATCTTTCTTCCTTTTTTCATGCATCTCCTTCAGAGATCAGATGTCTTCTATATGATTCTTCCTTAAATAGTACGAATAGAAGGCTCCAGGAATAACTAGTTTTCACGTACATTTAGTGGCTAAATTTTCCACCTGATGGTACTTTTTAGACCATGTATTAGATTGTATCATATCTCTTTCACCTCTTGTGGTACTAGACATATTGGCGGTATTCATCTTTACTGTCTACAGTTGTTCTGTAATCACATCCATCAACTCTTTATTGGTACTTGTAATTTAATTGGATAAATAATCCCTTAAAATTTCTCCTCCTGAAGTACTTGTAGTATGGTTTTGGAAGTCTGTGTATTCACTACATAGACTAGTTGGTGTTGATCCAAAGGGTCCTCTGTTTTCTAATTCTGATTTAGAGCTCCTATTGAGACTCATGGTTGTTGGTTCTAGTTGGTAGGGTTCCATTATTGTTGTTGAGTTGGCATTGGAGGAACTATTTGAGACCATTGTTATTGTGGTTGAACCATCATTTGAGGTACTGCTATCTGCAAGCGGCACTGTGGATTCGATGCATTGTATTGCAATACTATTTGCATCTAAGGGTAGGGGTAGGGAATAGTTCCTAGGACTTCATTTGGTGGATATGCTATTCTTGGCATAGGAGGAGGTAAGACTCATCTTTTTGAGGTCATCGATAGTCTTCCTTCAACTTCATCAAATAGTCTTGCACCTTCCATTGCAGCTTGCAAGTTGACTAGTCTTTTGAGCTCCATAAACTTATGAACTTCTGGTTATAGATCTCTAAGAAAAACTCCCTTTTGGATATATTCATCCAAGTGATGATTGGTCCATCTCTTCATATGGATTCCATTCTAGAGACATATGCTTCCAACCATTCACTAGAGAATTGACTTAAATTCATGAACTCCTCTTGCATCCGCTCTTCAAAATCTTTGCATCTGAATTTAGTGAGGAGAAGACTACCTTCAGGCCATCCCATGTGCCAAAGGTTCATGTTTCTTTTCTCTCATACCATTGAAATGCCACACCTTTGAAAGTGGCAGGAAATATCGCCAAACTAATGCTTTGGGATTCTGGTATTGTTGGCTACACGCTTTGGGATTTTGGTATTGTTGGCTACACACACTACCAATAACTTAGCTACATGAAGATTAGGGTCTTCATTGTACTCTCCCTTAAGGATTGGCAATGGGACTACATTCACTGGCTTGTTATCAATGTTTCTAGGATGGATCTAGCTAGGAAGGGGACCTTGATTCACCATGGAGACTTTTGTAAGGAGTACTGCAAGGGAGTGAAAGAAGACTTATGCGGCTAGCTTGTTCTCAGCTTTGATTTTTGTCTTCTCTCTTCTCATGTACCTTTGGATTCATTCTAATGCTTGCCTCTTGATTGTGTTATTCATTAGGGAGTTAGCTCCACCTAGTTTGTTTTGTACTCAATAGAAGGGAATTAGGAGGGCTTTAGTCTCTAGAAGACTCTCTTTCCAACATTTCTTCTACTTCTTTTCAACGTCTCTGAATTTGGATTTCACTCCACTGTAGAGTGCCATGGTCTTGATAATACCAACTTTGGAGGGTTTCAATAGCATAGGTTATAAAGAAAACTCAATCTACTAGCTTCTAGTGAGTTGCCAATTTGGACAAATACAAGGTTTTCCGTACACCAAGCATCCCACATATCTTGCTATTGAGCATCCACAAACAAATTCCACTTCTTATTCTTATGAACTTCTACTAACCAGGACTCCTACAGCTTCTTCACAATCTCCCACTTGATGATCTTTGGAAATTCTTCAATGAAGACCAAATATCTCATGGGTGGTCATTCTGTTTGTTTCTACTTAACTATTTAGTATTGTGGGAAACAATTGGCTATAGTGATACAACTTTCTATAGCTTTGGGATCAGTCTCGTCACAAAGAGCCCACATCAAGATAGTGACATGTTTCTGCCATTGAGGGATGCACTTCTTGTAGAAAGTCACTTTGGCAAAATTGAAGATCTCCATTTCTTCAATAATAGCAGGAATTATACAATCTTCCATTGTTTTTGTTCCTCTTCAACAGCACTATTTCTTCCATTTTAGCATTTGATGGTGCTCGTTGATGGCATTTTTCCTTGACTCTGCACCAAAAACATGGAGTCCCAAGAGGAACACTAAGAAACATAAGGAATCTACTGCAAGAAAGTCTATCTTGTCATACAAAAAGGCATGTTCTTCATATTTTAATCAACCACAAGAAGAAAAACAATACCAATCTTCACAGATATTCACATAGCATCATGTAGCAATTCTTTCGCAAATTTATCACAATAAATCTTCAACATATTCTTCATAAAATTTATCAAAGAACCAAAATTACAGAAAGGGAACATAAAATTTGAATGGAATTTATTACATAGTATTCATAGTCTTTCTCATGTTTCATCATCTTCATAGTCTTCATAGTCTTTCTCATGTAGATACAATGTTTCTCATAGAAAATTGGCTATCTCTCATACTTTATCTCTCTCACATATGCTCTCTCTTAATAGTACATTGGAATAATAATAAAGTACTCTCCATAATCCTCTCTTTTTCTTGGATACCCCTCCCAAGAGGTATGTTTGATGTGAAGAGTCACTAAAGCCACTACAATGTCCCTTGAGAGCTCATTATTGTCATTGTCACTATAGTTTTCATTTCAAGTCTTCTTCAGCTACTTCTTTTGCTTCTCCTAGCTATTTCAAGCTTGTATTTTTCCTATTTCAAGATTGCACAACATTTCCCAAGCTAAACATTCATCCATTAGAATAGATACAGAAGCAATCAGAGGCTTACATGACAGAGCCATAAGCCTTACAAAACACTACAAAGGGTCAACATAGGACATACAAACCATACAACTCAAATAAAAACCTCTTCAAACCATCCAAAACCATTCAAAAAAATCTCAATCATTCATCAAAAGATGTGTTCACAATCCCAACCTCACAAATAGAAAGAAAAAATAGGTAAAATAGACTTTATTAGAACCAATCAAACTCATTACAAAACATACCAAAACATAATATCTCAATCAAAAACCATCATGAGCTTCTCAAACATACTCAATCCATCCCAAAATACTCCAAAAAACTTCCAAAACATCCAAAATCAATCAATAAACCCATAAAATCAACCATTCATCTCACAAAAATAATAAAAATCAATCTTCTAGTCTTCAAGCTTTCGGACTAGAACATGGGAAGGTAAGGTAGGTGGGCTCACTACACCTCAAAGCTAGTCTTATATTGTTGCTTTCTTGGTTTGGAGACAAGGATACATGGTTACTTAAAGTAGAGTGTTGAGAGATAAGGTGAGATATTTTTGTCGAAGTGAGTTGAAGCTCCTGAAATAATAGAAGTCCGTCCAAAGTCCCGACTGTTGTGCTTTTAGCCCAATACTCAATCAAGCTAGTCTACAAACCTCTATTGAATATAGCAATGAGATAGTGAACCTCCTTGTTGGTGGTAGGGGCCCTTGCATGAATGATCTTATGAGAATAAGATTTACTTCCCGCAAACATACTTATTGCTTGCACTTCTTTCCCTTCACAATTGTACATAAGGTTATAGATATTGACTAGATGTGAGGAAATCATGAGAAACTAGTAGAAAAATAAGAAAATGGACAAAAGCAAAAGTAACATAGTGCTAAAGCTTTAGTGTAAAGAGAGACTCAAGTGAAACAAGGATACTAGTACGATTCAAGGATAAGGAAATCCAAAGCCCTTCTAGAGAGGGCATGGTGTGTAGAGAAAAGGATGTTAAAAAGAGGTTCACAATGTGTAAAAATAGAGGAGAACTTTAAACATTCCACTATTAAACATGTAAATATAGAAGGAGATGGAGTTGTAAATGAGTCATCAATCATCAATAGCAACTACCCTCTATCTATACCACCTCATTATGCATGTATATTCTCTTGGGCTCCTCTTTATTACTTAATTACTTTCTCTTCTATACATGTCCCCTTTCTCTCTTTGTATCTCTATCCCCCCTCTCTGTGTTTCTCTCTTGACCTCCTCACCCTCATCACACATACAATCTCACATCTTTCTTACCCCCCTCTCTCTCCCCCTTCTCTCTCTTTATTTCCCTCTTCTTACACACACACACACTCACACACACACACACACACACACACACACACTCTCTCTCTCTCTCTCTCTCTCTCTCTCTCTCTCTCTCTCTCTCTCTGTGTCTCTCTCTGTCTCTCTCTGTCTCTCTCTCTCTGTCTCTCTCTCTCTGTCTCTCTCTCTCTCTCTCTCTCTCTCTCTCTCTCTCTCTCTCTCTCTCTCTCTATCAACACAGTTGCAAACCTTTTGGATAATATTGTGCCTTAGGAGAAACATTTGAAATGTTTTCAAAGTTCCCTTTAAAAAAAGCCCAAAAAATGGTAATCTTATGAAGAATCATGGGTTTTTGAGTCACCTATTTTCCAAATTGCTACAGAAATCCACTTCAAATTTTTAATATAGAAATCTTTTTATACTCAAAAAATGACTACAATCCATAAAGCTATATAGTTTCTATTCAAAGAGAGTTTTTGTGTTTCCTCTTAGATAGATATTTTTTTAATTTGAAGAAAACTATGCCTCAAGGTTAGGGAATCTATTTTTCTTTAATGAAAATATTAGACCTTTAGTGAGAATACATGACATTAATCAAGAGTATAAATCCATTAAACTACCCATAGTCTTATCATCATCAACATGCATAGACACTCATTTGTATTTTCATTTCTATCTTGAGTCATTTGAGTTGCATCTAAGTTGTTCTCAATCTCATACTAATGGAGACTAATGATACATCATTCTTGATATTCTAATCAAAATTAGCATCATTAAGATATTATGATATGTTTTCATATATTTTGGATTGAGGAATTTTTTTAAAATACATAATTGGAAGAGAAGACCAAAACACTCGTAGAAGTAAAGTGCACACTATTTTTCTTTTGGCTAAGAGATTAATTTATGCAAGAAGATTATGTAAAAGAAATGTAAACATCTTCTAGCTTATAGAATGACATAAACTTACTTAGCCCATCCTTGCCCATGTTATGGAGCCAGGAAAAGGTAAGAGATACATGAAAAACTTTGACGTACCTAGTAAATATAGGACTTGCAAAGTAAAAACTCCAAAGCAGTTATTGATACAAGTTTTACATAGGCTTTTGGAATTGTTTCATATGAATGATTCATCATCTTTCAAGTTTTTTGCAACTATTTATACGTATGTTATAAAAATATATTACTGATGCAAGCATCTTTATTCAACATATTAATAGCACTAACCGAGTGACCTTTATGTATGTGGGAACTTTGAAGAAAATATTTTAAAATTGAAAGTTAGAGCAAGAGGTGATAACATAAGTAGAAGCAAGAAGATGTAAGACTTATGGAGGTTCAAGAAAGAGAGAGCAAGATGAAGCACCTAGTATACAAGTTGAAGACTATGGACTTAAGTAAGTACCTAGGGAATGGTATCATAAGTTCGATGACTTTATGCACTCACATGATTATTATTACTATGATATGGATCCATGTCTTTACATGAAGAAGGTTGTTGATGGTAGCCTTATCATTTTGGTGAGATATATTGATAACATGTTGATTGCTAGGAGTTCTCATGATGAGCTAGATGCTCTGAAGACTCAGCTCAAGAAGAGCTTTGAGATAAAGTACATGGGGTATGCCTCTCACATACTTGGTATGTGCATTATAATCAATCTCTCTTAGGAACTTCTCTCATCACAAAATAAGAACATTCACAAAGTCCTCGAGTGGTTTCATATGCAAGTTGCTAAGCCCATTATCTACCTATTACCTTCTTATGTAAAGGTCAATTAGGAAAATTGTGCCTAGTAAAATAATGAGAGGACTGAGATGGATAAGATCCTATACACATTTGTGGTGGGTAGCTTAATGTATGCCATGATAGCCACTAGACCTGAGAGAGCATTTGCAGTGGGAGTTTTTGCTTGTTATATAGTGACACTTGATAAAAATATTGGGATGCCGTAAAGAGTTTCATGGCATACCTTAAGGACACTGCAAATATGTATATCTACTATGGTGGCCAATATTTTAAAGTCATGGGCTACATACACTCTTGACTACATAGAACATGTGCACAATAGAAAGTCCACCTTTAGCTATGTCTTCACTTTTTTTGGAGGTGATATTTCATGGATGTCCAAGGTGTAAAAATACATGGCCTTGTCTACTATTGAGGTTGAGTACATTGCAATGATGACTAAAGCTTGCAAGGAGGTCCTATGGTTATGCCGTTCGATTGCAATCTTGGTATGACTATGATTCCTACATTGTATTTGGACTCTATAAGTGCTATTGAGTTGGCATATGATTTGTTATTTCATGCAAAGACCAAGCACAAAGGTCCATAATCAATTTATCATAGAGATGATTGAGGGCAAGTACATAGAGCTTGTTAGGATCTAAACTAACAAGAATCTTGTAGATCTGCTCACTAAAAGTCACCCAGTGGAACATTATGCCTTTCTTAGGGAGATGATGGGTGTAGGATGAGATAACATCTATTCCTCATCATGTTGTACTTATTTATATATACACATTGTACTTTGTCGCTTTCTTTTTGTTTTCTCCATACTCAAGTACATTTTCCTTCAAGTGGGAGATTTTTGGGGGATAAAAGCTACCTATACCTAGCTACCTACATTTACTTATACTTACTACTTGCACACCTATATACACTAGCCCATCACTATCACTTTATTTTTTATTCTTTCTATATGACAATAGACTAAGAAAATGAAAGTCACACATTGTGATTGTTGGAGTTTTCGCACTTTTTGCACTTTATTTTCTTGATCTTAAAGGGATTTTTGCAACAAATTTAGAGAACACTACGATTGTAATAAAGATTGGTGAGTGTCATATAACATTGATTGATAATAATGATGCAATTGAGGATTTCTACCCATGAATTTGCAATAGCCTAGTAGACCTTATTCACCATCCCCAACAAAAGTAAGCAACGAAGAAGTGAAATTAAAATGTGGATTTAGCCTAGTGCTAGGGGCATTATGATATAAGACATCGTCTATCCAAATATCAATATTTTTATTTCTTTTCAAACGATATTGGGAAGCGGTTGTTGCATCTAGGCCACACTTGCTATGACGTGTCTTTGTAAGAGCATACTCTTCATCCATTTGAGCATGCAAATCCACTTTCCTCTTATGATTACTTATGTCCCTAAGCATCTCCATTAGGAAATCAAAGTTAGGTGAGAGAATGGAATAGAGTAAGTTTGTCACAATAATAATGATTTAGAATGATTAGAAAGCAAAATAATGCATGAAAAATGCTTATATGTTTATATAATATGGTTGCACACCATGAGAGGTGGAAAGTACTTGTTTTTGAGAGAGGAGAAAAAAAGTCACTTTTTGGAGTCATAATTAATCCACCTTGCTAATGTGGCACTTACTAGGAGTAGTAGGGCATAAAGATGGTATGTAACTATGTCTACAAGGTCCTAGGAACTACTTATGAGGATATAACAAAGTATAAACTAATTTGGAGGCTAGTCAATGCAAAAAGATTTATTAAAAATGAGTATTTCAATTGACAATATGATTGGACACCTTTTGAGGAAAAAAATCTATTTTATATGAGAAAAATAAAAATTTACTTTTTGGCCAAAAATAAATATGAGTTGCTGATATGGCAGTTTTGGTAGAGTGATTGAAAGATAAAAAAGACTAAGAAAAGGAGTCTCCCTACTTTCTAGGTAGAGCCTACAACAAGAAGTAGGGTGGAGCCTAGGAATGTTGGGGGGCTAGGGGACAAAAGAGCATGCAACGATAGCCATGGAAGAAAGATTAATTTTGGATTAAGGATTCCTAATTAATTTCTTACAAAGCCCATTTTGAGTCTATATTTTCCCTAATGAATTGATTTAAATGTAGAGAGTGGTTTGCTTATGAAAGAAGTCAACAAGAAAAACATTGATATAGCCTATACTTCTCATGCACTAATAGTTTGATGTAGACATGATGATGATAGAGGGAATAATAACCGTAGTAAAGGATCATAGCCCAATAGCAAAAAGTCTAAATTTTGTGGGCAATTGTGCAATAAGTCCCCTGTCTCTATGTCCTCCCTCACTTTTCATTACTGTGTAGTAGGGTCACATAAGACCATACTGCCATAAGATGTACAATGATAGGCATGAAAAAGGCAAAGTGAAAGCATAGGATAATGCCGAGTCTTTTGATGATTGCAACATTTTTTAAAAGTCCAGTGTTAATATAGAAGAGATAAATGCTTTGGAATATAACTTAGATGATTACATACTTGCTACTTCTTCACTTGATGCTACTCACTTACTTCATGTCCAATTTGTCTACTCTCGGTGTTGGCTTCTTGATTTGGTGGCTTCCTTCCATATTACCCCATATCATCATTTTTTAATAAATACCACACTATTATAGGTTCAATTAGATTGGATGATGATAATGCATGTGACATTTTTTGTATATGTGATGCAAGATTGTAGTTTGGTAACTAGTGTTCCATTTGTGTTGCATGATATACGTCATATCGTGGCTTTGACTAAAAGTCTTATCTTAGCTACATAGTTGGATAATGACAAGTACCATGTATCTTTTGGTGATTGGAAGGTTACATGTGGAAACTCATTTTTGCTAAAGGTACCAAGGTTGGTAGCCTATATCCCTTGCTTGTATTTGGATTTGTTGATTATGTTTTCGTAATGACCAATCTTCCACACATATCTCTTTGTTATTACTATATTTGACATATGTTCCTTAAACGAATGAAAGTCCTTGCTTATTTATAGTACTTAATGCCTCTTGCCTACTCATGTTTTGATTCATGTGATCATTGTTTATGTGGTAGGAAAACTCGTAACTTGTATAAAAAGTTTGGTTCTACATGTGTGGGTGAGGTGTTTGCTCTTATGTACTAAAATGTTTGTGGTGCCATGGCCTGTCAGTCATTAGGTAGTGCAAAGTATTTCATGCAATTCCTTGATGATTATTGGCATAAGGTTTTGGCCTATCCCATAAAGTAGAAGTTGGAAGTTTTTCCTAGTTTTAGTGCTTTCTTGCTATGATTCATCTAGATACAGATTGAAATGCCTATGACCTGACAATGGGGATGGAAATTCCTCTAAGGCACGTGAGCAATTTTGTGATGAGAGAGGTATTAAGATTAAGTTTACTACCCTTACACCCCACCCCCAAATGGTGTTGTAGAGTGTATGAGTAGGACTATTCAAGAAAGAATTTGTAGTATGCTTAGTTAGGCAAGCTTACAATATAACATTTTGACTAAAGTAATTACCATTCATTTGATTAATAGATCTTATGCACAAGTCTTGGTGATAGAGTTGCATAGGAGGTATGGCCTAGTAAACCTTTGTTTTGTATGAACATGTGAGTCTTTATATATGAGGCTTTCTACCATATTCCCAAATACTAATGCAACAATTTGGATTTGAAGTCCATCATATACATCTTTCTTGGATATGGTGACATAGGTGAGATGGGCTATCACCTTTGGGATCCACATGCTCAGAAGGTTATCCAAAACCATGATATCGTATTCCATTAGGAAAATACTCATATGAGACTAGAGAAGATAGTTGAGATATGTTGGGGATCTTTTAGGGGGAGCCTCTTATTATAGTACAAGTAGCCCCAGTTAGATAGGCCACAATATCCAATGATGTAGTGGCCTAAGATCCACCTATTGTATAGGATCACGATGCTAGATAGAGAGGATAGCTAGTACAGGTTCCACAACCAACTTTGAGACTCTCTACTAGAGCCTTATGTCCTCCTGATAATTTTGAGCCCTTTATAAATAATGACATGGTGTTAAATTTTGGTGAACACCTCACTTATGAGGAGGCTATGCACATAGGTGATAGTTACGCTTGGGAGAGGGCCATGCAGCATGAGTTTTCGTCATTGCAAAAATAAATATGCATGGGATATTCATCCTAATCCAGCACACAAGGCATGTTTTCTTACTAGATGATAAATATGCATTTCCATGTAGGTATATAAGTTAAAGAGTATTCCTAGTAATCCTACGCTAGCACACAAGGCATGTTTGTTTGCTAAGTATTTTAACCTAGAAAATATAGTTGACTTTGATGAGATATTCTCCCATGCGGTTAACATGACTACCCTTTGCTTAGTCTTGGTCTTGGTGGTTATGTAGATGGATCTAGACTTATATCATATTTATCTTAGGACAACTTTCTTAAATAGTGACATTGGGACACTGTGAAGGGTATCATGAGATATCTTAAGGACATTATAAATATATGCATTTGTTATGGTGGCCAAGATATTGGACTCTTGGGATACATAGAATCTGTCGAATGTTTTACATATGCCATCCATCACAAAGAATTTGATATTTTTTGGTTAAATGATAGAGCATTAGCTACATGTTAGATTTAATACAAATGGATATTTTGTTGAAGACTTTAATAGTAAGTGCATCTTGATTGCAAAAGAAAGCAGAGTTGGCCACATATCTACTTTGGATGTTGAAATCCCTACTATAAATACTATTATGTATGCTAAAGGCAAAGGTGCAGTTGTAAACATTGAAATATCACACATATGTTGTCTTGTCAAAGGGATTTATGTCTATGGTGTGAAAGCATATTGGTACTTGTGTCGAGTATCTCAGACTTGGTCTGCATGTAGGATTGTGGAAGACAAGTTCTAGAAGACACTACAGTGGACTCCCCATAAAAGAACTAATAGATGTTGATCATACCATGATGGGAAAAGACTCAAGTCATAGTCAAGTCATGTATGTCGTCAAGAAGTGAAGTTTCCATGAATGAGACTTGAATTAGGTAGAAAAGGGGAATTTAACTAAGGCTCCATAGTCTAACTTTGGAGAAAAAGTAATCAAAAGTCTGTATTTAGCATTAGCAATATGACTACAACAAACTCCATTTCCGGGGGAAAAAAGTGAAGGAAGCTAGAAGCTTTGAGCTTTGATGTAATAAAATAAAAATTTAACCCTTTATTTTAGGAGAAATTAGCTTAATTAGAACTAGAGTATAAAACACAAGATTATGCCATTGTAAACAAACTTTTTAGCACATTTGTAAACTTAATTTCTTAGATCTTAAGGATTCTTACCTTCCCCACCAACATTAAGGCGGAACACTCCATGCCCATGATAGCAAGAGGTGAATTTCTTACAGTAGCCTTGTGGGAGCTTTCACTCAACCGCCAAGACCCATGGACTGCTTATTGTTTCAAGCATTCCAAGCGAGCTCTAATGGCTGTGCCCTCGATCCTACGAGTGTAGTGAGCTTATCTTGATGCCGATAAGAGTTGCCTCCTCTCTTCCACACTCCGGTAGCTCCACGATCCTAGATGCTAGCTCAAGCATGTTAAACCCTCCTCCTTCTCCAAGCCTTCTCCAAGCTCCAACTGCCATAGCCGTGCGTGCAAAAGAAGGAAAGAGAAGAGAAGAGAAGAGAAGATGATGAAGAGCTTCACCCCCTTGATCCCTCACTTCCACTCACTCCCTCTCTCAAGAGCACAAACAATCAAGGAGAGGAGAAGAAGAGAAGAAAAGAAGAGCTCTTGTTGGGCACACACCAAAGAATGACCTTCCATTCACTTTTTGAACTTTATATATACAAACCCTAAAACCCCATGGGCATCCATCCTTTTTTACATGACCGGCCATTGTGGTGAGGTCCCTTTTTCTAATTTCCTTTTTTTGCTTTGTGCCCTAGGCCTATATTCGACTATTCTTTTACAGGTGGCACAGGAGGGAGCATGGCGCTCTTTTACAAGATTTTTTGGAGTTTTTGAGGCACCTTTTATTTAAAACTACGCTTTTGGACCCGGCTTAGCTTTGAAGCCTGCGCGTGTCCTTTCTCCTTTTCCATCTTCTTTCTGCTTTTTCATTCGTCTTTCCACCTTCTCAGCTTGGGCTTAACATTTCCCCCCTCTCAGACGGGTGCTAGTACCATGGCACTCTCATCGACTGTTGGTGGTTGAAGAGGCAGTTGGTGGAGCAGTGATGTGAGGGTAGGGCAGTATATAGAATCGGGTGCTCGTGGAAGCGTGGGAGTAAGGTTGGTTGGAGAAGTAACAGATGTTGACGGGGGCCTCCAATGTCGGTAGGTGGGCGCAATGGTGGTGCTTGGAAGGGCAGGGGGTGGTGTCCACCTAAGGAGGGGAACGTCTATGTTAGTGTGTAGTGCGAGTGGCTCAAGGTGACAGGTCTAACCATAGGTGAGTGGTGTCCCTAGGTATGTCCTGCCCTTGATGGGCCCTAAGCATGAAGTGGGGGAGCAGAACAGGGCTAGGGGGTTAGGACTGGAGCCGGCCGACCGAAGCCACCGGGCACGCCTTACTTGAGGACCCCTAGGTGCGGTGATTGTGCGTTATGTGGTACTGAGTGGTTGTGGAAGTGAGTTGTTTGGTTTATTCCATGCGTAAGGATGCACAGGTATTCCATGTGTAAGGATCTGCCTGTGCAGTTTTTTTTTTTTGGCACTACTAGGAGAATGATAGCCTGTACCTAATCTTCCTTGTCTGATGGAGGTGGAGAAGGGGGTCGGATGGACTTGCTAAAAAATTGACGGCTTTGCATGTACCTTTGAGGTTCATGCTGACGTGGAGAGAGGTGGTAGAAAGGAAGGGATGGTTGCACCTAGTAAACTGGCTGTCGTTATATCTTCTAGGAGAGCTAGGCAAAAGGAGGGAAGAAGGCTAGCTCTCATCATTAGGCATGCCATGGCACAGCTATCAATAGCGTTGGGGTTAAAAAAGAGGGGGGGCAAGCCATGCTCTTGTGGTGTTGGGTCTTGCTTGAGTAATAGGTTAAGAAGCCTAAGGTAATTACATGTAGTTATAAAGGCAGGATTTGGATAGTAGGAGAAGTCTGTGAGAAAGCGCGTCATGGAATCACTTAGGCTTCCTAAATCAAAAAGGAAGGCATGATCGAAGGAGGCGGCGTTGGAGTAGTAGATGATGGGGAAGTCATGCCGCCCATCGAAGGTGACAACAAAATCCATGCCTACCCTACCAGGATAAGCCATGAATGTGGGGTCGTTCCTCTCATAGGGTAGGGTGTTGCAAAATGCCATCTAGGCGAGCATGTTAATATCGCATACTCGCCTTCTCCAAAGAGGTTGGCAGTTGTAGCCTTGTACAGTGTGTGGTACCTCGAACACCTTGTCTTGCCAAAACTCTGCTTCCTCCGTGTCCCACAAAGTGGGGGTCTTCGCTCTGTCTTCCAGCCATTTTTGGCCCAGCCAGCCACCAGTCGCGATCACCTCCTCTATTACCTTAATTGGTAGGACCCTTCTCAGACTGTTAGGCATGAGAAAATTGAAAGTGAAAGGGTCCTTTTCTTTTTCTTGATGTTCCCAAATCACCAGCTCCGCATGGAATTGCGTCAAGAGGTCATCGGGGCATGGTGGGAGGGGTGTGGATGGCCGCACGACTGGTTTGACTGCCTCCTCGTTTCTTCAACTAATTTCCTCTGTCACTTCTTGAGCGCGGTTTGTCTGTCCCAGGGCGAGTCGATTTGTTGTTGTTCCTCATCATGTGGCGAGGGGGGCTGTGGGATTATTTCTTCGTTGGTTCTCCTTATGACAAATTCAATGTTAGCCTCCTCCCCTTGCCGGTCGTCTAGTTGCGCTCCTTCCTCAAAGCCGAGTGCGTCCAACTCCTAGGGGGTTAAGCCAGCCAATAGTAGGTACTTTTGTTATTCTTCTAAGCCCAGCCTAACCTCTGTAGGTTGGGGTGGCATCTGTAGCCCCGCATGCAGGGCCCTGCGTGCGATACTCAGTTTCTTTTGCACCACCTCCAACGACTTCTTTCCCTCTGACCGGGTCGTGTCCAGTAATGTCCCCTTTGCTTTTTGCCAAGATTTTTTTTTCCACCAAAGCGAGGCGCCGCGCCAGTGCCTTTACCCGTTTCTTGTTCTGCATGGCTCATTCTTCGGCCCTTTTGTTCATTCCTTCCATGCTCTCCCCCTGCCTTTGTGCTAGGGTTATGAGCTCATATTCTCGTGCTCTTTCCTTCCGAGATACAGTTGATCGGTCATAGACTCGATCTCTCGTCGTTGTTGCTCCCTTTCTCGTCTTCTCTCCTCTTCTTTGGCATTTAGTTCCTCCATCATTTGCTCAATGTTGGCAGTTTTCGCCTCTAGTTCCCCATGTTGCATTAGGAGGAGCTTGTATTTCTACTACATCTACACAAGTTCTTGATTTTCGTCCTCAAGCTGCTGTTTATAGCTTTCTTCCATGTCTTCTTTGCTTTCAATTCTTGCTTGAGGTCAAATATTTGTCGTTGTTGCATGGCTATGATGTGGGTTTTCTCCAGTTTTGGAAGGCAGCTGACTCTTTCTGTGCCATCCACCACCATTTTCTTTTCCTCCTTTTCCCTCTCCGATTGGGAGAGTAGCTTGGTGACGTATTCGTCGTAAACTAGTTGGTGGCATCATTATTGCGTGGGTGGGGGTGGTTGAGGCCTCCACACGCGGACCCTTCTGGTCCTTCCTCGATTCTGCATCCGCGGCTGGCCTTTTTTGCTCCGTGGCCGTGGTTTTTGTGCTCTTCCCTTGGGCCATTTTTTTATTGATGAAGTATTACATCCAGGCCACAAAGTTGAAAACTTCCATGCTTGTGGGGACGCTAGGGGTGAGCATAGTGTGTTCAGTGGAGGATGCCATGAGGGTGGGGATAGGATGGAGTGGTGCTTTGTCTTTTCCTTCCAGGACTACGGGCAGTGAAACTTCTGGTACCTACGCGCTAGAGCTAGGCCCTTCTTCCCTCAGCTGGCTCCAGGCTCCTGGATCATTCACCCTGCATTGTTGCTCAATGGACCGGTGTGTGGCCTTGGCCAAGTCCTCCTCTTCCTTTCTTCTTAATTCCTCTTCTTCCTCCGTAGCTCTTTTTTGCCTTTCTTTTTCAGCCTTTCTGTATTCTTCCTCCAGTTTCTCCTTTTCTTCCTGCTCCTCTCTTTGTCTCTTTTCAGTCTCCTGCTTTGATGCCTTTTTAGTCCGCTTGACTTTCTCTGTTGTTTCTTCTTCTTCTTGCTTTCTCTTATTCTCCCTCTCCTCGGCCTCCTTGAGGGATTTCCTTTTTGCTTTTTCTAAATCTTCTTTCTCCTTCCTACGGCCTTCATCTGGTTTCTTTTTCTTCTGCGCTGTCTTCTTCTTGGTTTCCTTGACCTGCTTTTTGCTTGATTGCTCTTCTTGCCCCTGTCCTTCCTTATCGGTATTAGTCCTGTCGCTGGACCTCTCCTGGTACTAATGAGGGGGTGACTTGTGGGGCGTTTCCCCTTCCCCCTCTTTTGCATCCTGCGTCTCTTTCACGGCCTCCTGGATGAGCGATGTCGTCGCGTTAAGAGTTGAAGGTCTACCACCGAGGCTTTAGTGCAGAAGAAGAGTTTAGGATTCAAGATTTAGAAAGGAAAGATGGATTGGGTTTTAATAAGATTCGGGGTTTAGAAATGATTTAGGTACGGAAGAGGAATTCAAGCCTTCTCACTTTGTACATAGCATACATGAACAGAAGGAATAAGAATAACTTGATTACATCAAATGCTTCAATATACATACATCATTTCATAAAGGATATTTTCAAATTTTCAATTCATTTATGAATGTCAAATGCAAGTTCTAATGACATTTATTTCATGTACATAGATAGATTTCAATCCTTTGGGTCAAGTATATTGTTGATAGAATCAAATGCATCCAAGATTTGGGCCAAAGATACATGAAATGAATGGGAAAAGTATAAATTTAGCTTCAGCCCTGTTTTAAAACAGAAACTTCCAACCCATAATCAAGTTCAAAATGAGTGCATAAACTCAAGAAGAAGCACTTTTGATCATCTATGAACAATGTCCTGAAGAAAAGAGGTCATTTTCCTCCATTACAACCATAAAAAACCCATGTTTGCTCATAAAAATAGATCAAAATAGTGGGCTGACCTATTTATGACTGGTTATTTCAGCCCATAACAGTCCATAAGTCTTCAATATCCTCACCCTTTGCTTGCCCCAAAGTCACTCAAGTACTTGGGTACAAGTCGGGCTTCATTGGACCAAGAATAAGGTAAACAAAATGAGAGAAGTCGTGCATAAGAGCAGGCTGAATACTCTTCTCTTAGATTTTCCCTCTTTTATAGACAAATTCAGCATGTATTTTTGTTAGACCAAAGAGGCAGAGAAGTGGAGCTCTCACCATGTTTACATCTTCAGTAGTTGGGCTTGTTCATCTTCAGTTTGCATGCTCCATTTCATGCATCTCAGCTCTAGCTTTCTTCCAGTTTCCCTCAGACAGTGCAGCCTGCATTTTGTGCCGAAAAACGGGGGCTGCTCTCTGCTCAGTCCCCTGGTCACTTATTGACCAGCCTAGGTCACTTGCTGGTCACCTAAGTCAGTTACTTCTGGTCCCATGTGGACCTAGTGGACTTTTGACAATTTTTGGCATCATTTTTGGGTTTTGACCATATTTTTGTACCTGAATTAATGTGATTTATCCAGCAGACTGTCAATTACTTCCAGATGTCCAAGTTATAGGTTCCCATAGACTTATTTTTCATAAATGTACATGGTATAAGTGAAAATTATATGCTAAATACAAAAGAACTTGTGTAACTAAGGTGGTTATTGGATAACAATGCCTGAATTTTGTATGCAAATATCTCATATAACTTCTAGTGAAACTCTTCTGTTGTAACGTGTCCCATAGTATCGTCCAGGACACGTCTTAGCAGTCCATCGGAAAGGATGTCTAGAAAGCTCCGCCTGGCACTCCCATGGAATGTTACTGGTTTTGCAATCTAGTTCTTCCCGCGTCTGCCACGTAGCGGAAGTATTCTGGCCGTTCCCACTTAGGATCGACCGGAATTAGGGTTTTCCTAATGGGTCATTAGCTAACAGCAACTAGCGTCAGACCTGAGCGAACTACTTTACGCAGAAACGCCAGGTCCGAAGCGGATTCACGCTGCACTTGGTTCAAGGAGAATGAAAAACGAGAGGGATGCAAAGCTCAACCTCTCTGCCATAAGGCATAGTCCCATTCCGTTCCCCTAAAAGAGTGTAAATCGGGTAAGACGTAACTCTAGGTCATCGTTCTCGTTATTCTTTTTGATGATGGTGATCATTCCGCTGTTCTTCGAGATTTTTGAGAAAAGTTCCCGGCTAACCGGGACCACCCAATCGTAGGACGGACCCATGGCCCATCCTCCGCACTTTCCTCGGTTTGTTTTAGTTATGTAATTATTTAACACATTAATTTGACATATAACAATCAGCTTCTTTAATTAACCTTGCTAAGCACTGGTTCCTTCACGTAATCTTATCACATGACATAGAAAAACAACATCAAGCAAGTCCTTTTAATATTTCATCATTTTATCTTTGAAATACAAGGAGTTCCGCCCATAGGCTTTTCCATAATCTGCCCGAAGGCTATCCAGTAATCTCCAGGGATCACTATTTGTAACGTGTCCCCTAGTATCATCCAGGACACGTCTTAGCAGTCCATCGGAAAGGATGTCTAGAAAGCTTCGCCCGGCACTCCCATGGAATGTTACGGGTTTTGCGATCTAGTTCTTCCCGCGTCTGCCACGTAGCGGAAGTATCCTGGCCGTTCCCACTTAGGATCGATCGGAATTAGGGTTTTCCTAAAGGGGTCATTAGCTAACAGCAACTAGCGTCAGACGCGAGCGAACTACTTTACGCAGAAACGCGAAGTCCAAAGCGGATTCACGCTGCACTTGGTTAAAGGAGAATGGGAAACGAGAGGGATGCAAAGCTCAACCTCTTTGCCATAAGGCATAGTCCCATTCCGTTCCCCTAAAACAGTGTAAATCGGGTAAGACGTAACTCTAGGTCATCGTTCTCGTTATTCTTTTTGATGATGATGATCATTCCGCTGTTCTTCGAGATTTTTGAGAAAAGTTCCCGGCTAACCGGGACCACCCAACCATAGGACATACCCATGGCCCATCCTCCGCACTTTCCTCGGTTTCTTTTAGTTATGTAATTATCTAACACATTAATTTGACATATAACAATCAGCTTCTTTAATTAACCTTGTTAAGCACTGGTTCCTTCACGTAATCTTAACACGAGACATAGAAAAACAACATCAAGCAAGTTCTTTTAACATTTCATCATTTTATCTTTGAAATACAAGGAGTTCCGCCCGTAGGCTTTTCCATAATCTGCCCGAAGGCTAACCAGTAATCTCCAGGGATCACTATTCCAAGCTTCCGCTCGTCAACTAGTATGCGGGCCTCGAGATCCAATCCCGAGTCACGTTAGCCTCTTGTGTAGGACCCCGAAGGCAAGGGATTTACGGCCAGAGCCCCCCTGGCACCCAAGCGTCCTCCTGCTCCAAGTAGAACTTAACGGAAAGACCTCTCGCAGCGGGTTCGGTCCACGTTCCCGGCGCGGTCAACAACCCCCTTGGTTAGGGTCAGGCAGGCAGTCGGGGGTAACTGAAGCTGCCTCTCCCTTCAGGCCTTTAACCTGAAGTATAGGTACTTATTTAATTTGTAATTCATAATTCAAACAGAGCCCTAAAATCTCTAGCAAGCACAAACATTTCCATTAATCAACCCAGTTGTATGGCAAACTGCTAAGGAAGTGTTTTTTCCTTTTTGAGTGTATCAGCACTCGTTCCCAAGGTGTCTTGTAACTTGGCAAGATCTCTTACATTCCGGTGTAGGGCATACCCAACTTGGTTAACCCTAAGGCACCTTAGATATGCTGTTTGTGGTTTACAATTTTCCTTATTTAGAAGGATATCCAAAAATACGTCTTTTTGCAAGATAACTTGCGTAAGGATCTGCCGTCCTTGATGAGGGTTTTTTTTCCCTTTTCTCCTTGTGAATCAATCACAAAATGATTTCATACATGTTGCGCAAGTTCTGCGATGGAATAATCTGTCTAGATTCTTTAAGCTGACGAATGTCAGGCCTAGGGTTTCTTCTTTTAAGAACCTTAGGGACAAACCCTAGTTTATTATCTTTATGAATTTATTGTCCCTATAGTAAGGAAAGTAGTCAAATGTTTAGGGTATGAATGTTTCTATGTTTAGATTAGTTTAGTTAACTTTTGGAAGGTAATATTAATCGTCTTGTTACGATTTTACTATCCTTGTGGCAATTTACTTTCCCAATCAATACAGTTTGATTTGGCATATAGCATAATGCCAAGGTGATACAAAGAGCGACAACACTTCTTGGGACAAAAAGGCCTAGCTGAGAAATTGGTGTATACACACTTTATTAATCCCAAGTCCTCAAATAGCAGGGAAAAAGTATTAATAGAGTGTCATCCAACAGTCCCCTTTTACATTTTCTTTCCAAATGAATTCGTATATCTAATTTTTATACTTGTTAATTCCTAACTTTTAACTTCCGCCTCCTTTAAAGTTGAACTCATGCCAAAAAACAACAATTTCCTTGCTAAGGTGTGCAACTAGCAAAGATAACTCCCTAGTAATTTGAGCATTTGAAGAGACCTTTCTTGAATTTAGCTATTTACCATGAATCGTTGTGAAAGGGAATAATACTAATGGTGCAAGATATAATTTCAACACTTTAGGAATATATTACTATAGTAAATGGTTAATCTTGCCTATAATTTTATAATGCTTGATGCAATTTGAAGAAAGCTAATTTGTATACATTGTTATTCATAAGCTAACTCCTTCGTTAAAATAACTCGAACAAATATATCTATCCTTAACAATTTTTCTTTGCATGATTGACTTAAAACCGAATTAACACCAAGAAGAAAAACCTGGCTTTGAGGTGAGATATCCACATGGATACCGGGAGATGACCCTCCCACAGCTGCACCTTGGACTTTCTTCGGCGGCATCGTAGTTCGAATGTGAGATAGCCTTTTTCCTTTTTCTTCTTGGAATTCCACCTTCTTCTCCTTCCTTTTCTTTTACCTTTTCCCCACTCTTACTCCTTCACTCCCTCTTTTCACTCCCTCTACTTTCCTCCCTATCTTTTATCTCACGGCTATTTCTTCCTTACGGGATCCCATAGGAAGCCATGATGATGAATTGGATTTTTAAGACATGGGAGTGTGTGGACACCGTCTTGTCAGACTAAGAACACAAAGCTAAACTATGATAGCATTTGCACAAAAAGATTTAAAAGTGAGTGAAGGAATTAGTGCAAGAGAATGGAAGTTTGTAAGGTAGCCTAAGGACAAAGTAGGCCTATGGTTGTGACTTGAATAGTCTAAAGAGCTATGAGGAGGGGAAAAGGGCAAGGGCTTAAGGGGGAAAATTAAAACCCGGGGGGGGGGGGGGGGGGGGGGGGGGTAATAAGGGGTTTGGAGGGATTAAAAATCCGGAGAGGAAAAAACAAGGCTTAGGGGGGGTGATTTAAAACCCCGGGAGGGGGGGGAAAACAAGGGGTTAGGGGGGGAATTTAAAACCCCGGGAGGGGGGGGGGAGAACAAGGGCTTAGGGGGGGGGATTTAAAACCCCGAGAGGGGGGGGAGAACAAGGGGCTTAGGGGGGGAATTTAAAACCCTGGGAGAGGGGGGGAGAACAAGGGGCTTAGGGGGGGGGATTTAAAACCCTGGGAGGGGGGGGAAGAACAAGGGGCTTAGGGGGGGAAATTTAAAACCCCGGTAGGGGGAGGGAGAACAAGGGCTTAAGAAGCCCACCTTGGAACCTTCCAAGGAGCTTCTCGAAGGGCCACGTGGGGGGGGGGGGAAACTAATTCAGCAGCATGGCGGGACTGGACGGACTGCAGCAGTCGATGGCGATGTGATGGAGGGAAGATGTCGGCGTGGCAGTGGCGATTCGTCTCCCTCCCTTCAGCTCAGAGCTATGGCGGTGCTCGGCTCTTCTCTCACGGCCCCAACCTCCCTGTACAGCGGCCCCCTCCCCTCGTTTAAATAGTGGTGGGAGGGGGATCTTCTCTTCTTGCGTGTCGACACGCATGTCCTCCCTCCCTCCACAGGCTCCACCAAGGAGCCTAGTATCTCCTTCTATTCCCCTCCCCCTCGAGCTCGTCAGTCGGCTGGAGGGATAAGGGGGGGGAATTAAAAAATTTTCCAAAAGTCCGATTTATTTTCTCCACGCGGAATATTACATTCTCTCCCCCTTGGAGGAATTAAGATGTCCTCATCTCGAGATAAACTGGGGATATTGATGGTTGAGAGTGCCTTCATCTACCCAAGTGGCATCCTCTTCGGGATAATCTTTCCACTGGACAAGGCATTCTTTCAAGGTTCTAGATCTTAACTGTCTTTCCCTAACATCTAAGATCCTTTCTGGCCTTAGTTCAAGGACTCCTTGACTAGGCATTACAATTTGTTGGTCATCAAGTACATGATTAGGATTGGGTACATATTTTTTCAATAGGCTGATATGGAATACATTGTGAACCTTTAGGTTCTCAGGGAGTTGCAACCTATAAGCATTGGGTCCTAGGAATTTGAGGATTTTATACGGCCCACAATACCTTGGACTTAGCTTCTTGCATTCTCCTAGGGATAGAGAACTCTTTTTAGGGCGTACCCAAATGAAGACCATGTCTCCTTCTTCGAAGACTCTTTCTTGACGTTTCAAATCTGCATATGCCTTTTGTCTATCCTTGGCTGCTTGTATGTCTTGTCTTATTGACCTTATTTGATCATCCATGTCCTCCAACATTTGTTTTGAAGCTTCAACTCTTAGGGTTGGATCAGAAAAGTTTAGGGGACTTCGACAATCATGACCATACAATGCCTGGAAAGGGGTCATTTGAATGCTCTGTTGGTAAGAAGCATTGTAGGCAAATTCAACTAATGGCAAGTATTGAATCCACCTCTTCGGCTCTCGACAGCAGTATGCCCTAAGCATATCCTCAATGATTTGATTCACTCGCACTGTTTGTCCATCTGTTTGGGGATGGTAGGCGGTGCTAAAACAGAGTTGAGTCCCAATAGCTTCAAAGATAGCTCTCCAGAAGTGTGATGTGAATAGAGAATCTCGATCACTAATGATTCTTTTAGGTAACCCATGTAGCTTGAATATCTCCTTGATAAACAATCTTGCAATGTTTGAGGCTTTATAGTTTGTCTTTACTGGAATCAGGTGTGCAACCTTGGTAAGCATGTCAACCACAACCATAATGGAATTGTATCCTCCTTGGATTTGGGGTAAGCCCACAACAAAATCCATACTGATGAATTCCCATTTCATTTGGGGAATGTCAAGCGGTTGCAGTTTCCCTGGCATCATGACATATTCGGCCTTGATACGTTGGCAAGACAAACATTCAGTGACATACTTGAGAACGTCACCTTTAAGCCTCTCCCAATGGTAGCTCTTCCTAAATGCATTAAGAGTTTTTGCATAGCCAGGATGTCCTGCGAAAGGAGAATCATGAGCTTTCCATAATATCTTCTGCTTAAGTGACTGGCTTGCTGGTATACATAGCCTTGTTCTGTAGTAGACAAGTCCATTATCAATGGAAAATTCGTGATACTTAGCTTGCAATTTCTGATTCTGCTCCTTGGTAGATATTTCCTTTATCATTTTTTTGTAGGCCAAATCATGGTATGCTTCCTCTCTAGCTAGTTCAAGTATAGGGTTGTTTGGCATAGATACCTTTGTAGCCAGAGATCTGGCCGTTGATGGATTCTGCAAGATTAGGGAATTTAGGAATGCCTTGCGACTGAGTGCATCGGCAACTACATTCTGTTTCCCTGGTCGGTACTTGATTTCAAAATCATATTCCTCCAATACTTCAATCCACTGACGTTGCCTCATGTTGAGCTCGTTCTGGGTAGAAATCCATTTGAGACTCTTATGATCGGTTACTAGAGTAAACGTGTTACCCAACAGGTAGTGTCTCCAAAGCTTTAGAGCATGGATGACAGCTAATAATTCCAGATCATGCGTAGCATAATTCTTTTCATGACTGTTCAATTTCCTTGAAGAGTATGCTACTGGATGACCTTCCTGCATAAGTACACAACCCAAGGCAAGAATGCTGGCATCAATTACTACCTCGAACTCCTTATTGAGGTCAAGAAGTTTTAGAATAGGTGCTGATATTAAACTTTGCTTCAATTTGTCGAAGCTATTTTGTTCGGGAGTTCACCATGTAATAGAAGTCTGCTTCTTTAGTAAGTCTGTAAGAGGTGCTGCAATCAAAGCATAGTTTTTGATAAAGACCCTATACCATCCTGTCAAGCCAAGAAAGCTACGTATTTCTTTGACGGATACTGGTATTGGCCATTCAAGCACATCTCTGACTTTGGCTGGGTCTACTGATATTCCTTTTGATGATACTATGAATCCTAGATATTCAATCTGACGCTTGAAGAATGCACACTTCTTCATTTTTGCATACAGCTTATGGGACCTCATTGCCTCAAGGACAATCCGAAGTTGAGGTTCATGATCTTCTTCCTGTTTAGAATAGACTAAAGTGTCATCGAAGAAGACAAGTACGAAATCATCAAGATATGGTCTAAAAATATCCTGCATTAATCTATTGAAGGTGGCAGGTGCATTTGTAAGCCCGAATGGCATAACCAAGAACTCAAAGTGCCCATATCTTGTATTGAAGGCCGTTTTTGGAATATCTTCTTCCTTGATCCTTATTTGATAGTAACCTGACCTGAGATCAATCTTGGAGAAGATCTTTGCACCTTGAAGACGATCAAGAAGCTCATCTATTCTAGGAATAGGATACTTGTTCTTGACTATTGATTGATTCAACCCTCGGTAATCAATACATAGTTGAAGTGTCCCATCTTTCTTTTTCTGGAATAGTACTGGAGCTCCCCACGGTGAGTTGCTAGGCCGGATGTAACCCTGATCCAACAGTTGCTTGAGTTGTTCCTTCAACTCAATAGCTTCCGGTATGGACATTCTATAAGGTCTCTTTGCAATTGGTGCAGCTCCAGGCACTAGCCTAATTTCATGATCTACTTCTCTTGGAGGCGGAAGTTCAATCAATTCCTCAGGGAATACGTCAGCGTATTCCTTTAGCCAAGAAGGTCCTTCATGAGACTCTTGCTTTTGATCTAACTTGTTGAGTTTGATCAGGTAAACGGAGAATCCTTTTCTGACTCCTTTTATGATCCGAGATACTTTGGCTAATTGGATTCTTGGCACTCCTGCCTCACTTTGAGTTGTGACAAACTCCCTTTCAGAGTTTCGAAAGGAAACTTGACCCTTTCCACAGTGGATGTGGGCGCCATTATGCTTAAGCCAATCCATCCCGAGTAGACACTCATGGATACCTAAATTCATGACTCTAAATTTGACTGAGGTTTTCTTTCCTCCCAGAAAGAATTTGTCCTTAGCAGTTTGCCTGGTACAAGTTACCTCACGACCGTTTGCCAATTCCACAAGCAGGGTAGGTGCTTCTACTGTGGCTATTTCTAATCTTTTTGCACATGCTGGTGAGATAAAGGAATGTGTACTGCCACAATAAATCAAGGTTTTGAAACCTTTACCTTGATAGTCCGACGGTGTTTGAATCACCGAGAACTGGTGATTCGGCCCTTTCTTGTGTAAAGCGGCATGGACTGTCGCTCTTTCGAATTCTGCTTCCATAGTCAGATCTTCCTCTTCTTCTTCTTCGCATCTTTGCCTATTGGCAATGCAGGCAGTTCTTCCTCTTCCACGGGTGGCGGCTCCTTGACCGCGGCTTGCACCCTGGAAAGGCGTTTGATGATGTCCCCCGCTGAGCTTGGGACATTGCATCTTGAAGTGACCGGGTTTGTTGCAGTGGAAACATCGGAGGTTTCGGCCATTACTTTGAGTAGGAACAAAGTTGTTGACGTTATTTGTCCTTGCTTTCTTCCTTTGTCCCTGATTGTGACCTTGAACTCTCTTCACTTGAGGTCTGAATGATCCTCTGTTCGGATCACAATAGGACCAAGTTTTGTTACCCCTTGGTCTAGCTTGCACTTCCTGAAGTATAGGCGCCGCTCGAATGAGTGCATCCTGCAGATCTGATGGACGCATAGATTCGAGACGGGTATTTACGGGTGGATTTAAGCCTGCGCAAAATTTGGACACTTGTTGTGTCGTGTACATCTGTGGTGCATATTTTAAGAGCGAGACAAATTTAGAGTAGTATGCGTCAAGGGTGAGTGCTAGCTGTTTTAGCTCGTAGAACTCATTCATTTTCTAAGTACGATATGCAGATGGCAAATATCTCCCCTGCACGGCTTTCTTTAACTTCTCCCAGGTAACGAACCCCTCTGAAGTCCCTTGATCCCTGCACCATTGTTTCCACCAAAGTCTGGCTTTGTCGGTGAGTTTTAACTTGGCGAGCATGGCTTGGTTGGTAGGTGCAGTACCAGCTGCTTCAAAGTAATCCTCCATAGATTCAATCCAAATTTCAGCATCAGACTGGACGAATCTGCCTCTCCCGTCAAACTCGGATGGCTTTATCTGCTTGAGGAGGAACTTCTTCTCCTGGGTCACAGCAGTACTTGATATAGGGAGCGAATTTGGAACATGTACCTGGGGTTGTGCCTGGATAAAAGTTTTCTTAACATTATTATATGATAATTGACGTTAGCTTATCTTTAGTTAAGCTATCTTGTAAATCATGAAGCTGCTTAACTTTTTAACAACTCTGATGCACAGCCAGATATTGATAAAAGAAGTCTTTATTTATATTTACATTGGCGTAGCCTTATACAACGTCTCGTGTGATGATAATCCAATCATTACAATCAGTTTGGGGAGAACAACGTTGTATTGCATTTGTCTACAGGAACTGTGTAATAGTAGGGTTTTGGGTCATGGATCTTTAGGAATCGAAAATTCATTGGAAGTTCAGGATACCCTTTTCGTTGGAATCCATACTTCTCATGGCGGCCCAACACTTTAATCCTGTCGGCTAGGATTACACCGGTTACTTCCTCATATACATATGAGTTCATTTCAACCCTCCGACCTTGAATATGTAAAGTCGAATTTACGTGAGCTTCCACAAAAATGAACAGCTTCACGACTTTCAAGTCTTCCAACCACTTGATCCTCTTTAGGTTGGTCTGTAGATAAGCGAACCGGTGGGCAGCTATGTAGTAGATTCCTGAAGACCCCGTCCATCTTCGTTCTATGTATAAAGGTGATGGATTATAAATCTGCTCCAGGATGTTCATCATCCCAATTATTTGTCTATAAAGCGGGGAATGCATTGCAGTCATAAACATGACCCGAAACACGAGAAACTTGTTCCACGCTTCATAGTTCTGCAAGACAGCATTGAAGATGAGGAAATGTTTGGACACCAACAATTTCTTCACTTCATTTTATTGAGATCTCATAAAAACAATTCCGTTGTTGGTTGGCTCTGATACCAACTGTAACGTGTCCCCTAGTATCATCCAGGACACGTCTTAGTAGTCCATCGGAAAGGATGTCTAGAAAGCTCCGCCCGGGACTCCCATGGAATGTTACGGGTTTTGCGATCTAGTTCTTCCCGCGTCTGCCACGTAGCGGAAGTATCCTGGCCGTTCCCACTTAGGATCGGCTGGAATTAGGGTTTTCCTAAAGGGGTCATTAGCTAACAGCAACTAGCGTCAGACTCTAGCGAACTACTTTACGCAGAAACGCCAGGTCCAAAGCGGATTCACGCTGCACTTGGTTCAAGGAGAATGGGAAATGAGAGGGATGCAAAGATCAACCTCTCTGCCATAAGGCATAGTCCCATTCCATTCCCCTAAAACAGCGTAAATCGGGTAAGACGTAACTCTAGGTCATCGTTCTCGTTATTCTTTTTGATGATGATGATCATTCCGCTGTTCTTCGAGATTTTTGAGAAAAGTTTCCGGCTAACCGGGACCACCCAACCGTAGGACGGACCCATGGCCCATCCTCCGCACTTTCCTCGGTTTCTTTTAGTTATGTAATTATCTAACACATTAATTTTACATATAACAATCAACTTCATTAATTAACCTTGTTAAGCACTGGTTCCTTCACGTAATCTTATCACGAGACATAGAAAAACAACATCAAGCAAGTTCTTTTAATATTTCATCATTCTATCTTTGAAATACAAGGAGTTCCGCCCGTAGGCTTTTCCATAATCTGCCCGAAGGCTAACCAATAATCTCCAGGGATCACTATTCCAAGCTTCCGCCCGTCAACTAGTATGCGGGCCTCGAGATCCAATCCCGAGTCACGTTAGCCTCTTGTGCAGGACCCGGAAGGTGATGGATTTACGGCCAGAGCCCCCCCTAGCACCCAAGCGACCTCCTACTCCAAGTAGGACTCAACGAAGAGACCTCTCGCGGCGGGTTCGATCCACGTTCCCGGTGCGGTCAAACAACCCCCTTGGTTAGGGTCAGGCAGGCAGTCGGGGGTAATTGAAGCTGCCTCTCCCTTCAGGCCTTAAACCTGAAGTATAGGTACTTATTTAATTTGTAATTCATAATTCAAATAGAGCCCTAAAATCTCTAGCAAGCACAAACATTTCCATTAATCAACCCAGTTGTATGGCAAACTGCTAAGGAAGTGTTTTTTCCTTTTTGAGTGTATCAGCACTCGTTCCCAAGGTGTCTTGTAACTTGGCAAGATCTCTTACATTCCAGTGTAGGGCATACCCAACTTGGTTAACCCTAAGGCACCTTAGATATGCTACTTTGTGGTTTACAACTTTCCTTATTTAGAAGGATATCCAGAAATACGTCTTTTTGCAAGATAACTTGCGTAAGGATCTGCCGTCCTTGATGAGGGTTTTTTTTCCCTTTTCTCCTTGTGAATCAATCACAAAATGATTTCATACATGTTGCGCAAGTCTTGCGATGGAATAATCTGTCTAGATTCTTTACGCTGACGAATGTCAGGCCTAGGGTTTCTTCTTTTAAGAACCTTAGGGACAAACCCTAGTTTCTTATCTTTATGAATTTATTGTCCCTACAGTAAGGAAAGTAGTCAAATGTTTAGGATATGAATGTTTCTATGTTTAGATTAGTTTAGTTAACTTTTGGAAGGTAATATTAATCGTATTGTCACGGTTTTACTATCCTTATGGCAATTTACTTTCCCAATCAATACAGTTTGATTTGGCGTATAGCATAATGCCAAGGTGATACAAAGAGCGACAACACTTCTTGGGACAAAAAGGCCTAGCTGAGAAATTGGTGTATACACACTTTATTAATCCCAAGTCCTCAAATAGCAGGGAAAAAGTTTTAATAGAGTGTCATCCAGCAGTCCCCTTTTACATTTTCTTTCCAAATGAATTCGTATATCTAATTTTTATACTTGTTAATTCCTAACTTTTAACTTCCGCCTCCTTTAAAGTTGAACTCATGCCAAAAAACAACAATTTCCTTGCTAAGATGTGCAACTAGCAAAGATAACTCCCTAGTAATTTGAACATTTGAAGAGACCTTTCTTGAATTTAGCTATTTACCATGAATCGTTGTGAAAGGGAATAATACTAATGGTGCAAGATATAATTTCAACACTTTAGGAATATATTACTATAGTAAATGGTTAATCTTGCCTATAATTTTATAATGCTTGATGCAATTTGAAGAAAGCTAATTTGTATACATTGTTATTCATAAGCTAACTCCTTCGTTAAAATAACTCGAACAAATATATCTATCCTTAACAAATTTTCTTTGCATGATTGACTTAAAACCGAATTAACACCAAGAAGAAAAACCTGGCTTTGAGGTGAGATATCCACATGGATACCGGGAGATGACCCTCCCGCAGCTACACCTTGGACTTTCTTCGGCGGCATCGTAGTTCGAATGTGAGATAGCCTTTTTCCTTTTTCTTCTTGGAATTCCACCTTCTTCGCCTTCCTTTTCTTTTACCTTTTCCCCACTCTTACTCCTTCACTCCCTCTTTTCACTCCCTCTACTTTCCTCCCTATCTTTTATCTCACGGCTATTTCTTCCTTACGGGATCCCATACGAAGCCATGATGATGAATTGGATTTTTAAGACATGGGAGTGTGTGGACACCGGCTTGTAAGACTAAGAACACAAAGCTCAACTATGAGAGTATTTGCACAAAAAGATTTAAAAGTGAGTGAAGGAATTACTGCAAGAGAATGGAAGTCTGTAAGGTAGCCTAAGGACAAAATAGGCCTATGGTTGTGACTTGAATAGTCTAAAGAGCTATGAGGAGGGGAAAAGGGCAAGGGCTTAGGGGGGAAAATTAAAACCCGGGGGGGGGGGGGGGGGGGGGGGGGTAATAAGGGCTTTGGAGGGATTAAAAATCCGGAGGGGGAAAAAAAGGCTTAGGGGGGGATTTAAAACCCCGGGAGGGGGGGGAGAACAAGGGGCTTAGGGGGGGGAATTTAAAACCTCGGGAGGGGGGGGGAGAACAAGGGCTTAGGGGGGGGGATTTAATACCTCGGGGGGGGGGGGGGGGGGGGGAGAACAAGGGGCTTAGGGGGGGAATTTAAAACCCCAGGAGGGGGGGGGGATTTAAAACCCCGGGAGGGGGGGGTAAAGAACAAGGGCTTAGGGGGGAAATTTAAAACCCCGGGAAGGGGGGGAGAGAACAAGGGCTTAAGAAGCCCACCTTGGAACCTTCCAAGGAGCTTTTGGAAGGGCCACGTGGGGGGGGGGGGAAACTAATTTAGCAGCACGGCGGGACTGGACGGACTGCAGCAGTCGATGGCGATGTGATGGAGGGCAGATGTCAGCGTGGCAGTGGCGATTCGTCTCCCTCCCTTCAACTCGGAGCTATGGCGGCGCTCGGCTCTTATCTCATGGCCCTAGCCTCCCTGTATAGCGGCCCCCTCGCCTCGTTTAAATAGTGGAGGGAGGGGGATCTTCTCTTCTTGCGTGTCGACATGCATGTCCTCCCTCCCTCCACAGGCTTCACCAAGGAGCCTAGTATCTTCTTCTATTCCCCTTCCTCTCCAGCTCGTCAGTCGGCTGGAGGGATAAGGGGGGGGAATTAAATTTTTTTTCCAAAAGTCCGATTTATTTTCTCCTTGCGGAATATTACACTATTCCAAGCTTCTGCCCGCCATCAACTAGTATGCGGGCCTCGAGATCCAATCCCGAGTCACGTTAGCCTCTTGTGCAGGACCCGGAAGGCGAGGGATTTACGGCCAGACCCCCCCCTGGCACCCAAGCGTCCTCCTGCTCCAAGTAGAACTTAACGGAAAGACCTCTCGCGGCGGGTTCGGTCCACGTTCCCGGCGCGGTCAACAACCCCCTTGGTTAGGGTCAGGCAGGCAGTCGGGGGTAATTGAAGCTGCCTCTCCCTTCAGGCTTTTAACCTGAAGTATAGGAACTTATTTAATTTGTAATTCATAATTCAAATAGAGCCCTAAAATCTCTAGCAAGCACAAACATTTCCATTAATCAACCCAGTTGTATGGCAAACTGCTAAGGAAGTGTTCTTTCCTTTTTGAGTGTATCAGCACTCGTTCCCAAGGTGTCTTGTAACTTGGCAAGATCTCTTATATTCCGGTGTAGGGCATACCCAACTTGGTTAACCCTAAGGCACCTTAGATATGCTAGTTTCTGGTTTACAACTTTCCTTATTTAGAAGGATATCCAAAGATACGTCTTTTTGCAAGATAATTTGCGTAAGGATCTGCCGTCCTTGATGAGGGTTTTTTTTCCCTTTTCTCCTTGTCAATCAATCACAAAATGATTTCATACATGTTGCGCAAGTCTTGCGATGGAATAATCTGTCTAGATTCTTTAAGCTGACGAATGTCAGGCCTAGGGTCTCTTCTTTTAAGAATCTTAGGGACAAACCCTAGTTTCTTATCTTTATGAAATTATTGTCCCTACAGTAAGGAAAGTAGTCAAATGTTTAGGGTATGAATGTTTCTATGTTTAGATTAGTTTAGTTAACTTTTGGAAGGTTATATTAATCGTCTTGTCACGGTTTTACTATCCTTGTGGCAATTTACTTTCCCAATCAATACAGTTTGATTTGGCATATAGCATAATGCCAAGGTGATACAAAGAGCGACAACACTTCTTGGGACAAAAAGGCCTAGCTGAGAAATTGGTGTATACACACTTTATTAATCCCAAGTCCTCAAATAGCAGGGAAAAAGTGTTAATAGAGTGTCATCCAGCAGTCCCCTTTTACATTTTCTTTCCAAATGAATTCGTATATCTAATTTTTATACTTGTTAATTCCTAACTTTTAACTTCCGCCTCCTTTAAAGTTGAACTCATGCCAAAAAACAACAATTTCCTTGATAAGATGTGCAACTAGCAAAGATAACTCCCTAGTAATTTGAGCATTTGAAGAGACCTTTCTTGAATTTAGCTATTTACCATGAATCGTTGTGAAAGGGAATAATACTAATGGTGCAAGATATAATTTCAACACTTTAGGAATATATTACTATAGTAAATGGTTAATCTTGCCTATAATTTTATAATGCTTGATGCAATTTGAAGAAAGCTAATTTGTATACATTGTTATTCATAAGCTAACTCCTTCGTTAAAATAACTCGAACAAATATATCTATCCTTAACAATTTTTCTTTGCATGATTCACTTAAAACCGAATTAACACCAAGAAGAAAAACCTGGCTTTGAGGTGAGATATCCACATGGATACCGGGAGATGACCCTCCCGCAGCTACACCTTGGACTTTCTTCGGCGGCATCGTAGTTCGAATGTGAGATAGCCTTTTTCCTTTTTTTTCTTGGAATTCCACCTTCTTCTTTTCCTTTTTTTTCTTGGAATTGCACCTTCTTCGCCTTCCTTTTCTTTTACCTTTTCCCCACTCTTACTCCTTCACTCCCTCTTTTCACTCCCTCTACTTTCCTCCCTATCTTTTATCTCATGGCTATTTCTTCCTTACGGGATCCCATACGAAGCCATGATGATGAATTGGATTTTTAAGACATGGGAGTGTGTGGACACCGGCTTGTAAGACTAAGAACACAAAGCTCAACTATGAGAGCATTTGCACAAAAAGATTTAAAAGTGAGTGAAGGATTTACTACAAGAGAATGGAAGTCTGTAAGGTAGCCTAAGGACAAAGTAGGCCTATGGTTGTGACTTGAATAGTCTAAAGAGCTATGAGGAGGGGAAAAGGGCAAGGGCTTAGGGGGGAAAATTAAAACCCGGGGGGGGGGGGGGGGGGGGTAATAAGGGCTTTGGAGGGATTAAAAATCCGGAGAGGGAAAAACAAGGCTTAGGGGGGGGGATTTAAAACCCCGGGAGGGGGGGGGGGAGAACAAGGGGCTTAGGGGGGGGAATTTAAAACCCTGGGAGGGGGGGGGAAGAACAAGGGCTTAGGGGGGGGGGGATTTAAAACCCCGGGAGGGGGGGGGGGGAATAAGGGGCTTAGGGGGGGAAATTAAAACCCTGGGAGGGGGGGGGGGGAGAACAAGGGGCTTAGGGGGGGGGATTTAAAACCCCGGGAGGGGGGGGAAGAACAAGGTGCTTAGGGGGGGAAATTTAAAACCCCGAGAGGGGGGGGGGGGGAGAACAAGGGCTTAAGAAGCCCACCTTGGAACCTTCCAAGGATCTTCTGTAAGGGCCACGTGGGGGGGGGGGGGGAAACTAATTCAACAGCACGGCGGGACTGGACGGAGTACAGCAGTCGATGGCGATGTGATGGACGGCAGATGTCGGCGTGGCAGTGGCGATTCGTCTCCCTCCCTTCAGCTCGGAGCTATCGCGACGCTCGGCTCTTCTCTCACGGCCCCAGCCTCCCTGTACAGCGGCCCCCTCGCCTCGTTTAAATAGTGGAGGGAGGGGGATCTTCTCTTCTTGCGTGTCGACACGCATGTCCTCCCTCCCTCCACAGGCTCCACCAAGGAGCCTAGTATCTCCTTCTATTCCCCTCCCCCTCGAGCTCGTCAGTCGGCTGGAGGGATAAGGGGGGGGAATTAAAAAAATTTCCAAAAGTCCGATTTATTTTCTCCACACGGAATATTACATTCTCTCCCCCTTGGAGGAATCGAGATGTCCTCATCTCGAGATAAACTGGGGATATTGATGGTTGAGAGTGCCTTCATCTACCCAAGTGGTATCCTCTTCGGGATAATCTTTCCACTGGACAAGGCATTCTTTCAAGGTTCTAGATCTTAACTGTCTTTCCCTAACATCTAAGATCCTTTCTGGCCTTCGTTCAAGGACTCCTTGACTAGGCATTACAATTTGTTGGTCATCAAGTACATGATTAGGATTGGGTACATATTTTTTCAATAGGCTGATATGGAATACATTGTGAACCTTTAGGTTCTCAGGGAGTTGCAATCTATAAGCATTGGGTCCTAGGCATTTGAGGATTTTATACGGCCCACAATACCTTGGACTTAGCTTCTTGCATTCTCCTAGGGATAGAGAACTCTTTTTAGGGCGTACCCGAATGAAGACCATGTCTCCTTCTTCGAAGACTCTTTCTTGATGTTTCAAATCTGCATATGCCTTTTGTCTATCCTTGGCTACTTGTATGTCTTGTCTTATTGACCTTATTTGATCATCCATGTCCTCCAACATTTGTTTTGAAGCTTCAACTCTTAGGGTTGGATCATAAAAGTTTAGGGGACTTCGGCAATCATGACCATACAATGCCTGGAAAGGGATCATTTGAATGCTCTGCTGGTAAGAAGCATTGTAGGAAAATTCAACTAATGGCAAGTATTGAATCCACCTCTTCGGCTCTGGACAGCAGTATGCCCCAAGCATATCCTGAATGATTTGATTTACTCGCTCTGTTTGGCGATCTGTTTGGGGATGGTAGGCGGTGCTAAAACAGAGTTGAGTCCCAATAGCTTCAAATATAGCTCTCCAGAAGTGTGATGTGAAGAGAGAATCTCGATCGCTAATGATTCTTCTAGGTAACCCATGTAGCTTGAATATCTCCTTGATAAACAATCTTGCAATGTCGAAGGCTTTATAGTTTGTCTTTACTGGAATCAGGTGTGCAACCTTGGTAAGCATGTCAACCACAACCATAATGGAATTGTATCCTCCTTGGACTTGGGGTAAGCCCATAACAAAATCCATACTGATGAATTCCCATTTCATTTGGGGAATGTCAAGCGGTAGTTTCCTTGGCATCATGACATGTTCGGCCTTGATACGTTGGCAAGACAAACATTCAGTGACATACTTCAGAAAGTCACCTTTAAGCCTCTCCCAATGGTAGCTCTTCCTAACTGCATTAAGAGTTTTTGCATAGCCAGGATGTCCTGCGAAAGGAGAATCATGAGCTTCCCATAATATCTTCTACTTAAGTGACTGGCTTGTTGGTATACACAGCCTTGTTCTGTAGTAGACAAGTCCATTATCAATGGAAAATTCCTGATACTTAGCTTGCAATTTCTGATTCTGCTCCTTGGTAGATATTTCCTTTATCATTGTTTGGTAGGTCAAATCATGGCATGCTACCTCTCTAGCTAGTTCAAGTATAGGGTTGTTTGGCATAGATACCTTTGTAGCCAGAGATCTGGCCGTTGATGGATTATGCAAGATTAGGGAATTTAGGAATGCCTTGCGACTGAGTGCATCGGCAACTACATTCTCTTTCCCTGGTCAGTACTTGATTTCAAAATCATATTCCTCCAATACTTCAATCCACCGACGTTGCCTCATGTTGAGCTCGTTCTGGGTAAAAATCCATTTGAGACTCTTATGATCGGTTACTAGAGTAAACTTGTTACCCAACAGGTAGTGTCTCCAAAGCTTTAGAGCATAGATGACAGCTAGTAATTCCAGATCATGCGTGGCATAATTCTTTTCATGACTCTTCAATTTCCTTGAAGAGTATGCTACTGGATGACCTTCCTGCATAAGTACACATCCCAAGGCAAGAATGCTAGCATCAGTTACTACATCGAACTCCATATTGAGGTCAGGAAGTTTTAGAATAGGTGCTGATACCAAACTTTGCTTCAGTTTGTCGAAGTTATTTTTTTCGGAAGTTGACCATGTAATGGAAGTCTGCTTCTTTAGTAGATCAGTAAGGGGTGCTGCAATCAAAGCATAGTTTTTTATAAAGACCCTATACCATCCTGTCAATCCAAGAAAGCTACGTATTTCTTTGACGGATACTGGTATTGGCCATTCAAGCACATCATTGACTTTGGTTGGGTCTACTGATATTCCCTCTGATGATACTATGAATCCCAGATATTCAATCTGACGCTTGAAGAATGCACACTTCTTCATTTTTGCATACAGCTTATGGGACCTCATTGTCTCAAGGACAATCCGAAGTTGAGGTTCATGATCTTCTTCCTGTTTAGAATAGATTAAAGTGTCATCGAAGAAGACAAGCACGAAATCATCAAGATAGGGTCTAAAAATATCCTGCATTAATCTATTGAAGGTGGCAGGTGCATTTGTAAGCCCAAATGACATAACCAAGAACTCAAAGTGCCCATATCTTGTATTGAAGGCCGTTTTTGGAATATCTTCTTCCTTGATCCTTATTTGATAGTAACCTGACCTGAGATCAATCTTGGAGAAGATCTTTGCACCTTGAAGACGATCAAGAAGCTCATCTATTCTAGGAATAGGATACTTGTTCTTAACTGTTGATTGATTCAACCCTCGGTAATCAATACATAGTTGAAGTGTCCCATCTTTCTTTTTCTGGAATAGTACTGGAGCTCCCCACGGTGAGTTGCTAGGCCGGATGTAACCCTAATCCAACAGTTGCTTGAGTTGTTCCTTCAACTCAATTGCTTCAGGTATGGACATTCTATAAGGTCTCTTTGCAATTCGTACAGCTCCAGACACTAGCCTAATTTTATGATCTACTTCTCTTGGAGGCGGAAGTTTAATCAATTCCTCAGGGAATACGTCAGCGTATTCCTTTAGCCAAGAAGTTTCTTCATGAGACTCTTGCTTTTGATCTGACTTGTTGAGTTTGATCAGGTAAACGGGTAATCCTTTTCTGACTCCTTTTATGATCCGAGATACTTTGGCTAATTGGATTTTTGGCACTCCTGCCTCACCTTGAGTTGTGACAAATTCCCTTTCAGAGTTTCGAAAGGAAACTTGACCCTTTCCACAATGAATGTGGGTGTCATTAGGCTTAAGCCAATCCATCCCAAGTAGACACTCATGGATACCTAAATTCATGACTCTGAATTTGACTGAGGTTTTCTTTCCTCCCAGAAAGAATTCCACCTTAGGAGTTTGCCTGGTACAAGTTACCTCACGACCGTTTGCCAATTCCACAAGCAGGGTAGGTGCTTCTGCTGTGGCTATTCCTAATCTTTTTGCACATGCTGGTGAAATAAAGGAATGTGTACTACCACAATCAATCAAGGTTTTGAAACCTTTACCTTGATATTCTGACGATGTCTGAATCACCGAGAACTGGCGATTCGGCCCTTTCTTGTGTAAAGCAGCATGAACTGTTGCTCTTTCGAATTCAGCTTCCATAGTCGGATCTTCCTCATCTTCTTCTTCGTATTTTTGCCTATTGGCAATGCATGCGGTTCTTCCTCTTCCATGGGTGGCGGGTCCTTGACTGCGGCCTGCACCTTGGAGAGGCGTTTGACGATGTCCTCCGCTGAGCTTGGGACATTGCCTCTTGAAGTGACCGGGTTCGTTGTAGTGGAAACATCGAAGGTTTCGGCCATTACTTTGAGTAGGAACAAAGTTGTTGACGTTATTTGTCCTTGCTTTCTTCCTTTGTCCCTGATTGTGACCTTGAACTCTCTTCACTTGGGGTCTGAATGCTCCTCTGTTCGGGTCACTATAGGACCAAGTTTTGTTACCCCTTGGTCTAGCTTGCACCTCCTGAATTATAGGCGTCGCTCGAATGAGTGCATCCTGAAGATCTGATGGACGCATAGATTCGAGACAGGTATTTATGAGTGGATTTAAGCCCGCACAAAATTTGGACACCTGCTGCGTTATGGCCATCTGTGGCGCATACTTTAAAAGTGAGACGAATTTAGAGTAGTATGCGTCCAGAGTGAGTCCTAGCTGTTTTAGCTCGTAGAACTCATTCATTTTCTGAGTACGATATGCAGGTGGCAAATATCTCCCCTGCACGGCTATCTTTAACTTCTCCCAGGTAACGGACCCCTTTGAAGTCCCTTGATCCCTCCACCATTGTTTCCACCAAAGTCTGGCTTCGCCGGTGAGTTTTAACTTGGCGAGCATGGCCTGATTGGTAGGTGCAGTACCTGCTGCTTCAAAGTAATCCTCCATAGATTCAATCCAAATTTCAGCATCAAACTGGACGAATCTGCCTCTCCCGTCAAAATCGGGTGGCTTTATCTGCTTGAGGAGGAACTTCTTTTCCTGGGTCACAGCAGTACTTGATGTAGGGGGCGAATTTGGAACCTGTACCTGGGGTTGTGCCTGGATAAAAGTTTTCTTAACGTTATTATATGGTAATTGGCATTAGCTTATCTTTAGTTCAGCTATGACGCTACTTAACTTTTTCACAACTCTGATGCACAACCAGATATTGATAAAAGAAGTCTTTATTTATATTTACATGGGCGTACCCTTTTCGTTGGAATCCATACTTCTCATGGCGGCCCAACACTTTAATCCTGTCGGCTGGGATTACACGGGTTACTTCCTCATATACATATGAGTTCATTTCAACCCTCCGACCTTGAATATGTAAAGTCAAATTTATGTGAGCTTCCACAAAAATGAACAGCTTCACGACTTTCAAGTCTTCCAACCACTTCATCCTCTTTAGGTTGGTCTGTAGATAAGCGAACCAGTGGATAGCTATGTAGTAGATTCCTGAAGACCCTGTCCATCTTCGTTCAATGTATGAAGGTGATGGATTATAAATCTGCTCCAGGATGTTCATCATCCCAATTCTTTGTCTATAAAGTGGAGAATGCATTGCAGTCATAAACATGACCTGAAACACCAAAAACTTGTTCCACGCTTCATAGTTCTGCAAGACAGCATTGAAGATGAGGAAATGTTTGGATAGCAACAATTTTTTTACTTTATTTTATTGAGATCTCATAAAAACAATTCCGTTGTTGGTCGGCTTTGATACCAACTGTAACGTGTCCCATAGTATCGTCCAGGACATGTCTTAGCAGTCCATCGGAAAGGATGTCTAGAAAGCTCCGCCCGGCACTCCCATTGAATGTTACGGGTTTTGCGATCTAGTTCTTCCCGCGTCTGCCAGGTAGTGGAAGTATCCTGGCCGTTCCCACTTAGGATCGACCGGATTTAGGGTTTTCCTAATGGGTCATTAGCTAACAGCAACTAGCGTCAGACCCGAGCGAACTACTTTACGCAGAAACACCAGGTCCGAAGCGGATTCACGCTGCACTTGGTTCAAGGAGAATGGGAAACGAGAGGGATGCAAAGATCAACCTCTCTGCCATAAGGCATAGTCCCATTCCGTTCCCCTAAAACAGCGTAAATCGGGTAAGACGTAACTCTAGGTCATTGTTCTCGTTATTCTTTTTTATGATGGTGATCATTCCGCTGTTCTTCGAGATTTTTGAGAAAAGTTCCTGGCTAACCGGGACCACCCAACTGTAGGACGGACCCATGGCCCATCCTCCGCACTTTCCTCAGTTTGTTTTACTTATGTAATTATCTAACACATTAATTTGACATATAACAATCAGCTTCTTTAATTAACCCTGTTAAGCACTGGTTCCTTCACGTAATCTTATCACGTGACATAGAAAAACAACATCAAGCAAGTCCTTTTAATATTTCATCATTTTATCTTTGAAATACAAGGAGTTCCGCCCATAGGCTTTTCCATAATCTGCCTGAAGGATAACCAGTAATCTCCAGGGATCACTATTCCAAGCTTCCACCCGTCAACTAGTATGCGGGCCTCGAGATCCAATCCCGAGTCACGTTAGCCTCTTGTGCAGGACCCGGAAGGTGAGGGATTTATGGCCAGAGCCCCCCCTGGCACCCAAGCATCCTCCTGCTCCAAGTAGAACTTCACAAAAAGACCTCTCGCGGCGGGTTTGGTCCACATTCTCGGCGCGGTCAACAACCCCCTTGGTTAGGGTTAGGCAGGCAGTCGGGGGTAACTGAAGCTGCCTCTCCCTTCAGGCTTTTAACCTGAAGTATAGGAACTTATTTAATTTGTAATTCATAATTCAAACAGAGCCCTAAAATCTCTAGCAAGCACAAACATTTCCATTAATCAACCCAGTTGTATGGTAAACTGCTAAGGAAGTGTTCTTTCCTTTTTGAGTGTATCAGCACTCGTTCCCAAGGTGTCTTGTAACTTGGCAAGATCTCTTATATTCCGGTGTAGGGCATACCCAACTTGGTTAACCCTAAGGCACCTTAGATATGCTAGTTTCTATTTTACAACTTTCTTTATTTAGAAGGATATCCAAAAATACGTCTTTTTGCAAGATAACTTGTGTAAGGATCTGCCGTCCTTGATGAGGGTTTTTCCCTTTTCTCCTTGTGAATCAATCACAAAATGATTTCATACATGTTGCGCAAGTCCTGCGATGGAATAATCTATTTAGATTCTTTAAGCTGACGTATGTCAGGCCTAGGGTTTCTTCATTTAAGAAGCTTAGGGACAAACCCTAGTTTCTATCTTTTGTGAATTTATTGTCCCTACGGTAAGGAAAGTAGTCAAGTGTTTAGGGTATGAATGTTTCTATGTTTAGATTGGTTCAGTTATCTTTTGGAAGGTAATCTTAATCGTCTTGTCACGGTTTTACTATCCTTGTGACAATTAACTTTCCCAATCAATACAGTTCAATTTGGCATATAGCATAATGCCAAGGTGATACAAAGAGTGACAATACTCCTTGGGACAAAAAGGCGTAGCTGTGAAATTGGTGTATACACACTTTATTAGTCCCAAGTCCTCAAATAGCAGGGGAAAAGTGTTAATAGAGTGTCATCCAGTAGTCCCCTTTACATTTTCTTTCCAAATGAATTCGTATAACTAATTTTTATATTTTTTAATTCCTAACATTTAACTTCCGTTTTCTTAAAAGATGAACTCATGCCAAATAACAACAATTTCCTTGCTAAGATGTGCAGCTAGCAAAGATAACTCCCTAGTAAATTGAGCATCGAAAGAAACCTTTCATGAAATTAGCCATTTACCATGATTCGTTGTGAAGGGAATAAGACTAATGGTGCAAGATATAATTTCTACACCTTAGGAATATATTACTACAGTAAATGGTTAATCTTGCTTGTAATTTTATAATGTTTGATGCAATTTGAGGAAAGCTAAGTTGTATACATTGTCATTCATAAGCTAACTCCTTCGTTAAAAATAACTCGAACAAATATATCCTATCCTTAACAATGATCGACTTAAAACCCGAATTAACACCAAGAAGAAAAAAACCTGGCTTTGAGGTGAGATATCCACATGGATACCGGGAGATGACCCTCCCGCAGCTACACCTTGGACTTTCTTCGGCGGCATCGTAGTTTGAATGTGAGATAGCCTTTTCCTTTTTCTTCTTGGAATTCCACCGTCTTCTCCTTCCTTTTCTTTTACCTTTTTCCCACTCTTCCTCCTTCACTTCCTCTTTTCAATCCCTCTACTTCCCTCCCTATCTTTTATTTCACGGCTATTTCTCCTTTACGGGATACTATACGAGACCATGATGATGAATTGGATTTTTAGGACATGGGAGTGTGTGGACACCGGCTTGTTTGATAAAACTAAGATCACAGAGCTCAACTAAGGGAGCACTTTCACAAAAGATCTAAAAAGTGAGTGAAGGAATTAATGCAAGAGAATGGAAGTCCGCAAGGTAGCCTAAGGACAAAGTAGGCCTATGGGTGTGACGTGAATAGTCTAAAGAGCTATGAGGGGGGGAAAAGGGCAAGGGCTTAGGGGGGATTAAAGAAAATCCGGAAGGGGGGGGGGGGAAACAAGGCCTTAAGGGGGGATTTTAAACCCCGGGAGGGTGGAAAACAAGGCCTTAAGGGAAATTTATAACCCGGGAGGGGGGGGGGGGGGAAACAAGGGCTTATGGGGATTAAAACCGGGGGGGGAAAGGGGGCTTAAAGATCCCCCCTTAGAAGCTTCCAAGAAGCTTCTTGGAAGCTTCTGAATGCACGTGGCGTGACAGCTCTTTGTGGACTGGTTGACGACGGCAGCGGCAGTCTCAAGATGTAGGTGGCGCAACCTTCCGTCCTCCTCCCTCAGCTCGGTGATATGGTGGCACGGCAGGGTTGTCTCCTTCGGCCTTTTTTTCACACGACTCCGCCTTCCTCTTTTCAGCGGCGCCCCCCCTGTCGTTTAAATAGTGGAGGGGAGGGGGATCTTCTCTTCTTGCGTGTCGACACGCATGTCCTCCCTCCCTCCAAAGGCTCCACCAAGGAGCTTAGTAGCTCCTTCTATTCCCCTCCCCCTCCAGCTCGTCAGTCGGCTGGAGGGATAAGGGGGGAATAATAAAATTTCCATTAAAGTAATTCATTTTTATTAACGCAGGATATTACATCTGTGTTTATAAGAATCCCATTATTTATATCATGGACAGTAAACTCTTTGACATTCACCCCCTCCTAACCTGCACATCCTCCGGCATGTGCTATTTCATAAGATTACAGGTCAAGGAGGGTCTTCTTCTTCATCTTCATTCCTTAAGTCTTTTTCTTCCTGTATGCCTTCAAGTAGAGGACTCATATCTAAGTCATCAAGTTCATAGGTTGAAGATTCTCTTCGTTTGAAGAGTTTGATTTGTTTCCTAGCTATTGGAGTCTTTATCATGGTCTCATCCATTTCATCCAAAGAGTAAGTAGCATTATGATGTACTACTTTTACAACATATGGTCCAATCACTTGGCTAACTTCCTATGAGCACTATGTTGATTGTCCAGGTTGCTATCATAAACAAGAATCCGGTCATTCTCTTGAATAGCTCTTGGACGAAGTCGATGGTGCTTATCAAACCTCTTCTTATTCTTTAATCTTGCTATTTTTAGCCTTTCAATGGCTATTTTAACATCTTCTAGCCTTCGTTCAAGTTGCCTTATGCGTAAAGACAGTAATTCTTCCCTGTTCATGCCTTCATCCCAAGGCAAGATACTCCATGTGACAATGGATTCCTCAATAGGCATAATAGGTGGCAGTCCATACATGAGTTCAACTAGCATATATCCTGTTACTGCACTATGGGTTGTTCTATCAGCCCATAATGCGAATGGTAGCATTTTAGGCCATTCCCTCAACTTTCCTTTGCATGATTTTGCTAAAGCTTTAAGAATTGGTTAATGACCTCTTTCACTCTTACCATTGCCTTCAGGATTGTAGGCTGAAGTAAGAGATAGATTAATTCCCAATTGAGCAAAGAAATGGCGAGCTTCATCGGCATTCAATTCTCCTCTATCAGCAGTTACTTTAGCAACACATCCATACCTGCAAAATACTTCTTCAAGTAAAAATCTACAAACAACATGAGTGGACTTTGTTGTCAAGGCCTTTCCTTCCACTTGATTTGTGAGATCTTCTCTAGCAAGTACTAGATATCTCATGTTCCAAATTCTTGTAGGAATGGTTACTAAATCAATAACCCATCTATAGTGAATGGATAAAGGATAGGTAGGCTAAAGCCCATCTCTATGCTTTACCATAGAATACATTTGACAAGCGTGACAAGACTCAACAAAATGCTCAATGTCTTTATACATGTTTTTCCACCAAAATTTTTCTTTTATTTTGGAAAAAGTACCCCATATGCCTCTATCACCAACCAATAGGCTTTCATAGAATTCTTGCATGACCTGTCTTTGTGTCTTTTTGTCACCTAAGACACGAACAGGTGCCCTTCCTTTCTTTTTTGCATGCCTCCAAAGGTAGCCATCTTTAAGAAAAAACCATAGGCTTTTCTCTTAATTCTCTTGAACTCTTCATGAGTCCATTCTTCCTTCTTTGTCGTAGTGCTAAAAAATTGGCCAATTTTTAGCCAATCATCTGCATAATATTCTTCTTTAAAGTGTGAACAAACCATAACAAAACATGGAATATGTTGTTTACTAGCTAACCATTGTCCTTCTTTAGTTGATTCATCCATCCTGGCCGATGTAAAAGTTGTTTTAACAGCTAAGCCTGTTATTCTTGCTGTAATTTTTGTTGTACTTGCATTAACAGCATCATTTATAAATTTTGATTCTTCTTCATCCATTATTTCTTCTTCATCCATATATTTGGCTCGTGAAAACATGTCAGCAACTGGATTATCTCTACCTGCAATATGTCTCAAATCAGGATTTAAGGATTTAATATAGGCTATCCATCTTAGCATGGCTATGTTAGGAGTGGAACAGTTGGCTATCATGCCCAAGAGTGGAAGGTAATATGTCTCAACTATAACATGTGCACCCATGAAGTACTCCATGTCACATTTTAATGCAGTTACTACTCCCCAGAGCTCTCTTTTAATTTGAGCATACATTCTTTGTTGTTCATTAAGAACCTTTGCTCCAAAGCGGATTACATATCTGTTGCCTTCAAGGTCGTCTTGACCAACTGCCCATCCTATTCCAATAGGACTTGTGTCTACTGTGAGTATAATGGGCTGTCCATTAGAGTAGTTAGCCCCCTTTAAAGTGAGAGCTGAAGTCAGCATTTTCTTGAGTTTTCGAATAGCCTAAGTGTGTTCTTTTGTCCATAGAAACCTTTGGCCCTTTCTTAGAAGCTGATAAAGACTTTCAGCAACATGAGCAAAATGTGGTATCCAAATAAGGTAGAAGACACATGCACCAAGAAATCTTCTCACTTCTGAAACATTTGTACATTCTTCTTGCATTTCACTGATTGCATTTATTTTAGATGGAGAAGGCTTTCGGCCATATGGTCCACACATATGACCGACCACAAGGACTTCTTCAACTCCAAAAACAGATTTAGCTACTAAAAGAGTAAGATGAACTTCCTCTAATTTAGACAAGATCTGAGCACAATCATTAGTATGATCAAAAACAAACTTTCGACATCCAAGTTCATTGAGCTCTTCATTTTTCTCATGAACTTCACATCCTTTGATTGGAACATCATCAAGGAAAGGTAGAGTCAATTGAGGAATATAATCCCTCAATACTTTATGCATGGCATTCATCATGTGAGCTACTGAATTCGTAGCCCCTTGAGGTAGAGTACACATGCGGACTAGGCCAAGAGGCATCTTCATTCTAGTAATGTCATCGCTTTCCAAAGCAAGCTGAAATTGGTCGTAGCCTGAATATAAGTCTCCCATGGAATAGATTGCCCTGCCTGCAAAAGCTTCAGTAAACTCATCCACAATTGGTTCTGATCCAACATTTCTAATAGTGACTTTATTGACGGGTTGTAAATCTTAAATGAATCGTAAAGATCCTTTCTTCTTTGAACACAATATTAGTGAGTTTGGGAATCTCCCAATTCCCACTTTTTGAATACTAAAAAGGTGGCACTCGGATAACATGCCCAAAAGTTTCTCAAAACCATATGATGTGACCTATCATTGGAAAGCACTTGAAAAATGGAATCTATTGAGCTATAGAGTGCTCAATTTGGAGTTATACTGTTCAAGTTATGATAAATCCAAAGATTTGACAACGTATCCCAAACTTATGGGAAATTCCCATATTCCTCAATATGGTGTTTTTGGTACGGTAAACCATCGGTTGGAATATGGAGCTGAAGATGGCTCCAATATTCACATTTTTATCTTTTCATTTAAAAGTTCCAATAACTTAGGCAAATGCGCCCTTGGAACCGGAATTGGTTTAAGATTCCAAGGCACATGTGGGACCGTAAAAATTACAATTGGTGCCACAATGCTTGGATCCACACAGCCGATTTTATGCGGCTGAAATGAAAAGGCTTTACCATGGTTCTTTAACATCTGCATGAAGATTTGTTTTTCAGCGGCAAGAGGAAAGAGTCTTCACCAATTTTTAGCTTTTGTAGACTTTCAACTGTAAATTGCTGACCAATATCTTTAGGATCACGAAGGCTTGGTTGTTTGGATACCCTTTCTGCCAATCCTTCACTTTTAGGTGGTAGAGGAGTAGCTACCGGTTTGACCTTCTTATCAACTGTTTTATATTTTGTTTCTACTCTTGCATCATCCTTGTTTGGCTGTCCAAAAGCTTCATAATCTGTAAATTCTTGAATTATGTCATACATATCCAATGTACATACCTGTATGGATTGATTTTGAGCTTGATTTTCTGCATGAATGGCTGTATAAATTTCAGCCATTGTATCATTATAATTCAGCCCATAAAATAGTCCTGAAATTTCTTCATCTTTAGGTAAAAAATCAATTTGCTTCAGCTCTTGCTCCATATGACTCAAATACTTTCTTTCAGCCCTGTTCATGGCTGAAAACTGTTTATAATAGCCCACTCCATTGGCTGAAAAAAATTGCAAATCAACTTTTGGCCTTGCCTCCTTCATATGTGGAGGTAATTTTTTGTGACATGATGCACTGCCATAGCCTCCACTTATAGCAGCGCTACCCGAAAACCCTTAAATTCTTGGGCATTAGGAGGAACAGGATGATCTCTCAATCAATCCCTATTCCGATGGTGATTAACACAGACAGCTAGAAATTGAACAGCTTTATCATTATCCTTGCTTCTTATCCAAGTATATGATGAACCATCATCAAGCGCCTTTGTCTCTAAACGAGACTCGAAAATAAATGGTTGTCCAAGAATGATTGGATAACTGCAGGAATCTTGAACAAAGAAATGAAATTCATCTTTTACATTACCAATAGTAACTTGTACATAAGGACATGCTGCATAAAGATCGCCAAAAGAGTTATTGGCTGCCTTCATGTGCCATCCTGGGTCCACATCAATGGGCCATCCACCATTCTCATAGAGACTTCTTGACATAACATTATTTTCTGAACCATGGTCTATAAGGGCAATGCATGGAGTTTCTTTCTCACCGATTTTAACAACAGTTTCAGTAGTCGCCCTTGCCCAATGGGTACGGGAATAGTGACTACTTGGAATAAAGTGAGTTTCACTTTCTTCCTACATGTTGTGAAGAAAAGTCTATTTCTTATGCATGGGCTGCACTTTACATTGAGAAGTTTCCACCATTATGGCTTCTTCAGCTTCTGCTTCATAAATGTCTTCATCTTTGGCTTCTATGGCTGCAATCAATTCTTTGATTGCCTCCAATCGAATCCCTTGAGTTTTCAGCTTCTTTTCATCCTGCAAATACACATGAAGTACTTGCAAAAAAGCATGAACAGATTCTTCAGTTCCCTCACCAACATATTGTCTTTTTCGTTTAATTACATCAATTATTATATCATGAAATCCTTGTTTTGCAATACCGAGAATTTCACCTAATGTAAATTCAATTCTACTTCCAAGAATCCTTTCTTCTAGGACCCGTTTAAGATCTGTTGCGGTATCTATGTTTGACTGCAACTTGTAACTAGGATGTTTTCTTTTTATTTTTCCTTCTGTCTTCTTTGCTTGAGGGACATCTCCCATGTCAAATTCCGGTGGCGGCGGATTTTCAGCAGCCTTCTGCTGGTTTGGTTTACTTATTGTTATGCGTTTAGTCGGTCCTGAAGAAGAAGGACCGGCAACATCTTCATCTCTTCTTCTCTTTTCTTCTATCATGGCTTCTTGATCCGGACAAAATCTGAAAATGAATCCACAGGCTCGGACCATCTGGTTCTCCCTCAAATACATTGACTGGCAGTGGTTAAATCATCCTTAGTTTCCTTGCCTTGTTCCATGCGTTCCAAGGCCTGCGTCCACACTTTAGATTTTGCATTAGTTTTACATGCTTTAACAATTTCATTAGTTGGCTCAATTCGCAACCCATAAGTTGCAGCATCAACAGATGTATAGGCTGTTCTTGTTGCCAAATCCTCCAATCTTTTCTTCATGCCGCCGTTACCAAAGTTTGGCTCAAGAGGAAGCCCGGTTTTGGTTGCATGAATTTTACCATCCTTCCAAAAGACTAATTTTTGTGCTTCAGCTTCACGGAATGCTCTGCACTCCCTCTTGTCATGTTGAAGGCTATCACACCAAATGCAGCGTCTTTTAAAGCCTTCTTGTGCAGGTCTTTGGGCAGTTGGCCGACCCCTTTCTTCTACTTTAACATCAAGCCTTTCTACTTTAGAATTAATTTATGTTAAATTAAGATGGAGATCCCGAATGCTTTTAATTAATTCATCCATAACATCCTTCTTTTGAGAAGGAACAATAGAATTTCTTGATTGCTCGGCCATAGAGACAGGAGGTCAAGAAACTGGAACAGGCTCCTTCACAGAATCAGTTGTTACAGGGGTTGATCCCCATCTTAGACACAATCGCTCTCTTCGAGAAATCATATTAACTGCTTTAGTGACGTCACTCCAAGCAGTCTTCAATCCTGACTCAGAGTCAGGGTCTCCAAGTCAGTCAGTCAATTTCTCCTGAAGAGAAGAATCTGCAGCTTTTAAAATAATTCAATCTTTTGACTTTCCATACCTTGTTGGTCATCGAGATCTAGTTGGGCAAATTTGCTTTCAAATTCTCGATGAAGAGCAGTTGGGCCTTTCGACCCATTCGTGAAGATTTTCTTTGTTATAAGGCTAGAATCTTCAAGGAAAAATTCTTCTCAAAGAGCCTTCTTGAACACAGTCCATCCTGCATCTTTTTGGGAAAGACCATGAATTTGGTCTTGGAGACCATGCAGACGGGCAAAGTAACGGCTCCAGGCATGTTGAGGAACTCCAAAGAAGACCATCTTGTCAGTGTAGAGGCGGATAAAAGAGGACACATTTTTCCCATTAAATTGCTTGAGCTCATGCCCAACTGCTTCTAAGGCCTTAATGGCAGCAACATCAATCCGCTCTTCTTCTTGTCTCCGTTGTTGTTGCAATTGCAACTGCTGCTAAAATTGCAGTTGTTGTTGTTGGCTCTCTTGCATTAAACGAACCAACTATTGCAAAGCATCTCCTCCCGAGCTTGATGATTCTCCCATTGGACTTCTTCTTCCGTAGGGGACCTTCACGTTGGGTTCACCACTGTCGTCGCGTTAAGAGTTGAAGGTCTACCACTGGGGCTTTAGTGCAGAAGAAGAGTTTAGGATTCAAGATTCAGAAATAAAAGATGGATTGGGTTTTAATAAGATTCGGGATTTAGAAATGATTTAGATACGGAAGAGGAATTCAAGCCTTCTCACTTTGTACATAGCATACATGAACAGAAGGAATAAGACTAACTTGATTACATCAAATGCTTCAATATACATACATCATTTCATAAAGGATATTTTCAGATTTCCAATTCATTTATGAATGTCAAATACAAGTTCTAATGGCATTTATTTCATGTACATAGATAGATTTCAATCCTTTGGGTCAAGTATATTGTTGATAGAATCAAATGCATCCAAGATTTGGGCCAAAGATACATGAAATGAATGAGAAAAGTATAAATTTAGCTTCAGCCCTGTTTTAAAACAGAAACTTCCAGCCCATAATCAAGTTCAAAATGAGTGCATAAACTCAAGAAGAAACACTTTTGATCATCTATGAACAATGTCCTGAAGAAAAGAGGTCATTTCCCTCCATTACAACCATAAAAAACCCATGTTTGCTCATAAAAATAGATCAAAATAGTGGGCTACCCTATTTATGACTAGTTATTTTAGTCCATAACAGTCCATAAGTCTTCAATATCCTCACCCTTTGCTTGGCCCAAAGTCACTCAAGTACTTGGGTACAAGTCGGGTTTCATTGGACCAAGAATAAGGTAAACAAAATGAGAGAAGTCATGCATAAGAGCAGGCTGAATACTCTTTTATCAGATTTTCCCTCTTTTATAGATAGTTTCAGCATGTATTTTCGTCAAACCAAAGAGGCAGAGAAGTGGAGCTCTCACCATGTTCACATCTTCAATAGTTGGGCCTGTTCATCTTCAGTTTGTATGCTCCATTTCATGCATCTCAGCTTCAGCTTTCTTCCAGTTTCCCTCAGACAATGCAACCCGCATTTTGCGCCAAAAAATGCGGGCTGCTCTCTGCTCAGTCCCTGGTCACTTTTTGACTAGCCTAGGTCACTTGCTGGTCACCTAAGTTAGTGACTTCTGGTCCCATGTGGACCTAGTGGACTTTTGACAGTTTTTGGCATCATTTTTGGGTTTTGACCATATTTTTGTACCTGAATTAATGTGATTTATCCATCAGACTGTCAATTACTTCCAGATGTCCAAGTTATAGGTTCCCATAGACTTATTTTTCATAAATGTACATGGTATAAGTGAAAATTATATGCTAAATACAAAAGAACTTGTGTAACTAAGGTGGTTATTGGATAACAATGCCTGAATTTTGTATGCAAATATCTCATATAACTTCCAGTGAAACTCTTCTGTGTTTATAAGAATCCCATGATTTATATCATGGACAGTAAACTCTTTGACATCGCTGTGAAGATGCTTCCGTAGGCGATGAATGAGGCCTTGGACAAGGCCTTCTTTCTTTTTGTGGCCTTAGATGCTGGAGACTCTCCTCCTACGCGCATGCTTCCTAAAGCCAGCGCTTTAGCCGCCTGGTCGATAGTTTTACACACATAGCCGTTCCAATCGACTTCATGTAGGGTATGAGCCGCCACGTTCTCTAGCATAGGCACACTGATTCGGTTCGTCAATGCGTTGTAACGTTGGCTGGAGAAGAGTGCATGTACCAATTCTGCCTACAATATGGTTTCTGCATCAGGGATATCTTGAATGCTGATGCCATCATTTGTCAACACGTCCTCCTTTCTCATCCCTAGCATGGCGTACACATCTTGCTTCTACTTCTTTTCTATTTTTGGTTCTAGTCCCAGCGCCTTTTCCACCAATGCGGGGATCAAGAGAACCAGCACTTGCTTGACATTTTGTCCCCTTCCTATTGTGACGGTGCCGCACTCGTTGTCAAGGTTGTAAGACCTGAGGAATTCCACACACCTTATGTGGTTGGATTCTTGTGCGAATCTTTCCAGGTACTTGGTGAAGTTACATTTTTCAATGACTCTCCTAGTTGCCTCTTCCTTGGCCACCAATCCTTGTATGTTGTGAATAGTTCAAAATTTTAGTTGGTTGTAGGCACGGCTCTCCAGGGTGATGCTGTACTGTGCTCTCTCCTCTTCCGTGAATGGAAGCCGGTGGGCACGGTCTTGTTGTGACATTTTCCATTCCTGCCATCAACCCCAGTTTCTATTAGTTCTTCCAAATTGACAATACAAAAACATCATAGACTGAAAAGGAAAGATTTACGTGTTTATTGAATGGAAGCCTTAAAATCCTATCCAATCTGAAGCCCCCCTTTTCAGCTTTAACTTTTTACCTTTTGTTTTAAAGTTCTCTTGACGTTTTTCTACCTCACTTGTTGCCTACGTGCTTTTGCATTTTTTTGGACTCCCGCTGATTTTAATTGATCTCTTGATTCTAATTTTAATTGATCTCTCGATTCATCTTACTCCCCTTCCCCTCCTAGCTTGAGAAGAATCCTTACTAGGATTGAAGGTGTGGGGGGTTGAGGACCTTGGAATGGGTCTTAGGAGTCATCGGTGTAGGAACCAAGTGTAAAAATCAGGGTTGTACTCTAACTGAGCTGTGCGATCGAGATCAAAAGGGCGAGTGCCAACGTGCATTATGTAAGTGAGAACATCTGTTAGGAAGTCACCGGAGGCACCGTGTCTAGCAATGTGTAGTTCCTTCTCATTCAGCAGGGCGATCGAGGTAAGGGTGTCTCTTGATGTGCTCTTCCAGGGGGTGGTTGTGAAGAGTAATTAACACTCTATAGGAGCTTGGCGCGATATAAGTGGGGTTGTACTCCGCTATTTTGATTGCATGGCGCTGATCCGCGTTGGTCATGACTCAGCATCCCTCTACTTCCCATTGCAACCTAAGAGTGTACCAATGCCGTAAAAATGGGGATTTAGTCCCAGCAAGTTGGGATAATTCTGCAATTTCTTGGTCGGTGATGGCAGAAGTGGTTCGTTGATTGTATGACGTTATGAGACGCTGTTGAAGTGCTTGCTCTTTAGAGACCTCGTTGTTGAGCAATACAACAGCGGAGTTTGTTGCCTCTGTGAAGGCAAGTTCAAACATTTCCCAAGAACAAGGCATCGTGCGAATTTTGGTTGCAAAAGGCTCGGGCAACAAGCCTAAGTCCAAGCGGTCATAGCTCAGAGCCAGCTCTCTGAAGGTGGCATCGAGCCGTCTAATGCAATCAACCACATCATCCCCTGTATCTGTGGCTAGATCTGAGGCCAGTGTCAAAAATGACTTCCGCTCGTAGGAGGGCTTAAGACCTGCCCCGGTGGTTGGGGTTTGATGGCCCTAGAGCCTTTGATAGCGGATAGTTGTGGTTGCAGGTGTGCCTTAGGTTGCGGTTGGGCGTCCTGGCTTAGGGATGGTGGAGCGGCAGCTACTTCTAATGGACTGCTGCCTTCAATGTGGATCATTGTAGTCGGATGGACTCTATGGGTGATGGGTCATGCGATTGTGTCTGTTGTTTGGGCTGCTAGGCTTATTTGAGTCGTTTGGGCATATGTGTAGATGGGCTTGATGGATGTGGTCCTGGGAAGCACTGTGGGCTGTCTTGGCCAAGTGGGTTCTAGGAATATACAACTAGGTGTTTCCCTCATAGTAGCCTTGCGCGAGTAGGAGAGCTTTGGAGACCCACCTGCACCCGATCATGCCCTGATTTCTGTAACTGCGCCTTGGTGTCCTAGGTTTAGAGCTATGGGTCTTATGAGGTTGCATGTGATGACTCCTAGGCGGCGGTTGTGTTGTTTAGGCCTCCATTTGAAACTATGCTATTGAGCCTTAGCTTTTGTCACCATGAGTAGTGGTTCTTGAGTGGTGGTGGGGGGCGGCCGGGCACTACCCTTCTCCTTAGATTCGGACGCTAATAGTCCTATTGGTGGTCGTGTGTACTGTTCCATCGTGCCACCTTTTCTGAAAGGTGTATCAATGCAGATGTTGCCTATGGCGAGGTGAACGCGTTGTGACTCATAATCGACATGGCAACAAGTTTGCTTCTTGAAGGTTTGCCCTAGTAGCGTCTCCGTGCCTGCGTCCTTGGTGTTTGGCAACACGTAGAAGATCATTGGTACAGTTTCAATCTCCATAGAAAAGATGGCCCTATACTTGCCGAGGAGTGCATATAGGAGTGGCCCCCATATGGGTTCAACCTGGCGTTAGTGGGTTGTACTGGTGGTTTGCCAAGTTGGGTCCAATGATCATGAGTTAGGACATTGAAGTTCGCTCCCTCGTCAATTAAGGCATTGAAGATGCATGTCCGCTTGGTAGTGACCGTGATGTGCAGGTTCCACAACTTCCTCATCTATGTCATCGACTTCGGTGATGGTGGCTACCTGGACGTTGACTAGTGGCTCTAACATTGGTGGTTCATGCAAAGGATGCACGTTCGACTGATTGCATGGACCCTGAAAGGTCCAAGACCCCGAAACTTAATTTTTTTCTTGTGCCCCTTGACTGAGTATAGGAGCACTAGGTCACCTTGATTGAAATTGCGTTGCTTAACATGTTTGTCAAACCAGCTCTTACGTCGTGCCTTCTCACATATGAGTGCATGAGTGGCTAGAAGACTGGTCTCCGAGAGGTGTTCAAGTTCTACTAGGCATTGTGTCCATGCTTCCTTTCCTTCCCATCGCTCCTAAAGTGCAAATCGTACGCTAGGCATGAAGAATTCTACAAGGAGAATTGCTTCGGTTCTGTAGGTGAGCCTAAAGGGGGTCTGTCTGACGACTATTTTGTAAGCTGTGTGGTAAGCCCACAAGGCCGCTATCAGCTTGTTATCCCAGTCTCAGTGCATGAGGCTGAGACTACCTTGGTTAGGACATTGACAAGAATCTTATTTGTGGATTCCACCTGGCCATTTGCTTGAGGGTAGTATGGAGAGGATTTCCGATGGATAATCAGGAAGGTGGATAGGAGATGAGTTATCACTTCATTGATGAAGTGTGTCCCTTGGTCACTGACTAGTTTGATGGGGCATCCGAATCGTGAGATCACCTACTCCCATAAGAACTTGGCAGTCGTTCGAGCATCGTTCTTTTGGGTTGCTCTCGCCTGTGCCCACTTTATTTTTCGAAGTCTATGACCACAATGATGTATTTGGCCTGAGAATACTGTGCAGCAGGGCTGATGGGTCCCATGAAGTCGATCCCCCATTTTTCGAAGGGTTGTCGTGCAATGACTGGGGTCAACTCCATCTGATCCTTGCGAATCGGGACCTTTGTCCCCGCTGACACTCGTCACAATGCTTAACAAATTGTGTGGCATCACGAAACAATGTTGGCCACCATAGTTGAGATTGCAACACCTTGTGGGCTGTTGTGTCTCCGCAAAAGTGTCCTCCAGCAATCCCACTGTGTGCCTCTGAGAGCATGCCATGTATCTCATGCTCGCACATGCATCTCGCATCAATCCATCTTTCCCTAAGCGATATAGCTGGCATGTTATCAACTGATAGGGTTGGATTTTGAGAATAAGTCGCCTTAGTCTTGCCTTTTCTATTGGTTGTTTTCTATTGGCTTGCTATCAACAACTGATAGGGTTGGATTTTGAGAATAAGTCACCTTAGTCTTGCCTTTTCGTTCCACAAGGAATCGCATACAAGAAGATGAAGGAAATTTTAGAGATCCATCCCCTCAAAAAGAGCAAGGAAGTGAGGGTGAGTAATGTTACACGCTCCCATTCCCACAAGACGAGGCTAAATGCCCAAAAGGTTGCCAAGGAAGAAAGGGACGCTCATGAGACACAGGGCAAGGAGACAAAGGCTGACAGAGAGACTACGCAAAAAAGGGAGAGGCATGTTAGCATGCATAAGGACAATCATGGGGTGCTTTAGATATTGGTCCATTTTTTATTTAATATTGTGCTACCTATAAGAAGGCCACCCTAGCAGTAGCTCAATGCCATCTGCTTTAGTGAGGAGGATATTCGAGTCCTCTTAGACCTTCAAAAGGAGGTCAATGATTGTGTAATGACTCGAGTCTTAAGGTATTGTGAAACTAAAAGTTTGCATGTTTTCCTCATCTACAAATGGCCTAAATGTTACTATTTATTTGCTTTTGTATGTTAATTCTTGTAAACCTTTCCTCTAATGTTCAAGATAAGGTTTTTGTCATAGATTCTCTCCTATCGATAGTTTTGACCCAGGACAGAACATTGTATCTAGAGTGTGCTCATGGTACCAAGGTTGCAATTTGGATCTCTGATACAACATCTGGTTATGGCATACAATGAAAGGTAATGCCTTTTTGGCATGTTTCTTTTAAGTTATCTCAAATCCTTTTTTTAATTTCCAAACATTATTTAATTCCTTGCCTTGTAGATCTCATTGGAGTCAGATTGTTTATGATATTCCCACATGGAGATGCTTTCTAGCCAACTCAACTGAAGGATACCATGAAAATCTAAAGCAGTAAGTTCCATGAGAGGGAGACGGGGAGCGGGAGAAAGAAAAGCACTAACTGTGTTTTAATTTATCAATATAGTTCTTTGGAAAAGCTAGTAAAGGGCTTTGAGGCAGTGGTTCAAGACCATGAAATGTTGGACAACACAAGAATTATTCTTTGTTTGCTCAAGCAGGGTGACAACCATAGCTGCAAGTGGAGAGCTTGCTACACTGTAAAACTACTCCTAGAACATCTACTTGGGCAACAAATGGGGGATCTAAGTTTACTTTTTGTTAATTTAACCCTGCATAGCCTTAACAATTTTATACTTAGTCTCATTTCTACGATTTTATGCAAGGTGAGCACTTAGCAACTTGTATAGATGATAACCTTTTTCTGTTTAGAGTAGAGATTGTTGAAAATCTAATCAACTGCGCCTCTCATTGAAAACTCTCAATACCACTACATATCACCCTCTAGCTCCATGCCCAAAATCCTAACTCAGAATGCCATATCCCCATCCCAATGCCATTGACTTAGAGATGATGAGCACTCAACTCTGATGACACTGACTATTTGGACAATTTTGATATAAAGAGGATGCCAAGATTGTAAATATGCCAAAATTATAGTATTCAAATTGTCTCAAGGGCTGCCATTCATGTTTCTTTGGTTACACTATGATTTTGATTTGCCATCATTGGAAATGGAATTCAAATAGTTTTTGTATCACTGTTCATCCTTCTTGCAATTTTGCATCTGTATGCAACAAGAGGAAAACTAGTGTAGTGTAAATGTCCTTACACAAAGTATTTCTCTCTTTTCTCTAGGGCACCTACACATAACGTTCACCGTGATTCACATTATTTGCAAACAAGATAATTGTATATTAGATAATGTACTACACTTTTGGATTACATACTCTGTTTACCTTGTAACCATTGCACTTGAACAAATAAGCAGTAGGCATATTTAGGCTCATTCATTGGGTCCATTCGCACTTGAGATATAGAGATATTTGCCCTTATGTTTAGCATCGTTAAGAGCTCATCCTCCAACAAAACCTCTACCATCATCACAAGATTGTCAACATCATCTTGTAAGTCTTGATCAATTGTCACGATCTTTCCATTCACATAATGCCATCTCATATGATATAAACTCAAAATAAAATTTTGTGATGCAATCATATATTTGTAAACAATAGATTTCTGTCTCACTTTGGACATAATCCCACACACTTCTTTTATATCCCAGCTCTGACCCAGTAAATCCATACATTTATCTGATTTGCATTTGAATATTGATGTTTTTTTTCCAACTTCCTCATCATTAAAAAAACCACAAAAACATGTAATGCCATGAAGATTGTGATCTTCACATGTCTGCTAGCTACATTAGGCTGTACATATCTTTCAATATCCACATAAATCTTAAACCTACGAGATTCACATGTTTTCGGTTTTGGGATTGGCCACTGTGCACTGTCCAACACTGGGATTTGAAGAGGGTTGAGAGATCCAAATCTTGTTATGCTTAATGGCGTATTTTAAAATTTGTCATTTTAAAAAATCCCATCCTTGGACAATGACTTGTTAGAGGTCACTTTATACAATTGCTCACCAATAGAGTCGTGAATGACATCAAAGATTCCAAGTATGCTTTCGATAGATTGCTAGTCTTCAAGGTTTGATGGATATATATCTATGACCCTAAATAGGCTTCAGTAAATTCTTGAAACATAAGAACTCAATTTCAAGCCTATTGAAATTTTTTGAACTTGCAGTTTGGTTTATGGCATGGCAAGTCAATAGGCCAGTTTTTCAAACGCAATTTCTGAGTGCATATATGCATGTTGTATAAGAACTTCCTTGATTTGTTTCCCTGGTCCTTTGACCTTGAAATCCTTGACTCGCCCCTTGTAGGTGTCAATGAATTCATTTCCATGTCCTCTTCTCTTCCTTGTTTGCAACATAGCCCAGCTACCCATAGAGATGGTAGTAGGAATGCACTTATTGTTGTCAAGATAAAAATTATTGTAGATTGTGATTGCTTTGATAGAAGAGGAGGGACGCAGAGGAAGTAAGGCTTCCATTGACAAAAAAGATGGAGCAAAAGAAGATGTTGAGTGAAAAGAGAGAATAGAATAGAAAATCTTGTGCAAAAATGAAGGGATAACATACACTTTGTTGAACTGTTTGAGTTTTTTGGAAAAAAGGGAGGATACTACACTAGAGGGAAAATTTTTGGGTATATTATTCAAGAATTTCAAGAAAATAACCACGGTGCTACAAGGTTGTGCACGATTGATAAGAAATGTCTCCATCTACTATCTTTAATTGTGATAGTACCTCTTATTTCTTGTGCCTCCACAAATTTATTCTCCAAAAATACCTAAAAATGCTTCTTTTAAAAATCTTTAAAAATGAGATAAAAGACTTCCAAATTGGAAAACCCCTATTTTACCATAACAGTATCTTTCCTCCTATTGGTTGAGAGGATTTCTCTCTCTAAAACTAAAAGGCCCGAACTTGAGTTCGAATCTCCCCTAATGACTGTTGCACTACCAAGGGAAAACATGAATCCACTCATAGATCTTCTGTCTACTAGCCTAACCAATCTACATTTGCGTATCCAAACACCTATACATCCTAACTTGCCTCATAAAAAAGCCCATAATGTAAAGTGGACTTCACATACCCCAATATGCGTCTAATGAGGCTTTCTAGGCATCTACATAAACTGATTGACTATGCCAACAACATAGCTCAAGTTTGGCCTTGTGATAGTCATGTAAATCAAACTCCCTACTATCCTCTTGAATATAGTAGGGTCTTCTATCTCATCCCCAACATCACCATCAACTTTAGCATCGTTATCAACATCGCTAGCGATATTGACAACCATGCTTTGCAACACATTTTGTGATGTTGATAGCAACGCATGTAGTAAATTTGCGATGCTAATAGTGATGGTAACATGAAAAAAAATTGTGGCAGGGTAGCTTGTTTCAGTAATGTGTACAATGGTCGTGTAAATAAAGGCAAAGTGTACTTGAATCATAACACTGATACATGAAATAAATACATGATCACGTAATGAAAGCAACCGGTACAATCATATCAAGATATTACTACTACATAGAAAATGTGTACACAAATCACGTGACCAAAAAAGAAGAGTATGTGAGCTCTAGGGATCCAAGGGTGAGCTATAGATCCTCGCCATCCAAAACCTTGTCCCGCCGCAAAGGAGCATCGAACGGACTCTGCAAAAAAAGAAACAACTACACATCAGTCCACCATACAATAATGCATTTTAATTAAACTTAGTAACTATGGACAAGAAATATAAGTGACTTACAGGACCGCTGCGTCCATACAATTAGTCAACCAATGCAGTGAGATTGTGCCTCTCTGCATATCGAGTCTCTAGGCCAGTGGAATCGCGGTTTGTAATGCAGTGCTGCAAAGAAAACAAAATACAACTGTTAGAAATACGATTGTCAATACAAGGGATATTGCAAAAAAGTAAGCAAGCAAAATAAAAGAAAAACTTACAAAGTCCTCCAAATATGTCTTGTGGCCGCCATTCCCAAGATGATGGACCACTCTTGCCTCTAGTCATACCCTCACCACTTTGTGTTGCTGTCTCCAACGTCCTAGAGAATCTATAGCCTCATTCCTTAGTCGATGCTAGTCGTCCATGTCTAGCCACTCAGGCTTTAAAGCCCTACTCTTAAGTTCCTTGCGTGCGTCCGATCGTCTATGTGACATGTACGCATGTATGCACTCCATCATCCAGCCCGTGGAAAACCTATCTACTGTGGCTAGTATCGGAAACTCCTCATGCAAGGATGCTATTATGTATTCCTTGCTCCCCTCCGGTATGTTCTTCCAATGATCCAAGATGTTGTGCTGAAAAACTTGTTGGCACAACTCTCTCATACGAGCCATCACTCTCCTCCCCTCATCATTCATGATGATGGCCCCTGTCCTATCATCTACAAGGTATCCATACCCTTTTGGGGGGTATGCCTAAGATGTATCCTCTCCCACCTGCGAGACCACGCTCTTGAGCATATCCAGGAGACTCTTCTACATCTGGTATACCTACCCCGGTAGTATCTCTCGGAGTAGCACCCTGTAGATGGCTGAGCAAATGCTGGAGTGACTGGAGTAGACGTCCCCACAGGTGTGACAAATCCTACGGGTGATGCAACTCTAGTAGAATGACGAGATAGAGACACTATGTTAGTACCCCCACAACAACCACCTGAGCCATGCTCTCTCAAACTACCACAAGAGTGTGAAGTAGCACTTGTATCCCGAGACGACCGTGGGGTCACTGCATCCAAGTCTCCGCAGCATCCCCCTAAACCACTCCCTCTGCCTGGCCCAAGTTTGGAGCGGCGACCTCGTCTACTGGAAACTGAAGCATCATAGCGCACCAAAGTAGATCTAATAGAACGGCTTTATGGTGTTTGAGATAACTCGTGATCTGCCATATCTCTGAATCTTGCCATCTGATCTGGATGTCAAGATTTTGGGAGAGAAGGAAGGAGTCTCACTTGTAGCTTTCTTGCTTGCACAATGAGGGAATACACACACAGGTGGAGGCTGAAAACAATTTTCCTCTTCTTAGTTGTGTAAGCCAAAAGAACTCTAGTACAAGGAAATAGAAGAACCCTATATATGGGTCTCAAATCAAACTCAACTAACTAAGGTGGCATACTAACTGAGCCACGAACTAGAGTAGATAAGGATAGCTATCATGTAGCTATTATTCATGGGCGGTGTACCAACCTCATCTGCCAACTGACAAGTCGGTGACATAAATGCACAACGATCACCCTAGCATATCACGAGTGGAGCTCGATATCTCAACACTCCCCCTTGAGCTCAATCCCAATTCCTGCACACCAAGCAGGTCTCTGAACTTGCACAGCTTCTCTGCGCCCAATGCCTTCGTAAATATGTCAGCTACCTGATCCTCTGTGCTGACATAAACTAGATCAATAAGACCTAGTAAAACCCTCTCCCGCACATAGTGATAATGCACCTCAATGTGCTTTGTTCTAGCATGATAGACTGGGTTATTTGCCAAGTGTATACTACTCATGTTGTCACAATAAATGACAACTGGCCCATCTGTAGGCTGATGCATATCATAAAGTAGCTTATGCAACCAAGCTACCTCACATGCAGTCATTGCTACACCCCTGTACTCAGCCTCTATGCTGGACAAGGCAACTGTAGGTTGTTTCTTGCTGCTCCAAGTGACTGCAGCACTCCCAAAAGAGAACACATATCCACTGGTAGATCGTCTATTAGAAATGCTACCAGTCCAATCAGCATCAGTGTATCCATGCAACTGTATCTGAACCCCAGTCTCATAAAATAGTCCATACTGCAATGTGGACTTCACATACCTGAGTATGCGTCTAGCCGCATCCAAATGCGGTTTCCTTGGATCCTGCATAAACTGACTTATCAATCCAACAGTATAGCTCAAATCTAGCCTAGTAATAGTCATATAAATCAAGCTTCCTACTATGCATCTGTACATAGTAGGGTCTTCCAGAAGCTCACCTGCATTTGCGCTCAGCTTCACATTCTGCTCCAAAGGAACTGAAATAGGCTTACAGCCTGTCATCCCATATTTGGACAGCATGTCCAATCCATACTGCCTTTGCAAGAGCTGTATCCCACTTGGTGATCTAATCACCTCAATGCCCAAGAAATAACGTAGCTCTCCCAAATCCTTCATCTCAAACTTCTGCTTCAATAGCATTTTCACATGAAGGATATCTTCATCACTGTCACCTGTCATAATCAAATCATCAACATAAATGACAAGTAGCATAATACCTTTCTCTGTTTTTCTCACATAAAGTGAGAAATCTGCCTTGGAAATCTGAAAGCCAATAGTGACAAGATACTGTCCTATCTTGTCAGACCATGCTCTAGGTGCTTGCTTCAAGCCATACAAGGCTTTCTTCAACCTGCAAACAAACTCACGATGAACAGCATGCACATAACCTGGTGGGTGCTCCATATAGACCTCTTCTTGCAAATCACCATGCAAGAAGGCATTTTTTACATCCATCTAATGTAAAGACCATCCCTTTGATGCAGCCATAGCAATGATTGCTCTTACGATTGCCATCCTTGCAACCCGATTGAATGTTTCTTCATAGTCAATGCCATATGTTTGTGCATACCCCGTGACTACTAATCTTGCCTTGTATCTGTTCATAGAACCATCAGCATTGTGCTTCACCTTATAAACCCACTTACAGCCAATTGCATTCTTACCTTTAGGCAAAGGTACCAATTCCCATGTAGCATTAGCTTCCAAGGCATCCATTTCTTCATCCATGGCTTTCTCCCATTTTTCTTTTCCCATGGCTTGCTCAAAAAAAGTGGGTTCTGGTTCCTGTATCACTTTGACCATATATGCATAGTGAATGGCTGTAAATCCATCATATTTCAGCCTATCCACAGGATACCTAGCTCTCGTAGACCTGCGCAAAGTAGGTTCACTCCCAGGTGCTCTCAAAACATCCCTGGTCTTCCTTACTCCAGGTGTAACAATAGAAGGAATACCCAACTCATCATCAATGCTGTGTTCTGAGCCACTGGATTCACCATCCACATAAGAGTGACCTGCGTTCACATCAAACATGGGCTGATCAACCTTCTCTTTTCCTTTTCGTGATACTTGCATACCACTATCTGCATTGCTTTGAGAAGATTCTCCTGATCTCAATCTGCCTGTCCATGGCGAAGAATATGAACCACTGCTAGAGGACTGCAGGTCCACTAATATTTTGTGACTGCTACTGTGAATTCTATGCAGCATTACCATTTTGTGCATCTACACCATCAATCACATTTACTAGTTTATACCAGCTGCTCATCTCATCAAAAACAACATCTCTGCTCACTGTAAACTTACGAGTAGAAGGGTTATAGTATCTATATCCTTTCTGCTCTGCAGAGAGTAACCAATAAAGATGCACTTCTCAGCTTTTGGATCCAACTTGGATCTCAACTCATCTGGCACATGAACATAGGCAATGCAACCAAAAATTTTGAAATGAGAAATATATGGTTTCCTACCAGTATATCTCTCCTCTGGAGTCATCCCATGTATTGCTGCAGTGGGAGTCCTGTTCATTATGTAGACTGCTGTAGCAACTGCCTCAACCCAATCAAAATCTGGTAGGTCTTTTTCATTGAGCATGGCACGAGATACCTCTCCAATATGCCTATTTTTCCTTTCTGCAATTCCATTTTGTTGTGGGGTATGACTGCATGAATATTGCTGCTTTATGCCATGCTCCTGCAGGAACCTTGCAAACTCATTTGAGAGGTACTCTCCCCCTCCATCTGACCTCAAGCATTTTATTTGCAGGCCTGTTTCTTTTTCAACCATAGCTTTAAGAGTTTTAAAATGCCCAAAAACTTCACTTTTCTTTTTCATAAAATACACCCAAACTTTTCTGCTATAGTCATCAATAAAAGTGATAAAATAATGACAGCCTCCAAGAGATGCAGCTTTAGTAGTCTACACATCAGAGTGGATTAATTCCAATGGCTTCTCACTCTCTTGAACATGTCTAGGAAATGGTTTCCTTGCCTGTTTTCCAAATTGACAGGCTTCACATACCTTATGCATTTCTGCAACCTTGAATTTAGGCAATCCTGCAACAATATTTTGGGCGTGCATTGATTTAAGTCGCTGTACATTAACATGACCAATGCGTTTATGCCAGATATCAATATCTGCAACTACACCGGTCCCATGTGCAAACATTGCTGCACTCAATTCAGGCATGTCTGCATCCAACGTAAACATTCTGCCCTTCTTCTTTCCTTTTGCTATCAAGTGACCTTTATTTTTCATATCCTCAACAAAGCATCCATGAGGATTAAATCTGACCTGCAAGCCCTGCTCAACCATTTGACCAACAGAAACCAAATTCTTGGTGATATTCGGGACATGAAATACATCGGACAGGTATTTCTTTTTCCCATCTGCATAGATAGAGGAAATTTTCCAATCTGCACAATAGGATGTGCAGTATCATCACCAGTCTCCACAAATCCTGGTTTTTCCATTTTCCTTGCATCCTCCATCCATTCTGCATGACCTGTCATGTGATTTGATGCACCTGAGTCAACATACCATACATCGTTGCTTTCTTCTGCACTTGTCACAGAATTGTTCATGTGCTGCACCATAAACAAATGCTCATTTCTGTCATCACCCTGTCTACTAGAAGATTCATAATTTCCTTGTTGTAATTTTCCATTCATGATGTGTTGCAATTTTCCATTCATGATGTCATTCTGCTTTTTATAGCAGTCTTTAGCCATATGACCCATTTTACCACAGTAGTAGCATTCAACATTGCTGTTTGCATTTTGGCCTCTTTGCCATCCACCACGACCTCTTTGGCTCCCCCTGCCTCTAGAGTTACCACGTCCTCCTCCATAGGACTGGTTTTCTTGAGTTTGCTGCATATTCTGATTTCTACCATGGCCTCCAGATCGGCCTCCTCTACCTCTACCTCTACCTCTTCCAGCATTTGAGTAGAAGACAGCTTCTTTTGAAGTTCCTCCTAAAGAAGATACACCACCATTTCTCTGCTCCTCAAAAATTAGAAGAGCAATCAACTCCTCAAAATCAGGAAATCTTTCACGGACGGAAATGGATGTTCGGAACTGTGCATAATCCTTTCCTAGACCATTCAAGGTCACAAAAACTAAATCATCATCTTCCATTGGTGACCCAATGGAAGCAAGTGCATCTGCAGTCTTCTTCACCTTCATGTGGTAGTCATTGATGCTCATATTTTCTCTTTGCACATTATGCAACTCTTGCTTGAGCTGCATTTTCCTGGCTTGCGTATTCATGCTATACATTTTTAACAAAGTATCCCATGCCTCCTTTGGCGTACTTGCATCTTGAATATGCACAATCATAGAGTCTGAAATGCTAATAGACAGCCAATACATAACTTTCCTGGCTCTCTCATGCCATGCTTTAAATGCCTACATTTGCTGTTGATTGGGAACATATGGAAGAACTGGTCTTTCTTCATTTCTTGCAACAAATTCCCAATATCATTTTCCCATAAGGAAATTCGTCATTCTAAACTTCCATGCTTGGAAGTTGTTCTTGTCAAGCTTTTTAGTGACAATCTGTGAAAGAGAATTAGACGCCATTACAGAACACTACAAAAAATTCTGTCACTGCAAAGAACATAGCTACAGCCTCACAAGGGAAAATCTGCAAAAATGACGAAAGTGGTATTTGACCACACAGTCACTTCCTAGTGACGATTTTGCATCAACAGGCAACAAGGATGATTCTCTAACTCCCAATGTCTCTGCGCATAGGCATATGATGCAATTTCTACAGTAACTTTTCACTGACCTGTAGAACAGTGGTTGCACAGCATAAAACTGGGCCTTTTTCTCAGTGCGTGTAGAAAACTTCCGCCTCCAAAACAAGCCCCGAAATGGCCTCAAATAAAAAAAACAGGGTCACCATGGGCTAAAGCCCTCTCCTGCAGCATATACTACCCTCTTGCTTCACTGCGAAGGGTGTCTCTGTTGAGATATCGAGCTCCACTCAGATACGCCAAGGTGATCGTTGTGCATTTATGTCACCGACGTGTCAGTTGTAGATGCGGTTGGTACACTGCCCATGAATAATAGCTACATGATAGCTATCCTTATCTATTCTAGACGTGGCTCAGTTAGTATGCCACCTTAGTTAGTTGAGTTTGGTTTGAGACCCATATATAGGGTTCTTCTATTTCTTTGTACTAGAGTTCTTTTGGCTTACACAACTAAGAAGAGGAAAACTGTTTTCAGCCTCCACCCTTGTGTGTCTTCCCCCATTGTGCAAGCAAGAAAGCTTCAAGCGAGACTCCTTCCTTCTCTCCCACAATCTTGACATGGTATCAGAGCCTTGTTCGTGGTAAGGAGCTCAAGAAAGCAAGCCAAGCTCGCGGTATTCTGGTAAGAGGAGTAGTGTTGCTTTCATCTTCTGTTTTGGGAGCAGATCTCTACAGGTAGCACAGCCGGAAAGTGCAGGAGTGCATTGTCTCAGGTTGAGACGCCCTTCGCGGTGAAGCAAGAGGGCAGTATATGCTGCGGGAAGGGGCTTTAGCCCTCGGCGACCTTGTTTTTTTGATTTGAGGCCATTTCGAGGCCTGTTTTGGAGGCGGAGGTTTTCTGCACGCACTCAGGAAAAGGCTCAGTTTTATGCTGTGCAGCCACTGTTCTACAGGTCGGTGAATAGTTACTGTAAAAATTGCATTGTATGCTTGTGCGCAGAGACATTGGGAGTTACAGAATCATCCCTGTTGCCTGTTGATGCAAAATCGTCACTAGGAAGTGACTGTGTGGTCAAATACCACAATCGCCAGTTTTGCAGATTTTCCCTTGTAAGGGTGAAGCTGTGGTTTTTGCAGTGACAGAATTTTTTGTAGTCTTCTGTAATGGCATCTGATTCTCTTTCACAGATTGTCACTGAAAAGCTTGACAAGAATAACTTCCAAGCATGGAAGTTTAGAATGACGAATTTCCTTATGGAAAAAGGATATTGGGAATTTGTTGCAGGAAATGAAGAAGAACCAGTTCTTCCTGATGTTCCCAATCAACAGCAAATGTAGGCATTTAAAGCATGGCATGAGAGAGCCAGGAAAGTTATGTATTGGCTGTCTATCAGCATTTTAGACTCTATGATTGTGCATATTCAGGATGCAAGTACGCCAAAGAAGCTGCAGTTGCACAATGTGCAAAGAGAAAATATGAGCATCAACGACCACCACATGAAGGTGAAGAAGATTGCAGATGCACTTGCTTCCATTGGGTCACCAGTGGAAGATGATGATTTAGTTTCTGTGACCTTGAATGGTCTAGGAAAGGATTATGCACAGTTTCAGACATCCATTTCAGTTCGTGAAAGATTTCCTGATTTTGAGGAGCTGATTGCTCTTGTAATTTTTGAGGAGCAAAGAAATGGTGGTGCATCTTCTTCAGGAGGAACTTCAAAAGAAGCTGTCTTCTACTCAAATGCTGAAAGAGCTAGAGGCAGAGGTAGAGGAGGCCGATACGGAGGCCGTGGTAGAAATCAGAATATGCAGCAAACTCAAGAAAACCAGTCCTATGGAGGAGGACATGGTAACTCTAGAGGTAGGGGGAGCCAAAGAGGTCGTGGTGGATGGCAAAGAGGCCAAAATGTAAACAGTAATGTTGAATGCTACTATTGTGGTAAAATGGGTCATATGGCTAAAGACTGCTATAAAAAGCAGAATGACATCATGAATGGAAAACTGCAACAAGGAAATTATGCATCCTCTAGTAGACAGGGTGATGACAGAAATGAGCATCTGTTTATGGTGCAGTACATGAACAATTTTGTGACAAGTGCAGAAGAAAGCAACGATGTATGGTATGTTGACTCAGGTGCATCAAACCATATGACAGGTCATACAGAATGGATGGAGGATGCAAGGAAAATGGAAAAACCAGGATTTGTGGAGACTGGTGATGATACTGCACATCCTATTGTGCAGATTGGAAATATTCCTTTGTCTATGCAGGATGGGAAAAAGAAATACATGTCCGATGTATTTCATGTCCCGAATATCACCAAGAATCTGGTTTCTGTTGGTCAAATGGTTGAGCAGGGCTTGCAGGTCAGATTTAATCCTCATGGATGCTTTGTTGAGGATATGAAAAATAAAGGTCGCTTGATAGCAAAAGGAAAGAAGAAGGGCAGAATGTTTACATTGGATGCAGACATGTCTGAATTGAGTGCAGTAATGTTTGCACATGGGACCGGTGTAGTTGCAGATATTGATATCTGGCATAAACGCATTGGTCATGTTAATGTACAATGACTTAAATCAATGCAGACCCACAATATTGTTGCAGGTTTGCCGAAATTCAAGATTGCAGAAATGCATAAGGTATGTGAAGCCTGTCAATTTGGAAAATAGGCAAGGAAACCATTTCTTAGACATGTTCAAGAGAGTGAGAAGGCATTGGAATTAATCCACTCTGATGTGTGGACAACTAAAGCTGCATCTCTTGGAGGCTGTCATTATTTTGTCAGTTTTATTGATGACTATAGCAGAAAAGTTTGGGTGTATTTTATGAAAAAGAAAAGTGAAGTTTTTGGGCATTTCAAAACTCTTAAAGCTATGGTTGAAAAAGAAACAGGTTTGCAGATAAAATGCCTAAGGTCAGATGGAGGGGGAGAGTACCTCTCAAATGAGTTTGCAAGGTTCCTACAGGAGCATGGCATAAAGCAGCAATATTCATGCATTCATACCCCACAACAAAATGGAATTGCAGAAAGAAAAAACAGGCATATTGGAGAGGTATCTCGTGCCATGCTCAATGAAAAAGACTTGCCAGATTTTTATTGGGCTGAAGCAGTTGCTACAGCAGTCTACATAATGAACAGGACTCCCACTGCAGCAATACATGGAATGACTCCAGAGGAGAGGTATACTGGTAGGAAACCAGATATTTCTCATTTGAAAAATTTTGGTTGCATTGCCTATGTACATGTGCCAGATGAGTTGAGATCCAAGTTGGATCCAAAAGCTGAGAAGTGCATCTTTATTGGTTACTCTCTGCAGCAAAAAGGGTATAGATGCTATAACCCTTCTACTCTAAGTTTACAGTGAGCAGAGATGTTGTTTTTGATGAGATGAGTAGCTGGTATAAACCATGTAAATGTGATTGATGATGTAGATGCACAAAATGGTAATGCTGCACAAAATTCACAGCAGCAGTCACAAAATATTAGTGGACCTGGAGCATCCTCTAGCAGTGGTTCACATTCTTCGCCATGGACAGGCAGATTGAGATCAGGAGAATCTTCTCAAAGTAATGCAGATAGTGGTATGCAAGTATCACGAAAAGGAAAAGAGAAGGTTGATCAGTCCATGTTTGATGTGAATGCAGGTCACTCTTATGTGGATGGTGAATCCAGTGGCTCAGAACAGAGCATTGATGATGAGTTGGGTATTCCTTCTATTGTTACACCTGGAGTAAGGAAGACCAGGGATGTTTTGAGAGCACCTGGGAGTGAACCTACTTTGCGCAGGTCTACGAGAGCTAGGTATCCTGTGGATAGGCTGAAATATGATGGATTTACAGCCATTCACTATGCATATATGGTCAAAGTGATACAGGAACCAGAACCCACTTCTTTTGAGGAAGCCATGGGAAAAGAAAAATGGGAGAAAGCCATGGATGAAGAAATGGATGCCTTGGAAGCTAATGCTACATGGGAATTGGTACCTTTGCCTAAAGGTAAGAATGCAATTGGCTGTAAGTGGGTTTATAAGGTGAAGCACAATGCTGATGGTTCTGTGAACAGATACAAGGCAAGATTAGTAGTCAAGGGGTATGCACAAACATATGGCATTGACTATGAAGAAACATTCAGTCCGGTTGCAAGGATGGTAACCGTAAGAGCAGTCATTGCTATGGCTGCGTCAAAGGGATGGTCTTTATATCAGATGGATGTAAAGAATGCCTTCTTGCATGGTGATTTGCAAGAAGAGGTTTATATGGAGCAGCCACCAGGTTATGTGCATGCTGTTCATCCTGAGTTTGTTTGCAGGTTGAAGAAAGCCTTGTATGGCTTGAAGCAAGCACCTAGAGCATGGTCTGACAAGATAGGATAGTATCTTGTCACTATTGGCTTTCAGATTTCCAAGGCAGATTTCTCACTTTATGTGAGAAAAACAGAGAAAGGTATTATGCTACTTGTCATTTATGTTGATGATTTGATTATGACAGGTGACCGTGATGAATATATCCTTCATGTGAAAATGCTATTGAAGCAGAAGTTTGAGATGAAGGATTTGGGAGAGCTGCGTTATTTCTTGGGCATTGAGGTGATTAGATCACCAAGTGGGATACAGCTCTTGCAGAGGCAGTATGGATTGGACATGCTGTCCAAATATGGGATGACAGGCTGTAAGCCTATTTCAGTTCCTTTGGAGCAGAATGTGAAGCTGAGCACATTTGCAGGTGAGCTTCTAGAAGACCCTACTATGTACAGACGCATAGTAGGAAGTTTGATTTATATGACTATTACCAGGCCAGATTTGAGCTATGCTATTGGATTGGTAAGTCAGTTTATGCAAGCTCCAAGGAAACCACATTTGGATGCGGCTAGACGCATACTCAGGTATGTGAAGTCCACATTGCAGTATGGACTATTTTATGAGACTGGGGTTCAAATACACTTGCATGGATACACTGATGCTGATTGGGCTGGTAGTATTTCTGATAGACGATCTACCAGTGGATATGTGTTCTCTTTTGGGAGTGCTGCAGTCACTTGGAGCAGCAAGAAACAGCCTACAGTTGCCTTGTCGAGCACAGAGGCTGAGTACAGGGGTGCAGCAATGGCTGCATGTGAGGTAGCTTGGTTGCATAAGCTACTTTATGATATGCATCAGTCTACAGATGGACCAGTTGTCATTTATTGTGACAACATGAGTAGTATACACTTAGCAAATAACCCAGTCTATCATGCTAGAACAAAGCACATTGAGGTGCATTATCACTATGTGCGAGAGAGGGTTTTACTAGGTCTTATTGATCTAGTTTATGTCAGCACAGAGGATCAGGTAGCTGACATATTCACGAAGGCATTGGGCGCAGAGAAGCTGCACAAGTTCAGAGACCTGCTTGGTGTGCAGGAATTGGGATTGAGCTCGAGGGGGAGTGTTGAGATATCGAGCTCCACTCGTGATACGCCAGGGTGACCGTTGTGCATTTATGTCACCGACGTGTCAGTTGCAGATGCGGTTGGTACACCGCCCATGAATAATAGCTACATGATAGCTATCCTTATCTATTCTAGTTCGTGGCTCAGTTAGTATGCCACCTTAGTTAGTTGAGTTTGGTTTGAGACCCATATGTAGGGTTCTTCTATTTCTTTGTACTAGAGTTCTTTTGGCTTACACAACTAAGAAGAGGAAAACTGTTTTCAGCCTCCACCCTTGTGTGTCTTCCCCCATTGTGCAAGCAAGAAAGCTTCAAGCGAGACTCCTTCCTTCTCTCCCACAATCTTGACAGTCTGAACCTGAGACAATGCACTCTTGCACTTCTCGGCTGTGCTACCTGTAGAGACTTGCTCCCAAAACAAAAAATGAAAGCAACACTACTCCTCTTACCAGAACACCGCGAGATTGGCTTGCTTTCTTGAGCTCCTTACCACGAACAAGGCTCGGATACCATGTCAAGATTTTGGGAGAGAAGGAAGGAGTCTCACTTGTAGCTTTCTTGCTTGCACAATGGGGGAATACACACACAGGTGGAGGCTGAAAACAGTTTTCCTCTTCTTAGTTGTGTAAGCCAAAAGAACTCTAGTACAAGGAAATAGAAGAACCCTATATATGGGTCTCAAACCAAACTCAACTAACTAAGGTGGCATGCTAATTGAGACACGAACTAGAGTAGATAAGGATAGATATCATGTAGCTATTATTCATGGGCGGTGTACCAACCGCATCTGCAACTGACAAGTCGGTGACATAAATGCACAACGGTCACCCTGGCATATCACGAGTGGAGCTCGATATCTCAACATTGGAGACATATGCGTGAAGATCTCCTGTAGCTCCTCGTCGCTCATCCCTTGACTCATCATGATGATCTAAATATCCATAAAGGTCACCTGCACAAACAAAAATTGATGTTAGCATAATCAATATAAATCTTAAGAAAATGATCTTACTTAAAATGCATATCTTATGTACCCTTATAAGTGATTCCTCAACGAACTGAGTAGGTGGATGCTCCAAGTATGAAGTATCCTATGGTCCCATGTCAATCTCCTGACACAACTCTGCATACACTGGAAGGTCGATAGACATGTCCCCTGAAAAGGATGAGTCCATCTCGTTCTCAAAGAATTACTAGAATCTTGTATTTTCATCTTTGTTACTCGATGCTGGCTCCTCTACATGCTCCAAGCTTTTGGTAGCCTCCACCCCTTGCAATATCGACCCCTCTATTTACATACTATCCTCATCTATGCTTGCAGTATTTCTTTGATCATATACTCTCGCACTTCAGGGAGTTGAAGGTATAACGTACCACCATCGAGGTTTTCGAAAGTTTGGATAGAAAATTACTTGTTTACAATTACGTATAAGAGAGATTTGTACTATACATTGAAATACTCAATTATTTGTTGCATATAAAATATAGATACGACAAACCCTAAACTTATCATCACCTTTGGACTACATCCCCTTGAGAATTTCCACTCCTCGGTTGAGACCTCCGCCGCTTCGCAAGACGCTGTGGTCAAAGCTCCATGCAACCATCGCATTGACATAAACCGCGGCATCTCCTCCATGCCCTTGGGATATCGAATTGGTTGATGGTGCGTACTGTGTCAAAATTCAAATCGCTCTTCCTCTCGATGTTTCCTAGCATGCTGGTACCTAGTGAGCCACGTCTCCATAGAGGCATGGTGCAACATACAAAAGCGATTCACTTTCTCCTTCATTGCAGCATCCATTCTTTTTTCTACCCCATTTCCAACCACCACATCTCCAGTCAGTTTATCATCATCCTTCACCGACCATAGCATATTATTTTATGAATCCATCATTGGTAGCCATTGTGAAATATGCACTAACGTCTCAGACACCAACCAACCTTCAGTCATGCTACCTTCTGATTAAGCTCGTTGTTGCACAAGGCTTTTTAGGGTTTTCATGAAGCACTCCAAGAATAATATCCATCGCATATAGACAGGTCCAACAATCTCCACTTCATCTACAAGATGCACAAGAAGGTGGATTTGTATCGTGAGCATGCTAGTAGGCATGTATTTCTCAAAGAGACAAACCGTCTCCACTGCTCCCCGACTTGCGGATTCAATAGAGGATGTCTTAATCTCCTTCTATGAGATCCATTATACTAAAGTTGACAACGTGTAAATTGCTATGTGTATTTCTGAAGTAAGGCATCTTGCGATCGCGATCGGTAGTACAAACAGCCACAAATGGGGAAGCATTATGAACAACGACTACACTCCAAATAGCAAAATATGCATGCCACTTACAATCCATTCGTAGTACAAACCTGACATATCTTATGCCAATCCCGGGATTTTAGTCCTAATAACTGGTCATCTTTAGAAAACGCAGAGATGAGAGAACACATCATACTCGTCTTCTTTTTTTCTTTCTTAAATTGTTTGAGAATGGATTTCTTCTCATGTAACTTAAAAAAATTAACATATGTAAAGTATCCACCCACCCACAAATTAATGTATGTCGGAGTGTTTCCCATCTCATGGTATTGTACCGGACCTCACCGGACCTCGCCACCACCACCACCACCACCACTACCACTACTACTACAAATAAGAAAAGAAGATATTAAAGAACAAGATCTTGCCTCTCTTTTTATCCATTTATTCTCTTCTCTCCTTCCATCTCTCTCTCTTTTTCTCTTTCTTTATTATGTTGTATGTTTATTCCCTCTCTCTTGTTCCTTCTTTCGTTTTCTCTTCCTCTCCCTCTCTCATTTCTTTTAACAAACCATCTCTTTCTCTCTATTACCAATTTCCTTTAACAAAACATCTCTCTCTCTCTACCACTACCAGTACTAGTACCACTACCACTACCACTACAATAAATAAGAAAAGAAGGAAAAAAACAACAGCTACTACTGCAACAACAACAACAACAAATAAGAAAAGAATAAAAAACTACAATAACAACAACAACAATAACAAATAAGAAAAGAAAAAAAACTACTATAACAACAACAACAACAAACAAGAAAACTACTACTACTACTACTACTACTACTATTACTACTACAACCACGACTATGACTACGACTACCACAACAAACCACTACCACTACCACTACAACTACCACTACAATAAATAAGAAAAGAAGAAAAAACAACAACAACAACAACAACCTCTACTACTACTACCACAACAACAACAAACAAGAAAAGAGGAAAAACTACTACTACTACAACAAATAAGAAAACTAAATAACAATAAACAAGAAAAGAAAAAAAACTACTACTACTACTACATCAATAACAACAACAAACAAGAAAACTACTAATACTAGTACTACTTCTACTACTATAACCACGACTATGATGACTACGACCATGACTACGACTACCACAACAACAACAAACAAGATAAGAAGAAATTAAACAACAACTACTACTACTATAACTACCACTACCACTACTACTACTACGACTATCACAACAACAACAAATAGGAAAATAAGAAATTAAACAACAACAACTACCACTACCACTACCAGTACAACCACAACCAGAACCACAACCACAACCACAACCACAACTACAACCACTACCACTACCACTACTACTACTACTACTACGACTACCATAACAACAATAAACAAGAAAAAAAGAAAAGAAGAAATAAAAAAACAACAACAAAAACAACAACCTCTCCCTCCCTCCCTCTCTCTCTCCCTCCCTCTCTCTCCCTCTCTTTCTCTATTATATTTAATGTTTTCTCCCTCTCTCTCTCATTCCTTCTTTCCTATTCTCTCTTCCTCTCCCTCTCTCATTTCCTCTCTTTCTCTCTCAATACACATGATTTTTAACAAAAACAAAGAAAAAGGGAATTATGCACTCACCGCAAAGATGCGATGATGGATTCGACGGCTCCTCTTTACGACGATGGCTCCTCTTCACCCTCCATACACTTCCTCCTCTTCTTTGCAAATGGCGGCGGCGGTGGTGAGAAGATTTTCTTCTCCCTTTTTCTCTCTTTCTCTCCCTCTCCCTCTCAAATGCAAGATGGAGTTCACTCTCCCTTTCGCTCTCTCTTTTGTTCCTTCACACAAAATAATGCTCTCGGGTTTTGGCGTGCATTTTTTCGCCTAAGTATTGTTGTTATTTGCATCAAATACAATATTAGTGAGTTGGGAATCTCCCACTACAAGGAAACTAGGCCATAGCGATGTCGATTAGTGACACAAAATAGCGGCGTTGCTATTTGCATCGCTATTAGCGTCGCAAATGCAACGCTAATAATGACGCAAATAGCGATGCCCCACAGAGAAAAAAAAGCGGGCTGAAACCTAAGCGCGTTTCATTTTGGGCATTCTTGAAATTTTTCGAGAGGGAGAGTGAGAGAGAGCGACCATTTTGCATAGAGAGGAGAGAGGGAGAGGAAGAAGTCTTGTCATCACCGCCGCCGCCACCGTCGTTTGCGAAGGAGAGGAGGAGCCACTGTTGCGAAGAGGAGCTGCCAAACCCTCCTTCAAATCTTTATGGTGAGTCCATTCTCTCTCTCTTTTACTTGTTTAGGGTTTAATTTGTGTATGTTGAGAGAGGGAGAGAAAATGAGAGAGAAAGAGAGGGAGAGGGAGAGGGAGGGGGAGGAAATGAGAGAGGGAGAGGGAGGGAGAGAAAGAGAAAGAGAGGGAGAGGGAGAGGGAGAGGGAGGGAGAGTGCATTCTCTCTCTCTAATTTTAATTTTTTAAATATAATTTGTGTATATTGAGAGAGGGAGAGGAAATGAGAGAGAAAGATAGGGAGAGGGAGAGGAAGAGAGAGGAAATGAGAGAGAGAGAGGGAGGGAGAGAGAGAGAAAGAGAGGGAGAGGGAGAGGGAGAAAATGGAAGAGGGAGGGGGATGAAATGAGAGAACGAGAGGGAGAGAGAGTGCATTCTCTCTCTCTTTTATTATTATTTGTATAATTTGTGTATATTGAGAGAGGGAGAGGAAATGAGAGAGAAGGAGAGGGAGTGGGAGAAAATGAGAGAGGGAGGGGGAGGAAATGGGAAAGGAAGAGGGAGGGAGAGAGAAAGAGAGGGGGAGGGAGAGGGAGGGAGAGAGAGAGAGAAGGAGAGGGAGAGGGAGAGGGAGAGGGAGAGGGAGAGGGAGAGAGGGGGAGGTAGAGGAAGGGAGAGGAAATAAGAGAGGGAGAGGGAGACATTAAACATAATAGGGAAATGAGAGAGGGAGAGGGAGGGAGACATTAAACATAATAGGAAAATGAGAGAGGGAGAGCAAATGAGAGAGGGAGAGGGAGAGGGAGCAGGGGGGAGAAGAAAATATAATAGGAAAATTAGAGAGGGAGAGGGAGGGAGAAGAATTGAGAGAAGGAGAGGAAGAGAGCAAAAGGAAATGATAGAGGGAAAGGAGAGAGAAAAAAATGAGAGAATGAGAGGAGAGAGAAAAAAAGAGAAAAAATGTTAAACATAATAGGAAAAGAGAGAAAGAGAGGGTGAGGGTGAGGGAGGGAGAGGAAATGAGAGAGGGAGAGGAAGAGAGAAAAGGAAATGTGACAGGGACAGGAGAGAGAAAAAGAAATGAGAGAGAAGAGAGAGAAAAAGAGAAAAAAATCATTAAACCTAATGGGGAAAGAGAGAAAGAGAGGGTCAAGGTGAGGGAGGGAGAGGAAATGAGAGAGGGAAAGAAAAAGAGAAAAGGAAATGAGAGAGGGAGAGGAGAGAGAAAAAGAGAAAAAATCATTAAACCTAATAGAGAAAGAAAGAAAGAGAGGGTGAGGGTGAGAGAGGGAGAGGAGAGAGGAAAAGAAATGAGTGAGGGAGAGGAGAGAGAAAAAGAGAGAAAAATCATTAAACCTAATAGGGAAAGAGAGAAAAAGAGGGTCAAGGTGAGGGAGGGAGAGGAAATGAGAGAGGGAGAGAAAGAGAGAAAAGTAAATAGGACCTTACAATAAGCTCATCCTAGGCGCCGATCCTCAACAAACCTAAGGGATATATGGCTAGAGAGCCCTAGCATACTTGTGCCTCCTAGCATAATGTTCTTCTTGCAAAGAGACCTCTCATACATGGGGCTTGTCCTAGCCTCCACCATGCAAATATACAACGAAGGCAATCAGCCTATCAGTATGAAAAACATTCATTTTTCATAACGTAATCCCAAAAATAACTTTGGATATTCCATAAAAATCAATCTCTTCTTAAAAGGACAAATACAGAAAACTAAAACAGTATCATTCATATGCTTCGCAAAACTAAAATAGCATCACCACAAGATCTCTTAGGAAACTCATCTTCAACTATCAATTTTAATTAATAAATATAATATAAAATCACTTGCAAGGAAGGACACTCTTTTATCATTAACCCTCTTTCTTCCTTAGAATAATCTTAGGAATAAATTTATGCTCTAATAAGCATATTTTTGAGCATAACAACTATTTTAAGGTTTATTCCATGAGTAGTAGTAGTATACATGCAACCATCTAGCTAGAGATCATGCTTTGGTATCTGTGGAGATCCCAATCTCATGCCCTCATAGAGATTGTAGTGTGCAATAGTGTGGAGAGAAGATGGGTGAGTTTTAAATGGTAAAGGAGAATTTTATTGATGATGGAGAGAAGATAAGCCAATCCTATTCTTAGTGAGTGCAACCTACCCATAGTCATGGTCATCGTGGTCATGGTCGTGGTCGTGGTCATAGTTGTAGTCGTGGTCGTGGTTGTAGTCGTGGTCATGATCGTTGTAGTCGTAGTCGTAGTCGTAGTCGTAGTCGTAGTCGTGGTCGTGGGCATGGGTGTGGGTGTGGTCATAGTCGTAGTCGTAGTTGTATTCGTAATTGTAGTTGTAGTCATGGTGGTCGTGGTTGTGGTCATGGTCATGGTCATGATCCTAGTCGTGGTCGTGGTCGTGGTCGTCATAGGCATGGTCATGGTCGTGGGTTGTGGTTATGGTCATCGTAGTTGTAGTCATGGTCGTGGGCGTGGGTGTGGCCGTGGTTGTGGCCATGGTCGTAGTCGTAGTCGTAGTCATGGTCGTAGTTGTAGTCGTAGTCATAGTCGTGGTGGTGGTGGTGGTGGTCGTCGTCGTCATTGTAGTCCTAGTCGTGGTTGTGGTCGTGGTTGTAGTCGTCATGCTCGTGGTCATAGTCGTGGTCGTAGTCGTAGTCGTAGTCGTAGTTATAGTTGTAGTCGTCGTCGTCGTGGTCATGGTCGTGGTCGTGGTCATGGTCGTGGTCGTAGGCGTGGTTGTGGTCGTAGTCGTAGTCATAGTCGTGGTCGTGGTCATGGTCGTGGTCGTAGTCGTAACGTAGAAAAAGAGAGAGAGATGGAATGAGAGGATAACAATTTAAGAAATAAAAAAAAAGAGAGAGATGGAAGGAGAGGATAACAATTTAAGAAAAAAAAAGGATAACAAAAACAAATTGTTTATTGTAACGTAGACAAAATGGAAAACAATGAAGGTCCTGTTGTTCAAGATTGCGAGGCATATCTTAATCAGCGTATCCCATGTCCTTGCTCTCAATGCAAGCTGACAATTAGATGAAAACGTCAATTGTCTATAGAACACGTACGACGATTTGGCGAGTTTCAATCTGAGATCATTGATCAGGCGATTGCGGATTTTCAGCAAACGATAAGAAAAGCTAATATTAATCATGCATTGTACTCGCAAGCTAATTGAATACCATATACAATAAGATTGGGTCTGGTTGGAAAATTTTCTATCCAGGGAGGTGATGTCTTGTCCCAAGGAGGAGTGCACGCTTTGCGGCCAATTAGAAGAGTTTGTGGGTGTGTGATGGTTGGAGTGCATGAGCCAATCCACCACTTGCAAGGCCAATCTATATTGTCAATGCCAGAGGAGACATGCAACCTTCCATACCTACCTACAATCTTAGAGCGTGAGATGGAGGCAATGATCGATGCATTGATTCCCATGGATGTTGAGACTTTTGATCCGCTTAGAGAGGAAGCATCCATACCATTATATGATGGGTGCCGAGTATGTCGCCTGAAGACACTGGTTGCACTCTTAAGTGTGCAAGCAAAATATGGGTGGAGTGATGCGAGTGTGACCGATTTGTTCAGGTACCTTTACATATGCTTCGTTGATTTTTTTTTGGCACTATTATTTTAAAAAATTATGCTTTTTCAAGGTGTTTATGATTTTTTTTCAAGTTATTGAAATATCATATATTGCCACCTGCAAATACCATACCTGAGTCTCGTGATGATGCACGACATGTTTTACGAAAGCTTGGCATGGACTACAACAACATCCATGCATGTATCAACCATTGCATAATGTTTCGAGGAGAATACGAGACTATGGAAACGTTTCCAAAGTGTGGTTCTCATAGGTATCGATAGGACTTGCAAGGGCAAACCATCCCTCAAAAAGTTCTTAGGCACTTTTTGCTTATCCCCGCATAAACCACATGTTTCGTACGTCCGGCATGGCGAGCTTGACAATGTGGCATGCACAGAATAGGTCCACGGATGGAGTTCAATGAATATCAGCGGATTCACGCTCATGGAACCACATTGACTCTACCTTCCTAGGCTTTGCCCGAGAGCCAAGGAATCCATTAATTATATTATGACATGGTAGATGTCAAATAGTTTAAACTCTCTTGTACATGTTTGTGAATAGGTAATCTTCTATCCAAACCCCCTACAACCTCGATGGTGGTATGTTATACCTTCAACTCCCCGAAGTGCGAGAGTATATGATCAAAGCGATGTTCTGAGCATAGATCAAGACAATACGCAAATAGAGGGGTCGATATTGCAAAGGGTGGAGGCCACCAAAAGCTTGGAGCCAGCATTAGCTAACAATGATGGGAATACAGGAGTCCAAGAATTCTTTGAGAACGAGGTGGACTCATACTTTTGTGGTGACATGTCTATTGACCTTCCAGTGTATGCAGAGTTGTGTCTTGAGATTGACATGGGACCATAGGATACTTCATGGTTGGATCATTCACTTACTCAATTTGTTGACCAATCACTTATAAGGTACATAAGATATGCATTTTAAGTGAGATCTTTTTTTAAGGATTTATATTACTGTGCTTTGTATGATTTAAATTGATTATTCTGACATCAATTTTTGTTTGTGCAGGTGACATTTTCAAGATGAGTCGAGGAATGAGCGATGAGGAGTTACAGGATATCTTCACGTGCATGTCTCCAGACGAGATCACGAGATTCAGAGACATGACAACTGTCTTGGTCTTCATTAGGCCGCTTTGCTAGATCTACTTGAGCGCGATTGGATGCTTCAGCTTCAAGCAGACTAGCTCGACGCTCCAGACTTGGGCTAGAGGAAGGGAGTGCTTCAGGGTCAGGGGGATGCTGTAGAGATAAGGAGGCAGTGAGCCCACGGTTGACACGTGATACAGGTGGGACTCCTCACTCTCATGGCAGTTCTAGGGAGCATGGCTCAAGCTCAAGTGGATGCTGTGGAGACACGGACGTGGTGTCTCTGTCTCGTCGTTTAGCTGGAGTTGTGTCACCTCTAGTATTTGTCACACCTGTGGGGACGTCTACTCCACTTACTCCGGCTTTTGCTTAGCCATCTGCAGGTGGCACCCCTATGGGTGCCACTTCGACATATATTATCTCGGTCGGTACACCGGATGCACAGGGGTCTCCTGGATATGCCCAGGAGTGTGTATGCAGATGGGAGAGGACCCATCTTAGGCATACCCCAGGGGGATATGCATATCTAGTCGATGATAGGTCAAGAGCCATCATCATGAATGATGAGGGGAGGAGGGTGATGGCTCATATGAAAGAGTTATGCCAACAAGTTTTTCGGCACAACATCTTAGATCATTGGAAGAATATATCGGAGGGGAGAAATGACTACATAGTAGCATCCTTGCATGAGGAGTTTCTGGTTTCAGTCTCAATAGATAGATTTTCTATAGGCTGGATAATGGATTGCATGCATGTATATATGTCACACAAATGATCCGACGCACGCAAGGCAATCAAGAGTGGGGCTACAAAGCCCGAGTGGTTAGATGCAGACGACTGGCGTCGACTGAGGGAGGAGGCTACACCAGGACATTGGAGTCACTAGCATGAGGCGGTGAGGGAACGACTCGAGATTGGAGTGGTCCATCATCTTGGGAGTGGCGGCCACATGACATATTTGGAGGACTTTGTAAGTTTTTCTTTTGTTTTTCTTGTTTATTTTTTTGCAATATCCTTTGTACTGATAATCATGTTTCTAACAGTTAGCATTTTGTTTTCTTTGCAGCACTCCATTACAAATTGCAATCTGACCGGCCTTGAGACTCGATATGCAGAGAGGCACAGTCTCACTTCATTGATTGACCGATTGTATAGACGTGGAGGCCTTGTAAGTCACTCATCTTTCTTGTTCGTAGTTACCATGTTTAATTAGAATGCATTATTGTATGGTGGATTGATGTGTTGTTGTTTCTTTTTTTGCAAAGTCCGTTCGATGCTCCTTTTCGGCGGGACGAGCTTTCAGATGGTGAGGATATATAGCTCGCCCTTGGATCCCTGGAGCTCACACACCTTTATTTTTTGGCCACCTGATCTGTGTAGACATTTCTATGTAATAGTGATATCTTGTCAAGATTGTACCAATCGCTTTCATTATGCGATCATGTATTTATTTCATGTATCAGTGTTATGATTCAGTATACTTTGTTTTTTTTTGCACAAGCATTGTACACAGTGCATAAACTATTTTGTATGGCTCAAATAAAGCACACAGTGCTATATGTGGTAGGGCAGCTTGCTGCCCTACCACAAATTTTTTTCCCCTGTTACCGTCGCTATTAGCGTCACAAATTTACTGCTCGTGTTGTTATTGGCGTCGTTATTTTCTTCGCAAACCGTCGGTATCAGCGTCGTTATGGGCGTCGGTATCAGAAATGCGATGCTGATACCGATGCCAATACCGATGTTGATACCAACTTTGATATCAATTGTTCTATGGCATCGCCAATAACGATGCTTTTTGCGACGACGAGGGTAAATTTTGTTATTTATGTTTTCGTCGCTTTTAATGTCGGTATAAGGCCTATATCTTGTAGTGTCCCAATTCCTAGTTTTTGAATACTAAAAAAGTGGCACTTCAATAATATACCCATAAGTTTCTCAAAACCATATGATGTGCCTATCATTGGAAAGCACTTGAAAAATGGAATCTATTGAGCTATAGAGGACTCAATTTGGAGTTATAGTGTTCAAGTTATGAAAAATCCAAAGATTTGACCACGTGTCCCAAACTTATGGAAAATTTCCATAATCTCCAATATGGTGTTATCATTGTTTGCATCGCTATTTGCATCGCAAATAGTGATGCTGCTAATTTACGTCGGAAACCACTGTCTCTATGCACTTGTATCCTTGTAGTGATACTCTTCAATCTTGTTAGACCATGCTCTAGGTGCTTACTTCAGCCCATAGAGCACATTCTTTAACCTGCACACATATGTGGGATGCTCTAAATCCTCATAACTTGTTGGCTACTCCATATGCACCTCTTCTTGCAATTCACCATGCAAGAAGGTATTCTTAATATCCATTTGTTGCAAACTCTAACCTTTTACTATTGCTAAAGCAATCACACATCTAATAGTTGCCATCCTAGCACCTGGACTGAATGTCTCTTCATAATCTATGCCATATGTTTGAGCATAGCCTTCTAAAACTAGTATAGCCTTATATGTAATGACCTAAAAGAGAGAGAGAGAAGGAAGAGAGTAGAGGAGAGATAAATACTAGGAGAAGAGAGAAATACAAGAAAAGAGAGAGAAAGAGGGGAGAGAGAGAGGGGAAGCCATGGGAGCTGAAGGTGAAGGTGAGGAGACAAATTTGTATTTATCAAATGGTACCCTAATAAGATCCTTGTACACCTTAAATACCCCATTATTTTAATGGGGTATTCGCATGTGCTAACCCCGTGTAAGACCCTCTAATCCCATTCTTTACATTCCATCCCGACCTAGAAGATTTTTGCCCTCAAAAACAAAAAGAGGATGTATTGGTATGGCTGGGTGGGGATAGGGCGGGTGAAATCTTGTGGAACGATGGCCTATGAGAATGTATGCAGTGTGAGCATGAGGGAAGAAGGTAACTCAGTACAAGGATAGGCACCAATTCCAAACAAGAAGGGTTGGATAACACTGGATAGCATGCTGTCCCGAATAGGCTTGCAGTGGAAAATTGATCAAAACTTGGCATGGGCAACTCCAAATGAGATGTTTCGCATGTCAAAACAGATCTTGTTGAGTGTAGTTTCAAACTAGGTAGGTCATGCTTGGGTGCAATTAATGCAGGCCCAAAACTATTCGAAAACAGATGGTTATCTATTGCAAAATAGGCCTAAATTGAGTTGTCCTTGAACGAAGGTTGATGCCTCAAGGTGAGGGGACTGCACCGGGGGAGTGCTGATGTAGATAAAGCTTTTTTCAACCCCCGAGATCAAATGGATAACTTGCATGGTAAGCATCACTAGCATATAGGTCATCCATGTAAGTGTGGGTCTCTGCACTACCAGCGGGGTCAAATGGAAAGTGGTTATTCTTTTCATGTATTGGGTTACCATCCACAAGTAAAGCTAGAATGGTTAGTATGCATCGAGTCTGCCATAAGCATCATATGATTAAGCTCGGTCTACAGTTGGATACTGTCAATAACACATGGGATTGCATAAGCTAAAAAGTGTATTGCATCAACCCTTATATGTGACATGTGTACAGACTGAAGGGTCTCCTGAAAGGATATGTTTTCTTGATCTGTAATATGACCATGATCTTTAAGATCTACATGATCTTCTTTCTTGAATGAAAGTTCATCTTGCTTTGGACCACATCAAAATGGTCTCAAGAAAGATCTGTCCTATCTTTGGCATAATGATATTCAAATACAAATAGGAGTTTTGCACTGTGTGCTCTAAATTTGTGTGGATGATCACAAGATATTGGCTTAGCACATCAATAGCATAAGCCCGCAGCATGCAATTCCCATATCATATCACTAGTAAGGTGTCTAATGTGTTTAGCCTTAGATAGAAATCTACACACATGCTCATCACCATTGGTCAGCTTAATAATAGTTCTAACATACTGCTCATAGTCATCTTGCTGCTCATGTATAATAGATGGTTACCCATGAGCATAATGATCATGTTGTCCATATGGAGGGTCATACCAATGTGGCTGCTGCTCATAATGATACTCATGCTATCCATACTGCATATGGTGATAATAGCCATGCTACTCATGTACATCTATTTGCTGCTGACTATTACAAAAAATTTGGCCATATTGTTGCCCATAAACATGCTGCCCAAGATTGCATGATGACTGTCCAACATGACTACAATGGTGTCCTTGCATCCTAGACTCACCATAAATATGCTGAGTGGCAAGTCCATGAGTATAGGTATCGGCATGATGCTAGTCATAATCATTGGCTTGCTACTCCTACATTGCATAAGAATCTCCATATGCATGCTGCTAACTATTACAAAAAATTTGGCCATATTGTTGACCATAAACATATTGCCCATGTGCACCTGCATTAGGGCCTCGCTCCCTAAAATTTCCATGTTGCCCATGCAGTATATGCAAACCAAACTAAACATTGGGGCCTTGCTGCCCAAAATTGCCATGTGCATGATGCTCATTACCATGTGCATGTTGCCCATGTGCACCCTGCATACTATGCTGCCCAAAATTTGCATCTTGCCCTTGCATATAACTTCCACTACGTGGGAGCTACTGTCCCAAGGATGGGATGGAAGGGTTTGTCATGGGTGAGGGGAGGATGGGCTCATCATGTCGCATAGAGGACTCGACCAGCTCATAGGTGCTATGGGAAAAACCATGGGTGCTACCAAAACCTTGTTGGCCATGTCCCATCTCCAAGGGGGGAGGGCGATTGGTCTCACGGGGAGGACCATGCTCCTTGGGCTGAGCCGAGGGGAGGGTGAGAGGGTGGAGATGAGGGTGCCCATGTGTTCCAGGAGCAACTCCATCTTAGCCATCATCTCTCTATGATGTTGATCTTGGCTATTTTCCATCTCCCTATGGCAGTGTTCCAGCTCTCGATGCCACTCAACATGATGGGTCTCATGTTGGCATAGTGTGTCATTAAGCATAGCAAAATGGTTCACCATCTCGAGGGCACCTTCTTCAAGCATGTCTTCACAATCCTCTTAGGCAGAGCTAGGATCACTCATAGATGCACGAGAATCTTTGATCTTGCGCTGGAAGTACTCATGGGCCTTGGCTTTACCCTTATGATCTACCATAATAGGTGTAGTCCATCGAACTCCCTATCACAAAACTACAATATCTCGAGCTAGGAAGCTCCGATCATCAAGATTCTTGATTCAAAATAGAGCCCTTGATCTACTCTACAAGGCCATGCAAAAATATTTCTCATAGTGAATATGCAGAATTTTCTATAATTGACTTTTCAGAGCTGAGACAGTGTACACCTATTTCCCACTACATACATCCACCATACATCCATCAAGTCATACATGTTCTCTGCCAATACATGTGCATTTAGCCATCATACATCCACCAAGTCATACATTTTCTCTACTAATGCATGTGTATACATCCATCATACATCCATCAAGTCATACATTTGATGTCCATACATGTGCAAGCTGCTTGGATGTCAATGATTGGGGATCGGGCCACCAATTTAGAGTACCAATACCTCCACATCTGTGCAAATGAGACCATCCATGGGGTAGAGTTCAAAGATTACCCTCCCCCTGCCAGCTAACACCCTTCTTGTCGCAGATATGTCCTCCAATTTCTGCTCCAAGCATGTGGATGTGTCCAAATTTGACCTGGGAGCACAGAAAACATTGGTCCTTCTGGTGTAAGTATTGTGATTGTTTGCAAGGACCTTCTAGGTAAGGTTGAGCCTATAACTCCTGTAATGCTAGACTATAAGATCCATGCAGACAATAGTTCCTTGTACAACACACTACCATGCTTTGGCATCTATGTCTTTGGCCTTGTGTTTGATGATCTGTTGGCCAAGGGAGGCCTAGAGGAAGCAGAGAAGCACAACATTGAGAAGGCTAAGCTTATGGAGCAATGAAAACAATATAAATATTGCAATCTTCTGGAATGTGATAGAGGCAAGAGCAAATGCCATGTTCCAAGTGTGGTTATGAAGCTTTTCCAAGAGTTTGTCTTCTATTTGCAGCCTCACGGAGACTCCTACACCCATCGCTCAATCTTTGATTCCATGATTGCTGTTGTATTTGTGTCCTGTTCCATGTGCACTTTGTTTATACTCAGTATGTGTGGAACATCCCATAGAATCACAATAAGTATTTGGTCTTTATACCAGAAGATGATATCAGGAGTGGCAAGGCAAACATTGAGGAGATTTTGCTGAAGTTCTCTCTTGCTCAGATACAAGAAATGAGAGAGGTAGTCATTAAGTTGATACATGAACTAGTGTATGCAGATCCACCCCAATGACTCCTAGATTTCAAGGATGCATTTGATCTCATGTTGCAGGCCGTTGGCCAAGATCAGCGTTAGATGTGGCAGCTTTAAAGTATCTATTTCTTCAGTACTAGTGGCAATTAACATCAAGCCTTTTTTTCAGTAGCAAAAGAGGAGAGAAGTAGCCATTGTTGGAGCTTGAGTTGGGCATTCAAAGTGTTGTGTTTCTAGGGATGAAGGTCTTTGACTCATTTGTGAGTTCCCCTTATGTATTATAGCAACAACACACATTTTCACAGGGAAGAAGTTAGAAGATATTGTATTGTGCCTTCCTCTCACAACTCTGATGTCCCTGAAGTGACTCGAGTTGTTTATCAACTTATTCACATCTCTGAGGATGGATTTGTGCCCTACAACATTCCTAGGCTCATAATGCAGGGCAATAGTTCACGTGTTTGTTGTTGCAAATGGTCCTCCTGGGCATCGATACAAGAATTCAACAAGGAATCGCTTAGTGGTGGTTGATAAATTTTCTGTTGAAACTCAGATGATGAAAAAATTTTGTTGTAGAAGACGTGAAGATGGGAAATAAATCTAAATGATTGACAGTACTGGTTCGATTCAGAGATGAGGAGGATGAAGAAGATATCGATTTCAATCCACTGTCACATAATTTGCAAGAGGAAGGGCAGAGGTGGATAAAAATGAGAAGTTTGTCAAAGACCTGGTGCTGCCCGTGTTTGAGACTACCTTGCTTACATTTGGTTTTTCAGCTTGGATGATCCCAACACGTTTGGTAGCCAAATTCATTGCATTGCTGAAGCTTGGTGTCAACATCGATGATGATGTAGGCGTCCTTGATGCCGATGAGGATATGGGTGGTGGTGAGGAAGAGCAGAAGACTTCATCATTGATGATGATGCAGGCGTCCCTGATACCGATGAGGATATGGGTGGTGGCGAGGAAGAGTAGCAGACTTCAGTCCCCTAAAAACACATAGCAAATTATGGGGGTAGCCCTGGGGCTTCAATAGGATATGGGATGGCACTCAGGTACTCCAGGGTGAGCCCAAGGTCTCAAGAAAGTGGCTAGAGGTGCCATGCAAGCCCTAGAAGAAGGGGAAGAGAGATCTTGCAAAATTTTGGGCTCGAGATTCCATGGAAGCTTGAGGCACCTGAGAGAAAGAAGGGGGAAACCTCAATTTTGTAAAAGATAGTCATGGTTAGTCTTTTCCCCAAGTCTAGAGGGGTCTTCTTGGAAGAGGCACCCCTAAAATTGCTCTGTGAAGTAAAAACGAGCTACCATTCTTGCCCTTTTGCCTCTAGATGCGGTCAAATCTCCAATGAGCTCCCCAAGAAAGGCTGTCATAATCTTCAAGAAGGTTGACACCTTGTCCGAGTACTCCCTGTGTACCTGTGGAAACTGTGTAACTAGGATTTTCTAATTGTGAAGAACTGTAAGGAACCTAAATCTAAGGGAAGAAGAAGGATCAAGGATAAGGCTCTGATATCAACTGTAATGAAGGAGACCTAAAAGAGAGAGAGAGAAGGAAGAAGATTGTAGAAGAGAGAGAAGAAAAGAGCAAAAGAGAGAGAAAGACTAGGAGAAGAGAGAGAAAGATAGGAAAAGAGAGAGAAAGATGGGAGAGAGAGAGGGGAAGCCATGGGAGCTGAAGATGAAGGTGAGGAGACAGATTTTTATTTATCAAATGGTACCCTAATCAGGTCTTTGTACACCTTAAATAGCCCATCAGTGTAACTAGGTACTTGCATGTGCTAACCCTGTGTTAACCCAGTATAAGACCCTCTAATCCCATTCTTTACATTATACCTACTAACCGAACCATCTGCATTATGATTAACTTTGTAAACCCACTTACAGCTAATATCTTTCTTGCCCTTAAGCAAGGGTACCCAATCCCAAGTCTTATTGGCTTCCAATGCAGCCATCTCCTCATCCATTGCTACATCCCAATGAGCATGACCAATAGCATCCTCAAAACAAGTGGGCTCAATATCTTCAACTACCTTCACCATATAAGCATAATGGTGAGCTGCATAACCTTCAGAACCAAATCTTTTCATAGGGTATTTGATACCCTACGAGACTTGTGTACCACTGGATCAATTAGTGGAGTCTTTAGATTACTATGTGCTCTCTGTACACCTAGTGTCCTGATTGAAGAAATACCAAGCTCATCATCCAAACTCTCTGAATCACTAGAATCCCCATCAAGTCTCAAATGACTAGTAGATGCATCATTATCATCCAACATTTTCTTCTTTTCTTTGTCTTTACTTGCAACACTTGTAGATTCGCTTGAAGATATAAGGCTACTCCTTAGTCTCCCAGACCAAGGGGCTAACTGTAGGTATAGTACCAAATGATGTTTTTGGTCCACTAAGTCTCCTTTATTTTTTCTTTTCTTTCTACACATCGCTATCATGATCATTATCATCATCTAATACATCACCAGTAGATGTATACCAATTGCTTATCTCATCAAAATAACATCCTTGCTCACTCTGAACTCACCTATGATAAGGTTATAAGAACAATACTCTTTTTGTTCTAAAGATTATTCGATAAAAATACATTTTTCAGTCCTTGGATCAAGCTTCTTTTGCAACTCATCTGGCACATGAATATATGTAATATAGCCAAACACTTTCAAGTGTGATACATCGGGCTTTTTGCTTGTAAAGCATTCTTTCGGGGTCATCCCATGAACTGTAGTCATGGGAGTTTTGTTCATAATATAAACAATAATATGAATATTTTCAGACCAAAAATGTTTTGGCATTTGACATATTCTTTTTAGTCATCAATGCCCATGCAACTTCTGCAATATATCTATTTTTTCTTTCTACTCCCCCATTTTGTTGTGGGGTATACCTACAAGTAAACTACCTCTTTATCCCATGAGACCTCAAGAAGCCACTAAACTCATTAGAGAGGTACTATTTCCCTCCATTTGATCTCAAGCACTTAACTTTCAAGCCTGTTTTTGTTTCAACAGCTACCTTGAAAGATTTGAAGTACTCAAATACATCACTCTTTTCCTTCATCAAATATACCCATAGCTTCCTTGAGCAATCATCAATAAATGTGATAAAGTATTTGCTGCCACCAAGAGATACATTCTTTGTAGGCCCCCAAATATCTATATACCCAACATCAAGTATATTTCTACTCACATCTCTATCATCATATGAAAAGGGTTGTCTTGCCTGCTTACCAACCTAACATCCTTCACATAATTTATGAAATTTTACAACTCTAAAAGAAGCAGGCAACCCTGTAACCAATCCTTTTAACTGTGTTAATTTCAGCCTTTACACATTTTCATGTCCAATACATTTATTCCATATTTCAATATCTGCAATCACTCCTTTTCCTTTAGCATACATAGTAGCATTTATTGCAGGAATCCCTACATCTAAAGTGAACATGCAGCCAATTCTACTTTCTTTTGTGACTAACTTGCACTTATCATTAAGGTCTTCTACAAAACAACCTTTAATGCACAAAACAAACTTTTGCATTAAATCAAACCTACAACCCTTGCTCTATCATTTGGCCAACAGACACTAAATTCTTTGTGATTGATGGAACATGTAATACATATGACAAACTCTTTGTCTAGCCATCATGAAAGGACAAGAGAACCTTTTCAATGTGTGAAATTGGGTGGCATGAATTATCACACATTTGCACATAACATGGATTTTGCAAGTTCTATATCTCTCCAAACCATTCAACATGATTGGTCATATGATTAGATGCACCTGAATCCACATACCATACATCATCATGTGTCTCTTTTCCTATAACAACATTCTTCATATGTTGCATAGTAAAAAGATGCGGATTTTTGTCTTCATTCTATCATGAAGATGATACATATTTTTCTTGATGTAATTTACCACCACGGATATCATCCTTCTTAGCATAACAATGGGCTACAATATGACTTGTTTGCCACAGTAATGGCAAACAATAGCAAAATTTCTAGAACCTCTATTCTGTCATCCACCTCTTTCTCTAAAGTTTCCCCTGTTACTAAAGTTTCCATGACCTCCTAAAATGTGCATTTAACCAAATTGTTGATTTAAGTTGTTTTTCTAGTTATTACTAGTGCGTCCCATACCGTAGCCTCTCAAAGAGGATCCGCCACGTCCCCTTCCTAAACTTGAGTAAAATGATTGGACCTGTTTACCATTTCTTCCAAATGAGTCACCATGCATATTGATCTCTTTCGTAATCATATATACAAAAGTGAAAAATGATTTCCAAGTCTTTTTATTAGTAAGGCCACCTAGAGTAGATGAAACTAGATCATCATCATGAGGAATTGCATCAATCGTTGCGAAATCATTTGCAATGCTTCTCACCATCAAAACATACTCATTGACAGACATTTTTCCTTTCTTCAAGATATTCAACTTTTTCTTGAGTTGAATCTTTCATGCCTTTGTATTTACTGAAAACATGTTCTCAAAAATTGTACAAGCTACATGTGAAGTTTTTGTATTCATGATATGTCCCAGCATAGTATTACCAATGGACTGTAGATAGCCAATACATCATGTTTTTGTATTTTTCATTCCATTATTTCCATATCTTTAATTCATCTAGAGTCAGAGGGATACTCAGCGCTGGCTCCTTCTCTTCACCTAAAATGAACTCATAAAGGCCATTTCCAAGGAGGAAGTTTGTTAGCCATGGTCATGGTCTCACACTTTATGGATCATGTATTATGCCCTTAGCATGGTTGGGGACCTTAGTTATGTTAGTCTTATGTGTGAGGCAGCTTCTATTTGTCTCACAAAGTTCACTGCCTCATGAAGTGCAATTTTGGGCAGTTGCAAAAACAAGACTTGATAGGCATTTTGTGTATTCTTCTCATCAATTTGTTCATATGTGATGTGTATGCATGATGTATGATGGATTTATTTGATTATGAAGAGAATCTAGCAGTTGGCGCCATCATTGATGGTGTCTCTGTCTCATTTGTAGCATGTTTTGTGTGTTGTACTTCTCATTTTCTGATCTATAGTACTAAATATAGTATGTCTATGCTTCTATATGGTTAGTTCTAAGTTTCCATGGTTTTTGGATGTGATATCAAGTATTCACCCCACAAAGCATTCTTTGTCCTATTATGTATTCTACATAGATAGGGCATCAACACTTTGGCAATCCTGCCATTGTCATATTGAACCTTTGGTTTGAAGATTTGTAAAAAAAGACTTTGTTTTATGAAAGAAAGCTGAATTTCCTGTATGTTGTTCAAAGGGTTTTTTGCATATAGATTGCGTCATTCTTTTCCTGATCATGTATTGAAAGACCCAATAAAAAATGACTATGTTTGAGGAAATTTTTTTGAATTTTCTGCATTAAGCAAAGGTTGTTGCAAGAAGTAGTTTCTTGCATGAAGCAGTTTCTGTAGGAAGCAGAATTTTGTTGGAAGTAGTAATGCAAAATTAGAGCCAAGATAATTCAACTCTCCTTATGTTGTTCTCTATTTTTGGATGTTAAAGCATAGTGAAAACATTTTTCTTTGATGATATATACCTGAAAATCTAGTTGCTTCTTGGAGCAGTGGGTGGTAAACTGCTTGAAGCAACATGATGCAGGTTAAAGGTTTAACTTTGCATTTCTGCATACATGTCAAAGAATTACCCATACCCATCAAATGTTATTCTAACCCAAAGCAAATCCAGAGATTAAGGGAGCTATTGGTAGGACAACATCAGGGATTATTGCAAAATGACGGTGGGGAAGTAGAAGGAGTTGACACCCTGGATGAGGAGGAGTTTCCATCTTTTAGAGAAGAGGTCCAGGATATTGGTACCATTATAGCATATCATTCTCCTATCACATCCAATGAATCTCCTCCGAGTCCCATTGAAGAGGAAAATGGAATACTTAAATTAGATTATTTTTTAACTCCTCTTGATAGAGCAACAGAAAGATTGCGGCATTTAGTGTTAGAAATTATCATTTTATTGAGGAGTAGAGTAATTACAGTAAAGAAGTCTCTTATTTTTGATCCCTCTCCTCCAATAAAGAGGAAGAAGTCAAGAGCTATGTATCCTAATCCACCACTTAACCCTAAGGTCAGGGCATCTAAGTTCTAAAAGAAGATCCTGACTGTCCTGTTGCATAGTTTTAGACACACTGGGTGGCTAGTGGCTTCCATAATGTGTTTGGGGATCAAGTTAAACTACAACAATTTGTAGCAACTTTTAAAGGCAAAGCTATGGATTGGTATAGTACCTATGATGCTGGACACTTCACTACATATGATAATCTTAAGAATGCTTTATGAAGTACATTTAAAAAATATAAGACTCCTCAAGATGTTTTAAAAAAGTTGAAGCAAATCAAGCAATCGAATATGTTGGTACAAGATTATGCCCAAAAATACAAGAACCTAGTGAATAGGTTGAATCAACAGGATAGGCCTTCATTCAATTTACAGTACTCATACTTTGTTAAGGGGTTGGATAAGGGTGTTTTGGGAGCCATTACTAATGCAGAGGTGGAAAATAGTAATACCATTGATGCATTGGCTGAAGTAGCACAAAGAGTGGAAAAAGGGCTTGGTATGAGTAAATCTAAGAAGAAGAGTAATTGAGATTCTTCAAATTCTAATGCAGAAGATTTTGATTCAAATTATAGTACTGATGATGAGGATACCTCATTGGGTTCTAATAGAAACTCTGAATCAAGTGATTTGGATTATGAAAGGAGTAAAAGAAGGCAAAGACAACATAAAAAGAAACCTAAGATGGATTAGAGCTCTTCTAAGGGTAACTCAAATGGGAAAGAGAAAGAGAACAAAATAGCCTTGGAAAAAATATTGGAAAATAAAATCAAGAAGTAGCTATTGGAGATGTGAGTAATGACCACTTCTAGGAATGTGAAGCCATGTAGTGTATGTCAAAAAGTTGACCGAAGCTAGAGAATGTTGGTACAACCCAACAGTGTGGAATACAAGACTATATATAGCACCGCCAGTGGCAAATCAAATTGTACCAATAATGGTATAGTAGAGAGGATTTAGAGGCCTTGGAAGAAAAGGTCAACCATGTAAGCAATGGGGTAATGACCAGCCGCCATGACAGTGGAATAATGTTCAGCAGAGGCATCAAGGGTGTTGCTACTACTATGGTAGGGAGGGACATATGTTAGGACCTAACTGTGAATTATGGGTACGCCATAGGGCTGAAAGGGGAATGCAGACCAGAGAGTAGCAAGAAATGCAACCGGTAGGACTACCTCACAGACAACAATTGTCGGCACACATAGCAGTAGTCCTTGTAGAGTTGCCTGTAGAAGTTATGGAGAGCCAAGCAGTAAGCCATCAGCTAAATGAGCAAGGTCAAGAAGTGTTATAGAAAGAAGTGACAGGTAAGGGTGTTTTAAATGTAACTAAATATGGTTTAGACCTGCAGGTGGGCTGCAATTGCTCAAATTGCATAGTTATGGAAGATTGTCTGGATAAGATAGCAGTTTTGGCCATTACTAGGGAAAAAGCTAAGCAAAAGATTAATTGGGAAGATCAGGAAAAGGCTAGGAAAGAAGCCTCCAATGAAGTCATGAAGTTGCAGAAGAAGTAGCACTCAAAATAGCGTAAAGCTGCAGAATTGCCTCATGAAGTTCAAGATAGTCAACTACTTCATGAGGAAAATCAACAAGATATGTTTATGATGGGAATGCAATTCAGTATATGTAGCCTCAAATTTTGGACCAGTATGAGGCACTGCATGGTTCCCATGAGTTGTTTGCTGCACTAACTAAGTCTTCATTATACATCTAACTTTGGAACAAATCCTTGATTTAATTCCAATATTTAATGAAAAGCTTCTAGCTAAGATTATGTGAAATCAGGATAAAGTGTTGAAACATTATGCTATCGATATCGAACAGACCTCAAAATGTCAAGCGATGATTCCCACATAGATGGAGGTTGTATATTATAAGGTTTCGACTATTCAAGTTGAATACATGGATAGCAAGTTTGATGATGTCCTTCTAGATGGAGGTTAAGGAGTTAACATTTTTCTTGAAGAAATATATTTGGCACATAAATTTCAAGGACTTGTGGTAGCACCATTTCAGGTTAAAATGGCAGATCAAAGAAGACTTCAACAATTGGGAATATTATAGAATCAGATTATTCGGGTAGCCGGCAATGTAATATTTCCGTTTGAAATATTACTAGACTAACCTCCCGCACACCGTAAATTCGTGAAAAGATTATCTCCATTTTCGGTAGTTGATTTATGACTGTACGCGAGAAAAGGAGTACTCCGCATTGGTCAACCGGGACCGAGGAATCATGACCTCTTCACTGGCAAAACGGGACCGAGGTTTAAAAAAACCCGCATAACCATAGGTGAACTCCCTCTTGGGAGGAGGTCAAGAGGATAATGTTGGGATAAAATTGTTGCAATTTTGTTTATAATTTTTTTAAAAAAATATTTACCTTCCCCCAGCCGATGCGTGGTTGAGGGAAGGGGATGGGCTATTATGGCAATTTAAGAGGTGGAGGGGAAGAGGCCATGCGAGGGGCCACGTAGGGGGGAGGTCCTCTCTCCCCCTTGGACTATAAAAACACATTCTAAGATGTTGAAGGTGGGGGGGAAAAATGCTGCGACAGGCTGCTTGAGAGGTGAGAGGAGGAAGGCGACAAGCTGTGGAGACTACTGCGTCATGAGGAGGAAGGAGTTGCTGCTGTAGAAGAGCCCCCGCTGAGGCTCGTTAGCCGCAAATCTGCCAGCTCCGCCCTCATTATGCCACGGTTGGCTACTGCTGACGCTGCTCTTTCCTCATCCACGATTCGCCTTCGTCCTCGTCCATGTGGGTTCAGCAGCTTAGAAACTCCCTAGAAGCTTCTTAGAAGCTTCAAAGGGGGCTCTTGTAAGTCCCCCTTCCCATTGCAACTCCCATAAGTCCATATTAAACTCGGTTTCTTTAAGCCCCCTTCCTATTGGATCCACCACAAATCCATATTAGCCCCGATTTTTAAGGCCCTTTCCCATGGATTCCCCATAAAGGCCATTTTAACCCCCCGGGTTTCTTTTAAACCCTTTTCCATTGCAACACCCACAAGCCCCTAGCCCGGGCTTTGAAGAAAAGAAGGAGAAACCTATAAGCCCCTTCCACCAATCACCCACAAGCCCATTCCTAGCCTCGGAATTTTGAAGAGAAGAAGAAGAAGCTTATAAAGCTCCCTTCCCGCGAGACCCATCGTAAGAGCCTTTCCGCAAATAGGCTTCAGAGCCCACAAGCCATCCGTAAATCCATTCCTAGCCACCACCCCGGTTTCCTCCTAAGAAGCTCATAAAGCCCCTTTTTCCGCAAGCACCATTCATCTGAAGTCCCACGAATGAATTTCCTATGTACGATGGGGAAAGGCAAAGATCATAAGGCTGCATACCAAGATGAGTAAAATTTGGTGGACCGCGAAGGCAAACCACAAGCCGAAATTGTTGAGATATCGAGCTCCACTCGTGATACGCCAGAGTGACCGTTGTGTATTTATGTCACTGACTTGTCAGACGTGGTTGGTACACCGCCCATGAATAATAGCTACATGATAGCTATCCTTATCTACTCTAGTTTGTAGCTAAGTTAGTATGCCACCTTAGTTAGTTGAGTTTGGTTTGAGACCCATATATAGGGTTCTTCTATTTCTTTGTACTTGAGTTCTTTTGGCTTACACAACTAAGAAGAGGAAAACTGTTTTCAGCCTCCATCCTTGTGTGTATTCCCCCATTGTGCAAGCAAGAAAGCTTCAAGTGAGACTCCTTCCTTCTCCCACAATCTTGACATGGTATCAGAGCCTTGTTCGTGGTAAGGAGCTCAAGAAAGAAAGCCAAGCTCACGGTGTTCTGGTGAGAGGAGCAGTGTTGCTTTCATTTTCTGTTTTGGGAGCAGATCTCTGCAGGTAGCACAGCCGGAAAGTGCAGGAGTGCATTGTCTCAGGTTGAGATGCCCTTCGCGGTGAAGCAAGAGGGCAGTATATGCTGCGACCTTGTTTTTTTGATTTGAGGCCATTTCGGGGCCTATTTTGGAGGCAGAATTTTTCTGCACGCACTCAGGAAAAGGCCCAGTTTTATGCTGTGCAACCACTGTTCTACAGGTCGGTGAATAGTTACTGTAAAAATTGCATTGTATGCTTGTGCGCAGAGACATTGGGAGTTACAGAATCATCCCTGTTGCCTGTTGATGCAAAATCGTCACTAGGAAGTGACTGTGTGGTCAAATACCACTTTCGCCAGTTTTGCAGATTTTCCCTAGTGAGGGTGAAGCTGTGGTTTTTGCAGTGACAGAATTTTTGCAGTCTTCTGTAATGGGATCTGATTCTCTTTCACAGATTGTCACTGAAAAGCTTGACAAGAACAACTTCCAAGCATGGAAGTTTAGAATGACGAATTTCCTTATGGGAAAAGGATATTGGGAATTTGTTGCAGGAAATGAAGAAGAACCAGTTCTTCCTGATGTTCCCAATCAACAGCAAATGCAGGCATTCAAAACATGGCATGAGAGAGCCAGGAAAGTTATGTATTAGCTGTCTATCAGTATTTCAGACTCTATGATTGTGCATATTCAGGATGCAAGTACGCCAAAGGAGGCATGGGATACTTTGTCAAAAATATATAGCACAAATACGCAAGCCAGGAAAATGCAACTCAAGCAAGAGTTGCATAATGTGCAAAGAGAGTATGAGCATCAACGACTACCACATGAAGGTGAAGAAGATTGCAGATGCACTTGCTTCCATTGGGTCGCCAGTGGAAGATGATGATTTAGTTTCCGTGACCTTGAATGGTCTAGGAAAGGATTATGCACAGTTTCGAACATCCATTTCCGTCCGTGAAAGATTTCCTGATTTTGAGGAGTTGATTTCTCTTCTAATTTCTGAGGAGCAGAGAAATGGTGGTGCATCTTCGTCAGGAGGAACTTCAAAAGAAGCTGTCTTCTACTCAAATGCTGGAAGAGGTAGAGGCAGAGGTAGAGGAGGCCGATTTGGAGGCCGTGGTAGAAATCAGAATATGCAGCAAACTCAAGAAAACCAGTCCTATGGAGGAGGATGTGGTAACTCTAGAGGCAGGGGGAGCCAAAGAGGTCGTGGTGGATGGCAAAGAGGCCAAAATGCAAACAGTAATGTTGAATGTTACTACTGTGGTAAAATGGGTCATATGGCTAAAGACTGCTATGAAAAGTAGAATGACACCATGAATGGAAAACTGCAACAAGGGAATTATGCATCTTCTAGTAGACAGGGTGATGACAGAAATGAGCACTTGTTTATGGTGCAGCACATGAACAATTCTGTGACAAGTGCAGAAGAAAGCAATGATGTATGGTATGTTGACTCAGGTGCATCAAACCACATGACAGGTCATGCAGAATGGATGGAGGATGCAAGAAAAATGGAAAAACCAGGATTTGTGGAGACTGGTGATGATACTGCATATCCTATTGTGCAGATTGGAAAATTTCCCTTGTCTATGCAGGATGGGAAAAAGAAATACCTGTCCGATGTATTTCATGTCCCGAATATCACCAAGAATCTGGTTTCTATTAGTCAAATGGTTGAGCAGGGCTTGCAGGTCAGATTTAATCCTCATGGATGATTTGTTGAGGATATGAAAAATAATGGTCGCTTGATAGCAAAAGGAAAGAAGAAGGACAGAATGTTTACATTGGATGCAGACATGTCTGAATTGAGTGCAGCAATGTTTACACATGGGACCGGTGTAGTTGCAGATATTGATATCTGGCATAAATGCATTGGTCATGTTAATGTACAACGACTTAAATCAATGCAGGCCCAAAATATTGTTGCAGGTTTGCCAAAATTCAAGGTTGCAGAAATGCATAAGGTATGTGAAGCCTGTCAATTTGGAAAACAGGCAAGGAAACCATTTCCTAGACATGTTCAAGAGAGTAAGAAGCCATTGGAATTAATCCACTCTGATGTGTGGACAACTAAAGCTGCATCTCTTGGAGGCTGTCATTATTTTGTTAGTTTTATTGATGACTATAGCAAAAAAGTTTGGGTGTATTTTATGAAAAAGAAAAGTGAAGTTTTTGGGCATTTCAAAACTCTTAAAGCGATGGTTGAAAAAGAAACAGGCTTGCAGATAAAATGCCTAAGGTCAGATGGAGGGGGAGAGTACCTCTCAAATGAGTTTGCAAGGTTCCTGCAGGAGCATGGCATAAAGCAGCAATATTCATGCAGTCATACCCCACAACAAAATGGAATTGCAGAAAGGAAAAACAGGCATATTGGAGAGGTATCTCGTGCCATGCTCAATGAAAAAGACTTGCCAGATTTTTATTGGGCTGAAGCAGTTGCTACAGCAGTCTACATAGTGAACAGGACTCCCACTGCAGCAATACATGGAATGACTCCAGAGGAGAGGTATACTGGTAGGAAACCAGATATTTCTCATTTGAAAATTTTTGGTTGCATTGCCTATGTACATGTGCCAGATGAGTTGAGATCCAAAATGGATCCAAAAGCTGAGAAATGCATCTTTATTGGTTACTCTCTGCAGCAAAAAGGGTATAGATGCTATAACCCTTCTACTCGTAAGTTTACAGTGAGCAGAGATGTTGTTTTTGATGAGATGAGTAGCTGGTATAAACCAGTAAATGTGATTGATGATATAGATGCACAAAATGGTAATGCTGCACAAAATTCACAGCAGCAGTCACAAAATATTAGTGGACCTGGAGCGTCCTCTAGTAGTGGTTCACATTCTTCGCCATGGATAGGCAGATTGAGATCAGGAGAATCTTCTCAAAGTAATGCAGATAGTGGTATGCAGGTATCACGAAAAGGAAAAGAGAAGGTTGATCAACCCATGTTTGATGTGAATGCAGGTCACTCTTATGTGGATGGTGAATCCAGTGGCTCAGAATAGAGCATTGATGATGAGTTGGGTATTCCTTCTATTGTTACACCTGGAGTAAGGAAGACCAGGGATGTTTTGAGAGCACCTGGGAGTGAACCTACTTTGCGCAGGTCTACGAGAGCTAGGTATCCTGTGGACAGGCTGAAATATGATGGATTTACAGCCATTCACTATGCATATATGGTTAAAGTGATACAGGAACCAGAACCCACTTCTTTTGAGGAAGCCATGGGAAAAGAAAAATGGGAGAAAGCCATGAATGAAGAAATGGATGCCTTGGAAGCAAATGCTACATGGGAATTGGTACCTTTGCCTAAAGCTAAAAATGCAATTGGCTGTAAGTGGGTTTATAAGGTGAAGCACAATGTAGATGGTTCTGTGAACAGATACAAGGAAAGATTAGTAGTCAAGGGGTATGCACAAACATATCGCATTGACTATGAAGAAACATTCAGTCCGGTTGCAAGGATGGCAACCGTAAGAGCAGTCATTGCTATGGCTGCATCAAAGGGATGGTCTTTACATCAGATGGATGTAAAGAATGCCTTCTTGCATGGTGATTTGCAAGAAGAGGTCTATATGGAGCAGCCACCAGGTTATGTGCTTGCTGTTCATCCTGAGTTTGTTTGCAAGTTAAAGAAAGCCTTGTATGGCTTGAAGCAAGCACCTAGAGCATGGTCTGACAAGATAGGACATTATCTTGTCACTATTGGCTTTCAAATTTCCAAGGCAGATTTCTCACTTTATGTGAGAAAAACAGAGAAAGGTATTATGCTACTTGTCATTTATGTTGATGATTTGATTATGACAGGTGATAGTGATGAATATATCCTTCATGTGAAAATGCTTTTGAAGCAGAAGTTTGAGATGAAGGATTTGGGAGAGCTACATTATTTCTTGGGCATTGAGGTGATTAGATCACCAAGTGGGATTCAGCTCTTGCAGAGGCAGTATGGATTGGACATGCTGTCCAAATATGGGATGACAGGCTGTAAGCCTATTTCAGTTTCTTTGGAGCAGAATGTGAAGCTGAGCACAGATGCAGGTGAGCTTCTAGAAGACCCTACTATGTACAGACGCATAGTAGGAAGTTTGATTTATATGACTATTACCAGGCCAGATTTGAGCTATGCTGTTGGATTGGTAAGTCAGTTTATGCAAGCTCCAAGGAAACCACATTTGGATGCGGCTAGACGCACACTCAAGTATGTGAAGTCCACATTGCAGTATGGACTATTTTATGAGGCTGGGGTTCAGATACAGTTGCATGGATACACTGATGCTGATTGGGCTGGTAGTATCTATGATAGACGATCTGCCAGTGGATATGTGTTCTCTTTTGGGAGTGCTGCAGTCACTTGGAGCAGCAAGAAACAGCCTACAGTTGCCTTGTCGAGCACAGAGGCTGAGTACACGGGTGCAGCAATGGCTGCATGTGAGATAGCTTGGTTGCATAAGCTACTTTATGATATGCATCAGTCTACAGATGGGCCAGTTGTCATTTATTGTGACAACATGAGTAGTATACACTTGGCAAATAACCCAGTCTATCATGCTAGAACAAAGCACATTGAGGTGCATTATCACTATGTGCGAGAGAGGGTTTTACTAGGTCTTATTGATCTAGTTTATGTCAGCACAGAGGATCAGGTAGTTGACATATTCACGAAGGCATTGGGCGCAGAGAAGCTGCGTAAGTTTAGAGACCTGCTTGGTGTGCAGGAATTGGGATTGAGCTCGAGGGGGAGTGTTGAGATATCAAGCTCCACTCGTGATACGCCAGGGTGACCGTTGTGTATTTATGTCACCGACTTGTCAGACGCGGTTGGTACACCGCCCATGAATAATAGCTACATGATAGCTATCCTTATCTACTCTAGTTTGTGGCTCAGTTAGTATGCCACCTTAGTTAGTTGAGTTTGGTTTGAGACCCATATATAGGGTTCTTCTATTTCTTTGTACTTGAGTTCTTTTGGCTTACACAACTAAGAAGAGGAAAACTGTTTTCAGCCTCCATCCTTGTGTGTATTCCCCCATTGTGCAAGCAAGAAAGCTTCAAGTGAGACTCCTTCCTTCTCCCACAATCTTGACAGAAATCATGCCTACGATGGCCCTAAAAAGTCACAAGGCGCGCCAGTGGGAGGATCTTCTCCTAGTATTTACGTGGATATTTCCCGGAGTCCACAAGTCCAGGTTTTATGTATTTAGATTCCACACAAAAGTTTTGAAATAGTCACAATAACTTCATGGATTAGGAAGCACCCATGCATGTTCGAATTCACCTAGTCAAGTTAAATGCAATTGGAAAATGAATTGGCTATTTGGACAATTTACTAGGATTAGCTCAAAATATGAAAATTGGTCATTGGTACGTTCAATGGAATGAATGTAAAGAACATAAGGTGTCTATGCATTTTTAGGAACTTACCAGTAAATTTCCTTTTGTGCATTTAAAAGTGACGAGCCTAGGACAACTGTTGCCTCATTACAAGGTTGAAGTCATTGAGGTACACCTTTTACTAGGCATAGAAAGATTAATGGCATGTCACATTTTTAGATAAATCTTCTTGGTAATGATTCATTAAGGAAGTCGTTATCACCCGTAGGAAATAGCAAAGCATGGAAATAATTGTAAGGGCTACATTAAATAGGTTAACTCTAACTTCAATTGGCATGAATCTCATTTAACTACGTGTAGTTAGGAAAGGATTGCATGTTGCACATTCATCGTACGTAAGAATTTCATTCATCAAGAGATGTAGTTAGGGAAAGGTTGCATGGTTCATTAAGCATGAAATCTTAAAAAGCTTAGAAAAAGAATTATGAGCATGATTCTTGAATGCAAGTCCTAGTAGGATCAATGGAAGTTATGCGGCAATTTAACATGCGTTTTGATCTTAACAAGAAAAGTTAGGGTTATTGCGAATTTAGGGGTACGTAGAAGCAATGAATCGTGTGCTTACATAAATTGTGACAAAATGCAACTAGTTTTCCCCTTTTAGATCAAGTAAACATCTCTAGGAATGGTTCGTCCTTATCGTAAGACAAGTAAACTTGAATACCTAAATCACTTAAACCGCAAAGTATTCGCATAGGATGGTTCAATCAATACAATAAATACTCCAAGTGATAACTAGGGTTTAGCACATTAAGGACTTGACCTAGTTTCGCACTTGTTGCCAAGTCGAAACCCTCATACCCAAAGTTCCTACCCACATTCACGGAATGTAGGGACAATTGGACGGGCTTGCAAGAAACGATCTAGGGTTTCTACCCTAAGGATCACTCGTTCAAATGATGAAACTCGAATTGAGTTGGAACCCCTAGGACCAAACGTTGTCGGTCTAGTGTAATTAGGAATGGGTTGGGTAAGAAGACACCCTAAACCCTGCTTCTCATCTGGAGATAATTCTGTGACCAGAAAACGCCGTTCAATGGATGAAATGATCCCATGGAATATATGCGACACTTATGCAATAAGTTGCAACGTCGCATAGACTTGTGGTTTGTTCACAAGAGAGTTTTGCCATTTCTTGGAATGAGGTTGGCAAGTTCTTGCGCAAGTTTAACTTGCAAGAGGATGAGTAGTCATCCTGTTACATCACCTTTCTTGGGGAAAAATTGCCAAGTAAAGGGAAGTTAGGTATTTGCTTGGAAGCAAATGATCATTCAATAAATTAAAGCGACATGGTCGCCAGGACTTACTGTTAATAAGACCTAAGGTATTGGTCAAGTTGGGTTAACAGGGTATGGCCCTAACCCAAGGACAAAAGGGTGAACAAACAAACCCTTGGGGATCTTGCCAAGTCGCAATTGATCCCAGATCGAATGCTGGATGCATTCGGAGAGAAGGATTCACTCCTTAACAGTTGGCCAAATAAACGACCACTAGAATTGATTGTGCTTGTAACAGTTTAGAAAGCACTGTTTGCATTGTTTGCTCAAAGAACTAAAGGATGAAAAGATATCTAATGCTTCAGGTTAAAGGCCTGAAGGGAGAGGCAGCTTCAGTTACCCCCGACTGCCTGCCTGACCCTAACCAAGGGGGTTGTTGACTGCGCCGGGAACGTGGATCGAACCCGCCGCGAGAGGTCTCTCCGTTAAGCTCTACTTGGAGCAGGAGGACGCTTGGGTGCCAGGGGGGGCTCTGGCCGTAAATCCCTCGCCTTCCGGGTCCTGCACAAGAGGCTAACGTGACTCGGGATTGGATCTCGAGGCCCGCATACTAGTCTACGGGCGGAAGCTTGGATTAGTGATCCCTGGCGGATTACTGGATAGCCTTCGGGCAGATTCTGGACAAGCTTACGGGTGGAACTCCTTGTATTTCAAAGATAAAATGATGAAATGTTAAAAGAACTTGCTTGATGATGTTTTTCTATGTCACGTGATAAGATTACATGAAGGAACCAGTGCTTAACAAGGTTAATTAAAGAAGCTGGTTGTTATATGTCAAATTAATGTGTTAGATAATTACATAACTAAAACAAACCGAGGAAAGTGTGGAGGATGGGCCATGGGTCCGTCCTACGGTTGGGTGGTCCCGGTTAGCCGGGAACTTTTCTCAAAAATCTCGAAGAACAGCGGAATGGTCATCATCATCAAAAAGAATAACGAGAAGGATGACCTAGAGTTACGCCTTACCCGATTTTATGCTGTTTTAGGGGAACGGAATGGGACTATGCCTTATGGCAGAGAGGTCGAGCTTTGCATCCCTCTCGTTTCCCATTCTCCTTGAACCAAGTGCAGCGTGAATCCACTTCGGACCTGGCGTTTCTGCGTAAAGTAGTTCGCTCGGGTCTAACGCTAGTTGCTGTTAGCTAATGATCCATTAGGAAAACCCTAATTCGGGTCGATCCTAAGTGGGAACGGCCAGGATACTTCTGCTACGTGGCAGGCGCAGGAAGAACTAGATCGCAACAAAACCCATAACATTCCATGGGAGTTCCGGGCGGAGCTTTCTAGACATCCTTTCCGATGGACTGCTAAGACGTGTCCCGGATGATACTAGGGGACATGTTACAGGCAAGGTCAACTTTGTTGTTCTCTACATGGAAGTTGTAGGGGATTCAAATAATATGCTATTGGGGAGATCTTGGTTTATATTAGCCAAGTTGAAGCAGGATTGGGGTTCAGATACAACAATCATTCCTCATGGAAATAAGGAGGCCAAGTTGTCTACAATTAATCAAGTGGATTTAAAGCAATTTGAATTTTCAGACTCTTAAACTTGTTAATGTGCATGGTCATAGAAGAACTATCATTTACATCTAGCTTATAGAACTGCATGAGTAATTTCACTTTTGAGTTTTTTGCTTGAATTCCAAAGATTCTCTCAAGTTCATCCCATTGTCGCAGCGCGTAGGGTTGAAGGTCACCACAGGGGTTTGGCAAGAGAAGAATGTATGGGGATTCAAGAGCTTTGACTTTGAAGATGGTAGAGATAAGAGAAGGGTTGAAGGTTTCAAGCTGAGTTCTTGAAGATTCAATGGCTCCAAAAGGGGGGTTAAATACCAGGACACCTGGCCAGAATCCTACCAGATCACTCCCTCTTCATCTCCAACTTTCGAAGTGCTGTTCATTGCCTGAAAACAGCGATCGCGCGTCGCCCGATTTCGCTAATCTCTTTTTTTACACATAATCCTCTCAAATTGGCTGAAAGCTAAATGCTTTCTTTTACATGTCCTTCTAATCTAGAAGCTATCTATAGTTTTATGGATTTTTACAAGAGATAATATGTAGAATATCAAAAATTGACTAAAAACTTGTCCAAAAAAATCTAATATTTTGAACCATGGACACTAATACTAATGCCTAAAGTGGCATTGCCTCTCTAAATCTAAAAGAAAGCCACACTCTAGAATTTTTTTTTACACGGTGTGCGTGTAGCGGCACGACATCCACCCCCTCCTAACCTGCACATCTTCTGACATGTGCCAAAGTCTTACGGATTTGCAGTGTCAGAAGAAGTATCTTCTGCCATGTCAATGTCTTCATCTTCTGCCTCTTCTTCTTCCTCTATGTCTTTATGCTCTTGAATAATATTCAAGTCTTCTAGCTCATATGTTGAACTTTTTCTTTGTTTGAAGAGCTTGATTCTTTTTCCAGTTATGGGTATCTTCATGCTTGTTCCATCCAATTCAGCCAATGAATATGTTGCATTGTCATGAACGACCTTTACCACATATGGGCCAAAGCAACGCTTTACCATCTTCCTAGAAGCAATGTATTGATTGTCTAGGTTACTATCATAGACAAGCACCCAGTCATTTTCTTGAATTGCTCTTGGCCGAAGTCGATGTTGCTTATCAAATCTTCTTTTGTTCTTTAGTCTTGCTATCTTTAGCTTCTCAATAGCTGCTTGAACATCTTCAAGCCTTCTTTGTAGTTGCCATATGTGCAAAGTCAGCAACTCTTCTCTACGGATGCTTTCCTCCCAAGGTAGAACACTCCATGTGAAAATAGATTCTTCAATTGGCATAATTGGTTGTTCTCCATGCATAAGTTTAGCTGGCATATATCCAATCACTGAACTTGAGTAGTCCGGTCAGCCCATAATGCAAAAGGTAGCATTTTAGGCCATTCTTTGATCTTTCCTCTACAAGACTTTGCTGGAGCTTTGAGAATAGGTTGATGACCTCTCTCACACTTTCCATTGCCTTCAGGGTTGTAGGATGATGTTAAAGCCAACTTAATACCCAATTGAGCAAAGAAGTTGCGTGCCTCATTAGCATCCAACTCTCCTCTATCTGCAGTTACTTTACCCACACAACCATATCTACAAAAACACTTCTTCAAGCAAAAAACGACAAACAGCTTGAGTGGATTTGGTTGTTAAGGCTTTGCCTTCAACTTGATTGGTTAGATCCTCTCTTGCAAGCACTAAATACCGCATATTCCATATTCCTGTAGGCATGGTTATAAGATCAATAACCCATCTATAATGTATAGAAAAAGGATAAGTTTGTTGTAACCCATATCGATGCTTGACTATAGAATACATTTGACACACATAACAGGTTTCAACAAAATGTGCTATGCCCTGATACATGTTTTGACACCAAAATTTTTCGTCTCTATGGCCAGCCCACAGGCTTTCATGAAATTCCTTCATTACCTGTTGTTGCAATCTTTTGTTACCTAAAACTTGGACAAGCGCTCCTTTCTTCTTCTTTGAGTGCTTCCATAGATGTCCTTCTTTAAGAAAAAAGCCATAAGCTTTCCTCTTGATACGTTTATACTTCTCACCAGACCAAGAAACCTTCTTCTTCATTGTGCTCAACTATTGGCCGATCTTTAGCCAAATCTTCTTCATAATCTTCTTCAAGGAAATGAACTAGAACTTGAGCAATGCAATGAGCTTGCTGGCTTCTAGTTGACCATCCTGTTGTTTTGAGCTTTGGACTAGTATATGCAATAACTGAAAATGTATTTTCAGTAGCCATGGAATGAGATTCAGCAAGTATAGATTCTTCAGCTTCATCTTCTTCCATCAGCTCTTCTTCATTGTCATATCTTACACGTGATAGCATGTTAGCAACTAGATTTGCCTTCCCTGAAATATGCTTTAATTCGGGGTTGAGAGACTTAATATATGCAATCCATCTTAGCATAGCAATGTCGGGTGTAGAGCAGTTGGCAATCATGCCCAAGAGTGGAAGACAATCAGTTTCTACCACTACAGAAGCACCTATAAAGTATTCACGATCACACTTTAATGCTCTTAAAACTCCCCACAATTCCCTTTTTACTTGTGCATACCTTCTCTGACCTTCATTGAGAACTTTTGCTCCAAAAGGAATTGCATACCTGTTACCTTCAAGATCCTCTTGGCCAATAGCCCATCCTATCCCAATGGGACTTGTATCCACAGTAAGGATGATGGGTTGACCATTTGAATAGCCAGCCCTTCTGAGAGTGGGGGCTGAAATTAATAGCTTCTTTAATTTATGCATAGTGAGAGTATGCTCTTTATTCCAAGAGAATCTTTGGCATTTTCTTAATAATTGATAAAGATTTTTGGCTACATGAGCAAAATGTGGTATCCATATGAGATAGAATACACATGCGCCAAGAAATCTTCTCACATGTGAAACATTTGTGCATTTTTCTTGCATTCTGGTAATGGCATCTATCTTGTTTGGAGAAGGTTTGCGTCCATAGGGGGCACATAGATGACCGACCAATAGGACTTCTTCTACTCCAAAAATCAACTTAGCTCTCGAAATGGTAAGATGTACCTCTTCTAGCCTTGTCAAAATCCTGCCACAATCATGAATATGGTTAACTACAAATGTCCTGCAAACATCTTTGTTAAGCTCCTCATTCTTTTCATTGACTTCACATCCCTTGATAGGTACATCATCAAGAAATGGAAGAGTAAGTTGTAGAATAAAGTCCCTTAAGACTTTGTGCATGGCATTCATCATATGGGCTACAGAGTTTGTTGCACCTTGTGGTAGAGTGCACATGCGGACCAATCCAAGAGGTGTCTTCATTGTGGTAATGTCTCGGCTTTCTAATGAAAGCTGAAATTGGTCATATCTTGAATATAGGTCACCCATAGAATAAATTGCTCTACTTGCAAAAGCTTCAGCAAACTAGTCAACAATTGGACCCCAACCGACATTTCGGATTGTGACACGATTGATAGGCTATAGATCTTGAATGAATCGTAAAGATCCATTTTTCTTAGGCACAATAAACCATCGGTTTGAATAAGGTGCTGAAGAAGGTTCTACAATCTTCATTCTGATATTCTCATTTAGAAGTTCTAATAATTTGGGCAGATGTGCCCTTGGAACGGGAATGGGCTTGAGGTTCCAAGGCACATGTGGGACCGTAAAAATGACCATAGGAGCCATAATATTTGGATCCACAGAGCCTATTTCAATTGGTTGAAATGCAAAAGCTTTTCCATGCTTCATTAGCATTTGCATAAAAGAGTGTTTTTCATTTGGCGAAAGGAAATAATTTTCACCTATTTTGAGCTCTTTTATACTTTCAGATGTGAATTTGTGACCAATGTTGGAAAGATCACAAAGACTTGGCTGATTTGCTACCCTATCAACACCGAGCCCTTCACTTTCAGGAGGCAGTGGGACTGCCACAGGTTTGACTTTCTTATCCACTGTCTTGTATTTTGTCTCCACTTTTGCTTCAGCCTTGTTGAGTAAACCATTGTCTTCTTGTTCAACAAATTCTTGAATTGTTTGATAAAAATCCAATGTACATACTTCAATGGGCTGATTTTCTGCCTGATTTTCTGCATGAGCAGCTGCATATATTTCAACCAATGTGTTAGTAGTAATTAGTCCAAAAAAAAAACCCAAAATATCTTCATTTTCAGTCATCATGTCATAAGTTTTCAGCTCCCTTTTTACATGACATAAATATTTTCTTTCCGCCTTAGTCATGGCCAGAAGAGACTTATAACAGCCCATACTATTGGATGTACATACATATAAATTTGCTAGAGATAGAGTTTCTATTGCATGAGGAGGTTCAATCTTTTTACATGACGCACTACCATAGCCTCCCTTTATAGTAGTGCAGCTTGAAAACCCTTGAATTCTTGGGCGTTAGGAGGCATAGGATAATCACGCAGTCGATCTCTGTTTCGATGATGGTTAACACACACAGTAAGAAACTGGATAGCTCGCTCAGTATCCTTACTTCGGATTCAAGCATAGAAAGAACCATCATCAAGAGCTTTTGTTTCCAAGCAGGCTTCAGAAATGTAAGGTTGCCCAAGAATGATAGGGTAACTAGAAGAGTCTTGAATAAAAAAGTGAAAATTGTCTTTTATGTCTCTAATAGTTACCTACACATTAGGACATGCAGCATATAATTCTCCAGAAGAGTTGTTTGCAGCTCTCATTTGCCAACCTGGATCAACATCTATGGGCCATCTGCCACTTTCATAGAGACTCCTTGCCATGACGTTTATCTCTGAGCCATGGTCGAAGAGTGCAATAGAGGGTGTTTCTTTTTCTCCAATTTTGACAATTGTCTCTGTTTTTTATGCTCTTGCCCAATGCGTACGGGAGTAGTGATGCTTAGAATGAGCCGAGCCTCTTCTTCCTCATGCATGTGCTGTAGACGACCTTCTTTTTGAGAGGTGAGCTGCCCAACTGGCTTGGACCAGCCGACCATTACATTTTCAGCTTTCACTTCTTTAATTTTTTCATTCATGTTTTCTTTATCCTCAGCTTCAATTGTTGCAATTAATTCTTTAATTGCTTCAAGTTGAATTCCTTATGAAGTCAGCTTCTCTTCATCCTACACAAAAACTCAAAGAACTTGCAAAAAAGCATGCACTGTTTCTTCATCACCAACATATTGTATTTTCCTTTTGATTACATTAATAATTACATCATGGAATTCACGTTTGGCAATTCCAAGAATTTCACCTAAGGTGAATTCAATTTTGCTTCCTAGAATTCGTTCTTCTAGAACTTGTTTGAGATCGGTTGCAGATTTTATGTCAGACTGCAATTTGTAGCCTAGCTGCTTGCCTTTCTTCTTTTCTTTGGTCTTCTTTGTTTGTGGCGCATTTTCCATCTCTTGATCTGGGGTTATATTTTCAGCAAGTTTTGGTTATTTAGGTGTTCTTCTAGCTACCAGTTTTGGAGGGCCAGAAGAGGAAGGCCCTGGTTCATCTTCTCTTCTTCTCTTTTCTTCAATCAAGACTTCTTTATGATTGATGCCAACCAAATGTGCAAAGGTGGAAAAAGAATCTACCGGTTCTTTCCAACCAGTTATTCCTCGAATATACTGACTGGCGTTAGCCAAATCTTCTTTGGTTGCTTTACCATGTTCCATTTGATCTAGTGCCTGCATCCATACTTTAGATTGCACATTAGCTTTACATGCTTTCTCACTTGATTTAATTGGCTCAATTTGCAGCCCATAGGTAGTTACATCAATTGCTACATAGGCATTCTTTATAGCTAAATCTTCTAATCTTTTCTTCATTCCATCATTGCCAAAATTTGGCTCCAGTGGAAGACCAGTTTCAGCCACATGATTTTTTCTGTCTTTCCAAAAGACAAGCTTCTGTGCTTCAGCCTCATGGAAGGCAGAACACTCCCTCTTGTCATGTTGTTGGCTGTCACACCAAATACAACGCCTCTTAAAGCCTTCTCTCATGGGTCTTTGAGTTGGTGCTCGTCCTCGCTCTTAGACTTTGACATCCAGCTTCTTTACTTTGGAACTAATTTCTGTAAGATTCAGATAAAGGTCATGCATGCTTTTAATGAGTTCATCCATTACATCATTTTTAGAAGGAAGAGAAGAAGAAAGAGTTGGTTGATTAGTCAAAGGAATAGGGTATTTTGAAGGTAGAACAAGATCCATCAATGAAGTTGTTGAAGTTGAAGTAGATCCCAATCTTAGTCGCATCTGCTCTCTTCGAGCAATCATGTTAGCTGCATCAGCAACATCTGTCCATGCAGTCTTGACTCCTGATTTGGAGGTAGCATCTTTTAGGCAATCAGCAAGCTTCTCTTGTAGAATGGGATCTGCAGCCTTAAGGAATAATTCAATCTTTTGACCTTTCATACTTTGTTGGTCTTCAACATCAAGTTGTCCAAATTTACTTTCAAACTCATGGTATAGAGCTGTTGCAGCTAAACCTTTGTTGGGTTTTTCAACCCATTCAGTGAAACTTTTCTTCGTCATTAGGCCAGAGTCTTCTAAGAAGAATTATTCGTAGGGATTTTTTGAATGCAGCCCAATCCACATCTTGTTGAAAAAGACCATGGATTCTTTCTTGAAGACCATACTTGGCTAGTCTAGCAAAATAATGGCTCCATGCATGTTGTTGTACACCAAAGAATAGCATTTTTTCAACATATAAGTGAATAAATATAGAGACATTTTGACCATTAAATTGTTTTAATTCACACCAAACTTCCTCTAGGGCCTTCAATAGTTGTGAAATCAATCTTCTCTTCATCTTGCCTTTGTTATTGTTGTTGTAACATTTGGATTTTTTGTTGCTGAGTCTGCTGCAGTATGCACACTAATTGTTGTATAGTATCTCCTGAAGAATCCCCCATCTTGGAGTTCTCTTATACCGACCTTCACGTCGGGTTCACCAATGTTGCAGTGCGTAGGGTTGAAGGTCACCACAACGGTTTGGCAATAGAAGAATGTATGGGGGTTCAAGAGCTTTGACTTTGAAGATGGTAGAGATAAGAGAAGGGTTGAAGGTTTCAAGCCGAGTTCTTGAAGATAAGAGATAGCAGGGTGTAGGTAGATTCAAGGAGAGGAGTAGACGGAAGAGAAGGGGTTCAAAGAGATTGAAGATGTAGAAGAATACTCCCAAAAAGAATTATAAAATATAGAAGAATACTAACATAGATGAAGCCTGTCAGTTTTTTTCAGTATTATGAGAAAATATAACTCTAATAGATAAAAACGTGTACAAAATAATACCTTCCTCAATGCTTCTCAGATTGCCAATCTGATCCTTCCAATGGCTCCGAAAGGGGGGTTAAATACTAGGACACCTGCCCAGAATCCTGCTAGATCAATCCTTCTTCATCTTCCACTTTTAGAGTGCTGTTCACTGCCTAAAAACAGCGATCGCGCATCACGCGATTTTGCTAATCTCTTTTTTTACAAAAAATACTCTCAAATTGGCTGAAAGCTACATGGATTTTTTTACATGTCCTTCTAATCTAGAAGTTATCTATAGTTTTATGGATTTTTACAGGAGATAATATCTAGAATAACAAAATTTAACTAAAAACTTGTCCAAAAAAATCTAATATTTTGAACCATGGAGACTAATACTAATGCCTAAAGTGGCATTGGCTCTCTAGATCTAAAAGAAAGCCACACTCTAGATTTTTTTTTAACACGGTGTGTGCATAGCGGCATAACACCGTGCCTTTTTTACATCTTTGATGCCGAAGATATGGTGTAATACATCATCAAATAGTCCCCAGGTAATGATGCTTAGAGCTTTGTTGTTCATCTTTTTCCACTCTTTTGTCTTAAATTGGACTTCTTCAATGAACATGTCCTCATCGTCTTCACTCTTGACATTTGCATCTCCTGTATCATCCTCGAATAGATCCCAAAGGTCTTTCTTCATGAGATGGTACATTGTCTTTTCTTTCCAGGCATGAAAGCCTTCACTATTGAATTTGGCTATTTGCTCAAGTTCAATATTTTTGAAGGAGGTATTACCGTGAGCATACTCAAGAAGTGTCTATTCGATTACAATGAGAGTGAGGCTTACAAGCACTACAAGGAAACTAGGCCATAGGAACGCCGATTAGCGACGCAAAATAGCGGCGTCCCTATTTGCGTCGCTATTAGCGTCGCATTATAGCGACGCACAACAAAGAAAAAAAAGCGGGCCGAAACCCGAGCGTGTTTCATTTCGTGCATTCGTGAAAGTTTTCAAGAGGGAGAGCAAGAGAGAGAGAGCGACCGTTTTGCATAGAGGGGGACAGAGGGAGAGGAAGAAGGCTTGTCACTACTGCCCCCGCCGCCGTCATTCGCAATGGAGAGGAGGAGCTGCCATCGCGAAGAGGAGCTGCCAAACCCTCCTTCAAATCTTTACGGTGAGTCTATTCTCTCTCTCTATTACTTGTTTAGGGTTTAATTTGTGTATATTGAGAGAGCGAGAGGAAATGAGAGAGAAAGAGAGGGAGAGGGAGAGGGAGGGGGAGGAAATGAGAGAGGGAGAGGGAGGGAGAGTGCATTCTCTCTCTCTTTTACTTTTTTTAATATAAATTGTGTATATTGAGAGAGGGAGAGGAAATGAGAGAGAAAGAGAGGGAGAGGAAGAGGGAGAGGGAGGAAATGGGAGAGGGAGGGGGAGGGAGAGAGAGAGAGAGAAAGAGAAAGAGAAAGAGAGGGAGAGGGAGAGGGAGAGGGAGAGGGAGGGAGAGGGAGAGGGAGGGAGGGAGAGAGAGAGAAAGAGAGGGAGAGGGAGAGGAAGGAAATGGAAGAGGGAGGGGGATGAAATGAGAGAACGAGAGGGAGGGAGAGTGCATTCTCTTTCTCTTTTATTTATTTTTGTATAATTTGTGTATATTGAGAGAGGGAGAGGAGACGAGAGAGAAGGGGAGGGAGGAAATGAGAGAGGGAGAGGGAGGAAGAGAGAGAGAAAGAGAGGGAAAGAGAGGGGGAGGCAGAAAATGGGAGAGGGAGGGGGAGGAAATGAGAGAGGAAGAGGGAGGGAGAGAGAGAGAAAGTGAGGGAGAGGGGGAGGGAGAGGAAGTGGGAAAGGAAGAGGGAGGGAGAGAAAAAGTGAGGGAGAGGGAGAGGGAGGGAGAGGAAATGAGAGAGGGAGAGAGAAAGGGAGAGGGAGGAAATGAGAGAGCGAGAGGGAGGGAGAGAGAGAGAAAGAGGGGGAGAGGGAGAGGGGGAGGAAATGGGAAAGGAAGAGGGAGGGAGAGAGAAAGAGAGGGGAGGGAGAGGGAGAGGGAGGGAGAGGAAATGAGAGAGGGAGAGGGAGACATTAAGCATAATAGGGAAATGAGAGAGGGAGAGGGAGAGAGAGAGAGAGGGAGACATTAAACATAATAGGAAAATGAGAGAGGGAGAGCAAATGAGAGAGGGGGAGGGAGAGGAAAAGGGGGGAGACGAAAACATAATAGGGAAATGAGACAGGGAGAGGGAGGGAGAAGAATTGAGAGAGGAAGAGAGCAAAAGGAAATGAGAGAGGGAGAGGAGAGAGAATGAGAGGAGAGAGAGAGGAGAGAGAAAACGAGAGAAAATATGTTAAACATAATAGGAAAAGAGAGAAAGAGAGGGTATGGGTGAGGGTGAGGGTGAGGGAGGGAGAGGAAATGAGAGAGGGAGAGGAAGAGAGAAAAGGAAATGAGAGAGACAGAGGAGAGAGAAAAAGAGAGAAAAATCATTAAACCTAATGGCGAAAGAGAGAAAGAGAGGGTCACGATGAGGGAGGGAGAGGAAATGAGAGAGGGAAAGAAAGAGAGAAAAGGAAATGAGAGAGGGAGAGGAGAGAGAAAAAAATGAAAAAGGGAGAGGAGAGATAAAAAGAGAAAAAAATCATTAAACCTAATAGAGAAAGAGGGAAAGAGAGGGTGAGGGTGAGATAGGGAGAGAAAATGAGAGAGGGAAAAGAGAGAGAAAAAGAGACAAAAAAAATTAAACCTAATAGGGAAAGAGAGAAAGAGAGGGTCAGGGTGAGGGAGGGGGAGGAAATGAGAGAGGGAGAGAACGAGAGAAAAGTAGATAGGACCTTACAATAAGCTCATCCTAGGCTCATAGGGGTTAGGCCGATCCTCAACAAACCTAAGGGATATATGGCTAGAGAGCCCTAGTATACTTGTGCCTCCTAGCATAATGTTCTTCTTGCAAAGAGACCTCTCATACATGGGGCTTGTCCTAGCCTCCACCACGCAAATATACAATGAAGGCAATCAGCCTATCAGTATGAAAAGCATTCATTTTTCATAATGTAATCCCAAAAATAACTTTGGATATTCCATAAAAATCAATCTCTTTTTAAAAAGACAAATACAGAAAACTAAAACAGTATCATTCATATGCTTCGCAAAACTAGAACAACATCACCACAAGATCTCTTAGGAAACTCATCTTCAACTATCAATTTTAATGAATAAATATAATATAAAATCATTTGCAAGGAAGGACAGTCTTTTATCATTAACCCTCTTTCTTCCTTAGAATTTTCTTAAGAACAAATTTGTGCTCTAATAAGCATATATTTGAGCATAATAACTATTTTAAGGTTTATTCCATGAGTAGTAGTATTATATATGCAACCATCAAGCTCGAGATCATGCTTTGGTATTTGTGGAGATCCCAATCTCATGCCCTCATTGAGATTGTAGTGTGCAGTAGTGTGGAGAGAAGATGGGTGAGTTGTAAATGGTAAAGGAGAATTCTACTAATGATGGAGAGAAGATGAGGTGAATCACCAATCCTATTCTTAGTGAATGCAACCTACCCATAGTCATGGTCATCGTGGTCGTGGTCGTGGTCATGGTCGTAGTCGTGGTCGTGGTCGTAGTCATGGTCCTGGTTGTCGTAGTCGTAGTCGTAGTCATAGTCATAGTCGTAGTCATAGTCATAGTCCTAGTCGTGGTTGTGATTGTAGTCATGGTCGTGGTTTTCATAGTCGTGGTCGTGGTCATGGTCCTAGTCATGGTTATGGTCATAGTCATGGTCGTGGTTGTCGTAGTCGTAGTCGTAGTCATAGTCATAGTCGTAGTCGTGGTCATGGTCATGGTCACGGTCGTAGTCATAGTCCTAGTCGTGGTCATGGTCGTAGTCGTAGTCATGGTCATGGTGGTCATGGTCGTGGTCGTGGTTGTGGTCATGGGTCGTGGTTGTGGTCGTCATAGTCCTAGTCATGGTGGTGCTCGTGGCCGTAGTCATAGTCGTGGTGGTGGTGGTGGTAGTGGTAGTGGTGGTGGTGATGGTGGTGGTTGTAGTCGTAGTCGTGGTCGTGGTCGTGGTCGTAGTTGTCGTGGTTGTGGTCCTGGTCGTGGTCGTGGTGTTGAGATTCAGCAATCACACTCACTAAACAGCCTCTTTGTATGGAGCTTGAGGGCCAAGGACATGTAGGCTTACCTATCCCGTATGCATAGTGGTGCCTATTGCAGTTTCCTGCTTTCCTATAAAGCATTGTACTTGCTTCCTTTTCTTAATGCAATGATAGTACTCTTTTCTTTTCAGTGAAGTGTCAGTGTCATTTTCCACATACACAAGATTGTGTTTATGAGTCCAAGTCTCAATCTTCGAACCTAATTCACTTGTGTAACAAACAGTGTCTTTGTCTTCTCCATCATGAGTCCACACTTCTCTTTCCATCCACCATAACTCACTGCCATGTCCTAGATCCCGTATCTTTAACATGGTATCAGAGCGAAGTCGGGTATGGCCTAGCTCATTTCACTCCTCTCTCAGCTCCTTTTCACTCAAGTCAGCTCAAGTCCAGCTCAGTCCTAGCTAATGAGCTCATTTCTGAATTCTATCTCCACTTGACCTGTGGCAGCCATAGCCAAACCTGCACCCTGCCTCAGTGGAGCTTCTTGATCTCCCTCCACAGGCAATATTTCAACACACCTTATTTTGGAGAGTTTTGAAAATGATCAACTACAACTCCTGCAATCTGAAAAAAACCAGGCCTCTGTGTTAGAAACCCTAATTCCAACATAGCCAAAATCTCCCAAGCTCTTTTTTTTCTCTCATTTTCTCACTCCTGACACTTTACCAACTAAAGCCCACTCTAATCCACTGTCCCAGCACCAAATCAAGGAGGAGAAGGACCTGAGAAGATTGAAGAACGACCGAATGATTCGGAACAAGAAGAATCAAGCTCAACATCAACACAGACATAGTATGTTTTCACACTGTCATTACTTGTGTCTCTTGACACATTGTAATCTGCTCTTCTACTAATAAAATCTCAGAATTTTGGAGTTGATTTGCTGCTGATATTGCAACCTCAACATGGGAAAAGACTCTCCAAATGGTCGATTCAAAGGAGTCGGGTTTCACACTTGGCAAACCTGCATCAAGCTCATTCTGATAAAGAAGGGTCTTTGGGCCATCACAAATGGCAAAGAGAAGAAACCTCGAGATGCGGATCTTGCAGTTACTTGGCAGAACAATGATGACAAGGCACAAGCCATCATCAAACTGGAATTGGATGACAGCTACATCCATCATGTGGATGCCTGTGACACATCCCATGACACTTGGGATAAATTGGATACCTTATTTGGTGCATAGTCAAAGTTGTCTAAGTATGGTCTATTAATTGAAATTTTCCGACTTGATATGAAGCCTCATACATCCCTGGTATCCCATCTGAACTACATGGAAAGCCTGCTTACTCAACTTGCAGGGATAAAGCTAAAAATGGATGAAGATGTTTGCATTGGTGTCTTGTTAAAAAGTCTACCTCCTGCTTATGATAATGTATCAACCACTCTAACCAATATGCCTGATCCTCAACTTGTTGACATTAAAGTCTCTCTGCTAGAGGAAGAAAAGAAACTTAAAAGCAAAGAAGAGCCTAGCACTTCAAAGGATGAACAAATGTTATATGTAAACAACAGATACAAAGGTAAAAAGGAACCGCTCTTCTGTGACTTCTGCAAAAGGACCGGACACACTGAGAAGTTCTGTCATGCTAGAAAGAGGTCCCAAAAGGCCTATCTTGCAGCTGTGAAAGAAGAAGAAGACCATGGACCAAAAGATGAAGAAGAAGATGAAGATGAAGACCACCAGGATCGGAAGGACAAGACTCATCAGTCCTTCTACTCTCATTACTCTGATAGACTGTTTTAAAAGCCTTGTATTTCCTTGCCCTAATGCTTCTTACCGTAAGTTTTGTAAACTCCTCATGTAACTTGGCATTACAGTCCCTGTTACAGCCTCTGGATGTCCATCATGTTTTGGTGCCCACACTTAGCCTTTTCTGCGACAGCCTCTGGTGTCTACCATGTTTGTGGTGTGCCCACACTTTGCAGGTGGTTCTCATTACAGCCTCTACACACTTTGTACCTTTCTAGTTGTGATTGAGGAGGGGTGTTGAGATTTAGCAATCACACTCACTAAACATCCTCTTTGTATGGAGCTTGAGGGCCAAGGACATGCAGGCTTACCTATCCCATATGCACAGTGGTGCCCACTGCAGTTTCCTACTTTCCTATAAAGCATTGTACTTGCTTCCTTTTCTTAATGCAATGATAGTACTCTTTTCTTTTCAGTGAAGTGTCAGTGTCATTGTCCACATACACAAGATTGTGTTTTTGTCCAAGTCTCAATCTTGGAACCTAATTAAATTGTGTAACAAACAGTGTCTTTGTCTTCTCCATCATGAGTCCACACTTCTCTTTCCATCCACCATAACTCACTACCATGTCCTAGATCCCATATCTTTAACACGTGGTCATGGTCGTAGTCGTAGTGGTAGTAGTAGTCGTAGTCATAGTCGTGGTCATGGTCGTCGTGGTTGTGGTGGTTGTGGTCGTGGTCATGGTCATGGTCGTAGTCGTAGTTGTGGTCGTGGTCATGGTCGTAGTCGTAATGTAGAAAAATAGAGAGAGATGGAAGGAGAGTGTAACGAGTCCACTAGTATCATCCAGGACACGTCTTAGCAGTCCATCGGAAAGGATGTCTAGGAAGCTCCGCCCAGCACTCCCAGGGAATGTTATGGGATTTGCGATCTAGGGCTTTCCGCGTCTACCACGTAGCAGAAGTATTCTGGCCATTCCCACTTAGGATCGACTTGGATTAGGGTTTTCTCGATTCGTCATTTCCTAACGGCAACTAACGTCAAACCCAAGCGAACTACTTTACGCAGAAACACCAGGTCCGAAGAGGATTCACACTACACTTGGTTCAAGGAAAATGGAAAATGAGAGGGATGCAAAGCTCAACCTCTCTACCATAAGGCATAGTCCCATTTCATTCCCCTAAAACAATGTAAATCGGGTTAAGACATAACTCTAGATCAACGCTTTTGTTGTTCTGTCCTTTGACGATCATCCCGCTATTCTTCGTGATTTGAGAAAAGTTCCCGGCCAACCGGGACCACCCATCCGTAGGACGGACCCATGGCCCATCCTCCGCACTTTCCTCAAGTTGTTTTAGTTATGTAATTAACTAACACATTAGCTGGACATGTAACAATCAGCTTTTTTAATTAACAAGTTAAGCATTGGTTCCTTCACGTAATCTTATCACTTGACATAGAAAAACAATATCAGACAAGTTCTTTATTAACAAGTCATCATATTTATCTTTGAAATACAAAGAGTTCCGCCCGTAGGCTCATCCACAATTTGTCCGAAGGCTATCAAGCATTCCATAAGGATCACTATTCCAAGTTTCCACCCGTAGACTAGTATACGGGCCTCAAGATCCAATCCCGAGTCACATTAGCCTCTTGTGCAGGACCTGGAAGGCAAGGGATTTACGGCCAGAGTCCCCCCTGGCACCCAAGTGTCCTCCTGCTCCAAGTAGCTCTCTAAGAGAGACCTCTCACGGCCGGTTCGATCCACGTTCTCGGCACTGTCAACAACCCCCTTGGTTAGGGTCAGGCAGGCAGTCGGGGGTAACTGAAGCTGTCTCTCCCTTCAGGCCTTCAACTTGAAGTATGGATATTCATTTAATTTGTAATTCATTGGTCAAACAGTGCTCTAAAATCTCTAGCAAGCACAAACATTTCCATTGATCATTTTTGTTGTTGCAAACTGCTAAGGAATGATTCTTCCTTTCAAATGCATCTAGCACTCGATTCGGGGTGTCTTGCAACTTGGCAAGATCCAATATATTCTGGGTTAGAGCGTACCATATTAACCCAACTTGGTCAAACCTTAAAGTTCATTGGATACTTCAGTTTCTGGTTTTTAATCTCCAATTAATCTTCCTTACTCAGAAGGATATCAAAGTATACATCCTCTTGCAAGATAACTTGCGTAAGGATCCGCCATCCATGTTGCAAGAATTTGGCCTTTCTTCTTGTGATTCAATCACAAGACCATATGACTCCGTACTTGTTGCGCAAGTCCCGCATCGTACTATGCGATAATGGAGTCACGAAACAATCCGTTTCAGTTTCTTTAAGCTGACGTTTATTAGGCCTAGGCTTCCTAGCTTTATTTTTTTTGTAAGAAACTCAGGGACAAACCCTAATTCCTTTTACGTTTACAATTTACTGACTCTAGAATCAGGGAATGTGGGCAAGTATTTAAGGTATAAACGTTTCTTGGAACTTAACTCATTCCCAATGAATATTTTGCAGCATAGGTATTTTTAAGTTTATATTAATTTGGTTAACTTTAGAAGATAATTTCGAGATTACTTCCACTTGATTTGTTGTCTATGCGTAACTCTAACTTATCGATTTGAGGATTGGCATAGTTTAGGTTAATTTCAACTAATCTTCCCTTTTCTTTGTGAACACGACTCATGCTAAATAAGCAACCTTTTTCTTGCTAAGTTATGCAGTTAACAATGATAATTTCATAGAGTTTATGCATCGTAAGAGTCCTTTCATGATTTGTATTTTCCATGCATAAAGCTATTTGAAAAAAAATTATGTTTATACTTTATTTATTTTGCATGTTCCATTAAACTAAATTCCTTCATCGTGAATAGCTGGAACAAAATATATCCTATCCCTAACAATTCATCTTGCATGATTGAATTAAACGATATAAAATTAAGAAGGAAAAACCTTGGTTTGGGGTGAGATATCCACATGGATACTGGGAGATGACCCTTCCGCGACTGCGCCTTGGACTTTCTTAGGAGGCATCGCAATTGTAGTCGTTCGAACGTGGAAGCAGCTTTACAATTCTTCTTTGGAATTCACCGTTGCTCCCTTGCACCGCCCGTCGATAGTAGTTTTTGGAAGGCTCCCTCCTTGGAAGTCCAGGAAATTCAAAAGGTGTTTCAGAGTGTTCTATGACTAAGACTCATTGAAGCCATGGAAAGTCTTAATGTCCTTTTAATGACTTGTTCAAACAAGGAACGAAAAGGGATGGAAAAAACAAGGTGCGGACGAGAACTCCAAGAAAATAGAGTAACCGTAAAGGTTATAAGTAAGGTCGAAGGACCTTAGGTCAACTTGGAGGGAAGGGGTTTCCATACGCCACAAGGGAAGGACTAGGGAAGGTTTTAACATAGAGGAAACAGGGGTGGTTCCAAGGAAAAGGGATAGGGGTTTTAAAGGATTAGCACGGGGGTGTGTGGTTTCAAGGGAAAAACAAAAGGGGCTTAAGGATAGGGGTTGAGTGAACTTTAAAATCATAGGGAATATAATAATCCCAAAAGAAAGGACTTAAGGGTAAGACATGGGGTTTCAACAGCCATGGGAGAGAGCCATAAAATGTATTTAGACATGGAGGTGTTGTAGGCTTAAGGGATAAGAGGGGTGATAGGACACGGGGGGGGGGGGGGGGGGGGGGGGGGGGGGTAAAAGGGGACATGAGGGGGGTGAAAGGGGGCTTAACTAGCCCCCTTAAGAAGCTTCTATGCTTCAATGTGGTAGGGGGGCATTTCAACGCCGCGTTGGCAACGGGCAAGCGGGGCTGCGAATGGGGTTGACGGCTGCAGGCGGCGGCACTGCTGTGTCAGCTGGCAGCTCTCTCCCTTCACATGGCACGTTCAGCCTTTCCCTTTCTTCTCACCCCACAGCAGCGACGACTGCTGGCAGCATCGTCTTCTCCCTCCCCCTTGGCCTTCCCTTAGGTGAGGGTTTTTATAGGGAGAGGGAAGGAAATCCTCCCTCCCCTTGTGTCGCCCTGCATGACCATGAGGCCGAGCAAGTTCCAGCAAGGGAGCTTGCTGGCCTACTAGTTCCTTCTCCATCCTCCAGCATGACCGTCGCCAACGGTGAATTAAAAAATAATTATCATAAATTTTTCAACATTTGACATATTACATTCTCTCCTCCTTAGAGGAATCGAGATGTCCTCATCTCGAGATAAACTGGGGATATTGATGGTTGAGTATGCCTTCGTCTATCCAAGTGGCATCCTCTTCGGGATAATCTTTCCACTGGACGAGGCATTCTCTCAGGGTTCTGGATCTTAACTATCTCTCCCTAACATCTAAGATCCTATCAGGCCTTAGTTCAAGAACTCCTTGACTAGGCATTACAACTTGTTGATCGTTAAGTACATGGTTAGGATTCGGTACATATTTCTTCAATAGGCTGATATGGAATACATTGTGAACCTTTAGGTTCTTAGGATGTTGCAATTTATAAGCATTAGGTCCTAGGCATTTGAGGATTTTGTACAGTCCACAATACCTTGGACTTAGCTTCTTGCAATCTCCTAAGGATAGAGAATTGTTTTTAGGGCGTACGCGAATGAAGACCATGTCTCCTTCTTCGAAGACCCTTTCGTGAGGCTTCAAATCCGTGTATGCCTTCTGTCTATCCTTGGCCACTTGTATGTCCTGTCTTATTGACTTTATTTGGTCATCCATCTCTTCCAACATGTGTCTTGAAGCTTAAACCCTTAAGGTTGGATCACAAAAGTTTAGGGGACTTCTGCAGTCATGACCATATAATGCTTGGAAAGGGGTCATCTGAATGCTTTGCTGGTAAGAAGCATTATAGGCGAATTCAATCAAAGGCAAGTATTAAATCCACCTCTTCGGCTCTCGACAGTAGTATGCCCTAAGCATATCCTCAATGACTTGATTTACTCGCTCTGTTTGGCCATCCGTTTGGGGATGGTAGGCGGTGCTAAAACAGAGTTGAGTCCCAATAGCTTCAAAGATAGCTCTCCAGAAGTGTGATGTGAAAAGAGAATCACGATCACTAATGATTCTTCTGGGTAAACCATGTAGCTTGAATATCTCCTTGATAAACAATCTTGCAATGTCTGAGGCTTTATAGTTTGTCTTTACTAGAATAAGGTGTGCAACCTTAGTAAGCATGTCAACCACAACCATGATGGAGTTGTATCCTCCCTGGACTTGGGGTAGGCCTACAACAAAATCCATACTGATGAATTCCCATTTCATTTGGGGAATGTCAAGCGGTTGCAGTTTCCCTGGCATCATGACATGTTTGGCTTTGATACGTTGGCAAGACAAACACTCAGTGACATATTTGAGAACGTCACCTTTGAGCCTCTCTAAATGGTAGCTCTTCCTAAGAATCATGAGCTTCCTACAATATCTTGTGCATAAGTGACTTGCTGGTATACACAGCCTTGTTCTATAGTAGACAAGTCCACTATTAATGGAAAATTCCTGATACTTAGCCTGCAACTTTTGTTTCTGCTCCTTGATAGGGATCTCCTTTAGCATTGTTTGGTAGGCCAAATCATGGCATGCTTCCTCTCTAGCTAACTCAAGTATAGGGTTGTTTGGCATAGATACTTTTGTAGCTAGAGATCTGGCCGTTGATGGATTCTACAAGATTAGGGAGTTTAGGAATGCCTTGCGACTAAGTGCATCGGCAACTACATTCTCTTTCCCTGGTCGGTACTTGATTTCAAAGTCATATTCCTCCAACACTTCAATCCACCGACGTTGCCTCATGTTGAGCTCGTTCTAGGTAAAGATCAATTTGAGACTTTTATGGTCAGTTACTAGAGTAAACTTGTTACCCAACAGGTAGTGTCTCCAAAGCTTTAGAGCATCGATGATAGCTAGTAATTCCAGATCATGCGTAGCATAATTCCTTTCATAACTCTTCAATTTCCTTGAAGAGTACGCTACTGGATGACCTTCCTGCATAAGTACACACCCCAAGGCAAGAATGCTAGTATCAGTTACTACCTCGAACTCCTTATTGAGGTCTAGAAGTTTGAGAATAGGTGCTGATACCAAACTTTGCTTCAATCTATCAAAGCGATTTTGTTCGTGCGTTGACCATGCAATGGAAGTTTGCTTCTTCAGTAAGTCTGTCAAAGGTGCTACAATTAAAGCATAGTTTTTTATGAAGACCCTATACCATCCTGTCAATCCAAGAAAGCTACGTATCTCTTTGACGGATACTAGTATTGGCCACTCAAGCACATCTCTGACCTTGGCTGGGTCCACTGATATTCCTTCTGCTGATACTATGAATCCCAGATATTCAATCTGATGTTTGAAGGATGCGCACTTCTTCATTTTAGCATACAGCTTATGTGACCTCATTGTCTCAAGGGCAATCCGAAGTTGGGGTTCATGATCTTCTTCCTTTTTAGAATAGACTAAAGTGTCATCGAAGAAGACAAGCGTGAAATCATCAAGATATGGCCTAAAGATATCTTGCATTAACCTATTGAAGGTGGCAGATGCATTCGTAAGCCTTAATGACATAACTAGGAACTCAAAGTGCCCATATCTTGTACTGAAGGCCGTCTTTGGGATATCTTCTTCCTTGATCCTTATCTGATAGTAACTTGACGTGAGATCAATCTTGAAGAAGATCTTTGCACCCTAAAGACGATCAAGAAGCTCATCTATTCTAGGAATAGGATACTTGTTCTTGACCGTTGATTGATTCAATCCTTGGTAATCAATACATAGTCAGAGTGTCCCATCTTTCTTTTTCTGGAATAGTACTGGAGCTCCCCATGGTGAATTGGTAGGCCCGATGTAGCCCTGATCTAGTAGTTGCTTGAGTTGTTCCTTCAATTCAATTGCTTCTAGTATGAACATTCTATAAGGTCTCTTTGCAATTGGCGCAGCTCCTGGTACTAACCTAATTTCATGATCCACTTCTCTTTGAGGTGAAAGTTCACTCAACTGTTCAGGGAATACGTGCGCTTATTCCTTTAGCCAAGAAGGTCCTTCATGAGACTCTTGCTTCTCATCTAATTTGTTGAGTTTGATCAAGTAAACAGGTAATCCTTTTCTGACTCCTTTTATGATCCGAGATACTTTGGCCAATTGGATTCTTGGCACTCCATCCTCACCTTGAGTTGTGACTAATTCCCTTTTAGAGTTTCGAAAGGAAACTTGACCCTTTCCACACTGAATGTGGGCGTCGTTAGGCTTAAGCCATAGGCTTAAGCCAATCCATTCCGAGTAGACACTCATGGATACCTAAATTCATGACTCTAAATTTGACCGAAGTCTTCTTTCCTCCTAGAAAGAATTCCACCTTAGCAGTTTTCCGGGTACAAGTAACCTCACGACCATTTGCCAATTCCACAAGCAGTGTAGGTGCTTCTACTGTGGCTATTCCTAATATTTTTGCACATGCTAGTGAGATAAAGGAATGTGTATTGCCACAATCAATCAAGGTCTTGAAACCTTTACCTTGATAGTCCGACGGTGTCTGAATTACCGAGAACTGGCGATTTGGCCCTTTCTTGTGTAAAGCGGCATGGACTATTGCCTTTTTGAATTCTGCTTCCATGGTTGGATCTTCCTCTTCTTCTTCTTCGCACATTTGCCTATTGGCAATGCAGGCGGTTCTTCCTCTTCCTCGGGTAGCAGCTCCTTAACCACGGCTTGTTCCTTGGAAAGGTGCTTAGTGATGCCCTCCACCAAGCTTGGAACATTGCCTCTTGAAGTGACCGAGTTCGTTGCAATGGAAACAATGGAGGTTTCGGCCATTACTTTGAGTAGGAACAAAGTTGTTGACATTATTTGTCCTTTCTTTCTTTCTTTGTCCCTGATTATGACCTTGAACTCTCTTCATTTGAGGTCTGAATGCTCCTCTGTTCGGGTCATTAAAAGACCAATTTTTCTTACCCCTTGGTCTAGCTTGCACCTCTTGAATTATAGTAGGCGCCGCTGGAATGAGTGCATCCTAAAGATCTGATGGATGCATAGATTTGAGATGGATATTTACTGGTGGATTTAAACCCGCATAAAATTTGGACACCTCTACTATGTCATGTCCATCTATGGCACATACTTTAAAAGTGAGAAGAATTTAGAGTAGTATGCATCAAGAGTGAGTCCTAGCTATTTTAGCTCGTAGAACTCATTCATCTTCTGAATGCGATATGCAGGTAGCAAGTATCTTCCCTACACGGCTTTCTTTAGCTTCTCCCAGGTAACGAATCCCTCTGCGATCCCTTGATCCCTGCACCATTATTTCCACCAAAGTCTGGCTTCGCCGGTGAGCTTTAACTTGGCGAGCATAGCCTGATTGGCGGGTGCAGTACCGGCTGCTTCGAAGTAATCCTCCATGGATTCAATCCAAATTTCAGCATCATCTTGGACGAATCTGCCTCTCCCGTCAAACTCGGGTGGCTTAATCTGCTTGAGAAGGAACTTCTTCTCCTGGATTACAGCAGTACTTGATGTAGGAGGTGAATCAGGAACCTGTACCTGGGGTTGTGCTTGGATAAAGGTTTCTTTAACGTTATTATACGATAATCATTATTGATTTATATTACATCTTTAATTCAGCTATCTCGTAAACAATGTAGCTACTTAACTTTTTATCAACTCTTATGCCCAACCAGACATTGATAAAAACAAGTCTTTATTTGTATTTATATGGGCATAGCCCTTTCGAATACAATGTTTCATGCGATGATAAGCCAACTGTTACATTTACTTTAGGGAGAACAACGTTGTATTATATTTATCTACAGGGACTGTATAATAGTAAGGTTTCGGGTCATGGATTTTCAGGAATCGGTAAGTCATTGGAAGTTTAGGATATCCTTTCCGTTGGAATCCATACTCCTCATGGCGGCCCAACACTTTAATCCTGTTGGGCGGGGATTACACGGGTTACTTCCTCATATACATATGAGTTCATCTCAACCCTCCGACCTTGAATATGTAAAATTGAGTTTACGTGAGCTTCCACAAAAATGAACAACTTCACGACTTTCAGGTCTTCCAACCACTTTATCCTCTTTAGCTTGGTCTGTAGATAAGCAAACCGGTGGGCGGCTATATAGTAGATTCCTGAAGCACCCGTCCATCTTCATTCCATGTACAAAGGTGATGGATTATAGATCTGCTCCAGGATGTTCATCATCCCAATCCTTTGTCTATAAAGCGGAGAATGCATTGTAGTCATAAACATGACTCGAAATACCAAGAACTTGTTCCACACTTCGTAATTCTGCAAGACAGCATTGAAGGTAAGGAAGTGTTTGGACAACAACATTTGCTTTACTTCATCTTATTATGATTTCATAAAAACATTTCCGTTATTGGTCGGCTTTGATACCAACTATAACGAGTCCACTAGTATCATCCAGGACACGTCTTAGCAGTCCATCGGAAAGGATGTCTAGGAAGCTCCGCTCGTCGGCACTCCCACGGAATGTTATGGGATTTGTAATCTAGGGCTTTCCGCGTCTGCCAGGTAGTGGAAGTATTCCGGCCGTTCCCACTTAAGATCGACCTGGATTAGGGTTTTCCTGATTGGTCATTTCCTAACAGCAACTAGCGTCGCACCCAAGCGAAGTACTTTACGCAGAAACTCCAGGTCCGAAGCGGATTCACGCTGCACTTGGTTCAAGGAGAATGGGAAACGAGAGGGATGCAAAGCTCAACCTCTCTTCCATAAGGCATATCCCATTCCGTTCCCCTAAAACAACGTAAATCGGGTTAAGACATAACTCTAGGTCAACGCTTTTGTTGTTCGTGTCCTTTGACGATCATCCCGCTGTTCTTCGTGATTTGAGAAAAGTTCCCAACCAACCGGGACCACCCATCCGTAGGATGGACCCATGGCCCATCCTCCGCACTTTCCTCAGGTTGTTTTAGTTATGTAATTAACTAACACATTAGTTGGACATGTAACAATCAGCTTCTTTAATTAACCCTTTAAGCACTGGTTCCTTCACATAATCTTATCACTTGACATAGAAAAACAATATCAAACAAGTTCTTTATTAACAGGTCATCATATTTATCTTTGAAATACAAAGAGTTCCGCCCGTCGGCTTATCCACAATCCGCCCGAAGGCTATCTAGCAATTCACAAGGATCACTATTCCAAGTTTCCGCTCATAGACTAGTATGCGGGCCTCGAGATCCAATCCTGAGTCACGTTAGCCTCTTGTGCAGGACTCGGAAGGTGAGGGATTTACGGCCAGAGCCCCCCTGGCACCCAAGCGTCCTCCTGCTCCAAGTAGTGCTCAACAGAGAGACCTCTCATGGCGGGTTCGGTCCACGTTCCCAGTGCCATCAAACAACCCCCTTGGTTAGGGTCAGGCAGGTAGTCGGGGGTAACTGAAGCTGCCTCTCCCTTCAAACCTTCAACCTGAAGTATGGATATTCATTTAATTTGTAATTTATTAGTCAAACAAGTCAAACAATGCTCTAAAATCTCTAGCAAGCACAAACATTTCCATTGATAATTTTTGTTGTTGGCAAACTGCTAAGGAATGATTCCTTCCTTTCGAATGCATCTAGCACTCGATTCGGGGTGTCTTGCAACTTGGCAAGGTCCCATATATTCTGGGTTAGGGCATACCATATTAACCCAACTTGGTCAAACCTTAAAGCTCATTGGATACTTCAGTTTCTGGTTTTTAATCTCCAATTAATCTTCCTTACTCAGAAGGATATCAAAGTATACATCCTCTTGCAAGATAACTTGCGTAAGGATCCGCCATCCTTGTTGTAAGAATTTGGCCTTTCTTCTTGTGATTCAATCACAAGACCATATAACTCCCTACTTGCTGCGCAAGTCCCGCATCCTACTATGCGATAATGGAGTCACGAAACAATCTGTTTCAGTTTCTTTAAGCTGACGTTTATTAGGCCTAGGCTTCCTAGCTTTATTTTTTTTGTAAGAAACTCAGGGACAAACCCTAATTCCTTTTACGTTTACAATTTAGTGACTCTAGAATCAGGGAATGTGGGCAAGTATTTAAGGTATAAATGTTTCTTGGAACTTAACTCATTCCCAATGAATATTTCGCAGCATAGGTATTTCTAAGTTTATATTAATTTGGTTAACTTTAGAAGATAATTTCGAGATTACTTCCACTTGATTTGTTGTCTATGCGTAACTCTAACTTATCGATTTGAGGATTGGCATAGTTTAGGTTAATTTCAACTAATCTTCCCTTTTCTTTGCGAACACAACTCATGATAAATAAGCAATCTTTTTCTTGCTAAGTTATGCAGTTAACAATGATAATTTCATAGAGTTTATGCATCGTAAGAGTCCTTTCATGATTTGCATTTTCCATGTATAAAGCTATTTGAAAAAAAATTACATTTATACTTTATTTATTTTGCATGTTCATTTCAACTAAATTCCTTCATCGTGAACAGCTGGAACAAAATATATCCTATCCCTAACAATTCATCTTGCATGATTGAATTACCACGATATAAAATTAAGAAGGAAAAACTTGGGTTTGGGGTGAAATATCCACATGGATACCGGGAGATGACCCTTCCGCGACTGCGCCTTGGACATTCTTAGGAGGCATCGCAATTGTAGTCATTCGGACGTGGAAGCAGCTTTACAATTCTTCTTTGGAATTCACCGTTGCTCCCTTGCACCGCCCGTCAATAGTAGTTTTTGGAAGGCTCCCTCCTTGGAAGTCCGGGAAATTCGAAAGGTGTTTCAGAGTCTTCTACGGCTAAGACTCATTGAAGCCATGGAAAGGCTTAATGTCCTTTTAATGACTCGTTCAAATGAGAAACGAAAAGGGATGGAAAACATAAGGTGTGGACGAGAACTCCAAGGAAATAGAGTAACCGTAAAGGTTATACGTAAGGTCTAAGGACCTTAGGTCAACTTGGAGGGAAGGGGTTTCAATACGCCACAAGGGAAGGATTAGGGAAGGTTTTAACACGGAGAAAATAGGGGTGGTTCCAAGGAAAAGGGATAGGGGTTTTAAAGGATTAGCATGGGGGTGTGTGGTTTCAAGGGAAAAACAAAAGGGGCTTAAGGATAGGGGTTGAGTGAACTTTAAAATCACAAGGAAGATAATAATCCCAAAAGAAAGGACTTAAGGGTAAGACATGGGGTTCCAACAGCCATGGGAGAGAGCCATAAAATGTATTTAGACACGGAGGTGTTGTAGGCTTAAGGGATAAGAGGGGTGATAGGACACGGGGGGAAAAGGGTTTCAAAAACCCATAACAAAGGCTTAAGGGTCTTAAAAACCGGAGAGGGGGGTGGTAAAAGGGGAAACGAGGGGGGTGAAAGGGTGCTTAACTAGCCCCCTTAAGAAGCTTCTATGCTTCAACGTGGTAGGGGGGCGTTTCAACGTTGTGTTGGCAACGGGCATGCGGCGCTACGAATGGGGTCGACGGCTGCAAGCAGCGGCGCTGCTGTGTCAGCTGGCAGCTCTCTCCCTTCACATGGCACATTCCGCCTTTTCCTTCCTCCTCACCCCACAGCAGCGACTAGCAACGTCGTCTTCTCCCTTCCCCTTGGCCTTCTCTTAGGTGAGGGTTTTTATAGGGAGAGGGAAGGAAATCCTCCCTCCCCTCGTGTCTCCCTGCATGACCGTGAGGCCGAGCAAGCTCCAGCAAGAGGAGCTTGCTGGCCTACTAGTTCCTTCTCCATCCTCCAGCATGACCGTCGCGGACGGTGAATTAAAGAAAAATTATCATAAATTTTTCAACGTTTGACATATTACCGAGAGGATAACAATATAAGAAAGAAAAAGAAAGAAAGAGATGGAAGGAGAGGATAACAATTTAAGAAAAAAATAGAATGATAACAAAAACAAATTGTTTGTTGTAACGTAGACAAAATGGAAAATGATGGTCTTGTTGTTCAAGATCGTGAGGCATATCTTAATCAGCGTGTCCCATGTCCTTTCTCTCAATGCAAGCTGGCAATTAGACGAAAACGTCGATTGTCTATAGAACACGTACGATGATTTGGCGAGTTTCAATCTGAGATCATTGATTAGGCGATTGCGGATTTTCAGCAAATGGTAAGAAAAGTTAATAACAATCATGCATTGTACTCGTAAGCTAATTGAATACCATATACAATAAGATTGGGTCTAGCTGGCAAATTTTCTATCCAGGGAGGTGATGTCTCATCCCAAGGAGGAGTGCACCCTTTGCGGCCAATTAGAAGAGTTCATGGGCATGCGATGGATGGAGTGCATGAGCCAATCCACCACTTGCAAGGCAATCTATATCGTCAATGCCAGAGGAGACATGCAACCTTCCAAACCTACCTACAATCTTGGAGCCTGAGATGGAGGCAATGATCGATTCATTGATTCCCATGGATGTTGAGACTTCTAATCCGGAAGCATCCATACCATTATATGATGGGTGCCGAGTATGTCGCCTAAAGACACTACTTGCACTCTTAAGTGTGCAAGCAAAATACGGGTGGAGCGATGCAAGTGTGACCGAGTTGTTCAGGTACCTTGTACATACGCTTCGTTGATTTTTTTTCGGCACTATTTTTAAAAAAAATTGTGCTTTTTCAAGGTGTTTATGATTTTTTTCATGTTATTGAAATATCATATATTACCATCTACAAATACCATGCCTGAGTCTCCTGATGATGCATGACATGTTTTACGAAAGCTTGGCATGGACTACAACAACATCCATGCATGTATCAATGATTGCATATTGTTTCAAGGAGAATACGAGACAATGGAGACATGTCCAAAGTGTGGTGCTCACAGGTATCAACAAGACTTGCAAGGGCAAACCGTCCCTCAAAAAGTTCTCTGACACTTTCCGCATATCCCCTGCATAAACCACATGTTTCGTATGTTCGGCATGGCGAGCTTGACAACGTGGCATGCGCAGAATAGATCCACGGATGGAGTTTAACAAATATTAGCGGATTCACACGCATGGAGCCACATTGACTCTACCTTCCTAGGCTTTGCCTGAGAGCCAAGGAATCCGTTAATTGTATTACAACATGCTACATGTCACAATAGTTTAAACTCTCTTGTACGTATTTGTGAACATGTAATCTTCTATCAAAACCCCCGACAACCTCGATGGTGGTATGTTATATCTTCAAATCCCCGGAGTGCGAGAGTATATGATCAAAGTGATGTTCTAAGCATAGATGAAGACAATATGCAAATAGAGGGGTCGATATTGCAAGGGGTGGAGGCCACCGAAAGCTTGGAGCCAACATCGACTAACAATGATGGAAATACGGGAGTCCAAGAATTCTTTGAGAATGAGGTGGACTCATCCTTTTGTGGTGACATGTCTATCGACCTTCCAGTGTATACAGAGTTGTGTCAGAAGATTGACATGGGACCATAGGGTACTTCATACTTAGAGTATCCACTTACTCAATTCATTAAACAATCGCTTATAAGGATACATAAGATATGCATTTTAAGTGAGATCTTTTTTAAAGAATTTATATTACTGTGCTTTGTATGATTTAAATTGATTATTCTAACATCATTTTTTGTCTGTGCAGGTGACATTTTCAGGATGAGTGGAGGGATAAGCGATGAGGAGTTACATGATATCTTCACACGCATGTCTCCAGACCAGATCGCGAGATTCAGAAACATGGCAGACCAGGAGCTGTCTGGGTCTTCGTCAGGCCGCTTTGGTAGATCTACTTCAGCGTGATCGGATGCTTCAGCTTCGAGCAGAGGAGCTCCACGCTCTAGACTTGGGCCAGAGGGAGGGAGTGCTTCAGGGTCAGGGGGATGCTGCAGAGTTAAGGAGGCAGTGAGTTTGCGGTCGACACAGGATACATGTGCAACTCCTTGCTCTCGTGGCGGTTCCACAGAGCGTGGGTTAGGCTCAGGTGGATGTTGTGGAGGCACGGACACGGTGTCTCCGTCTTGTCATTCAACTGGAATTGTGTCACCTCCAGGATTTGTCACACCTGTGGGGATGTCTACTCCAGTTACTCCGGCTTTTGCTCAGCCGTCTGCAGGTGGCACCCCGATGGGTGCTACTCCGACAGATATTACCCCGGCCGGTACACCGGATGCACAGGGGTCTCCTAGATATGCCCAGGAGCGTTGACGCAGATGGGAGAGAATCCATCTGAGGCATACCCCAAGGGGATATGAATATTTAGTTGATGATAGGTCAAGAGCCATCATCATGAATGATGAGGGGAGGAGGGTGATGGCTCGCATGAGAGAGTTATGCCAACAAGTTTTTCGGCACGATGTCTTAGATCATTGGAAGAACATACCGGAGGGGAGCAAGGACTACATAGTAGCATCCTTGCATGAGGAGTTTTCGGTTCCAGCCTCAGTAGATAGATTTTGTATGGGCTGGATGATGGATTGCATACTTGCATATATGTCACACAGAGGATCCAATCCACACAAGGCAATCAAGAGTGGGCCTACAAAGCCCGAGTGGTTAGACGCGGATGACTCACGCCGAGTGAGGGAGGAGGCTACAGATTCTCTAGGATGCTGGAGTCAGCAGCACAAGGCGGCGAGGGCACGACTCGAGGCCCGAGTGGTCCATCATCTTGGGAGTGGCGCCACAGGACATATTTGGAGGACTTTGTAAGTTTTTCTTTTGTTTGCTTGTTTATTTTTTTGCAATATCCTTTGTACTGATAATCGTGTTTCTAACAGTTAGAATTTTGTTTTCTTTGCAGCACTGCATTACAAATCGCGATCCGATCGGCCTTGAGACTCGATATGCAGAGAGGCACGGTCTCACTTCATTGATCGACCGATTGTATAAATGTGGCGGCCCTGTAAGTCACTCATCTTTCTTGTCCGTAGTTACCATGTTTAATTAGAATGAATTATTGTATGGTGGACTGATGTGTTGTTGTTTCTTTTTTTGCAGAGTCCATTCGATGCTCCTTTGTGACGAGATAAGCTTTCAGATGGCGAGGATATGTAGCTCGCCCTTGGATCCTTGGAGCTCACACACCTTTATTTTTTGGTCACCTGATCTATGTAGATATTTTCTACGAGTTGACATATGGCCTGTAGAGAGAGTTATGAAAGCTCTAAGGGCTGTTGGTCCCAGTCTAGCTATGGCAAACAAGAAGGTGAAGTGGAGATGGAGGTGAGAAATGAAACCATGAGCTAACAATGAACTGACTAGAGGTAATGAAAGTCTAGAGGAGCAGAGTACAACTAAGCCATGCTCAGCTGAGCTCTAATACCATGTCAAAAGGATGGATCTAGAATATGGTAGGAGCTATGGAGATTGGAAGATGAATACAAGACTCATGATGACATAGACAATGAACTAACTATTACATAAGTGAATTAGGTTCCAAGATGAGCTTGAACTCATAAACACAATCTTGTGTAAGAGACTAACAATGACAATGATACTAAATGAAAGAAGAAAGCATCATGATATATTGCATTCAACTCTTGAAAGTGATAGTCAAGTACAATGCTTTATAGTAGTTGGGTAGTGACATTTTGTCTCACTGTGCCTATGGGATTCAGGGCATCTCTTCTTGGAGCATGCATCATTTGTCATATCTTTTAATATTCCACACATAATACAATGTACACAAAGTATAGATAAGATACAACAAATAGGAAAGTGACCTACTAAGTCAACACAGTGCATAACTGACTATACTAATCAATTGGCGCTATATCTATGCCAATTGTAGGTAGGTATAACAAACTAAATATAATAAGTGATAAGTAAGTGGCCATGTGAGGATCATAATGACCACCAACATGCTAAGCATAGATGTGTGGACTCATCGAGCTAGATGATCCATCATCAATGTTCGCATGTGTTAAGCTTGACATCTTAACAATGAAGTGCTATGGAGATGTGTTATAGGGAATGAGATTGGGATAGTGCTAAAAGTATACCATGACAAGACATATGGTGGATACTTTGTAGGAGAAGTGACTCCCACCAAGAAGGCCCTACTCATAGGTTATTTGTGGCCTACACTGCATAGAGATGACTATGCATACCATAAATGTTGTGATGCTTATCAGTGGTGAATGGGAAAGCCTACCAAATCTATTGCTATGCCACTACAACCTATCCTTCCCCTAAAGCCATTCAAGAAGTAGGGCTTCGTGGGCCCCGTTGATCCTCCAACCAGAAGAAAATAGAATCGATATATCTTGGTATATATGAACTATGTGATAAAGTGGTGTGAAGCCAAAGCTCGATGTGCATACGATTCATGATATGTATTTTTCATTGAAAAGTGATATATAAATCCTAAAAAGATTGATGTTAGCTTCCGAGTCTTTTGTAAGGATATAAAAAAGTCAGCAAGTGATAATATGATATATGAGATTGTTCATTGGCTTTTAGAGAATGACAAGATTGCAATAAGCACAAGCAACAATATGATTAGCTTAGATGATGTAAAGATTGTAGCATAATGCTATTATACACTCCTCATTTATGAAGTCATTATTATAGAAATTTTGTATTTTTTTCTCTTTTATTGACACTATGTATTGATATCTTCATTTTTAAAGCTTATATTAATCAATTAGATGTGTATTATGTTCTATTTCAAATTAACTAAATAATATCTATGCAATTTTCTAGTTGAGAATTTGCTATATAATTTTCTACTTAGAAATAGGCAAAAGTAGGCATGTGCAAATTAGAAAAAATGTAATATCTCCAAGTTAGAGAAAATATAGAACTATATAAGAAATTTCATGTATAGGAAAACTATCTTATGTAGGAAAATTTTCCTATGTAAGGAGATATAGTATTTAAAAAAATGTTGGAAAATCCCCACATAGGAAAATTTTCTTATATAGGAAGGAAAAAGAGAGAGGATTCCCTATTAATTCCCTATTTAAACACACACACACACAAGTAGGAAAAGTAAATCTTAGGGAAAATGAAACATTTCCTAGTTAAAGAAAGGAGGGAATCATATATTCTCTATATAGGAAAATTTTTTTTTTCCTACATAGAGATAATTTCCTATGTAGGAAAAATTTCCTATATAGGAAATTTCCTATCTGTTTCCCTAGTTTCTCCAACCAAGAAATATTCAATTTTTCCTATAATTTACTTATTTGTAGTTTTTACTAGGGAATTTATAGGAAATTCCCTTTTATTTCCTATGTAAGGAATGATTAAAAGTTCATTATGAGAGAGAGATTTCATGGAGCACCTATTCTTGTAGTACCTATTTTGCAGTGAGGGGTGAAAGCAGAGGGTTTTCTCACTCACCACAATAATTATTTTTGTAGCAGCTATTCTTGTAGTGAGTAAGACAAGCCTCTTCTTTCATGCTCATAAGAGGTCCAGTTCTACAACAAGACGAACTACTTGTGAAATACCTCTCTTTCTTTCTCTATGTTTGTCTTTTCATGTACAAGATACATAGACAAATACCATCCATTGAAAAGCTCTCCCCCTCTCTATCCACATCATCTTATCATCACAACATGTGAGATGTGTCATTCTCAAATTCTTTAGTATTTTCGATGACTATCTATGTAAACTATTTCTTCCTACAGAAATCAAATGAGAGGGAGAAGCTGATAAAAAAGATCATTTTCTATGTTCTTGTTATTTTAATATTTGATTTTTCTTGAAACACTAATTAAGTATGGGTAGACTCTATAGCTACCTAAGAGTTCGATTCCCCTCGAGCTTGAGCTTAGTATACTTGATCAAAATTAAAGCTATCATCAACATCAACCAATGATTTAACTCTCAAGGGCTATACCTTATTGATAATAATAAACATGTACTCCCTCTTCATGTTGCAATGGAATATGTCTCATTTAGAATAAATATGAGATTATGAAATGTTCAATTTTGATAACAAATTCAAGTCCACTACTCCCCTTTTCTAGAGGAAAAAGTGTATTTAACAGTGTTAGTAAAGTTAGTAACATGTGAAAATCCAAAAACAAATCTTTGAGTTTGAAAGTGATTAATTTGGTTCAAAATCTTGAAGGAAGTCTAACACAAGTGGGAGAAATTGAGAAAAGAAATATTATGAATAGAATCTCATACAAGAGGCCCAAGGATGGCAACCATGAAGGAATCTTTGGGAACACTATGCAAAAGAAGGTTTGATTATCATAGGCAAGCATGATGGAGGCTTTGAAGACATTATGAAAAATAAGTTTTGACTATCACAAGAAACCATGTTGGAAGCTTTGAGATAGAAAATGTATATATGATGTGGTTATGTTCTTCAACATCACCTAGTGCATGCATGAATGTATTACTACTTAAGATAGGGAATATACAATGATATCAATGTACGATAAGAATCATGCACTAGATCATGAGTATATCATTACTTAGGATATGTATCATGGATTGAATCATGTATGCAATATTGTGAATAAACTTCCATATAAGAGACTCAAGGATAGAAACCACGATAGAAGCTCTAAGGTGATTATGCAAAAGAACATAGATTATCATGACTATTGGTGGATTGAGGCTCATAAGGATCCGATTCAAAAAATGACTCTAATGCATCATCCTCGAGTTTTAATAAAGAGAATGTGAAATCTATGCATCATCATGATGAGGCCAATGTGGTTTAGGGTAGTAGATCACCAAGTATGGTGAATCTAAACATAGTATGGCCCACTAAACCAAATGATTTAAACTTTGACTTGAGGGAAGAGTATGTGAACATGGTGCATCCTCTTAATCACACTTGCTATGGTGGTCTTAAGAGCATACCCAATTGATATGAAACACTAGTCACACCAAGGCACTTCAACCCTATTAAACATGTTTGTTTGCCTTAATGAGTGATGTAGTGGTTCTTGGCAAACTCAAATGCACCTTTGAAGGCTTGTGATTAAATCACTAGGATAAATAGCTACAACTTTGTTATGTTAACGGTGTGTGGAAAGTCCATTGTGGTATCTAGGTGATAGAGTGTCCCTAGAAGTACTTACTCATGGTACTTGTTTGATGTGCATCCCTCATTTTGACTTGTCTAGGAACATCCTCCCCATCTTTTCCTCTAAACAAACCTGGTATGAGAAGAAATTTGCATTATGGTCTAAGTGGAAAATGGTACACTTTAACATACCATCTTTCTCCCTCCCACCTCTCTCTCTGTCTCTCTCTCTTTGGCTCCATATTAATAAAATTTTTATTTTTGTTATTGTTCATTCTCACAATGCAATTTGAGAAGCTTTCCCATATCTTGAAGAAGGATAGTCTTGCTCCATCCAGTTGTGAGCTCCTCTTGTAGTGCTACAATAAGAAAACACATGTATAGTGACATTAAGTTAGTGATGGTCTCTATGAGGTTACTATTGGCATCACTATAAGCCTTGCTATATAAAAACCCTTAAAGAAAAATAATATGGCTATTATCATTATTAACATTTCTATATAGGGACACTATTAGCAATACTATATAATTTGTGAAAAATATGAAAAGAACCATGACATTTTTGGCATAATCGTTTGCAACATAGAGTGAGAGGGAGAGGGGGAGTGACAAAAAAAAAAGGAGAGCACAAGGGGAGAGAGAGCTACAAAAAAAGGGAGAACAAGAAGAGCACAAGGAAGGAGAGCTTTAGGGAAAATGAGAAGACGGTGAATAAGAAGAAGTGGGGGTGTGTGTGCATCTTTGAGCATCATGGTAAGCCCTTTTCTCCTTCCCTTTCTTTCTTCTTTCTACATCTTGTGTGTGTGTGTGTGTGTGTGTGTGTGTGTGTGTGAGGAGAATCTGGAGAGGAAGATAGGGGAACATATATACATATAGAGAGAGAGGGAGAGCAAGAGGGATGAAGATAGGGAAAGATGGAGAGATAGAGAGAGGAAAAGAGAATGAGAAAAAGTGAGAGAGAGATGGAGAGTAATAGAGAGAGACATAGAAAAAGAGAAAGAGGAAATTATGCACTTCTTTTCTATTAAAATGTGCTAATTTAAAATTTACAAATATGTATGAGATAGATGAAAAGAGAGAGAGGGAGTGTAAAAATTTATCTTTATTATAAAAAGTGATTCAAAATATTGATTTTATCCAAATAGGTTATTTTTAGTGTATATGAGAGGGAGAGAGGTAGCAAACATTATTCTTTAGAAAAACTATAATGAGTGAAACTATTTTATATATATATATATATATATATATATATTAGCGTCGCTACAAACATTGCTATTTAGCGACGCTAATACCGACGTCTTACTGCAGTAACATTTCACGGAAACCCGAACGTTTCTTTCAAATGAGCGCGTGAAGGTGGAGAGAAAGAGAAAGGGAGGTGAGCAAGAGAGGGAGGTGAGCAAGGAAGCAAGCCGCGAGCTGCACGTGAGGAGAGGAGCGTCGCCCGCACTAAGAGGTCGTGGAAGAAGAAGAGAGCACGATGGTATGCCTTGTTTTGGTTTCTTTACAATCTTTGTTTTGCTTTGCAATGTAGGTTAGAAAGTGTTGGTTTCTCTTCGATCTTTGTGTTGCTTTGTGTTGCTTTGCAATGTAGGTTAGGAAGTGTTGAAAGAGAGAGAATTGGAAGCGAGTGTTTTCAAAATTTTCTTGTGTTGGTTTTTATTATTTGCAATGTAGGTACGAAAATGTATGTGTGTGAGCATAGTTTAGAGCCGACCTCAAAGATAGATACGTTTAGAGCCGAACTCAAAGAGATAGGTATGAATATTTTTTTAAAAAGACCTGAAATATATATAGTGGAGTGATCCCAATATACAATATAGAATCGTTATTAAATTATCATTCCATTACATTACAGTCAAGATGTCTAGCACTCACGACCAACATGGTGGTGATCGTGAGGCTTGGCTCAATCAACGTGTCCCCTGTCCATGCATGCAATGCAAATTGGCCATTTGTCGGAAACATCATTTGTCCATAGAGCATGTGCAACGGTATGGAGAGTTTCAAGTTGAGATAATCGACCAAGCAGTCTTGATTTTATGAGATTGTGGTAAGTTCTCTCTCATTACTATATGACATGTAATTGATTTAAGTATAACAGTTTGGGGTTATCTTAGAAGTTAGCTCCTTCATTTCCTTTACAGGGTCAGGGCCATGTCGATACATTGCAGTCCGCAGATCTCTTGCATCCAGTAAGACGGGTTCGTCTGTGCTCTATACAAATGCCGTCCGAGATAACTAACTGTCTCATAGAAGGTGATAACTCTCAACCCCCTTCTATGGGTGAGAATGTTGGAGACATGGACAATCCTCCTGCTTTTTTGGAGCCCGAGTTAGAGGACATGATTGAATCATTACTTCCGACGGACTCGGAATCCTAAGATCCTTTAATTGCGGAGGCTGCCATTCCATTGTATGATGGGAGTTGGGTATCCCCTTTGAAGACACTTCTTGCATTGTTGAGCATACAAACAAAGTATATGGAGCGATGCGAGTGTGACAGAGCTATTCAGGTATATTATGATGTGTATGATTCTTTATTGAAAGCCATTAAAATGTGCTATGTAGTACTCTAATAACGTGCTTCATTGCAATTTGTAGAATGTTGAAATCTTACATTTTGCCTACCCAAAACACGATGCCTAAGTCTCGTGATGATGCAAGACAAGTGCTGCGAAAGCTAGGCATGGATTATAATTGCATTCATGCTTGCCCCAATGATTGTGTTCTCTTCCGGGGAGAGTTTGAATTGTTGGCCACATGTCCCAAGTGCGGTGCGGACAGGTATCGAAATGACTTGCAAGGACAGGCTGTTCCGCAGAAGGTTTTGAGGCACTTTCCGCTGATACTGCATGTTCGTCACATTTTTCGGACCAAGAGTTTTGCAAATTTGACTACATGGCATGTGGAAAATCGATCCACTAATGGTGTACAGTGTACACTAGCTGACTCAGAATCATGGCATCACATTGACAAGACTTTCCCTGACTTTGCAAAGGAGGCGAGGAATCTACGATTCGGTCTTGCCATGGATGGGGTAAATCCTTTTGGTTTACATTCCACCTCCTATAGTGTATGGCCCGTGGTCCTTGTTAACTACAATATATCTCCATGGCTTTCCACCAAGAAAGGACACCTTTTGCTCAGCTTGCTTGTGCCTGGACGATACAAAGTCAAGAATATGGATGTCTACCTCTCTCCACTGATTGATGAGCTAAAGGAGTTGTGGGAGGGAATTGTAGTGGAGGACATGAGCAAACATATTGGTAGGCGATCCGCAACTATAAGGGCAATACTTATGTGGACCATGCATGACTTTCCAGGTTATGGAGAATGCTCTGGTAAAGAGTGTTTTCTTATTTTGCTAGTTTTCTTTGAGCAATGTTGGTGTTATGACATGCCTCATTGTGCATGTGTGTTCTGCAGGGCTAGTCACGTCAGGTTACCATGCATGTCCTCTATGTGGACCAAGGTTGGATTCTCGTATGTCAAAATCTATGAAGAAGATGGTATTTGAGGGATATCAGGCTTTTTTGCCAGAGGGTCATGTCATGAGAGAAGGATTTTTTGGTTGCCCTCCTGCGAGAATGAACGCACTGAGCTGGTTTGATCGCAGGATGGTGGAGCAAGACTCACTTCCCAGTGGAATGCGATGCTTCTCAATTTTCTATGAGCTGACTTATTGGAAAAAACTAAAAATTAACCACCTTTTAGATCCCATGCACATTTTAAGAATGTAGGTAGCTCGCTATGGGACCACCTCACTGGGCAGCGAGACACACTAGGAACGAGGATGGATTTGAAAGCAGTGGGAAAGATGGAACCATATTGGCCTGTAAGTGGCATCGACGGTCGAGTGCAATTGCCGATCGCTCCTTGGGTTTTGTTTGGCAATGAAGTGCGATGAGTAAAGGAAAACATCAAGTCCTTTCGCATGCTGACTAGCCTAATGCGTTCTCTCAAGACAGCATTCACAAAGGATGACCAACTGATAGGACTCAAATCCCATGATTGGCATAAGATGTGTCAGGTATGTACGGTATGAGGCTGCGTATGGCATGATTCTGCATATTAGATTTCAGAATCTCTGTTTGTTTATACACAATATTAATTACATGGTTTTCACAGTTTGTATTGCCGATCACAATCGCGGGGTCTCTGACATCGGAGGTACGGATAGCCATTTACAAATTGTCCAAGAATGGTCCACGCGGAATCACATCCAAATGGAATGCGGCGGTTCTCAGTTTTCTACGAGTTGCCATATTGGACCCACTTACAGGTCAACCACTTGTTGGATCCCATGCATATTTTCAAGAATGTGGGCAACTTGCTATGGGACCACATCACAGGAAAGAGAGACACTATAGGGGCACGAATGGATTTGAAGGAGGTAGGTAAGATGGAGGCGCTTTGGCCGCAGTCGAGTGCTGATGGTCGCGTGCAGCTTCCTCGCACTCCTTGGGTTTTTTCCACTAAAGAAGAGTGCATTGTGAAGCAAGTAATCAAGTCTATCCGTACTCGGACGGGTATGATGCATTCTCTCAGGTCCGCATTTTCTAAAGAGGACCAATTGTTGGGGCTAAAATCCCATGATTGGCACAAGATATGTCAGGTTTGTGCTACGAATGGGTTGTAATTAGTGTGGCATTTTGCTATTTGGAATGTGACCGTTATTCATAATGCTTTCTCATTTGTGGCAGTTTGTACTACGGATCGCGATCGCAGGATGCCTTACTCCAGAAATTCGCGGGGCCATTTACAAGTTGTTCACTTTGGTGCAATGGATCTCACAAGAAAAACATTAAGACGTCCTCTATTAAATCCGCGAGGTGCGGAGCAGTGGAGATGGTCTGTCTCTTTGAGAAATACCTGCCCACTAGCATGCTCACGATACAAATCCACCTTCTTGTGCATCTTGTGGACGAAGTGGAGATTGTTGGACATGTCCATATGTGATGGATGTTTTTCCTGGAGCGCTTCATGAAAACCTTGAAAGGATTTGTGCGACAACGAGCTCGCCCAGAAGATAGCGTGGCCGAAGGTTGGTTGGTGTCTGAGGCGCTAGTGCATATTTCACAATGGCTACCAATGGTGGAACTAGACAATGAAATGCTATGGTCGCTAAAGGACGATGATAGACTGACTGGAGATGTGGTGGTTGGAAATGGGGTAGAAAAAATAATGGATGCCTCAATGGAAGAGAAGGTGAATCGCTTTTGTATGTTGCACCATGCCTCCATGGAGACGTGGCTCGCCAAGTACCAGATTGCAAGGCAAGATCGAGAGGAAGCGCGAGCTGATTTCCGACGTAGTACGCATCATCGACTGATTCGATATCCCGAAGGCATGGAGGAGATGCCACGGTTTATGTCAACGAGATGGTTGGATGGAGCCTTGACCACAGCATCTCGCAAAGGGGCAGAGGTCTCAATGGAGGAGTGGGAATTCTTGAGGGGATGTAGTCCAAAGGTGATGAGGGGTTTAGAATCTGTCGTATCTAAATTTTATATGCGACATCTAATTTGAGTATTTCAATGTACAGTACCAAATATATAGTGCAGCGTGGTCGCACGGACGGCATTTTCGCGTGGAGCGTATTGACAAAATGTGCTCCACAATGGACTGTGGTGTCATGGCAAGGTTCGAGCAAGAGAGCCGGGGACGAGCAATGGATCCAAACACGGTTGTGGATGAGATGGAGTATTTTGGGAACTTGCAAAGTATTTTTACGGTGGATTACCATAGCTTCTCCATGATACTATTCGATGTGCAGTGGTTCAAAGTGGTACTTGAAGGAGCTGGAGCAACAGTTCGACGAGGTCCATTTGGATTTCTCGAAATAGATTTCGAAAAAAAATGGACGGATTTGCGCAACACCTTTGTGTTGCCGGCCCATTTGAACAGGTGCATGGAGTCATTTGCTTGCTAATTGTATTAGGACATGGTTTATGTCACAATGGTTTGAACTCTCTTGTACGTGTTTGTGAACATGTAATCTTCTATCCAAACCCCCAACAATCTCGATGGTGGTATGTTATACCTTCAACTCCCCGAAGTGCGAGAGTATATGATCAAAGTGATGTTCCGAGCATAGATGAAGATAATATGCAAATAGAGGGGTCGATATTGCAAGGGGTGGAGGCCGTCGAAAGCTTGGAGCCAGCATCGGCTAACAATGATGGAAATATAGGAGTCCAAGAAATTTTTCAGAACGAGACGGACTCATTCTTTTGTGGTGACATGTCTATTGACCTTCCAATGTATGCGGAGTTGTATCAGGAGATTAACATGGGACCATAGGATCCTTCATACTTGGAGCATCCACTTACTCAATTCGTTGACCAATCTCTTATAAAGGTACATAAGATATGCATTTTAAGTGAGATTTTTTTAAAATGATTTATTTTACTATGCTTTGTATGATTTAAATTGATTATTCTAACATCAATTTTTATCTGTGCAGGTGACATTTTCAGGATGAGTCGAGGGATGAGCGATGAGGAGTTACAGGACATCTTTGCACACATGTCTCCAGATCAGCTCGCGAGATTCAGAGAGATGGCAGACAAGGAGCTGTCTCGTTCTTCGTCAGGGTGCTCTGCTAGATCTACTTCAGCCCGATCGGATGCTTCGGCTTCGAGCAGATGATCTCGACACTCATGACTTGGGCCAGAGAGAGGGAGTGCATTGGGATCAAGGGGATGTTGCTGTGGAAACATGGATGTGGTGTCTCCGTCTCGTCGTTCAGTTGGAGATGCGTCACCTCCAAGATTTGTCACACATGTGGGGATGTCTACTCCAGTTACTCTAGCTTTTGTGCAGCCATCAGTATAGGTGGCACCCCTTTGGGTGCCACTCCGAGAGAGATTATCCCCGTCGGTACACTGGATGCAAAGGGGTCTCCTGGATATGTCCAGGAGCACGGACGCAGATGGGAGAGGACCCATCTTAGGCAGACTCCTAGGGGTTATGGATATCTGGTCGATAGTAGGTCAGGAGCCATCATCATGAATGATGAGGGGAGGAGGGTGATGACTCGCATGAGAGAGTTGTGCCAACAAGTTTTTCGGCACAACGTCTTGGATCATTGGAAGAACATACCGGAGGGGAGCAAGGACTACATAGTAGCATCCTTGCACGAGGAGTTTCTGGTGCCAGCCGCAGTAGATAGATTCTCTACGGGCTGGATGATGGATTGCATGCGTGCATACATGTCACATAGACGATCCGACGCACGCAAGGCAATCAAGGGTGGGGCTGCAAAGCCCGAGTGGTTAGATGCAAATGACTGGCGCCGACTGAGGGAGGAGGCTATAGATTCTCCAGGACGTTGGAGTCAGTAGCGCAAGGCGGCGAGGGCACGACTGGAGGCCGGAGTGGTCCATCATCTTGGGAGTGGCGGCCACAAGTCATATTTGGAGGACTTTGTAAGTTTTTCTTTTGTTTTGCTAATTTGTTTTTTTGAAATATTCTTTGTACTGACAATCATGTTTCTAACAGTTAGCATTTTTTTTTCTTTGCAACACTCCATTACAAATCGTGATCCGGCCGGCCTTGAGACTCGATATGCAGAGAGGCACAGTCTCAATACATTGATCGACCGATTGGATAGACGTGGCGGTCCTGTAAGTCACTCATCTTTCTTGTATGTAGTTACCTTGATATATTTGAATGCATTATTGTATGGTGGATTGATGTGTTGTTTCTTTTTCTGCAGAGTCTATTCGATGCTCCTTTGCGGTGGGACGAGGATTTGTAGCTCGCCCTTGGATCCCTGGAGCTCACACACCTTTATTTTTGAGTCGCCTGATCTATGTAGACATTTTCTATGTATTAGTGATATCCTGTCATGATTGTACCAATCGCTTTTTATGCAATCATGTATTTATTTCATGTATCAGTTTTATAATTTCAGTATACATTCTTTTTTTTTGCAAGCGCTTTGTACACAGTAGTGCAGAAAAACTATTTTGTATGGCTCTCATAAAGCACACAGTGCTATATGTGGCAGGCAGCTTGCTGCCCTACCACAAAAAAAATTTTATCCCTGTTACCGTCGCTATTAGCATCGCAAATTTTACTGCTCGCGTTGCTATTGCTGTCGCTATTCACGTCGCAAGTCGATATTAGCATCGCTATTAGCGTCGCAAATGCGATGCTAATAGCGATGCCAATAGGGACGCCAATACCAACGTTTCTATGGTGTCGTTAATAACAACGCTTTTTGTGACGACGGGGGAAAATTTTGTTGTTTGTATTTTCGTCGCTTTAAACGTCGGTATTAGGCATATATCTTGTAGTGTTAAAATTGAATTGGTTCAGTTTTTTCATGTTTACACTTCCTAGAAGTGGTTCTGGCCTAGATGAACGAGCTCAAAATCATGAATAGATTGGATGCCTGCCTTTGTGGCATCAAAATCTATCAACCTGGTTTCCATCATGCACTTTCTAGCTCCCAGATCAGATAGTTACTTCATAATGCAAAACTTTGCAGTGATTAAATGGGGGGTCAAACAGAATCCAATCGATGAACGAAGACTTGCATTGGGTTTCTGGCATTGAAATGCATTTAGAAAACTCTAGTCCTTGATCCACACTCGACTCATTTTCTATGAATATTTTCTCTTTTACATCTCCTAGGCCACTTTTGCACTCAAAAAATGGGCCTTAAAATCCAACTCTTAATCCCTGTCTTTGGCTCTCTTGTTAGCTAGAATATTAGCAATTTTCCCATCATTGGGCATATTGGTTTCAATTAGATTCATACCAAATACACCATCATCACATCTTTCCAATTGTTATCTAGCTAGTTTAAATTAGGTCATTATTATTTTTGCTATTGTTTTGCATCTTATGTAGTATTTCGTCGTGGAATGGGATATATCTTCCCTCTTGATCTTCTCGGATACGGACAATTAGGGGAAATATGTCCTCTTTTCCTACTATAGAAACATTCAAAGTTCTCCCACTTATTCCTTAGAGGTCCTCTACGTCCCATTTGTAGCAATTGAGGTTGTTTAGCTTGCAACCTATTCATGTTTAAATTCATATTTGCCGGTTGTTTGTGTAATTTGTAAGTTACATCATCATCATGTTTCATGTAGCCTTCATGTCCTTCAAATATCATAGAAAGATTCATAGCATGTTTTTTTACACTTTTTATAGTGATATCAACCATGTTGGGCATCTCAATTATAGGTGTAGAGATATTTCTTGAGTATTTAAACCTTATTTGAAACTTTCTTATCTTTTCCTTATCTATTTTAACTACATCCTCAAACGAATTAGGGTCTTTTATCAAGAATTTTATGTGAATTTATGTCTGAGCAAAGAAATAAATTTATCCTTTTTCAAAAACATGATTGGAGCCTGCTCCATGCTCTATGAAACTCTCTTCAAATTTGGTAGTAAATTTAGATACTACCTCATTCTCTTCTTGTAATATTATTTCCAAAGATTTTCATAGACTCTCAATGTTGGAGCTATATATAGCTCACCCTATCTAGTTTAGGTCTCACCTATATATATATAGATTGTGATCAATATGAAATAGTATTTGGGAGTATACACGGTGTGTCTCTTCTCTATCTTTTGTGTCTCTACATATCTCCTCTCTATACATCTCAATATATTATCAAAGCTATCACCATTGACTAAAACCAATTCCTTGAAGAAGACAATTAGAAAGCATACCTATGTAGTATCTCTTCAACTCTTGATTCATGATCTTTTCATGCTTAAATTTGATGTATTGTGTATGTTATGAGCATCTTATGTTATAAATTTTAAGCATAGAAGAAGTTCAATCAAGCTTCATTTGGATTGAAGATATGTCTTACTTGGACACCCTTAAAGTTTCTATTTGGGAAACTCTTAAGAAAATGAATTTTCTCAAGAAAACTAGTATTTATGATGTGCTAGGACTCACAAGCTTTCTTCCTAGCAATTCCTGCTCAATTTGGAGTTCTATGTCAAAAGTTATGTCAGTTTCAGTAAATTGGACTTGAAACAAGAAAACAAATATGACAATAGATTTTTGTTGAGACTTCTACGACACAAGTTTCGTTACGATTACTCATTTTGCATTTTCACCAAAATCAGCCAAATCATCATCTATTCTTGACCAAAACATAAAGTGATAACATTTTGATTGTTGTTCATAATTATTGTCTATGTTGTGTGGATTTATTCTCGCACATGTTTAATCTATTTTGGGCCGTGCCCACATTTCATCTACCTTAGGTCACTTTATTTTGGAGTATGCTTTTTGAACCAAACGTCTTTCTTTACATCATAGCTTCTACATACAATTTGTTATGTTGCACTTTTATCGTCATTTTGTATATAGTGTGCAGATTTCATGATCTCATATTGTATATATTGTATGTATTGTCTCAGGCAGATATGTCAAATTCTATAATCGTTAAAGAATTTCCTTTGAGACGACATTTTGTCCCTCACTTTCAAGAACAAGGATTCCTTGGATGGAACTTAAATATGCTGGTAATTCTTGAAGGCAATGACTTGCACAATATTGTTCTTGGTAATTATGAATGTCAGCCTCAACCAATTGATCAAGCTCATGATAATACCCTTGTAATAACTGAAGAACCTATCTTTGAAGAATGGCAAATTGTCTATAATGAGTAGGTCAGAAGTGACAAATCAACTTATCGGTATATTCTTTTTGCTCTTCAAGGATCTCTTATGCTTGATGTATATAGTTTTTCAACCTCACAAGCTATATGGGAGTATTTGATAACAATTTTTGAGAACAAATTTATATAATTTATCTTTGTAGTTAGCTCATTGAGTTACAATACAACATTGGAGCTTCTATGACAATAAATATCGGATCATTCAAGCACATTATCAATAAGCTTGCTATTGCTAGTGATGCCATTCCATGAAAGCAATTGGTAGTAAAACTTCTTGACACTGTAAAGGATCCTGCTTATGATAATATTGTTATCATATTATCTAACAAATATGGGATCAATTTTGATCAAGCTTGTATATCTTTGATTGAATTTTCATAATGACATGACCGATGCCACACAAATTAAGAAACAACTATGATCTTAGAAGAGGACACACAGTTAAAACAAATTGACCAAGATTTACTTGCTCCACGGAATCCCTTTCCACACTTTATAGATAGAAGTCGTCATGGTGGCAGCTTCTCTCATTTCAAGTTTCATAATAGACATTGCTCTTATTATAATAGAAATGGTCACACTACATATGATTGCTAGGCAAAAAAATATGATGAAGGACATGGTATTACAAATAAACAACCATGTTTATCTTGAGATTATTTTCCTCATGGCTAGTGCAAAAAGAGTGATAATCCAATCCATCTATGTTTCAAGTGGCATTTTGATTGAGATTGTAATAGAGCATTTGCTACTACACATGACAACATGACTGAAGAAGCAAATTGTGTGAGTTGTTCTCTCTTTGAAAAGGATACTTCATGTTCGTGATGGATGTCTTTTTATTATTGATTCTGGTGCTACAAGAAACATGACATATCAGTCCCAATGGTTACATAATTATCATTCTATTCCTATCAAGAAGTTGGTTTATCTTGCTAGTGATACAATCTGTCAAGTCAAGTGTATAAGTGATTTATATCTCGATACTCTTTCTTCAACAAGAATTCTAATTAGAGTTTTACATGTTCCAAATCTACAAAGGAATCTTCTTTTAGTTGCAAGAATTGTATATGTTCCAAATCTACAAAGGAATCTTCTTTTTGTTGCAAGACTTGTGGATGTTGGTCTCTTTGTTAGTTTTGACTATGCCAATTGCTGCATTGAGAAAGAAAAAGTTTCTTGGACATCTTAGTTCTCCATGACTTAAACATTGGACTACAGTTAAATGAGTTTTGAAGTATTTGAAAGGCACTATAAACAAAACTCTAATTATCTACATTCACTTCAACTTTTTGGGTTATATAGATGCAGATCGGGAAAGCTATGAACTCTACAAGTGGAAAGTGTTTCTTTATCAATGGTTTTCTTGTTTCTTGGACTAGCAAGAAACAATAATGTGTTGATATTTTCATAATAAAGGGTGAATATGTAGTTGTATCTTTAGTGGCTCGAGAGTTCGTATGGCTTCAACAAGTTCTATAAGATATTGGCCATCCTCCTCTCTCCAGCACATCACTTTGATGTGATAAACCATAGTGCTATTAGTCTTGCTAAAGACTATGTTCAATAGAACAAGTATAAACATATTTCCATGCATTTTCATTATGTTTGATATGAAGTAAAGAAAGGTACAATCATGTTTGAACATTATCCAAGTGATCAGATGACTACAAATATATTCACCAAAGGACTCAATGAAGCATTCTTCACTTTCCTATGCTCGGAACTTGGAGTTGTCCCAATTTCAAACTTTGGGAATTAATCTAGTATGGCATTGTAGAGCCATTATACATACACCTTGTAGGCACCATACACTTCACACATGCACATACACCTCAAACCTCTTGGACATCTTTGTACATACATATTCAATTTCACTTCACATGTGTGAATTCACTTTACATGCACACAATAATCCTTATTGATCATGTTTGTATATTTATATATAGGAGTTTGGGTTTTTCCCTTGTGCTACCCAAGGGTATTTTCATCCGTAGCTAGAAACCTTTGTTTGAGTGGGGATGTTGGAGCTACATATAGCTCACCCTATCTAGACTAGGTCTCACCTACATATATGTAGATTATGATCAATATGAAATACCCATTGTATACATGCATCTTAGACAACCGTTAAGCAATATGTTAATCATTTGAATCCTATCAACATTAGTGTCTTAGTAATCTTGCAAGTGATTCTTCAGTACTTCACTATCAAATGCTAAAATGTGCAAGCTTGGATCACCTATTGATGTCTTTTTGGTAGATCTACCTTGAAATAAGAGCTGTTGTACCTTGTCCTTTTATAAATCTTAAACTTTGATGATGCACATAGTCAAGTGGATTTATAGAAGGATTAATGAGTACTAACCCAAAAGTACTATAATCTCCATTTTGTTAGAATTAAATATGAAGTTCTTTCGACATGAGAACATCTCCATTTCTCTAAGGGAAAGAGGATTTAATGCTCTTCCCCCATCCCCCCCACCCCCCCTTTTCGACATGAACTAGCATTAAGGGGGCTTGGGGGAAGTGAAATTCTAAGGTTAGAAGAAACCTTAGTAGAAGGGTAAGGGAGAAAGAAATCAAGAAACGAACTGTGCCACCACTAATAGATCGCACCCACCCTCGATCCTATCGAATCTTATCATCTTGATGATGTCATTCATTGCGTTTTACTCGAGGAAGTTACTATATGTATATCCTCTACATCACGTGCGTTTGAGGCCTATTTATAAATATCCTTATCTGTGAATTTTTGTTGAATAAAACATAAACCTTTTCTATTCAATCTCTAAATAACCCCTTTATATTACACCCTTCAATATGTAAAAATGGTATTTTAAAAATACCTTATTTTGAACCCACGTGATGCACACATATATTCATGAGTAACTTACCTGAGAGGCATGTTATGACCTACACCTTTGACAACATTACCAATTTACCAACCAACAATCCATGTCATTTCCAACATCCCAGTCAATAGCATATACCGAGATGCCATTACTAGCATTAAGCTAAGGCTATAAAGCCTTAGCTTAGGCTAATAGGTTTTGTTTTCCCTACCCATTGCTACATCCAGAGAGAGAGAGAGAGAGAGAGAGAGAGAGAGAGAGAGATGAAAGGAGAGGAGGAGAAGAAGAAGAGAATAGAAGGAGAAGGAGAGGAGGTGAAAAAGAAGAGAAGAGAAGGAGAAGAAGAGGAAGTGGTAAAGAAGAGAGCACGAGAATTGGATAGATAAAGCAGAAGAGGAGCGAAGGAGAAGAAGAGGAGGATAACAAGAAGAGACATGGATTCGTAAATAAGTATATATATAAACAATGATTTTTGTGTCACCCTGTATAGACACTATCAACACACACAAGCAATCATAGTCAAGCGTAGATAGAAGAGTTGGGGCCAACAGGCTAGGCTCGTCCGGACCATTTCCACCTCCGGGCAAAGGGCATGCACCCCGCATTGCCACCGTGGAAAGCCCTAACCAACATCTCTGATGATATAAGCAGGGTGCAATCCCTTTCTATACTCCTTTCCCTTTTCGGTCCATCCTTCCGAGGATGAGCCCTGCCCAAATCCATGACCACCAGCCAATGTAACTTGGCGTGAGCCAAGATCTGCTAATGGCGGGAGGCTAAGTCAACATCATCACAGGGGCCACCCCGCTACAATGAGCACAGCACGTCCCACTCCACCTCTTCTATCATATGTGTTTGATAACCCACACTATAATTCAGCCCATGTGAACGGTGTTATTTCGTATCAAGGCCTAACCCTTGGTTTGCATATTGCAGGTCCCCCACAAGAAAAACATGGAAAATTTAGGGCAACTTGCTTGTAGAGACACTCTCCGTAGATGATGAGAACATGCGGCACATGCCCCTCCACCGGTGCGCTACGTGCCCACACTCAAAAGGTATGCGACGAAGCAAGGTCCTAAGCGACACTGTCCTGGACAAAGGCTGAAGAATCCCCGAAGAATCCCCGGGCCAAGAAAGTTTAGACTCAAAGAAATGCGTAGCATGTGGCAATGCCAGTTGCACAGACCTCCAATGTACGCTCGGGCACTAGGTGCTCACAGAAAGAAAGGGAGGCTCGGGATGGGGAAGAATTTGATGAATTGTTTAAAGGCATTTTGGAAATGGTGGCAGCGCGGGACTACACATTCATGTCCCGGCCGACATGTTCCCTGCCCAGCCTCACGGGAGTCCCGCACGAGCACCGCCCCAGTCACCTAACCAACCGGACTCACCCCGCCTAGTACAAATTCACTAAGCCCCTATGATGTACAAGTAGCTTGACAAGTCATCATGCCATAACTTTTTGTCTTTTGATGAGTACAGGGGCAAGATCCCCACTTGTACACACTTCCTTTACCCCTTGTTAATGTATGCGACCTTAAGAAGCAATGAAATGGGCATCCCAAGAGACATCATAGCATTCTGAAAAATTATGTCTTAACAAGATTGAATTTGTTTGACGTACTTAACGCAAGCAAGCATACACTCTCACGAAGTGACAAGTGGATGCAGGATGAGACAGGTCTTCGTGCAAACGCGATCAACGGCCAAGCCACCACAAGACCACCAACCGCACAAAGGATCGCAACAAAGCCACGCTGTTGAATGCGAAAAATCACCCTTGCGAGTGCCCACATCGCACGAACCAAAGCACAATCATGGGCTACACTCTCTTCTTGGGCCAAGCTCTACAGTGAGCTCATTACGGGTGTCACCGCACTCGCACCAATATCGCAACAACGGCTTCCCTAACAACGAGGCTAGGGCAAAATCATCATGCTCATATCCATTTCCTGAGCCTCCAAGGCTTGACATGTCCCGACCCATTAAAAGGCTCATAGCCTCTGCATATTGCAAAGGTTGTACTATGGAAAAAAAAAAAGCACCCACAATCACAGCACCGCACCTAGGGGCCCTCAAATTAGGTGCGTCCACTGCCTTGGTCGGCTGGCTCCGCCCCTAGTCCCCTAGCCCCCTAGCACCCCCCACAATGGTTCAGGGCACCTCAAGGGCAGGACATACCTAGGGAGCCTGTCTCGCCTATGGTATTAAAAGTATCATCTCCATATTTTCTTTCGTCATGTCAACTTGCATGAATAAATAAATCATAAAATATTCCTTCAATAAAATTTATTTTAAACTAAGTAGATTATGATATTTAAAATATAAATTTATATTATTATAGTTTTAAATAAATACCATGCACAAATAAAAAATAAGTCTCTAGAAAGTTACCCTTTGAATGTCATTTAAAATATAAATTCAATGGTTAGATTTGAAAGATCCTTACATTTTTAATAATAAAATAAACAAATAAGATTATTATTCTAATGTAAAACTCATAAAAATACAAAATTCATGCATAATACCTTTAATCTCTTTTCTTTGATATTGTTATCTACTGTTTAACTTGTTTGTTGCAAATGATTCATCATTTTTTTATTTGGCTAAAATAAACATATAGATAATTGAATGCTAAATCACGTTTCGAGTTTTACTAGATTATATTATCATCACATAAATATTAATATTTACATTTTTCTTTCTCAAACTTTTTCCTGTTACTTTAGATTTTTTCTCATATATATAAACCTATATTTGAGAATAAACTTAGTAATGAGAATTTCAAAATATATAACTACAAATTCAAAATAGAACATATACATTATCTTTGCTTGAGTTATTAATGTTTTCTAGAATTGTTTCTTTAGAATATACTCTTTTTGTTAAACCATGTAACAACTTTAAAAATCTTGCATAGCTTTACACATCAAGATCATTATCTTCATTTTCAACATCCTTTAGTAATAATACATTTTAACAAAGTAATAATAAAATAAAATATTAAGAATACAAACATGTAGTCATAATGAATTTTAACATAGATATCAAAACTTGATTTGTTCTATAGTCTTGAAATTTTGAAAATCTTTCTTTTGCTTCAACAAACATATTCATCTTAAGAATATATATATATATATATATATATATATATATATATATATATATATATATATAATCTAAGAAAATTTTAACATTTTTAAATAAAATCATTACTTATAACGATAAATTTGTCTCTTTATCTTCATGCAGACCTTCAAAGATTTTTCATTCTCCAACAGGCTAAGATAATGCCACATATATCTATTAAATGCATGAAATACCATAAAAGAATAAAAATCATGCATTAGAAAATAAACACATAATTTCATAGGATACGTTTTCCAAGACTTGACCAATTTGAATATCACCCATAGTGTGGATCTATATATCTAGCTTTTAAGAGTCAACAACAGGAGTATATTCTTCACACTACTATCAAAAGGTATATATATGGATATGGAAGCAGTGGAACTAACAAGATGATCATAAAATCAAACATATAAATCATATTAGGGCTAGAACCCCTTTTTACACACCTTTGTATTTAATATTTTCAGATATATCTATTATTTCTTCTCTTTCTTTTATTTGTCAAGCTTCTCCATCTACCTCACAACTAATAGAAACTCCTAGAAATAGCTACCTATCAGATTAGTAGAACAGGGTCACTAGGACTACCTTCTGAAATAGTTCTCAAAGTGCCCAACTATGTCTTTACACGAAGGGGACAACTACTCAAACATTCCCAAACACACATAACCTAAACTTTGGGCTTCATGCCTTGAATACCAGTCCCCAACAAAATGAAAATCCCCACATACACATAACCATTTAATATAAATGGAAGGAACTCATAAAGGAAGGACATCACCTAGACTTGGCCACAAGAAGCTTTAGCATAGCAAGAGGCTTGCTCCATATACTCCATCAAATTCATCTAGTACAACACTAAAACAGGAAAATCTTAACTACACACTCACCAAACAAATACATGGCCCTCTTGGCCTAATTCGATAAAATATTTATCTACACGAACAAAGGGTCCTCTTAGCCTAATGAAAATCAAACATTAAATTTAATAGAAATGGCCCCCTTGGTGTAATGAAATAAACCAAAAACGGCACCATTCAATAGCTTACTGCTGCTGAAAACAAACCCTTAGTCCCCACATAACTCTACTAACACACGAAACTAGACCAATGATACAAACTTCTTAGGTGCACCCTTAGTGCATCAAATTATTGGCCAACCCCTTGCATAAATGGCAAGGGCTATCTGTTGAATATGAAGTTGAATGATCCTATGCATCCATGACAAAATAAAAAGGTGATCAATTGCTACTCAACTCATGACCCAAACTAGCCACAATCGGCAACCAAAATAAGACGTGTGAGCAAGAAGTCCCCATAGTGTTCCTCGCTTAATATCTAAAGGAAACCGTGAGAGCCCCTCAATATCAGAATTGGAAAAAATATCTTCAACAAAAGCATAATTTGCTATTTAATCACAAAGTGATTCCACTGTCAAGGAATCACTTGGGAAGTCACTATCTCAAAACTATGCACATATCCAAGACTAGATGATGGTATATCTGCAAAATCGGATCTCTCACACTATATATCCCATTAAATTGGTTGATCACTAGTTGGGAGTCACCTTTCACTAATGAATAGTAGATACCACCATGTTTGACTCCTTTCAACCCTGTAATTAAGTCCTTCTATTTCACCATATTATTAGTAAAATAATTGTCTAAATATACTCCCATTTTCATAACAATTCTACTCCAAGGATCTTTGATGACCACCTTGACATTCGCATGCTTAGCAGGCCCTCAAGAAGCTCTGTCAAAATACAAATTATAGATCCCACAATCAAACACTAACTCTTTCCGTGGACCAAAACAACAAATAATTTGTTCCATGATAAAACTTGCTATTTTCTTAGCATTTTCCTTCATCATAGCTCCAGCTTCAGACCACTTTGTGAAGTAGTCTACAGCCACAATGATATAACACTTCCGCACACTTGATGAAGGATATATAAGTCCAATGAAATTGATGCCCCTCTTCTCGAATGGCAATATAGCCATGATAGAAGTCAATGGGTGTTTCCTATTCTTTCTATTGTCCTATCTCACATCTCTTAACATACACAAAAGCATCCTAGAAAATGGACGGCCAAGAATATCTAGCTCTTGAAGCTTTTTGTGCAATCAATCATCCAGCAATGTGCTCTCCACAAGTAGAGTCATGGCACTCCTCTAAGATAAATGGGATTTCATCAGGCAGGACACATCTATGATAAACATCATCAACACCTTGCCAATATAGTATTTTTGCAATCAAGGTAAATTTCAAGGCTTTTTGCCTAATTTTCCTCTTTTCAAGCTTCAAAAAAGTAGCTTAGCCTCTCTTGTAGATAGATAGTGTGTTATGGCAACATACTAGGATGGGATGGAGGCCATGTCAATTTTGAATAAACCCTCGAGGTCACTACCTTCAGCCAAGACTTCATTCAACTCCTTGAAATCCACAAGACATTCAATGATGATACCTTGTAATTTTGGCAACTTACTCCTTATATCATGGTCAAACTCCTAAAAGGTGATCAATTATTTCACTAGACAATTAGGCGGCTACAAGTTATTAATCAATAACCTGAAACCCTCCGTCTTCGTATAAAATACCACTTTTTCATAGATGATGTAATGTCTGAATTTCTTTGTCCCAACTACCATCCCAAGGCACAACTTCTCTATGTAGGTATAATTAATCTGAGATATCTCAAATTTATAGCTAGTAAATGCAATTGAAAGATACCTCTTTTCCTCCCAAATCTAGGCTAAACAACAATTGATGCTATGCATTGTGGCTACTGAAAATACATAGAAGGCCTCGTGTCTTTTGGGATCTTTTATGACTAGTACTTTTGCTAGTTTTTTCTTCACACCCTCAAATAATACTTGACATGTGTCACTCTAAACAAATACAGAGTTAAAGAACAATAGATTTGTCAATGGCAATGCCCTCTCTACTAGTGCATTGACAAATCTTCGATAGTATCCCAGTACTAATGATAGAAATATATGCATTTCTTTAGGAGTACATGGTGGACTCGTAGCAGCAATAACCTTTATCTTTTCAAGGTAGCTCGTGCAATACCAACCGAGCTAACCACATGGCCCAATAGCAATCAATAGGGCATTCTAGAGACGCACTTTCTTGTATTAACATCAATGTAGAGCTGCGTGCAACACTCAAAATATTTTCTTAAGATAATTAGCTCTCTCTCCCTTGTGGTGGATGCCACTAGATCATCAATAAAGATTTTCAACTCCTTTAGGGAAATATCACCAAAAGTTTTATCAGTTGTATGTTTCCAAGAGCCTGATGCATTGCACAACCCAAATGCCATAACATGATATGAAAAGGTACCAAATATAGCGATGAATGTCATTTTTAACTTATCTTTCTCTAAAATAGCCATTTGGTTATATCCAACAAAGAGATCCCCATAAATGAATAAATATCTATACCCGATAACTGATCCAAAATATGGTCAATAATAATGGAAACGGATAGTAATCTTTGATCGTTTGTTTATTGAGCTCCCTAAAATCTACACAAAGTTGGATTTGATTATTATTCTTTTTTGTAATAACTACCGACAAACACTACTCTGTGTGTTGTACAAGAAATATCACGCCAACCTTACACAATTTTTGTAGCTCCTCAAATAGTCAGTTCCTTAGTTCAAAAGGCATACGCCTCACTTTTTCTCACGTAGGGCGGCTACCTTTCTTCAAGGGAATAGTATGCACAGGAGGAATACCCCTCATGTCACTATAACTCTAGGTGAAAATGTCACGAAATTCTTGGATTAAGGACATGTAGTCCTTTCTTTCTTCAAAACTAATCATAGACACTAATTTAATTTTTCGTAGATCATTCAATGTACCGAGGTCCAACTCAATCACATCCACGTCTCTTAGTTTGTGTTAAGCTTTTATCCACTCATATAGATTCACGTGGTAAATATCCTCTATTGTGGGCCCCTCTTTTGATTTGTCACTTGACAAAGTATCACTACCAAATAGATCTTCTAATGCATCTAATTCTGATGAAGATAAAGGTACTCTATCACTTTGAGGAGATTCACAATATGCATCCATTATCACACATCTGACACCTCTGCCAAAAATCACATGACTAGAAAGTATATCAACTTGACAATCGAATTGCAAGATCCATGGCCTTCCAAAGAATACTTGATAGCTTGGCGGACCTGCAAACCTAATAACCCTAGACTCTGCAATGCATTCCACATTAGCAACAACCACATGGATTTTGGTAATGCAACCTTCAGGTTGCTTTAAATTGTCATTAGCCATTCGAAGAATTGTGGAGGTATCCTTTTGGATTTCCAACCCCAACCTTTGCATCAATTTTGAACTCATAATGTTCATGGAAGATCCCGTGTCCACAATGGTATGTTCCACTAATATGCCGTCAACGTATGTTGTTACCCTTGGGCAATGCTTTTCAACATGTTTAAACCAATCATCTCCCACCTGAGCTATTCCTTAGGGCTAAACGATACACTTAGTGTGAAGAAACTTCTTGATATCTTTATGCACTCTTGGAGAGAACTTGATCAACTGCAGGAGACTCACATTAGGCTTTATCTTCCAAATAGAAGTTGCTAAATAAAATTCATGATAATTAGCAATGGTTCTCTTCTCCCGCCAAACCATTCTTTCTCTTCTTTATCACTGAATAGACTTTGGTGCCTCTTTCTTAGCTTTTAACTTCTTCCTTGGTAGTCTCTTATTGGGATTAATAGGTTTAAGAACTTCTGTTTAAGAACTTGTGTCCCCTTATCATCGTGTTTAGGGTTTATCTCAATAGGTTTTACATTATCCATGTCACCTTCTTTAACCTTTTGTCCTCTTGTAATGGCTTGCAAATTGGAAGCCTCATTGGCGTTGACACACAGAGCTTTGAAAAGATTGACACCACTACCACCTGACAACTCCTCTACAATAGCTTTTTCTCTTTGCAATATTTGTTTTGTTCCTTCATCTTGCTAAAGGTTATTCCCTTGTGCTCGATGATTTATTTGACCTGGCTACTTGCTCCCTTAGTGAAGAGAGCTAAACTTACTCCAACAAGTACTAGCTAGATGGTCAAACGTTTCACATATGTTGCATTTGACATTAGAAAAGTTTCTCGAAAAGTGATGTGACTACCACACCACTTGCAATTGAATCTTGATCGATCACCCTCTTCAGGGCATCAATTTTCTATCAAGTTTTGTTGCTTCTTTAGGAAATTAATATCTATGGCTATTTGTTTGTATTGTTCCACTATCATATTGGTATAATGCTTCATCATGTCCTTCAACAAGAACATTTGATGCACTAGACTCATAGCCGCAGTCATCTACTTGTCATATAGTTAGTCTAACTAGCTGATAAGGGATCAAGTATTGTTGATTAATTAGGATGCCATTAGTGTTTGCATTTGGCTTTCATTATTTAGTAGAGCCATCTAGCTAGCCATCAGCATGGTCACATTAGAAGGAGTTGATAGCATGGGCGCACTCTGCATTATGCTTCCTCTCCCTTTTGAATTGGTCATGGGTCCCCCCCTTGACTTCCACTAGTCAATGCCAAATTATTTCTAAGACCTAGACTCAAATTCAAGTTTTCCCTAGATATGTAGGCTACTTATAATCATGACTCTACCTCTTTTGCTTGTGTAATAGTAGTATCAATAGCAACACTACTCAACTGCACTTGGATATTAAAGTCCAACGCATGTAAAAAGTATTGGTGTTGAGAAATAGCTAGAATGGGAATATAGGTTTGCGATTTGTGAAACACTTCTTTCAATTTCTTGGCATACACTCGAACATTCTCATGAGATTCTTGATGTGTTACATTGAAAACATGTAGCAAATACTGACCGCCTCTCTTATGGACAAACTCTCTTTGGAAGGCTACGAAAAATGGATCGATTGTAGTTATGGTTCTAACTTCTAGGTTATGATACCATAGTGTATGTCTTTCCTTCAGATTCATATTTAACAACATCATTAGACATCCCCCATATTGAATTCAACAATTAAACATTAGCTTTTGGAACTCACTAATGTGGAGCTCCGCATCTTCCTCTACTAACCCATTGAAAATGGGTAGAGGGAATCCTAAGTCTAGAAAATCCCACATCCCTACAAGAATTCAATATGTTGTGCCATGACAATGATCGGATTTGGAAAGGGGATCTAAACTAGTGGAACTACTACCCCACTCAAAGTGGACTAACGTACTACAAGAGGGAAAGTACTAGAGCTTCCTCCTCCTCCTAAAGAACTACTTGTTGCACTATGACTGCTAAAACCCCTCCCTCATAGGGATATCGAGCTAATCCATTGAGAGAAATATCTCCTAAGGATTTCAGCCCACTGACTAGCCCTTTTCACCTCTTTCTTACTTTTGGATCTTGGCTCCATGGTATCTATAAGGAAATAACAGATCAATTTGAATGTCCTTTGGTATATACTAAAAAACTGGTCCCTATTAACCAAGATTCAAAAATTGCCACTTATGAGTAGCTCTTGATAAATGCACCACCTATTAGGACCAAAAAATGTGCCCAACACTGGCTCTAAGGCTCTAGCTAGGTCTCTATGCTTAACCAACACACCCCATTGCCTTCTTACAAGGCTAGGAGTGTATAAACATTATGAACTAATTGAACCAAAGAATGCATTTGTAGATACCATTTCTAAAGCAGCGTAGTCCAATGTATAGCCCTTCCCAAGTCCAAGCAACTAGAGTTCCCAAACATATTGATGTCTAGCATCTCGTTTCACATAAGCATGGAGCACCCCTTAGTTGATTGCTATGTCATAGAAAGCACATGCAGAACATAGTTCTCTCTTTATATTTGTTCCAATAGATAATTCAATCCTTATCAAATCAGGCCCCAAAGGGAACAAACATACTATCCTATAGCATGGGACTCCTTACACTCAACGTAGGTGAATTGCTAAAAAATAAGTGCTCTACATCAAGGATTTGTTATTCTAATACCATATATATGTAATGCAATGCAAAGGTGAATGTCCTTAAAAGTGCACAAAGATTTAAATTTATAGATCAAACAACATGGTTTGTGCACATACAATTTTTTTCATGATTTTACCTTAATGCAATGTGTTAGTGCTAAGGTAGCAGCGAAGTAATTCATACTACTCCCTTCTTTAAAAACTTAAGATGAGCAAATCCTATATGTCAAGGTATGCATAAAATCATATTTCAATGGATTCTTAACTCCCTAAAATCCTTTCTCCCTATTGTTTATAGTTTTACATTTGTTGATAGGTGTAAAGAGGATTTTTAATGTATTTTTTGTATATAAAAAAGGAATAGATACATGCTTTAACATAAAAATGGGGATCGACAGAAACTTCATGTCGTAGCTCGGGTAAGTTACTCATGAATATATGTGTGCATCGTGTGGGTTCAAAATAAAGTATTTCTAAAATACTATTTTTATACATATTTTACATACAGAAGGGTGTAATATAAAGGGATTATTTATAGATTGAACAGAAAAGGGTTATGTTTTTTTAGGAGAATTTCATAGATAAGGATATTTATAAATAGGCCTTGAACACACGTGATGTAGAGGACATACATATAGTAACTTCCCCAAGTATCCTAGCCCCACCATACACTCATGAACACATCCACAATTTTTAGTATATTTTCAATGCCTAACATTTATTTTTTAATATAAAGTCCATTTTTAAATTTGTAATATATATATATATATATATATATATATGATATAAAATGATTGAGAATACTAAGATTTGTCATTATTTACCATTTCATACCATAGGATCATAATACGATACAACAAAGCTCCTAAAATTCATGAATTATCAATGACCTAAATTTTACCAATTTTGTGTGTTTAACAAAAAATTATTAAACAATTAATACTTACTGATTTGTTGTGTTTTCTAATAGAACAAATCATTTGCAAGTAGTAGCAACCATTTTCAACCATATGATACCAAAATGAATCATAAATCCACGAAAAATCCCACTTATGCATAAAATCGCATAAAAATCCATACATATCTGGTGCTCGAGAAACCGTTAATGCTCATCTGTGGCCATTGATGTCTCTCGGACCATTGATCTATGCTTTATAATGCTTCAATATGATCCCACGTTCAAAATCTTCCATCTTAGCCCACCCGTCTCTATGTAGAATCAACCACAAAAACAAACATTAAGAGGAGAAAGAGAGATGAGAGAGAGACACTAAAAACATAACTTTCTTCTCATTGCACCATTTCTCGTAAGAGTTTAGGCAATAGGAAGCATGGAAATTGTGGATCACATGCCTTTGATACCTCTTCTTCTCTCCAACAGTTATGGAGATTCGATAAATCAATGTTTTGAGGGGGTGCAAAAGAATTTGTGCCCTCCCCCTCCCCCACCCCCCCCAATTCACATGAGAAAAAACGTTTTTTTTAAGTCCATAACTTAATCATTAACATTAAAATTGAATTGGTTCAGTTTTTTCATGTTTACACTTCCTAGAAGTGGTTATGGCCTAGATGGACATGCTCAAAATCATGAATAGATTGGATGCCTGCCTTTGTGGCATCAAAATCTATCAACCTGGTTTCCATCATGCACTTTCTAGCTCCCAGATCGGATAGTTACTTCATAATGCAAAACTTTGCAGTGATTAAATGGGGGGTCAAACAGAATCCAATCGATGAACGAAGACTTGCATTGGGTTTCTGGCATTGAAATGCATTTAGAAAACTCTAGTCCCTGATCCACCCTCGACTCATTTTCTATGAATATTTTCTCTTTTACATCTGCTAGGCCACTTTTGCACTCAAAAAATGGGCCTTAAAATCCAACTCTTAATCCCTCTCTTTGGCTCTCTTGTTAGCTAGAATATTAGCAATTTTCCCATCATTGGGCATATTGGTTTCAATTAGATTCATACCAAATAGACCATCATCACATCTTTCGAATTGTTATCTAGCTAGTTTAAATTAGGTCATTATTATTTTTGCTATTGCTTTTCATCTTACGTAGTATTTGTGGAATGGGATATATCTTCCCTCTTGATCTTCTCGGATACGGACAATTAGGGGCAATATGTCCTCTTTTCCTACTATAGAAACATTCAAAGTTCTCCCACTTATTCCTTAGAGGTCCTCTACGTCCCATTTGTAGCACAACTGAGGTTGTTTAGCTTGCAACCTATTCATGTTTAAATTCATATTTACCAGTTGTTTGTGTAATTTGTAAATTACATCATCATCGTGTTTCATGTAACCTTATTGTATACCATTTTCATGTCTTTTAAATATCATAGAAAGATTCATAGCATGTTGTTTTACACTTTCTATAGTGATATCAACCATGTTGGGCATCTCAATTATAGGTGTAGAAATATTTCTTGAGTGTTTAAACCTTATTTGAAACTTTCTTATCTTTTCCTTATCTATTTTAACTACATCCTCAAATGAATTAGGTTCTTTTATCAAGAATTTTATGTGAATTTATGTCTGAGCAAAGAAATAAATTTATCCTTTTTCAAAAACATGATTGGAGCCTGCTCCATGCCCTATGAAACTCTCTTCAAATTTGGTAGTAAATTTAGATATTAGCTCATTCTCTTCTTGTAATATTCTTTCCAAAGATTTTCATAGACTCTCAATGTTGGAGCTATATATAGCTCACCCTATCTAGTCTAGGTCTCACTTATATATATATAGATTGTGATCAATATGAAATAGTATTTGGGAGTATACACGGTGTGTCTCTACATATCTCCTCTCTCTACATCTCAATATATTATCAAAGTTATCACCATTGACTAAAACCAATTCCTTGAAGAAGACAATTAGAAAGCATACCTATGTAGTATCTCTTCAACTCTTGATTCATGATCTTTTCATGCTTAAATTTGATGTATTGTGTATGTTATGAGCATCTTATGTTATAAATTTTAAGCATAGAAGAAGTTGAATCAAGCTTCATTTGGATTGTAGATATGTCTTACTTGGACACCCTTAAAGTTTCAATTTGGAAAACTCTGAAGAAAATGAATTTCCTCAAGAAAACTAGTATTTATGATGTGCTAGGACTCACAAGCTTTCTTCCTAGCAATTCCTGCTCAATTTGGAGTTCTATGTCAAAAGTTATGTCAATTTCGGTAAATTGGACTTGAAACAAGAAAACAAATATGACAATAGCTTTTTGTTGAGACTTCTACGACAAAGTTTCGTTATGATTACTCATTTTGCATTTTCACCAAAATTAACCAAATCATCATCTATTCTTGACCAAAACATAAAGTGATAACATTTTGATTGTTGTTCATAATTATTGTCTATGTTGTGTGGATTTATTCTTGCACATGTTTAATCTATTTTGGGCCGTGCCCACATTTCATCTACCTTAGGTCACTTTATTTTGGAGTATGCTTTTTGAACCAAACGTCTTTCTTTACATCAAAGCTTCTACATACAATTTGTTATGTTGCACTTTTATCGTCATTTTGTATATAGTGTGCAGATTTCATGATCTCATATTGTATGTATTGTATGTATTGTCTCAGGCAGATATGTCAAATTCTATAATCGTTAAAGAATTTCCTTTGAGACAACATTTTGTCCCTCACTTTCAAGGACAAGGATTCCTTGGATGGAACTTAAATATGCTAGTAATTCTTGAAGGCAATGACTTGCACAATATTGTTCTTGGTAATTATGAATGTCAGCCTCAACCAATTGATCAAGCTCATGATAATACCCTTGTAATAACTGAAGAACTTATCTTTGAAGAATGGCAAATTGTTTATAATGAGTAGGTCAGAAGTGACAAATCAACTTATCGGTATATTATTTTTGCTCTTCAAGAATCTCTTATGCTTGATGTATATAGTTTTTCAACCTCACAAGCTATATGGGAGTATTTGATAACAATTTTTTAGAAGAAATTTATATAATTTATCTTTGTAGTTAGCTCATTGAGTTACAATACAACATTGGAGCTTCTATGACAATAAATATCGGATCATTCAAGAACATTATCAATAAGCTTGCTATTGCTAATGATGCCATTCCATGAAAGCAATTGGTAGTACAACTTCTTGACACTGTAAAGGATCCTGCTTATGATAATATTGTTATCATATTATCTAATAAATATGGGATCAATTTTGATCAAGCTTATATATCGTCGATTGAATATTCATAATGCCATGACCGATGCCACACAAATAAATAAACAACTATGATCTTACAAGAGGACACACAGTTAAAACAAATTGACCAAGATTTACTTACTCCACGGAATCCCTTTCCACACTTTATAGATAGAAGTCGTCATGGTGGCAGCTTCTCTTATTTCAAGTTTCCTAATAGACATTGCTCTTATTATAATAGAAATGGTCACACTACATATGATTGCTAGGCAAAAAATATGATGAAGGACATGGTATTACAAATAAACAACCATGTTTATCTTGAGATTATTTTCCTCATGGCTAGTGCAAAAAGAGTGATAATCCAATCCATCTATGTTTCAAGTGGCATTTTGATTGAGATTGTAATAGAGCATTTGCTACTACACATGACAACATGACTGAAGAAGCAAATTGTGTGAGTTGTTCTATCTCTCTGAAAAGGATACTTCATGTTCGTGATGGATGTCTTTTTATTATTGATTCTGGTGCTACAAGAAACATGACATATCAGTCCCAATGGTTACATAATTATCATTCTATTCCTATAGAGAAATTAGTTTATCTTGCTAATGATACAATCTGTCAAGTCAAGTGTATAAGTGATTTATATCTCGATACTCTTTCTTCAACAAGAATTCTAATTAGACTTTTACATGTTCCAAATCTACAAAGGAATCTTCTTTTAGTTGCAAGAATTTTACATGTTCCAAATCTACAAAGGAATCTTCTTTTAGTTGCAAGACTTGTGGATGTTGGTCTCTTTGTTAGTTTTGACTATGCCAATTGCTGCATTGAGAAAGACAAATTTTCTTGGACATCTTAGTTCTCCATGCCTTAAATATTGGACTACAATTAAATGAGTTTTGAACTATTTGAAAGGCACTATAAAGATTTTGGGTTGGTTTATTGGCACCAACAAAACTCTAATTATCTACATTCACTTCAACTTTTTGGGTTATATAGATGCAGATTGGGAAAGCTATGCACTCTACAAGTGGAAAGTGTTTCTTGTTTCTTGGACTAGCAAGAAACAATAATGTGTTTATATTTTCACTATAGAGGGTGAATATGTAGTTGTATCTTTAGTGGCTCGAGAGTTCGTATGGCTTCAACAAGTTCTATAAGATATTGGCCATCCTCCTCTCTCCAGCACATCACTTTGATGTGATAAACCATAGTGCTATTAGTCTTGCTAAAGACTATGTTCAACAAAACAAGTATAAACATATTTCCATGCATTATCATTATGTTTGATATGAAGTAAAGAAAGGTAGGATCATGTTTGAACATTATCCAAGTGATCAAATGACTGCAAATATATTCACCAAAGGACTCAATGAAGCATTCTTCACTTTTCTACTCTCGGAACTTGGAGTTGTCCCAATTTCAAACTTTGGGAATTAATCTAGTATGGCATTGTAGAGCCATTATACATACACCTTGTAGGCACCATACACTTCACACATGCACATACACCTCGAACCTCTTGGACATCTTTGTACATACATATTCAATTTCACTTCACATGCATGAATTCACTTTACATGCTTACAATAATCCTTATTGATCATGTTTGTACATTTATATATAGGAGCTTGGGTTTTTCCCTTCTGCTACCCAAGGGTATTTTCATCCATAGCTAGAAACCTTTGTTTGAGTGGGGATGTTGGAGCTATATATAGCTCACCCTATCTAGACTAGGTCTCACCTACATATATGTAGATTATGATCAATATGAAATACCCATTGTATACATGCATCTTAGACAACCGTTAAGCAATATGTTAATCATTTGAAACCTATCAACATTAGTGTCTTAGTAATCTTGCAAGTGATTCTTCAGTACTTCACTATCAAATTCTAAAACGTGCAAGCTTGGATCACCTATTGATGTCTTTTTGGTAGATCTACCTTGAAATAAGAGCTATTCTACCTTGTCCTTTTATAAATCTTAAACTTTGATGATGCACATAGTCAAGTAGATTTATAGAAGGATTAATGAGTCCTAACCCACAAGTACTATAATCACTGTTTTGTTAGAATTAAATATGAAGTTCTTTCGACATGAGAACATCTCCATTTCTCTAAGGGAAAGATGATGTAATGCTCTTCCCCCATCCCCCCCCACCCCCCCTTTTCGACATGAACTAGCATTAAGGGGGGTTGAGGGAAGTGAAATTCTAAGGTTAGAAGAAACCTTAGTAGAAGGGTAAGGGAGAAAGAAATCAAGAAACAAACTGTGCCACCACTAATAGATTGCACCCACCCTCGATCCTATCGAGTCTTATCATCTTGATGATGTCATTCATTGCGTTTTACTCGGGGAAGTTACTATATGTATATCCTCTACATCACGTGCGTTTGAGGCCTATTTATAAATATCCTTATCTGTGAATTTTTGTTGAATAAAACATAAACCTTTTCTATTCAATCTATAAATAACCCCTTTATATTACACCCTTCAATATGTAAAAATGGTATTTTAAAAATACCTTATTTTGAACCCACGTGATGCACACATATATTCATGAGAAATTTACCTGAGAGGCATGTTATGACCTACACCTTTGACAACATTTCCAATCTCCCAACCAACAATCCATGTCATTTCCAGCATCCCAGTCAATAGCATATACCGAGATGCCATTACTAGCATTAAGCTAAGGCTATAAAGCCTTAGCTTAGGCTAATAGGTTTTGTTTTCCCTACCCATTGCTACATCCACACACACACACACACACACACACACACACACACACACACACACACACACACACACACACACACACACACACACACAGATGAAAGGAGAGGAGGAGAAGAAGAAGAGAAGAGAAGGAGAAGGAGAGGAGGAGAAAAAGAAGACAAGAGAAGGAGAAGAAGAGGAAGTGGAAAAGAAGAGAGCACAAGATTTGGATAGATAAAGCAGAAGAGGAGCAAAGGAGAAGAAGAGGAGGATAACAAGAAGAGAAGAGAAGGAGAAGAAGAGAAAGTGGGGAAGAAGAGAGGAGGAGAAGTGGATAGATGAAGAAGAAGAGAAGAAGGGAAGAGGAAGGGAAGAAGAGAAGAGAAGAGGAGATGAAGAAGGGAAGAGAAGGACCAAGGAGAGAAACTAGAGAGGAATAAAGGAAGGAATAGATAAGAAGAAGAGAAGGATAGAGAAGAAAGAGAGGGAGTGAGATGAAGGAGCAAGAGGAGACCAATCCCCATTGCAAAGAGGAGCGCCACTCTCACCCACAAGAGTCTCAACTACCTTCTTATACTTCATACTTCAACACAAGTCCTTCCTCTCCTAGCAAAGTCTCAATCCCATAAGGAGCCGCCAAGCCCTTAAGAGTTCAAGACCATCAAAGCTTGGAGCTAGTATCGTAAATGTCTTCTTGCAATGGCCCCAAAGCGGTGGTATTCTAGAGCAAGGAGTGTGGGAGCTACCAATACGATTGTGAACTCATCAATATGCCATCACACGCGACACAAGACTATGTCCCTTTGCAAATTAATGTCATTTAATACAATGTTAGGAATATAAATAAAGAAGTTCAAACATGTTAAAGAAATTATAGTGAAAGAAAATGATGGAATAGTAGAGACTATTATATTCGAATTACATAATTCAAAATTAGGATCAATTACATAACATCACTTTGAATAAATTATCGTAAGTTTCTTATAAACAAAAAATTGCATAAAGAAAAAATTATTTGGCTTTATGAATGGCATGAACATTAGAAAATGTGAAAAGTTGCATTGAGAATATTTATTTTCACTTTTACAAATTATGTAAATATTTACAAAAGATGAAAGTTGTATTAATAATAATTCTTATAACATTTACAAATAATGGCAATGTTAGAAAATGTAAAAGTCACATTAACAATAAATCTTTGTGTATTTTTAAACTATATAAATGCTAGGAAAGGTGAAAAGCTACATTAAGAATAATTCTTTTACATTTATGAAATATGTAAGCATTAGGACAAGTGAAAGTTCCAATAACAATAATTCGTTTTACATTTATAAATTATGTAAGCATTAAGACAAGTGAAAGTTACATTAAGGATAATTCTTTTTGCATTGATAAATTATATAAGAATTAGGACAAGTCAAAGTTGCATGAATAATAATTCTTTTAGCTTTTAAAAATTTTTGCAGACGTAGGAGAAGGTGAAAATTGTATCAAGGATATTTCTCTTTGTGTTTACAAATTTCTTAAATATCAAGAAAATATTCACTTAGTATTTATAAAGATAGAGAAAATTGACTTTTTCTTGGTACTTGAAGCGAATTAGGAGAATCAAAGTAGATGATAAAAAAGTGTTGATTAGGAGTGGTTGACTTCAGATTGAGCAATCTAGCACAAGCACTTTTTACAAAAATGATACTGATTAATCCCAAATAGAAGACCTTAAATCACCTAGAAAATGAAATTCGGATTGATTCTTATGCGAATGGCCAAGACTTTCCACAAAGTGGACTTGATAGAGTGTAGGCAACAAACTCCATGTTATTTGAAAGAGTACTGAGTAGCATTGCTTAGAAAAATCATCTCGATAGACCACTAAATCATTCTGTTAAGAATGTGTGAAGCGTGTACATCACATGCAATATCAAAGCGAAATAAAGCTAACAAATAGGAAGATGTATTTGTAACTTTGTTAAAGAAACATTCAATGCCAAAATGATTCCCCTCTAGCAATTGGTGGAATCTCTTTTACAATAATAAAGATTGACAAAAATTCTTGCAATGTTTATCTTTGTGATGCATCTTCTTAATTTGGATTGGCGGAATCGCTTCATGAGAATCTTGGAGCATATGTATAATTCTTTGCCACTATATTGGGAGCATTGATGGATGAAAAGCGAGGTCTTTTGCTTCATCAATTTCAATTGACTTGCCTACCTCGAAAACAACCTGAAGAGAATCAAATGGATGGAAGACCTTAGATAGGTCAAGCTATTCATCTTTGAAGAATCACGCCTAAATCCCATCCTCAACATAGCCAGAGAGTGAATTTGCTAGAATGTTATCTTGATGATCAAGTGCTCTGAATTCTCCCAGTCGAGTGCCTTACCATTTTAGGGTGCTCGCACCATTAAAATTATTGTAGATATGTTTTCCCAAATCTTCTCCAAAAATACAAAATCCTAAAAGTATTTGATGAACCTCCAACTTACAAAACCATTAATCTATCTGAATTTCACAATTAGAAATGTTGTAACTAAAAAAGTCTCCCTAGCTTGAATCCAACTATCTACTTGATGTTTTAAAAAATAAGGTTAGCCCTATTCATGGGGGGTTCACTATATATATATTCTCTATATAACGTGCATTCATGGCCTATTTATAAATATCCTAGCCTGTGAATCTCTCTTGAGTAAAACACGACCCTTTTCTATTCAATCTATAAGTAACCCCTTTATATGACACCCTTCTCTATGTAAAAATGTATAAAATTGGTGTTTTAAAAACCCCTTATTTTGAACTCACGTTATATATACATATATTCATGAGTGACCCCCCCGAGGCCCTATTGTGAACCATGAATAATAAAATAATCTCAAATTTTTGCAAGATTATGTACTTCATATTAATCATATGCCATAAATTTAAAATTTGTGGATTTAAGTGTTGAAGATACCTTAAAGAGAGGTGAGTATTCTAAGCACTCAGGATATGCAACTAATCTTACAAATATTAATAAAACCAAAGTATTGTGCCTTCCATGTCTATGCTTACCCCGTTCAAAGCACAAGAGAAGAAATTCCTTCTCAAGCAAATCAAACCACTTGAGTTTGATGGCAAAGAAAAGGATGTCTAGTCTAAAGTAGAAATGTGGATCGAATCTATGGAGGATTACTTTGTTGCTATAAGAAGTGCTCCTCTAAATCAAGCAATGAAAGTGAAACTGAAGTTGAGGCCTAGCTTTGGTGGAAGCAATGGTGCAAGGACCTAGGGATTGTGGAAATAATCATTACTTGGAACAAGCTAAAGAAAGTTATACATGGACGATACATCCCAATGGCCAACTGTACACTAAAAATGAATGAATTCTTTAAGTTGAAGCAATCTCCATTAACCTTTGAGGCCTACTATTCTAGATTTGTGTCCCTTCTAAAGTATGCCCCACCCATGAATATCACCCAATCAATGTTAAAGCTTAGTCATAGAGTGAACCATCCCTTAGATAATCGTCTCCAAGCCATGCATCCATCAGACCTACAAGACACATTAATTCACATATAAGGCCCATTATATAAGAACTTCCATCAACATCCAAGAGTAACACATTTTAGGGAAAAGTTCTCATACAAAGGATCACAAGGCTGTGCCAAGAAGATCCAAGGACAATACCAAACCACGCAAAGAAAGAAGGCCAAGACATGTGCAATTGGAAAATTTGTACCTACAGTCAACAACAATGAGTTACCAAGATGTTTCCCTTGCAACGAACCCGACGACTTCAAAAGATAATGTTCAAAGTTATTACATTAAGAATAATTCTTTTTGAATTTATAAATTCTATAAATATTAGAAAAAATGGATAGTTGCATTAAGAATAGTTCTCTTGTATTTATAAATTATGTAAGCATTGGGACAAGTAAAAGTTACATAAAGGATAATTTATTTTATATTTATAGATTATATAAGTATTAGGATAAGTAAAAGTTGCACTTAGAATAAATATTTTTGCATTTATAAATTATTTAAGCATTAGGACAAGTGAAAGTTTCATTAACGATAAAGTTTTTGCATTTATAAATTATGTAAAAATTAAGACAAAAGAAATTTCTATCAATAATAATTATTTTAGCTTTTATAAATTATGTGGATGTAGGGGAAGGTGAAATTTGCATCAAGGATATTTCTCTTTACATTTACAAATTTCTTAAATATAAAAATATATTCACTTAGTATTTATAAACCTTGAAAAATATTCCCTTTGTATTTATAAACAATGTCCGAAGTTAGAACAACCAATTTTTCGAGGGCAATTTCAAGACTAGAATGGGCTTAGCCTATGATTCACGATTTGGCAAGTTTCCTGGCAAGCTTCAACAGCGGTGGATGGGCCCATATAAGGTACTTGCTGTCAACCCTAATGACTCTGTCCAAGTGTAGACCGTTGATGCCTCTGATGATCCGTTCCTGATCAATGGATATCGCTTGAAGAAGTACTTCCCTCCTTGGGGATCTTGACAATCACGGTCACCTGATCCTTTACCCCGTTGGCGTGGCACTATAACTCTTATGATGCTACTTCTAATAGCCGTTCTTCAGCCACTCCTGATGAGGTGGACGCAACCCTCTGTCCCCTCAGCCCCACCTTCCAGCCCTGATCTCTTATCCTCTATTTTCCACCAGCGGCAGTGGCGAGGTTTGTTTTGACAAATGGTATTTCTACCATTCCCTTGCTTAATTCGAAAAAAGAAAAAAATATACATATCGGTCATGGGAGAAAAGGACTTCGGTCCTTATCATGCCGACTTATTCTTCGAGAAAAGGTGGAGACACCCTCGGGAATAGGAGAAAAAAAAAACAACAACAAAACACGAAAAAAGAAAAGAAAAGAAAAGAAAAACCAAACTGCTATGGGAGAAAAGGAAGAAATTCACTCTCATAGCAGGCCTCCTTCCAAGAAAAGGTGGTCAACACCCTTGGGCAAGAAGCTAGTTGTGGAAAAGGTGGCAACACCCAGCAGTCCAGAAAGTGGATGCATCAATTGACATCCCCAGGATCCAGTTCCGAAGCTGCCTCCCTTGGTACGCTGTGTCCTGTGCTTTTCTGCAGAGCGTTTGACAGTCCTCTAGCAGACACTATGTTCCTATGTAACACAACATTCGATTTGATGGCTACCTCCCTGGGTATGCCTCTTCAACAACTGATGACGCGATCTTCATCGACAAACAATCAAGTGACGCAAGCTTTCATCCTAACCGGATGGGGAAGTGAGTATGGGTTGCTCTTTGTCACTATCAAACGAGCGTGAGACAGAGGGTGGGGCGAGTGACCAGTCCTTCCTTTTCAAATCAAATGAGAGGTATGCTATGTGAATGGAGTGTTGCACGCACGGGACGGGCCTCTCAATGCACAAAGCACGATCTGTTTTTGTGCACTGACCATAAGGCTCCCTGGCCTTCCTTCTTGCACCATATGCTGGCACAGGTCGGGATGCACAGTTGCACCATCAGATGCGCACAAGGCATACAACCTATACACAAGTGACTGTGAGGATTACATCAATGGGTTTCAGGACATGGTTGCCCTCTGTATCTTTCAACAGAGCGTGAAACAGAGGGTGGGCTGAGTGTGATTGGAGTTTCTTCAATCAATTACTGAGAGGTGAGGATTGAGGGACGTTACGACCTTTGGAGTCAGGTACGTTCCCGTTTTCCTATGCACCCACGGGGTGGGTCTCTACCGTCATCACAGGACACACCACCCTATTCTGTACACTGCACTGTAAGGCTCCCTTGCCTTCCTCCTTGCACCTATGCCAGACGGGATGAATGCACTAACGCACCATCAACTGTGCACCCTGGCGTATTCCCTCTGCACCATCTCCCTTGTCGCTTTCCTAAACTGGGTGTGAGATATGGGTTTCAATCATTATTCCTTGAGTGATATTAGTCATGGGGTGAGTGATAGTTCTTTCATTCCATTTGAGTGACTGTTAGTTGAGTACAATATCCCTCGTCCTCGACAAATTTCCTGCGATTCCTTCAACCAGCTATCTCCCTGGGTGTTGTGTGTGGTCCCTGCCACGAAGGACGTGTGCTGGAGCGAACCTTGGTACCTCCTGCAGCAGCCGACAACAACACAGGACGTGCCATTGACAATCAACCTTGATTCTCTACAATATGGGCCAAGTTTTTCTAACCCTACACCTTCTGTTTCTCAGTGACGATCATGTTTTAAGTGTGGGGACGTTAGCGGTTGGTCTGTTGAGTGGTATTAGGTCCTTGTTGCTCGGTCAACCCTATCCGTTACGGTTTTAAGTGTGGGAACGGGTCCCTGCGCGTCTATATTGCATACCCCTCTACATATGCCTCAACCTACTAATGCATCTATGCCATGACTTGCTTTTACCTTGATGGGGTCCCTTTCCAACCCACCCGTTCATTTTTCAGCCACCCTCGGGACTGTTCCCTTGTAGTTTTCTTTCATTCCCTGATTTTGCTGTATTGCCATGTGCACGTACCCTACGTTCACCGAAATACACATTCAATCTTATAGCCATGTTCATCCCTTTGAACTGACCATTTTTCCTTTTAACTAACCCCTGTTCCGACATCCGGTTCTAAAGTTATTAATTTGTGAAGTATTTTGCGTACTTTGGACGGTTTTCCATGTGAACACGTCTTTATTATTTCGGACCAGTGCTCTGACATGATAGCCCTAACAATCACTTTCTCCCGGACATTTTTCCTTTTTACTCTGTGTCATTTTGCTGCACGGTTTGTCCCATATTAATTTTTGCGGTTTCTCTAGACTTTTTCGTGCGTCTTTTTGACATTTTTCCATGTGAACCTACCCTGTTTGCATCGGAATTCCAATTTGATTTGACAGTCGTGTCCATCGCGCCTTCCCCCACCTTTTTCCTTTTTTCTCCACCCTCTTTCGACTGTTGGATTTTTAATTATTAATTTTTGAATGTGTTTTCGGGTGTATTTTTTGTGTTTTTCGCATGTGAACCCCTCCTACTTCCACCAGAACTGCATTCTAACATGACAACCCTATGCCACCCCTTCCTGCGGCCATTTTTCCTTTTTACTACATGTCATTCCGGCAAGCGGTTCGTCCAATATTATTTTTCGATTTCATTTTCGGGTCTGTTTTTTTAGTTTTTCTCATGTGAACGTGTCTTATCTCAGTCGGAACCATGTTTTGACGTGATAGGATTTTCGGGCACGTCTTTCTGCACATTTTTCCTTCTTCTTACACCTCGTTCCGATGCACGGATCTTTCGATATTAATTTTCGTTTGCGTTTTCGGGGCCGTTTTTTGTGTTTTTTGCATGTGAATGCCCTTTACCCCCCCGGAACCCCCATTGCACGTTTCCTTTGTCTTCCCCTTGCCATCCTGCACAATTTTTGTTTTTATGACATTTCATTTCGATGCTCGGATTGTGAGATATTAATTTTTCCTTGTTTATACGTGTTTCACGTGACTCGTCCCGCGCGTGAACGCGTTCTTTTTCGATTTCACGCGTCTCCACACGCCCCGGTCGCGTACGCATGCCCCATACCAACATCACGGCGCCATTCCGATCCCGTCACGGTAAATTTTTTTACCCCGCCCCGTGCACGCGCGCGGGACGGGGGCACTCCTTTCTTTTAATTCATTTATTTATTAATTCTTCTTTTAAAAAAAAAACACTTAATTCCTTACTTCATTTCTTTATTTCTTTTTTTTAAATTAAATTAATTCCTCACCCACCTTTTCTCTCCCCGACACCCTCCTCCCCAACCACCTCCCTTCCATCTCCCCACCTGCGTCCCTCCATCCTTCCCTCCTCCTTCATCCTTCCCCCCTCCTCCTTCCACCCTCTTCCTCTTCTCCCTCCCCTCCTCCCTCCACCCTCCTCCTTCTGCGCCCCTCTTCCTCCTCTTCCCCACCCACCCTTCTCCTCCTCCCCTCTATTCCTCCTCCCTCTCGCCCACCATCACCGGGCGTCCTCCCCACCAGCCCTCCTCCATCATCGGGTGTCTGCCTCCCTCCGTCGCGCTAGGCCGCTTGCCGCCGCATGTTCGCCCTTCGGTGCTGCCGCCCGTTATTAGCGACGATAGCGCCGCCTGTCGCCCCAGTCCGTGCCGCTCGCCCCACTAGAGTCCGCCTCCTCCTCTTCTCCTCCCTCCCTCCTCTCCCCTCGCCTGGGCCCGCCGTCACCCGCCGTGCTGAGGCCGCCGCCTCGCTGTCCCTGCCCCACCTGGCCTAGCCTCCCTGGGCCCGCCTATGCTGCCCACCAATCCCCACCCACCCCATAACCCTCCCCCCATGGGCGCCTCCCTCCCCACCCCCAACTAACCCCTCCCAACCCCCCCCCAAACCAGACTCCCTCTTCCTGGTTCCCCCCCAACCAGCCCCCCAACCCCCCCGTCCCACCCCTTCTAAGCCCCCCTCCCCCATTTTAGCCCTTGTTCACCCCCCTGCCACGCAGAATTCGCAAAACAAAACAAAAACCAAACCAACCAAGCCTCCACACCATCGTCCCCACGCAGCCACACTGTGCTGAGATTTTTTGCACGTCTGCAAGCAGCTATCCACATGCAGTTGTGCGTGCGTGTGGCTGTTCGTGCATGATCGTGATCGTGGGTTCGTGCGCGCTTAGCGGCCGTTCATGTGCGGGGACGCGCATTCCCTTGTTCGTGTGGTGGTGTGCACCAGCTAGCTGTTCACACGCAGTTGACACGCAATCCATTCCCGAGTATATATTCCCAAATTTTTAATTTCCAAACCCGAAAAAATCCTAAAAATACATTTAACAATAAAAAAATTCTTTAAAAATCAATTAAAATCCAAAAAATTTACAGAAATTTCCTTTTTTGTTGTGCATCTGTGTTATCTGTTCACGTGTGTTTCATTGTGTTTGATTGCTGCATTATCTTTCCGTCCTTTTCAGTACCCGCATCCAATGTACATACTCCAGTTGTGTGTGTTTCTGTTTGTATGCATGTTGTGTGTGTGTCAGAAAAATATGAAAAACTGATGCCAAGGAATATTATCAAGCTGTTAATTTCAATTATGAACTCCAAGAAAAGTGCAGGATATCCTGGAATCAAAGGAAGCTTTGTAGAAGCCGACATTTAAGCTATGAAGACAAAGGTGTAAATTCAGCAATATCATGTGCAATGGGAAAAGCTCAAGGAGTGCTGGACGAGTTTCTTTGTTGAGATGTAGTCTCTTGGAATGCACTTATTGCTGGGTATGCACAGCATGGACCAGGTGAAGAAGTGCTAAAGTTCTTTGATAAGATGCAATCTGAGGGTCACTCTCCCAATGCAGTCTCATTTATCTATGCCTTGAAAGCATGTGCTGACATAGGAGCACTTGCCAAGGGCCAACAAGTTCATGATGAAATTGTCAGACTAGGTTGGTTGCAAAGTGATATTCTGCTTGGGACTGTTGTGGTGGATATGTATGCCAAGTGTGGTGCATTTGGCAAAGCACAGGGAGTGTTGGATGAGCTTCTTGTCCGGAATGCAATAACTTGGAATGCCCTTATCACAGGTTATGCTTTACATGGGCAGATTGGAAATGTGTTGGACTGTTTTGAGCAGATGCAACATGAGGGTGTGTCCTCAGACCCAAGTTCTCATGCCTACTATTTGAGGGGGAAGGGAATGTAAAAACAACACTTGTTGAAGGAGAAAAAGGACGCACTAATATGGGAGCGGAGGAGCTTTTCCTGGAGGGGGGGAGCTGTGATCAGTCCCAGCCTGGCATGCTCGAGAAAAAACTCGGACGCAGAGAGTTTCGATGTAGCGCTTAGCTGCAAAGGCTACTGCTATGAAGGCCTGAAACCAGAGCTGATCGAGGGCTTGAGATGGCGGCTTTTCGATGCCAAGGGACAGGTTTTGGGCAGGCTTGCGTCGCAAATTGCAATTTTTTTGCAAGGGAAAGACAAACCCACCTAAACTCCAAATCAAGAGAGAAGAGACATTTGTGTAGTGCTTAATGCTCAAGATGTGGCCTTCACTGGGAGGAAGCTCACCAACAAGTTTTATCGTTGGCATACAGGGTATGTTGGCCATCTGAAAGAGAGAAGCTTAAAGGATCAGATGCGAAAAGATCCAACTGAGGTCATACGCAAAGCTGTGCTTCGCATGCTTCCCAAAAATAGGCTCCGTGATGATCGAGCAAGGAAGCTGAGAGTATTCGTGGATGATCAGCACCCATTTGCAGATAAGCCATTGGAAACATTTCAAACGCCACCAAGACATGTTCGAGAACTCAGGCCGCGAGAGCGGTGGGCAGCTGAGCGTGCTAAGAAGGTAGCTGAGAACAAACAGGCAAAGTTGGCATTGTTACAACAGGAACAGGAACAACAGAAGATCAAATAAACATGATGCATCTTTGAACAGAAAAACATTCTGAATGAGCTTTCTTTCATATGGTTCAACTGTTCTATCTTATGAAAGACCATCTCTGTCATCTTTACTTGCAAGCCAACTTCACATAAACTCTGTAGGAGATGGTAAATCATATCGTGGGCTGATGAATCATGAAGCATGACTGTGAAGGGAGCGCAAGCTATCTATTGTTGCAGGAAAGGTAGATAGTCTCGCCAAAGAAGACTGAACAGGAAGCCGTTTGATACATCTGCCCAGCATAATCAACCAGCTTGGTCCAGATAACCTTGCCAATCTTAAGAAGATAGCTCAACAGTACCAAAAACATGCTACACAGGCTGCAGTTGATGATGAAGATGTACCAGAGCTTGTAGAAGGAGGGACATTCTGCCCAGCTTGCTTACAGATGAGATTAGCTATCACCCTAATCTCTATTAACACCTAAAGAAGAGTGGAGACAGGGATGCAGAAATAAAGAAGAAGGGCAAAGCCTTCATACTGAGATTGTTCAGAAAGGTTTTGACAAGGTTCTTCCAATTGGCAACTCTTTAGTTACAATGTACTCAAGGTATGGCTCACTTGTTGCGATACCACAGCATATAATGAACATGGGCTTGCACAGGAAACTTTGACACTTTATGAACTGATGAAGCTACAAAATCTTTGTCCAAAAAGTTATATGCTGAGATAAAAAGGACTTGAACAAAATTTGTTTGTTGATTGTTTCTTTATTGTAATTCACTTGACAAGCAATATAGTGAACTTTGGCATAAAAATTTGAGATATTCTTGTTAGCCTCTGTCCTTGCTACATTTTGAACCCCGTGTTCAGCAGCTCTTGCAGGAACTCCACGACATTTCTGGTGAACCCGACATGAAAGCGCTGCATCAATTTTCAGCAAGATGGGAGACTCGCAAGAAGAGATGACAGATGAGAATGTCATGAAGCATCTGTTTCAGTCGTTTACATCCTATATACAGCTGCAAGCACACACGAAACGCGATAGTGATGCCATGGATGCCTTGAAGGCTGTCCAAGAGGAGATGAAGCAGTTCAACGGCCAACAAGTTTCAACTTACCTACATTTGTATGAAGAAAAGATGAAGTTTTTTGGAGTTTCTCAAGACGTTTGGAGCCGCTACTTCTTGCAGATCGTGGTTTGCGTGCTTGAAGTCCGAATTTCAGAAATTCAAGGAACACATGCTGGTTGGATAGAGTTTAAGAAGGCATTAAAAGATGAATATTTTCTAGAGGATACAAGTCTTATGAACCACAGGAATTTCTTTGCATGGGTTTCTATGCCTAATAAGGGACTTTCAGTTACCGCCCTTCTGCAAGAGTTTGAGAGACGCTATGATCAGTTGGATGGAACTGAGCAGCAAGCTTTGGAGATGCAGAAAGTGGAATTACTTTTACAAGCTGCTGATGCTGATTTACAGGAAAAGTTGGATGATATTTTGGAAGATCAAGCTACTGATTCAGGTTTAAAAACCGAGTGGAGACATGTCATTGATGCTGTGAATGCGCTTGTTAAGAAGCAGCGCAAGAGGGTACAATTGCATCGTAATACAGGATCTGCTTCTGAAAAATCCTTGGAGGCCTCTACTTCTACCCCTACTGCAAGTTCTATGCGTAAGACTACTCCTCCTGTTGTAAATCCACCAGTTCTTGCTGCTCTAGTGCCCTTATCAGTAGATGATGTTATTAAAGGCTTGGCAGATTTGACGATAGAGGCAATCAAAGCTGAAGTTGGGAAGTTAAAAGAGCAACTTATGTCAGTACCTGCTGTAGCACCTGCTCCAGTGACTACTTTTCCAGCTAGCCAAAGAAAAGGGAGATGATGTATTTGGTGCGATAGTACAGAGCACAAACATTGTAGAGATTGTGATGCTTTTCAGGAAGCGCGTAAGAAGAATGTAGTGTTTTGGGGACAAGATGGGAAGATATGGCTGACAGAGACTGGTGCTCCTCTTGACACGAACTTTGGTAAGGGAGGCATGAAGAAGCTCGTTGATGATATGGCTGCGTGATCAGTTTATGTGAGTGTTAGAGGAGATGCTTCAGCTTATGGAGTCCAGCTTGAGCAGAAATCAGATGGAGACTCAGCCTTATGGTCCTCTCCCTTGGAGATAACGAGAAGAGGGAAAGTTCAGGCATCCACTATGACTTATGTGGGCTCCAGCATCCGAGGAGAAACGGGATGGGATTCTCCTGTTGACAAGTATTCTATTTTTGCTTATATGGCGAAAACACAGGGTTTAGAAACCATGGTTGAGGAAAAGAGAAGAAGAGATGAGGAGGGTTTCAGCACCTCCAAAAAGACTAGAGGGGGTGACTTTGTTTCACCACCTGTTACAGCTCCACCTATGACGAGTTCTCCAGCACAATCAGGTCTTGAACAACCTATGGCAGACAAACAGATGAAAGAAAAGAGAAAACCAAGAAAGGAGCCAGGATTCAAGCTCTTGTTAGACCTTGATATGCAGACGGATATGAGTAAGATTTTTCATGAAAGAATTTTAAATAGTGAAGTCACTTTTACTATTGGTGAAGCTCTTGGGATTGCTAGAAGAGAAATACAGGATCAGATGCAGGATCTTTTGCGGAGGAAATGACATGCAATGGAAGGACCTGCTTTACAGAGGTTATGGCATGGAGCTCTTGGGGAAGAGCATGATGATGCAGTGATGGTTGAGAATGCTTTTGTCAATCCGCAGTTGGAGAAAATAGTTCAGCCTATGCAGTATGAGGCATTCTTTGTGACTGTCTTTGTTTGTGGTGTGTGTGTGTAACCATCTGAATGGGGCCCTCTCGTACTCCTCCCCCGATCCAATATGTTCCTTTGGCTTTACATGATTATTCTTTGTTACTGGATTCGGACATTGTCGCTAAAGTGGGCTTGTCCAAGTTCGTGAGCCTTTCTTTCCTACTATTTTCAGATGATCCTACCATTTGTGATGAGTTTTTAACCTCTTATAGTAAGAGGTCTGGTCCAGTCCATGGCACTACTATTCTTCTGACATCGAAGAGTCTAGGCAAGGCTCTTGGTCTGCCGTATCGTGGGGAGTCTGTCCAGCAGACAGTTATTCGCCAATGACGATATTTTGAAGTTATTGTAGAAGCAGACTCAAGATGTTCTTGATCCGAAGAAGGTCATTACCACGTCAGGAGTCGGTGTCTTCATGATTTCCAATCCCCTATGGAAACAGCTATGCTAATTCCTTCAGGACAGGTTCATGCCTGCAAAATCCCCATCTCATTATCTTTCCAAGGAGTTGTTTATAACTTCACGAATGATTTTGAAAGGCATAACTATTGATTGGAGTACCTACCTCCTCTCCACGATGGATCACCACTTTATCCGAGCTACTCGAGGAAATGTGACTAATGTTACATTTGGGTCCTTCCTCTATGTCTTCTTGCTACATGCTGCCCCTGCAAAGGAAGTTCCTTTACCTCCAATTGATCCTCCAGAAGTTCCTCCTCCGCCTCATAATTAAGATGATGATGTGATAATTGAGGATGATGATTCTCCTCTTCCCCTTGTCATTCAGAGAAAATGCCTCAAGAGGGTGGCTGAGTCAGTGCCTATTCCTCCTCCTCTAGTTCCAATGACAGTTCATGCCCAGTCTTGCAGCACCTTGCCTGCATTCCTTCAGACGCCAAATCTTTTCAGAGCCCATAGAAACGGGATGCTAGAACTTACTATTCCTTCTGTTCACCACCTGGTAACAGGAGATGCTATTCCGTTCCTGTGCAAGGATATCCAGAGTTCTATTGAACTTTCGATGACTACCTGTATCCAGCAATTATATTCTTCATTTTATAATGAAGTTCATCAGTCTAAGGAGGATCTGAATAAGACCAATACTGAGTTATCCTTTGCTCAGGAGAAATTCTTTGACCTTTGTATGCAAATGGAGCAGCAGAGTAAGCTCATGGATACTCAAAAGCTGAAATCTCTAAGTTGAAAGTTGAGTTGGCAGAAGCTAGGTCTCAAGTGGTTGCTGTAACAGAGGAGAGGGATAAGTTACAGAAGGAGAGTCAAGAGATGAAGGAGGTGATAGCTGCCCAAGCAAAGAAGCTTAAATCCACCACAGTTATCTTAGACCAGAGCAATGCTCAAATCCAGCAACTCAAAGATCAGTTGGCTTAGTCTCGGTCTAATACACAGAGTCCTGTGCAACCAATTTCTCTTTTATCCCCTGCAGACTTGGCAACTCTTCAGAGATAGGCTACATTATGTCCCTTATTTCATGCCAAGGTGGAAAGATTGCAATCTCGCATGGATTTATTATGGTCTTCTTTTGAGCAGTATCAAGAACATGTTCCACCAGATCATTCCTTTTTTGTCCATTATCAACAACAGAAGTTGGCCTTCTATATAAAACTTTCCATGATGGATTTACCTATTCCAGAGGATGGATGGAGTGGGGCCTGGTCATCTGATTTGCTGATAGAAGTATTGAGGATGGTTTTTGAAGACTCTGTCATTCCAGATACGATGCTTCTGTCCTATATGTATTTGAGGGGTGATTTACTGATTCCAGATGATGAAGATCTGGCTTGGTATGTCGGAGATGTGGTATTGTAAGATTCTTTGTATGTCCAACATTTGGAGTTGAGGATTGATGAGATGTTCTAGGGATATTCTTCAAAGTTGGCTGAGTGTCCTGAGTTTTCATGGCACACTATGGTTGATGCTGTCATTTTGAATCACCGTCAGGTCCAAGCTTCAGCTCATGCCCAGAACATTAACCAACTGAGGGTGGATCTTTTAGCCTATCTCTCCAACCAACCCCCATTTGATACTTCTTTCTTTGAAGCCTATCATTGTAGATAAGCTTTAGGTCCATCCTTACCATGCCTAACTCATTATCAACAAATGGCTCATAGGTATGATGCTTGTATTTCCCTTTTTCAATCTAACCCAAAGGTCATTTTACCCCTTCTTTTCCAACCTCAAGGATCTTCTCAAGTTCCTATATTTACACATTGTTCTTTTATTGAAGATCGAGTTTTTCTACCTCCTGATCCTTGTCCTTCCCCATCCCCTGACATTCTATCAACTTTTCCTACTTATCTTTTAACGCCTTTCGAATCTCCTCAATTTTCAGCAAATCCAGCTTTAATCCATTCTTCATTTTATGATTTTGTCTATCCATCGCTTCATCCTCTTTCATTAGTCCCTCTTCCGTCTCCTAACACTTCTATTCCTAATCCTCCTCAGTTGGTTAGTGGGTATTGAGGTTTTGATCAGAAGATTCTCCGAAGAAGAGGTTGGAGTTCAAATGATTCCCTTACTGGACCTCAAATCAATTGGCCATTGATCCCAGGAGAATGGATAAGTGCTAGTCAGGCTTATCAGAATTATCTGCATTTTGCTCACCAATATTCTCAGTCTGCAAATCCTTCTATGCGCTTAAATGCTCATTTTACTTGGTACCTGGCATATATGCATAGGCATTCCCATAATGATTCAAAATCTATTCCAAAGTTGTGCATGAATGTCAATGTGAGTATTGATTCCTAGCAACTGGATGTCTTGTACTTTTATGCCCTCTGTTTGCCTAGCAGATACCTTGTCTTGTTGGAAAGGATGTGCTGCCTTCAATTCTTTCAGAATCCTCCCAAGACATTTGTAGATGAATCCTTGTCCATGGATCATTTTCGAAATCACCAAGTCTTCAAAAGGGATCATCTCCATTGATACCTTTGCAATGTATTGTGGATGATTTTTAATGATAAATCTCTCTTTTTGGAGGAGTCATTCAGATGGTTGTGTTGTGTGTAGTGTTTGTGTTGTGGGTTAATTTATGTGATAAGATCATGGTGGTTGCCTATTCGATTTGCTTTCGTGCGAGCTACATTTTTGGAGAATTGCGGTGATGGTGTTGCTGGTTGGATAGTTGAAGATGCTGATGCAGAAGAAGAAACCTCTTATATCCTTTACAAGTTTGTTGTGATTTCCAGTTTGATAATAAGTGTTAATGTATAAAGGGTTTTCCTTTCATTGTATTCTTTATATCAAATACAGGTTATAAGTTGGGGTTGTGGTTGGATGGACTGTTTTTGAAGATTTATTGAAGATCAAAGTTGAGCTCTTGAATGAACTTGTATTCCCTTTTTCCTGGGTCGCGAGGATGCTTCCTTATTAAGTGTGGGGATATGTTGAGTGGTGAAATGACTTATTTTTTGGCTGATTTTTGTTGTTTTTGAGAGATGAATGGTTGATTTTATGAGATGATTGATTGGTTTGAAAGTGGTTTGAGAGTGTTTTGGATAGGTTGGAATGGTTTTATTAAGCTCATGATGTTTATTAGTAGAGATGTGAAGTTTTGTTGATGTTCTGATATGTTCTGTTTAGTCCTGATAGCTTCTGTTGAGCTTCTGTTTTGTTCTGTTTTGTCTCTGTATGGAAGGATGGAGTATTGATTGATAGGGTTTGAGATTGTTTGAAAGCTTATTGAGCGATTTTTGATGGTTTGGAATGGTTTTGGTATGAGTTATGTGGTTCTGATGCTTTCTGTTGACCTTCTGTAACTCTCTGTTGAGCTTCTGTGAGCCTCTGTAGACCTTCTACATGCCTCTGTATGTGTTCTGTTGGATGAGAGTGTAGCTTGGGAAAGTTTTCTAGACTTGGAAAGAAGTGAATACAAGTGCAAAAGAGCTAAAAGAAGTCAAAGAAGTAGCTGCTGAAGACTCAAGTAAAGACTGGAGTGATATGACAGTGGTGAGCTATGAAGAGACACTGTAGTGGCTCTGGTGCCTCTTCATATCAGACATACCTCTTGGGAGGTGCATCCACGACCTAAGAGGGATTATTGAGGGTTATTATGAGAGTATTGTAGTGAGGATCTGATGTACTATTGATGGAGAAAGAGAGAGAGAGCCAGAGATAGTCAATTCTATCAAAACAGTGTAATTGTATATGAGAGATTGAGAGAGAGAACTATGAAGATATTGAAGATGAATAATATGTGATTGATTTCTATTCAAAGATGGTGTATTCCTTTGTGTTCTTTGTTCTATTGATGGATTTTGTGAAGATGTTGGAGAATGTGATTGATTCTATCAAATCCGTGGGAGATATTTACTATGATGCTGCGTGAAGAATTGCTGTTTTCTTTGTTTTGATGATCAAAAGAATGAAATAAAAGCTTGTTGATATTACAAGATAGATTTTCTTGCAAGAGAATTCCCTTTTCCTTGGTATTCCTCTTGGGGCTCCAATGGATGGCTGAAAGATTAGCCCCATCATTAGCATAATCAATGCAAGAAAAATCCATATCATCATACCTCGCTCGTGAAAGCATATCAGATACTGGGTTTTCTTTACTTGCTATATGTCTAAACTTAGGATTCATGGATTTTATATACCCAATCCACCTAAGCATGACAATATCTGGAGTAGAACAACTCATGATCATACCTAGAAGAGGCAAACAATTAGTCTCAACCACCACAACAACTCCAATGAAGTACTCTTTGTCATTCTTGAGAGTCGTGATAACTCCCAAGAGCTCTCTTTTCATTTGTGGATACCTTCGTTGTCGCTTGTTTTGGACTTTTTCCCCAAACCAAATAGCATACCTATTCCCATCTACATCCTCTTGGCCAACAGTCCATCCATTTCCGATAAGACTAGTATCAAGAGTAAGCACAATAGGTCTTCCACACTCATAATCTGCCTTTCAAAGAGTCGAAGCGGCTCTCAATAATTTCTTCAATTTTTGCATGGCTTTAGTATGTTTTATCTCCCAAGAAAAACGTTGCCCTTTTCTCATAAATATCATCTCCAAGAAAAACGTTGCCCTTTTCTCAAGAACTCATAAATATCATCTGCAATATGAGAAAAGTGAGGAATCCAAATAAGATAAAACACACAAGCTCCAAGAAACATGCGAACCTTCAAAGTAGAGGAACAAGTCTCCACAATCTTTTCTATGGCATCAACCTTTGCAGGAGAAGGCTTCCTATCAAAATATCCACACATATAACCAACAATCAGAACTTCTCTGGCACCAAAAATAGACTTCAATCTTGACAAGGTCAAATTCGCTTCTTCTAGTCTGCAAAGAATCTTCTCAACATCTCTAATATGTGAAGTTGCAAAGAATCTACATCCATGATTATCTAAAGAATCATCTTTACCTTCTTCGAAACATCCCTTGATAGGTAAGTCATCAATGAAAGGCATAGTAATCTTAGGAATAAAATCTCATAGAACCTTGTTCGTCCCATTCATCATGTGAGCAACTGAATTAGTAGCTCCTTATGGAAGCATACACATTCAGACAAGGCCTAGGGGTGTCTTCATCATAGTCAAATCTCTGCTTTCAAGGGCAAGCTTGAACTGATCATATCCGAAATAAAGATCACCAAGTGAATAGATAGCACATCTAGCAAAAGCCTCAGCAAACTCATCCACAATAGGTCATGCACCAACATTTCGAATAGTGACCTTGTTTACTGGTTGTAGGTCCTATGTGAATCTGAGTGTCCCATTCTTTTTAGAAACTATGAACCACCTGTTGGAGTATGGAGCTAAAGATGGCTCTAGAATTCCCATCTTGATCCGCTCATTCAAGAGCTCTACAAGTTTGGGCAAGTGAGCCCTCGGCACACGAATAGGTGGTGGATTCCAAGGGACATGCGGAATGCTAAAAATAACCATAGGCATCACAACCCTGGGATCAAAGCATCCAATCTCATGTGGAAACAAAGAAAAATCTTTTTCATGTCCGCATAACATCTCTTCAAAGCATCTTACCTCGTCAGGAAGTAGAAAATCTTCGGTCCCAATCTTCATCTCTTTCAATGTCTCAGCTGAAAACTTATGTCCAATACCTGTAGGATCTCGCAAAGGAGGTTGCATAGCAGCTCTTCTAATAATTTTATCACTGTCCAAAGGTAGCAATCCTACAATTGGTCAAACCTTCTTGTCAACTGTCTTATATTTTGTCTGAACTTTGGCTTCATTGCTACAATGTGCAAATTTCATTTCTTGATGAAAATACCCTAGTAAGCACAAATTTTGTTGTGTATAAATAGCAACACCCAAATCTTTATGGTTGAAATATATAAGCAAGGAATACATTTTATTGAGAATCCTCAGCACCCAAATTATTTTAAACCATGAAATCACTAATCTCACAATACATCACCAGAGAATGAACTTGTAAGACATATGACATCTCTTGATTGTTAGCATTTAGCAAAACCAAAAGTTCTTCCATGGTATCTGAGCATGAAAGGCCATCATAGAGACCATCTATCTAGTCTTCTTCCTGCAAAACACCTGCAATCATTAATTCTTTTTCTTTTATTTTTACATACTACTTGGAAGCTCTAGGAATATAAAAAAAATGCTAAAAATACAAAGTACTTTCAGTGGATACACCATAAACACATGAGGAAAAACTGTCACTGCCAGGAGGCGAGAGCTTTCCCTGACTTGTACCATCATCGTCTCGCAAGACAATGGTACCTAGCAAAAATCGGACTCTCCTATTGGAAGAGGGGAATCCCTCCTGCTGGAAGAGGGGAATCCCTAGCAAAAATTGGACTCTCTTGCTGGAAGAGGGAAATCCCTCAAGGAATCTTTATTCCACTACCACTGACTAATACAAATAGTCATGAACTGAACAACTCTCTTCCCATCCTTGCTTTGGATCCGTGCATAGGCATATCCATCATCTAGAATCTTAGTGTCCATCCGAGACTCAGCAATAAATGGATGCCCCAAAATAATAGGATAAGAACAAGAGTTTTGTATAAAGAAATGATAGGACTCACCCACATCTCCAATAGAAATCTTCAGATTTGGACAAGGAGCATATAAATCTCCTGTAGTGTTGCTGGCCACACGCATGCACCAACCATGATCAACATCAACTGGCCATCTACTAGTATCATGTAAACCTCGCACAATTACATTAATCTCGGAACCATGATCCAAAAGTGCAACGCAAGGAGTCTTAGTCTCACCAAGCTTGACGATAGTTTCTGTAGTTGGACAATCCCAGTGACTTCAAGAAAAATGGCTATGAGGCACCAATCTAGGCATATCTTTGCTCTCATCATACTGGATGAGCTGAAGTAAAGGATGAAGAGACTTCTTGGACTGCATACATAGAGCTCCATCTGTAGATTCCTCGATGATCTCTTCTTCAGAATCAATCTCCTCAATCTGTAATCCATAGAGAATAGCCTCCGCAACATCTAAAGCCTCTTGATGAATCATATCTTGCAATGGTTCTTCAATAATTTGGCACTTTCTTTTTATGATGTTAATGATAACATCATGGAAATCTCTCTTGGCAATCCCCAAAACTTCTCCAAGTGTAAATTCAATTTTACAATTAAGAATTTAATCCTCAAGTACCTTTTTCAAATATATGGATGTCTCAATGTCGGATAGCAGCTTGAATCCATGTTGCTTCTTTGGCTTCGAATCCTTTAACTTTAGGGCCTTTTGGTCATCTTTTTCTTTTGGCTTTTGCACGTCAGCCATACTTTACTCCGGTCTTGAAGAAGAAGGATGAAGAACTAGCTCACTTCTCCTAGTTTCCTTCTTTGATGCTTCAAGTTGATCATTATCTCTTTTGCACTTTTCTTCAACAAGTGCTTCAAATTCTTGAGATTTTGCAATATAAGCATAGATAGAGAAGACATCTATGCGATTATTCCATCCAATTAATTTTCTAATTGCATTTCCTATGAATGAAAGTTCAGATGAAGAAGCTTTATCTTTCTTTTCCACATGTAGTGCATAGGACCATAAAGGAGACTTATATTTCGATAATAACTGCTCTGATTGAATACCATAGGCAATAGCTTCTCTCGCTGCCTCTTGCTTCACATAAGAAGAACGAAAGAGAGTTTCCTCCAATGATTTATTCATACCTCCTTTGCCAAAATTTGTTTTGAGTGGTTTCTCTGTGTCTCCAAAACATATCTTGTTCTTCCACACCACCAACTTCAGTATTTTCGCCTCTTCGAAGTCTTGACAGTCCTTGCACTCATGGTCTGAACTATCTCACCATATACAATGGCAAACACGATCATTTTTGGAAGAATTCATAGGAGTAGAAGAAGATGGAGCAAAAATTGGAGCTGGGTTAAGTGGTTGTTGATCTGTTCTAGCCATCTTTATCTGAAGATCCTTCAAATTCTTTGAAATTTCCTACACAATGCCTTCGGCAGTTGGTTTGGCAAATGGCCTGACAACTCTCGCAAGAATAGGCATAGACATATGCATAGAAGTAGGCATAGACATGGGATGTGAAGTAGAAGAGGAAGTGGAAGGAGCAGTAGGAGAAGTGGAGGTAGGGGTAGACATTATTAGTGGAGTTTGCATACCATTTTGTAGGCGAGCCTTCCACCTTCGCCTCTTCGTTAATGTGGAGACCGCATCAATAGCATCTTGCCAATCCGTCTTCAATCCCATAGGTTGCATACGATCTTTAAGAAGCTCTCCCAACTCATCTTGAAGTGCAGGATCAGCCGCCTACAATAATAACTCTACTTTCTCTGAGTTTAGGGCTCTTTGTTCAAGTGTATCCAACTAGTTGTAATGTTCTTCAAACTCGCGTAATAGCTCGAAAGTAACAAGACCTTTGTTAGGCTGATAGACCCATTCCCTAAATGTCTTCCAAGTAGCAATACCATAATCCTCCACGAAATATTCATCTTTGAGTGCCTTCTTGAAGACATTCCAATTTGAATCTTGCACAAATAAATCAGTCACTCTAACCCGCAAAGTAGATGTGACAAGCCGTAAGAAATAATTGATCTAGTTGTGGTAGGAACTCCAAAGAAGTGCAAATTTTGGCTTTCAAATGTTTTAAGATAAGCTGAAACATTCCAACCATCAAACAATTTGTATTCACTTACCACGGCCTCAATCGCTTTAGTTACTCCATGTGTATGCTCTTATTCTTGATGTAGCATTCGTTGTTGATCCAATTGTTGCTATATAGATAACTGCATTTGCTAATTCTGCATCATAATAGCTGAAGATAGAGTTTGCAATAAATTCTTCATCTCATCGGTCGAAAAGGAAGAAGCACTTGATGATGAATTGGGTGGAGTATTTGAAGAGTCTCCCATCTTGGCAATCAGAAGCGACACTTTCACGTTGGGTTCACTAGGTGTCACAAGAGATTCGTGTGGGGGGGGGGGGGGGTCTCGTGATAGTTGCTCATCAGAGGGATGCTAAGCAAGATGAAGAGAACTCAAGATAATTTTATGGATTTTTTTAAAGATTCTTGCCTTTAAGAGACGATAAGATGACATGGTTAAGCATAAAATAAATGGGTATTCGAAGATGATATTACATAAAGAATCCATATTAAGCTCATGATATCATGGATATGGACCTAAGCTCAAAACTATATGAAGAAGGAGATAAGTTCCTTATTCCAGCCGACACCAGGATTGTCAAAGTCTCTGGAATTTGCCGATCAGCTACCTTTTTAACAAGGTAATACCATATAATTTTTAATGCTGCTCTTTTCTCTCAAATGTGTGGCCTTCAAGCAAGTCCTCTAATCTGAATTTCTATTTGTCAAAGGGAAAAGCAGGCAACACCATCAATTGAGATGGCCGCAACAAATGAGGATCACAGGCTAGGAGGGACGACAAGAGAAGCCCATGCCATCGAAAGGGCTGAGGGTTAAGTTTTTGTCGAGGTATCAGTCCACCATGTCCATGTGAGTGGAGGAGATGAGGATACGACAATCACCTGAGCAAAGCATGCGTTGATTGTAATGGCGTCGCTCATCATGAGCAGGGTGATGTAATAATTACTATGAAGTTGATGATTGTGGGAGCTTTTGCTCAACTGCCAAGACCCACAGACCGCTTATTGTTTCAAGCATTCCAAGCCGAGCACTAATGGCTATCTCTCACCTAGCCGACATGCCATCCATACCTATGGGTGTAGTGAGCTTACCTCCATGCCGTTCGAGTTACCTCCTCTCTCGTGCACTCCGGTAGCTCCACAATCCAAGTGCAAGCTTCAAGCAAGCTCCATCCTCAAGCTCCATGCTCCTAACTCCATCACTACGAGCAAGAGAAGAGAAGAGAAGAGAAGAGAAGAGAAGAAGAGAGGAGAAGATGGAGACCTTCTCCACCCCACGGTCCCTCACCCTCACACACTCACTCCCTTACACTCTCACACTCCCTCTCTCAAGCACAAGCTCAAGCAAGCAAGAAGAAGAAGAAGAAGAAGAAGAGGAGAGCTACTTTTGGCCACACACAAGAATGAGATTCTCATTCACTTTTCAACTTTATATACAAAAACCCTAAATCTCTTTTGGGCGGTTATCCCCCTTTTCCCTTTTTTACATGGCCGGCCATGGCCTAGGCCCTTTTCCCATTGTCCCTCTATCTTTCTAGCTTCCTTTCTACTACCCGTCTACATTTACAAATTGCATGGGTGAGAGCCCGATGCTCCTTGAATTAAACCATGATGCGTTTGCGCTCTTTTACAAAAGTTTTGACTTGCGCTTTTCCTTGTGCACCTTTGTCTTCCGTTTCTCTTTGCCTTGGCCTTTGTCTTTGTCTTCTGTTTTAGCTTTCCATATTTTCCACTGCTTGGCACTCTTTTACAAGATTTCAGGGTGCGCCTTTGTACTTTAAAATGCACCTTTCCCCTTTTGCATTTGCCTTGGACTTTTTAAGGTTGCCCCTATGCTTTTGGCCTTTTCTTCTCTTCTTTCTTCTGTCGGGCTACCTTTTTTCTGCCTTTGCCCTGCGTCTTTTTTATTTCCTATTTCTTTCTTTGTGTTGGGGTTAACATTACCCCCCTCCTAGACGAGTGCCAGTCCCATGGCACTCTTCCTCGAAGGTAGCATGTGGAGCTTGCACCAAAGACGTGCGTGGAAGGGACTGATGTGGTTTGCCTTGAGGGAGTTTTGATGTTGGTGCGGATGAAGGTCGTTGATAGCACTATGCTGTTCCGATTGGCTGGTGGTATGATGGTGATAGGGCTATTCTTTGTTGGGAATGGCTACTCATAGCTGGCACGGGGGTTGGTGTTCATGGGATGCTCATGATGGATTTTGCTCGTGATGCTTCTCTAGTGGTTTGCATGATGAAGGAAAGGACAAGAGGTCAGAGTGGAGTGTTGATGTAGGGCTAACGGTGCATTTGGAGTCTTTAATACTTGCAATTGGAAAACCTCTCATGTGGTCGCTGCCTAAGGGGTGGTGCTAGTCTTCTTATCGTGCACAAGATAGATTTCGATTAGTTTGGGAGATAGGTCGAACTCGAAGCAAGCCTAGAGTATTGTCCTGCACTTGAGGACCCAAACTGTGTGTATAATTTGGTGCAAATATTATGTGAGTGCCCGTTCATACTTAGATATTATGTAGGTAGAAGACCGAGGGCTGGTTTCGCCTAATGACATGTGGATTAAGCAAAGTCATCCCAGATGGGAAGAAGTACACGTGGAGACGTATGCGACATCCTGTACATTGTGATTGCACGACCTAACATAATAGAACATAGGGGTATGGCCCTATAAGTAGCTTGTGGACATTGGGCCTGTGTGATGAGGACGGTTGACTTTTCATGGCCATATGTGCAGGGCTTATCACAATTGATTGCCATGGTATTAAGGTAGAGTGCAAGGGGGGATTGTGTGAGTGGGTCAGGGTGACAGGTCTAACCATAGGCGAGACAGGCTCCCTAGGTATGTCCTGCCCTTGAGGTGCCCTGAACCATTGTGGGGGGTGCTAGGGGGCTAGGGGACTAGGGGCGGAGCCAGCCGACCAAGGCACTGGACTCACCTAATTTGAGGGCCCCTAGGTGCGGTGCTGTGATCGTGGGTGCTTCTTTTTTTTTTTTTTTCATAGTACAACCTTTGCAATATGCAGAGGCTATGAGCCATTTAATGGGTCGGGACATGTCAAGCCTCGGAGGCTCAGGAAATGGATATGAGCATGATGATTTTGCCCTAGCCTCATTGTTAGGGGAGCCATTGTTGCGATATTGGTGCGATTGCGGTGACACCCATCGTGAGCTCACTGTAGAGCTTGGCCCAAGAAGAGAGTGTAGCCCATGACTGTGCTTTGGTTCGTGCGATGTGGGCACTCGCAAGGGTGATTTTTTGCATTCAACAGCGTGGCTTTGTTGCGATCCTTTGTGCGGTTGGTGGTCTTGTGGTGGCCTAGCCATTGATCGCGTTTGCACGAAGACCTGTCTCATTCTGCATCCACTTGTCACTTTGTGAGAGTGTATGCTTGCTTGCATTAAGTACGTCGAAAACAAATGCAATCCTGTTAAGACATAATTTTTCAGAATGCTATGATGTCTCTTGGGATACCTATTTCATTGCTTGTTAAGGTTGCATACATTAACGAGGGGTTAAGGAAGTGTGTACAAGTGGAGATCTTGCCCCTTTACTCATCAAAAGACAAAAAGTTATGGCATGATGACTTGTCAAGCTACTTGTACATCATAGGGGCTTAGTCAATTTGTACTAGGCGGGGTGAGTCCGATTGGTTAGGTGACTGGGGCGGTGCTGGTGCGGGACTCCCGTGAGGCTGGGCAGGGAACATGTCGGCCAGGACATGAATGGTGTAGTCCCGGGCTGCCACCGTTTCCAAAATTCCTTTAAACAATTCATCAAATTCTTCCCTGTCCCGAGCCTCCCTTTCTTTCTGTGAGCACCTGGTGCCCGAGCGTACGTTGGAGGTCTATGCAACTGGCATTGCCACATGCTACGCATTTCTTTGAGTCTCAACTTTCTTGGCTCGGGGATTCTTCGGCCTTCGTCCGAGACGGTGTCGCTTAGGACCTTGCTTCTTTGCATACCTTTTGAGTGTGGGCACGTAGCGCACCGGTGGAGGGGCATGTGCCGCATGTTCCCGTCATCTGCGGAGAGCGTCTCTACAAGCCAGCTGCCCTAGGTTTTCCATGTTTTTCTTGTGGGGGACCTGCAATATGCAAACCAAGGGTTAGGCCTTGATACAGAATAAGATCGTTCGCATGGGCTGAATTATAGTGTGGATTATTAAACGCATATGACTAGAAGAGGCAGAGTGGGACGTGCTGTGCTCGTTGTAGTGGGGTGGCCCTTGTGATGATGTTGACTTAGCCTCCCGCCATTAGCAGATCTTGGCTCATGCCGAGTTACATCGACTGATGGTCATGGATTTGGGCAGGCTCATCCTCGGAAGGATGGATCGGAAAGGAAAAGGTGTATAGAAAGGGATTGCACCCTACTTACATCATCAGAGATGTTGGTTAGGGCTTTCCATGGTGGCAATGCGGGGTGCATGCCCTTCGCCTGGAGGTGAAAATGGTCCGGACGAGCCTAGCATGTTGGCCCCAACTCTTTTGTCTACGCTTGACTATGATTTCTTGTGTGTGTTGATAGTGTCTATACAAGGTGACACAAAAATCATTGTTTATATATATACTTATTTACGAATCCATGTCACTTCACGAGGATAGAAACCAATTGTAGAACTCGGGATTGTACTGGAGCGTGCACACGCATCTAGTACACATGGCAGCTTACTCAATACCGATAGATATTTTGCCACATCGAGTAGCATGGAACCTTGCCCGAGTCTACTGGCAACATGTAACTCCTCCTCAATGAGAACCTTATCAATCAGAGAGTTTTCTTTGCTAGGTTCAGCCAAGTTCGTACCTCGAATGGCAGTCAGCACTCGAAGGGAAGTTGGTGCCACATAGGTTGGGTCTGTTTGAGACCGCCATTTGGCCAATCACTCCTTCAAGACTGTCATGATCTGGGCTCCTAGTTCAGCCCCTTCGCAACGCGGTTTTCACACCAACGTTGTTCAAATTGACTTCGGTCCTCTGATAGTCGCTTTAGTTGCTCTATCTCTAAGAGATTTTTCGTAGAGCGCATCATTGAACGTGACCGTTAAGCGAAGTTCGTCGGCTTCCTCGCTCGAGATGAGTAGCATGCATTCATACAAGAGCCTGTTATAGTGCTCGTCAAGATATTCTTGCTCTTCCCAAGATAAGGGAAATGGCAAGTACTCTCCAAGCTGCTCTTTAGGAAATGCGTGCATGTCTTCCAGGACATAGAAACGTGCAAACACCTTGAGCTTGGCATCCAACTCAGTTAAGCATTTGGTGATACTTCTATGTTCAACGAGGGCTTGCTCGGTTGCTATCTCATGCAAGGTTCTAGGAGTTTGCCCAGGCTTTAGCGTAGCTGGGGGCTCAGGCCTAGATGAGCAGGATCGGTCAACGCTAGGATGTCTAACGCTCTTGGGGTTTCCATGTTTCTCCTGAGGCTTTTTTATTGCGTCATGGTTTTCCTTGGATGTGACTGGCATAGGTTTGTCACCCTATTGTGACAGCGTTATATCCACTCTTGACTAGTCAGTGCAAGTTCTATTGTCGGTGGATTGAGTGTTGCAAGTAGCCATTGATGGTAATGAGTGCTTTGATTTTTCAGAGCACACGGATGTGTCTGAGGTTTCACCGTTGTTAGGAGAGTCATCAATGGGTCCCTTGGTGGGTGGACTCATTGCTTTATTCATTAGCTCTCCAGCGCTCTTCGTCTCAAAGTTCTTGGGGTCCACAACCACCTGCAACTATTGTTGTTTTCACTATTTTATCCTCTTTTTCTTGGTCAGTGAAGGCGCATCTCTCAACGACTCAGGACCCTGGACTAGGTCCACCGTTGATGTGCTTGGTTGGGCCTCAGCATTTCCTTTCTCTATTGTGTCCTCATGGGACATAGCCGTGGCCTGCTGAATAGCCTCACTAGGTTATGAGGGTACAACTGTCTCCCTTTTGGAAGAGCCTAGCTGTGCAGCCAATTCCCATGTATGTAACTCCTCCAGCCTAGGCTTTAGGAACTTTGAGGGTGCTAGAGTTGTCAAGGGAGCTGGTTGTGACATTTCCTTCACAGGTAAACTGCTAAGGACACGCTCCGCGAGGGGCATTGTCACAGCCAAGTGCTGTGACTGCTGTGATCCCTGATTTGAAGTACTAGCTGCTAGTTGAGTGAACTTGCTACCATTGGTGGATTGCGGTGTCAAGTCCTTAGGGCAATTGGAGGTGGTCATGTCTTTTGTTGCCCTTAGAGCATTCTCTTGCATAGATTGAGTAAATGTTTAGCTAGCCCCAGTGGATTGCACCGGCATATCCTTAGGTTGAGAGCTAAGGATGGTGTCGTGTCCTGCCTCTTGGACATCTGGAAGCTTTGATGGAGATAGAGATTGGGAGTGAGTAGCCGCCATGACGACCGTTGTTGTGCTTCCTGTGTTTGTTTGGAAAAAGAGGATGTAGGAGATCTAGGACTCTTAGGTGGACTTGGCACTGGCTGAATGGTTGGCTCGTGATTGTTAGACAATTTTGTCATTAGTTTTGTTGAGCAATCATCCTTATCATGAGCGATGTTGTGCCTGTGGTACTCATTATCCTCTTGGGAAGTCAAAGGCTCCTTGGCCACTAGTGGACCTCGTGCACGCTCGACAGTTACCTCCGATATCTGCTTGCTAAGCACGGTAAGTTGAGGATCTAATTTTTGATAGGTCCTGTTCGGTTTCTTGATTTTAATCGTGAGGGGCTCAATCACTCCAATATTTTTGGTTCGAGACTTGGATTTTCATTTAGGTTTCCTCCTACGCCTCTTTGCTTTTGACATAATTTGGGCTTCTGGCAGAGATGGTTTAGCAGGGGGTTTTGGTACCCAGATCCATCGGTTGCTTGCATAATACCATTGAGCACAAAGCAATGCCTTGGAAATCCATGGAGGCGTTGTGCTAGCTCTCCATCGATGCCTTCGTCTTTAAGGCTTGGACTTCTTTCGTGGTCTTCTACGATATCTGTAAGTCCTAATTCTATCCTTGGCCTTTGATGACTGACAAATCAGTGCAAATAAAGGCACAAAAATGTGCTCACATGGAAACAACTTTTTGTAAATTGACGCTTTGCAATTGTACCTCTTTGTCAAAATTTCAAATATGAAGCAATGTAAAATGTGTAGTCCAAAAGAGACACACTATAAAATATTGCTAGGAAAAGGAAAGGTCAAACTCTTTTGTCTCATAATAAAAATTGAAAGGTCCTTAGACCTTAGTCCATGTATGCAAATTTGAATTTTATAATTCAAGAAAGGAAAAGGAGGTTGTTGCAGCCATGGGATTTGGGGAGGTGGGAGGTTGAGGTGGTTACACCCTCTCTCTTCCTTTATCTTTTCCTCTCACGGTTCATTTCTCCCTCTCTCATTTTGGTACAACACTCATCTTCTTGTTCTTGCTTTTCTCTTTTGTGCTTCATGCTCATTTTTAATGGAGAGTGAGGAAGAGGAAGAGGGTGAGGATGGAAGAATTGTCCAATTTCTTGTGTGCCTTCCTCTTGTGTGTTTGGAGAGTATGGATTCTTGGTGAGAAGGAGAGTTTTCTTGCAGGTTTTTGTGGCCAGCAATGTATTTGTAGCCTCTACCTAGCCGGTTTGTGGTTCTCATGGTGCCGTGGTAGGGTGCTCTTCATTTGGTGCACTGGCAGGGAAAGAGGTGGCTATGAAGTTTGCAAGAGCTTCAAAGGGTTCACGGTCAGATTTGAGTCATGGAAAGCTTCATTCTTGGCTGCATCCTAAAGAAGGAGAGAGATGGGTTTTTTTTAAACTGAGAAGAGAAGGGATTTATCAATGAGAAGATGAAGAAGGAGATGGTTGCAGATCACTGTCATACCCATTACAATAGCCAATTTTCCATTTGTCTCTACACAATTGCACGAGCCTTAATGCCTCTATCTGGTTTCGCCTTATCCACACTCGTTTCGCCTTATCCACCGTCTCAACTTCCTCTCTCCTCCACGCTATAGCACTGCTCCCACAACCTTTTACTACTCATCTTCAATCGTCATTTGCAACACTTCGATTTCCCCACTGCCTCTCCATTGTACAGTTCCTCCAAGGTCATGTGGGAGAGGGTAGGCGCTAACATAGCGAATCAACCATAGAATCAACATTGAGAAGAAGAAGAAGAAGACTGGCAAGGGCAAAGGAAAGAGGTGAGGGTAGTTCCTCATGTCCAGCAACCAGAAACCCCTTATCTCCCCCCAAGAAGGAAGGGCGACGTCTCTCCTCTCCCTCAGCATCATCATCATTCATCATTGCCAACGTAGAAGAAGCAGTAGCAACACGACTTCAAAGGAGAGACGCCGTGAGCAATATGATGTATGAAGCCAATGCCCAGAGTTCGAGACCCAATGTATGGGTGTGGGGGTGTCATATCCACGTTGCAGCAGCAAGTGGCAGAGTTGCAAACACAGCTCGTAGTTTTCCTTCGGACGTAGCAACATCCTCCTCATCCACATCCTCATCTACTCCACATTAGTAATAGCAATGGCGCCCAATGGCAGTAACGATGACCATTCAATTTCCATTTCTTTTTGTTTAATCCTTTCAATCTTGAATATGTTAAAGCCAGAATTTTAAATCTTTCATAATCAAAATCTTCTTTAAGGCTTTTTCACACACTTTCATTTTTCTATCCTAACATGATCATGACCCTTCATCAAGATCATCCTATCCTAATCACACAATTTTTGGTTCTTTCATTTCTTTGCTTTAATAAAACCTATTATCCTTTCCGTTTCTGTAATCCATAAGCCAGGTGGGAGAACTCTAAATCAATATCTTTTGTAAGGGTATACTTCATTTATATATCTTTTTCGGGTTTTCTTATGTGCTTCATTGGTGGTTATCTTTCATTCTATATTGAGTGTGACAAATTGTTGAAGAGACCTATCTTTCGGGTAATGTCTTGTAGTTTTATTTGGCATGTGTTTAAACCTAGGCTTCAACAACCTAGTTATGTGTGTATTTTTGTGATATTTTATTTCCCTATCCAATGACAATTCAAAGAAGATTGAAGAAAAGAAATGAAGATTGAAGACTAATGATGAAGATGAAGATTTTTTGTAAGAGCTGATCGTGGTTCTTCTTCAAGTTTGTTCGCGGGGACACTTCACACTTAAGCGTGGGAGGAATGATGACTGGCAAATCAGTGCAAATAAAGGCACAAAAATGTGCTCACATGGAAACAACTTTTTGTAAATTGACACTTTGCAATTGTACCTCTTTGTCAAAATTTCAAATATGAAGCAATGTAAAATGTGTAGTCCAAAAGAGACACACTATAAAATATTACTAGAAAAAGGAAAGGTCAAACTCTTTTGTCTCATGCTAAAAATTGAAAGGTCCTTAGACCTTACTCCATGTATGCAAATTTGAATTTTATAATTCAAGAAAGGAAAAGGAGGTTGTTGTAGCCGTGGGATTCGGGGAGGTGGAAGGTTGAGGTGGTTACACCCTCTCTCTTCCTTTATCTTCTCCTCTCACGGTTCATTTCTCCCTCTCTCATTTTGGCACAACACTCATCTTCTTGTTCTTGCTTTTCTCTTTTGTGCTTCATGCTCATTTTTAATGGAGAGTGAGGAAGAGGAAGAGGGTGAGGATGGAAGAATTGTCCAATTTCTTGTGTGCCTTCCTCTTGTGTGTTTGGAGAGTATGGATTCTTGGTGAGAAGGAGAGCTTTCTTGCAGGTTTTTGTGGCCAGCAATGTATTTGCAGCCTCTACCTAGCCGTTTTGTGGTTCTCATGAGAAGGAGAGGGAAGGGAAAGAGGCACATAACCACTCGTGCACTCCACCCCACCTCTTCCCCAAAAAGCACACCCCTTCCTATTTTATTATTTCTTTGAATTTTTTTTATACATTTGATATTATAAGGCCTTTGCTTTAATTTTGAGTATTCCTACCCTTTACAAATGCATGCAAGTAACACTTTTGTGTATATCATTTATTTATGATGGATGTGGATGTGGCCCCCTCATATCTCTATCTCTTTTTGGTGATTTTGTAATAATGTAGTATTATTCGCTTGACAAAAAATAAAAATATGATGCATGATTGGATTCTTTTATGCCTTGTTTTTATGCTTCTTTGGGTGTCATCATATTCCTCCACACTGAAATGTGAAGCGTCCTCACAAACCTTGTCAAAGAAGACCTTCACCTCTCCATCCTTGCCAATATCTTCCTCCCCATTGCTATCTTCCTCTCTTTTAAGAGACACACATCATCTTCACTTCCCTTTCTCTTATGATACCCTCTCAGACCCATCATCCTATTGTTAAGGGTCTCATACCTTAAATAAATCTAATGTCATCTAACAACAACCTTTAACAACACAAAAGTTAAAGCCTCACTCAAGTTACACAACCTAAAATAAATAAGCTCTTGAAAGACACGAGAAACAAAACCCTAAAGGGCAACCATAAGGTTTAACAACTCTTAATATCTATCATTAGCATTTCTTTAAAAAAAAAAAAAGGCTTTTGCAAAGGTAAATCTCTAATGGGGTTTTCTTCCTAGCTATCAATGCTAGTAAACCCCTACATCCGAAGATACATAAAGATGTGGCTACAATCAAATGGTGTTCCCTCAAGTGCCTATGGAGCTACATGATGGAGTCTTCTTCCTTTCTACATTGGGCAGCAAAAAAGTTGTTGTTGTGATCATTGTGAAAGATACAACCCTATCCTTTGAAGACTAGTAAAGTTTTTCAATGTGGGAGTATAGTGGAGGCAGGAGTTCCCTTACTCTGGTGGTCTTGGATTTGGAGTCCTTTACCCTACCATGGCTAGGCCTCATCCTTATGATCGAAGTTGTATTACTAACAATTTTGGAAGTGTTTGTGTTAGACAGTGGTTCTTCTTTGACAAGGTTCGCGAGGACGCTTCACATTTCAATGTGGGAGGAATATGATGACACTCAAAAGAAGCATAAAAACAAGGCACAAAAGAATCCAAGCATGCATCATATTCTTATTTTTTGTCAAGAGAATAATACTACATTGTTACAAAATCACTAAAATACACACCTATATAAGGGGGCCACATCCATATCCACTTCCATAATAAATAAATGGTATACACAAAAGTGTTGCGTGCATGCATTTGTGAAGGGTAGGAATACTCAAAATTAAAGGCCAGAGGCCTTATAATATCAAATGTGTCAAAGTTTCAAAGAAATAATAAAAGTAGGAAGGGGTGTGCTTTTTGGGAAGAGATGGGATGGAGTGCACGAGTGGTTACGTGCCTCTTTCCCTTCCCTCTCTTGTCTGATGCATATTCTCCTTTTTGGTGGTGCAAAATTTTTGAGATTAATGGCTTAGCCATGTGCATAGATTTTGCATGCTTCTACCTTGGTTTCATGTTCATTTTCTGCCGTGGGAGGGTTGCTGTCAACCTTGTCTCCTAAACCTTTTGTTTCAAGTATGGCCTCACTCACTGGTTCTCTTCGTTCAACCTGCTCTTGCATCAACTCCTCCCACAACTCCTTGCTCTCATTACTAGGCTTGGCTGTTACGTCAGCGCCTTCCTTGCCTTTCCCCCGAGGTTCGATGAGGTCACCCTTGCTAAAGGTTGTGACTATCCTCACACCCGGTAGTGTCAGGTGTATCCTCTGAGCTACATAGTCAGCCTCACATTTGGTTACCCTTTTGAAGGGTCTTCCCAGGAGGGTCTCCTTACCATATTTAGCATTATTTGGAGGAACATGAAATAGGATAGGCAAGCTCTCAGTTTCGATTGTTGCAAGGATATTGCACTTCCCCATGAGTGCTTGTGGAGATCCCCCATACGGGTTAAGAGTTGCATTAGTCAGTGTCAACTCTGGTTGGTCTAGTAGGGTCCATGCCTCATAGGTCAAGACATTAATTATGCTCCTTCATCAATCAGAGCATCGATAGTATGCTCTCTTTTCGCGGTGAGTTTGACCCTAAAATAAGAAAGTGATACTATGTCTTCATCTTTCGGGTCTTGGCTTGTAAATTTAAGCCTTCTGACAAATGCCCGTGAGTCCCCAACTGCACGACCAGATGTGGATTCTCCACTGGTGTCTTGGCTCATCTGTGCAGTGCTATTCAAGGAGCATCCATTGTCAGGACTATCATATCTAGTCATTCTCGCCATTGTAGCTTGATGTTGTTGCTTTCCGCTTTGACTAGATGCAGTCCGAATGCAACACGTATGTGTTTTTGCAGTGTGGCCTATTTTCCCTTGTTGGCTAGATTGGCCCATTGAGGTTCTAGGGTCTCTGTTTCTCTCGATTCAGGTATGGGCCTTTGGTTGCTCTTTTATCAGTGAGAATCCATGTTCGTGTAGAGCCATTACCACACTAGGGTCTAATTTGGAGGACCTATCACGGCACACGTTTTCTCTCCAACCTACTTGGGGAAGGTGCGGAGGAGGTGGAGCCCCCTCTGTGGGGGTCCGAGGGGGCAGCCCCCCCCCAGTTCGCAGGGCCGTTACAGTAAATGCCATACGTACTCCGAGAGACCGTTTATAGCCAAATTTTGAACTACTTGCTCTAAGATTCAACCCAGTGATCGACCTCTGATAGGGTTTCAGCTCTATGTGGTCTCTTGGTCAATTTTACCGTCTTCAGGTAAAAATTTGAGGAAATCTAAATTCGGCCCAATAAGTCCGAATTACAAGGGCCGAATGCCCAATTTGGACCGTCCAAGGGCCGAGTAGAAGGGGCCGTATGTAACTATCCGAATGCCAAATTCGGCCAGTCCGAACTTAGATATCCGAGGGCCGACTGGGCCGAGGCCGAGTCAGGAGGGCCGAGTGGGCCGAATTCCAAAGTAGTCCGAGTGCTCAATTTGGACGGGCCGAGCGTTGGGTGTCCGAGTGGTAGTGGCCAAATGGTCTGAGGACCAAGTGGCCGAGGGCCGAGTCGAGTGGTCAAGAGAGCCGAGTCGGATGGTCCGAGGGCCGATTCTGGGACTCGGCCCAGAATCACCGTCACTCGGACACGCCCAGTGCGGCGCACTTTTTTTCCAGACCTCACGAAATTTGCCGCATCGAAGCATTGGAGGCCTTCCCCCTAGTCAAGCAGCTCCAAATCCATCCTAATCATGTAGGGGAAGGTGTAGAATTACCTAGGCTGGGCAAATATCTCTCGGATGACAAGATCGAAGCGGATCCACTCACGAAGCTTTCCTCTTCTCTCCTGCTCTCCTGAAACCCTCCAATGCACAATGTGGCCTTTCTTGCCACTCTTGGCCCTTATACCCCTTCCCGGGTATGGTATTGATGACCCCAATCACTCACTTGCCAATCTTAGGCATCACAAGCGAGCTTCTTACCATTTTTTGCACGATTTTTGCCCTGTTTTGCAACAATAAACCCTAATTCTTATTTTCTTTGTTTTTCTTTGTTTTCTCCTACTCTAATGCATCCAAATCACAAAGTAAATACCTACACTACTCCATCTCACAATATAAATCTCGAAAAAGCAAAAAACCTACTTGCCAAGGAGATCGAATACCATCTTCAACCCCCTCACTTCCTACCTATCTCAAGCACTGGTTCGGGGAAAACCCTTACTTGGATGCTTGATTCGAAGCGCGCAAGCGCTCAAGGCTTGAATCCGTTGGTCTCGGCAACGGAACCAAAATGTGGGAGCTTTCGCTCAACTGCCAAGACCCACGTAGCACTTATTGTTTCAAGTGTTCCAAGCCGAGCACTAATGGCTATCTCTCACCTAGCCGATGCGCCATCCATACCTACAGGTGTAGTGAGCTTACCTCCATGCCGTTCGAGTTATCTCCTCTCCCGCGCACTCTGGTAGCTCCACGATCCAAGTGCGAGCTTCAAGCAAGCTCCATCCTCAAGCTCCGCGCTCCTAGCTCCATCACCAAGAGCAAGAGAAGAGAAGAGAACAAGAGAGGAGAAGATGGAGAGCTTCTCCACCCCACGGTCCCTCACCCTCACACACTCACTCCCTCACACTCTCACACTCCCTCTCTCAAGCACAAGCTCAAGCAAGCAAGAAGAAGAAGAAGAAGAAGAAGAAGAAGAGAGCTACTTTTGGCCACACACAAGAATGAGCTTCTCATTCACTTTTCAACTTTATATACAAAAACCCTAAATCCCTTTTGGGCGGTTATCCCATTTTTTACATGGCCGGTCGTAGCCTAGGCCCTTTTCCCATTGTCCCTCTATCTTTCTAGCTTCCTTTCCACCCACCCATCTACATTTACAAATTGCACGGGTGAGAGCCCAGTGCTCCTTGAATTAAACCATGATGGAGTTGCGCTCTTTTACAAAAGTTTTGACTTGTGCTTTTCCTTGTGCGCCTTTGTCTTCCGTTTCTCTTTGCCTTGGCCTTTGTCTTTGTCTTCTGTTTTAGCTTTCTGGATTTTCCACCGCCTGGCACTCTTTTACAAGATTTCAAGGTGTGCCTTTGTACTTTAAAATGCACCTTTCCCCTTTTGCATTTGCCTTGGACTTTTTAAGGTTGCTCCTGTGCTTTTGGCCTTTTCTCCTCTTCTTTCTTCTATCTGGCTACCTTTTTTCCACCTTTGCCCTGCGTCTTTTTTATTTCCTTTTGCTTTCTTCGTGTTGGGATTAACAATGATGATGGTGACGGCTCAGAGCTCCATCCTGAACTGCAACAATACGTTGGCAAGCTATCGGTACCGATGTAGGCGGTACTCAATGGAGACGCAATCAACAATGGAGTCGACAATGGAGTCTTACTATCTACAACTTCAAGGTAGCTTTGTCAACGCTCCTTCGACTCTCTCGCCATCACAACAAGTTCTTCTCGGCTTAATAACTTTAGTGCCTCCTTAGTCGACTTCGCATATCACCAAACATGATCGTTCATCGGCTCTCTACCTCCTATCGTAATTGTCTTTACATTCTTGCAATCGGAGTACTCTGTTGTTGTTCACTAACAATGTTGTCACCACATGCCATCTTTCACATTTTTCTTCGACTTCATCCTTTGCCACTTCTTTGTCACCGTCCTCTACTCTATCATTCTTCTTCCGTCTTCACCAAATGTCGCAGCGGCAGTCACCAAAGTTCTCTCTCTGTCTCCTCTGAGTTCCCTCCTCCTTATCCGCTTCTCCAGCTACATCGCAGCCTCATCCTTGTCTTCAGTGTCTCCTTCAGCTACGGCTTTTTCTATCACCTCGTCCATGCCTTCATCCTCAGCTGCAACTTCTTCTTCGTCACCCTATGTAGTTTTTTTCTTTTTTTTGTCTGAGCACCCTCCTCCTTATATACTCAGTGTCGCCCTCGACATCCCATCTTAATTTCGACTTTATAGCTCACAAAAGCTTGATGCTTTTGTCTTCAGAAAAACGTAAGAAAAAGCTTCATGACATTAGTGATTATGCCAGGTACGAGCTTCCGTCGTTTACTTCACGAACCATGGGATGATTTTTTCTTCGATGAATTCTGCAGCAAGTTGCATCCAAAGATATCACAACGATTCCCAAAAAAAAATCCTCTAACTAAACCCGCAAGACTTTTCCCATTTTGGAGCACATGGTACAAAAAGTATTGAAGCTTTTCTTAGTTAAATAAACTATCATTTTCTATCACCACTGATCTATATTAGACTTGTAAAATGAGGGGCACAAGGAAGTCCAAAACTTGTGAATATGATCTTTTTGTGTACCTCCTTTACTTGCATTCAAGTGTTTTCTTAAGTTACTGACATTATTTTTCTTCATAACATCATTTCCCATTAATTTCCATGACAAAAGAAGAGTGTTTAAGATAGCTTATGAAGGGAGCATCGTGTAGTAGGGCGCAATGTTCCTCTCATTTGTTTTTGAAGACTTATTATGGAAAATTTTATTGTATTTGAATTCCACAAGTTGTAGCATCATTGATTGTGGTACTTCAATTGACGTTGTTATGCGAGTGGTGATCGAGAGCAAGCCTCACTCACAACTCGATAACGAGACGTTAAGGAGTGCTAGTTGGATAATTGACTTTGTTGGATGCACAACACAACTTGAAAAATTCAAATATTTGACAATACACCACGAACCACACACGAAAACAAGATAACACACAATGCCTCTTAAAGCTCAAAATAACTAAAAACCCGAATGTGGGTATATCATCACACAACCACAACACAACGAAAACACCAACAATTCGAAAACAAACCAAATGAGATATATTTTCGTACCTTAACAACCTTGAGCCGATGTTCGGCACTTTGACACCCAAAAGCTCCAACTTCCAAATTGGCATGACAAGAGCTCACTCTAGCATGCGACCCTCCTCTCTCCTTTCTCACAAAATACAATTGTAATCAAGGGGGAAGGCACTTAACTCTCCATTCTCATCTCCTTATATAGTTTTCTATCCACACTCACACACATTAGGCTTTTGCTTTTCTACTGCTTTTCACTATTTTCATTTTTTCTGCTCTATGCTTATTTGTAACTTGTTTGGATCATAACTTCATCATTTGAACTCCGAATACAGATATTCGGGTACTCAAAACGATTGGAACGTATGTGTCGACAAGCTAACGCGGGCAGAATTACAAAAATCCATCAAAACTGAGCAAAAATATTGGTTTTCATAAATCGCATCATTTTTCTCCATCTTTTAGCTTGGATGACTTATTTCCTTTCTTGGCCTATTGTTCTTGTAACTGCACACACTTTCAACACACATGTCCTCTTTTTCTTCAAGAAATACTTGCTGACAATGTAAAACATACGATCTTTTCCTTTGATCCTTGAGTCTTCAAAATAAATATTCTCTAGATATGAACCTATTTTTTAAATCTTGTGTGCCCTAGCATGAATATGGTTTTTTGAAATGAACTCCGTGCCCGAATATACATGATTTGACAAAACATGCAATTGATCGAATCCATGACATGCTACCATTCAAACAATGCTTACACAAAAAATATGGATGCATTGGAAGAATTGTGCCTAGCCTATCTAAATGTGCTAGTGCATCATGCAAAATGCAGACACTGTTCCTTGATTATTTAAAACCTTATCCTCACCTCTCAACTCTCATCAATAAAATATCAATGTCTGCTCCACCCATCCAAAATCTCACAATCACTCTAGAAAATGATAGTCCTCAAGATATTGACCAGATATGAACAACCCATCTCACAATTGGTGGCGTCCTTCACGACCCTCTAAACTCACCCAACATCCTTACACACTCAACCAGAGGTTCCTAACTTTGTGATGAGCATCCCAAATATTGTGCCTGCAAGAAATGTGCGTGCTCAATGATAGGTGCTCTCTCATGTGCGCGTGCATCTAAAATTTACTGCATATAGCTACAGCGGACCTCATGTCGTGCTAATGCTCAATGATGGTGCAAAACGTGCACAATCCCAACCCATGGCATGGAAGTATTTGATAAGAATAGGAGATGACCCTCGAGTGCAGTGCATCAACAAGTGTAACGTGAAGTGCTCGTGAACCCATTATCCCCGTGATGTGCAAAAACCTCGACAAGAAACTATATCTAGCTTCTCAATGTTCAGTAGCTATTAGCAAATTCTAGCTTCATCCTATTCAAAAAAACACCAAGCTCGACCAAGGCTATCAAGTTTCACACTCAACAAATCAAACAAAATGACAGAAGCAAATCCTAAGCTAGACAAACACAAGAAATCCAATTATGAAACAACAAAACAAACTGTCACGCAAACAACTAAGCTAGTAAAAATCAAACCTAACTACAATTTGACTAGGGCTTTTCAGTTTTCAGAAAAACACTTGACATATTTAGCCCTCCCCCTAGTCTGCAAACATTTATGTGCAGCAGTTGCTTTCATAAAATGATGCAATATTTATGAGCCAATCAAAAATCAAATCCAACGATCTATCCACAATCTTCTCAACAAACACAAATGGCACATTTCTCTCAAACAACTCCTTTACAGGTAGACAAAACTCATCCATGAAATTCTAATCAAAATTCTTGAGACAATCCTCTCCATCTAAGGAAAATACATCATCCTCCAAATTCTTTAAATCCCAACCATAATCCAAATCTTCATATCCCACCCATCCTCCCTAGGAAAAACCATGTTACTTTTAGAGTCTCTAAATAAAGTTTTGACCCTTTCTTTGTTGCCAATCTCAAATTCATTCACTGATTCATCTAGAACTTCTCCTAAAGATACTATGTAAGGATCTTCCAACTCAATCTCCAAATCAAACACAACATCAAAAAGAGTCAACTCCGGACTCATAACACTACAAAAACCAACAACATCCACAAATGGGGTCACTCCAGGACACCTAGCCACATCACTCAACTCATCAACAATACAAGAATCCATCGAGTCTTTCACACACAAAGAGTGTGGTAAACACCTTCCATAGTATCCTTATAAGAAACCTCACAAGAAACTGAAGAAACTTTCACCTCTACATCATCACGAATAACATCTTCACTATACAACAATTTTGGGTCTAAAACCTCAACCAAAGTCTCCTCAACTACCCAATCCTTAACTTCCTCCTCACAAATACCTTCCAACTCTATTTAATTGGTTTTAAATCTCCCTTTTCTCAAATTCTCAATCCTTTTTAAATCCTTACTCAAATTCTCTCTCACATCCTCATCAATGTCACTCTTAGGATCCTTCAAACCCCAATCAGAATCATCACAAACTTCATCAAAACCTTTAAGAGAACTCAAAGAAACTAAAAGACTATCAAATGAAGTTTTATCTTCGACATTGTTGCCTAAAACAACCAAACAATCATCATCACAACTATCAAGGAGTAAGAGATTAGGTCTACTCAAAACCACACCATCAACACCACAAACAAAAGCCTCTCCAAGGCTACTCAAACCATCAACAACCAACTCACAAGACTCAATTGAGTCAACAACACCAACACCAAAATCACAACATGAGTCAGAATCCAAAACCTCAATACTCTCTTGATTAACAAACTCATAACCAAACTCAAAAAACTCATCAAGCAACAAATTCGAACCCTTAACTTCATCTTGAAAACTCACAATTTCTAAACCCTCCCCCTCATGGTCTTCTAACAAAATCAAAAATTCATCCTCTATTCTCTCTTCATCTTTCAAGTAATCAGATCCATTTATACTATCACCAAGGCAAACAAACTCACTCTCTAAATTATATTTACTCTCTTCAACACTGCCATGACTATCAGAATTTTCATCACACCTTCCCTCATCAGAAATATCAAAACTCTCTTGACTCTCATCCTCTCCCAAAGAACATGAAAACTCTTGGTCCTTAAAATCATATGGTCTCTCATTTTCTTCTTTACAACTCAGATCCAACTCTAGCTCATCTTTATAGTCCTCAAGCTCCAAAGTATCATCAGCCGATCCCTCTTCTTTAGTTAAATCACTAATCATTGGACTAGAAGTATCCATGGTCAATGGGTATGAATTCACACTCCTAGACTCTTTACTCCAATCAGTCAAACATGTATTTTTCTCCTCAACCACCCTAGGGAGTTTCTCCTCACAGACTTCAATTGATTTCTCACAAGTCAACTTATCTCTCCTAAATAGAGAATACAATATACCTCTCTCAGGATACGCATAACTAACTTTCTTCTCCTCAAAAACTTTTCTCTCAACTCGCCTTGAACTCAACCTTTCCCTTGGTTCATCAAACCCTAACTCTTTTTTTCTTTTGGTCTTCCTCTCTTGATATTGAGCTATCTTTACCGCTTCCTCAAAAGTTTTAGGTTTTTTACCTCTAATTTCACTCTCCAATCTTCTAATTTTAACCCATTTACAAAATACATTATCTTCAATATTACTAGGGCTATCTCACCTTCTAACAATGTTAAACTCCATCGATTCCACAATCTTTCAAACTCCCTAGCAAAATCCTCAACACACTGATCATCTTTTTGAACACAAGTTTCTATTTTTGCCCATATCTCACTTTGACTTTCTCATTTTTTAAATCTAGATAGAAAAGCATTTTTAATGGTCTCATAGTCCAAATTTTGTCTTCTAAATTTCAAGCTTCTCTCAAAGTCAAGCAACCAATTTCGTGCTTCTCCTTGCAATTGATATCTAAAAATCTGGAGTTTATCCTCAAGATTAGTCACTCTCTCTATCAAACAACACAGTTCTATTTTTTCTAAAAATCTTTCGGGATCTTCAGTATGATTACCATGAAACTCAGGAAAATCATTAGCCATTTTCAACAGTCACAAGAAATCAAAACAAACTCACATTCAAAATAACAACAATGTCAATTTTGGCACTCCTCAGCGGGGGACACCAAAAAAGAGATGTTATATGCGAGTGGTGATCGAGAGCAAGCCTTACTCACAACTCGATAACGAGACGTTAAGGAGTCCCAGTTGGGATAATTGATTTTGTTGGATGCACAACACAACTTGAAAAATTCAAATATTCGACAATACACCACAAACCACACACGAAAACAAGATAACACACAATGCCTCTTAAAGCTCAAAACAACTAAAAACTCGAATGTGGGTAGAGCATCACACAACCACAACATAACGAAAATACCAACAATTCGAAAACAAACCAAATGAGATATATTTTTGTACCTTAATAACCTTGAGCCGATGTTCAGCGCTTTGACACCCAAAAGCTCCAACTTCCAAATCGGCATGACAAGAGCTCACTCTAGCATGCGACCCTCCTCTCTTCTTTCTCACAAAATACAATTGTAATCAAGGGGGAATGCACTTAACTCTCCATTCTCATCTCCTTATATAGTTTTCTATCCAAACTCACACACATTAGGCTTTTTGCTTTCAGCTTTTGGCTTTTGCTTGCTTTTCACTATTTTCGTTTTTCTGCTCTATGCTTATTTGCAACTTGTTTGGATCATGACTTCGTCATTTGAACTCTGAATACAGATGTTCGGATACTCAAAACGATTAGAACGTATCTGGTCAACAAGCCATCGCGGGCAGAATTACAAAAATCCATCAAAATTGAGTAAAAATATTGGTTTTCGTAAATTGCATCATTTTTCTCCATCTTTTAGCTTGGATGACTTATTCCCTTCCTTGGCCTATTGTTCTTGTAATTGCACACACTTTCAACACACATGTCCTCTTTTTCTTCAAGAAATACTTGCTGATGATGTAAAACGTACGATCTTTTCCTTTGATCCTTGAGTCTTCAAAATAAATATTCTCTAGATATGAACCTGTTTTTTAATGCAGTGTGCCCTAGTAGGAATATAGTTTTTTGAAATAAACTCCGTGCCCAACCATACATGATTTGACAAAACATGCAATTGATCGAATCCATGACATACTTCCATTCAAACAATGCTTATACAAAAAATATGGATGCACTGGAAGAATTGTGCCTAGCCTATCTAAATGTGCTAATACGTCATGCAAAATGTAAACACAGTTCCTTAATTATTTAAAACCTTATCCTCACCTCTCAACTCTCATCAATAAAATATCAATCTCCGCTCCACCCATCCAAAATCTCACAATCACCTTAGAAAATGATGGTCCTCAAGATATTGACCAGATATGAACAACCCATCTCACAATTGGTGGCGTCCTTCACGACTCTCTAAACTCACCCAACGTCCTTACACACTCAACGAGAGGTTCTTAACTTTGTGATGAGCATCCCAAATATTGTGCATGCAAGAAATGTGCGTGCTCAATGATAGGTGCTCTCGCATGTGCGCGTGCATCTAAAACTTACTACATATAGCTGCAGCGGACCTCATGTCGTGCTAATGCTCAATGATGGTGCAAAACGTGCACAATCCCAACCCATGGCATGGAAGTATTTGATAAGAACAGGAGACGACCCCCGAGTGCACTGCATCAACAAGTGTAACGTGAAGTTCTCGTGAACCCATTATTCCCGTGGTGTACGAAAATCTCGACAAGAAAACATATCTAGCTCCTCAATGTTCAGTAGCTATTAGCAAACTCTAGCTTCATCCTATTCAAAAAAATACGAAGCTCGACCAAGGCTATCAAGTTTCACACTCAACAAATCAAACAAAATGACAGAAGCAAATCCTAAGCTAGACAAACACAAGAAATCCAATTATGAAACAACAAAACAAACTGTCACGTAAACAACTAAGCTAGCAAAAATCAAACCTAACTACAGTTTGACTAGGGCTTTTCAGTTTTCAGAAAAGCACTTGACAACGTTAAACTTGAAGACTTTCCACACAATGTAGTGGTGTCCCATCAGTCTCTATTGGTTGTTCTAGGAAGAAGCTACAATGTCTTCACTTCTAGTCTTGAGTCATGCATTGTGCCCTAACAAGGTAATATGTATTGAAATAGATCTTTGTGCTCATCCACTCATAATTCGAGAAAGTTTGCAATGTTGGATTCATGTGATGCAATCAATCGAGCGATGCTCCTCACAAAAAATATGACTGCATTGAGGAATTTGTGCCTAGCCTATCTACATGTGCTCGTGCATCATACAAACAAAAAAGATACACACAACAAAAATCAAATTCATAATGACGCTGACCTTAAAGTTCAAAATCTTGGCAGAAAATTCAACCCTCAAGTTTGAAGTGGTAGACGCGCAGCATCATGACACCGCAACCCTTAACAGGCTTATGTAAGAAATGTTTTGACCTTATCTTGATGAATTTATTATTGTCTTCTTCGATGATACCTAACATAATCAAAGAAGGATGAAGATCATGAATCGCAACTCCAAGTTGTCCTTGAAACAGGCTCATGCACCCGCAACCTTTAATAGGCTCATGTTGTTGAGAGTCAAGCTCATAGTCTTACCTTAGTTGAATAAGGCTAAGTCATACTGACTTAACCATGGTCAAAACTAGGTTACTTTCTTTGTGTATGTGTGCTATACTACTGAGTCGACTTTATAGTGTGTTGAAGAAATGAGATGAATAGGGAGCATGTCTGCTACCCTTCTTGCCTGTGCCTTTATCTCCATCTCTCTCTCATTTTGCAATATGGTATCAGAGCCTAAACCTTGAGAAGCTCAAGTATCGGATGTCAAAGATGGCTTGTGCACAGAAAGGGGCAAGAGATGACTGTGTTGAGGAAGCATGTGAAGAGGAAAAGGGCGTGCAATGGAGTTCGACTCACTTCTATCAATAGAAGTATGGAAAATCACTAGCATTGGTGGAGGACAACAAAAACGTGGACTTCTTCACCATCATGACTAGTATGTGATGCAACAATAGTTGGCATCACAACTAGCATCTCTACAATCAACAGTAAAATGATGTCTTTTGCATCATCAATAGCATCGACTGCTATAGCTGTAATAGCATTGATGCTTGCATAATCGACATCACGTACATCAACAAAAGATTTAGCCGATTGTAACAACTTAAACGGCGAGATCACCAACATTAATACCATCGACAATACAGGGCGCATTTTTAGCCGACTGCGTGGAGGCTTTGATTAATGTCACTCATTAGCTACTATCGAGTAGCGTTTCTACATACGACACCAAATCTTCAGGTCGAGGCAGCCTTGTTGCCAAGTCAAGTTGATATTCTTTGTCAGCAGCAACTATGACTATGCGTGCCGATATCTTTCTGATGTTCTGGTAGGGTGGATATAATCGTGCATACAAATTGATCCAGGAATAAGGGCTCCATGTTCCACTCCAAGAAATATTTGACAATTATTGCCTTGGCCAAGAACAAAACTTCGTCCCTCGTAATTCATTGGATCAAAGGGGCTTCCAGAGGCAAAAATGACTTTACCCTGGCTCCATGTATAAGCTTCCACTGTTGTACCTTCAGACTATGATGTTGGATTGGAGAGAGAAAATAAGAGGTTTCTCATTGAGAACTGTAAAATTTCTAGTCATTTCTTTTGTGAATGTCTTCCCTTGTCCTGATGTACCAATTCAAGGGGACAATTGGTATCAGTGAATACTATTTGAAGCTTGTATTTGTCTCATGTTTGCAGCAGCAGTGAATGTATCAAGCACGCTTGAAGCACACTTAGTCTAGCTTGAAATGTACTTGATTCTTTCTTATCAGTGATTAATGGCAGCCCATTGCTGATGAATGGCATACTTGTGGAGAGTATGCTAACTGAGTAAAGCTCTCATGAATAAGTCAAAAATGCTATGCCAAGTGCCTTTAGCTCCTCAGAGTGTGAGATTGTATGATGAAAACAATGTTCTTAGTGTAGATGATGAGAGTATATAGGTGGAGGGGTAGATATTGCAAGGGGTGGAGGTCCAAGATGGATTGGAGTGTGTAGAGAAGGCATAATTGGGTAATGAGGATAGAAAGTCACGAGGCCATGAATTCTTTGAGAACAAGGTGGACTCATTATTTTTTGGTAACATGTCTATCAACCTTCTAGTGTATGGGGAGTTGTGCCAGGAGATTGACATGGAACCATAGGCTACGCTATACTTGCAACATTCGCCTACTCAATTCGTTGATGAATCACTTATAAGGATACTCTAGAATATGCATTTTAAGTAACATCAAGATTTTCTATGCTACATTACCGTGCTTTGCTTGAATCTTTATATTGATTACGTTAACATCATTTTCTGTCTATGCAGGTGACCTTTGACTATATTTGGAGAGCAAGATGCGTCGAGGGATGAGCAACGAGGAGTTGCACGAGATATTCACATGTATGTCTCTAGATCAAATGGCCCAATTCAAAGTTATGGCAGACCAGAAGCTACATCGAACACCATCAAGCCATTTCGTTAGATCTACTTTGGTATGCTCTAATGCTTCATTTTTTAGTATATGAGGTCGACACTCTAGATTGGGTCCAAATGGAGGGAGTGGTTCTAGGAGGTGTTGTGGAGATATGGATGCTATGCGCCCACAGTCGGCTTGAGATACAAGTGCTAATCCTTGATCTTGTGCAAGTTTGACAGAGGGTGGCTCAGGTGGGTGTTGTTGAGGCATGGATGCAATGTCTCAGTCTCATCGTTTTGGTAGAGGCATGTCACATGTAGGATTTGTCACACCTGTGAGGACATCTACTCTAGTGACTCGAGCTTTTTCTTAGCCATCCATAGGTGGCACCTCTATGGACGCTACTCTGAGAGATGCCACCCCTATGGATACAATAGATGTATAGGGGTCTCATGTTTATGCCCAAGAGTGCGGTCATAGGTGGGAGAGCCCACACCTCACACATAGCCCTGAGGGGTATGGATACCTCATAGATGATAGGACATGAGCCATGATCATGAATGATGAGGGGAGGAGGGTGATGTCTCATATGAGAGGGTTGTACCAACAAGTTTTTCAACATAATGTCTTGGACCATTAGAAGAACATACCGGAGGGGAGCAAGCACTACATAGTAGCATCCTTGCATGAGGAGTTTCCAGTACCCACCGTGACAAAGCGATTTTCCACCAGGTGGATGATAGAGTGCATGTGTGCGTACATGTCCCATAAACGATCGGACGCACACAAGGCACCCAAGAGTGGCGCCCTTGGGGAAGTTACTATATGTATATCCTCTATATCACATGCGTTCAAGGCCTATTTATAAATATCCTTATCTAAGAAATTTTCCTGAATAAAATATAACCCTTTTCTATTCAATCTATAAATAATCCCTTTATATTACACCCCTCTGTATGTATAAAAATAGTATTTTAAAAATACCTTATTTTAAACCCACGTGATGCACACGTATATTCATGAGTAACTTACCTGAGGTGGCGCCTCAAAGCTCGAGTGGCTAGATGCACATGGCTGGCGAAGACTCAGGGATGAGGCTATAGATTCTCTAGGACATTGGCAATAGTAGGAGGTAGCGAGGGTACGACTGGAGACAGGGGTGGTCCATCATCTTAGGAGTGGCGGCCACAGGACTTATCTTGAGGACTTTGTAAGTTTTCCTTTTCTTCTTCTCCCTTTCTTATTTGCAATATCACTTGTACTGACAATTGTGTTTCTAACAATTGTATTCTATTTTCTTTACAACACTCCATTACAAACTGCAATCCCACCGGCCTGGAAACTCAATATGCAAAGAGACACAGTCTCACTACATTGATTGATAGAATGTATGCACGCGGTGGCCCAGTAAGTCAATCATCTTGTTCCAAGAATATAGAAACAATCAAGACCTAGAGCCCAATGTAACCTTTGAAGATGAATAGAACCCTTGAAAAATATTTGTAAGGTGTAATAAGCCTTATACTTGTAATGGGCCTACTCTTTTAATGGTAATTAAGTAAAGTGCAATAAAAAATATTTGAATTCATTATACTCCTTTAAATTTTGATTACTTGTGTGTGATAAGAGTAGCAGAATAGAATTCTAGTGGTCTCTAGCTCACATGTTCTATGATAGAACCTACCCTAGACAACAACAATCCCTAATTTTCCTAGATATGAGGACATCTCAATTTGTCAATGGGGGAGAGGTTTTAATGTTTTACATGAAAAAGAGGGCTTGAAAAAGGGATTAAGACATCAATATAATAATAATAAAGAAAATGTTGAATATGAAGAAAGATATGAAAATGCTTCCTTATCTCATTGTAGTTAGGTGGTGCCACCATGCTATAAGCTTAACATCAACAAATCACATGCCTTCATCTTATTGATCATGGGTTGATGCATTGAAGAGACAAGGTCAACTGCTAAGAGATTTTTGAATTAAGAGCATTGATGATAATGAAGAGTGATTAGTTAAGCGATAAGAAGTAGGGGAAAAATAAGCTAAGCTAAAGCCTTAAAAACAACAAGGCTATAAAATAGCTTACGAATGCAATTATTAAGTTGGCTCCTTTAAAAACTATTGTTCCTTCCAATGTGAGACAAAATGAGAGAGAGAGTAAGATAGCAATAGAGGAATGAAGAGAGAGACTTCGAGGGGAGAGAGAGAGAGAGAGAGAGAGAGAGAGAGAGAGAGAGAGAGAGAGAGAGAGAGAGAGAATATTTATTTCCTCTTCTTCATCACGTATTCTATCCTCAAATCCCCTAGAGGTCAGCTAAAGAAAGGGGTCCAATCCCATTTCTACCTTTATGAATATGTTCAGAGAAGGTCAAATGGGCAAGCTACACCTATGAAGCGCGAGCTCTAACAATCAATGGATTAAAACCCTAGAAGATTGAATATATTGGAGAGCCTTAGAGAGAGGACAAGATATAGAAGGACTCCTTGAAAACCTCTTCTGATAACGATAACATCAAGGCCATGTAGAAATCATATGGCATAGTGGATAGAAGTTATGCAAGGAGTAGAGAGCATACGTCAAATATGAGAAGAATGAAAACTGCTCTAATTTCAAATGAACCAATACAAAGATAGTTATGTCCACCTGTGTGCTTCCACTATGAAGCTTAGATGGTGATCTAGAGTAATGACAAGCAAAGAGCTTAAGGGTAGCTGGAAGAACTCTGACCAAGTGAAGGATAGATTGATGATGGGTTTGGAGGGGTGTTCCTTCTATAGCCTAGGAACATAGTTTTTTCAACTTGTCCAACTATACTATGGACCTTCTTTAGTTAGCCAAGGAATATTTCCTTTACTGTCAGCCAAACCTAAAATAGGGGTCCCTAATAACTTCCACACCATACAACCTAATGAATTGTGCCTCTAATTTCTACCAACATAACTACTCTATCTAACCCAAAGGCTAGATCCACAAAGCTCATCTTTTTGCCATTCGTCACATATACCTCATTTGACATATAAGTCAAGACCCAACCAATGTTCATGCTCACACATGGCTTCTCCTCATAGTGGGGTCCTTACAACTTAGAGCATCATGGATCATTGGTGGTACCTTATGAGAGTAGGCTATTAAGCATATCTAATACCCCCCCTCAATGTCCATCCATAAGTGAACTACATCCTTGGCCCAACACTGAGTCTTTGAAGATGAATTCAAAGGATATGCATTGTAAGATCTTTGGTAAAGATATCTACTCATTTCTCCTCTATTTGACAATAGACCCCAACTCTACTATCCCATCCTCAATCAGTTCATGTAAATAGTGATACTGGATCTCAATGTGTTTAGTGCATATAATAAAAATTAGATTTTGGGCAATGGTGATGCAACTCTAATTGTCATTTCTTAACATTGTTGGATCATCATCATGCACTCCCATATGCCATAGGAACATCCTTAACCATACAACTTCACATGTAGTAAAGCAAGCTACCTTATACTCTACTTTGGTCGAAGACAATGCTAGAGTTGGTTGCTTCTTAGTGATCCAATACAATATTCTTGAATCCAAATAGGAACAATAACTAGAAACTAATTTTCTAAAATCACTCTCACATGCCCAATTTGAGTCACAATTTTCCATAAGAGCACTTCTAAAACTGTATGTAATACCATAGTCAAGAGTTTTGTTCAAATATCTGAGCACCCACATCCTACTTTTCCAATGACTTTCTCATGGTTTGTTTGAGAACCTACTCAAAACGCTAACAATAAAACTAATATCTGACCTAGTGTTACACAAGTAGATGAGGTTATCAACCAACCTTGTCTACCTCCCAATGTCTCCTCTTGTTGATGTATCCTCAATGGAAAACATTGACCTCCATATAAGTGTCGTTATCTCCTTACACTCGCTTATGCCAAATGCTTTTAAGATCTCCCATACATTTTTATTTTGAGAGAGGATTATTTTGCTAGATTTTAGTCCCCAAATAATAGTCCAACAAGCCCAAGTCTATCATTTCAAACATAGAGCTCAAAGAATTTTGAGTCTAATGGATCATATCTTCATAGTCACCTATAATAAGAAGGTCATTCACATATAGGGCAATCACTATATAATTTTCACTATCCTTGTAAATATACAAGTTAATATGTGAGACCCATCTTTTGAAATTAAAACCTAAAAATAATTTATCTATCCTGTTGATACCATGCTCTAGGGGCTTGTTTTAGCCCCATACAATACCCTCTTTAGCTTACAAAACTTGTTCTCAAAATCGAAGGCTCGGACCCTAGTGGCTGAGCCACATATACCTCGCCTTGAGGTCACCATTCAAGAACGCTAATTTAACATCCATTTTGTAAACTAACTAGTTCTTATGAGCCGGCAATATAAGTACTATGCGAATAGTGGTCATTCTTGCCATTAGTGCAAATAATCCTTGAAAATCAAATCCTTCAACTTGTGGAAATCCCTATGCAACTAATCTTGCTTTGTACTTTTCTAAGCTACCATCAACCTTGTGCTTTATCTTCTAGACCCACTTGGTGCTAATAATCTTCTTCTTTTCTAGCCAGTCTACCAGCTTCCAAGTATCATTCTTCATTATGCTATCATACTCTGCTTGCATAAGTGCTCTCCATGCTAGATGAGCAAGTGCTTCTTCCAAGCTTGTTGGCTCCTTTAATTTCTCTCATAATCTTAGGGACATCAAGGCTATATTGACATTTTGGCAAAATCCTTTTTTTGCTCCTCTATTTTTAGAGACCTCCTTAGTCCATTGCCCTTTTTCTAAACTATGGTAGGCATAAGATCACTATGATGATAGAGTTGCTTCACCCATTTTAGAAATGGATTTTCTAGTGGTGTGATTGTAGATTGGTGAACCTTTTTCCTCATCATCCTAAGATAATGCTTCCTCCTCTTTGGGGATAGGGACCATTTTTGGGATAGATTCATAGTTGACTAAATCTTCAATGGATGATAAAGTGGAAGAACTTATATTCTCCTCTACTGTGTGTGGCTACTCCTTCAACACTACATCACACTCACTACAATATTCTTTGCCTCTTGGTCATACAAATTCTAAGCCTTTTGCTCATCAATATAGCCTAGGAAGATATATTTCATGTTTTTTTTATTTAACTTGTTTTTCTTATCCTTTGGAACATATGCATAACATTCACATCTAAAAGTTTGAAAATGTGAGACAAATGGTTTCTTACTATAATAGGCCTCATGAGGATTTTTTCCCTTAAGAGCCTTTGTGTAACTCTGATTGAGAATCTAGACTGCAGTATTAATAGTTTCTTTTGCCCAAAACTAGTTAGGTAATCCCTTGCTCTTAAGAATGCACCTTGATATTTCAACAATGGTGCAAATTTACCATTCAATAATGCCATTCTGCTGAGGTGTATGAGGGCTCAAAAATTCATGCTTAATTCCTTTGCTCTTGCAAAAGTCTTCAAACTCTCTTCGAGTTGAACTCACCACCACCATTTGTTCTAAACTACTTTACACTTTGACCTATTTCATTTTCAATATGTTTTAGCCATTCTTTAAACTTACCAAAAGCTTGAGTCTTATCACAAAGAAACTATACCCACATCTTCCTACTATAGTCATTGACAATCAACATAAAATAAGAAGATTCTCCCAAGGCTTGTGTAGGCATTTTACTGCAAAATCTAGCGCACACCAACTCTAGAGGAGCCTTCGCTCTATTCTTGCTTTATTTTGTGAAAATAGCTTTCTTTGTTGCTTGCCCATCATACAAGCTTCACATAGTTCCTTCATTTCAATTATTGCAATAGGTGAGCAACCATATGTTACTTATACATCTCATCTAACATTACAAAAACCAATGAGACCAAATCTTTCATGCCAAAGTTTACTTGTGCCCACACTAATAGTGGCCGTAAGAGGACTTAGCTCATATAGGTTATAGACTGTGAGAATATTCCATGTGATCTTTCACTTCAAGAGGTAGCAACATGTATCTTGATGTCCTTGTACTCTATCAGGAGAGTGTCCTTGCCAACCTTCTTTAAAACATGCTATCATAATAGAGTCACGATGACAAAGACTTCTCAAAAAACACTCCTCTGGCCAAGATCCTTAACAACCATGATCTATTGAGGTTGCAATTGGCAACCCACATGTCACAAAAACTTTGACTCTCCTATCATATGGCTAACACTTATTCCTTAGTATCCCTATCATCATAGGCTCTAGAATCATCATACAAGCACCCTCAGGAGACACAAGGAATATCCTACCTGTTGGACAGCGCGAGGGAGACGAGGAACGGAGGAAGAGAGAGGAGGAAGAGAGAGGAGAAGAGAGATATGAGACACCAGAAGTGGAACCCCAGAAGTGTGTCAACTGAGCACACATGATAGGAATATATAGAGGGGACATGGGACGCTATATATAGACAGACTATATATAGCTAACACCCTCGCTCAAATAAAGGTCCCTTACTATGGATGAAAAAATCCTTGGGGGCTCAAGGGAAAAACCCACAGCTCTATATAGGCCTACCGTTATATTAATATTCAAAATATAAAATTACAAAGTTGAACTTACAAGAGCCTATTCGTAGGCATCAAAGGAGCTGCATCACTCGTGAATTACAACATCAACGGAGAAGAAGCTACATCACTCAGGAGCTACATCACTCCTGAATTACAACAGCCTATTTAGAGGCATCAAAAGAGCTTTATCACTCTAAATATACAACATGTAAAATAAGGATAAGCGACATCACTGCAAAAGATAAAATCTCCAAGAAATTCCTTCAACTGAACTTGGGATGTAAGCAGTATATCTGTCACATCAAAACTTAAAGAAAAAACGTTACAGTAACATTAGAACAACACAAGGTCTATAGGGATGGTTCGTGACGCCGCTCTATACACAACATAACACATTTGGGGCCCCATGAACAAAATATAAATAAAACAATTTGTCATCAGCTGGAATATAGACGCTCATCAGCTGGAATAACGAATGAACGAGGACGATCATCATGAAGCATGGCAATATCAACATCCAAAAGTAATGTTGATGTTGAAATGTAGAGAGAGAGAGAAAGAGAGAAAGCTTATCTGCTAAGTGGCTCTCGTAAGCTACCTTTCATTAGTTTGAGTCTCTTTGATAGCAACCTCAATCCAGGACTATCATCATGAAGCATGGCAATATCAACATCCAAAAGTAATGTTGATGTTGAAATGTAGAGAGAGAGAGAGAGAAAGAGTAGTACGTAACAGATCTCGTTGGACATGTAGATGCCCCTTGTTCAGACCTTACACAAGCATAATCTACACCTACCTACATGGCATGACACAAACAATGCAAAAGTGTTTCTAATCTGAAAGAAATAGCCACTAGAGAGTAAAGGAATAGACAACCTTAGGCATGTAAATGTCTATTATTGTTCCAAACGCCTCAAAGTATTCCTTGAGTTCTTCATCCGACACTTTTGAGGGAATCCTTGCAACAAATATTCTAGTTATCTTTTTCGAAGTAGGCTTCATCTCCTCCTTAGGTGTTGCAACTTTAACCTCCAACAATCTTCCATTCAACACATGCTCAGAGGACAAAGCTTTCTTTGCACTTTATGCTGTAGAAAATGTGGCATAGCCAAAACAACGCCAAAACCGCAAGATCTGCCAGTTCGTCTCTCCTTCATAACGACAACATCATCGAGGGCCCCAAACTTGCTCATATACTGCCTGAGACCACTGGTATCGACATCCTAAGGAAGGCCGAGCACCACAAGTTTACGGTTGCCGAGCTCGGGGCGAGTGTCACCCATCGTTTCTGCGAGTGCGAAGTCAACTGCAAACCGCTTGAGACTCGAGAGTCTGTACAGTAGACGTGTCCCACTCCTCTCCCTTTCCCCTCACTCACACACTCTGCCTCTGCTTTTCCTGACCCTCACGCTCTTCTCCTGAGACAACACGGATCGATGCAGAGAACGAGCGAGAGACAGAGTGACTATGCAGAGAACAAGCGAGAGACAGAGTGAGAGAAGCCTTGCCCAGAGACAGAGTGAGAGAAGCCTCGCCCCCTTAACGGCCTGCGATGCACCTTGGCATGTCAAGAATATCTGGAAGGCATGTGCCGCCTCCCCCCTTCGAACTCCTTCCGCAACGGCTTTGGCGGTGGATCAGGCCTGTTAATCAAACTCGGCTGCATCCACAACAGGAGGCCAGCTCTGAAGCTCTTTGAAGCACAAGAAAACATGCCGTTCAACGAGTGGAAGGCTGTAGAAGGGAGAGAGTAGTCTGTATTCAGGCTTCCAGATCCAAGGGATTCAAAGTTCCCGGGTCCATGAAAAGGAGGAGCAGACGCAGCATTTGCAGTAACAGGGATTAGAGTGGGATGTGTTTTGGACAAAATTATGCTTTAGAATAAGGCAATTGCTGACATTCTGTGTGACAAAGATCCAAAAATCTGGGAAAGAGATGGTTCCAAATAGTGAACACAAAGCCTTTGTTGATGGAATTGGTAAAGAGGAGGACAGAGGGCTAACTGTTCCTCGATTAAGAGAGAAACATGAAAAAAATTCAGAAGATGATCAAAAAGATGATAGGGAAGGAAAAGATGGGACTCCACAGGGATCTGAAAATACTTACATACTTCCAAGAACTACTGTACCCAAGTTAACTGTTTGGGAGAGGCCAACAAGTGAAGAAGAAAGGATGAAAAATCCAAGCTTGGATTAGGCATTGCATCTGGGGCCTTCACTCTCAGCTCCTCCATTAACTCTAGAGAATGAGATTTCAGCAAATAATATCCAGGAACGGAGTGTGCAATCATCTCATACTGTACTGGAGGATAATATGAGGCAAAATAGTCGCCGTCCTAGAAACCGGCCATCACTGCAAAGCTTAGAGCTGTATCGCTACTTCTGTAGCATGCCCTGAATATTGGGAATTGGCCACTGCAAAAGCTTTCTGATGTAGAATCTCCTGCGAAAGTCTAAAAATCCCACCCGATCTTTAACAGATTAACCTGTGCGCTGGTACTTTCGTCTGTTGAGACAGAAGCGAGTATCGTGATCGCAGGAGTTGCAGAAGAATCCACCCATGCGTCTCCTTCCTTGTCGAATCGTCTCCTCGGTTTTTCTGCTCAGAGAGGCACTGTATGTAAGAAATGTGTAGTCGGTTATCACGCTAGTCTCACACACTAGAGGTTTGGAGGCCTCTCTTGAGGCTCAATTGAGGGAGAAGAATGCAATCATACAGAAATTGAAAGTCATCGTCGTCCTCTTTTCTATGCTCTGATACCATGTTGGACAGCGCGAGGGAGACGAGGAACGGAGGAAGAGAGAGGAGAAGAGAGATATGAGACACCAGAAGTGGAACCCCAGAAGTGTGTGTCAACTGAGCACACATGATAGGAATATATAGAGGGGACATGGGACGCTATATATAGACAGACTATATATAGCTAACACTACCAACCTCTTAGTAGCCGCTATTCTCCTTCCCATGCATGTCATCCACTTCTTTCCTAGCCATTCCCCCTTGTTCTCGAGGCCCTTTATTTTTGTACATAAAATATTGCCACCTCCTTCAAAGCATACACCTTGTGTTTGGAAAGCTTTTTTAAATCTTTCTTCAAAAAGACATACAATACCTTTCACATTTACTTGCGTGTTTTGAAAAAACAAAGTGCTCTACACATCATTTTTTATTTCTTCAATTGAAATTTCAAGCCTTAGGTACACTTTTGTACTCAATCATCTTTGAGATGTAAAAATAAGATTTTACTATGATCACCTAGATAAGATTTTCATGAACTTTAATAACCATTACCTTTTGAGTAGTATGGATCATATCAATTTTGTGATCACTAAGACTCTCAAGCCATGAGAATAAAAACTAACACCATACACTAGTGGGGGTTGGTTTACACACTCAATTAGAGGAAACTTTTTGTTGAAAGTCACATAACATATATAGCCCTCCCCCTAGTTTGCAAATACTCATGTGCAGTGCTCCACATGGATCAAAGATAAAAATAATCCCATTCTCATCGTACAACTAACCAATAATGAAGAATTTTTTAGTACCTGGATCAAATAGAAATATAATTATTCTCTCATCAAATTTCTATGTAAAGTATATTGACTGAACTCCTAGATCAAACACATAGATTACATCCTCTTCATTCCATGCTAGACACTAGGCCTTTGTCGGGGTAAAAGACCACTAGGTCTACCCATGTACATAGACTGTCCATTCTTTATTCATATATAATATGAAAGTGCAATAAGGCTGTCATATCATTCTTGATAGCACCTACATTATGTGTGCTCTTCTCTCCCGTATCTTCCTATTCTCCTTCTCCACTGCCATTGCATCCCCTTCAACCAGTATCAGAGCAGGTCCTTTGCGAGTGCTTCTCGGCCTCTTCTTGACCTTTCCCACATGAGGTATGAGATATTGATGCCAGGAGGCATACTCCAGGGTAGATTCCATGAGGTTTTGTGGTGGATTCCGTAAAATTATATTTATTTGTTGGGGCTCGTACAAAAGCTAGATTCCTTGTGCGAAAAGTCGATGGGAATGCCTGTCCTTTTCGGGCGTCTTGTTAATTTAATGTGCAAGTGGGTGATTCCATAGCGGGTGATTTCACAAAATACATATTTAAATTAATGGACATTTATAAGTTTAGAGTGCACACTCGTATTAAATTAAGGTTAGGACAGAGTTCCAACCTATTTATTTATTTTATAGCTCAAGACTGCTAGATATTCACTTTTGTCAGTTTAATTTTAGTGTTTTCTAACAATTGTGAATGCTTTAGTTGATGTGTAGAGCAGGTGGCAGTGGCGCTGGGAAGCATTAGGCGATAGCATATATTCAAGTTATCTAGAAGAAATTATCATTTTTTATGGGCGTGCATCTTAGGCGTGAAGCCAATATTTATTTTAATGCACTTATTTATTAAAGCGCTTGACATATATTTATTTTTTTGTATGTGCATGGGCACACGATTTAAATATTCATTATTGGACATTGTATTTGGGCATAGCCTGACTCTTGGGACGCCCAACCGCTTTATTCTTTATTTGGAGAAAAGCAAAGACAAAAGCTAAAGTGTGCTAATTGTAAATTTGAGCTATTTTTTAGCTTAAAGATAAATAATATATTAAATACATGCTTTGTGGAGCGCTCACACAAGGCATGGGGGGAGATTGTACCCAATTGGCATTTTTGCTTCATGTTGTGCAAGTCTTCTCTTTTGGTTTTTTAGAAAAAAGTAGAGTTCTTTGTTCTTGGGGACCTTCCGGTACTCGCTACGTACGCATACGACATCCTATTTGCGCACTAGTGGTATCAGAGCAAAGCTGAGATCGAGGGCTTCCAGTCACTTACCATCTCGCGCGAAGGCAAAGCTCTTGGAACGATCAAGCTCTACAGTCAATCTTGCGACAATCCGTTAATACCAACACATTCCTGGTGGTGAAGAACCCCTTGTTACGCAGTCGAATCGCGAAGGACCAGCCTCTACTGGTGGAGGACCACCCTAGAAGTTCCATTTCTAAGTCTACTCTTCTCAGAGAATTCCAATTTGTTTAGTGTTTAAGCCTTATACTTAAGCTTTTAAAAAAATCTTAACAATTGGAAATTCAAGATGTTGTGGCGGCAGGACGAGAACTACCGTTCAACGGCGCCGTCCGACACATACTGACGTCCTGGTCGTTTCAAATTAGGCAGAAGACATTTTTTTAAAAAAAGGCTTAAGAGTTAAAGCCTAAAGCTTTGTAAGCTTTAAAGCTTTAAATTCCCAAAAGTTCTAAATTCTCCCATAGCTAGAGTTCACACATAACAACTCTTGAGCCAATTTTTAACTTCTCTGCAAGCCCTCATTCTCACCTGCACTCTGACAGAGCCAAATTCCAGCACACAGATTGCTATACGTAGTTTACACAGACGAAGTATCCTCTTGGAAGAAGGTCGACATCAATTTCTATAGCCGTGAAGAAGAAAGATCATAAAAAGCCACAAAAAAAAGCAAGCCTTATAATCCCGAATTTGAGCTACGCTCATCCCACTAACAGGATTTCGAGTGTGTGAGGTTGCTTGAAATTTTGCAGGATGACTGACCAAACTATGGAAGATTTTATGGCCAAAGGTGATTTACCGGAGCCAACGATGGAGCAAAATTTGGACCTAATTATAATGTAGCTTCAAGAGGAGCAAAGAGCACATCAAACTTTGCAAGCGACACTACTAAGCTGCACTTCGATATTGAAATCCAATCCATATAGAAAATATTGCAACTGTGTAGCCACTGGAATGGGAATAGAAGTATTAAGTTTGTGAAAAACTTGCTTTAACTTCTTGGCATAGGCCTGGACATTCTCATTTGGTTCTTAACATGTTACATTCAAGACATGCAACCAATACTGTCCACCCTTCTCAGGAGCAAACTCTCTACGGAAAGCCGTAAAGAATTGGGCATTGCTAGTTATGGTTCCGGCTTCTAGACCGTGATACTGATCCGAGAAAATCGCAAAAAAATATTTGTCTAATATTTTGTTGATTTTTGGTACATTTGGAGCTTTGAAATAAAGAAGAGGGTGGGAACAACCTCTTGGGAAATCCAAGAAATCACTAGATGAAAATATTTCATGGACCGGTTTACCAAGGGGGAGTGAAGAGTAAAGATCAATGGAGGAAGGTGAAGGAAAAATGTATAATGTGAAAAGAAAAGATATGAAATGGATTTGGAGCCATCCAAAGGGCATGTGAGGCTCATAATGTCATGACTTTGGAGTCTTATGACAATTCAACCAAATGGGAGCCTTCTTGAAAGCATTAGTGGAAGAAAAATCAAGCACATGATTTTGTAAGATTTTTTAAAAATACTTCCACTCCGATCCAAAACAACTTTTCAACATGAAAGTTGTAGCGCGTGAGCTGAAGATTCGGCTAGTATTTTTTTATAATTTTTTAGAGCTACGAGTCGGGAGATATGGCCAAAATGGTGGATGCCAACTTTTTCTAACTGCAGTAGAGACCACCTCCCAATTTAATACACATCCATACTTTCTTCCCTACACTTAACACTTCCATAAAACATCATTCATTATACCCCCAACCCTTTCCCCTCTCTTCTCCTCTCTCTCAAGCTAATAAACCATAAGAATTCCCCTCCTAAATCACCCTCAAGTCATCCTTAATTGTAGTAGTAATGTATGAACTCTCATTACTCTCTCTCTATTATTGCTAGATATGATCTTATTTTATGAAGATTCTCTATATTTTTTTATAGGAGAGCTCTTGGACTCAAGTTATAGGGGGGAGAATGGAGACAACTCACCTATGATGGAGCTTGATTAAGTACAAATTGGTCAACAAAACATCTAGATGGAGCTTCCACATTGGTGGAACTGCCTTAATGCAGCTTTGGTGGTGTTAATTCCTATTATATCTTAACCTCCTCCCTAAACACTCTCAAGGCCTATATAAAGAGGCCTTATCCTTTGTAATTTGTAGAAAGAAGAGAGAGAGCAAAGAGGCCTCATTCAGCCCTATTGAGCCTTCCCCATTCTCCCTCATGAGCTTATGAAATTCTTTCTCTTACTATAGCTTATGTATGCTCTACAATGTAATAAGCCCATGATATTGGTGTCCATATTATGTATATTGGTTATGTCTCAAGGGTTCTCCATCTCTTAAGTTTATTGATTCATCTATTTTTTCATAGTTCTCTCTCTCTCCCTCTCTTAGTTTTCATCTCTTCTCCCTCACAATCTCCTCTCCCTCTTGCATAGCGTCCTAGTCCGCTCTTCCATGACTAGGTGGTGCCCTTACCTCATTCACTTTGTGGCAGAAGGGAGTTTGGCATAGTATAGAGGCTGCCATACCAATTTTCCTTCGTATGGAGTGAACACTTACTCTCTCAGGCCAAGAAACACTTGTATGGAGTGAACAAAGTGAAGGACATTTTAAGGAGATAAAGAAAATGTTGGGGTCACTTCCTATAATCCTGCAGCCTTGTTGGGAAGAAACATTCTTTGTAAACCCTAGTGTGGGAGAAGAGGCCATTGGTGCTGCTCTCCTACAAAAAGATCCAAAAACATCCTTCATGAGGCCTGTGTATTTTGCTAGCCGCCTCATGAAAGCCTCAGAGAAGGCTTACACCTCCATGGAACAACTAGTGTTGGCCCTCATGTTTGCAGTAACCAAATTTCGGCCATATTTACTTCCAAAGAGGTTTGTGATCATCACTGTGGAGGATATGTTTCCCTATGCACTACAACATATGGAAATCTCTGACAAAATAGCAAAGTGGGTGGTCCGACTTCAAGAGTTTGACTACAGTGCAGGTTGAAAAAACAACTCGGGCATGCTTGGCTGATATTTTGACAAATAGGTGCTATGAGAAAAATCTCATGGTGAAAAGAAAGAACCTTCCACCATCCCCATCCATAAAAACTCTTGTAGATGCTTATAGCCTCTACTTTGATGATGCATACAAGAGAACTAAGGATAAGGCAGCCGCAGGCATCGTTGTTTTCTCTCCTTTAGGAGAGAAAATCTATGGTGAAGGAATCATCTTGGAAGGTGTCCACTCTAACAATGAGGCAGAATATCAAGCTTTAATTCATGGTCTTTGTTGGTGTCTTAGTAAGTCAATCGAGAGATTGAATGCTTTTGGAGACTCCATGCTATTGGTAAGGCAGATGCAAGGTACATGGGCATGCAAAAATACAAACCTCTCTAGTAAAATGAGAGAGGCCAAATCTCTTATGAGAAGATTTAGGGAGGCACAAGTACATCATGTGCCAAGAGACTAGAACAAAGATGCCGACCATCTAGCATCATCAAAGCTAAATGAGTCAATGGTGGGAGCAGTGGCTATCAAACCCCCACTTCGACAAGGCAAGGAAGACTTAGAAGATATTCTATATCTCTTAGAACAAGGAGAAGCTCCCAAACACCTGACTAAGGGAGAAAGACAATGGCTAGCTCGGAAGGCTACAAGATATGGCATGGTAAATGACAGTTTGTATTGTCTTGGTAAGGATGGTGTGCTTAGGAAAGTGCCTTCAAAATGGAAAATTGAAGAAATCTTAAAAGCTTGCCATGATGATGTGTGTGGAGGCCACTTTGCACACGACATCACAAGTAGAAAGCTTCTACAAGCCGGCTTTACTTGGCCCACCAGTCTACACCAAGATGTCAAATATTGGTGTCAAACATGTGAAGAATGTCAGAAATCAGGACCACGACGGCTCATAGCAGAACCCCAAACCCCAATCAAGGTCTATGGACCCTTTGAGAAGTGGGGAATTGATGCCATAGGGCCTCTACCACGCACTCCATCAGGAAAAGAGTATATTATCATGGGGGTAGATTACATGACTAGATGGGCCGAGGCTATGCCAACTAGAAGAATCACTGCTAAGGAAGTGAGTAAATTCATCTTTGACCACATTTGTTGTAGGTTTGGTACCCCTCTTGAAATACTATCAGATAGAGGACCAGGGTTTAGAGCTAATGTGGTGGGTGAACTCATGCAAAAGCTAAATATTCAACGACGACACTCTACCCCTTACTACCCTCAATGCAATGGATTGGTGGAAAAGGTAAATGGAATGATTTGTAAAATCATCAGCAAATAGGTATATTCAAGGCCCCGGGATTGGGACAAGCACCTTAGTGGAGCTCTATGGGCTTACAGAACCTCCTTCAAAACCATGTTAGGGTTCACACCTTTTCATCTAGTTTATGGACAAGAGGCTCTTTTGCCTATTGAGGCGAAATTAGCTAGCCTTCGGGTATTAGGTGGCACAGTAGGCTCTCAAAAGGAGAAGTTACATAAAATATTACTGGACCTAGAGAGGCTACAATTGGATCGTGAAGAAGCTATCAACCACTACTCCCAGGAAGCTGAGAAGCGTAGAGAAAATTTCAACAAGAAGCTAATAGATAAAAACATCAAGGAGGGATCTTTAGTGCTTCGATATGACAATCGCTTTGATAAAAGAAAGGATGGCAAGTTTCTCTACCGGTGGGAGGGACCGTTTTGGGTCACAAAAAAATTCAACAATGGCGCCTACAAACTTCAAGACATTGAGGGAAAAGTTCACAAGACCAGGGTAAATGGATGGCGCTTAAAACCCTATCACATCAGGGTGGGGTTAGCTCAAGATACCAAAGAGTGTCTAGAGGCATAAATACCTCTAGCCAGGTTGGGGGGGGCTATATGATCTGAGAAAATCACAAAAAAAATATTTGTCTAACATTTTGTTGATTTTTTGTACCTTTGGAGCTTTGAAATAAAGAAGAGGGTGGAAACAACCTCTTGGAAAATCCAAGAAATCACTAGATGAAAATATTTCATGGACCGGTTTACCAAGGGGGGGTGAAGAGTAAAGATCAATGGAGAAAGGTGAAGGGAAAATGTATAATGTGAAAAGGAAATATATGAAATGGATTTGGAGCCATCCAAAGGGCATGTGAGGCTCATAATGTCATGACTTTGGAGCCTTATGACAATTCAACCAAATGGAACCCTTCTTGGAAGCATTAGTGGAAGAAAAATCAGGCACATGATTTTGTAAGATTTTTTAAAAATACTTCCACTCCGATCCAAAAAAACTTTTCAACATAAAAGTTGTAGCACGTGAGCTGAAGTTTTGGCTGGTATTTTTTTATAATTTTTTGGAGCTACGAGTCGGGAGATATGGCCAAAATGGTGGATGCCAACTTTTTCCAACTGCAGTAGAGACCACCTCCCAATTTAATACACATCCATACTTTCTTCCCCACACTTAACACGTCCATAAAACATCATTCATTAGACCCCCAACGCTTTCCCCTCTCTTCTCCTCTCTCTCAAGCTAATAAACCATTAGAATTCCCCTCCTAAATCACCCTCAAATCATCCTTAATTGTAGTAGTAATGTATGAACTCTCATTACTTTCTCTCTATTATTTCTAGATATGATCTTATTTTATGAAAATTCTCTATATTTTTTTATAGGAGAGCTCTTGGACCCAAGCTATGGGGGGGAGCACGGAGACAACTCACCTATGATGGAGCTTGATTAAGTACAAATTGGTCAACAAAACATCTAGATGGAGCTTCCACATTGGTGGAACCGCCTTTATGCAGCTTTGGTGGTGTTAATTCCTATTATATCTTAACCTCCTCCCTAAACACTCTCAAGGCCTATATAAAGAGGCCTTATCCTTTGTAATTTGTAGGAAGAAGAGAGAGAGCAAAGAGGCCTCCTTCAGCCCTATTGAGCCTTCCCCATTCTCCCTCATGAGCTTATGAAATTCTTTCTCTTACTATAGCTTATGTATGCTCTACAATGTAATAAGCCCATGATATTGGTGTCCATATTGTGTATATTGGTTATGTCCCGAGGGTTCTCCATCTCTTCAGTTTATTGATTCATCTATTTTTTTGTAGTTCTCTCTCTCTCCCTCTCTTAGTTTTCATCTCTTCTCCCTCACAATCTCCTCTCCCTCTTGCATAGCGTCCTAGTCCGCTCTTCCATGACTAGGTGGTGCCCTTACCTCATTCACTTTGTGGCAGAAGGGAGTTTGGCATAGTATAGAGGCTGCCATACCGAATTTCATTCATCAATACCATACTGCCACTCTTCCTTTTAACCTCATGTTGAAGAATATCATTAGGTGTCCTTCGTCTTGGATTCAATAGTTAAACATGAGGGTTTGAAACTCCTTAATATAGAGTTCTTCATCTTCTTTTGCTAAACCATGGAAAATGGGTAAAGGTGATCCTAATGCCAGTAAATCCGGTGTACCTGTTGGAATTGCGATGGGTTGTGCCATGGCTATAACTAGATTGACAACGAGAGTTTGTGTAGGTACAACTACATACCCACTCGTTGTGGGTTGATTAAGGAGGGAAGTACCAAGACTTCCACTTGCACTTGAAGAGCTACTTGTAACACTTAGGTTACTAGAACTGCTGCCACTTATTCATAATGGGCTGCTTCTTTGAGGAGAATAGTGTCGTACAATCTTCAACTACCATCTAGCTCTCTCAACATGTTCTGCTTTTTTTTATTTCGGCTTGACGGTCCTTGTCAGAGGACATAAACCGAATATTTGGTCCCTAAAAACCCTAGATTCCTGAACCACCACTTGTTGGTGGCTCCCGATAGACGTGCCATTGATGGGACCTTAAATGGGCCGGCACTGGCTATAGCACTAGCTGTACCTCTAATATGCACAAGACAACCCCACGGCCTTGCGGTCAGGAGCATCTACTATAGGACACATTGCCCTCCATCGTACGTACATTTTGCATTTGTATCATATTTATAGTCCAACCCATTACCTTCGTAGACTTCTCAGAGGGAGACCCTACACATTTTGGTGTAATTCACCACATAGAACAACATAGGAGGCACCCCTTGCTGCCAATTGCCATGGCCCCACTGCGACTCTCCCCTACACCTTGGGGATTAGTCCCTCGATGCGTCGCTAACACATATAGCACATATAAAACAGAATCCGCTCTTGGTACTAATATAATATCATTCTAGGAATGTTCTAGTCCTCACTTACTTGTCCCCTTGGACCTACCGTCTAGACCTATAGCTTGGGTACCTTACTCTCTCCAGCGTGAGTCATTTATAATACAACCAAGCGCTATGCATACCAGGAATAGATACCATGTGTATATGATTCATGCAATGGTGTATGATTTATTTTGTGCACAAACAATTATGGTTTAAAATCAGCCTATGTGTTGTGCAAAAATAGCCCTTTTAATGAATTTTCGCTAATACCCAATGCTGTGTCGTAGGAACCTAGCACCAAGGCGCTAACCTCGTGCTGCTAGATCCATTATTTTCAAATAAACCGCATCCTAAATGTTATGCATAAAGGGAACACTCATACTTTGTATTATTTTAGCGCTTAAGCTATTGTATAGCATTACCCTCCCCCTCACTGATTAAATTTTGCTGCGACGCATAGGTGTAGAGGTTCTTTTATGTCTTTTTTGTATGTAAAAGTAATAAATATGCACTTTAACACAAAGGATAAAGGCCAAACTGAGGCTTGACCTCATGCTTCAGCCCCATCAGGCATTCACATACATAGATCTCACTTTTTCTTTTTCTTTTTCCAACTCAAGAAATCTTTTTTTTTTCATTTTTCTCTATTTTTTCTATTTATTTTTAATAGAAAATAGGTATTTTCTGGTTTCTTTCTAATGAGTGATCATTGGAACTAAAAACTCGAGGGGATCACTCATGAATATACGTATATATAATGTGAGTTCAAAATAAGGGGTTTTTAAAACACCAATTTTATACATTTTTTACATACAGAAGGGTGTCATATAAAGGGTTACTTAGAGATTGAATAGAAAAGGGTTGTGTTTATTCAAGAAGAATTCACAGATTAGGAAATTTATAAATAGGCCATGAATGCACGTTATATAGAGAATATATATATAGTGAATCCCTCGAGACTAAAACTTAGCATTTTTTCTTATTTTATCCCATGTCCACTCATTTTTCCCCACTCAAAATCAAAGAAACTATCAATTTCGGGTTTTAAAATTTTATAATTGTTATAAATCAATATGGGTTCTGCATAACAGTGATTGGAACCCTCAAACATAATGCAAGGAACATTCAAATTAAATTTCAGCCCATGCGCACACCATTTAGACCATGAACGATAAAAAACAAGCAAAATTATTTCATAAAATAGAGCATACCACATTTTTTCGTGTTTTGGGTTTTCTTGAATATTTAATTGGGACTGTGTATCAATCAACCAACCATGGATCTTCAGTCTTTAGCCTCCTCAGCCCCTTGGAACAATCCGATGCCTCCCGGACAAGCATCCATCACCCGATTCTCTTCTTGATTCTTGCCACATGAAGTGCCTCTATGCAAGAAAGAGAGGGAGGAGAGAGAAAGACTGTTTTTTATCTCCATGACCAGGCAGCCAATGGAGGAGCGAAGATCGACAATTGGAAGCGTAGATTGAGTGTAGATCACGTATCCGGTCAGTTGGGGGGGTTGCTTTCAGCCCCCTAGCCCTTCCATCAAGCATGAAGAAGAATGGCGCCTTCCTGATCATGGCGTGGAAAAAACACAGTCCCCCCTTCAAGAGGATTACATTTTTTTTGGTTGGGGCTCCCAAAGGGAGTCCCCAAAGGTCATGCTTGTTGGTCTTCTCAAGTCCTATTGACACTTGCCATTTTGGGCTTAGCCTCTCATGCACTCCCTCTTCTGCGTTCAGTGTCCTTTTCCAAGTCCAAAAAATCCTAAGCATCCATCTTGAAGTCTTGCAGTACCAGGCATCTCCCCAGGTCTTGTATGAATTGCCAAAAATTTATGAAAGTTCCCCAACTGTTATCCAATGGGTCTTTTAAGCATTTTCGGGCATTTTCGCTTCAAATCGAACTGATTGCCACCGTCGCCTTAGACGAAGTATATTTTTCCCCTGAAATTTGAAATTTTTGGCTATTTTTCAACACTTCTCATCATCAAAAATCATCTATCAAAAGGGCAACAAAAGACATGGCCACTTCTGATCTTCTTATGGACTTGACATCGCAGCCTACCAATAGTGGCCACTCTGTTGAACTAGTTGCCACTACTTCCAATGAGGAATGATAGCAGTCACAGCCTTTGGCCATGATGATGCCTCTTGCGGAACGTGTCCTTAGCAATTTACCTGTGGAAGAGGTGTCGCAATCAACATCCTTGACACCTCTAGCATTGTCAAAGCACCTAAAGCCTAGGCTTGAGGAGAAACCTCTCGAAGATGTGGCCAAGGAGATGGCGCATTTTACCAATCAACCTAGCAAGGCTGTCCAGAAGGTCGCAACTACATCCCATGAGGACACACGAGAGAAAGAGAAATTTGAGGCCCAACCAAGCACATCAACGAGACCTAGTTTAGGGTCATGAGTCCTTAAGGGCAACATCAAAATTGCCCGAGAAAAAGAGGAGAAAATAACGGCAATTGCTAGTGGTGGTAGACACCAAGACGATTGAGACCAAGGGCGCTGAAGAGCTCAGTAATAAAGCATCTAGTCCATCCACCAATGAACCCATTTCCATCTCTCCTAATAGCGGTAAAACCTCAGACACATCCATGTGTTCTGAAAAATCAAAGCAACCATTACCATCAACAGTTGCTTGAAACACTCAATCCACCGACAACAGAGCTCGCATTAACCAATCAAGAGTGGATACAACACTGTCACAATAGGGTGGCAAGACTATACCAGTCACATCCGAGGTGAACCATGACACAATAGTAGCAAAGCCTCAAGAGAAACATGGAAACCCAGAGGATAAAAGCAATCCTAGCGTCGACCAATCTTGCTCATCTAGTCATGAGCCCTAGCTATGCTAAAGCCTAGGGAAACCCCTAGAACCTTACATGAGATAGCAACTGAGCAAGCCCTCATTGAACATAGAAGTGTCACAGAATGCTTAACTGAATTGGATGCTAAACTCAAATTATTTGCACATGTCTACATCCTTGTAGACATGGACACATTCCCTAAGGAGCTAGCAACTTGAAGAATACTTGCCATGTCCTTTGTTCTGGGAAGAGCAAGAATATCTTAACGACCACTATGACATGCTCCTACATAAGCGCATGCAACTCATCTCTGACAAGGAGGCCGATAAATTACTCTTAACTATGACATTTAAGGAAGCACTTTGCTAACCAAATCTCTCAGAGATAAAGCAACTAAAGTGACAATCAGAGGTTCGAAGTCAATTCAAAAAATTTTGGTTTGAAAACTGCTTTACAATGGCCGAACTAGGAGCCCAAATTATGATTGTCTCTCAGAGGAGCGATTGGCCAAATGGTGGTCTCAAAGAGACCCAACCTATGTGGCGCCAACCTCCCTTTGAGTGTTGACTGCCACTCAGTGTATGGACTTAGCCAAAACTAGCCAACAAAACCCTCTGGTTGATAAGATTCTCACTAAGGACAAGCTACATGTTGCGAATAGACTCGGACAAGGTACCATGCTACTCGATGTGGCAAAATATCTATTGTTATTGATTAAGCTGCCACAAGTACTAGATGCGTGTTCCACACTCCACTACAATCCCAAGTTTTACAATTGGTTCTTATCCTCACAAAGTGACATGGGTTCATAAATATGTATGTAAATAAACAATGAATTTTGTAATTGTGTATAGATAATGCCAACACACACTGATAGTCAAGCGCAGGGAGAAAAGTTTGGGTTTGGCAGGCTGAGCTCCTAGGGTCCTCCTCTCACCACACCTTTGTTAGTTCAATGCTCCACCCTCATAAGGTGCGACCAATGATCCATGGTGCTCAAAGTTGTAAGGCCCCAATTATGAGGAGAAGCCAAATGTCTGGTGTTGAGGGGATTCGTCCTTTGAAATTGAAGATAAAGTTGGATGGATCCTTGCATGGAGAGAGACAGAATATTCCCTGGCCGACTAGTGGAAGCTCATATGGTAGATCGATCATGCCAGCCTAACCTCGTTCACGGGCTATAAAATCTAAACCCCGTCATAGCCATCGATTATCTATCTTTTACCCAGTCAGAGTTGTTCCAGCTAGCCTTAAGCTCTTTATCTATCTTTTGTCTAGATCGCCATCTAAGCTTTAGTGTCTAAGCTTCACTGTGGAAGTGCACAGGTGGATAGAGCCATCTCTGTATCAGTTTTTTGAAGCTAAAGAAAATTTCTAATTCTCCTCTTATCTGTTTTTTACTCTCTATCTCTATCTCTTTCTCAGATTCTTTTCACTGTGCCGTGTAATTTTAACATGGTATCAGAGCCCAGGGGGGCTCTAGGGATCAAAGAGTATGCAAGAGGCAAAGGCTTCAACAGCAAAGAGGAACAATGTCGTCTTTCGAAAGCGGTTCTGGTATATTAGGAAGTAGTGCAGGAGATGGTGCTGTTGTACCAGCTATTCAAACACTGAGGATTTGTCCACCAACCTTTAGCGAAGGCAAGTTAGATGGTACAAACTATACCTTATGGAAGTTTAAAATTACAGCTATTCTTGATTCTTATGAGCTTTTGGAGACTGTGCTAGGGACTGATGTAGAACCACAGCCTAGAACCATAACCTACCCCCGACCCATCAAATCCTAGTGTGATGATTCCTCCAAATGCAGATCTTCTACGAGCTTGGAAACGAAGGAATGCAGATGCATTGTGTGCCTTAGTTACAAGCTGTTCTAATAGTGTTATGACTTTGATTCAGCATACAACCAAAGTATCAGAGGCTTGGAACGTACTAAGGAGTCAGTATGAAATGTGAAACCAAACAAGGATTGAAAACTTGGAGAATCAACTAGCAGCGAAGAAGTTTACTGAAGGAGAGACCGCTGAAGCATTCATCACTTGAATTAAGAATTTGCGCACCCAGATGGCTGGTCTGGGATACAAAAGACTAGAGAGGAGCTAGCTCGGAGGTGTCTTCGAATTTGTCCACAAAATTTTGATGGACTAGTAACTGCCCTTAATACTAAGGTGAGACCTCAAGCTTTGAGTTTTGAGAAGTTTTGTGCATTATCGCTGGAGGAGGAGTTGAGGACTAAAGCCCAAGAAGGAAGCAACAATGGAGATGCTACATTCTCTGCCAATGCAAAAGGCAAAGGTGGTTCCTCCACCAAAAATGATGGTGACAAAAAGAAGAAGGGTAGTAAGAAGAAGTTTCAAGGAGAGTGCTTTTATTGCAAGAAGAAAGGACATGTAATCGTAGATTGTCGTGTCAAGAAGGCAGATGAAAATAATGGTACCCTTAAAAGTAAAGGGAAAGAGACAGCCAATATGGCTGAAGCATAATTGGAGTTGTTCATGGCCACCATTGAGGAGGTGTGCTCCTCAGTGCAAGAAGAATCTACCACCGACTCATGGGTGTTGGATAGTGGGGCCTCCTGTGTCACATGACCAACAAGAAAGGTCTATTTAGTTCTATGCAGCCTCTACAAGAATCCATCACTGTGATGGTTGGAAATGATGCAAAATGCCCTGCTACAAGCACAAGTACTATTTCATTTGTTGCTGCAAATGGTGATGTCAAAAAGCTTTCAAATGTGTTGTATGTTCCCAAAATTTGGAGAAATCTGTTATCAGTGCTACCATGACTAATCTTGGTCATGAAGTGAGGTTCAAGAAGACAAGTGCAAAAATTCTTGACAGTGATGGAAAATTTGTTGGCAAAGGAGAAAGAAGGAACAACCTATATGAGCTAAGTGATCTTACAGCTAGCGTTGGAGTGGGCACAAGTAAGCTTTGGCATTAAAGGTTTGGACACATCAGATTTGCATTGTTGAAGGAGATCCACAAGCAAGGTATGGTTGCTCACCTACCTGCAATGACTGAATTGAAGGAACCTTGTGAAGCTTGTATGATGGGCAAGCAACAAAGAAAGGCATTTTCACAAGAAAGCAAGAATAGAGCACACGCTTCTCTAGAGTTGGTGCATGCTGACTTGTGGAAAAAGATGCCTATATGGGACTTGGGAGGATCTACTTATTTTATGTTGATTGTCGACGACTACAGTAGGAAGATGTGGGTGTACTTCCTTCGTGATAAGGTTCGAGCTTTTGGTAAGTTTAAAGAATGGCTAAAACTTATTGAGAATAAAACAGGGAAAAGTGTGAAGAAATTTAGAACAGATGGTGGTGGTGAGTTCGACTCAAAGGAGTTTGAAGACTTTTGCAAGAGTAAAGGGATCAAGCATTAATTGACGAAGCCTCACACACCTCAGTAGAACGGTGTTATGGAACGCAGGAATCACACCATTGTGGAGATGGCAAGATGCATGCTAAAGGGCAAGGGATTGCCTAACCATTTTTGGGCTGAAGTTGTTAATACTACAGTCTACATTTTAAATCGGAACTACACAAAGGCTTTCAAGGGAAAAACACCTCATAAGGCTTACACTAGTAAGAAACTATCTGTCTCACACTTCAGAATTTTTGGATGTGAATGTTATGCACATATTCCAAATGAGAAGAAAAACAAGTTACAACCAAAAAGCAAAAAATATATCTTCTTGGGTTATAGTGATGAGTAGAAGGCTTACAAACTATATGACCAATAGGCAAAGAAAATCATCGTGAGCCGTGATGTGGTATTCAAGGAGATGCTACAAACAGTGGAGGAGGGGAAGAAAAGTTCTTTCACTTTATCATCAAGCAAAGAAGTAGTCCACAATGAACCTAACCTGAGAGCTGTCCCTATCCTTAAGGAGGAGGAAGCAACATCTTTCGATGATGAGGAAAAAGTTCACCAACCTGACATCACCCCACCGAAAAAGCCATTGCTGCATTGGGTGAAGCAGCTCTATAACCACAATAATCCTATGCCCAGATTTGTTGAGGAGAAAGCAGATAGACCAAGGAGGTCTCAGAGAATAGAGGAGCAAAGGATAGCTTCTGGTCACATAGTCAATATGGCCTTGAGGGTGGCTGAGATTATGAGAGAAGTAAAGGAGCCAATTGACTTACAATAAGCACTTGTAGATCCAGCATGGAAGTCAGCTATGCAAGCCGAGTATGACAACATAGTGAAGAATGGCACTTGGGAGCTAGTGGATTGGCCAACAAAGCGGAAGGTTACTAGCACCAAGTGGATCTCGAAGGTAAAGTACAAGGTTGATGGTACTTTAGAAAAGTACAAAGCTAGACTGGTTGCACGTGGTTTTTCATAGGTTGAAAGGTTTCATTTTCAAGAGTTTCCCCAACTGCCAGAATGACCACTATTCACACAGTACTTGCAATGGCCACCCACAAGTAGTGGCCAGTTTACCAAATGGATATTAAGTCACCGTTCTTAAATGGTGACCTCAAGGAGGAGGTGTATGTGGCTCAACCACCACGGTTTGAGGCCCCCCATTTTGAGAACAAAGTGTGTAAGCTGAAGAAGGCATTGTATGGGTTGAAACAAGCCCCTAGAGCATGGTACCAGCGAATAGATAAGTCTTTTTAACCTTAAACTTCAAAAGATGTGCCTCAAATGCTAACTTATATGTTTACAGGGATGGTGAAATTTTTGTAGTGATTGTCCTATATGTGGACGACCTTCTTATTATAGGTGACTATAAAGATATGATCAACCAAACTCGAAAGGCTTTGAGTTTTGAGTTCGAAATGATAGACTTGGGCTTGCTGCACTATTGCTTGGGAATTGAAGTCTGGCAAGAGCTAGGAAAGATCTTCATCTCTTAGAAGAAGTATGCATGGGAGATCTTGAAGGCATTTGGCATGACCGAGTGCAAGGAGATAGCTACACCTATGGAGGTGAATGCAAAGTTATCCGTTGAGGATACATCAATACTGGCAGACATTAGGAGGTACAGGAGGATGGTCGGCAGTCTGATCTACTTGTGTAATACCATACCAAATATCTGTTTTGCTATTGGTATTTTGAGCAGGTTCTCAAACAAACCTCATGAGAGTCATTGGAAGGTTGGGATGCAGGTGCTTAGATACTTGAAGGAAACTCTTAACTATGGTATCACATACAGTTCTTGAACTTCTCTTATGGGAAATTGTGACTCAGATTGGGCAGGAGACCGTGATTCCAAGAAGTCAGTTTCTGGTTATTGTTTCTCTTTGGGTTCAGGAATTTTCTCTTGGATTAGTAAGAAACAGTCAACAGTGGCATTGTCTTCTACTATCGAAGCAAAGTACAAGGTAGCTTGTTTTGTTGCATGTGAAGCAGTATGGTTGAGAAGGATCCAATGGCATATGGGAGTGCAGGATGAAGAACCAATTATGCTCAGATGTGACAATCAGAGTTGCATCATCATTGCCAAAAATCTAGTGTTTCATGTGCGCACCAAATATATAGAGATCCAGTATCACTATGTGCGTGATTTGATGGTGGATGGGATAGTGGAACTGGTCTATTGTCCAATAGAGGAGAATGGAGTGGATATCTTCACCAAGGCACTTACAAAGGATCTGGTTCAAGTTCATCTTCAGAAACTTGGCATTGGGCCGATGAGATAGTTCACCTATAGGTGGACATTGAGGGGGGGTGTTAGATATGCTCAATGCTCTACCCTCATAAGGTGTGACCAATGATCCATGTCCTCAAAGTTGTAAGGCCCCCATTATGAGAAGAAGCCAAATGTGAGCATGAATATTGGTTGAGTCCTGACTTGTAAAGGCCGACTAGTGGAGGCTCATATGGTAGGTCAATCGTGCCAACCTAACCGCCTTCACGAGCTACAAAAGCTAAACCCCTTCATAGCCATCAATCATCTAGCTTTCATCCAATCAAAGTTGTTCTAGCTATCCTTAAGCTCTTCACCTATCTTCTGTCTAGATCACCATCTAAGCTTCACTATAGAAGTACACGGGTGGACAAAGCCATCTCTGTATCAGTTGTTTGGAGCTAAAGAATTTTTCTAATTCTCCTCTTATCTGTTGTGTACTCTCTATCTCTATCTCTTTCTCAGATTCCGTTCGTTGTGCCATGTAAATTTTACAACCTCTACATGTCGCGTGACCGTTCCCACCTCCAAGTAGAGGGCATGTAGTCCTCATGGCCACCATGGGAAGCCCTAACCAATGCCTTTGAGGATGTACATGAGGTACCATCCCCTCTTACAGGATTTTTCTTATTTCCCACCTATCCTTCCAGGGATGAGCGATGCCCCATTCCATCACAACCAATCCATGCAACTTGGCATGAGCAAAGATCTACTATGGTTTGAATACACTCCGTAGTCGAGGCAGCAGGACGAACATCATCACGAGGGTCGTCTCTCTACAACAAACACTGCATGCTTCACCTCACCCCTCCTCGTCATACGTGCTTTGATAATCCACTGTTTAATCCCTTTCATGTGAATAGTTCTATCCTCCCGTAGGGCCTAATCCTTGGTTCACATTTTGTAGGTTCCCCCACACAAGCCCATCATAGAGTACACAATGCAGTTGGCCTTTTGCAAAGAAGCTCTCCTCCATAGAAGGGATCATACGGCAGGAGTGAAAGGTGAGAAGGATCGAAGCTTGCACACGAGCTATGGCGGGAGAGCAAGAGCAAGAAAGAGAGAGACAAGAAATGGGAACTCCAACAGTCACAATGTGTGACCGGGCCTTCCTTTATTTACTAGTCACTAAAAAATGAATGTAAAGAATAAAGTGACATGACGGGTGCCCGCCACCTGCAGTGTGCAGTGGCGAGTACTGTCAGTGTAGTAATACACGGGGCGGCACGGCAGAGGCGCCTTTACCCCAACAACCTCCCACTTAAAGGCGAATCTGCCCTAGTGAGAGAGAAAGAAAAGAAAAAGACAGTACAACTGTACATAGGTACAAGGGATGAGAAAAGGCAACATCTCATCCAATGCCATCAATTTCTCGAGGAAGGCAAAGCGCTCAGTAGTGAGGCTTTTCGTGAGCAGATCTACAGGATTCTCGTTAGTGGAGATCTTGACAAGGTCAAGAGACGTCCTCCACGACAGCACATATGAAGTGATACCTCACCTCAATGTGTTTTGTCTTCGCATGGAAGACTAGATTCTTAGCCAACTGAATGGCACTCATAGAATCCGAATGCAGTGTAGGTATAGCATCAATCCCAAGGTCAGCAACTAGACGGCCTAGCCATATGGCCTTCTTACAAGCCTCAGTGGCTACAACATACTCAGCCTCAGTGGTAGACAAAGCCGTACACTTCTGAACCCTGGACATCCAAGAGATAGCACCTCCAGCATAGGTGAATACATAGCCAGAAGTGGACTTCCTACTATCTGCATGTCCTGCATAATTGGAGTCAGTGTACCCCACGACCCCTGTATCCTAGTTGCCATAGCAAATACACATATCTGTTGTGCCCTTCAGGTACCTCATGATACCCTTCACGGCATCCCAATGTTTCCTACCAAGTGTATCTATATAGCGTGCCACAACACCAACTGCAAAGGCAATATCTGGACGAGTGGCTATCATGGCATACATCAAACTGCCCACGGGCTGAAGCATAAGGGATCTGGGCCATCTCGGCCCTCTGCTCATCTGTTTGCGGACAATCGGCCTGTGATACCTTCACATAAGAAGGCAATGGACAGCCAATAGGCTTTACGTCCTACATGCGGAAGTGCTCAAGGACTTTATGAATATACTCCCTCTGTGACAAGTAGAGGAGTCCCTGATGCCTGTCGCGTCTAATGCACATACCAAGTATGTGAGAGGCCTGTCCCAAATCCTTCATCTCAAAGCTCTTCTTCAGCTGAGATTTAAGAGCATCTAGCTCATCATGAGCTTTCCCTACTATCAGCATATCATCCACATAGAGTACCAAAATAAGCAATGAACCATCACGGGCTTTCTTCGTGTAAAGACATGGATCCATAGCACTCTTGTTGTAGCCCTGTGACTACATAAAGGCATCAAACTTATGATACCATTCCCTAGGTTCCTGCTTCAAGCCATAAAGACTTTTCTTCAACTTGCACACTAGGTGCTCCCTACCAGGTTCTGCAAAGCCCTTAGGCTGCTCCATATAGATCTCATCATGCAAGTCTCCATGTAAGAAAGCCATCTTGACATCCATCTGATATAGATCTAAGTCAAGCTGAGCAACCAAAGCCAAGACCAAGTGCAGGGTGGTCATCTTAACCACAGGAGAAAAGACCTCATCAAAGTCTACACCATGCTCCTGCTTAAAACCCTTTGCTACCAATCTAGCCTTGTATGCCGGCTTGGGGTGTCCAGGGATACTTTTTAGCTTGTACACCCACTTGCATGGCAAAGCCTTCTTGCCCTTAGGCAAGGCAACCAAATCCCAAGTCTCATTCTTATGCAAGGAGTCGATCTCAAACTGCATAGCCCTCTCCCAGGAGTGATTGTCACCCCTGCGCATAGCCTCATCATAAGTGAAAGGCTCTCCTGCATCTGTAACCAAAATATAATGCATAGAGGGCTGAAATCTATCAGGTGGACGTCTGTCTCTAGCAGACCGTCTCATTGCAGGCTCTACTGCCTGCCCAGCTGCCTGTCCAACACCCTGACCATGAGCATTTGCTACAACTGTAGGCTGTCCAACTGGCTGTGCAGAAGCTCTAGGCTCCTCCTGAAAGATCACTCTGCGGATCTCAACCACTTTCTCAAGCTGCGTGTGCATCTTGTCTTCATGGAAGACTACATCATGGGTGCGTACTATTTTCCACACCTGCAAATCCCATAGGTGATAGCCCATCTCTCCTGAATCACCATAACCAAGAAAGATGCATTTAATGCTCTTTGGATCCAACTTACTCCTCTTGTCCTTGGGCACATGGCAGAATGCCTCACATCCAAAGACACGGAGATGCGCATAAGAGGGTGGCTTACCAGCCCAAACTTCCTCTACAACCTAGAAATACAATCCACTAGAAGGCGATCGGTTTATGACATGCACTGCCGTACTAACTGCCTCATCCCAAAAGCTCTGTGGTAGGCTTGCATGGCTAAGCATAGAGCGGACACGCTCCTGAATAGTCCTGTTCATGCGCTCAGTCAAACCATTCTGGGCGGGGGTGTAAGGGGCGGTCAACTGACGCTTAATACCCCTGTCATCACAAAACTGCTCAAAAGCACGTGAGACATATTTTCCCCCATTGTCAGTCCTAAGGCGTTTCAGTCTAAAGACTGCCAAGACATCGGACTTTTGCTTTATGGGATAAGCCCACACTTTCCTAGAAAAATCATCAATGAAGGTAACAAAGTACTTTGCGCCACCCATAGACATACACGGCATGGGCCCACAAACATCTGAATGCACCAAAGCCAAGGGCTCACTCATGCATGGCCTATCCGATTTCTTATGCGTAGACCTATTCTGCTTACCATAAAGACAATGATCACACGAGTCAAAACGTGCATAGTCCAAAGGCGGAAGATACTGCAAACCAGATAGCATTTTCATTCCCTTCAAAGACATATGCTCTAAACGGGCATGCCAAAGTGATACATGTGGGATAGAACCCACTGCCAAAACATGGTCTACAGAAGACCCAGATACAACAAGAGGATAGAGGCTGCCAGCCTTGGCGCCTCTAGCAAGCACAAGTCTGCCTTTTGTAATCCTCCAGGCAGAATCCCCAAAACAGACATGAAACCCTGCATCATCCAACTGTCCTGCAGACATAAGACTGCGCGTAAGCACAGGTACATGATATACATCCCTGAGCAAAAAGGAACTTCCAGTGGAAAACTACAACTGAATATCTCCACAGCCCACAATATCAAGAGACCTGTCATCTCCAAGTCTGACTGATCCAGATACAGTACGGTAAGAGTGAAACCACTCACAGTAAGGCGTCACATGGAAGGACGCACCTGAATCCAATAACCAGCACTGTGCATACATACTAGGTGTCTCAGTCAAGTGTGAAGCATCAGAAGAACTAGCTGCAAGTATGAACTCATCACTACCATCGGAATCCTCGGTCTGCATGACATTAATTTCTTCAATCTTGACGCTGGACTTCGCAGGTACTATGCTGCGATCAGAGGACTTCTCCTGCACTTTCTCTTTGCCCTTATCCTTGCGCTTCTCATTGCGCAACTCATGACACTGTGGTCTGATATGGCCCTTTTTTCCACAATGATGACAAGTGATATTAGCGTTGCACCCACACGACTTACTACGCGACTTTCCACGAGATTTAGACCGACCCTTTTGAGAGTCACGGCCACGGTCATTTCCACGTTCATTCCTATCATTCCTGCCTCTAACTGTCAAAGCATGTGAAACACGAGAGGCATCCAAGTTTTTACGATTAACCTCTTCCTGCAGAAGAGCACTCTCAACATCATTCAGTTTCAGAGTAGCACTAGAGGCACATAGGGCAGTGCGAAATACATCCCATGACTCATTCAGAGTCCTAAGCAAGAAAAGAGGAGTTACTTCCTCTCCAAAGGTGATATCCTGCGAAGTCAGGTTCTTCAGTATAGCATGGAACTGACTCAAGTGAGCAAACATAGTCGCATTATCCTTCATGCGCAGATCCATAAGCTGCTTCAACCAGTACATCTGACTCGCCAGACTTTTCTTATCATAAAGATTCTTGATCTTATTCCATAGATCCCATGCACTCTGTGCTTCCTCAAATACATTATAATGTACCTGTTCAGTGAGAGACAATACAATCGTGGACTTGCATAGCTCATCAAGTTCAAGCCAGTCGTCATTGTCCATAGTTTCAGCCTGCTCCCCACTCAACCGAAGTGGCTTAATCTGAGATTTCTGCACCAAGACCTGCCAAATTTGACTCTTCCAATAAGAGTAGTTGGTACCATCCAACTTTGTGATGTTAAATATGACATTATCAGTCGAAGAGGACTCCATAATGCAGGCTGGAAATGCACAGACAATGTAAAAATTGATGGATGTTTTACTGCAAAAAATGCCCAAAATCCAGTGAAATGAGCTCCAAATGGCGAGAAAAGTGTGCCAAAAGATGCTACCCACTTAGTACTAGGTGTGGTACACCAAATCAGGATATTTCAGCATAAAAAATACTACTCAGTCCACCAATAAATGCTTGCTGTAATAAATTTCAGAATTGCAATAATGAGAGCAAACTGTCCCAAAACTGGATCTAATGTCAACTAAACAATGCTAGGTCCAAAGCCGGTATAAAGAGGATAAAGCAAAGCCAAATGACAGTAAAAATACATGAGCATAACACCGAGAGATGTCAAATAGCATCTGCCAGTAAGAGGCACATCCCCAGCCAATCTAGGCAAAATGTAGAACCAACTGCCAAAACCTGACACAAATAGGTGTCTGCTCAAAAGAGAGCGGATCCAAAATTGAGACTCAGCTCATAAGCATCCTGTGAACCAAGACATATACTCAATGCAACATCCAATTGTCGGAGTATAATCCCAAAGTCTCAATACATCTATAACTGCTCAATGACATAGACTGCTCCAATAGCATGTAATCCCTGCTCAAGGTCAAGTAAGCATGCAAGATGCTCCCACTGGCACAAAAGGCGTACAATCGAATTAAGGGCTCAAGCAACCCAAGACAAAGTACCAGTGACAAGTGACCAAGTCAATGCGTCATACGCTTCCCAAGAGCATGACATACATGAAGCAATTGATGTAGCAACCACTAAGCAAGACATAATCCCAATGGCAATATCTTTGTCAAGTCAATACATCCAGTAGCAAGCCAAAGTCAATATCCCTGTGAGTCGGAAGTGCTCAAAACATCCAAATCGGAGCTCCAAAATATCTGTCAAGCATGGACGAACTAAGAGGCATCAACCACGGACCAAAGCATGTAATGCATAGAGCTTATCCGTCAAGTACAGACAATAGGCATAAGCGGCCCAAATGCCAGTCAAGTCGACCAAACTGCCAATGACAAACCAATAACAACGGAGCAAATGCGATGCTCAAAAGCATTTCGGAATCACGATCATGAGTTTGAAGTCGATCCCCAAAGTGTAATACATCATGACATAACCCATAGCATACATCCGGTATCGATAGAGAAGCAATACGTGTGACAAATGAGCTTCAGCCCACTCATGTACAGCAGCTCTAAACAGTCCAAAACTGTCAATTTCTAGCCCAAAAACAATGGCAAATCATGGGCAAATCGAATGCATACATTCCCAAGACATTAGGCATCATGTAGACCGCATACGGGCATCAAACTAGGTAACCGGAGTAGAGTATAAGCATCAAATGCCAATGCCAAGTGTGGCTGCCTTGTTTCCAGCACTGTATAACAGTAAATAACAGTCCCAAATCAACCAATATTTCAGGCCAAAATCATGGCATAATCATGTGCATACATTCCCAAGGCACAAGGCATCATGTAGACCGCATACGTGCATCAAATAGCACAACCGGAATGGAGTATAAGCAACAAATGCTAATGCCAATGGTGCTGCCCTATTTTCAGCCTGTTATGACAGTCTCAAATATGAAGAAATCAGCCCCGAATGATCAAGACCAATGCCCAAAGCTTGAATGACATCAAACATAAAGTCTATAGCCCTCTTAATCAAGGTAGAGAGCAAGAAGCAATGGCCAAGTGTGGAGCTGAAGTAGACGAGTGCTAACAGCCTAGAAAAAAATAGTGCAATCTGCCCTGTTGGTGCTGAACTTACTGCTGCTCCACATGGGCTGAAAAGGGGGTAATGGGGGGCTCAAGAAGGGCCTATCAAAGGCCTATGACAAGCCTCTTTGAGCCTTGATAGGTGTAAGGCACAATATGAGGAGAATAAGCTTCAAGGGTTTGAAGCCATGGCTGCCCTTGCTGTTTGCAACCTGTAAGCTGAAATAAAACCTTGAAAGAATGATCAAATACCTCAGTATCAATGCCTTGAAGGTGCCTCAATAGGCGGGGAAGGTGCTCGGGAAGCCGGGGAGCGACGGGAGCTCGGGGAGATCGGATATGGCTGCCGGGATGGAGATCCAATGTGTGAAGGGAGTCGATGCGAAGGTAGAGAAGCAGTGAGTCAAGCTCGAGCAAGAGGAAGCCAAGCTCTGATACCAGTTGAAAGGTGAGAAGGATCGAAGCTTGCACACGAGCTATGGCGGGAGAGCAAGAGCAAGAGAGAGACAAGAAATGGGAACTCCAACAGTCACAATGTGTGACCGGGCCTTCCTTTATTTACTAGTCACTAAAAAATGAATGTAAAGAATAAAGTGACATGACGGGCGCCCGCCACCTGTAGTGTGCAGTGGGGATACTGTCAGTGTAGTAATACACGGGGCGGCACGGTGGAGGCGCCTTTACCCCAACAAGGAGCTCCTCTACCAGAACGCTATGTGCCTATCCTAAAGAGATATGCCTGAGGTGAGGCCCAAAGCAACATCGCCCAGCACACTGCCAACAAACTTTCCAGGCCAAGAAGAGGAAGGCTCAAAGGAATGGCCGGGAGGTAGCGACCCCTGCCGTGCAGGCCCTCCCCAGATACTTGGGTACTAGGTGCTCAAAAGAAGAGAAGGAAGCTAAAAATAAGAGGTAATTTGATAAATTATTTGAAAGCATTCTTGAAACAACACTGGCTAGGGACTACACCATTTGGGTCCTAGCTAATATCTTCCCTGGCCTGCCTAATAGGAGCCCCTCACCAGCAATGCCCCCGTCGCCTCATCACTCGAACCCACCCTGCCTCATACAAATAGAATAGCCCTATGTTATTTAAAATGCTGACCAAGTGCTACCTAGCCATGACTTTTTTTCTTTAGATGGTTAAATGGGGGCAAGTTTCCCAACTCTACAAACCTTCCATATCTACTTTTAATATATTTCACGCCTTTAGCAAAAGAAAAAGAAAATCAAGCACAAGGATATGTATCTAAGTCAACACCATGGGATTCAAATAAGTGATGTCTCTTTGCATTGCACCTGCTCATTATAGTTGAGGCATATGACTTGCATGTACTCTCACGAGATGTCAAGTGGATACATGATACACAGGTCTTTATACGAAAGCATTCAATGTCCAAGATACCACAAGACCACCAACCCCACAAAGAGCCATCACAGAAAAAACAACAGAAATACCAAGAACAAAGAGCCACGATGGAAGCCTCACTACTGAAAGTGAAAATCACCCTTGTAGACGACCCACATCGCATGGCCCAAAGCATAGTCATTGGCTACTCTCTCCTTCTGGGTCAAAATCTACATTTGGCTCATGGTAGCTATTACCTCAATTGTACCGATATCGCATGTTACAAAGATGTTTTGCAAAATATCAAGTGTATCTCCCCATCTCCACAACTATTCCCCTTGCAACTCACAATCACAGCACAACACCTAGGGGTCCTCAAATTAGGTATGTCCAGTAACCTTGGTTGGTTGGCTTCGTCCCTAGTCCCCTAGCCCTTTACATGGCCCCCACAACGATTCATGGCATATCAAGGGTAGGATATACCTAGGGAGCTTTTCTCTTAGACCCAGTCACCTTGACCCATTTGCACGAGTCCATTTTTGCATTCCATCTTAGTACCATTGCAATCAATAGTGGTAAGCAATGCATGAAAGACCACGGAAGGTACATCGTACTCTTTGAGCTATACAAGTAGCCACCAGCCACCTATAGTTGAGGTATCAATGAGCTCATTTATGCTACATTGTATCATCATAATCACAAATGATGCCTCATCAACCTCTGTGTATACTTCTTCTCAACTGGCTTCATCCACACGTTGCTATGAGGCACCAAACCAGCAGTCTTCTAGCTATGTAATATCTAAGTATGCACAAGCACTCACATACTATCAAAAACACACTCTATACACAGTTTGGGTCCTCAAGTGCAAGACATTACTCTCAGTTAGCTTAGAGTTCCAACCTGTCTCCCAAACTAATCAAACTATGTCTTGTGCAAGCACACTATATGAAGACTAGCACTACCCCCCAGGAAGAGACCATTTCTGTGAGGTTTTCAATTATAGGTATTGAAGACTTCAACGAAAGTGTCGTCAGCTCTTCATCAACACTCAACTTTGAACTGTGGCCCATTCCCATCATGCAAGCCCACCAAAGAATCGTCATGTGCAGAATCCCCACAAACCACCATCTGTGGCAGCCACAAGTGCAATTCCCAACAATGAACACCCCTATCTCCCCAAAAACCCTACCACCAACCACCCCCACCAACAAAGTGGCACAATGACCTTCATCCACCCCACCACCAAAACTCCTCCAAGGTAACCATAGACGTCCCTTCCACCCACGTCTTCGGTGCATGCTAATGCGTGCTACCTATGCAGGTGAGTGTCATAGGACTGGCACTCGTCTAGGAGGGGGGTAATGTTAACCCTTAAACGAACAAGGTGGAAAGCCCGAAAAATATGAAGCAGAAGACAAGGCCAAGGAAAAAGTGAAACGGAAGATGAAGGCATGCCAAGAAGAATCTGAAAACACAAGAAGTGCAGAAAAGTCCTAAATCAAGGAGAATGGCGCACAAGAGAAGCGCAAGTTAATACTTTTGTAAAAGAGCGCAAGGTGCACCATGATTCATTTTAAGAGTGCCAGGCTCTCACCTGTGAAAATTGTAAAGGTAGATGGGCGGTATGAAGAAAGCTAGGAAGATAAGAGGACAATGGGAAAAAGGGCCTAGGCTACCACCGGCCATGTAAAAAAGGGGATAAGGGGATGACCGTCCAAAAGGGATTTAGGGTTTTGTATATAAAGTTGAAAATTGAATGAGAAGCTCATTCTTGTGTGTGGCTAAAAGTAGTTCTCTTCTTCTTCTTTTTCTTCTTCTTGTTCTTGCTTGCTTGAGCTTGTGCTTGAGAGAGGGAGTGTGAGAGTGTGAGGGAGTGAGTGTGTAAGGGTGAGGGACCATGGTGGAGAAGCTCTCCATCTTCTCCTCTCTTCTTCCCTTCTGTTCTCGTCTCTTGTCTTGATCACGACCATGAAGCTTGGAGCATGGAGCTTGAGGATGTAGCTTCCTTCAAACTTGCACCTGGATCGTGGAGCTATCGAAGTGCTGAAGGAGGTAACTTGATTGGGCATGGAGGTAAGCTTACTATACCCATAGAGATGGATAGCATGTCAGCTATGTGAGAGGTAGCCATTAGTGCTCGACTTAGAATGCTTGAAGCGATAAGCGGTCCGTGTGTCTCGGTGGTTGATCGCCTCCTACAGTCTCGATGCCATGGCTTTGTGTAGTAGGCATCTCACAATAGAGGCCTCTCGGCCAATAACAAAGGAGAAGAAAAGGGGCAAGAAGATCCTAGTGAAGGCCGTCTCCAGCTGAATCATGGAGATGACACAAATTTGGGCTCTTCTTCGTCCCACGCAAAAGGAGGTGAAGAAGTTGCAAAATCCTTCGACCTACAAATTGGCCAAGGTGTGATTCCTAAAAAGGTACCCTCTGAGCCTTCCTTTTATGTCTATGGCCAAGATATTGATGTGATATCCTCTGAGCCAAGTAGTGGAAAAATGAATGCATTAGGCGCTTTTATATCTTTAGGCAATTCCCAATCTGGAGAAATCCCTATCCAAAACGAGTGCCATAATATCCCTGCAATTTGCCAAGTAGTTGCTGCAAATTCTCTTTTCCCAATCATAGATGGTAATAATTTCTTCACCCTGACTCTCTATTTGCTACCTAGCCTTCCTAACAAAGTTCAAGCCAAGGCATTCCTACAGGATCGGTGGAAAGTATTGGCATGAGTATTCCTGGATCTATGATCTCTTTGGTGGCACCCCATGGGCAACAATTTCAAAGTGACATGCATGGGCGTGGCTCTTCCTTATTGTTGGGTGACATTTTCTAGAAGGTTTTTGATCCAGGCGGCTCTTTTTGTGGAAAATTCTCTCTTGGCCCATTTTGCAAACAACTTTATTTTTACAAATAGGCTAACATGCCATTCTATATCCTTTAGCATGATTATTCACCAATCTTTGATTTTGATAGATATAATGAGGTTTCTCTGCCATGTAGTAGCTCTGGTCTAGTTTCAACTCCTGATGTAATTTTTTCTTCATTGAATCTCCAATCCTTGTAGGCATCAGTCACGACAATATAATTTGTCTTAGTAGTAGATAAGGTCATGCATTTCTAGACCCTAGACATCCAAGAAACAACACCTTCATCCAAATGAAAAGATATATCTAGAGGTGGACTTCCTAGTATGTGTATGTCCTACATAGTGGTAGTCATTGTGATCCACAACTATAGTATCATGATTGCCATAGCAAATGTACATATTGCAGTACCTTTCAAGTACCTCATGATATCCTTCACACCATCCCAGAGTCTTTGGCTAGGTGTAGCCACATAGTATACCACAACTCCCATTGCAAATGCTATGTTAGGTCAAGTGGCATGGCATATATCCAACTATCTACTATTGATGCATAAGGGATGTTTTCCATCTTGCCCTTCTATTTATCTAACTCGCAACAATCAACCTTAGTAATCTTCACATGGAAAAATAAAGGACATAGCCAATAGGCTTAACATCCTGAATATGGAACTAGTCAAGCACCTTCTGTATATATGCATATTGTGATAGGTAAAGGAGGCCCTTAGAGTGATTGCATGTGATGCACATACCAAGAATATGTGAGGCATGCCCCATGTCCTTCATCTCAAAACTCTTCTTGATTTAAGTATTCAAAGCATCTAGCTTATCATGAGCTCTCTTAGCAATTAATATATCATCGGCATTACAAAACCTTTGAAATGCCTTAGAGACATATTCACTCCCATTGTTAAATCTTAGGCAAATAAGCCTATACCTAGACTAATTTTCAATAAGAGCAAGTGAACACTAAAAGATAGATAAGACCTATGATATCTACTTTTGTAGGTTATGCCTAGACTTTATGTGAGTAGTCATCAGTAAACATAACAAAGTACTTTGCAACACCCATTATCAATTGGACATGGGACCACGTACATTAAAATGCATAAGAGCTAAAAGCTTAGCCATACGCGTGATATCATATTTTTTATGAGAATTGCATGTTGACTGGCCAAAAAGACAATTGTCACAAGAATCAAAACATTTGAAATCAAGAGACGGAAGATACTACAAATGAGGGAGCATTTTTATTCCCTTTCAGGACATGTACCCTAGGTGATGATGCCATAAAAATACATGTGGTATGTGAGTCCCACAACCAAAGCGTGGTCCAGGGATCTAAATACAAATAAAGGATAAAGGCTGCTAGCCATAGTACTACAAGCAAAAACAAGATTCATATGGGTAATCTTCCATGCAGAATCACCAAAAGATAGATAATAGCTTGTATCATCGATTTGCCAACGAGTAAAGTAGAGGCAGCCTGATCTTGAAGAGAAGCTGCTACCACTAGAAGTCCCTATATATAAGCTGGTTAGCTCAAGTAACACAGGTGGAAAGCATTACCTTGCTGTTGTGCGTGAGGTCCCTTGCAATGCGAGAGAGATCGAACGCACCACACCTAGATTGTGCAAAGCATGCACACTAGCAAGCTAATCCTTTGCACCGGTGTTGCTTGAGCTAACCAGCTTGCATTTTGATGAGTTGTTAACTTTGATGAGCGCTTGATCTCTCTCGTCTTGCTAATCTGATCGCTTGTTGCCATCTGAAAACGGGAGTTATCGAGATGATCAGCATGTACCTCCTCCTGGTTATAATTCAGATTGGCATTCAGGACTGGATGATCGGTGGAGACAGTAGGAAGATCGATATTCGTGGAAGGCTTAGCCAGCTTTCTGATCACGCGACTACATTTACAAGGAGAGACTCATGAGTCAGTACATAGATATATATTATACGAATCCCCCCCTCCCCCCCCACACCCCGGCCCCGCCCGGGGGGGGGAGGGGGGGGGGGGGCGGCGCGCTGACAATATGATCATGATTAAACAGCAGTCGAATGACGAAATTATAATACTATAGAGGACTTACCTTACTAGTTTTATGGGCCATGATATGGCGCCTTTGAAGGATGTCCAGATGATATAGTTTCTGAGAGCACCGCGCCTCATCATGACAGTGTGATCGACCGATCGAATGATCGATGATCGGAGGAGGATGAATAAGACGACGAGAGAATTGAGTCGACGGTTAAAGAATCAGATGATCCAAGAGAGAAAAACAGGACTGCATTGACAATATCTGCTGGCTGGAGCAGCTCTCTATATAAGAGGAAGCTGGGCATTAATGGGCAGAATAAGATGAGAATTAATGAACCGTGGAGGTTGAATAACAAGAGGAAGGGCTTGACAGAATGATTGTGAGATCGGGTGAGCTTCTAAGAAGATTCGACGTGAAACTGCGGGGCCATAAATTTGCAACATGAATCATAAACGTGCGATAGAAGCAACCGTGTAGGCAGGGCGCAGCCTAGGGAGGTTGCAGCAGCACGGTGTAGCTCAGGCAGCATAAGAAGGGGCGAGCCGCGAACGACTAACCAAACTTACAGGGATATGTCCAAATGTGGCGGTTATTATAAGTGGCAAGACGTCCATTTCTCTCACCTTTTTCCAAGATATGTGGGCTATTAGATATGATGCGAGTGAAGGCTGAAGCTGGCGATGTGAGCGATCAGGTTCAGACCACCCTCCCAAGCCACACAACCAGGCCCCACCCTCCCCTACGGGCAGGATTGAGGCTTGAGCTTCTCGGTTGGTGGACCCCACACCTTTTGCCTCTTGTCTTTTTCCCCACTGTTTGAATACTCGACCTCGCCCCTCTTGACTTGCTTTTTATGCACGCCATTGCTCGGAAACAACCAGTTTTCCCTTGACAACGCAAGATGGTTATATTTGAACTCCGAAATTTTTCCCACCTCTTAATTTTAAATTTGGAGGTAAATTTCAGCATTTAAAAGTGGTATGATACTAACCACCCAGGTTTCTTTCGAGCACTACATGCAAATGGATATTGTGTATTAAGATGAGAAAAATAAATACATCTAGAAGCAAACAATTAACGCATTAGCCAACTTATGGAGTTGGCTATACATATATACATACATACATATATACATATATATATACATACATGTATATAATTTAATGATTAAAATATCCAAAAAAGATTTGTTCTTCATCAAGGTAAAATTGAATTTCAATCTAATTTAAAGAATATACGAAATGACATTTGTCTAGGTGAAACAACCAAGCCAAGGTATAAGACATCATATTGTACTAGTAAACTCACCCACTAAGCATCAAAGAATGGCAAGCTATGATTTTCCTTTATATATTGACCAATCACTCACATTACAAACAACTTCACCAATGTAAATGTCCAATAATTGCTTGGTATACCACTTTGGGCAGCACTAGTAAACTTGTTTTGTTATGTGTCTACAAGTTTCCTACTTAGAATCTTCCCTTCTCCATTTCATTGGGGCAACTCACAAAAAGTACCCTTCAAGGTTGAGACATCAAAAACATGTACGTGCATCCATCTCTCCCCCATAATGCTCTTCAAAAATGTGTTTGCTGTCCTATTACCCAAACAACGACCAGGATTTCTATTTTATACACATGCCATGAACTAATAAGATTGAAAATGGTCAATCTTTGACTTGTTTGCATGACAATAATATAAAATGGCACAAAATAAAAAACAATCCTCAACATGGCTTCAACACTTACTATACAAGATAGTTGCAAAGTATGATTGTATCTAGCTTGAAATATTCAAAAAATCCAAGCAAATCCAACTCCTTCAAATATTTGATACCCTTGCAACATCTTGACTCGAATGAAGTTCTTAATACCTACATGATACTAATATCAAACATTTTCCCATTTTCTAAAAAAGGTTCTTCAAATGTTAAAGTAGCCATTCCAATTATAGCTTATAATTACCCGCATCATAGTAATATGAGATTTAATTGCATTTTCTAACAAATGTCCTTGAAATATTAGAGTAGCCATTAGCTCCCATTTCCAAAACCTCCTTTTGACTCTATATATCATGTCTTCTTTAATGCATGCTCTTAGGCAACCACTTCAAAACACATGTGTGATAACATTGCCTTAACACATATCTTCTCCATGGTAACTTGTAACCAAACTCTACTTTTGGTGCGCAGATCGGACGCAGATAGCTCACGTGGTGAATCCCGGAAGGTCCCCAAGAACAAAGTTATCTACTTTTTAGCACAAAAACCCATGTAAAAGCAAGCACGACATGAGACAAGAGACAAATTGGGTTCAATCTCCCCCATGCCTTGTGTGAGCGCTTCACAAAGCATGTATTTAATGTATATTTCCAATCTTCATACTCAATAATAGCCCAATTACAAAAATATGATAAGCTTTTAGCTTTTGAGTTTGCTTTCTACCAAAAATAGTAAAATAAAGCTAATGGACGGTGCCCATAGTGTCTGGCATGCCCAATCTCAATGTCTAAATAGAAATAACATATCCAAGCGCATAAGCGTATACAAAATAATAATAAATAATCGATGTCTCTATAGACATAACAAAATATAGGCGTGGCGCCTATCAAAATATAGTCCAAGAGTCGAAAACCCGCTAGACTCCAATGCTTTCCTCCGCCACTGCTGCTATCTCTACACATCAACTGAAGCATTCACAATCGTTAGTAAAATAACACAATTAAACCAACAAAAGTGAATACCTAGCAGTCTTCAGCTACATAAATAAATCAACTGGTTAGAAATAAATCCTAACCTTAATTTATTACCAGTGCGCACTCTAAACTCATAAACGTTTATTAATTTAATATGCATTTTGCGGAATCACCCGCTATGGAATCACCCATGTACACACTAAATTAATGAAACGCCCGAAAAGGACAGGCGTCCCCATCAACTTCTCGCACAAAGAATCCTCTTTGCGTATGAGCCCCGGTCATCTAAGTTTACGGAATCCACCGTAAAACCTCACGGAATCCACCGTGGAATATGCCTCCTGGCATCATACCCCCGGGGTGGGATAGCAATTGACCTCAATTTCTATTAGCTCAATGTGGAGCTAACAGAGTGGGGAAAGCATTTAGGTCTCTAGCATGCATCCATTGTGCTTCCTCTACAGGATGGTTCTTAAATTTCACTAGATATCTAGAATACCTTCGGCCAGTTCTAGTGGTCATGTAGTCAGTGTCTATAATGGCTTCTGGTTCAAGTATTTCAGTCTCTTCTTCTAGTAAAGGTGGGTTTTCATAGACAGGGTGGATAGGTAATTGTCCTCTAAATGGTCTCAATAAACTAATATGAAATGTATTATGAATTTTCCAATGTGATGGCAGTTCTAACTTGAATGCATTGTCATTAATCTTATGAATGATTCTAAATGGTCCGTAGAATCTAGGGGCTAATTTGACAACTGGATGTCTATCTACACTTTGCAGTCTACGCTTTTCTATTCTAAGCCAAACATAATCATCAACTTTGAAATTCATGGCTTGTCTTTTCTTGTTGGCTTGTTTGGTATATGATTGTTGGGCTTTAGCAATCATATCCTTTACTTCATCAAAAATAGTGTTATGCATAACAGCAATATCATCGACACTTTGTATTCTATTAGACAAAGATGCAACAGGGGTAGATAATCTATATCCATAAATAACTTCAAAAGGTGCTTTCTTTGTAGATGTGTGCGGCGTACAGGGGGGCATTACCAAAATACAAACCATACATCTTCCCTTTGATTTTGCGAAAAAAAGCTATAGACAAAACATTCCACTTAGTAGAGATTTTGTACCTAATAAGAAATTTTGTATTAAACATCATTTTTCGTATAACTTGAAAATCATTCAAAAATATGTGGATAATACCTCGATCATGTAAATAATGGCACCCTCATTTACAAAGGTCAAGCTCATTGCACAAGAATATGTACTTAAGTAAAGTTGAAGGGTTTCATTGGTTAATCAAATATGTTGTCCACTTAGACATTGCAAAAAGAGAAACTAGAGATATAATCTTCCATTTGGTAGGTTTAATTTTGCATATGATGAATAATATTTTTATACCCTTTTGGAATAGTCTATTCATGATAAGGGCCATCACACACAAAATGTAGATAATACCTAATTTTAACTCCATTATCTCCTTCAATTAAGTTGAGGGGTTTCATTAGCGAACATTGCCTAAAACCATTGAATGTACCTTCAAATTTCCTTTGCAATTAAAAAACCTTCCAATTGATAGGTTATTTGCCAATTTAATTACCCAATAAAAGTTTAGCCTAATAGATACTATCTAATTAACCTATTTATCAGTAAAAAGACCATGGATGTTTTTATTGAACTTTTGGCAATTTAACATGCTTTAACCAAATTATTCAAATATGCAACAAAGTATAAAATACAAATGTATTAAACATATGCAAATTGGTAGTGATTGAAACTTTTGAAGATATTCATCGATGTGAGTATTAAAATCACACTATCATGACAAAATGAACTCACCTTTGCTATTTTCAACACAAACGATAGTGTATCTAAAGAGAAGATAATTCCACACAACACTAGTATAAAAGTGCAAATATTATATACAATACAACATATAGACCCAATATTAGTGTTTGAAGCAACATAAATATTCATGGAAAAAATTGCCCCCGTCATTGCTATTGGCATCGCTAATAGCGATGTGATAGATCCTTTGCTATTAGCATCGCTATATGTATTACTAAGATAAATAGTGACTTATATAGTGATGCATATAGCAACATCACCTAACCTAATCACATTGGAAATGGCCGTCATTATACTTCCATTTCCTTGTAGTGATAGTTGCATGCTATAAAGAGACGACCACAAAATAAAAAGCCACCGAGCATTTGAAGAGCCACTAATAGTTTATTTAGACACTTCACCCATTAAACTTATTGTTTTAGTTACCTCATGGATAGGACTATTCTGTGTCTAAATTTTACAAACAAGAAAGGTTGTATTAATTAGCTTCCATATCATGAAGATATCAACATTAAGAGCTTGTCCAATAAAATTTCTTTAACTATTAAAAAGCCCTCAAACATTGAACATCTCTCTCTTTAAGAGTTTTGTCAAAGACCTCCATACTTGGACTTAAACACCCATTTAGACACATTTATATCTTAAGCTAAGCAATGAACCTTATCATCATACAAATTGTAAATATAACCTTATCACTAAAAACCTAAATGTTAAAGCACCCTCCTAATGCATGGTTACCTTTGTTCACTACAAGAGAATGGGACAATAGCGACGGCTATTTACGACACAAAAAAGCGGTGTTGCTAAAAGTGTCGCTATTTGTATTAGTGACGCATATAGCGATGCATATAGCAACACAAATAGCGAAGCCGGTCTAAGGAAAAAGTTTAAAAAACCCGAGCATGACATTTGCCGAGAAAACATTTGCGAGAAACAATGAAAGAGTGAGTGAGAGAGCTTAAAGCTTTGAGAGGGAGAGGGAGAGGGAGAGGGAGAGTGTGATGCCAGGAGGCATATTTCACGGTGGATTCCGTGCCACGGTGGATTCCGTGAGGTTTTATGGTGGATTCCGTAAACTTTGATGATTGGGGCTCATACACAAAGTGGATTCTTTGTGCGAGAAGTTGATGGGGACGCCTGTCCTTTTCGGGCGTTTCATTAATTTCGTGTGTACATGGGTGATTCCATAGCGGGTGATTCCGCAAAATGCATATTAAATTAATAAACGTTTATGAGTTTAGAGTGCGCACTCGTAATAAATTAAGGTTAGGATTTATTTCTAACCAGTTGATTTATTTATGTAGCTGAAGACTGCTAGGTATTCACTTTTGTCGGTTTAATTGTATTATTTTACTAACGATTGTGAATGCTTCAGATGTGTAGAGATAGCAGCAGTGGCGGAGGAAAGCATCGGAGTCTAGCGAGTATTCAATCTATGGATTATATTTTGATAGGCGCCATGCCTATATTTTGTCATATCTATTGAGGCATCGATTATTTATTATTATTGTGTATGCGCCTATGCGCACGGATATGATATTTCTATTTGGACATTGTGTTGGGCGTGCCAGACTCTTTGGGCGCACCGTCCATTAGCTTTATTTCTATTTTTGTAAAAGCAAACTCAAAAGCTAAAAGCTTGATATATTTTTGTAAATTGGGCTATTATTGAGCATGAAGAAGAAATATACATAAAATACATGCTTTGTGAAGCGCTCACACAAGGCATGGGGGGAGATTGAACCCAATTGGTCTCTTGCTCTTGTCGTTCATGCTTTTTACCTTGTAACTTGTGCAAAAAGTAGAGTTGATTGTTCTTGGGGACCTTCCGGGATTCACTACACGAGCATACAACGACCGATCTACGCACCAGTGGTATCAGAGCGCAACTGAGATCAAGAGCTTCCAATCGCTACCCATCTCGTGCGAAGGCGGAGCTCCTGGAACGATCGGGCTCTACGGTCAATCTCGTCATGAACCGTCGATACAGGCAGACTTCTGGCGATCAAGAACCCCTATTTCTCTCATCAGATCGCGAAGGACCGGGCTGTACAGGCGGACGACCACTCCTTCATCTCCATCAACAAGTCGTGGATAAACAGAGTAATTCCTTTTTATTAAGCTTCAAAGCTTAAGATTAATAGTCCATAAGCTTGATTAGAAGCTTAAGGAAGCTTCACTAATTGAAATCGTTGCAAAACGACAGCATCCCGAAAATCACGGTGGATAAAAACGGCCGCCCCCACGAATCTGCGCCGTTTTGAGACTATTAAGTCTCTTACTATTAAGCTAAAGCTTAATCCATTAAGCTTAGTCTTCTAAGCAACTCTCAAACTCTGCAAGTCAACAACTCCAGGTCCCACCCTACAGAAGTCAAGTTCTGCAAGTAACCTCTAATCAAGTTCTGCAAGTTCATTAAGTCGGCTAAGTTCTGCAAGTCTGCAACTCTGCAAGTCACATAAGTCTGCAACTCTGCAAGTCAGACTAATCAACTGGAGTCAAAACTGACTTTTGCTCAAAACTCCTAGAAGGACTGTTCCTGCGCAGAAACTCCGAACTGTAAAGTTGTTCATTGGAAGATATTCCACCCATACGCAGGTTTGCTGAAGCATTTTCAGCATATGAAGAAGGATAAATCGCAAATTTTCTGAAGATTGAGAAAGAAATACCCAAAAACACATAAGCCTTGTAACCCAAATTTGAGCTACGCTTATCCCGCTAACCTGATTTTGAGTGAGAAAGGTCTTTTGAGTTTTACAGGATGACGGAACCACATATGGATGATCTTATGGCTGAAGGCGACCTACCTGAACCTACTATGGAGCAAAAGCTGGACTTAATCATGATGCAATTGGAAGAAGAACGAAGGGCTAGGCAAGCATTGCAAGAGCAATTGGCAAAATTACAAAGAGCGTCTACCGACAAAGAAGAACCTCAAGCTGAAGATTTGATTCGACGTACCATCGACACCACTCTTGAAGCTCAAACCATTCGCAAGGAATCAAAGATAAGTAAACGAAGTTTCAAATTTCGTACTTTCAATGGCATACGAGAAGGAAAGACTGTTCTAGCATTCATTAGTCAGTTTGATGACTATTTCCATGAGGAAACCTATCCAGAAAAAGATAAAATCAAGTGTGTTACTAATCATTTGGTAGACAGAGCATCACTTTGGTGGACTGTAGTATGCAAGAGCATAGAATGTCCTGCTACCTGGGAAGATTTCAAGAAGAAGTTCATGCAAAATTTCCTTCCACCGCAATTTCATGAGAAAGCTATCAAGCAATGGGATCTACTCCAGCAACGGAATCGTGAACCTATACCTCAGTATACAGAGCGTTTTTGGAATGCACTCCTCTAGCTACGCATACTTGAAGACGTACCAGAGACGACACATAATCGGAAGTATATGTCTGGACTCCTTGGGCATTACTACGCTAAAGTTAACATGTTCAAGCCTACTACTCTTGAAGATGCCATTTCACTAGCTCACGACACTGAAGATAAGCTACGCGGTAGAGACAGACGACCACAGCAATTCCAAGCCAATGGTAATTATGGATCTAAACAATTCAATTTCAATTTTAGAAGATTTAATCTAGGTCGTTTCTCTTCATCATCTTTCCACAAGAATTGGGCTAAACCACCTGCATTACCATCCAATGTCAATCCAAACCCTAAGCCTATTCCACAGCCAAATCCAAATGTACCTAGACTTCCCGCCATTGCAAATAATGTAACCAAAGCCAAGCCAATAGTATGCTATAAATGCTACCAGCCTGGACATCTCGCAACAAATTGTCATTCAAAGAAGCCACCAGCTCATATCAACTATCTTGGAGCCATGGACGAAGACGAACATGAGGATATGCCTGATTTCACTGAAGATGAGGATGACACTACTACTACTTCCGATACTTTACCAGGTATGCCTACTCCACATTCATTATTGACTATGAAATGTTTGGTGCATGGAAAGGAAAAGACTATTTTGCATGATGACGGTAGTACTCATGATTTTATTTCAACAAAATTGGTAAAGGAATTGAAATTACAGACTGTACCTACGCATTATCGCATAAAAGCTGCATTTTTAGGCACTAGGTATAATGGTACACAGGAAGTGCAAGACTTAGAGATTCAAATTGGTTCATACACTGAAAGAAGAAATTTCTTAGTTGTTCCATTATAGTCGAGTGACATTATTTTAGGTATGCCTTGGCGACATCAGCATAACCCAGATATAGATTATTCCACACACTCAATGAATATTAATTTTCAAGGAAAATCTATTACATTATATGGTATGCATGCATCTAATGTTTTTCCACTGCTTTCACATACTCAAGCTAAACATGCATTACGCAAGAGTAGTAAATCCTATCTCATTTGGGTGAATGAATTGCAAGTAAAGGAAAGTCATATGCACCCTAGGCATAAAGAATTTCTTGCATATTTTAAGGACTGTTTTGCAAAAGACCTACCACCAGGTTTACCTCCTTCACGTCTAGAAGACCATAAGATAGATTTGATCCCTGGCACACAACCACCTTGCAAAGCACCATATAGGCATAACCAGATAGAGCAAAAAGAAATCCAGAGTCAAGTTGAGGAATTACTAAATAGAGGTTTAATTCGACCTAGGAGTTCTCCATTCGGCGGACCTGTATTGTTAGTCAAGAAAAGGAATAATACATATCGTATGTGTATTGATTATCGAGATTTAAATAAGATCACTGTAAAGAATAGGTATCCTATTCCTAGAGTTGATAACCTTATGGACAAACTACAAGGATCTTCTATATTTAGTAAAATTGACCTTAAGTCTGGTTATCATCAGGTGAGGCTAGATAAGTCTAACATATTCAAGACTGCATTTAGAACACAGTTTGGTCATTACGAATTTTTGGTCATGCCATTCGGATTGACTAATGCACCTACTACCTTTAGTAGAATGATGAACCGTATCTTTTTGAAATATCAGTATTGTGTAATTGTTTTCTTTGATGATATTTTGGTGTTTAGTCAAAATGAGAAAGAACATTATGAGCATTTGTCATTAGTTTTTCAATTATTGAAAGAACATCAACTGTATGCAAATCCTGAAAAGAGTGAATTCTTTAAGACAGAAATTGAGTATTTAGGTCATATTGTATCATCTGATGGAATTAAAGTTGATCCTAAGAAAATTGATGCAATATTGAATTGGCCTGTTCCTAAAAACATGCATGAGTTACGCTCATTCCTTGGTCTTGCTAGTTTCTATAGGAAGTTTGTACGTAATTTTTCATTACTTGCTTTACCATTAACCAAACTTCTCAAGAAAGGAATTGTTTATCCAATGGACCGAAAATCAACAGAAATCCTTTGACTTACTGAAACATGCATTAACCAATGCCCCTGTTCTATAGTTGCCTGACTTTAATAGACCATTCTTTCTAGTAGTGACCGATGCTAGTGGATCAGGAATAGGAGCCGTACTTATGCAAGACAATCATCCTATAGCATATTCTAGTTGTAAGCTAAAACCCTCTGAGCTAAAATATTCCACATATGACAAAGAACTATTAGCAGTTATACAAGCATTAAGACAGTGGAAACACTACTTAATGGGTTCAGAATTTATGATAAAGACCGATCAGCAAAGTATTAGACATTTACTTAGCCAACCCCAAATTTCTGACTGTCATATCAAATGGGCTTCCTTTATTCAAAGTTTTCATCCTATCATTCAATACCAACCTGGAAAAGAAAATGTAGTGGCTGATGCATTGAGTAGAAGACCTGCCATTCATAATATTTCTGTCATATCTTTTGATTCTTTGATTGCTATGAAAGATACATATCACCAGGATATTACTTTTCATTCTGATTGGAATAAATTAGTTCAAAATAATTTCATTCCTGTTGATTCATTGTCATATAATGATGGATTTATGTTTTATGAAAAGAGACTGTGTGTTACAATTCTATTCCGATCTTTTGTTTTGAATGAAATTCATTGTCCCCCATATCAAGGTCATAGAGGTATCATATCTACATTGCGTATGTTAACTGAAGATTTTTATTGGCCGCATATGGATGCTGATGTATCTAACTTTGTTTCTGAATGTTTGATTTGTCAAAGAGTTAAGAGACATTATGGTAAATAGTATGGATTACTTATGCCTTTGTCTATTCCATCTAAACCTTGGGAACAAATTTCTATGGATTTCATTACTGGTTTACCAAATACTAAATCTAACCATGATATGATTTGGATAGTTGTAGATAGATTTAGTAAATAAGCATATTTCATTCCATGTAAGAAAACTTTAACAGCATCACAAGCAGCACAGTTGTTTTTGAAAACTGTTTTTACTAACCATGGATTGCCAAAAGTTATCATTTCAGATCGTGATTCTAGATTTTGTAACAATTTTTGGATTACCATGTTTGCTAACCTAGGCACAAAGATTGATTTCTCATCTGCATTTCATCCAGAAACTAATGGACAAACAGAAGCCACAAACGACATCATTCTAGATCTTTTACGTGCATATACTATCTCTAAACCTCAGACATGGGACACTCATTTGCATTTATTACAGTTTGCATATAACAATACACCGCACACATCTACAAAGAAAGCACCGTTTGGAGTCATTTATGGATATAGATTATCTACACCTGTTGCATCTTTGTCTAATAGAATTCAGAGTGCTGATGATATTGCTAGTATGCATAACAGTATATTTGATGAAGTTAAAGATATGATTGCTAAAGCCCAGCAATCATATACCAAACAAGCTAACAAGAAAAGACAAGCCATGAATTTCCAAGTTGATGATTATGTTTGGCTGAGAATAGAAAAACGTAGACTGCAAAGTGTAGATAGACATCCAGTTGTCAAATTAGCTCCTAGATTCTATGGACCATTTAGAATCATTCATAAAATTAATGATAATGCATTCAAGTTAGAATTACCATCTCATTGGAAAATTCACAATACATTTCACATTAGTTTATTGAGACCATTTAGAGGCCAACTATCAGTACACCCTATTTATGAAAACCCACCTTTATTAGAGAAAGAGACTGAAATACTTGAACCAGAAGCTATCATAGACACTGACTTTATGACCACTAGAACTGGCCGAAGGTATTCTAGATATCTTGTTAAATTTAAGAACCATCCTGTAGAGGAAGCACAATGGATGCACGCTAGAGACTTAAATGCTTTCCCCACTATGTTAGCTCCACATTGAGCTAATAGCAATTGAGGTCAATTGGTATCCCACCCCGGGGGTATGATGCCAGGAGGCATATTTCACGGTGGATTCCGTGCCACGGTGGATTCCGTGAGGTTTTACGGTGGATTCCGTAAACTTTGATGATCGGGGCTCATACACAAAGTGGATTCTTTGTGCGAGAAGTTGATGGGGACGCCTGTCCTTTTCAGGCGTTTCATTAATTTAGTGTGTACATGGGTGATTCCATAGCGGGTGATTCCACAAAATGCATGTTAAATTAATAAACGTTTATGAGTTTAGAGTGCACACTCATAATAAATAAAGGTTAGGATTTATTTCTAACCAGTTGATTTATTTATGTAGCTGAAGACTGCTAGGTATTCACTTTTGTCGGTTTAATTGTATTATTTTACTAACGATTGTGAATGCTTCAGTTGATGTGTAGAGATAGCAGCAGTGGCGCAGGAAAGCATTGGAGTCTAGCGAGTATTCGATCTATGGATTATATTTTAATAGGCGCCACGCCTATATTTTGTCATGTCTATTGAGGCATCGATTATTTATTATTATTTTGTATGCGCCTATGCGCACGGATATGATATTTCTATTTAGACATTGTGTTGGGTGTGCCAGACTCTTTGGGCACCGTCCATTAGCTTTATTTCTATTTTTGTAAAAGTAAACTCAAAAGCTAAAAGCTTGATATATTTTTGTAAATTGGGCTATTATTGAGCATGAAGAAGAAATATACATAAAATACATGCTTTGTGAAGCGCTCACACAAGGCATGGGGGGAGATTGAACCCAATTGGTCTCTTGCTCTTGTCGTTCATGCTTTTTACCTTGTAACTTGTGCAAAAAGTAGAGTTGATTGTTCTTGGGGACCTTCCGGGATTCACTACGCGAGCATACAGCGACCGATCTACGCACCAGAGTGTGAGAGAGAGGGGGGGAGCTCATCACCACCGTCACCGCCGCCACCATTATACACGAAGAAGAAAGAGAATTGTGCAATGGAGAAGGGAGGGAAGGTGCGAAGAGAAGGTACAAAGGGTTTCATCTTCAGGCCTTTGAGGTAGGTACATTGCCTCTTCTTGCTTTATTTTTTTGTTCTCTTCTTTTCTTTTTTTGTTTTTCTTTGCAAAGAAATGCATGGAAAGAGAGGGAGGGAGGGAGAAGAAGAAAGGGAGATGAAGAGAGAAAGAGGGAGAGAAATGGGAGAAAGGAAACAAAGAGAAAGAGGAAGAGAGAAATGAGAGAGAGAGAGAGAGAGAGAGAGAGAGAGAGAGAGAGAGAGAGAGAGAAACAAAGAGAGAGGAAACAAGAAAGGGAAATAGAGAGAGAAAGAAAGGGGGAGAGAAATAGAGATAGGGAGAGGGAAGGAAGAGAGGAGGAGGAGGAGGTAGAAATGAAGGGTGAGGTAAAGAGAGGAAGGAGAGTGAAAAGAAGAGAGAGGGAGGGAGAAAGAGAGATAGAGAGAAAAAAATAGAGAGCGAGAGAGAGGGAGAGAGAAATAGGAAAACAATGAGAGAATTAGAGTCTAGAAAGTTAAGAAAGTAAAGTAAATGGAGAGGGGGGAGAGAGAGATAAAGAGAGGTCGGGTGACATTTCTTTCAATATCTTTGTTTTTTAAGCTTTTTATTTTCTATCTTTGATTGTCTTTGCAATGAGATAAGTTGAGTGAGAGTGGGGAGGGAAGAAGGGAGAGAAATAGAGAGAAGAAGGGAGGGGAAGGAAGAGAGAGACGGGGAGAGAGAGGGGATTCATAAAAAAGTGTCAAAACCTAAGCATGACATTTTTCAGGTTTCTAAACAAGCAAGAGAGAGAGAGAGAGAGGCCGCCACCAATGCCGCCATCCATGAAGAGGGAGGAGAAGGAAGGAACTCGCGAAGGAGAAGAAAAAGGAGAGAAGTACAAAGGGATTCTTCTTCAAGCTTTAAGGTAAGTGCATTATCTCTTCTCTCTTTGTTTTTCTCTTTTCTTTACTTCTCTCTTTCTTTTTGTTGATGAAGAGATGTATAGATAGAATAAGAGAGATAAATCAATGCGAGAGAGAGAGAGAGAGAGGCCGCCACTGCCAGTGCCATTGCCGCCGCATCCACTAAAAGAGAGGGGACAACTACAAAGGAGAAGGAGGAAACCCGTGAAGGAGAAGGAGGAGGAGGAGAGAAGCGTGAAAGGATTCTTTAGATGCCAAACTTCGGACGAAGGGTCTGCACACATTTTTTTCCTTTAAAAAGAGAATTAGGATCTTGGCTACCTAACTATGTACAGACATAGCTTGATTCACCTTACTATTATCTGTCCTGACTTGAGTTATGCAATGGGGTTGATTAGCCAGTTTATGCAAAAACCTCGTAAGCCACACTTAGATGCAGTCAAGAGGATTATGCGGTACGTGAACGGTAATGCTGATTATGGGATGTTTTATGAGCATGGGAAATCATTTGACTTGATAGGTTATACGGATGTTGATTGGGCTAGTTGTGTCTATGACAAGAGGTCAAGCAACTAGTGGTTATGCTTTCAGTTTGGGAAGCAATATGATCAGCTAGAGTAGTAAGAAGCAACCCACCACTGCTTTATCTAGTCTACAGAGGTAGAATACAAGGGTGCAACCTTAGCGGCATGCGAAGTAGTTTGTCTTGTGAAATTGCTACATGATTTGGATATCCAGTTGGATAGCCAAGTCACATTGCATTGTGAGAATCTCAGTAATGTAATGCTGGCTAGCAACCCCTCTATCATGCTAGATCCAAACATATAGAGATTCATTATAATTTTATAAGGAAAATGGTACTTGTAGGACAGATTGATCTACTTCATGTGAAGACAAAAGACCACGTAGCAGATATCTTTACCAAATCACTTGGTAAAGAGAAATTCATTCGTTTCAAGGAGCTACTTGGAGTACAACAGCTAGTCTAAGCTAAAAAAATGGAGTTTGAGAAGAGGGAGGATCAGCTTGATTCTTTTGATCTTGAAACACCTCCATACATTGAGATTGAGGGTGAAGACAAGAAAGAAAAGATAGAAGATGACTTAGACATAGGTAAAATCATGAAGGAAGAAGTACAGCTTAGAGACACTACCACTCACTATATAAGTGTTTTTGGCTCCAATGCCATGGTATAACTCTTACAAATGTCCAAATGCTCCCCCAAAAAGACTTGAATAAGTTTGGAATAAGTTGGAGTGAGCAGAAGATCAATGGGACTTATTCATACCTTAGGGTTCTGACTACAATGAAAGCTTGAAGTGAAGCTCTTCTTCTTGGGCCTAACAAGTGATAAAAAAGCTCATTGAGTAATACTTTTTTGAATTGATTATATCTAGCTTTGCAATCACAAGTTCTTTTTCTTCTCGAGTCTAAGCAAGTGATGAAAAAACTCATTGCGTAATACATTTTCGAATTGATTATATCTAGCTTTTGCAATCAGAGGATTCCTTTTTTTTTGAAAATCTGATACACAATTTTTAGACATTAGGTGTATGTGACATTTGCAAACGAATTATACAAGAATATTTAATGCATATAGCTACCCTGCCACCTATTTTTTTTCCCTCTGTAACCGTCCCTATTGGCATCGGAAATTTACTCTAGAACTGTCGCTATTAGTGCCGTTATTTGCATTGCTAATTCGATTAGTGACGCAAATAGCGAGGAATCGATCACGTCGCTAACAACGACATGAATAGAGATGACATGGGTAATTTTTTCCATAAATAATTCTGTTGCTTTAAATGTCACTATTGGGTCTATATGTTGTAGTGGTTGTTGATGAAGCTAGTAAATGAGGAGCACCTCATATTTCTTTTAAATAAAATCTGTGTTCATGATTGTTTCCTTACTCAAGATAATCATCTAGTTCAAACTAACCAAACATATTTGAGATATTGATCATAACCTTGCTCTAAATCCAAATGGTTGTTTTGTGGATCTTAACATTTTAAATACTTTGGGTGGCCTTATTGGTATTTACATTATTTCTTAAAAATAACATTCAAGAAGGGCTTAACTTGTTGGTAGGTATGGTCCATTTTGGGTCACACTTGGATATTTGCGCTATTTTGCTATGTTCATTAGATGATGAAGATAGAAGATAATGATTTGGATCATAGGTGCTCTAAGATAGCCATTTCTATTAGACTACCTATTGTGACAATGATGATGGTGATAATAGTTTTTCCTTTAGGTAGTCATTGTATATAATGAAGCTCTTATATGAATGTTTCTTGTTTGGTAATCCACAAACACATAGTGAATGCACATCAAACTATTCCCTTACACAAGGGTAGCTATAATCTAGAGACGTAACACCATCTATAAAAGCCCTCTAGTTTATAGAAGAAAGGGTATTTCCCACAATATTGGTGAGTATATGTAACTTAAAATAGAACAACTATAAGGGCTTCAATGCGTGTTATATGTGTACTTATCTGCAATCTCTTGATTGTAGATATCTAAGTGTCTAGAAGCCCTCAATGACTCAAAAATAAAAACAAATCTTTCAAGCCAATGGCATAAGAATATGCTAGAAGTTTGATCCCTCCTCGTTAAACTTGGTCACCAAAAAGCATCGCTTGCTTAGGACTAATTATATGGGCTAAGCTTGCTGAGATCTAGCTAGACCACTTTAACCTTCTCCTTTCTCATGTAGAGAGGACAAGTTTTATGAGGAGGAAGTGAAATTCTCACACATTCTCAAGGTAATGGATCTTCAAGGAATTATGGAGCTTAAGGAATGGTGTGGTGTTTTGTAGATACAAAAATAGAATTGGTGCCTTAATGGCAATGCCATGGAAATGCATTTAGGAGAGGTAGTGCCTTGATGAAAGGCCTCAAGGATGGTACCTATAGGCTCTAGATAAGTTGCTAGGTTGCTCAAGAAAAGTTTGTGGCTTTATAACTATGCTTGATGAGTTTGTGAACTTTCCTTTGGATGATGTAATTATTATGTGGATGCAATCTATATTAACACATATACTTACATTTCACATTTAAAAAGAAGAAATCTTTCACTCACATGATGCACCTCTTCGTTCAATTCTTCTAATATCATACCTTGCTATTGGAATCTCCATATCTTGATACTCCTTCGTCAGCATTGGTTTTCCTTGAAGAATGAGTACTCTTTCATTGGAATTTGCATCCTCATTACTTCTTCGTCAAGATTACCTTCCCATTTGGCATCAACAAATCCCACCCTTTTTGGGCTTTGCGTCTATTGTTAGGCATTTTCCCATGGTGAAGAGTATGAGAAGCAAAACGGATCCAAACCAACAGAATTGAGCAAAACGGATCCAAACGCTCCGTGAGACGCCCCCCTTATAGTTACTTGCAAGGCCACGTTGATTCCCTCCCTCTCTTCATCCAAGGGAAGCTTATCTACAACGAAACACAGAGAGAGAGAGAGAGAGAGAGAGAGCGCTGTCTAGTCGGAGATTGAAGGCGAGCACAAACCTTTGTAGGCAGATGGATGAAGGTGTGAGTTCGTGTAACAGTCAGGCATGGGCATCTCTCCTCTGTGAGTTAGTGAGTAGATACATCCAGGAAACAGAGAATTACGAAAACGAGAGAACAAGGACGAGAGAAAGGTGATGAAGCTTACCTGCAAACGCCTGCGTGGAAGGAAAACGTAGTTGAGGGTTATAAGGACAGGCACATGATTAATATAGATAAGCCTGTGCAGGTGCCTTGCACGAGAGAGAGAGAGAGAGAGAGAGAGAGAGAGAGAGAGAGTGTGAGTGCGGGGGGATGATGTAGGGAGGGAGAGGAAGACATTCAACTGGTCAATGACGCAACCCACGTTGCAAGTTTACACAAGACCTAGCAACTTGAGAATGATGGAAGGCTCGATGATTGCTTCCAAGAAATATCAATGACAGCTATGTTACTGAATGCTATCGTACTCTACAGTATGCACATGCGTCCCTGTAATATAGTCACTGGGACAATTCCAGAGCTACTCTACGAAGGAAATTTTGGTTGTCAAGATCGGTCTCATACATCACCTCGGTCAACATTCAAACTATCCTTAATACCTTCTATTAATCGAGCTTTTCTCTTCGCCTATGTAAGTAGAAAGAATAAACTAGCATAATTGTGCATAGGCTATCGACATTTTTATTGTGTGCAGTTTTTTGAAATCTAAAGACCTCCTAGGCCCCTCAGCGTGTTTGGTTTTTGTTTACTACCGAGGACTCAACTTTAGAGGCATGATACACGCAAGTGCTTGTGTGTGTGACTATTTGAACGAGTATGTTCTTTGTGGATAGACATGTTTGAGTGTTTTTTCCACCATGATCAAAACACCATGTGAAAGAAAGAAAATCAAAAGATAAGGAGAGAGTAACAACCATAGAATAAAGAAAAAGGGATAAGTACTTGAAGCCCTTAATGAGTTCATGCCACATATACATGTGCTTTGGCCTTTGTTGCTTTTTGAAGTATTGTTGATGCAAAGTTTAAGTAATTATATGTCTACATCATCTACAAAGTAGCTATGTAAACTATGCCAACTTGTATGACAATTTAGGCCTAGTATTTAAAGGCTATAAGACCCTTCAAAGGGGCTATTTAACTCCACTAAGGAAGGGTTTTAAAAAAATATCCTCTAATGAATGGCATAAAGTACAAAGAAATAAAATATATTGCCATTCAGATCCTTGATAAAATGAAGAGGAAGCTTCTCTCCAGGACCTCCTAAATAAAAAGTTGGAGAACTTGTTAATTGATTTTCACAACATGGCCAAAAAAGGAACTATCAAGGTTAATAAGGAAGCTACAGAAATAAAACAAGCAAAGAAAGATCCCAAATATAAAATATAAAAGCTATTAGAAATAGCAGTTGCTAAAAGGAAGATGTCAAAAATACTTAGGGGATTTAGTATATGTAAACCCTTACTGACATGTGCGTTGGAGACCATTTCTAAAAACCCCTTATATGTAAATTTATCATGAAGTAAATACATCCTTTTGCTATTCAACTTACAATGATTTCCAGTAAATGATAACATCATGCATGTTTAAAAAACTCTTAAAAATAGATTTGTAAAAATCCTTTATTTTGAACCCCACGTCATAGACCTACATATTTCTGAGTGACTTCCCTCTCCCCCCTAGCAAAAGCAAAAGTATTAAGTGAAAACCGTGAACTATTATAAATACCAAGAATGCCATGCCAAGTGCTAAAAACTAGTATAATAAATTTCTAAAGTACTTAACATTACAACATATAAAGGATATAACATTATAATCTCTTATGTGAATATAAGTAAAAACAATGTAAAATTTTAGGCCTTTCCATGAATATATTTGTAGATAAGGATATGTTTGAGTAGGCATCGAAATAGTTTTTGGAATAACTACTAGTACATCCATTGCTAAATAGGGATAGGGATATCATCAACTATTCTAACATCTATTCCAGAGCATATCTTGACATATATCCCAATGCCTATTCCAACTAGTGTAGAGAAATGATATCAATACATGTACCAGAAAAAAAACTTTAGCAAGGATCTCACCTTTTAGGGACTAGATCCTTATTGTCAATGTCTTCTATATTAGACATAGACTACTAATCAAACTTATATAAGACCACAAGTACCAACAAAACTATTATTGTAACAAATATGAATAAGGCACTTGAATGCATAAAACAACTATGAAATACTTGAAAGTAAAACAAGAAAATCATGATGCCTTAATGATACAACAAATCAATATGTATAAATTTAAATAATATAACTAAAATGGATACAACAAGATGTTTGTATAAAACCATGACTAAAAATGGTAAAACTAAATATTTCTGTAGTAGATAATGATGACATCCCTAATTGGAGCTCTCATGAAACAAGAAACAAACACTATATTATAAGAACTCTTGAATGAAATATGAAATGCAAGCTTATTAGTATATAATATTTGAATATCTCTCCTTTTCGCACTTGTAGTCCCTCCACAAGCTATGTATTCTCATAGCATGCTCAATATTTTTTATTTAGTATGGTAACCAAACAACTAGAGTACCTAGAAAAACAAGGTACACACAATGAATATTGGATGAAATAGATAGAAGATTAAAATGTCTTATAAAATCCAAACCTAGAAGATAAAATAATTGAAGAATAATACATACCAAGTCTATCTTGAATAAGGCCTAGCCCCACTACTCCCAAACTACAGAATGATACATATAGATTCTCTCTTGAAGAAGGTCCAACCAATAGTGCTCCCAAGATACAATAACCAATGTGTAACAAACATATTACAACTCATGTGCACGTTGTCTCTAGATGTTTAGATTTCCCTTTATGTAATTCTTGATCTTCTTCCATAGGGCCTGATTAAGCTAGTTCACCTTCCCTAACCCATTGCTGTAAGCATCACATGTCTCCAAACAAAGATAGGCTAAGTGTCTCTAGGTACACATCTATATATAAGCATTTGAAAATTCGTCAACGTAGTAGACAACTATGAAAACTCATCATGGGGAGTGCATAAAATAAAATTTGAGGATATACTCATGGACTATCCCCTTTCTCTATGATACTATGGTTGTATATTTTCATAACAAGATCATGCAATGTGGCAACGAGTCTCTTTTCTTTGTCATCCATGAGTACTTGACCTCTGTGGTCTCTGTTATGGGAGCACTAGACAGTGCTTGAGAGACTAGACTAGATGCAAGATTTGTTACAAGGATTCTAATTACAAGATAATTCAACATAGGGACACAAGGTACGATGATAACTTAACAAGATACAAAAAATCCCACAACCCATGACCCTAGTTATAGACAACACGACTTGGTAGGATACGAAGGATCCTATAGCCCGAGACCATAAGTATGGATACAAGATATCAGAATTACAAGATCTTCCTCGATGGGAGTGAACAAGCTAGGATACAAGACAAGATCTCGTACTACAATTACAAGGTGAAAAGACAACATGAGTATAATGGAAGACAAGATAAGACTAGATACCATGACTAGACAAGAACTAGAATTGGAACTCAAAGTTACTTACTTAGAGGTCTTGATCCCTTAAACTCCCAAGACTAGCATTGGCAAGACTAAGGAGCTATGTGGCGGGCCCCACCTTTTATAGAACCTACAGGGTGACTAAAGATCTTCTAGATTGTTCCACAATGACATCATCGATGATATAGGCAATGATGCGGCGTATCTTCTAGAATGTTCTATGATGACATGGCAAGGTTGGGTTTGCATGGTTGACTTGACGATGTCCTATTAAGGGTGCATTTTCATGGGGTGTGGATTTATATGGCATGAGCAAGAAATAATCCTTACACTTGATTATGGCATGTCTGTGTCATCATCTTCTCCTCTAGCGAGGAGTTCCATGAGGAGTGGCTTGATGGTTTGGTTAGGATTCCTCTTGTGAATTCTTTAACTTTGAGATGTGCCCTTTGGAGATATTTTGCAGGTTCTTAAGTGCGATCATTAATGTCATATTATTTTCGATGAACAAGGTATGCCAATCAACCTCGGGAGATCCTCAACTCTAAGACATGCTCGACCTCAAATTGTTCATGATCTTCAATCTAGATAGGTGGTTGGGGGTTAGATCTCTTCCCCCTTAGTGGTGAGCTATGGTATGGCTCGAGCAAGGAAACATGGAAGACTGGGTGGATCTTTATGGTTTTGGGGATCTGGAGTCAGTAAGCAACTAGGTCGATCTGGGCTACCATAGTGAAGGGCCCAAATCTGTGGTGGTCTAGCTTGGTGGAGGGCCTTGTTGTTTGGAGGTTATGCATGCATGAGTAAGCATACTTTATCACTCACTTTGTATGCTAGATGTTGGAAACAATGCTGGTCCACATAGTTCTTGTACTGATTTTGAGTTTTTTGGATTTGTTGCTTGAGTTCTGGGTATATATCTGCTAGGTGTTGAGCTTTATCTCAAGTGACATGGTTCTTTACTTGATTGGAGAGATGTACACCCATCCTTGGATGCTGGTCATAGTAAGCAAAGAAAGTATTTTTCTTGATAGATGCATGGATACTCTTATTATAAGCAAACTCTACAAAGAGCAAGAGCTCAAACCAATCATTCTGGTAGTAGTAGTTGATGGAGGTGCAGAGATATTGCTCCAAGAATTGACTTACCCGTTCTGTTTGACCATCAGGCTATGGTGGATGATTGGTTGTGAATAGCTTAACGTGGACTCCAAGGAGGTTGCAAAGGCTCTTTCAAAAACTAGATATGAATTGGGGACCCCGATCATTGATGATTTCTTCTAGGAGTCCATGTAATTTTAAAATATATCTTAGAAAGAGTCTATCCATAGTTCTGCATGTGATAGTCTTAGTGGTGGGGATGAATGTGCCATTTTTGTGAATCTACCTACCACAATAAGAATAGAGTCATATTTGTCTTATTTGGGAAGATCTATTATGAGATCCATAAATAGAGAAGACCAGGGTCACACTAGAATGGGCAAGGGTTGTCAAAGGCTATGGCCACCAAAAATCTCTTGAAATAAGATCTAAGGTCTTATTAACTCTAAAGTGTCCTGCTGCTAGGGTGTCATGGCATTGTTGGAGTACTTTGAGCTTCGCCTTTCTTGGATGGATGTAAAGTAGATCCTTATATTATAACAATCTGTTAGTTTCCTGAAACTCACAAACTTCATTTCCTTTTCCCTCTTGAGTTTTTCCTTTGACATTGCTAGCGAAATCATCAGGTGGTAGGGCTTCATGGATTAATTGAATCAAGGTAAGGTCATACAGGTTATAGCTAGGGGTGACTACTAGCTAGAGGTGCTCTGGCTTGAGTAATATTGCTTGTTCTTTATCAAAAGCTACTTCTCCCTTCTTAGGTGCTAGATGGCATCTTCTTGATAAAGCATCTAATTGGCATCGTTGGTGTCCTAGGTGATAGGTGATGACAAAGTCAAACCTAGATAAGAAGCTATTGTAGTGGGATTGTCTTCAATTGAGGATGCAAGTTATCATAAAGTATTCTAGATTTTTGTGATCTATATAGATAATAACTTTATGGGCTGACTATCCAATTGCATGTGATATAGAGCTTCACTTGTTGCACTAATCCTCTGAACTTCAATTGGTCACCATTGAATTTCTCTGGCATGCTAATCTTGGGTTCTCTTCTTAGGGGTTTGATGCCAGGAGGCATATTTCACATTGGATTCCATGAGACCATGGTGGATTTCGTGAGTTTTTATTCTATGGTGGATTCCATGAGATTTTGTAGTGGATTCTATCATTTATTTATTTGTTGGGACTTGTACATAAGGTGGATTCCTTGTGCGAGAAGCTAATGGGGACGCCTGTCCTTTTCGGGCGTCATGTTGATTTAATGTGCACATGGGTGATTCCATGGCGGGTGATTCCATAAAATACATATTTAGGACGTTTATGAGTTTAGAGTGCACTCGTATTAAATTAAGGTTAGGACAGAGTTCCAACCTATTTATTTATTTTGTAGTTGAAGACTGCTAGGTATTCACTTTTTTCGATTTAATTTTATTTTTTTCTAACAATTATGAATGCTTCAGTTGATGTGTAGAGTAGGTGACAGTGGCATTGGGAAGCACTGGGCGATAGCATGCATTCAAATTACCTAGAAAAAATTATCATTTTTATGGACGTGTGTCTTATCATTAAAGGCGTGGCGCTAATATTTATTTAGACATGCTTATTTATTGAAGCGGTTAGTAAATATTTATTATTTTGTATGCGCATGGGCACATAGTTTAATTAAATATTTCATTATGGAACATTGTATTTGGGCACAGCCCGACTTTTGGGCCCCCAACCACTTTATTCTTTATTTGGACAAAAGAAAACACAAAAGCTAAAGCATGCTTATTGTAAAATTTGGGCTATTTTTGAGCTTTGAGATGAATAAATTTATAAATACATACATTGTGAACCGCTTACACAAGGCATGGGGGGAGATTGTACCAAATTGGTCTTTTTGCCTCATGTGCAAATCTTCTTTCTTGCTTTTTGAGCTTAAGTAGAGTTCTTTGTTCTTGGGGACCTTTCGGCGCTCGCTACGTACGCATCCAACATCCGATTTGCACACCAGTGGTATCAGAGCGAAGCTGAGATCAAGGACTTCCAATCGCTTACCATCTCCTGTGAAGACAAAGGTCCTAGAATGAACGGACTGTACAGTCAGAACCGTTAATTTAAGCATGTTCGTGGCGGTGAAGAACCCCCTGCTATGCTGTTGGCTCGCGAAGGACCACTCTCTATCGACAGAGGACCACCCAAGAAGTTTCTTTTGCAAGAGTTTTTTTTTAAAGACTTAGAGAAGAAAAAATTTCATTAATATTATTCTTTAATATTAATAAAATCTCAAGAAAGAGCTTAAGCTCTCAATCTCATCGACTGTGGCGGTAGCACGTACTAAACAACGTCGACTGCGGCTAGTACATGGCATAAACCTTTGTGATTGGCTAAAAGATATTAAGATTTTTAAAGCTTAAGATTATTAACCTTATTAAAGCTTCAAAATTTCAATCCTAAATCTCCTACATAGCGGTTGTTATTATTATCATACTCTCAAACCGATTTTACAACTCTAGCAAGTCCCTGTTCGTACCTACACTCTGACAGAGGCAGTTTCCAGCAAGTAAACTGACATGCACAGTCTATTTCTTGCTTGAAAGAAGACATTCATCAGTTTCCATATCCGCAAAGAAGAAAGATCGCAAAAATCCATATTAAAAAAAAGAAGCAAGCCTTGTAAACCCAACTTTGAGCTACGCTCATCCCGCTATTAAGGTTGCGAGTATGTGAGGTTGTTTGAAATTTTACAGGATGTCCAATCAAAATATGGAGGATTTTATGGCCGAAGGTGATTTACTGGAACTAACGATGGAGCAAAAATTTGGACCTAATTATGATGCAGCTTTAAGAGGAACAAAGAGCATGTCAAACTTTGCAAGCTCAACTGGCCACTCTTCAACGATCTACTGTCGAACAAGATGGACCGCAACCCAACGATGTTATACGATGAACGATCGATGCGACACTTGAAGCACAATCTATTAGGAAAGAAGCTAAGATAAGTAAAAGAATTTTCAAATTCCATACTTTTTATGGGTTATGTGACAGAAAGACTATTCTTGCTTTTATTAGTTAGTTTGATGATTATTTCCATGAAGAATAATATGCCAAAAAAGACAAACTCAAGTGTGTCACTAACCATTTAGTGGACATAGAATCACTATGGTGGATTGTTGTCCACAAAAGTATTGATTGTCTTACTACTTGGGAGGCTTTGCAAAAGAAATTTTTGCAGAATTTTCTTCCACCTTGATTCCACAAAAAAGCAATCAAACAGTGGGGTCTTCTGCAACAAAGAGAGTAAATTCAATTCATTGCTGAAGTGGGGTCTTCAGCAACGAATTGAATTTACATACTATTTCAACTTATTATCGCATCAACGCTTCATTCTTAGGTACTAGATACAAAATAGTACATAAGAATTTCATCACTTAGAAATTAAAACTGACGATTATGTTGACCACAAAAATTTCTAAGTTGTGGCTTTGCAATCTAGTGACATTATTTTAGGAATGCCTTGGCGTCATAAATATAAACCCGATATAGATTATTCCACACATTCAATGAAAATTCATTCTAATGGGAAACAAATCACATTACATGGTACTCACACTTTAGATAATTTTCCATTGCTTAGTCACACACAGGCTAAACGTGCATTGAGAAAAGGTAGCAAATCATATTTAGTATGGGTGAATGAAATTGAAGCTTAGGAAATTCAGATGCATCCTAAGCACAATTTAAAGATTGTTTTGCTGCTGACTTACCACTTGGCTTACCACATAAACGTCCTAAAGATCATAAAATAGACTTAATTCCAGGTTCTCAACCACCATGTAAACCACCTTATTGATATAATCAAATTGAACAGAAAGAAATTCAAACCCAAGTTGAAGAATTGCTAACCCGAGGACTCATTAGGCCCAGTAGTTCTCCTTTTGGTGCACCTGTTCTATTAGTTAAAAAGAAAAATAACACCTATAGGATGTGCATTGATTATCATGCCCTAAACAAGATTACTGTGAAGAATAGATATCTGATCCCTAGGGTAGACAACCTCATGGATAAACTACAAGGGGCCACAATATTTAGCAAGATAGATCTCAAATATGGATATCATCAAGTACGGCTAGATACACCTGATATTTTCAAAACTACATTTAGAACTCAATTTGGTCATTATGAATTCCTTGCTATGCCTTTTGGTTTAACTAACGCACCAACCACATTCAGTCGTATGACGAATCACATATTTTTGAAGCATTAGCATTGTGTTATTATTTTCTTTGATGACATATGAGTTTTCAGTAAGAATGAGAATGAGCATTATGAACATTTATCCTTGGTTTTCAAACTGTTAAAAAAGAATAAATTATATGCTAATACTGAAAAGAGTGAATTTTTTCAAACCCAAATTGAATACTTAGGACATATTGTTTCATCTGACGGTATTAAAGTTTATCCTAAAAAGATAGAAGCAATTTTGAATTGGCCAATACCTAAAAATGTACATGAATTACATTCTTTCTTAGGTCTTGCTAACTTTTATACAAAATTTGTGAAAAAAATTTCATTGCTTGCATTGCCTTTGACAAAATTATTAAAGAAATGTATTGTATATCATTGATCTGATAATTAGCTAAAGTCTTTTGATTTATTGAAACATGCCTTAACCCATGATCCTATTTTTCAATTACTTGACTTTAATAGACAATTCTTTCTAGAAGTCATTGATGCTAGTGAATCTGGAGTAGAAGCTATCCTTATACAAGATTCACATCCCATAGCCTACTCTAGTTGCAAACTTAAACCATTTGAACTCAAGTATTCTACCTATGACAAGGAATTGCTAGTAGTATAAGCTTTACGTCAAATGGAAACACTATTTAATGGGATTTGAATTCATGATCAAAACTGACCAACAAGGTATCAAACATCTCCAAATTTAGACACAAATTTCTGACTTCATATTAAATGGGCCACTTTTATTCAAAGTTTTCATCCACTTATTTAATATCAACCCGAAAAAGAGAATGTTGTTGCTGATGCCTTAAGTAGAAGACCAAGTATCCATAATATCTCTGTTATATCTTTTGATTCCCTTATCCCTATGAAAGATACCTATGACCAACACCCCAGTTTTCAAGCTGATTAGAATAAATTAGTTGCAGATAATTGGATTCCAATAGATTCATTGTCTTATACTGATGGATTTATGTTTTATGAGAAAAGGTTGTGTGTAACTGTTTCATTTAGATAATTTGTGTTGCATGAAATTCACTATTTCCCATATCAAGGTCATAGAGGTATTATTTCTACTGTGCGTACATTGGTTGAAGATTTTTATTGGCCATAGATGGAATCTGATATTTCTAACTTCATATCTAAGTGTTTAATTTGTTAAAGAGTTAAGCGACACCATGGTAAGCAATATGGTTTATTAATGTCTTTATCGATTCATGAACAACCATGGGAACATATTTCAATGGATTTTATAACTGGTTTGCCTAACACCCAAGCTAATCATAATATGATTTGGACTATTGTAGATCGATTTAGCAAACAAGCATATTTCATTCCATGAAAGAAAACATTAACTGCATCTCAAGCTCCACAATTGTTTTTGAAGATTGTTTTCACTAACCATGGTTTACCAAAATTTATTATTTTTTACCGTGATTCTAGATTTTGCAATAATTTTTGGACTACATTATTTGCTAATTTAGGTACAAAGATTGATTTTTCATATGTATTTCATCCTGAAAAAAATGGGCAAACAGAAGCTACTAACATAACACTTTTATACCTTTTGTGTGCATACACAATTTCAAAACCTGAAATATGGGATACACACTTGCATTTACTTCAGTTTGCATACAATAATACACCACATATAGCTACATAGAAAGCACATTTTGAAATGATTTATGGATATAGATTGCCTACACTTGTTAAACAACATCATTGTCAAACAAAGTTAAAGCTGCTCATGATATTGCTAATATACATGCTACTACTTTTGCTAAAATCAAAAACATGATTGCGAAAGCCCAGCAATCATACACTAAACAAGCTAACAAGAAAAGAAAAGCTATGAGTTTCAAAAGTGATGCTTATGTTTGGTTACGCATTAAAAAGAGAAGATTACAAAGTGTTGAGAAACACCTTGTTGTTAAGTTAGCTCCTAGAATTTATGGACCTTTCAAAATCATTCACAAAATCAATGACACTGCATTTAAATTAGAACTACCCCAACACTGGAAAATCCACAATACTTTTCATATTAATTTGTTACGACCTTTTAAAGGGAAATTACCTGTTCACCCTATTTATGAAAACCCTCATTTGTTAGAAAAATAAACTGAAATCCTTGAACGTAAAACTATTCTAGATACTGACTTTATGACCATTAGAACTGGCCGTAGGTATTCTAGATATTTGGTTAAATTTAAAGTCATCATACTGAAGAGGCCCAATTGATACACGCCCATGACCTAAGTGCTTACCCCTCACTGGTCGCTCCACATTGAGCTAATAGCAATTGAGGTCAATTGCTATCCCACCCTGGGGGTATGATACCAAGAGGCATATTCCACAGTGGATTTCGTGAGACCACGGTGGATTCCGTGAGTTTCTATTCCACGGTGGATTTGGTGAGGTTTTTTGGTGGATTCCATAAAACTATATTTATTTGCCAGGGCTCGTACACAAGGTGGATTCCTTGTGCAAGAAGTTGATGATGACGCCTATCCTTTTCGGGCATCATGTTAATTTAATGTACACGTGGGTGATTCCATGGCGGGTAATTCTGTAAAATGCATATTTAAATTAATGGACATTTATGAGTTTAGAGTACATTCGTATTAAATTAAGGTTAGGACAAAGTTTCAATCTATTTATTTATTTTGTAGCTGAAGACTGCCAGATATTCACTTTTGTCGGTTTAATTTTATTATTTTCTAACAATTGTGAATGCTTCAGTTGATGTGTAGAGCAGGCGGTGGTGGCGTTGGGAAGCATTGGGCGATAGCATGTATTCAAATTACCTATAAGAAATTATCATTTTGGATGGACGCACGCCATCATTAAAGGCATGGCGCTAATATTTATTTAGACGCGCTTATTTATTGAAGTGCTTGGCAAATATTTATTATTTTGTATGCGCATGGGCGCATGGTTTTAAATATTTCATTATTGGATATTGTATTTGGGCACAACCCGACTTTTGGGCCGCCCAACTACTTATTTGGACAAAAGCAAAAATAAAAGCTAAAGCATGCTTATTGTAAAATTTGGGCTATTTTTAAGCTTTGAGATGAATAAATTTATAAATACATGCCTTGTGAAGCGCTCAAAAAAGGCATGGGGGGAGATTGTACCCAATTGGTCTTTTTGCCTCATGTCGTGCAAATCTTCTTTATTTCTTTTTGAGCTGAAGTAGAGTTTTTTGTCCTTGGGGACCTTCCAGTGCTTGCTACATATGCATCTAACATCCGATTTGCATACCAAGGTTGATAAACATGTGGAATCATCTAATCACTTCCTCTATTGTTTTGCAAGTCTCGGATCTAGTCTCGCATCTCTTGAAGTGTAGGGCCTAGATACATAGGGTATTCTATTTGAAATTGCACTTGTTGTTCATTCAAGCCTAGAATTTGTTATTGGAGGTTTTGAAGGGAGGCCACAATTTTTTCAAGCATCACCTCCATGGTGTTCAATAGGGCTAAAAAGAAGTCTTGCCAAAATGTTATGAGAGCACTAGATTGTGCTCAAGAGACTAGACTAAATGCAAGATTTGTTACAATGATTCTGATTACAAGATAATCCCATGTAGGGAAACAAGCTACAATGATAGCTTAACAAGATACAAAAAATCCCACAACTTGAGACCCTATGGGTATAGACAACATGACTCGATAGGATATGAAGGATCCCACCACTTGGGACAGTAGGTATGTGTAGAGACAAGCAGAAGCTTAACTGCCAAGACCCACGAACCGCTTATTGTTCTAGCATTTCAAGCAAGCACTAATGGCTACCTCTCACACAGCCAAGGCACTATCCTTCTCTACAAGTGTAGTGAGCTTACCTTGATTCTTGATCGAGTTGCTTCCTCTCTCAAGCACTCCAATAGCTCCACGATTCTTGATGCAAGCTCAAGCATCCTCAAGCCTCCACCTCCAAGCTCCATCCTCCATAGCTGCACGTGAGACAAGAGAAGAGAAGAGAAGAGAAGAGGAGAGAAGAAGAAGAGAGGAGATGATGGAGAGCTTTACCTCCTTGATCCCTCACCCTCACACACTTACTCCCTTACACTCTCACACTCCCTCCCTTAACCACACACAAGCAAAGAGAAGAGAAGAAGATGAGTCTCTTGTTGCCACACACCAAAAGAATGAGCTCTCATTCATCTTTTGAACTTTATATACAAAGCCCTAAATCCCCTTTGGGTGGTCATCCCCTTTTTACATGGCCAACCATAGGCTAGGCCCTTTTTTCTATTGTTCTCCTATCTTCATATCTTCCTTCCTACTGCCCATCTACATTTACAATTTCCATGGGTCAAAGCCCATCGCTCTTAAAATAAATCATGGTGCGCCTTGCGCTCTTTTACAAAAGTATTGACATTTTCTTTTTCTTGTGCGCCTCTCCTTGATTTAGGACTTTTTCACACTTTTTATGTTTTCCTATTTTTCTTGGCATGCCTTCATTCTCCATTCTGAATTTTCATTGGCCTTGTCTTCTGCTTTAGATTTTTTGGATTTTTTACATTGTTCGTCTAAGGGTTAACATTACCCCCTTCTTAGTTGAGTGACAATCCCGTGGCACTTGTTGGGTGGTGAGTCGGATTGTGGTGCTAGGGTAGCCAAGTGGCTTTTTGAGATTGTATACAACCCATGTTTGGGGTAGCTTGGAGGGATTTATGGAAATGAAAGGTTCTTGAGTTAGGAATGAACCCTGCTGTTGGAGGGATTTATGGAATTGAAAGGCCCTTGCATTGGATATGATCCTTGGTGCTAGAGGGATTTATGGACTTGAAAGGCCCTTGCGTTGGATATGATCAGTGGTTTTAGAGGGATTTATGGACATGTTGGAGGGATTTATGAAGCTAAAAGGCCCTTGCGTTGGATAAGATTCCTGGTGCTAGAGGGAATTATGGACCTATTGGAGAGATTTTCGGAGCTAGAAGGCCCTTGCATTGGATATGATCCCTGGTGATGGAGGGATTTATGGACTTGAAAGGCCCTTATGTGAGCCCTGGTGAAAGGTGTGTTGGAGAGATTTATGCCTCTGAAGTTGAAGATGGTGGCAGATGGATCCCAGTGTGGGCAGTGAGACTGATGGGCAGATCCATCTTTAAAATTGAATATGGTGTTAGATGGATTTGTCTCCTGCTAGCCCTCCATGGTTTCCTTCTCTTGCACTGTTCCAAATGAGCTTCTTTATTCACTTTCTAATTGGGGATGCCTCAGTGTGCCCTTGCTTTGTTTCACTGGCATGGTGACATTGTCGCGTAAGATGGGGAGTGCATTGCATGAATGATGGGGTCTCCCGGGCTGGTGGTTGGAGCCTTTGTTTATACTTGAAAAGAAAAGAAGGTGCACTACTTGGGGGTGTGTTCCATTGTTGTGTGATGCATGCTAGTGCGACTGGGAGCAAGCCTGGGCATTGCTGCTCATGTGAGGACTTAGTTTGTGCATAAGGGAAGTGTGTTGCATGTAGCTTAGGGTGACAGGTCTGAGTGTTACCTCCCTAGGTGTGTCCTACCCTTGATGTACCCTAAGCATGAAGTGGGGGGTCAAAATGAGACTAGGGGGTTAGGAATGGAGCTGGTCAACCGGGGCCACCGGACACACCTAACCTGAGGACCCCTAGGTGCAGTGAGACTCTGGTGGATTTGCAACTTATGGTGGCGATGTGCGATATCTTTTCCTTTCTCTTTCCTTTTGCTTTCTCCTCTTTGCTTCTCTCTCTCTCTCTTTCTCTCTCTTTTTCTTTTTTTAAAAATAATAATAATAGTAATAATAATAAGGTTACATAGTCATGATAGAAGTTTAATCTTCATCATCGAAGTGAGGTGGAGAAGGGGGCTTAATAGATTTATTAAGGAATCGACGGTTTTGGAGATACCCCTTGAGGTTTAGGCAGACTTAAAGGGTGGTGGTGGGAGAGGAATGGATGATTGCAATAGGTGAAGCGGCTATCATTCATGTCCTTTAGAAGAGCTAAGGAAAATGAAGGCAATAGAGCAGCTCACATCATTAGTCAAGCCATCGCACAACTATCTATAACATTAGGATCAAAATGGAGTACTGGGAGGCTGCACTCCTGTGGGATGGGATCTTGCCTAAGAAGTATCCTAAGTGATCTAAGGTAGTTACAAGTAGTAATAAAGGCAAGGTTAGGGCATGAAGAGAGTTCGTTTGTGAATTGGATTAGGGTATCATAAAAGTTTTCTAATGTGAAGAGGAGGGCATCTTCATATGTAGTATAATGAGGGTTATAGATTGTAGGGAAGTTGTAGCGGCTGTGGACACTAGAGTCAAAATCCACTCCAACCCTTCAAGGGTAGGACATGAAGGTTGGGCCATTCCGCTCAAAGTGTTGAGCATTGCAAAAGGCCATCCAAGTTTCCTCGTGGGATAGCTACTTGGGGTGCCCTCACTCCCTTGACATTCCATTTTCTCATTTTCTCCTCCACCATTTGTTTCCTTTTTTCCCTTGATGCCGGCTTTCTTTCTGCAGAGGGGTCTACGTGTTGCTACTCTTCAGGTGGTGGGGAAGGAGGTGGTGGGACCAAGTCCTCTTTGTGTGATCCCATTCAAAATTCCTTATCAATTTCTCTCTCATGGCTTGGCCCCTGCTGTTCTTCTTCAATGAACCCGAGTGCATCCACTTGTGAGGTTAGGCCTGCCAATAGGAGATAATGGCATTGCTCTTCCAGGCTTGGGCCAACTCCACTAGGTTGTAGCGGTTTCTATATTCATGCTTTCAATGCTCTACGAGCCAATCCCATTTTATTTTTTATTGTTTATATGGACTCTCCTTCCTCTACCTAAGTGATGTCCAATAGGGTGTCCAGGAAGGTGTGTTATTGGGTTTGGAAACTCACTTGGGTGGCTGTCGCTCTGCTTTTAGCAAGTATTCTTTCTTTTTTGACTTGAGCGAGATGGCATGCCAAGACTTTGACTCTTTTCTTGTTCTGGCTAGCCCATTCTTCTGCCCTCTTGTTCATCTCTTCGAAGCCCTCACCTTGCCTTTGTGACAGGGCCATTATCAGCGGCTCTTGCCTTTTCCATTTTTGCACAAGTTCTTTTTTTTTCTTCTATTAGGCATTCAATCTCCTTTTCTAGTGTTGCTTGTTCCTCCCTTTGTGTTTGCATTCCACGCTCTGCTTGTTCTTTCTCTTTTTTTCGTTCTTCTTGCTCTTGTACTCTCTTTGCTTCTAGCGTGGCGAGCCCTTCCATGCTCTCTTGGAGTTTTCTCATTTGTGTTTTGAGCTCCGCCTACTATAGAACTAGGAGTTTGTATTCCCTTTGCATTGCGACGAGCTCTTGGTTCTCTTCCTCTAGTCTTTTTCTCCATCTTTCTTTGTCGTCTTCCTTGGCCCTCAGTTCTGCTTTTAGTGAGTGGATTTCTTTTTGTTGCGAGGTCAGTTAGCGGGTCTTCTCTAACTGAAGGCATTCGATATTTCCTTTTCTATTTCAAGCTTTTCCATAGCTGCTCTCTTCTTCTCCTTTGCCCTTTCTAACTGAGCATACAGCTCCCTGGCATGCTCTTCGTGGTGAGTGGGTTGTGGCTCCGTGGTGTAGCATCTATTCTTAGTCGCTTGGGCCCCTATTACGATTTGATATTTGCAACAACTGATCTTTTCACTCCTATCGTTGGGGTTCCCGCACTGGAAGTGGGCATTAGGGTATGTGCCTTATCGATCAATAAGAATTGCACCCATGCTATGAGGTTGCTGGCGTCCACTGTGGTTGTGCTTGGCATTGCTGTGATGGTCGGGGTATTGAGCAAGAGGGTAGACGGGGTAGGGTGGAGTATAGCTTTGTCGTTTCCTTCAGCTGACCGATGGAGGTAAGTCTTTTGACACTTGGGCACTGCTCTCTTGCCAAGGCGGGCTCATTGCTGCTAGTTTCTCCTACATGCATTGTTGTTCTATGGACATGTGCACAGCTTGTGCCAAGTCCTCCTCTTCTTTCCTTCTCAACTCCTCCTCTTGTTCAGCAGCTTTTCTCCTCCTCTCTTCCTTGGCTCTTTTTGACACAGCCTTGGCTTTAAGTAGGTCCGCTTCCTCTTTTTTCTTCCTCTCTTCCTCCTGCTTCTTCTTTGTCATCTTCATTTTAGGTAACTTTTTCTTCCTCTTGCTGGATTGTGCTTCTTGCTTGCCCTCTTCTTCATTAACCATCCTCTCACTTGATGGTTCTTTGTCGTGATGATGAGGAGGTGACCTCTCAGGCATTTTATTTGATCCCTCTTCTCTGTCTTGCACCTCTTTTATTGTCTCTCGGATAAGGGCAGTCAAGACTCTTCCATACCCTATGAATGAGGCCTTGGTCGAGGGATTCTTCCTGTCAGTTCCCTTTGATGCTGGAGATTCTCCACCTACCAATATGCTTCCAAGGTCATGTGTCTTGATTGATTGGTCTATGGTTTTCCTGACATAGCCATCCCAATCCACTTCATGCAACGAATGAGCCACCATACTCTCCAGCATGGGCATGCTCATCCTATGTATAAGTGAATTGTATCTTAGGCTGGAGAAGAGGGCGTGGATCAACTTTGCTTGCAATCTGACCTCCGTGTCAGAAATGTCCTGGATACTTATGCCATCATTTGTTAAGACACTTTCCTTCTTCATCCCCAGCATGGTATAGACATCTCTTTTATGCCTCTTCTCCACCTTTGGTTCCAACCCCAACGCCTTCTCCACTAAGGCCATGCTGAGTAGGACCTGCACCTACTTGATTCCTTCCCTACTTGCCAAGGACACTGTCCCACTCTCCTTATTGGAGTATTACATCCTCAGGAATTCCACACACCTAGTGTGGTCAGGTTCTTGTTTGAATTTTTCGATATACGTGGCGAGGTTGCACTAATCCACGATCCTCCTAACGGCTTCCTCGCTGGTCACCACCCCTTTGATGTTGTGGATGCTCCTAAACCTGAGCTGGTTATATGCCCAATTTTCAAGGGATAGGCCGTACTTCGCTCTTTCCTCTTCCGTGAAGGGTAGGTGACGGGCTCGGTCTTGCTGTGACATCTTCATCTCCTGTCATAAGCCATGGTTTGCCATTAGTGCTTTTCCAAATAGTTACTCACTAAAAGAAAAGACGTCATGCTTGGCATATTAACTTATTTCTAGTACATAATTGGACTTTTTCTCCAAGCAATCTAAGTCTATTGCTTTCAAATTTTATTGTCAATTCCTTAGTCACAAGTTGCTTCGTCCTACTATTGAGGTCCCTGATGTGTGATTTTTCTTTATGGTTTTTCTTATGTGTTTGGTTTGTTTCATCTCCTTTATAGTTTTTCTTATGTGTTTGGTTTGTTTCACCTTACCACTCCCTCTTTGAATTGAGAAGAATCCTTCCTAGGATTAAAGGGCTAGAGGATAAAGGGCGTTCAACACATAATCTTAGTGCTTTACCTTCATATGAGCCAGGCATAGAAATTCGAATTATACTCGAAATTAGCATAGCTATCCATGTCGAAAGGGCGGATGCCTATGTGCGTAATGTAAGTGAGGACGTCAAGAAAAAAGTCACGAGAGTCCACTCAACTAGCGACATGCAACTCCTTCTCAGTGAGGATGCGATCTAAATAAGGATGTCCCTCAATGTGTTCTTCTAGGGGTTGATTATGAATGGAAGTCAACATCCTATAGGAAGTTGGAGCAATATAGGTTGGGTCATATTCAAATGCCTTGATTGTGCATCGCTGTTTAGCATTGGTCATTATTTGGCATCCCTCTAGCTTCCATTGCAGGCGTCAAGTGTACCATTTTCGCAAGAAGGAGGAGTCGTGGTCGGTAATCTATTTCAACTTCTCGATTTCTTGGTTTATGACCATGATTATATTCTTGCTATACGATGAAATGAGACGTTGCTTGATTGCCTTCTCTTGGGATATCTCAATTGCAATTAACTCCTGAGCTGATTAAAAAGCCTTAATAAATACAAATTCTGACTCCTCCCAAGAGCAAGGGAGTGTTTGTACTTCCGTTGCTATAGGTTCTTCCTAGAGGCCTAAGTCTAGTTGATCAAAGCTTTTGGCCAAGGTCATGAAAGTAGCATCCAAGCACTAAAGGCAAGCAACCAAGTCGTCTCATGTATTCTCAGCTAACTGCACGGCCAAGGTTAGAATTGATCGTCGCTCTTATGAGGGTCACAGGCCAATGGTTGGCTGAGGCTTATTAGGACTAGAGAGTTTAGCAGCTAACAGTTGCAGTTTTGGTTGCTCTTCAGGTTGGAGCTTGGCCTCACATTTGATGGGTTTGGTGGTAGTTTTGGTTGTCGTGCTACTAGATGCATTTAATATCTGAGGGGTATTATCAGTGCTAGAGCTAGGCATTTTGCTAGTAGTAGGCTGCGATTTTGGATGATAGATTGGTTCAAGCCTTGCCGAGTTAGACTTTGGAGGTTCCATGGACTTAGCGGCTTGATTCTCTTGTGTTGTGAGTGCCTTTGGCATGATATTTTGTGTGGTCAAGCTTGAGGATTGCATTTGAGTAGCGCCTTTGGTTGTCTTGGCTTTAGGCAGCCAAATCCAGGTGTTATCCGCATAGTAGCCTTGCGTGTGCAATAAGGCCTTGGGAACCCATCATGGCTTGACCCTATGTTGATTTTATAGTTTTGTCTTGGATTCCTAGGTTTCGAGTGCAGATCATTAGCTTGGAGAGGCCGTGGGTTTCTATTACTAGGTTATGCTCTCTGTTTAGGTAACCATTTGAGCTGGGGTTCATGGGTATCAACGTTGGTTCCAGTGGGTTGATGGCATCTAGGCTTGGTAGGTTGTGACAAGTCACGACCTCGCTCCTTAGTCTAGATGCCCATATATATGTATGTATCACGTGGTTTCAACATAAGGTATTCTAAAAATATAATTTTTACACCTTTTTTACATATAGAAGGGTCCCATATAAAGGGGTGACTTACACATTGAATAGAAAATGATTACAATTTATTAAGAAAAAATACACAGATAAGGATATTTATAAATAACCCTTAAATGCACGTATATAGAGAGTATACATATATAGTGAATTACTTAGGGATTTTCCAAGCTATACCTCCTCTGTAAGCCTACAACCAACAGTAATACATGGAGATATTTCTATCAAATGTATGGAAATAGTAACTACCTCAATCTAAAAATGTAGTGGTAAGCCTACCTGACTAAGCATACTTCAATGTCTTTCTTGAATGGTCATGTTCATGTGTTCTACAACACCATTTTGGGGTGGTGTATATGGGGCAGTCAACTCATGATTAATATCCCTCATTGAAAAACTTCTCAAATGTCTTAGAGATATATTCACTCCCATTGTACAATCTTAGGGATTTCAGCCTATACTGAGACTGATTCTCAATAAGAGTAAGCCAACACTGAAAGGTAGATAAGACTTTCGATATCTACTTAGTAGGATATGCCCAAACCTTATGTAAGTAATCATCAATAAACATAACAATGTTCTTTGCACAACCCATGAGACTGAGTAGGCATGGGGTCACATACATTAGAATGCACAAGAGCCAAAGGCTCAGACATGCATATAATATCATATTTTTTATGAGAACTATGTGGCAGTCTCCCTTAAAGACAATGGTCACAAGAACTAAACAATTTGTAATTAAGAGGGCAAAGATACTACAAATGAGTGTGCATTTTTATTACCTTTAAGGACATACCCAAGGTCATGATTCCATAAAAATACATGTGGTATGTCAACTCCACAACCAAAACATAATCAAGGATCTAGATACAAATAAATAATAGAAGCTACGAGCCTTGGTACCATGAGTGAAAATAAGATTCCTATGGGTAATCTTCCATAAAGAATCACCAAAAGATATACAATAGCTTGTACTATCAACTATCTAGCAGATAAAAGGCTTTTAGTCAAAGTTGATACATGTCGTTACTCTGATGCTACACATCCCACCACTCTAAACTTGAGGGCAGAGTTTTTCACTAGGAATTTGAACGTATTAGTCAGTGTCATTAGGAATTTGTTTTCTGTTGTGTGTCTTTTTGTTCGCCGTTCAATTTGAATTGTTAGTTTGTAAATTTGATTGCTTGGTTCCATCCTAAATTCTTTGGTATTCGTTGAGTAGTACTCAAGCGCAAATAACCCGCGTGTATGTCTATGTGTGTGTAGCTCATATGTATGCTTGCTTGTGTATCTATGTTGTTTATGTATCCAAAAACTTCTAAAACGATGACAAATGTTTTTAGTGTATGCGGTTTAATGTCAAGACAAGCAGGAATGCCAGATTTGTATGAGATTCTTACAACCATACGAACTCTATCTAATCCAAGGTCAAGAGGAAAAGACATGAATAGCAATTGCTTAAACTAAAGCAACATCTTGCAATGAGTTTATCAAAAATCCGAAGGACAGATTATGCATAAGATTACATTCGATCAAACCCGAAGCTTTCCATGAAAAAGGGTGTGAATGGTGACTAAATAAAACTGGTTTCCTTTTTGAAAGTGTGAACACAAAAAAAAATCATTGGAATAAATCATAAGCTAATGATTTACCTTATCAATGATAGGAAAATCTTTGAAAAATATTTTAGATTGAAACAAAGAAAAACAACATCTCTCTACGAATAAAATGGCTCATGTTGGACTGTTTTATAGGGTGCCATCATTAAAGCTTTTAAGCTTTAAAGATTATGGGGAAAACAAAGCTAATGATAGCTATGATTTGTGACAATTTGGAGGAGATGAGGGAAAAAATTCTTAACGAAAGTGATCAGCGAAGGGGAAAAAAAGGTGTTTGTGGCTTCTTCAATAGATGAAAAAAGAACTAGTTATTAAGCATTGTAGTGTTGCCCACCAAGGGATTTCATCTTAACCTCTTGGCTATTCAGTTATCTTGACATGATAATCATGACGAATCCACTAAATCCAACAAAAGCATGAAGGGGAAGGTTATGATGGGTTTACGACCATGTCGAGAAGAGAATTGTAACACTCACTCACATTTTTCACTGATAAGAAGAAGTGAAGAACCTGGCAACCTGCAGAACATTAGATGATTGAATTCAAATAGTCCTAATCAAAAGTTTGATTGCTATAATAATTGATGTTGACTCTAAAGATGTAAGCCATTGAAAATTGTGTTGGTGGATTGAACTCGTGATGCTAGTGTTAGAAGGCACAGAACATGCAATTGTTTGGAAGAAGGGAATGATGATGATTGTTGTCATGAAGAAAAACTATCTATGAGGGACATGAGATCTACTTCACGTGTTTTTATCGCGATGGCTATCATCCGCATATAACTTTTCAAGTATTGCATTGATTTGCAATTATTACCTTATTTTGGGAAGCTATTTACATGATTCATGCGTGTTGCAAAACGTATTTGCAAGACTATGCAATAAAATCTTCTAACAACCTTACCTTGGCTACATGCAAAGAGTGTTTTCACGTGCTACTTGTGATATGATGCTGAAATACCCCTTGGTTCAAGTTTTGTGACTTGGCATTTATGGCTATGGATTTAACTCTCGTGATTGAGCTTTGGTTTTGTAATCTGGCTTTGGATTTATACTTGGAATAGAACTGCAATATACTAGACCCTTTTCATCAAAATTATTGACTTGAATCAATCTTGATCTTACTTCCCTCTCACATGGAATCCTAGCGATGAGCGACTTTCGCGAATTTCTCATGTATTTTGTGTGACATCTAGTGAACCCAACGTGAAAGTGTCACTTCTGTTCATCAAGATGGGAGACCCTTTTAATAATCCACCTTCATCACATCGATTATTTCTTCCTCTTTGATCGACGAGATAAAGAGTTTGTTACAAACTCTTTCTTCAGCTATTATGATGCAAAATCAGTAGATGCAATCATCTATGTAGTAGCAATAGTAGTTGGATCAACAACAACTGTTGCATCAAGAACATGAGCATACACTTTGTGGACCAAGGTGATTAAGGCTCTGGCTAGTGACCGAAAATTATTTGATGGTCAAAATGTTTCAGCCTACATAAAGGCCTTTGAAAGCTAGATGCGTTGCTTTGGAGTTCCAACCAAGTGGAGTAACTATTTCTTACAGCTTGTCACGCATGCTTTGCCGGTTAGAGTGATAGATCTGTTTGTGTAAGAATTTAACTGGAATGCTTTCAAGAAAGTACTCAAAGAAAAATATTTTTTGGAGGATTACGATATTGCTACATGAAAGACATTTTGAGAGTGGGGTTACCATCCCAACAAAGGACTTGTTGGCTCTGAATTGTTGCGGGAGATTGAAGAGCGATACAACTAGTTGGATGCACTAGAGCAAAGAGCTCTAAACTTAGAGAAAGTGGAGTTATTCTTACAAGTGGCTGATCTTGCACTTCAAGAAGATTTGGGAGAGCTATTAGAGGACCGTATGCAGCTTATGGGATTGAAGATGGATTTGGCAGGACACTATCGATGCAATTTCTACACTGATAAAGAGGTGGAGATGGAAGGCACGCTTGCAGAATGGGATGCAGTCACAACTAGTGATGTCTTCTCTTACCATGACTTCTCCTACTTCTCCTATTTCTCAACATGTGTCTATGCCTATGCCTATTCCTACTGTAATTGTGAGACCAACTACAAAACCAATTTTTAAAGATATGGTGGAGGAGATATCAAAGAACTTAAAAGATCTACAAATCAAGATGACTAGAATGGAGCAGCAACTGCTTAGTCTAGCTCTGGTTTTAGCCCCACCTTCTTCTACTCCTACAAATTCTTCCTGGAGTAATTGTCTCCGTCTTTGCATGTGGTGTGAGTCCAAACCATGATTGGAAGGGCTATCAAGATTTTGAAGTGGTGCACAGATCGGATGCTGTAAGTGCGTGTAGTGAGCGTTGGAAGGTCCCCAAGAACAAAAGAACTCTACTTTTTGCACAAAACTCAAGGTAGAAAGCATGCACGACATGAACAAGAGACCAATTGGGTGCAATCTCCCCCCATGCCTTGTGTGAGCGCTCCACAAAGCATGTATTTTATGTATTAATCATCTTCAAGCTCAAATAATAGCCCAAATTACAAAATAGCACGCTTTTGGCTTTTGAGTTTGCTTTAGTGCTAAATAGAAATAAAGCTATTGGGCGGGCGCCCAAGGAGTCAGGCATACCCAATACAATGTCCAAATAAAAATATCATAATCGTGCGCCCATGCACATACAAAAATAATAAATAAATATCCAATGCCTTAATAAATAGGTGTGACAAAATATAGGTGCCATGCCTAAGGTATACGCCCATCAAAATATAGATGATAACTCGAATACACACTATCCTCCAATTCTTTCCTCCGCCACTACTGCTATCTCTACACATCAACTGAAGCATTCACAATCGTTAGTAAAATAATACAATTAAATCGACAAAAGTGAATACCTAGCAGTCTTCAGCTACATAAATAAATCAATTGGTTAGAAATCAATCCTAACCTTAATTTATCACGAGTACGCACTCTAAACTCATAAACGTTTATTAATTTAATATGTATTTTGTGGAATCACCCGCTATGGAATTACCCATGTACACACTAAATTAACGAAACGCTCGAAAAGGATAGGCGTCCCCATCGACTTCTCTCACAAAGAATCCACTTTGTGTATGAGCCCCGGTAATCAAAGTTTACGGAATCCACCGTAAATCCTCATGGAATCCACCGTGGCACGGAATCCACAGTAAAATATGCCTCCTGGCATCATACCCCTGGGGTGGGATAGCAATTGTCCTCAATTGCTATTAGCTCAATGTGGAGCTAACAGAGTGGGGAAAGCATTTAAGTCTGTAGCGTTCATCCATTGGGCCTCTTCAACAGGTTGGTTTTTAAACTTGACCAAATATCTAGAATATCTACGTCAGTTCTAGTGGTCATAAATTCAGTATCTATAATAGCTTCAGGTTCAAGGATTTCAGTCTCTTCATTTAACAAAGGTGGATTTTCATAGACAATGTGTACAGGTAATTGGCCTCTAAATGGTCGTAATAAACTAATATGAAAGGTGTTGTGAAATTTTCAATGTGGTGGTAGTTCTAACTTAAATGCATTATCATTGATTTTGTGAATGACCTTAAATGGTCCATAGAATCTAGGTACTAATTTCACAACTGGGTATTTATCTACACTTTGTAATCTATGTTTTTCTATTCTTAACCAAACATAATCATCAACTTTGAAATTCATGGCCTGTCTTTTCTTATTGGCTTGCTTTGTATATGATTACTGGGCTTTGGCAATCATATCTTTACCTTCATAAAAAATAGTAGCGTGCATGTTAGCAATATCATCAGCACTTTGAATTTTATTTGATAAAGATGTAAAAGGTGTAGACAATCTATAACCATAAATCACTTCAAACGGTGCTTTCTTTGTAGCTGTGTGTGGAGTATTGTTATATGCAAACTGCTTTACATGTTGGTTGTGTACCAGGAATTAAATCTATTTTGTGATCTTCAGGACATGAAGGAGGTAGTCCAGGTGGTAAATCTTCAGCAAAACAATCTTTAAATTGTGCAAGGAATTGTTTATGCCTAGGATGCATATGTTTTTCTTTAGCTTGAAGTTCATTCACCCAAATTAAATAAGATTTGCTACTTTTACGTAATGCACACTTAGCTTGAGTATGAGTAAGCAGTGGAAATTTATTAGAAGCGTGCATACCATGCAATGTAATTTGTTTTCCTTGAAAATGAATTTTAATTGAATGCAATCTAGTTGCTACGCCAAGGCATACCTAGGATAATATCACTAGACTGTAAAGGTACAACTAGGAAATTCCTTTGTTCAGTGTATTCACCAATTTTAATTTCTAAGTCATGCACCTCTTGTGTTCCATTATATCTTATGCCTAGGAATGCTACTTTAATGCGATAATGTGTAGAAACAGTTTGTAATTTCAATTCTTTCACTAACTTTACAGAAATAAAATCATGTGTACTACCATCATCATGCAAAATAATCTTTTCTTTTCCATACACTAAACATTTCATTGTCAACAAAGAAAGTGGAGTTGGCATACCTAGTAAAGTATCTGAAGGAGTAGCAATGTCGTCCTCATCTTCTGTAAAGTCAGGCATTTCCTCATGTTCCTCTTCATCCATTACTCCAAGATAATTGATATGGACAGGTGGCTTCTTCGATTGGCAATTGGCTGCTAGATGTCCAGGTTGATGGCATTTGTAACACACTATAGGTTTGGCTTTAGATACATTGTTGGCAATGGAAGGAAGTCTAGGAATATTCGGATTTGGCTGTGAAGATGGCTTAGGGTTTTGATTGGTATTTGATAGCAAAGCAGGTGGTTTTGCCCAAGACTTACGGAAAGATGATGAAGGAAAAACGACTTTGATTGAATCTTCTAAAATTTGAATTGAATTGCTTGGAACCATAGTTACCATTTGCTTGAAATTGTTGTGGACGCTTGTCTCTTCCTCGAATATTGTCTTCAGTATCATGAGCCAAAGAAATTGCATCTTCAAGGGTTGTAGGCTTGAACATATTGACTTCAGCGTAGTAATGTCCAAGTAAGCCAGACATAAACTTGTGTTTGTGAGTCGCTTCAAGTACGTCTTCAAGCATTCTAAGTTGTAGTAGGGCATTCCAAAAATGTTCGGTGTATTGGAAAATAGGTTCAAGATTTCTTTGTTGTAGAAGATCCCATTGCTTTATGGCTTTTTGATGGAATTGAGGAGGAAGGAAATTCTGGAGAAACTTCTTTTTGAAACTCTCTCAGGTAGTGGGACAATCAATGCTCTTACGAACCATGGTCCATCAAAGAGAGGCTCAATCGACTAAATGATTAGTGACACATTCAATTTTGTCTTTTTCAGTGTATGTCTCTTCATGAAAGTAATCATCAAACTGACTGATAAGTGCAAGTACAGTCTTTCCATCTCGAGTTCCATTGAAAGTACGGAATTTGAAATTTCTTTTACTTATCTTTGTTTCTTTGCGGATGGATTGAGCTTTGAGCGTCGCATCGATGGTACGTCAGATAAGATCTTCGGGTTGTGGTCCATCTTTGTCGATGGTAGATCGTTGCAAATTGGCCAATTGAACTTGCAAAGTTTGTCGGGCTCTTCGTTCTTCATCAAGTTGCATCATTATCAAATCCAATTTTTGTTCCATCGTAGGTTCGGGAAGATCACCTTCAGCCATTAAATCATCCATGTTTTGTTCCATCATCCTGTAAAAATCCAAAAGACCTCACACTCTCAAAATCCAATTAGCCGGATGAGCGTAGCTCAAAATTGGGTATACAAGGCTTATAGATTTTTGTTTGGCTTTCACAGTCTTTGTCCTTTTGCGGTTGCGGGATTTTTAGTCTTCTTAGAAACTGCGTATAACCTTCTGCGTGTGCTGAAACTGGTTCAGCAAGTCTGCGTATGTGAATAGAGTCTTCCAGGGAACAATTTTGTAGTTCTATGCTTCTGCGCAGGAACAGTCCTTATGGGAGTTGTTGAGATAAGTCAGTTTTGATCTTTGGTGACTTACAGGACTTGCAGAGTAAGTAAGTTTGAAATTGAGGAGTTAGAGATCCTTACTAAACTTGGATTACTAAGAAGCTTTAAGCTTCTCAACCTGTCGTCGATTTTTTAGGACATATTCATGTCCTCGGCAGATTTATCGCCGCCCAGCACGTCCTCTTGCCATTTGATGACGATTTTTAGTTTTAAGCTCCTTAAAGCTTAATAATAAGCTTTCTAACCTTTAATTTTAATCTTTTAAGCTTTTTGAAAGATATGGAGCTTATCTGTATTCTCTGTTTCAAACGACTTGGAGAGAGAGATGTAGGAGTGGTCCTCCACTTCCTCAGGCCGGTCCTTCGCAATCGGAGGCTGTAGACAGAGGTTCTTGACCGCCAAGAATTCACCCCTATTGACCATTCGCGATGAAATTGACTGTAGAGCTCGATCGTTCCAGGAGCTCCGCCTTTGTTCAAGATGGGTAGCGACTGGAAGCTCTCGATCTCAACTTTGCTCTGATACCACTGGTGCACAGATCGGATGTTGTAAGCACGTGTAGTGAGCATCGGAAGGTCCCCAAGAACAAAAGAACTCTACTTTTTGCACAAAACTCAAGGTAGAAAGCATGCATGACATGAACAAGAGACCAATTGGCGCAATCTCCCCCCATGCCTTGTGTGAGCGCTCCACAAAGCATGTATTTTATGTATTAATCATCTTTAAGCTCAAATAATAGCCCAAATTACAAAATAGTACGCTTTTGGCTTTTGAGTTTGCTTTAGTGCTAAATAGAAATAAAGCTATTAGGCGGGTGCCCAAGGAGTCGGGCATACTCAATACAATGTCCAAATACAAATATCATAATCGTGCGCCCATGCGCATACAAAAATAATAAATAAATATCCAACGCCTTAATAAATAGGCGCGACAAAATATAGGCGCCATGCCTAAGGTATGCGCCCATCAAAATATAGATAATAACTCGAATACACGCTATCCTCCAATGCTTTCCTTTGCCACTGCTGCTATCTCTACACATCAACTGAAGCATTCACAATCGTTAGTAAAAGAATATAATTAAACCGACAAAAGTGAATACCTAACAGTTTTCAGCTACATAAATAAATCAATTGGTTAGAAATCAATCCTAACCTTAATTTATCACGAGTGCACACTCTAAACTCATAAACGTTTATTAATTTAATATGTATTTTGTGGAATCACCCGCTATGGAATCACCCATGTACACACTAAATTAACGAAACGCCCAAAAAGGATAGGCGTCCCCATCGACTTCTCGCACAAAGAATCCACTTTGTATATGAGTCCCAGTAATCAAAGTTTACGGAATCCACCGTAAATCCTCACGGTGTCGTATTGCTGTGCATTCGAGGTGTGTAAACCACCCAAAAGTTATGCATGGGATTTGGTACTTTGTACATATTTAGTTGTTGTGATTACATTTATTTTCTGCGTATGAGTATAGTGGCGAGCATGAAGGGTTGCTTCAGGCAGGATCAAGGAGACAAGACATTACAATTATTCAAACAAATGCATGAGGAGGATATCTCTTTGGATAGTATCACAATTGTCTGCACCTTAAAAGCTTGTGGCATGGCTGGAGCTATAAACAAGGGCTAAGGAATACATGCTGAGATTGGTAAGATAGGGCTATTGAAGACAAATGTGGATGTGGGCATTGCATTAATTGATATGTATGCTAAATGTGGTTGGCTAGCAAGAGGATGCCTTGTGGATTCTAATGTCAAGGTCCACATACAATCCATGATTGGTGTAAATAAACTTATGTCAGAAAAGGAAAAGCTGAAACTTACAATGGAGCACCGAGAGAAATTACCGGGATTATTATTAGGTGGTTGACGCCACGCACTCTTGCCTATTGGTACATGTATGGGGGTCATAAATGTGATAGGACAGGTGGCATTGTTTTGAAGGCATCAAAGTACTCAGCAAAACAGTTGCAACTAGTAATGAAAGCTCTTAAGGCTAGAGCAATGGATTGTTGGAGAACATATGATGGACATCAAGTTTGCTTTCAAGGCAAATCAGCATCTAAGATTTGGATGTTCATGAGCCTCATTTATTACCTGAACTTAAGGATGAACTAAAGTCTGAAGAGGTATGCTATAGCTGAAAGGGGGTAAAAAGGTAGGCAAGAAGTTCTAAAGAAAAGAAAAGCAATGCTAATTGGGGAGGAAAGGAGAGAAAAAGTAGGGGAGGTCACGAATGGATGAGGGAAAAAGCTAAGAAAAGAGAGGTATATTTTTGAAAAGGCAGAAATGGCGGGCTGCACCTGGATTGGAGTGGAGAGACGAGAGCCTTTACACAAGCACGCATAATACGCTTGCTTTTGTGTCCGGCCATGGTTTTTTGCTGGGACGTCGTCTTCTTCCGATGCCCCGCATCAGCAGCTCGCGTGGGCTTGCATCGCAAAGGAGTGGTCGAAGGCCATCAAAATCCTCACAACTTTACTCTCTCAGCAGCCCGATTCTGTCGACCTGCTATGCAATCGAGCATTTTGTCACAATAAGCTGGACTTGCACAAGCATGCAATAAAGGATTGTGACAAAGCATTAAAGCTTTCTCCTACAGCTTTTTGAGCATTTATCCAGAAAGGTCATGCTCTGTTTGGATTAGGAAAGACTCAAGAAGCATTGCAGGTGTGGAAAAAAGGATACGACACTGCTGTCAGTCATCCACAACACATAGAGCAACTATTGGAACTTCATATGTTGATGATGACTATTCAAGGCAGAAACACAGAATCTAAAAATGCCATTGGAAAAGCTTTAACGATGCGGACAGTCCCATTGCCACCATCGCTCAGAGCCATGACAACTCTCCTGCTCAATTCAGCACCTTGACATCTGGACTGGATTATACAGTAGATGCGGATTCAACATCCGTTCTTAACGTAGATTTCGATCACACATATGGAAGATCACCTGGATGTATTACACAGAATTAAGATGCATGCACAATGTTGGATATGTGCTTAATGATGTAGAGGCACGGGGTTCAACTCATGTGGATTCAATATGCATCCTGAATCGCCGATGTCGGTTGTATTCAGTTGATCGCCTAGATGCATACACAGATTCAAGACGTTTTCTCAATGAAGGATACACGTTTGACAATGAGATACGAGGTTCAACTCGCATGCTGAATGTCAGATGTGTGTTTACTGATGATGAGGCACCGCATGACTCTGTTGATACCTCCTCTTATGCGTTGGGCTTGAGATGGTGTGGCTCTAAAAAGGGCATTGAAGGAGGGCAGGCTTGTACATGCGGCCATAATTGTTGCAGAACTTCAACAAGATACATTCTTGGGGAATCTCCTTGTGCAGTTGTATGGACGAAGTGGGACTCTCGAGGAAGCACATGCTGTGTTTGATTATTCCATTGGAGGTAGAAGAGGCTGAAGTATTTTGCTTTTGTGAGTTGCTGTGTGGTGGTTCTGTATATGCAGCTCAGACAGCCAGGTTTAATAGAGACTGGAGATGGCACTGGCTATGATGCGAAGGCTACATTTTCTGTTCTTTGTATGCCTGAAGGGCTACTGTAGCTGTAGATAACAAACATCAAGGTTGATTGAATGGTGTATTCATCAGTGGATGTTTCCTAGGAACAAGAAAAATTGGTCTTATGCCAATGATAAAACAGGATGAGAAAAATGACAAACACATAGCTGTTTGTTCTGATGATTCTAAGTTTTGACATTACAAAGACAATTGAATCCTTCCTCCACACTGACTTGCTGAATTCTGAATGCAAGCCTATATGCTAAAGACATAACTGTCTTCAAAAATCTGAATGTAAACAGTTTATGTGATACTTCGGATTATCCTGAACATGAATTTCTTGTAACGCATTTGATAAGCAATATAGTGATCTTTGACATCCAATATTTGAGTTCTTCTTGTTAGCCTCATTTCTTGCTGTACCTTGAACCCCGTGTTCTGCAGCTCTTGCAGAATCTCTTTGACATTTCTGGTGAACCCGACGTGAAAGTGCTGCGTCATCAGCAAGATGGGGGACTCGCAAGAAGAGATGACAGATGATAATGCCATGAAGAACCTGTTTCAGTCATTTACCATGTATATGCAGCAACAAGTTCATGCAAAACGAGACAGTGATGCTATGGATGCTTTGAAAGCTGTCCAACAGGAGATGAAGCAGTTTAATGGCCAGCAAGTGTCAACTTACCTGCATTTGTATGAAGAAAAGATGAAGTTTTTTGGGGTTTCTCAAGATGTTTGGGGCCGCTACTTCTTGCGGATCGTGGTGCGCGCTCTTGAAGGTCGAATTGCAGAAATTCAAGAGGCACATGCAGGTTGGGCTGAATTTAAAAAGGCATTAAAAGATGAATATTTCCTGGAGGATACAGGTCTTATGAATCGCATGAATTTTTTAGCATGGGTTTCTATGCCTAATAAGGGACTTTCTGTTACCGCTCTTCTGCGAGAGTTTGAAAGCCGTTATGATCAGTTGGATGGGACTGAACAGCAAGCTTTGGAGATGCAGAAAGTGGAGTTATTTTTGCAAGCTGCAGATGCTGATTTGCAGGAAAAGTTGGATGATCTTTTGGAAGATCAAGCTACTGATTCAGGTTTAAAGACTGAGTGGAGACATGTCATTGATGCTGTGAATGCTCTTGTCAAGAAGCAGCGCAGGAGAGTCAGATTGCATCGAAACACAGGATCAGTTCCTGAAAAATCTTTGGAGACTTCTTCTTCTACCCCTGCTGCAATTTCTTTGCCTAAGCCTACTCCTCCTGTTGTGAATCCACCAGTTTCTACTGCTCCAGTGCCCTTATCTGTAGATGATGTTATTAAAGGCTTGGCGGATTTGACGATTGAAGCAGTCAAAGCTGAAGTTGGTAAGTTAAAGGAGCAACTTATGTCAGTACCTGCTGTAGCACCTGCTCCAGTGACTGCTTTTCTAGCTGGTCAAAGAAAAGGGCGACGATGTATTTGGTGTGATAGTACAGAGCACCAACACTGCAGAGATTGTGATGCTTTTCAGGAAGCACGTAAGAAGAATGTAGTGTTCTGGGGACAAGATGGGAAGATATGGCTGACAGAGACTGGCGCTCCTCTTGACACGAACTTTGGTAAGGGAGGTATGAAGAAGCTTGTTGATGATATGGCTGCGCGATCAGCTTATGTGAGTGTTAGAGGAGATGCTTCAGCTTTTGGAGTCCAGCTTGAGCAGAAATCTGATGGAGACTCTGCTTTATGGTCTTCTGCCTTGGAGATAGCGAGAAGAGGGAAAGTTCAAACTTCTACTATGACTTGTGTGGGCTCTAGCATCCGAGGAGAAACAGGATGGGATTCTCCTGTTGACAGGTATTCTATTTTTGCTTATATTGCTAAAACGCAGGGTTTAGATGCCATGGTTGAAGAAAAGAGAAGAAGAGATGAGGAGGGTCCTAGCTCCTCCAAAAAGACTAGAGGGGGTGACTTTGTTTCACCACCTGTTACAACTCCACCTATGTCAAATTCTCCAGCTCAAACAGGTTCTGATCAACCAATGGGAGACAAGCAGAAAGAAAAGAGGCAACCAAGAAAAGAGCCAGGATTCAAGCTCTTGTCAGACCTTGATATGCAAACGGATATGAGTAAGATTTTTCATGAAAGAATTTTGAATAGTGAAGTCACTTTTACTGTTGGAGAGGCTCTTGGGATTGCTAGAAGAGAAATACAGGATCAGATGCAGGATCTTTTGCGGAGGAAACGACATGCGATGGAAGGACCTGCTTTACAGGGATTGTGGCATGGAACTCTTGGGGAAGTGCATGATGATGCAGTGATGGTTGAGAATGCTTCTGCTAATCCGCAATTGGAGAAAATAGTGCAGCCTATGCAGTATGAAGATGATGAGACCCCTATTCTCATTCCTCGCAGCCATTTTTCACGAAGTCATTGGGCTAGAGCAACCATTGAGACAGTGGTAAGGATTGGAGAGAAACAAATTCCCTTGATTGCTTTAGTTGATCATGGTTCTGAGATTAATCTAATTGCTCGAGGTGTTTATGAGAGTGGCAAGTGGCCTATGGATGCAGAGCATGGCTGGCGCATGAGAGCCGCCAATAATACTTCTGGTGATATGTATACTGCTTGTCCGAGTATCAGAATTTCTATTGGTAATGTTGAAGAGGATTATCATTGCTTTGTTCAGGATTCATGCTCTTATCCGATTATTCTTGAACAGCCTTTCATTACAGAAGCAAGAATGGAAACAAAAGTGATGGATGACGGATCAGCTTATGCGCGGATACGCAGTAAAGATGGTATGCGAGCTGTTCAGTTTATGACTGTTGGGGTAAATCATCCGAGAAACAGGGACTCCTTGCGTGAGGCACCACTACCTGCGAAGGAGTTGGATTTTCATTAGGTACCGCTGTCTTGCGAGATGCCAGTGGTACGGAGCGGAGAAAAGAGGAGATCTCGCCTCCTGGTAGCCAGTCTTTCTCCAATAACTTTGTTGGGTTTACTTCAAATAGTTCGGTAAGTTATCAGAAAATTTCAGATTTGCCTAGAGCTGCCAGGCAGTACATTGGTCGTAAGGAGAAAGAGTTGAAGAATGCAGGTATTTTGCAAGAAGAAGAGCATGTAGATGGATTGTATGAAGGGATGTCTTATGCAGATACATTGTTTGAGATGAGAGCAATGCTGAAAACTGATGTATGCAAGGGTTCAAAGATCATACCTGTGCAAACCTTGGATATGTTTCAGGAAATTTCTGGTTTTATGCTGCAAACAGAGTTAGAGGCTGAGAAAACTCAGCAAACTGAATTTATGGCTGATCTTGATCAGCTAATAGAATTGCAGAGGGCTGAATCCATTCAGCCAACAGAGTTGAATGCAGAAAAATTTCTGCATACAGAGTTTCAGGATGCATCAATGCAGTCCATTGAGCCGAGGGCTGAATTTATTCAGCCAACAGAGTTGAATGCAGAAAAATTTCTGCATACAGAGTTTCAGGCTGCACCCATGCAGTCCATAGAGCTAAAGGCTGAAATTTTTCAGCCAACAGAGTTGAAAGATGCTGAAAATTTGCAGAAATTGCAGCAAAGAAAAGAGTGCTTGAATGATGCCAAGGTTGGCACAAAATATAAAACAGTTGATAAGAAGGTTAAGCCGGTTGCAGGCCCGCTTCCTTCTGATAGTGATGAGCAGATTGAAAAAGCTATGAAACAGCCTATGTTGAGGGATCCTGCAAATATTGGACATAAGTTTTCAGGGCTGAAATCTGTCTTTGCTGTTAATGAAGTCATCATAGTTGGGCATATGGTTGGATACTATGGCAGAAAGCCTTCTCCTGCAAAGGTGGATGCCATAAACAGGATTGCAGAGTATTGCTCAACTACTTCAGAGGTGCGGAGATTTGTGGGAGCTTGTGTAGTTTACATGATTTGGATTCCTCATTTTGCTCATATTGCAGATGTTCTCTATCAGCTGTTTCGAAAGGGACAGAAATTTCATTGGGATGATGAAGCTGATGGAGAAACAGGTTTACTAGAATCAGAAGATGGACTTGACCTGTTTGTGGAATTGAATGATCCTGGATAGTTGGCACATCCGGAGGATGCGTAGGTTTAGAGGGGGTGGATGTCGTATTGCTGCGCATTCGAGGTGTGTAAACCACCCAAAAGTTATGCATGGGATTTGGTACTTTGTACATATTTAGTAGATGAGGGAAAAAGCTAAGAAAAGAGAGGTATATTTTTGAAAAGGCAGAAATGGCGGGCTGCGCCTGGATTGGAGTGGAGAGACGAGAGCCTTTACACAAGCACGCATAATACGCTTGCTTTTGTGTCCGGCCATGGTTTTTTGCTGGGACGTCGTCTTCTTCCGATGCCCCGCAGCAGCAGCTCGCGTGGGCTTGCATCGCAAAGGAGTGGTCGAAGGCCATCAAAATCCTCACAACTTTACTCTCTCAGCAGCCCGATTCTGTCGACCTGCTATGCAATCGAGCATTTTGTCACAATAAGCTGGACTTGCACAAGCATGCAATAAAGGATTGTGACAAAGCATTAAAGCTTTCTCCTACAGCTTTTCGAGCATTTATCCAGAAAGGTCATGCTCTGTTTGGATTAGGAAAGACTCAAGAAGCATTGCAGGTGTGGAAAAAAGGATACGACACTGCTGTCAGTCATCCACAACACATAGAGCAACTATTGGAACTTCATATGTTGATGATGACTATTCAAGGCAGAAACACAGAATCTAAAAATGCCATTGGAAAAGCTTTAACGATGCGGACAGTCCCATTGCCACCATCGCTCAGAGCCATGACAACTCTCCTGCTCAATTCAGCACCTTGACGTCTGGACTGGATTATACAGTAGATGCGGATTCAACATGCGTTCTTAACGTAGATTTCGATCACACATATGGAAGATCACCTGGATGTATTACACAGAATTAAGATGCATGCACAATGTTGGATATGTGCTTAATGATGTAGAGGCACGGGGTTCAACTCATGTGGATTCAATATGCATCCTGAATCGCCGATGTCGGTTGTATTCAGTTGATCGCCTGGATGCATACACAGATTCAAGACGTTTTCTCAATGAAGGATACATGTTTGACAATGAGATACGAGGTTCAACTCGCATGCTGAATGTCAGATGTGTGTTTACTGATGATGAGGCACCGCATGACTCTGTTGATACCTCCTCTTATGCGTTGGGCTTGAGATGGTGTGGCTCTAAAAAGGGCATTGAAGGAGGGCAGGCTTGTACATGCAGCCATAATTGTTGCAGAACTTCAACAAGATACATTCTTGGGGAATCTCCTTGTGCAGTTGTATGGACGAAGTGGGACTCTCGAGGAAGCACATGCTGTGTTTGATTATTCCATTGGAGGTAGAAGAGGCTGAAGTATTTTGCTTTTGTGAGTTGCTGTGTGGTGGTTCTGTATATGCAGCTCAGACAGCCAGGTTTAATAGAGACTAGAGATGGCACTGGCTATGATGCGAAGGCTACATTTTCTGTTCTTTGTATGCCTGAAGGGCTACTGTAGCTGTAGATAACAAACATCAAGGTTGATTGAATGGTGTATTCATTAGTGGATGTTTCCTAGGAACAAGAAAAATTGGTCTTATGCCAATGATAAAACAGGATGAGAAAAATGACAAACACATAGCTGTTTGTTCTGATGATTCTAAGTTTTGACATTACAAAGACAATTGAATCCTTCCTCCACACTAACTTGCTGAATTCTGAATGCAAGCCTATATGCTAAAGACATAACTGTCTTCAAAAATCTGAATGTAAACAGCTTATGTGATACTTCGGATTATCCTGAACATGAATTTCTTGTAACTCATTTGATAAGCAATATAGTGATCTTTGACATCCAATATTTGAGTTCTTCTTGTTAGCCTCATTTCTTGCTGTACCTTGAACCCCGTGTTCTGCAGCTCTTGCACGATCTCTTTGACAACGGAATCCTCCGTGGCAGGGAATCCACCATGAAAAATGCCTCTTGGCATCATGAAGAGGTGAGAAGGCTAAAGTTGGTAGTCTAGAAAGACAGGATGATATGTTTTGGAGATATAGAGCAGTCCATGAAACCAAATTTTGGTAAGGGTGGTATGAAGAAATTATTAGAGGAGTTTCTTTTGCACTATTTTTATGTGATGTGAGAGGTGGCAAGAGAAGTTGCTGCCTATGGCCTTCAATTAGAGAACTTGCCGAAGAACAAATCTCCTTTATGGTTTTATGCACTGCATGTAAGAAAGTCTTGGGAATTTTCGAAAGAGATTTTCATGATGTTATTATCAACATCATTAAAAGAAAATGATAGTTATTGAAGAGCCAACACATGATATGATCCATCGAGAGGCTTTAACAGTTGCTCAGGATATTATCTATGGCTTGCAAATTGAGGAGATTGATTCTGATGAGAATATTATCGAGGAGTCTACAGATGGAGCTTTATGTATGTAGTCTAGGAAGACTCGTCAGCCTTTACTTCAGCTCGTACAGTATATGCGAAGAGTGATGATGTGCTTAGATTGGTGCCTCATAGCCATTTTTCTTGCACTCACTAGGCTGGTGCGACTACAGAGACGATAGTTAAGCCTGGTGAGAGCCTGATGAAGTGGAGACCGCTTGTGTTGCTCTTTTGGATCACAACTCCAAGATTAATGTCATAGTGCCTAGATTGTATGATATCAGTAGATGGCCAGTTGATATGGATCATGGTTGGTGCATGCATGTGGCCAACAACATTGCAGGAGATTTGTATGGTACTTGTCCAAACTTGAAGATTTCTATTGGAGATGTGGATGAGACTGATCATTTCTTTGTGAACAACTCTTGTTCCAATCCTATTATTTTGGGGCAGCCATTCATTACTAAGTCTTGGATGAAGGTTCTAGACAATGGGTCTGCCTATGCATGGATTTGAAGCAAGGATGGAAAGAGGGCTATCTAGTTGATGATAGTTTGTGTCAACTATCAGAATAATAAGGATTCCTTTAGGGATTTCCCTCTTCCGGTAGGAGAGCCAGATTTTTGTTAGGTACCATTGTCTTCTTGTGAGATGACAATTGTACGAGACAAGGGAAAGCTCTTTTTTTCTAGTAGTGACTGTTTTTCCTCAAGAGTTTATGGTGTGTCTGCTAAAAGTACTTTGTGTTTTCAACATATTGCATACATGCCCAGAGATGCCATTCAATACTTGAAGAGAAAAGAAAAATAATTGAAGCTTATAGGATGAAGATAGGATAGATGGTCTCTATGATGGACTATCATGCTTGGATACTATGGAGGAACTTTCACCATTGCTGAAAACTAAAAATCAAGAGCTATCATATGTCTAAATTTGGGTCTTGAGAATTTCAAGCAAAAAATATTCTTTCCTGAAATATTTTAACAAAAATATTTAGAGGGTGTTGATTTACAGCAGCAAACATGATTTACAGCTAAAGTAAGCTATAAGCCTCAGTGTTGGGCTATTAATATGCAGTTTGAAAAAGATATGGCTGATTTTTGTCAATCAAAAGAGTTGAGTGCTATTTATACATAGTAAAATTTATGTTTACCAGGATATTTATAGCAAGGGCTAAAATTTGTAGGTTGTAGCAAAGAAGTCAGAGTACAGACAAAATATAAGACAATTGACAAGAAGGTCAAACCAGTTGCAAGACCACTACCTTTAGACAGTGATGAGATGATGAAGAGAGTAGCTATGCAGCCTCCTTTACGAGATCTTGCAGGTATTGGACACACGTTTTCAGCCGAGACAATGAACGAGATGAAGATTGGGATTAAATATTTTTTACTTCCAACAGAGGTGAAATATTTTAAGGAGATGTTGAGCAGACATGGGAGAGCCTTCACTTTTTTCCTGCATGAGATATGTTGCATTGATCCTAGGGTTGTGACACATATGGTTATTTTTACCATTTTGCATGTCCCTTGGAATCTATAGCCTATTCCTGTGCCTAGGGCTTCCTTGCTTAATTTGGTGGAGTTTTTCAATGAGCAGGTCAGGATGGGGATTTTAGAACCATCTTTAGCTACATATTCTAATAGATGGTTCACAGTTCCCAAGAGGAATGGGACACTCAGATTGATATAGGACTTACAGTGGACGAATAAGGTCACTATATGGAATTTTGGTGCACGACCTATTGTGGACGAGTTCGTAGAGGCTTTTGCTGGATGTGCTATCTATTCACTTGGTGATATTTATTGTGGCTATGACTAGTTTTAGCTTACCCTTGAGAGTAGAGATTTGACTTTGATGAAGTCACACTTAGGCCTTGTCCATATGTGTACTCTTCAACATGGAGCTACTAATGGAGTTGCCCATATGATGAATGGAATGAACAAGGTCTTACGAGATTTTATTCCAAAGCTTACTATGTCTTTCATTGATGATCTGCCTATCAAGGGTTGTTTGGAGAAAGAGAAGGATGAGACTTTAGATGATCATGGATGTAGGTACTTTGTGGTGGCGCATATCAAATATGTTGAGAGGATTCTTTGTAGGCTAGAGGACGTGAATTTGATCTTGTGGGGGCTGAAGTCTGTTTTTGGTGCCAAAGAGGTTTTGATTGTTGGACATATGTGTGGTTATTATGGTAGGAAGCCTTCCCCTGCAAAGATTGATGCAATAGAGAAAATTGTGCAGAATTTCTCTTCTACTTCAGAGGTTTGTAGGTTTCTTGGAGCTTGTGTATTTTATCTTATTTGTATTTCTCATTTCACTCATATTGCAAATGATCTCTACCAGCTCTTGAGGAAAGGGAAAAAAATTTCTTGGGACATGAGACACACTAGAGCTATGCACAAGTTGAAGAGATTGTTGAGAGATACTCCGACTCTTGGAAAGCATATTATGAGTGTGGGAGAACTATTGTACTCAGTATTGATACTAGTCCTGTCACCATTGGATGGGCTATTGGCCAAGACGATGCAGATGGGAATATCTATGCCATCCGGTTTGAGGCAAAATTCTTAAACAAGCAGCAGTATAGGTTTCCAGAGATTAAAAGAGAGCTCTTGGAGGTTGTCACGACTCTCAATAATGATAAAGAGTACTTCATTGGTGCTGCTATGGTGGTCAAGAAGACTGATTGCTTGCCTCTTCTAGGTATGATCACAAGTTGTTCTACTACAGACATTGCCATGCTTAGGTGGATTGGATATATAAAATCCATGAATGTTGAGTCCAGGCACATAGCAAGTAAAGACAACCTAGTATTAGCCGATATGCTTTCACGAGCAAGGTATGATGATATGGATTCTTCTTGCACTGATAATATTGGGACTGATCTTTCAGCCATGCATGCTGATCATACTTGTCATGTATCTGATTTGGAGAGTTTTGATGAGTCTTTGTATATAGTAGAGTATTTGTTGTGGATTGGCCATTATTTGAGTACCATGTCTAGACAGGATGGATGGACTGATGTGGACTTCAAAAAGATCAAGAGGAAAGCTTATGTTCTTTTCTTGTGGAGTGGGATACTTTGGAAGCATCCATGGTGGAAGCAAGGAGGATAGCTATTGAGAGTTATATGTGATAGAGCTTCACACAAGTGCAAATCATGAGAGAGTTTCATGAAAGTATTTGAGCAGGACATAGAGTTGTTTGGGAAACCTATGAGAAAATTAGAGAGCGCTATTGGTGGAGAGGCATGTACAGAGATATCTCATAGTTTGTTGAGACATGCACTAATTGTTAGTTTCTTTCTTTTGTGAGGCATAGAGACGATATTCGCCCTACTTACCCACTATGTATTCACTACAAGTGGGTTCTTGATTTGATTACTATGCGTGTTGGATTGTGGCAAATGCATTACATTGTTTTGGCACAAGAGGATCTCATGAATGAGGTGGAAGAAAGAGCATTGAGGACTAAGACTACTTTAGTGGTCTATAAGTTTTTGTTGGATGATGTTATTTACAGGTATATCTACATTGGGAAAATTTTAGCAAATAGAGGTGAGTTGGATGCTAATGAGGCTAGGAAGTTTTTCTCTTGCCATGGCATTAAACTTGCTTTGACTTCAACATATACTGAACATATAATCTGGAAGGCAATGGGAAGAGGGAGAGAGGCCATCTGTTGATTGTGAAAGCCTTAGTTAAAGCATGCGATGGATGGGTCAGGAAGTGGCCTAGATTGTTGCCTTACTCCTTATGGGCTAATCGCACTATGCACAGTGTGACCAGAGATTCTATGCCAGTTGAGTTGATGTATGTATAGAAACCAGTCATGCCTATAGAGACTTGCATACTCACTTGGAGTGCTTTACCGTGGTAGCAGGATGAGATGACTAGAGAGGATCTTTTGGCTCTTCGTATTTGCCAGTTTTGAAGAGGAGATTTGAGAGCGTTATCTAGAAGCTCAAAGAAGCCAGATTTTGTAACAAAGACTGATTTGATAGCAGACACATATTGAGACCTAGAGAGATAGAGGAGGGAGATTGAATGTTGGTCTACGATAGTAGTCTAGACAACCAGCATAGTACTATCCACAAGGTTTCGAGATGATGGTTTGGGCCTTATTTGGTGCATCGTGTCCATGGCAATGCTATGTATTCCTTGTAGCAGAGCTTGATGGTATGGCCTTGCAGACACCGATTGCAAGAAAGAGAATCAAACTTTTCAAGAGGAGGGATGATGTAGCCTATGCACTTGAGGAGTTCGATGATGAGTTTTATGATGGACTTGAGATAGGAGATGATGTTGATGAGGATGTGGATATTGCAAATGATATTGCAGAAGATGACGAGATTGCGTTGACCATCAAGCTTTGCGATGATGAGGATGGGTAGCTATGGCCCATACAAAGGATGTGTAGGTTAGGAGATGGCGGATATCTTGGCGCTGCACATCCATCACTGTGAACTGAAGGGCAGAGTTTTTTCACTAGGAATTTGAACTAATTAGTCAGCATCATTAGGATTTTTTTTTTGTGTGTGTTTTTTCATTTTCCCTTCACTTTGAACTATTAGTTTGAAAATTTGATAGCTTGGTTCCATCCTAAATTCTTTTGTATTCACTAAGTAGTACTCATGTGCAAATAACCCGCATGTATGTTGTGCGTGTGGTAGCTCATATGAATGCTTGCTTGTGTGTCTACGTTATTCATGTATCCATAAACTTCTAAAATGATGACAAAGGTTTTTAGTGTATGCAATTTAATGTCGAGATAAGCCGGAATGCCAAATTTGTATGGGATTCTTACAACCATACGAACTCTATCTAATCCAAAGTCAAGAGGACAAGACATGAAGAGAAATTACTTAAATTGAAGCAACATTTCAGAATGAGTCTATCAAAAACTCAAGGACAAAAGATGCATAAGATTACATTCGATCAAACCCGAAGCTTTCCATGAAAAAGGGTGTGAATGGTGACTAAATAAAACTGGTCCCCTTCTTGAAAGTGTGAACACAAAAATAAATCATTGGAATAAATCATAAGCTAATGGTTTATCTTATCAATGATTGGGAAATTTTTGAAAAAGCTTTTAGATTGAAAGGAAGATAAACAATGTCAGTCTACGCATAAAACGGCTCTTGTCGGACTATTTTTTGGACTACCATCATTAGAGATTTTAAGCTTTGAAGATTATGGGGAAAGCAAAGCTAATGATAGCTATGTAAAAGCCTTGATCTGTGACGATTTGGAGGAGGTGAGGGAAAAAAGTCTTAACGAAAGTGATTAGCGGAGGGGGAAAATAGGAACTTGGGGCTTCTTTAGCAGACAAGAAAAGAACTAGTCATCAAGCATTGTAGTGTTGCCCACCAAGGGGGTTTCATCTTGACCTCTTGGCTTTTCTCTTGGCTATTTAGTTATCTTCACATGATAATCCTGAAGAATCCACTCAGGCTCATCCTAAACCAATGAATTATGCTAATTTATTGTAGAACTTCAGAATCACTTGAAGAAAGAGAAGTCGACATAAGCATGAAGGGAAAGTTTATGTTGGGTTTACAGCCATGTCAAGAAGAGAATCATAACAATCACTAGCGTTTGTCATTGATAAGGAGTGAAGAACTTGGTAGCCTACAGAACAGTGGATGACTAAATTTAGATAGTCCTATTCAGAAGTTTGACTGTTGCAATAATTGATATTGAATCTAAAGATGTAGACTGCTCAAAACTACCCTAGTGGATTGAGCTCGTGATGATATTGAAAACTACGATGCACAGTTGTCAAGTGTGTTAGAAGGTGCAGAACAGGCAATGGTTTGAAAGAAGGGAATGATGACGATTGTCATCATGAAGAAAAACTATTGATGAGGAGCCTAACAACTACTTCACGTGTTTCTATCATGATGGCAATCATCTACATATAGCTTTTCAAGTATTGCATTGATTTGCAAGTATTACCTTGTTTTGGGAAGGTATTTACATGATTAATGGGTGTTGCAAAAAGTATCTACAAGACGATTCAACAAAATCTTCTAATGTCCTTATCTTGGCTACATGCAAAGAGTGTTTTTGGGGTGCCTTAACGTGCTACTTTTGATATGATGCCCAAATACCCCTTGGTTCATGTTTTATGACTTGGCATTTATGGCTATGGATTTAGCTCTCCTAATTGAGCTTTGGTTTTGTAGTCTGGCTTTGGATTTATACTTGGAATAGTACTGCAATATACTAGACCTTTGTCATCAAATATGTTGTATTGAATAATCGATCATGATCTTGGTTCCATCTTGCATAGCGCCGCTTTGCGATGAGCGACTTTCGTGAACTGCCTCACGTATTCTGTGCGACAACGTACATTATGAAGAGTAAAAGAGTTTCTTGAAGGAAACTAGAGCCATACATGCCCAATATAAAAAATATCCAATGCTAAGTTATTTTCCAGTTGCACAAAACTTGTCATGTTCGGATAAGATTGAAACTAATCCCTATGCAAGGTAACATGAAAGGAAGCCCTAGAATCAAGAAGCAAATACTTAGAATATGTAGACAAAGTATCCATCAACTCAGAAGCATTAATAGAGAAAGTTGCTAAGATGGACTCATCATCTAGCTGTGGGTGCACTACATTTATCTCTTCCTTACACTCGACTTAGGACAATGGTGGATTATCAGACTTTTCTTCCATTTTTCTCTTGCCTTTCTCTTTACCCTTGTTAGCATGCATGTTATGGCACTAAACAAACTATGACCCTACTTCCCATAGTAGTGACATGTTAGAGAGGACTTAGAACCACACAACTTACTCCGAGACTACACACAAGATTGAGACCTTTGTGAGTCTACCATGGTGGTCATTACCACTCTTACCATCATATCTATCTACCTCTAACTATCTACGAAAGTGGTCATTACTGCTCTTACCATCATTTATGTCTTCTTTACTAAAGTTATAAATCTTTATATGTTATTCAAGAGTTGCGCACTCCACGATTGGAAGACATGGGGTCTCCTGAAGCAAGCATGGCAATGCAAGAGCTGGTACCTACGAAATAAAGAAGATAGAAATGCTAGGAAATCACCAAAGTAGTTGCCTTGTCAGATCCTGAGCACAAGTGACCTAATACACATAATAAATATTCCATGCAACTAGCCTATACATCGTAATCAACTCAGCTCCTAGCACTTTGCATTAGGAGAACTTTAAGTGTGGGAAAACTCATAACTCAGCTTGCATTGAACCTGCTGACATGCAATACAATTTCATGTTTTCCATGACTTCCAAGTCCTTGAGGCATTATTCCTTTGCATGTATCTAAGCTTTCATGACATAGATGACAAATTTAATTATCTTTATAAGATTGACACACTAGTTCTTATTCAAAAATTGAGGCAAGGTAGGAGTCTTTCTAAGGTAGAAGATAGGGCTTCACGCATAATGGCACCACTTAAAGTTTTGCTCCTAACTTGGCATTCATGGTATCAAAGAGAGAGAGATGGTTTGCTAGGCTTTGACTCTTTCATGTAAGGATAGAGACCTTGTCATAGGCAAGTTCAAATGATGGGCAAAGGAGTACAATAAAGAGGCAACAACATCTTATGAAAGTTTGAGTGAATTTATTTGAATCCTTTTGGTGCATTGGATTCTTTTAAGACTCCATCTCCTCTTCTGGTTTGAAAAAAATAATACAAAGTTCGAGCCTGGATACATAAGGTCCCCTCACAAGATGGATATCAACTCTAGACTGCTATGTGGTTGAATGCACATATGTTGACACTATCTAAGACATCCTTTCAATTAGAGAAAATGCCTCCTCCTCTCTAAACAACGTATACTAGTCAATTTTGTTGCACATTCTTCATCAACACACTGGCCTTAAAGGATGATCAAGCTCATGTAGGACATCAAATTGATTACTGCAACCAATCATCATCCAACATCTCATGAAATAATAAGCCTTAATCAGTTGTGCAATCGCTTCTTGACTGAGCTCAACTCTCATCTCTTTCAATATGTGCTGCCACCTAATGCACGAGAGTTTAAGGGTTTTTATACATCACTACTATAAGTGGAGGCTATGGCAGTACCTCTAGTAAGATAATTATGCCTCCGAGAAAGGGGGAGAGTGTGTTTGTGTCTGGATTGAAAGAATAGACAGCATGTAGTATTTGTCGTTTTAAGAATATTTCAGCCATGTGCAGGGCTCAAAAAAATATGTAGGATGGGCTAAAAAAGAATTGAAGACATATGGTTTGATGGCTGCAAATGAAGGTATTTCAAGGCTATTTTCAGGACTGGTTGATGTTGATACAGTGGTTCAAATTTCTACATCAATTAATGCTAAAAATAAGGCAGAAAAAGAGATTATTTATGTTGACACTTTAGAGATGTATGAAGTCATTCAAGAGTTAGTTGAGCATCCATCCACACTACGGACACTGACATTAATGACTAATATGGCATTGGATCTCTAGACTAATAAGAAAGCCGCATTGTAGAGTTTTTCACATGGTGTGCGCATAGTGGCATGACATCCACCCCCTCCTAACTTGCACATTGTCCGGCATGTGCCAAAGTCTTATGGGTCTACAGTGTCTAAAGAAGTATCCTCTGCCATGTCAATGTCTTTATCTTCTACCTCTTCTTCTTCCATATTCTCATTGAAGGTGGACAAGGACATTTTCTTACATCCAATACCATTCAATGTTGCATTTACTTCTGCCCATATATCTACCTAATTGTAAACATTTGGGATGACCAATTGTGTCTCCCTTAATCCATCATGCATTGTTCTACTCTCATGTGGCATTTTCTCTGCATTCTTCTTGAAAAAGTCTCTAAGAATGGCTCTTCCCATCTCTATGTTATCCCAAGTTTCTCTTATTACCCGATGTTTCCATGCATTGTCCTCCTCACGCCATGCTCAAATTGCATTTTTGTACCTTTAAAAATATGTCTTTGGGATTTCATGAATCTCATACCATGCCCTTCCACATACAACTTTTCCATTAAAGATGGAGTTGTATTTCCTTGTTTCCATGTGATCAATCCTGCATGATGATTCAAACTTGTCATAAACATATTTTGTGTGGTCTTCAAATTGCAATCCCCAAAAGTTTTATGTAATTGTTGCATTGCTTCTCTATTAGCAAACTAACAACACTTTTTTTAGTAGCAATCAATCATGGAAATGTGTGAAATGGATTTCATAGAAGTTCTCAAGTTTTCACCTTAAGGGGCAATAATTCAAGGCTTTCTATTGACCATACAATATGATCTTTTCTAATTTTTATATTTATTTTGACAAAAATAGAATCTTCATTGGTATCTTCCATGTTTTTTGGCACATACAACAAGGATAAAAATTCACTGTGATCTTTATGGAAAAAGATTTAGTCGAATGGTCAAAACATGTATTGCAAGTATTTTACACAATACTTAGGATTAAAATTCTTTGTGATATTCACAAGAAAAAATTTAGCCACATTGTCAAAACATGTTTTGTATGTAACCTTGATGATATCAAGGATAATAAAATTTTGTGATGTCCATATAACAATATTTAGCCAAATGGTCAAAGCCTCTATTGTATGTCAACAAGAATAAACAATCTTTGTGATCTCCATAAGAAAATATTTGATCAAATAATCAAAACCTTTATTTCATGTATTCCACATGACAACAAGGATAAATATATTTATGAGAAACATTCACCGTGTGCTTAAATGTTGAAATTACAAGGGCCTCCAAAGAATAGGAGATGTCATTCTCTATGACATGAAGCTATAAAGATTGAGAAAATTTCACCATCAATTAGAAGCTATTTGAGAAGGAAAGATAATTTGTAATATGTTTAAATTTTAAAGGACTCTTGCAATATTACAATATCTTGCAATAAATCAATTACTTTACTCATTCTACTACAAGAATGACATTTCTCCATTTGGTCAGATGCTTTCTTACATTATCAGCCCTTACTTACTTCCAACAAGAAAGACTATTTTTTACTTAGAATTCTTTACTTTCTATAATTTGGCCATGTGGTCAAATTTTGCCTTGCAACAAAGAAACCACTTGTTTGGGAATTAATCCTGAAAATTTAAGAATAAATCTACAATGGGTTTGCTCACACAAATTTTGGATATGCTAGATTTGGTCATATGGCAAAATCTTTTAAGACAAACATATTCTATATCATATAAAAATAGGAAGACCATATTCTACTTAGAACTCCTTAATTACCCACTATATTTTTAGAAAGCTTGGCCATGTGGTCAAAACATGTCCTACAACAAAGGAACCCCTTTGTTTCCATAAACCATTTGTTTCATTGTAATTTTTCATAACTTCCTATATGTATGGTCATCTACAAATATCATATCATTTTGTCACAAATTAGCCACTTTGTCCATTTCACTACAGAATAAAAATTGGCCATATGGTCAAATTTTTCATTTTGTTATCAATGCTAGCATCCAAACATCCCTCATTTGGTATGATCAAATCTAATCTCATACATCTTGCAAAACATGAGACCACTTTTTTCATTCCAGTTAAAATGATATTTGGCTATATAGTTAAACCCAATTTCACAATAGGTTTCAAGAAATGAACCACTTTCTTCATAATATGGTTATGAAACTAGATTTGGCCACACGATTAAAACTAGTTTATAAAAATATAGATATCTTGTAAGTTTCACCATGAAGTCAAATGTCCACCTTTCAAGTGTTTTTCACCTTAACTTATGTTGATATCTATGGGATTTGCTACATAGCCATATTTGTTTATATGTGAATCTCATATCACAATAAACCACATCCTATGTTTAACTAGCCTTTAAAAACCATATGGTAAAAAACCATGGCAAAGGTTCTAATATCATAGATAAGTCTTATGAATAAATAGGATTTAACCACACGACTAAAACAAATGGAAGCATTTCTACAATATGACTCCTTTCAAGGAAAACTTACATGTAAAATAATTAAAATGTTAACTTTGGGCCAAATGGAGTCATGAGATTGCTACATAACCACATTCATATATGAGTGGATCTCATTTTGAACTAAAACTCATTCTTTGATTAAATAAGATTTCACAAGATGACCAAAAACCTTAGCAAAGTTCCTAGAGTACAATCCTTGCATAGGAAACTTACATAGAGAAGAAATCCAATGTTAAGTTAGGGGCAAATTCATCCATGAGATTTTCTACATAGCCACAATGATTCCCATCTATATCTCATACCACACCACTGATAGTCAACATTTCATTATTGTTTGACCATTTGGTTAAGCCTATGACCAAGTCTCAGTATTAATAGAATTTGATCTTCTAACCAGAGTCCATGGCAAAGTTTCTACTATATGAAACATAATTAATGCTGACTTAGGGCTAAAATAATAGATAAGATTTGATACATAAGCACCTCTTTTTTTTGTTAGATCTCATACCACACTTAGTCTCAAATTTTAATATTTCATTTAATGGAAAGTCCCTTTGGAGTATATTTATCTTGTATTTTGTAAAATCTTGTAGTGTTGTGTTTTCAATTTTCAACCTAGAAATCTTAATATACATTTATCTAGGTTTTGTGAATTTTGATTATTTATAGATCCAGTTTTGTTTGACAACTTTTTCTCTTTGTAGAACTATTCAATGGCAAAGAAAGATAGCACATCCAAAAAGGAGAACTAAACCATTGATGGAGTTAATGATGATTTTGTGTATCCATGGCATGTGGATGTTTATAATAGTCAAGGAAAAAGGACTGACAATGTTCTCTTATTTACGTTATTGCATTTTTCCAACAAGATGGTGTCATCGAGAAGACAACATTTGGATGTGTTGGGAAAGAGGGAATACCATGTAATCGTGTCAAGATCAAGGGGGAAATGTAATATAAAAACTTGATCCTTTGTCATTTCACTTTGCACATTGTCGCATGGGACTCATGCGAGGGTTCGTGAAAGTCACTCGTCACAGGGACACTTTATGATGGGAGTAGTCAACATAAAATAATTATCCAGAAGAATTTTAGATTCAAGACAAGTGAGAAAACAAATTCTTTGATTAAATATATAGACATGATTCAAGATCAAAAGACTCTTGGTCAAGGGAAAGTTAAAGGATATGATCAAAAGATCTAGGGGAAGACAAGGTCAAAATCTCAAACTAAGAGAGAAGAGAAGAAGGTGGAACGCCAAGATTTGTGGAAAGATTTTCAAGGAAGGACGGGAGCTCAAAGCTCAAACTCAAGCCACTCTTGTAGAGTTTGATCAAACGAGAGCTTTGAAGAGGGCGAGGAGCTCATAGTCGACTCAAAGCCACTCCATAGAACTTAATGATGATCTTTAAAGTAGGCGAGGAGCTTAAATCTTGGACTCTAGAGCCTCACTCCTATGCGACTCAAAACTTTATTGTAGGCGAGGGGCTTAACGCTCGACCTCAAGCCACTCCCTTCAAACTTGTCAGTAAATCTTCAAAGAGGCAAAGCATGATCTTCAAAGAGGGCAAGGGACACAAATATCCACCTCAAGCCTCTCTCTTGAATTTGATGGTTGCTAAGGCTCTCATAGTGTCACCCTTATATATTTTTCTCTCCTACATCTTCACGTTGTGCTTTTCTTTACCCAAAAAATCCTAAGGCTTTTTATGCTTTTCTTTTCCTTAAACCTTTTACGTTTATGGAAAAGCCAAAAGTTTTAAACATCTCTAAATGGGCCACCTTTCATTGAAGATGCTGCCTTCTTTGCCATCCTTTGATTCACAGACACTCAAAGCTAATCTCCCAAATACTAACAAGCTCTTGATTTTTAATGCACCATGATGCTTCCACACATTCTCTATCTAAAGCCTTCCACAAATCCTTCACACTGCAGTTTCAAGCTTCTATTGCAGGTTCATTTGAAGTACATCAACCTGGCCACCATATCCACATGTCATCGAGTATGCTCACGTACGCAAGCAACACCTAAAACTCTATGCTTTTCTTCACCCTTGTCTTGTGAGGAGGCAAGAGGATGTAATGGCCTAGCCATTACTACACATCCTCGCGGGAATATTCACTAGAAGCTTAGCGGCCTGTGCCTCTGCCTGCAACATCTCCATTACTAGCTTTCTTCTCTTTCGTCTCCTCTCTCGGGCCTCAACACTCACCTCAATTCTGAGGGTGTTATCATGGATAAATATGCAAGCCCCATCTTGAAGCCGATTTTCTTTAAGAAACAAGGAATTGGCACACTTATGGCAAGGCAGGGAGGATGATGAATTGATCATGTTCAATGGCACCTGGTTCAAGCTTTGTTTTATCTTGGCTGCTACCATAGACAAAACATTGAAACTTTGGACAAAACCAGTCTCCTTTTGGGATATCTTGTATCTATAAGCAGGATGTGTGATAGGTAGAGGGACAATGGTCACATCACAACAAGTCTCCACCATCTCCACAAAGAATGCAAAATCAGATGTAGCGATAGGCAATCAGCTCTAGTTAAATGTCCATGATATGAGTGGGTAACCTTGTTGTATTCAAGGTCCCAGCATTTGACTTGCTTATCATCACCAGTAGAGAACATGTAAGGAAATATTGGATTAACTACAAGCCCTCGTACTTTCTCAATATGCCCTTATAGCTTTTGTAGGCTACTAAATGTTGAACCAATTTCACATATGAAAAGATATATTATGTGCACTAACAACATTTGAATAGCAAGTGGCATGGGAAAATTCGAAAGCCAAGCTCCATTTCACAATAATAACCATAGCTTGATGGTTTTGAAGACACTCATCAACAAGCTATTGAAGGAATAACATTGTTATCTCAAGAATATGTGGTATTCTGATTAGTGGGCTCTTCAAACCATAACTCATAAAATTATTACAAACAAGATCCTTCTTTTTCAAAAAATACTCAAACTAACGATATAAAACTTACGACATTTTCCTTGGATCCTTGAGTCTTCAAAATGGATATTCCCTTCATATGAACATGTTCTTCCATGTAATGTTCCCTATAAAGAATATGCTTTGGAAGAGAATTTTGTGCCCAATCATTCATGTGGTTTGAAAAATAAAATCCTTACAATGCAATCAATCAAACGATGATCCACACAAAAATTTATGTATGCACTAAAGAAAATGTGCAAAGCTTAACTACATGTGCTCGCGCATCATGCAAAAAGTAAATAAAAATACACACATAGACATAAAATAATTTCCTAATGGCGTTGACTAACGAGTTCAAATTCCTCGGGAAAAACTCCGCCTTAGGTTTGCAGTGGTGGACACGCAACATCACGACAACATATTAAAGAGGATGAAGATTAATCTTTGAAAAAAATGGATTGGACACTATTTGAGGAGGTAAAGGGCACAAACAACATTATATCAACATTCCAAGTTGTCCAAAATAGTGAGCTACTTTCCCTATCAAGAAAATGTGATTGCCCCAACAAAAGAATAAAGCTCCAAGATAAACAAATAGACTTGAGATGTTCACTTGCACTATAATTTCTTTTGAGGCCAAGAGAGTGGAAAGAACATTTGATTTTCCTAAGATAGTTAAGAAGAAGGGAAAGAAGGAAGAATTTGGATTTCATATATTTGAAAATTTCTTCCCATTTGGTCCAACAACACAATTTCCTATTCTTGTTGATAGGTGTTATGAGGCACCTTCTTTGTATGCTTATAGGCCACTACGTTGAGATTATGTGGAGAAGCTAACCACGTGTTTTATAAAGAGTCCCAGGAATCTAGCAATAGTAGTATATCTTATGCCTTTTATACAAGACAACAATGAGAAGAAACCCATGCATCATGATGAGGTGGATTCTAATAAGTTGAACACTTTTAGTTTTTGGATTATATTAGGGTTGTACTCAATTTGCGGAGTAAATATATATATTCAAACTAATACTACACATTGCGTAGCAACCAAACATTTATACACCAAGAGAAATGCTAGAATATTAGTTGATTGTCATGTCAAAATATGCATTGATCTTTCACGAATGACAAATATGGAATCATATAATGTTATGAAGAATGCTCCTTATGTTGAGCAACTTCAACAATTAAGAGATCAGTGGTAGCTAGCATTTGGCTCTCTACCAAAACCCCAATAAGGGCTTTCAAAGACAAGCCCTCAAAGAGTACCATGATAGGCAATAACATATAAGCTTACCTTCTCTTTTTTTAAAGATTAGTATGATGCTCTTTCTTTTGTTCTATGCTCACTATTTTGATATTTTTTTTGCAGAGATTTGTGGCATACATTAGAGAAAATTGTACATCTAGAGATTGCCATATGATTGTTAGCTCCCAATAAATATTTGATAGTTGGATTGAAATTGTGAAGAGATACTCTAGAGGTGAGCTTATATCTTAGGAGGAGAGTTCAAGAAAGAAGAAAGGCAACCTTCTCCCACTGCATTTCGTTGCCTTATGGGTCTAAAGGATGGAGACATCCTTGCATTACAAGAGGAGATCAATGAAGATCATATCATTTTTCTTAGAAACAAATGGGATAAGGAAGATATGATTGACATGGATCCAAGAGCTAAGCAAATCAAGCAAGATAGGGTCCTAAAGTAGGAATTGGTCACTCTTTTCAATGAACACCATATTAGGGAATTTGGGAATTTCCCAAGTCCCACTTTCAAAATAAGAGGCAAAGATTTGACCATGTGGCTAAACTGAACCCACATTTGAAAGTGGGACTTGGGAAGGAAACATATATAGTACTTCGAGTAGACCCCACGTGCAAGTGAGGGAACAAGATTTGACCATGCCGTTATACTGATAATTTCCAAAGTGTATGAAAATTTCCAAATTCCCTAATAGAGGGTTAATGCCTTGGTTCCAAAAAGTAGGACTATGATGAAGACTTGGGAAGAGCTTGTTGATAACTATGATATCAATGATGAAGTCTACACAAAGATTTTAGACATTTGCAATGATTGGGTATCAAAGAAGCTCACATGTGGAGTTGATGTAGGGTCCCTATCAAATGGAGCAAAAGATATTGTAAACTTTCTAATTGGAAAAAACAAAAGAAGGATGGGAATTGTGGGATCTACTTAGAATATACTAGACTTCATAACAAAACATGTGTAGCAAGTTGTGCAAATGTATTTTGGTGATAAGCTGAAATTTATACTAGGTACATCTCCAAACTTATATGCTTATGTTTTTGGAGAATTGGTGCTTGATGATACTATGGCTATAGTGATATACAAGGGTGGATCATAAAATGGTATGAGCCTTTTGGAATGATAGGTGCTATGGAAGGTGTCCACGAGTTTTTGGAAGGGGAAGTTATTTATTGATAATAAAGAAGTTTTACACGAAGAATGGCGGAATATTATCAAAGCAGGCAAAACGGCGGCTATCAAAGATGATGCAAGCATGGTAGTTTTTAGTAAACGGCCAAACATGGCATACGCAGTGATGACGGGCTGACGGGCAAGTGACGTTCTGACGACGCGTCACGCGGAATGACAAGGCGACATTGATGGTAGGCATGACGGTCTGATTGGCCGCTTGGCGACATATTTCGAATGAAACGCAATACGGTGTGTCATTGATCATGGGCCGAATTATCCGACATCATTTCCTTCGCCTCTACAGTAAGCCCAAGACCAAGAAGAATGGTCGTGACAAGAACAACACCACTCGAATTGTAAGGAGATGAGAGATGCAGGGTGACAGACACGCGATATAAGGGTTCCCATTAATTTTTGAGCTAAAAGAAAAAATGTTTTAAAAGCTCTAGCTTTTAAAGCCTTGAAAGCTTTACTTTCGACCTAAACGTTTAAAGGCACGAAAAGCCTTCGGCTTATACACATCAAAAAGCAAACTTAACGAATGTCTGGGTGTGAAAAACTATATAAGAGATGTGAGAAGAGCCTTGCCTTACCCTACTCATAAACTTCTTGTAACATGTGTGAGGAGAGTGGAGGGTTGCATGCGAGAGTGTAGACTCGTCTTTCCAATTTGAAACTTGGAGAGAATTTGGAAGCTAGTGTGGCGAGTGTCGACTCAAGGTTAATCAAGGTATGAGAATTTAGTACAATTGGTTTTGACATTGAAGTTTCTGTTTGTCTTGAGCTTTGTGCAAGGTTTGTGTGATGCTCTACTCAAATTGAGTTTTTTGTTGATTTTGAGCTACAAGAGACATTGTATGTTGTTTGGTTATGTGTGTGGTTCGTGTGGAGTTTGAGAAAATTTGGGTTGTTCATATGACAAAGTCAATCCTTAACGTCTCGTTATCGGGTTGTGAGAGAGGCTTGTCTCGATCACCACTCGCATAACATCTCTCTTTTGGTCCTCCCATTGAGGAGTGTCGAAACTGACTTTGTTTTGGTTGTTTGGTTTGAATGTGAATTTGTTTTGATTTCTTGTGATTGTTGAAAATGGTTGATGATTTTCCTAAGTTCCATGGTAATCAAACTAAAGATCCCAAAATATTTTTAGAAAGAATAGAGCTATGTTGTTTGATTCAAAGAGTGATAGACCCAGAGATTAAACTTCAGATTATTAGGTATCAATTGCAGGGAAAAGTGAAAAATTGGTTGCTTGACTTTGAGAGAAGTCTAAAATTTAAGAGACAGAAATTGAACTATGAAACTATAAAAAATGATTTTATGTCTAGGTTAAAAAAAAGAGAAAGTCAAAGTGAGATTTGGGCAAAAATACAAACTTGTATTCAAGAAGAGGATCAATGTGTTGAGGACTTTGCTAGGGAGTTTGAAAGATTATGGAATCAACTCAAGGAAGTTACTATATGTATATCCTCTACATCACGTGCGTTCAAGGCCTATTTATAAATATCCTTATCCGTGAGTTTTTTCTCAATAAAACATAACCATTTTCTATTCAATCTATAAATAACCCCTTTATATTACACCCTTCTATATGTAAAAAACGTATAAAAATGGTATTTTAAAAATACATTATTTTAAACCCATGTGATGCACATATATATTCACGAGTAACTTACTCGAAGGAATCAATGGAGTTTAACATTGTCACAAGGTGAGATAGCCCCAGTGATGTTGAAGATAATGTGTTTTGTAAATGGTTTAAAATCAAAAGACTAGAGAGCCACATATTTAGAAATGTGGAAATTTTTATAAAGTTTGAAAATTCCTAATGTGATTAATATTTGGACACATAATCAAATCTTATCCCCTTACTTGAAGGTAAAATTTTTCCTAAATACTCTAAAATATGGGGTTAAGATTTAGCCACTTGGTCAAATCTTTACTCCTTATTTAAAAGTGGAACTTAGGCGATTCCCAAGTTCTCCAATATGGTATTGGAGAGTAAAAATAGAGGTTATGAGCCCTAAGACTTTTGAGGAAGCAGTGAAGATAGCTAAATACTAAGAGATGAAGACTAAATGAAAAAAAAAGAGTTAGGATCAAACACTAGGGAGAGATTGAGATCAATGCGAGTTCAGAGGATATTTTTTGAGGAGAAAAGAGTTAGTTATGCCTATCATGAGAGAGGTATACTGTATTCTCTAGTTAGGAGAGCTGAGTTAACTTGCAATGAATCAATCGAAGCCTATGAGGAGAAACTCCCTAGGGTGGTTGAGGTGAAAAACACTTGTTTAAGTGATTGGAGTGAAGAATCTAGGAGTATGATTTCCTATCCATTGACCATATATATTTCTAGTCCAGTAAATAGTGATTTATCCAATGAGGAGGGATGGATTGATATTACTTTGGAACTTGAGGACTATAGAGATGAACGAGAGATGAAGCTCAATCATAAGGAAGAAAAAGAGAGATTGGATTCTTTTAAGAACCAAGAGTTTTCATGTTCTTTGGGGAAGGATGAGAGTCGACAAAGTTTTGATATTTCTGATGAGGGAAGGAGTGATGATAGTTCAGATAGTCTTGGAAGTGTTGAAGAGAGTAGAGACAATTGAGAGAGTGATCTTGTTTGCTTTAGTGATAGTATAGATGGATCTAGTTGCTTGATAGATGAAGAGAGAATTGATGGGGATTTTTTGAGTTTTTAGAAGACCATGAGGAGGAGGGATCAGAATTTGTAACATTGATTGATGAAGTTAAGGATTTGAAATCATTGTCTGATGAGTTGGTTGAGATTTATTATGAGTTTGGTAGTGAATTTGTTGCTCAAGAGAGTTTTGAGGATATGGGTTCTAATCATGTTGTGATTTTGATGGTGTTAGTGTTGTTGACTCTGATGAGTCTTATGAGTTGTTTCTTGATGGTTTGAGTAGCCCTACTACAGAGGCTTTTGTTTGTGGTGTTTTTGATGTGGTTTTGAGTAGACCTAACCTCATGCTTCTTGATAGTTATGTGGATGATTTTTTGATTGATTTAGGCAACAATGATGAAGGGAAAACTTTATCTAATAGTCTTGTGGTTTCCTTGAGTTCTCCTAGGGTTTGTGATGATTGTGATTGGGGTTTTGAGGACCCTAAGAGTAATAGTAATGAGGTTGTGAGAAGGAATTTAAGTATGGTTTTAAGAGAATTGAAAATTTGAGGAAAGAGAGATCTAAGACTAAGGGTAAAGAATTTGAAAGAAATTATGTGGTTGCAGTTGAAGAGGATTGGATAATTGGGTGTTTGGAAAAGGATTTTAACCTAAATATATTGCCTGATTTTGTTGAAGTTTCTACTGAGATTTTATCTCACATTGTTTGTGAGAAAGATATGGAAAAAGTTGACCATTTTGTTTGTGGAGTTAAACAGATGAAATCTTGTTGTTTGAATGAATGTTTTGAAGAGGTTTCTTGTTTGGATAAGTCTTGGATGGATATGTTTCAGTTTGTTTTGAATAGTAGTGTGTTTGGATGTTTTGTGGTGTTGGATGATGTTTTTCTAGATTTTCCTAGGATGTTTGATTTTGGCAACATAAAAAGGGTTCAAACCATAGTTCAAAACCCTATATATGTCATGGTTTCCTCTTGGGAGGATGGGAAGGGCAAGTGGATTGTTGTGGGTGATGAGATGTTTTGCATTGATAGTGTGAGTTGTTTTTAGAACTTTGGATTTGAAGAATTTGAAGATATAAAAGCAAAATTTGTGGATGATTTTTGTGTGTTCATTGAGGAGTTGTTTGAGAATGATGTGCCATGGATTCTTTTGATTTTTGAGTTTGAAGGACTTAGGGATGGAGTGTTGGACTCAATTTTTGATTTGCTCATAAATGTTGCAACATTTTATGAAAGCAACTACTACACATGAATGTTTGCAGACTAGGGGAAGGGCTAAATATGTCAAATGTTTTTTTAAAATGAAAACCTCTAGTGAAATTGTAGCTAGGTTTGATTTTTGTTAGCTTAATTTTTTGCATGACTATTTGTTTTGTCATTTCTTAGTTGGATTTTTTGTGTTTTTCTAGCTTAGGATTTGTTTTTGTCATTTTATTTGAGACTTTGAGTGTGGAAACTTAATATCCTTGGTCGAGTTTGGTATTTTTTTGGGCATGTTGAAGCTAAAGTTTGTTAGTGGCTAATGAACATTGTGAAACTGGTTAGTTTCTTGCCCAGAATCTTGCACATCATGAGGATTATGGGTTCAGGAGCACTTCACGTTGCACTTGTTTATGCACTATAGTTGGGGGTTGTCTCCTGATTCTTTCAAATACTTCCATGCTATGGCTTGGGTTTATGCACGTTTAGCACCATCGTCAAGTACTAGCACGACATGAGGCTCGTTGCAACTATATGTAGTAAATCTTAGTTGCACTGGCACGCAAGAGAGCACACATATTTCATGATGCACGAGCACTTGCACATAGGCTAGGCACAATTTATTTAGTGCATCCATTATTTTTTGTGTGAGCATCGCTTGTTTGATTGCATAGCATGGATTCGATATTGCATGTCTTCTCAAATCATATGGATGATTGGGCATGAAACTCTATTTCAAAGTATATTTTTGCTAGGTCACATTGCATGAAATTGATAGCGAGAGGAAAATTATCAAAAGATTATTGACAGGTGCTATGAAGGAGAAAAGTTGAAGAAAGTATCAATGACAAGCTTATGGAAGTGATTTTGAAGTGTGTTTCTATGCATTGGGAATGCATATTATTGAGAGGGGTAAACTTAATGTGATAGCCCAAAGACGAGCCCTCTCTTATTCAATGATGATGGGCACTTACCACCAGCAGTATACAGATGTACCCTCACAATGTGTAAAGTAAATTTACGACAACGTACAAATGTACATAAACTACAAGAGGATGAGGAAAGACACCATCTCATCTTATATCCATCATCTTCCTAATGAAGGCAAAACATTTTGCTAAGAGACTTTTAGCGAGCAAATCTATAGAATTCTCATTAGTCAAAAAAGCTCAATAGACATGTCTCTCACAACCTCAATCTAATTGCACAACCAAGTTCAAAACCAATTGTAGGATAATTATATTGACTACAAGAGAAAAGACTTCATCAAAATCAACATCATGCTCTTGTTTAAAATCCTTAGCAACTAATTTGACCTTATATGATAGCTTTGGCTGAACAAGAGTACTCTTCAACTTCTACACCCACTTGCATAGCAATGCATATTTCCCACAAGGCAAAGGAACCAAATCCCATGTATAGTTTTTCTGAATAGTGAAGCAACTCAAAGTGTATGGCTCTCTCCCAATAGTGACTATCACCTCTATGCATGGCCTCCTCTCATAAGTAAAAGGTTCATCAGAATCTTTCAGTATAACATAGTCCATGCACAACGCAAACCAATCACTGAGGTATATCTCTAGTAGACCCTCTCAAAACAAGCCGATCACTGAGGTATATCTCTAGTAGACCCTCTCAAAACAAGCTATGGAGCCTATATATCTTGTTCAACATTATGATCATGGTGCACTAGAACATCCATTGTAGGTTGTCTAGCTCATTATACGGTAATAGGAGGCTCCTCCTCAAAGATCCCCTATGTACCTCAAATACCTACTCAAGCTGGTTATGCATCTTTCTCCTCATGGAAAACAACATCATGGCTATGGATAACCTTCCAAGCATGTGGATCCCATAGGTGATATCACATCTCACCTACATCCTCATAACCAAGAAGGATGCACTTAACTAACTTATGGTCTAACTTATTGAATTTTTCCTTGGGTACATGGTAGAAAGCCTCATATCCAAAGACTCTAAGTTGCACATACATGGAACGTTTTCTAGGCCATACCTCCTTTGTAACCTCACAACCAATAGTACTACATGGAGATCTATTATATCAAAGATATGGTATTAGTAATTGCATTAGACTGAAAATGTTGTAGTAAGCCTACGTGATGAAGTAAGCATACTTTAACCTCTTTCCTGAATGGTTGTGTTCATGCACTCAGCAACACCATTTGGGGTGGGGTGTAGGGGATTGCCAACTCATACTTTATACTCCTCTCATCATATATATTCTAAAATACCTTAGAGATATATTTATCCTCATTGTTAGATCTTAGGAATTTCAATCTATACTTGGACTAATTCTCAATAAGAGCAAGCCAATGCAAAAAATTAGATAAGACTTTGAATATCTACTTAGTAGGATATGCCTAGACCTTATGCAATTAATGATAAAAAATAAAACAAAGTACTTTGCACCACCCATGACTGACAGAGCATGGGACCACATACATTAGAATGCACAACAGCTAAAGGCTTAGCTATAAGTGTAATATTAAACTCTTTATGATCACTATATATCTACCTTCCATAAAGACAATCATCACAAGAATCAAAGCATTTATAATTGAGAGACACAAGATACTATAGATGAGTGAGCATTGTTATTCCCTTTGAGGACATGTATCCAAGGCAATGATGCCATAAAGATACATGTTGTATGTCAGTCCCATAGCCAAAACATGATCAAGGGATCTAGATAAAAATAAAGCATGGAGGCCAATAGCCTTGGTACCTCGAGTAGAAATGAAATTCCCATGGGTCATCTTCCATGTGGAATCACCAAAAGATACATAATAGCATGTATCTTCCAACTATCCAGTAGATCGAATATATTTTGTTAAAGGGGATACATAAGGTACATTATATAGAGTAAAAGAGCTAGCTGAAGGAAACTGGAGCTGTACAACCCCAATACTAAAAATATCAAAGGCCAAGTCATATTCCAATCAACGGAATTTGTCATGTTGTGATAGGACTTAAACTAATCCCTATGCATGGAAACATGAAAGGAAACCCCAAAATCAAGCAATCAAATACTCGCAATACATAGACAAAGCATTGGTCAACTGAGAAGCATTACCATTACCTCTTTAGTCTTTACTTTGGACTTACTAGTGATAATATTATGATCATCAAACTTTTTCAGCACTTTTCCTTTCCTTTCTCTTTGCACTTATCATCACATATCTTATGATATTGTAGCTGAACATGACCTTTCTCCCTATAATAATAACATGTGAGAGAGTACTTATGACCATAAGACTTACTGCGAGATCGGTCACGAGATTGAGATGTCTATGATTCTATACCACGTTGGTCAATACAACTCTTACCATCATGCCTGTCTCTAAGAGTGAATGCATGAGAAGTACAAGCTACATCTACATTCTTTTTTTAGTCTCCTCTATTAATAAAGCACCCTCAACATTCTAGAGTTTCAAGCCACCCATAGGCATATTAGTATATATGGATGTACAAAAAGTGTCCCATGACTTGGGAAGTGTTACCAACAAGAACAAGGGAGGTAGGTTATCCTTGAACTCAATGCTTTGTGAAGTCAATTGGTTGCAAAATTTATTCAAATGTGTGGATGCACTAGTTCCTTCCTTCATGGAAAGATCTATAAGCTATTTCAACCAATACAGTTGTAAAGCCAAACCTTGCTTATCATAAAGATTACATATATTTTCCATAACTACCAAGGATTATCTTGAGATGCCACAACATTGAAATAGACATGTTTAGACAATGACAATATAAGGGTGGATTTACATAGTTAATCCAACTCATCCCAATCCTTGGGGAGGAGGGGTACACCTTATAGAACATGTAAGATACCACGTGAGTTTTAAAAAAAGGGTATTTATTTGTAAAATTTATAGGATTTATTTTGTAAAAAAAAGGGTATTCACATAACTAATCCAACTCATCCCAATCCTCGGGGTGTACACATTATATAACATGTAAGATACCATGTGAGTTTTAAAAAAATGGTATTTATTTTGTAAATTTTACATGATTATATTTACATAAGAGTTTTTTAAATTAAAATTTGAAAAAAATCCATAAGTGTAGTAAAGTAAAAGGGGATCATTTTATATCATTATAGCATATAAAGAAAGAGTATTTCTTAATAGCATTTGAATGCATGATATATAGATGATTTCTTGTAGATGCACCCCTCAAGTCCCAATCATCATGAGCATTATGCTTGAGCTTTACACTCTTGGTTTTCAACCATTTAGCTGGCTTCTTTTGAGCAAATAACTATGTCTTCTAATAGGTGAAATTAATGCCATCAAGCTTTTCAATGTTGAAAATAGCACTATCATTTGGAAAACCAACAATACTGATAATGTACCAATACGAAATCGAAGAGAATGGGTTGCTCTAAATGACTGCAAATCAGCCCCAAAACATTACTAAACTAAGGAAAAAATAGGAAGGAATACCAAAGTATAGAGATGCCCACCAATTGCAAGTAATAGACTACTAAAGTATAATGTTTGCTCTCCAAGACGATGCTAAAAATTGTACTTATAGTAATTCTAAAATAAAGGAAACTATATATGTCAATCCGATTTTGGAAAAATAGACAAGAAAGAGTGCCACAGATATTCAAGTAGTAATCATGATACAAAGAATGGAACTAATAGTGATTAAGCATAGACCACAAGCACCAAAGACTATTAGAAACTCAAAGTATCAGTAAACCATGCATCCCATAAGCATATACATAACTGACAGACTATTGATAAATGTGAGTGTCAATGTCCAAAGCATATGGAATAAAATCAATCCACAAGTAGGAGTAACTATATCCAATAGCATGCATGAGAGCTTATATATACACCAAGAGTCTCGCTGTCTTAAAGAACCAAGCTATGCTAGGTAAGTATAAGTGTCTCCCACTGGAAGTAAATATGAAATGCAAAGTGAGCAAGAAAAAATCAAGAAATATAAATCAAAGCATCTAGGAAACCCAAGCACATCTCACAAATGCATTGGAGAGCATAAGTATCCAATGAAGCTTCAATGCCCGTATGTGAGTAAGCATGGAATCTCAAAGCAACTTATGAAAGTCCAAGTATATCACATGTAGCTCAAATCCAAATGCTAAATCATTTCATAATCATATTGAGGTCATGCATCAATGCTAGACATTAGCATAGACATCTAGCATACACGAAATCCAAGTGCCAAATCATTTCATAATCATATTGAGGTCATGCATCAATGCTAGACATCAACATAGATATCTAGTATACACAAAATATCATGCATGGACAATAGGCCTTTAAAGCATAGCACTCATTGTTATATGCTTGTTGTCCAAACTCTTATGATACCAATAAACCTCTACAAAACACATCTAGTTAAGCTCTAAAAAATGCAAGTAGCATTCCAAATCATAACACGCTATGGAGCATCAAAATAGCATCCTCAAAGTATCAAACATACATTATGGAATCTATTATTTGCTGTCCAAACCAGAGCTATTCAGTTCTATGTCAAACAAGGACTTTCAAATTCCACAAAATCAACTATATGAGTGCTCAAATCTATAGCTCTCATTGTGCTCTTCATTTCTAGCTATAAAATACCTAAATCCAAATTCATATACAAGAGTTATAGCCAAAGTACGAAGTTATTGTCAAGTTTTCATAACTATCCCCACTACTTGTGTAGCATGCTATGTATCCACTCAAAGTGGATAGAATGGCTGCTTCTCAGCTCAAAAAGCATTAAAATTTTCTTAGCTAAGCCCTCAGATATTCCTTGAAAAGTTGAGAGCAAGCTAAAATAATCTAGGAGAAGGGAAGACTCAATGTATACCTTGGAAGAAGTAAACAATGGCTACCATGAAACCTTAAGTTGAAGCTTTAATTTAGGTTTATGTAAAAGATGAAGAAGCTCCTCAAATGCCTTCTTTGATACTAGTTGAAAGGTAAAGCTTAAGCAGAAGCATATAAGTGAAAGAAAGAGCAAAGCAAGAGCTATGGTGGATGGAGCAAGAGATCAAGAGAGAGAGACACAAGATGTGGGAACTGCAACAATCACAATGTCTGACCAGCCCTTCCTTATTCAATAATCACTGAAATAATAAAGAATAAAGTGTAGTGATGGGCACCCAGCATGTCCAATGTATAGGCATACGGTCATGATGTATGAAGTAATATAGAGCGACATAAGCACATGTGCCTTTACCCTTGATAAGATACAATGCATTAGAGTATTAAATTCATTTCATTCAAGCATGGAAAAAAATGATGAGAAACACATCAACAACATTAAATTTATCTCTAAAGGGTAAACATATGTAGGTTTGTTGCAATCATATATGGATATTACAAAGTACACTTGATAGAAGGATGGTTAGGTGGCCCAATTTTTCTATAAAAGTATTATTTCTAGTGTTTATAAATTTCATTTTATAGGCTAGGAAATAACAAAAGAAACAGGTCAGCAAATGTTTTCAAATTGTTCTTTTGACTAGTTTTCCTATAAAAGGGTTGTTTTTAGTATTATAATTTTCTAAAGAAAATAGAAAAAGAAATAATGTAGTAAAAGTTTTTAAATGTTTCTCTCAAGAGTTAAACACATGGGATATCTAAGATTGAGAAACCTTCTTGCATTCATAGTGATCTCAAATTGCCTTGGCTCCTTGTTTGACTAGGTAGGTATTGACACACATGCATGGAGGTCTTCATACTACCAAGGAAATGATGCCTAATGCAAGGTGTACCACCAATGTTGCCAAGTGGCACCTATATGAGGGATGAGTTCCCTCAATGGTTTTTCTTTGTGTGCACACATTGAGGAGATGACTGCCTTGAATGGTTCTTAGTTAGCACGTGATAGTTTCTAAGAGTGAATTACTTTTCCTCTTGGGCGAAAGGTTGACGGGGATGCCTATCCTTTCCAAGCGTGAGACTTCTAGGTGTGAACACCGGTGAAGTTGTACGTGGGTGATGCCACAATATTCCTCTTGGGTGGAAGGTTGACAGGGATGCCTATCCTTTCCAAGTGTGAGACTTGTAGGTGTGAACACGGGTGAAGTTGTACGCGGGTGATGCCACAATATTCATATCTCAAGTACTAACATCTACATGATTTGATTATTTAATGGAATTCCAATGATTATTTGATTTGTTGTGGCTAACTGTATTTATTCAATTAATTATTTTTCTAACATGTTTTTTTGAATTTTTGGCAACTGATGTGTAGAGCAAGATGAATTGGATACATGCAACGAACCCAATTTATTCCATAGACATCTTCATTGAATTATTTAAATAGATGCACAGTCATGTATTCTAAAAGGCATGTGCACATCCTCTTTATAAATACCTATTGATAACTTGATATTTTAAGAGATATATTGTAAATATTCTAGAAATATTTTATGGCTCTTAGCAGTTGTGAGTTGTGCAATTGATTGCAATCATTTATTCAATAAACTCAAAATCTTTTATAAGAAGTTATGCAAGGAGTAGAGAGCATACGTCAAATATGAGAAGAATGAAAACTGCTCTAATTTCAAATGAACCAATACAAAGATAGTTATGTCCACTTGTGTGCTTCCACTATGAAGCTTAGATGGTCATCTAGAGTAATGACAAGCAAAGAGCTTAAGGGTAGCTGGAAGAAGTCTGACCAAGTGAAGGATAGATTGATGATGGGTTTGGAGGGGTGTTCCTTCTATAGGCTAGGAACATAGTTTTTTCAACTTGTCCAACCATACTATGGACCTTCTTTAGTTAGCTAGGGAATATTTCCTTTACCGTTAGCCAAACCTAAAATAGGGGTCCCTAATAACTTCCACACCCTATAACCTAATGAATTGTGCCTCTAATTGCTACTAACATAACTACTCTATCTAACCCAAAGGCTAGATCTAGAAAGCTCATCTTTTTGCCATCCATCACATATACCTCATTTGACATATAATTCAGGACCCAACCAATGTTCATGCTCACACATGGCTTCTCCTCATAATGGGTCCTTACAACTTAGAGCATCATGGATCATTGGAGGTACCTTATGAGAGTAGGGTATTGAGCATATCTAATACCCCCGCTCAATGTCCACCCATCACAAGTGACTTACATCCTTGGCCCAACACTGAGTCTTTGAAGATGAATTCAAAGGATATGCATTGTAAGATCTTTGGTAAAGATATCCGCTCATTTCTCCTCTGTTTGACAATAGACCCCAGCTCTACTATCCCATCCTCAATCAGTTCATGTAAATAGTGATGCTGGATCTCAATGTGTTTAGTGCATATAATAAAAAGTAGATTTTGGGCAATGGTGATGCAACTCTAATTGTCATTTCTTAGCATTGTTGGATCATCATCATGCACTCCCATATGCCATAGGAACATCCTTAACCATACAACTTCACATGTAGTAAAGCAAGCTACCTTATACTCTACTTTGGTCGAAGACAATGCTAGAGTTGGTTGCTTCTTAGTGATCTAATAGAATATTCTTGAATCCAAAGAGGAAAAATAACTAGAAACTAATTTTCTAAAATCACTATCACGTGCCCAATTTGAGTCACAATTTTCCATAAGAGCACTTCTAAAACTGTATGTAATACCATAGTCAAGAGTTCCGCTCAAGTATCTGAGCACCCACATCCTACTTTTCCAATGACTTTCTCATTGTTTGTTTGAGAACCTACTCAAAATGCTAACAATAAAACTAATATCTGACCTAGTGTTACACAAGTAGATGAGGCTAGCAACCAACCTTGTCTACCTCCCAATGCCTCCTATTGTTGATGTATCCTCAATGGACAACATTGACCTCCATATAAGTGTAGTTATCTCCTTACACGCTCTCCACTCGCTCATGCCAAATGATTTTAAGATCTCCCATACATATTTATTTTGAGAGAGGATTATTTTTCTAGATTTCAATCCCCAAATAATAGTCCAACAAGCCCAAGTCTGTCATTTCAAACATAGAGCTCAAAGAATTTTGAGTCTAATGGATCATATCTTCATAGTCACCTATAATAAGAAGGTCATTCACATATAGGGTAATCACTATATAAATTTCACTATCCGTGTAAATATACTAGTATGTGAGACTTATCTTTTGAAATTAAAACCTAAAAATAATTTATCTATCCTGTTGATACCATGCTCTAGGGGCTTGTTTTATCCCCATATAATACCTTATTTAGCTTACAAAACTTGTTCTCAAAATGGGGGGCTCAGAACTTAGTGGCTGAGCCACATATACCTCCTCTTGAGGTCACCATTCAAGAATGCTAATTTAACATCCATTTGGTAAACTAACTAGTTCTTATGACCCGCCACTATAAGTACTATGCAAATATGGTCATTCTTTCCATTAGTGCAAATAATCCTTGAAAATCAAATCCTTCAACTTGTGGAAATACCTATGCAACTAATCTTGCTTTGTACTTTTCTAAGCTACCATCAACCTTGTACTTTATCTTCTAGACCCACTTGGTGCTAATAATCTTCTTCTTTTCTAGCCAATCTACCAGCTTCCAAGTATCATTCTTTATTATGCTATCATACTCTGCTTGCATAAGTGCTCTCCATACTAGATCAACAAGTGCTTCTTCCAAGCTTGTTGGCTCCTTTAATTTCTCTCATAATCTTAGGGACATCAAGGCTATATTGACTATGCGAGAAAAATCATTTTTTTGCTCCTCTATTTTTAGAGACCTCCTTAGTCCATTGGCCTTTTTCTAAACTATGGTAGGCATAAGATCACTATGATGATAGAGTTGCTTCACCCATTTTAGAAATGGATTTTCTAGTGGTGTGATTGTAGATTGGTGAACCTTTTCCTCATCATCCTAAGATAATGCTCCCTCCTCTTTGGGGATAGGGACAATTTTTGGGATAGACTCATAGTTGACTAAATCTTCAATGGATGATTAAGTGGAAGAACTTATATTCTCCTCTACTATGTGTGGCTACTCCTTCAACACTACATTACACTCACTACAATATTCTTTGCCTCTTGGTCATACAAATTCTAAGCCTTTTGCTCATCAATATAGCCTAGAAAGATATATTTCATGTTTTTTTAATTTAACTTGTTTTTCTTATCCTTTGGAACATATGCATAACATTCACATCTAAAAGTTTGAAAAGGTGAGACAAATGGTTTCTTACTATAATAGGCCTCATGAGGAGTTTTTCCCTTAAGAGCCTTTGTGTAACTCTGATTGAGAATCTAGACTACATTATTAATAGTTATTGTTGCCCAAAACTAGTTAGGTAATCCCTTGCTCTTAAGAATGCACCTTGATATTTCAACAATGGTGCAAATTCATCATTCAACAATGCCATTCTTCTGAGGTGTATGAGTCCTCGAAAATTCATGCTTAATTCCTTTGCTCTTGCAAAAGTCTTCAAACTCTCTTGAGTTGAACTCACCACCACCATTTGTTCTAAACTACTTCACACTTTAACCTATTTCATTTTCAATATGTTTTAGCCATTCTTTTAACTTACAAAAAGCTTGAGTCTTATCACAAAGAAACTACACCCACATCTTCCTACTATAGTCATTAACAATCAACATAAAATAAGAAGATTTTCCGAAGGCTTGTGTAGGCATTTTACTGCAAAAGCCAGCACACACAACTCTAGAGGAGCCTTCGCTCTATTCTTACTTTATTTTGTGAAAAAATCTTTCTTTTTTGCTTGCCCATCATACAAGTTTCACATAGTTCCTTCATTTCAATTATTGCAATAGGTGAGCAACCATATGTTACTTATACATCTCATCTAACATTACAAAAACCAATGAGACCAAATCTTTCATGCCAAAGTTTACTTGTGCCCACACCAAAGTTTACTTATGCCCACACCAATAGTGGCCATAAGAGGACTTAGCTCATATAGGTTACAGACTGTGAGAATATTCCATGTGATCTTTCACATCAAGAGGTAGCAACATGTAACTTGATGTCCTTGTACTCTGTCAGGAGAGTGTCCTTGCCAACCTCCTTTAAAACATGCTATCATAATAGAGTCAAGACGACAAAGACTTCTTAGAAAAAACTCCTCTGGCCAAGATCCTTAACAACCACGATCTATTGAGGTTGCAATTGGCAACCCACATGTCACAAAAACTTTGACTCTCCTCTCATATGGCTAACACTTATTCCTTAGTATCCCTATCATCATTGGTTCTAGAATCATCATACAAGCACCCTCAGGAGACACAAGGAATATCCTACCAACCTCTTGGTAGCCACTATTCTCCTTCCTATGCATGTCATCCACTTCTTTCCTAGCCATTCCCCCTTGTTCTCGAGGCCCTTTATTTTTGTACATAAAATATTGCCACCTCCTTCAAAGCATGCACCTTGTGTTTGGAAAGCTTTTTTAAAGCTTTCTTCAAAAAGCCATACAATACCTTTCACATTTACTTGTGTGTTTTCAAAAAACAAAGTGCTCTACACATCATTTTTAATTTCTTCAATTGAAATTTCATGTCTTAGGTACACTTTTGTACTCAATCATCTTTGGGATGTAAAAATAAGCTTTTACTATGATCACCTAGATAAGATTTTCATGAACTTTAATAACCATTACCTTTTGAGTAGTATGGATCATATCAATTTCGTGATCACTACGACTCTCAAGCCATGAGAATAAAAACTAATACCATACACTAGTGGGGGTTGGTTTACACACTCAATTAGAGGAAAATATTTTGTTTAAAGTCACATAACATATATAGCCCTCCCCCTAGTTTGCAAACACTCATGTGCAGTGCTCCACGTAGATCAAAGATAAAAATAATCCCATTCTCATCATAGCGGGTCCTTTGCGGGTCCTTCTCCCGGCCTCTTCTTGACCTTTTCCACATGAGGTATGAGATCTTGATGCCAGGAGGCATATTCCACGGTGGATTCTGTGAGGTTTTGCGGTGAATTCCGTAAAATTATATTTATTTGTTGGGGCTCGTACAAAAGCTAGATTCCTTATGCGAAAAGTCGATGGGGATACATGTCCTTTTCGGGCGTCTCATTAATTTAATGTGCAAGCGGGTGATTCCGTGGTGATTTCGCAAAATACATATTTAAATTAATGGACGTTTATGAGTTTAGAGTGCACACTTGTATTAAATTAAGGTTAGGATAGAGTTATAACCTATTTATTTATTTTGTAGCTGAAGACTGCTAGGTATTCACTTTTGTCGGTTTAATTTTATTATTTTCTAACAATTGTGAATGCTTCAGTTGATGTGTAGAGTAGGTGGCGGTGACGTTGGAAAGCACTAGGCGATATCATGTATTCAAGTTATTTACAAGAAATTATCATTTTTGATAAGCACGCATCTTATGCATGGCACCAATATTTATTTTGATGCGCTTATTTATTAAAGCAGCTGACATATATTTATTATTTTGTATGTGCATGGGCACACGATTTAAATATTCATTATTGGACATTGTATTTGGGCATAGCTTGACTCTTGGGGCATTCAACCACTTTATTCTTTATTTGGAGAAAAGCAAAGACAAAAGCTAAAGTGTGCTAATTGTAAATTTTGGATATTTTTTAGCTTAGAGATAAATAATATATTAAATACATGCTTTGTGGACTGCTCAAACAAGGCACGAAGGGAGATTGTACCCAATTGGCCTTCTTGCTTCATGTCGTGCAAATATTCTCTCTTGGTTTTTATGAAAAAAGTAGAGGGGGTTATTTATAGATTGAATAGAAAAGGTTTATGTTTTATTCAACAAAAATTCACATATAAGGATATTTATAAATAGGCCTCAAACGCACGAGATATAGAGGATATACATATAGTAATTTCCCCGAGTAAAACTCAATGAACGACATCATCAAGATGACAAGATTCGATAAGATCAAGGGTGGGTGCAATCTATTAGTGGTGGCATAGTTTGTTTCCTGATTTCTTTCTCCCTTTCCCTTCTACTAAGATTTCTTCTAACCTTAGAATTTCACTTCCCCCAACCCCTCTTAATGCTAGTTCATGTCGAAAAAGGGGGGAAGAGCATTACATCCTCTTTCCCTTAGAGAAATGGAGACTCATGTCGAAAGAACTTCATATTTAATTCTAACAAAACGAAGATTATAGTACTTGTGGGTTAGGACTCATTAATCCCTCTATAAAGCTACTTGACTATATGCATCATCAAAGTTTAAGATTTATAAAAGGACAAGGTAGAATAGCTCTTATTTCAAGGTAGATCTACCAAAAATACATCAATAGGTGATCCAAGCTTGCATGTTTTAGCATTTGATAGTGAAGTACTAAAGAATCGCCTGCAAGATTACTAAGACACTAATGTTGATAAGATTCAAATGATTAACATATTGCTTAACGGTTGTATAAGATGCATGTATACAATGGGTATTTCATATTGATCATAATCTACATATATGTAGGTGAGACCTAGTCTAGATAGGGTGAGCTATATACAGCTCCAACATCCCCACTCAAACAAAGGTTTTTAGCTACATATGAAAATACCCTTGGGTAGCACAAGGGAAAAACCCAAGCTCCTATATATAAATGTACAAACATGATCAAGAAGGATTATTGTGTGCATGTAGAGGGAATCCATTCATGTGAAGTGAAATTGAATATGTATGTACAAAGATGTCCAAGAGATTTGAGGTGTATGTGCATGTGTGAAGTATATGTGTTGAGATGGCAAGCTCAATACATGCGGACATTGATGATGGACCACCTAGCTAGATGGGTTCGCACGTCTACACTTAGCACGTTGGTGGTCATTATGATACTCACATGGCCATTGACTTATCACTTATTATATTTAGTTTGTTGCACCTACCTACAGTTGGCAAAGACATAGCGCCAGTCGATTAGTGTAGTTGGTTATGCACTATTCGACTTAGTAGGCCACTTTCCTTTATGTTGTATCTTATCTATACTTTGTGTACATTGTATAGTGTGTGAAAGAAGAAGAAGAAACCAGCAAGGAAATTTTTTGGCCTCCATCTCTCTTCTTGTGTTCTTGAGTGAGCTTCCTCTTGTGTGTATAGTGTGTGTTTGGCACAATAGCTCAAGCAAGTCCCCCTACCACACGATTCTTGACATGGTATTAGAGCTTCTCCAATGAGAGAGGTTGATTTCGAAGGCTGAACTGAAGGAGAAAAAACAAGGTTCGAGCAAGCAAGCAATGGGTAAGAAGCTCTCCCATTCTTCCACTCTCTCTCTTAGATAGTGCATGTGGAGGCACCGGAAGCAGGGTCGAGCAAAAATCTCAGATTGCTCTGAGATTTGGTGTGCAAGAAGATCACTATATATTCTGTAGACGAGACCTTTAGGGCCTATCCGTAGTTATTTTGGGCATCTGAGGCCGGTTCAGGCCCCGTTTTAGAGCCGCAAGGTTGCAGACAACAGTTTCAGGGTACACTGTGATTTCGGTTGTATTGACCGAAAGTGGGTGCACAGGTTACAGATTTTGAATCTATAATTTTTGAGGTGTTTGCAAGAAGCAAACATAAGGTTTATCTGCAAATAGGTTGCAGATTACATGTACTATTGAGCAATTAGTGAAAAAGGTTGCTTGGTGTAGTGATGTGCATGTGTTGTGAAAGATTGCAGAAGAGTAGCTTACTGTGCTATATCCTTGTTTGTGATAATAGCAGAGAACAGTGGAAATCCCATTATTAAGAAGCTCGATAAGAAAAACTACCCTTCGTGGAAGTTCAATGTGACGAACTTCCTTATTGGAAAGGGCCTTTATGAGTTTATCTCAGGTGAAGAAAAGAAGCCAGAGCTGGGTATCCCTCCGACTGCAGATGAGTTAAAAGCATGGAAAGAGTGGAATGTGAAAGATAAAAAGATGATATAGTGGCTATCTGCAGTAATTGATAATACTATACTGGGACATATCAGGAATGCAGAAATTTCACATACAGCTTGGACAATTTTTGAGAGCATGTTTTCAGTAAATACAAAGGCACAAAAGATTCAACTCAAGCAAGAGTTGAATGCCTTAAAGAAAGGAAAAATGTCTGTCAATGAGTATTTTTGAAGTTGAGGAGTATTGCAGATGCCTTAGCAACGATTAATGGAATGCCAGATGATGATGATTTGGTTTCATCCACTCTGAGTGGCCTTAACAATGAGAATGCATGGAAATCATTTGTAACTTCAATATACGTACGAAAGCCATTTTCAGATTTTGATGAGTTGATCTCTCTCATGATTACTGAAGAGATCAATATGCAGGGTGACTCATCTGAAAGAAATGGTGAACAGGTTCAAGCATTTTACTCAAGTTCAGGAAGAGGACATGGCAGATCCTCTTCGAGAGGCCGTGGTATGGGACGTGCTAGCGATAACCAACAAAACAAGTTCAATCAACAATTTAGTGAAATGCAGGTTTCTGGAGACAGAGGAAACTTTAGAGGCAGGGGGAGCTCTAAAGGAAGAGGTGGATGGCAGAATAGAGGTTTTGGAAATTCTGTTATTGTTTGCCATTATGGTGGAAAAATAGGCCATATTGCAACCCATTGCTATGCAAAGAAGGATGATATTCGCTGTGGTAAATTGCAACAAGGAAACTATGCATCGTCTTCACGACAGAATGAAGACAAAAATGACCGTCTGTTTGTTATGCAGTATATGATGAATGCAGTTACAGGAAAGGGGACACATGATGATGTATGATATGTCAATTCAGGTGCATCTAATCATATGACCAGTCATGTTGAATGGTTTGGAGAGATGCAGGACTTACAAAACCTAGGTTATGCAATCCATTCTGAGTAGACACTCATGGATACCTAGGTTCATGACTCTGAATTTGACCAAAGTCGTCTTTTCTCCCAGAAAGAATTACATTACATATCTACTTCAGCCTTTAGCCAAGTGACCAATCACTTTACTTCTTTATCAATATACACAGTCAAGACAATCATTGTTAAGAATAAGTCTTATTTCATTCATGTGGGCATAGCCCTTTCGGAGTATAATTTTTCTTGGGGCGATGGAATAAGCTGATATATTAACTTGAGAAGAATAAGATGTTGTTGCAGTTAGCTACTAGAACTGAGTAATACTACGGATTGGGATCATCGATTTTCAGGAATTGATAGGTCATTGGAAGATTAGGGTATCTTTTCCTTTGATATCCGTTCTTCTCATGACATCCCAATACCTTGATTCGGTTGGGAGGGATTACTCGAATTACTTTCCCGTACACATACTTATTGTGATTAACCCTTCGGCCTCCGACATGTAGGGTCGCATTTGCGTGAGCCTCAATAAAGATGAACAGCTTTACAATCTTTAAGTCCTCCATCCACTTGATTCTCTTCAAGTTAATTCGAAGGTACGCAAGTCGATGGGCAGCTATGTAATAGATCCTTGAAACACCTATCCATCTCCGTTCCATGTACACAGGCGATGGATTGTAAATGCAGTCTAGGATGTTCATCATATCGAACCTTGGTCGATAATCCGAAGCATGCATCGCGGTCATAAACATGACCTGGAATACCATGAACCTGTTCCATGCTTCATAATTCTGCAAGTCTTAATTAGCACGTTAGGCACTGGTTTCTTCGCGTAATCTTAGCACTTGACATAGAAAAACAGTGTCAAACAAGTTATTTTTCAATAGTTTATCATATTTATCTTTGGAATACATTTATAAAGTCCAGCCCGTAGGCTTATCCATAATCCGCCCGAAGGCTATCCAGCAATCCATAGGGATTACTAATCGAAGATTCCGCCTGTAGACTAGTATGCGGGCCTCGAGATCCAATCCCGAGTCACGTTATCCTCTTGTGCAGGGCCCAAAAGGGGAGGGATATATGGCTAGAGCCCCTTGGCACCCAAGCGTCCTCCTGCTCCAAGTAGCGCTCAATGGAGAGACCTCTCGCAGCGGGTTCGGTCCACCTTCTCGGCGCGGTTAACAACCCCCTCGGTTAGGGTCAAGCAGATAGTCGGGGGTAACTGAGGCTGCCTCTCCCTTCAGGCCTTCAACTTGAAGCATTAGATATCTTTTCATCCTTTAATTCCTTGAGCAAACAAAGCAAACAGTGCTTTCTAAACTGTTACAAGCACAATCATTTTCAGTGATCGTTATTTGGCCAATTGCTAAGGAGTGAATCCTTCTCTCCGAATGCATCCAGGATTCGATCCGAGATCAATTGTGACTTGGCAAGATCCCCAAGGTTTTGTTTGATAACTCATATGTCCTTGGGTTAGGGCCATACCCTATTAACCCAACTTAACCAATACCTTAAGTTCTATTAACAGAAAATATGTTGCTTCAAATTACTGATTGGTCTTTTTCTTCCAAGCCATTATCTAATCCCCTTATCTTGGTCACCTTTCCCAAGAAAGGTACTATATCAGGATGACTACTCATCCTCTTGCAAGATAAACTTGTGCAAGAATCTGCCAATCTCATTCCAAGGAATTGGCCATTCCCTTGTGATCAAATCACAAGATCATGTGACTCAGCAACTTGTTGCACAAGTGTCGCATCTAATCCATGGGACTATTTTACCCATCGAACGGTGTCTTCTAATCACGAAATCATGATTAGATAGGAAATAGGGTTAGGGTGTCTTCATAACAATCCGTTTCTAATTGCACTAGGCCAACGGTCCTAGGGTTCCAAATTCAAACCGAGTTTCATCTTTTTAGCGAGCGATCTTTAGGGTAGAAACCCTAGATTGTTTCTCACAAGTTTGTCCTATTGTCCCTACATTCCGTGAATGTGGACATGTCTTTAGGGTATCAGAGTTTCATCTTGGCAATAAGTGCGTCTAGGTCATGCCCTCAACGTGCTAAACCCTAGTTAGCACTTTGGGATATGTTGCATCGATTTAACCCTTCCTAAGCGATTCCTTCGTGGTTTTAGGTGTTTAGGATAAACCAGTTTACTTGTCTATTCTTGAAGATATTTACGATACCATTCTTGTAAACACATGATTCATTGCCTACGTATGATTAGATTTACAAACCCTAACTTTTCTGGTTAAGATCAAAGCATAGGTTAAGTTACGGCATAATTTCCATTGATCCTTCTAAAACATGCATTCATGATTCATGCTGCTAGGCTTTTAGGGTTTATGTTAAAACGAACCATGTAGCCTTTCCCTAACTTCATTTTTGAATGAGATATTCTTACGCTGAATGAGCATTACACAACCTTTCGTAACTATTTACATAGTTGATTGAGATTTATGCCAATTGACTAGAGTTTAATCTACTTCATGCAGCTCTAGAACCCTTTCCATGCCTTGCAAATTCCTACAGTTGTTAGCAATCTTCTTTAATGAATCCTTGCAAAGAAAGAGATGTCTAATGATGCAACATGTGATTTTATATTTCCTTGCATAATCGAAGTGTATAACAATAATTTCGACTTTGTAAAGATGAACATTAGTTGATCTAAATTTTCAATGCATATAAACAATTTGCTAAGAATGCATAGACGTCTTATATCCTTCTTTCATTCGTTCCTTTGAAAAATACAAATGACCGATTCCTCGATTGTGAGTTATTTTCCCTAAGATAGCCAATGTTTTTCAATCATAAAAGTGCATCTTACTTTTGTGAATTAACCATGCATAATTATGATATTATGACATAAATCAAAAATAGGAAGAAAACCTGGACTTGTGGATTTGGTGAAATGTCCACATGGATGTTAGGAAATGATCCTCCTGCAGTTGCGCCTTGTGCCTTTTTAGGGGCCATCGCGTATTCCACCTTCTTGCCTTGGCTGCACACTTATAATCTTGGCCTGTCTCCCTCACACGTGCAATTCCCTTTGAGAATCAGCTTCCTTGACCGATGCTCTGTCTTGTGGAATTGGGCTTTGGAAGACCTTATAGGCTTCCTCCTCGAAGCTTAAGAGGGGAAAGAAATTTGGGCTTTCGGAGGGTTCAAAAGGGAAGGGCCTTTTAATTCGGTTAGAAAAACTTGTGGGAGTTGCAATAGAAAAGATGGTTTTTGAATCCGGCAGTTAGAGTGAACTTAAGGAGAACCAATGAAAAGAGGGTTTAAAACTTGCTAATACGGCTTGAGTGGGAATATTATGGGAGCCTTTAATGAACTTGTGTGGGGGGAAAATCCACGAAAAGGGTTAAAAATGGCTTTGTGGAATGCAAGGGGAGGATTTAAAAGGAAACAGGGGTTAAATAGCCTTGTGGAAATGCTATGAAAAGAGCTTAAAAACCCGGGCTAGGTGACTTTTGGGGAAACCAAGGGCCGAAAGGGTTTAATTCCCGGGGATGCAAGGAAAAAGGGGTTTTGAAGAGCCCGGGGTAAATAGCCCAAAAAGGGACTTACATGGGAAATCCCACGAGAAGGGGTGCTTAAACCGGGGGAGTTAAAAAACCCCGTGGGAAGGGCAATAGAAAAGGGGGCTTAGAGAGCCCCCCCTTAGAATCTTCCCAAGAACATCCTGGGAGTCGTGGAGAAACCATGTGGACAGAGAGCAAGGCGGTGGATTTTGGCAGCAGCTGGCGACAACTTCATAGCCCAAGTGGCGGCTTTGGCGGCTTCCTCTCCACCTCACGAACTGGCGGCGTCATGACCCTCCTCAGCCTCTCTCTCCCTTGGCATGGCAGCGTCTCGGCTCCTCCCTCCTTTCTGATAGCCCCACGATTCTCAGCTCCCTCCTTTCACCCCTTAGAGGGGGGAGGTATTTATAGGAAGAGGGGGATAAGGGCTCCCTCCCCCACGTGGTGCCCCGCATGCAATCCCCTCTTCCACCACTACACTCTCCCAATGTAGCCCCATCCTCTTCCCTCGGCCACACTTCGGCTAGGGGAAAGAGGATTAAAAAAATTTTGCAATAAATATAAGATTATCCTCTTGACCTCCTCCCAAGAGGAGGTTCATACGAAGATATGCGGGTTTCTTTAGACCATGTCTCGTTTGGCCAGTGGAGAGTGTACTATTTAAAGACTGAACCGTCTGTAACCACAATGCCAGCATTGTCACTGCATGAGACTTCACACGGCCTCGTAATATTTTCAGCAGAAATATTACACCATCCATAGACAGATGGTCAGACAGAAAGGGTCAAGAAATGGCTGGAAACTTACTTGAGGCATTTCTGTCATGATGTGCAACATGCTTGGGACTCATGGTTGCACTTGGCTGAGTTTGCCTATAATAACTCTACACATGCTAACATTGGAGTTTTACCTTTCAAGGCCTTGCATGGCTACAAGGTGACCCTCCTGTGTTTATCTTCAATGATAAAATAAATCCACAAAGCAAGGAAGAATTGGAGAGAATGCAGGCCTTACTTCAGCAGTGTAAAGCTAACTTCAAGAGAGACCAAGATCAAATGAAGCTTTATGCTGATAAAAAAAGACGGGATGTGGAGTTCCAAGAAGGGGATTTGGTACTCTTGAAAGTGCCTACGTCACGATATGCCTCCCTTAAAGATGGGTCCAGCAATAAGTTGGCACACAGGTTCTATGGACCATACGGGATTATCAAGAGAGTGGGAGACTTGGCATATCGATTGGCATTACCCCCATCTACAAAGATCCATAATTTCTTCCATGTGAGTCAGTTGAAGCCCTTCATTGGCTCAGTAGTGGACTATGTTGAGGAACTCCCACCAATAGATGAAGAAGGCATCATTCAATACATACTTGAAAAAGTCATAGGACAAAGGAAAAAAAAGCTTTGCTCTCACTCGATCATGGAATACTTGATCAAGTGGCAAGGTTTACCACTTGAGGAAGCTTCTTGGAGGCCAGCTTCAGTTTTGGAAGAGTTCCCATACCTTTTAGAAGCAGATTTGGCTAAAATCTAGCTAACTATGGTCCTATTTTTCCCAGACAGACTGCAGACAACACTCTGTTTTAAAGCAGTTTTTTTTTTTTGCACTATGGACAGCAATGCACACCATACATGGGATGAAAGTACTTCTCGAGAGCTCTATTTTGATGTATAGCACACCCCGTTGGGAGTCTCGCAGAGAAAGTTATGACATATTTACTACAGCAGGGTCCTGTAGTAAACAACATGCTATTCATTGTTTGCAGCCCGCATTTACTCCAGATATTTGGGTCAAAAAATCATGTTTATTACTCCCCAATAAGGCCCATGTATCATACATACCCCATGGCCCATCACACACAATAATACCTCTTCATTCATCAGTATACCCTTGTAATAATGCCACAGAGTAGTACTCTGATCAGCCCCTCCCAGTTACCACACGTGCCCAAATTGTTTTTGAGGGCAAAAACCTTTGGGTGGGGATGGAATGTAAGAGAGGGGGATTTAATAACGGGAAAATACTAGCTACACTTGGCTGGTATATAAGGTGAGAGAGACTTAATTTTTCATTATCAAATAAATATACAAGTCTTCTTTCTCCTTCACCTTGCTCTCCAAGCTTCCATGTCTTCTTTCCCTCTCTTCTAGTCTTTCTCTCTCTATTTCTAGTCTTTCTCTCTCCTAATAATTGTCTTTCTCTCTCTTCTCTTCTTCTTCTTCTTCTTTGCAGTCTTCTCTCTCCCAGTTCCTCTCTTTGATAGAAGGATCAGCTCTTTTGTGATTTCTGCAGAAGGACTAGACACACCGAGAAGTTTTGCCATGCCAGAAAGAGGTCCCGAAAGGCCTATCTAGTTGCAGTCAAAGAAGAAGAAGAAAATGGAGAAAAGGAAGAAGAAGAAGAAGAAGACCACCATGAGAAGGACAAACCTCATCAGTTTTTCTATTCAAACAAACTTTTTTAGCTGTGTATTTCCTAGCCCTAATGCCTCTCACATAAACTTGTAAACTCCTCAGTTTTCCTTGTACTACGGCCTCTGTACACTTTGTGAGGCCCTTGCTATAACCTTTGGATGTCTATCATGTTTGTGGTACCCACACTTAGCCTTTTTTACGACACCCTCTGGTGTTTTGCCATGTTTATGGTGTGCCTACACTTTGCAAGTGTTGCTTTCACTAAAGCCTCTACACAATTTGTACTTTTGGTTGTGATTGAGGAGGGGTGTTGAGATATTTGCAATCACACCTACTTCACTCCCTTTATGAGGAGTAGTGAGGGCTCAGGACCAGAATCCCATATGCACAGTAGGAGAAAGTACCACCACTCAAATCCTATAAGCATTGTACTTGCACTCTTTTTCTAATGCAATGATAGTACTCTTTTCTTTCCAATAAAGTGTCATGTCACTGTCAATACATAAGATTGTGTTTATGAGTCCAAATCTCAATCTTGGAACCTAATTCACTTGTGTAACAAATTGTCCTAGTCAAGGTCAATGTCTTCATGAGTTTCTTTTTTCTCTTTCAACCTCCATAGCTTCCGCATCTTCCATGCTCTAGATCCTGCGTATTTCACAGACCTTCAAGCTAAAAGATTAATATTTGTAAAGGATCAGTTTGTGCTATATTATGATGCTCGTCTCGAGTTATTCCGTGACAAGCTAGAACCCAAAAGGGGATGGCCCATATAAGATCATGCATATACGAAAGAATGGTTCTCGATCCCTTTTAGGGGATTTGCAGGGGGTAGAGTTTAAAAATAAAATGAACTTTAATAAGTTGAAGCCTCACTATGTGTAAGGGCTGAGGTCAGACTTGGTGCCTTTGTAGGTCCTTCACAATCAAGCTTAAGCCTATAGCAAATACCAAGGCATTCGGATGGAGAGAATCATTCTTTATCTCTTGAACATTTGTATTTAGAGCATTGTTACCACCAAGGTTGAGTGATGTGGTAGATTAAGGGTTATCAAATTACTAAGTGATAAGACAAATCTTTTACGTGGGATATTAAGATCTACTATCACCATTACCATAGGGTTCTTAATAGCATCCCTATCAAGTTTAGTGAGGAACATTGGATTATACATGTCATACATCCCCTCTCTAGGCATTCAACTTTCACTATCATAAGTATGAGTTGGCTGATTGGTATAGCATGGCATATCAATGAAGAATTGATCTATAATTTGTATTTTGACATAGCTTCTTGAGGGCCCACTAAGCATGCAAATGTCGAGGTGGTCATCAAAGATCCTTGGAGTAGAATTGTTATGAAAATGGGAGTATATTTAGACAATTCTTTTACTAATAATATGGTGAAATACAAGGCCTTAATTACGGGGTTAAAAGTATTCAAACATGGTGGTATCTGCTATTTATTAGTGAAAGCTGACTCCCAACTAGTGATCAACCAATTGAATGGGATATATAGTGTGAGAGATCCGATTTTGCGGATATACCATCATCTAGTCTTGGATATGTGCATATTTTTGAGATAGTGACTTGCCAAGTGATTCCTTGACAGTGGAATCACTTTGCGATTCCCTAGCCAATTATGCTTTTGTTGAAGATATTTTTTCCAATTGTGATATTGAGGGGCTCTCACGGTTGCCTTTAGATATTAGGCGAGGAATACTATGGGGACTTCTTGCTCACACGTCTTATTTTGGTTGCTGATGGTGGCTAGTTGGGTCATGAGTTGAGTAGCAATTGATCACCTTTTTATTTTGTCATGGATGCATAGGATCATTCATTTGAGAGATACCCCTTGCCATTTATGCAAGGGGTTGGCCAATAATTTGATGCACTTAGGGTGCACCTAAGCAATTTGTATCATTGGTCTAGTTTCGTGCTTTAGTAGAGTTATGTGGGGACTAAGGGTTTGTTTTTAGTAGTAAGCTATTGAATGGTGTAGTTTTTGGTTTATTTCATTACACCAAGGGGGCCCTTTCTATTAAATTTAATGTTTGATTTTCATTAGGCTAAGAGGACCCTTTGTTCGTGTAGATAAATATTTTATCGAATTAGGCCAAGAGGGCCATGTATTTATTATTTCTTGTTTTAGTGTTGTACTAGATGAATTTGATGGAGTATATGGAGTGAGCCTCTTGCTATGCTAAAGCTTCTTGTGGCCAAGTCTAGGTGATGTCATTTCTCCTTTATGAGTTCTTTCCATTTATATTAAATGGTTATGTGTATGTGGGGATTTTCATTTTGTTGGGGACTGGTATTCAAGGCATAAAGCCCAAAGTTTAGGTTATGTGTGTTTGGGAATGTTTGAGTAGTTGTCTGCCTCGTGTAAAGACATAGTTGGGCACTTTGAGAACTATTTCAGAAGGTAGTCCTAGTGACCCTGTTTTACTAGCCTGCTAGGTAGCTATTTCTAGGAGTTTCTATTAGTTGTGAGGTAGATGGAGAAGTTTGACAAATAAAAGAAAGAGAAGAAACAATAGATATATCTGAAAATATTAAATACAAAGGTGTGTAAAAAGGGGTTCTAGCCCTAATATGATTTATATGTTTGATTTTATGATCATCTTGTTAGTTCCACTACTTCCATACCCATATATATACCTTTTGATGGTAGTGTGAAGAATATACTCTTGTTGTTGACTCTTAGAAGCTAGATATATACATCCCCACTATGGGTGATATTCAAATTGGTCAAGTCTCGGAAAAAATATCCTATGAAATTATGTGTTTATTTTCTAATGCATGATTTTTATTCTTTTATGGTACTTCATGCATTTAATATATATATGTGGCATTATCTTAGCCTATTGGAGAAGGAAAAATCTTTGAAGGTCCGCATGAAGATAAAGAGACAAATTTATCGTTATAGGTAATGATTTTATTTAAAAAGCTAAAAAATTTCTTAGATTTTATTTATATATATATATATATATATATATATATATCTTAAGATGAATATGTTTGTTGAAGCAAAAGAAAGCTTTTCAAAATTTCAAGACTATAAAACAAATCAAGTTTTGATACCCATGTTAAAATTCATTATGACTACATGTTTGTATTCTTAATATTTTATTTTATTATTACTTTTTAAAAATGTATTATTACTAAAGGATGTTGAAAATGAAGATAATGATCTTGATGTGGAAAGTTGTGCAAGATTTTTAAAGTTGTTACATGGTTTAACAAAAAGAGTATATTCTAAAGAAACCATATTAAAAAACATTAATAACTCAAGCAAAGATAATGTATATGTTCTGTTTTGAATTTGTAGTTATATATTTTGATATTTTCATTACTAATTTTATTTTCAAATATAGGTTTATGTATATGAGAAAAATTATAAAGTAACATGAAAATTTTTTAGAAAGAAAAATCTAAATATTAATATTTATGTGATGATAATATAATCTAGTAAAACTCGAAATGTAATTTAACATTTAATTATCTATGTATTTATTTAAGCCAAATTAAAAAATGATGAATCGTTTGCAACAAACAAGTTAAACAATAGATAACAATATCAAAGAAAAGAGATTAAAGGTATTATGCATAAATTTTGTATTTTTATGATTTTTACATTATAATAATAATCTTATTTGGTTATTTTATTATTAAAAATGTAAGGATATTTCAAATCCAACCATTGAATTGATATTTTGAATGACCTTCAAAGAGTAACTTTCTAGAGACTTATTTTTTATCTATGCATGTTATTTATTTAAAACTATAATAATATAAATATATATTTTTAAATATCATAATTTACTTAGTTTAAAATAAATTTTATTAAAGTGATATTTTATGATTTATTTGTTCATGAAAGTTGACATGACGAAAGAAAATATGGAGATGATACTTTGAAAGTATCTTGATGTGCATACGATTCATGATATGTATTTTTCATTGAAAAGTGTATATATAAATCCTAAAAAGATTGATGTTAGCTTCCGAGTCTTTTCTAAGAATACAAAAAAGTCAGCAAGTGATAATATGATATATGAGATTGTTCATTGGCTTTTAGAGAATGACAAGATTGCAATAAGCACAAGCAACAATATGATTAGTTTAGATGATGTAAAGATTGTAGCATAATGCTATTATACACTCCTCATTTATGAAGTCATTACTATAGAAATTTTGTATTTTTTTCTATTTTATTGACACTATGTATTGATATCTTCATTTGTTGAGCTTATATTAATCAATTAGATGTGTACTATGTCCTATTTGAAATTAACTAAATAATATCTATGCAATTATCTAGTTGAGAATTTGCTATATAATTTTCACCTTAGAAATAGGTAAAAGTAGGCATGTGCAAACTAGAAAAAATGTAATATCTCCGAGTTAGAGAAAATATAGAACTATATAAGAAATTTCATGTATAGGAAAACTATCTTATGTAGGAAAATTTTCCTATATAAGGAGATATAGTTTAAAAAATCATGTTGGAAAATCCCCACATAGGAAAATTTTATTATATAGGAAGGAAAAAGAGAGAGGATTCCCTATTAATTCCCTATTTAAACACACGCACACACAAGTAGGAAAGGTAAATCTTAGGGAAAATGAAACATTCTCTACTTAAAGAAAGGAGGGAATCATATATTCTCTATATAGGAAATTATATTTTTTCCTACATAGAAAAAATTTCCTATGTAGGAAATTTTCCTTATATAGGAAATTTGCTATGTGATTCACTAGTTTCTCCAACCAAGAAATATTCAAATTTTCCTATAATTTACTTTCCCTACTTATTTGTAGTTTTTACTAGGGAATTTATAGGAAATTCCCTTTTATTTCCTATGTAAGGAATGATTAAAAGTTCATTATGAGAGAGAGATTTCATGGAGCACCTATTCTTGCAGTACCTATTTTGCAGTGAGGGGTGAAAGTAGAGGGTTTTCTCACTCACCACAATAATTATTTTTGTAGCAGCTATTCTTGCAGTGAGTAAGACAAGCCTCTTCTTCCATGCTCATAAGAGGTCCAATTCTACAACAAGACAAACTACTTGTGAAATACCTCTCTTTCTTTCTCTATGTTTGTCTTTGCATGTACAAAATACATAGACAAATACCATCCATTGAAAAGCTCTCCCCCTCTCTATCCACATCATCTTATCATCACAACATGTGAGATGTGTCATTCTCAAATTCTTTAGTCTTTTCGATCACTATCTATGTAAACTATTTCTTCCTACAGAAATCAAATGAGAGGGAGAAGTTGATAAAAAAGATCATTTTCTATGTTCTTGTTATTTTAATATTTGATTTTTCTTGAAACACTAATTAAGTATGGGTAGACTCTATAGCTACTTAAGAGTTCAATTCCCCTCGAGCTTGAGCTTGGTACACTTGATCAAAATTAAAGCTATCATCAGCATCAACCAATGATTTAAGTGCCAAGGGCTATACCTTATTGATAATAATAAGCGTGTACTCCCTCTTCATGTTGCAATGGAATATGTCTCATTTAGAATAAATATGAGATTATTAAATGTTCAATTTTGATAACAAATACAAGTCCACTACTCCCCTTTTCTAGCAAAAAAAATGTGTTTAATAGTGTTAATAAAGTTAGTAACATGTGAAAATCCAAAAACAAATCTTTGAGTTTGAAAGTGATTAATTTGGTTCAAAAACTTGAAGGAAGTCTAACACAAGTGGGAGAAATTGAGAAAAGAAATATTATGAATACAATCTCATTCAAAAGGCCCAAGGATGGCAACCATGAAGGAAGCTTTGGGAACACTGTGCAAAAGAAGGTTTGATTATCATAGGCAAGCATGATGGAGGCTTTGAAGACATTATGAAAAATAAGGTTTGACTATCACAAGAAACCATGTTGGAAGCTTTGAGATAGAAATTGTATATATGATGTGGTTATGTTCTTCAACATCACCTAGTGCATGCATGAATGTGTTACTACTTAAGATAGGGAATATACAATGATATCAATGTACGATAAGAATCATGCACTAGATCATGAGTATATCATTACTCAGGATAGGTATCATGGATTGAATCATGTATGCGATATTGTGAATAAACTTCCATATAAGAGACTCAAGGATAGAAACCACGATAGAAGTTCTAAGGTGATTATGAAAAAGAACATAGATTATCATGAGTATTGGTGGATTGAGGCTCATAAGGATCCAATTCAAAAAATCACTCTAATGCATCATCCTGGAATTTTAATAAAGAGAATGTGAAATCTATGCATGATCATGATGAAGCCAATGTGGTTTAGGGTAGTAGATCACCAAGTATGGTGAATCTAAACATAGTATGGCCCACTAAACCAAATGATTTAAACTTTGACTTGAGGGAAGAGTACGTGAACATGGTGCATCCTCTTAATCACACTTGTTATGGTGGTCTTAAGAGCATACCCAATTGATATGAAACACTAGTCACACCAAGGCCTTTCAACCCTATTAAACATGTTTGTTTGCCTTAATGAGCGATGTAGTGGTTCTTGGCAAACTCAAATGCACCTTTGAAGGCTTGTGATTCAATCACTAGGATAAATATCTAAAACTTTGTTATGTTAACGGTGTGTGGAAAGTCCATTGTGGTATCTAGGTGATAGACCGTCCCTAGAAGTACTTACTCATGGTACTTGTTTGATGTGCATCCCTCATTTTGACTTTTCTAGGAACATCCTCCCCATCTTTTCCTCTAAACAAACCCGCTATGAGAAGAAATTTGCATTATGGTCTTAGTGACAAATGGTGCACTTTAACATACCATCTTTCTCCCTCCCACCCACTCTCTCTCTCTCTCTCTCTCTCTGTGTGGCTCCATATTAATAAATAATGTATTTTTGTTATTGTTTATTCTCACAATGCAATTTGAAAAGCTTTCCCATATCTTGAAGAAGGATAGTCTCACTCCATCCAGTTGTGAACTCCTCTTATAGTGCTACAATAAGAAAGCACATGTATAGTGACATTAAGTTAGTGATGGTCTCTATGAGGTTACCATTGGCATCGCTATAAGCCTTGCTATATAGGAACCCTTAAAGGAAAATAATATGGCTATCAGCATCATTATTAACATTGCTATATAGGGACACTATTAGCAATACTATATAATATGTGAAAAATATGAAAAGAACCATGACATTTTTGGCATAATTGTTTGCAACTTAGAGTGAGAGGGAGTGGGGAGTGACAAAAAAAAAAGGAGAGCACAAAGGGAGAGAGAGCAACACAAAAAGGGAGAACAAGAAGAGCACAAGGAAGGAGAATTTAAGGAAAATGAGAAGATGGTGAATGAGAAGAAGTGGGGGTGTGTGTGCATCTTTGAGCGTCATGGTAAGCCGTTCTCTCCTTCCCTTTCTTTCTTCTTTCTAATCTTGTGTGTGTGTGTGTGTGTGTGTGTGTGTGTGTGTGTGTGTGTGTGTGTGTGTGTGTGTGTGTGTGTGTGTGTGTGTGTGTGTGTGTGTGTGAGGAGAATCTGGAGAGGAAGATAGAGGAACAAATATACATTTAGAGAGAGAGGGAGAGCAAGAGGGATGAAGATAGGGAAAGATGGAGAGATAGAGAGAGGGAAAGAGAATGAGAAAAAGGGAGAGAGACATAGAAAAAGAGAAAGAGGAAATTATGCACTTCTTTTCTATTAAAATATGCTAATTTAAAATTTACAAATATGTATAAGATAGATGAAAAGAGAGAGAGTGTGTGTAAAAATTGATCTTTATTATAAAAAGTGATTCAAAATATTGATTTTATCAAAATAGGTTATTTTTAGTGTATATGAGAGGGAGAGAGGTAGCAAACATTATTCTTTAAAAAAACTATAATGAGTGAAAATATTGTATGTATGTATATATATATATATATATATATATATATATATATATATATATATATATATATATATATATATATATATATATATATATATATATATATATAATATTATTTTAAATCAGAGAGAGAGAGATGTGAAATTGTTGAATCTAGAGCATGGTAGGAGCTCTGGAGGTTGGAAGGTAAAGACTAAATTTATGTTGACATGGACAAGGAGTAGACAACTTTTACACGAGTGAATTAGGCTCCAAGATGGAAGCTTGGACTCATAAAAACAATCTTGTGTATTAGACTGACAATGACAATGACACTAACTGAAAGAGGAAAGCATCATGATATTGTATTCATCATTATGAAAGTGATAGTCACGTACAATGCTTTATAGAAGCTGGGTTGTTCCACTCTTCTCACTATGCATATGGGATTCAAGACATCTCTTCCTGGAGCATACATCATTTGTCATTTCTCAACACCCCCACTCAAGACATCTCTTCCTGGAGCATACATCATTTGGCATTTCTCAACATCCCCACTCAAATGATGAGTCCCTACACTTGCTGGCTTCCCCCCCCCCTACATGGTGACATGGCTCGGGAGACTAGGTCATAGATAGCCTAGCCAATTTAAAGCTTGAAACTTTACATCTTTGGCAAGGGTTTTTACAAAGTAAATCCACTAAGGGAAAAATAGAGATCCACTATGGAAAAAAAATATGAAAGATACAATGAAAATTCTTTAGAACAATTTGTCAGAGTTGTTGATGGTAGCAGAAGCATCTTCTAATTCTTCTTCATTCATGGCTTGGTTCTGGTGGTGATCATTCTACATCTGTTGTGCTCTTTTCTTGTGGAAACATTCACTGGCTGTATGGCCAATCTTGCCACAATAATGTCATATAATCTAATTCTTGTTGTTGTTGGTGTTGAGTCCTCAGCCATGGCCTTTTGCTCCATAAGTGCCCTTGGTGTACAAGAGACTGTTGGTGGTGGTGTGTTCCTTTGTATCCTTGCTTTTAACTTTGCTTTCTCCATAAATTACTGAGTGCTCAATATCTTTAAGTAAGAGACTTGAAACATTACTTATGGTGGACACAATATTCTCATGTGGATCCTTCTTTACACTTGCAAGTTGTACAACTATTGCTTCATCTTCATCAAGATTCTTCTTAAGAGTTGCAAGGTAGGATTTTAGGCACTTGAACTTGTTAATGTTTATGGTCATGGAAGCACTATCTTTTATAGCCAGTTTATAAAATTGCATGAGTAATTTTACCTTTTAATTCTTTACTGGGGTATCAAAGATCTTGTTAAGCTCCTCCCAAGCAATTCTAGCATCTATGATGCCAGAGATATGATGTAGCACATCATTACTTCGTCCCCAGGCAAGGATTCCTAGTGCCTTGTTATTAATCTTCCTCCATTATTTGGTTTTTGGTGGAGCTACTACAAGGATCCCACTTTCTGAATATTCTTTCCCGTCATCTGCATCACCTTCATCATCTTCAAAGAGATCCCAGAGGTCTTTCCTCATGAGGTGGTACATGGTCTTTTCCTTCCAAGCATGGAAGCCTTCTCCATTAAACTTTTCTATTTGTTCAAGCTCTGCCATTTTTTATCAGTAGTAAATCAACTAGCAAAAGAGTTATACTTCAATGTGCTAAGTGACACAAGGTGATTAGTGTTTAACAACACTACATGATTAATGTTTGAGAGGTTCATGCTTGATCTTCTTCTTGCTTACTGATTTAGTGTGATGCTTTGTTGGAAATTACAGATCTCGATGGTAGGAACTTGGTTCAAGTGACAGGAGTGAGAAAATGTAGGAAAGATGAGCTTGAAGCTTGAGTGGCTATGGAGTCCACAATTAGGGTTTTTGTACCTGACTAGTTTTTCTCATATTTTAGCTCATATAGAAGATCATTTAGGGAACCCTCTGAGCTGGAGAAAGCTTAGAGGTAGAGCTTCAATTGCCCTATGGTGACGGTGAGTATTGCATTACGTGCAGGAGGAGTAGGCCGTACAAATGTCAGCGGGCCAAGTTTCAAAAGAGTGAGCTCAAATTTCATCAATGGTGAGCTATATCCTAGGGATTCAAGAGAGAGATCTCCAAAAGAGACCTTGAAGAGATATCATGCTCTGGTTTAAGAGATCTAGAAGCTCAAAGTCAAGTAGGTGTTGTTTTGGCTATGGTTGCCACAAGGCCAAGTGGAGATGGAAGTGAGAAGTGGAACCATGAGTTGGATTTGAGCTCACCTAAGGTTAAGAGGGACTGAGAGAGTAGAGAGGAGAGTTATGCCATGCTCAGCTAAGCTTTGATACCATGTGAAATTATTGGATCTAGAGCATGGTAGAAGCTATGGAGGTTGGATGGTGAAGACTAAATTCATATTGACATGGACAAGGAGTACACAACTATTACACAAGTGAATTAGGTTCCAAGATGGAAGCTTGGACTCATAAATACAATCTTGTGTATTAGATTGACAATGACAATGACACTAACTGAAAGAGGAAAGCATCACGATATTGTATTCATCATTATGAAAGTGATAGTCAAGTACAATGCTTTATAGAAGTTGGGTTGTTCCACTCTCCTCACTGTGCATATGGGATTCACGACATCTCTTCCTAGAGCATATATCATTTGTCATTTCTCAATAGAGAGAGAGAGAGAGAGAGAGAGTAAAAAAGGAAAAGAGAGACAAAGAGACATTGTTGCGAGCAAGGGATGCATGGTTTGCATGTAGCGAATGGAAGAAGCTCCCTCTTTCTCTCTTTTACTCATAAAACTGCATACGACTCATGAGAAATTAAAAATAGACTAAAAGAGAAGGTAAAGTAAGATGAAGCGACTCAAGATTGGGTTCAACCTCCCCCCGACATGAAGTGGCCAGCTCCCTTCATGCCGTATTTATCATAATATTATGAAATCTTCTTTGCCCAAGATTTAGGCCCTTTACAATCACTCTTTGCATAAAGAGTTTGAGTGAACTTGAAAAGAGATAGAGTAATCTGAATTAATGAATGCTAGCAGTTGTGCATCCCACAACTCTCTAGAACCATTGATATTTTATTGGACATATCTTCTAAAAATCTATTTTGCTAATAAATATTTACATAGAGGCTATGCGCACGCTTTATAAGAAATAACGGTGTGTCTAATACAATAATCCAATAATTTTCAAATAAATTCTTGAGAAAATAATATTTAGAATTCTTGCGCGTGGCGTAACTTTCCAATTCTCCTTGCTCTACACATCAGCTGCCAAAAACTCAAAAAATCATGTTAGAATAATAACCAACTGAATAATTGCAGCTAGCCACATAAATCAATTAATTTGGAATTCCATACAATAATTAATTCACGAAGACGTTAATACTTGTGTGGATAAAATGGTACCACCCACGTTCACACTTGCATCAACGCCCAGAAAGGATAGGCGTCCCCGTCAACCTTCCGCCTAAGACAATTCTTAGGAATGTGCCCCGCATTGATAGAGAACCATTAAAGGTGCTCATCCTGCCAACGTACACACAAAGAAGAACCATTTAAGGTGCTCATCCCTTTGCGTAGGTGCCACCTGGCAACATACCCCCGAGGTAGGATAGCGATTGTCCTCAATTGCAATTGGCCAGATGTGGAGACAATAAATTGAAAAAAGGTCCCAAATCACGAGCATGCATTCATTAAGCTTCAATAGGATGATTGTGGAAGTTGACAAGATAACGAGGATAAGTATTTCCAGTTCTAGTGGTCATATAGTCAACATCAATAATTGTTTCAGGGATTAGGATTTCATGGTCACCTACAATCAAGGGTGGTGATTCATAAACAGGGTGAATAGGAAGAGAACCTTTGAAGGGACGTAAAATACTAATGTGAAAAGTGTTGTGAATTTTCCAATGATGAGGTAACTCTAATTTGTAAGCATTAGGATTAATACAATGGAGAATTTTAAAAGGTCCATAGAAATGAGGAGCTAATTTTACATTCGGGTTCTTTTCTACACTATGGAGTCTACATTTTTCAACACATAACCAAGCATAATCTCCTTCTTTATAAATCATAGCTTGCCTCTTTTTATTTACTTATTTCACATATGATTGTTGGGCCTTTGCTAGTATTTGTTTAACTTGCTCATAAATACTTGAATGATTTTGAATCCAATTGTCAACAGAAGATATTTTCTGAGTTAGACGAAATGTGGGAGTTGGCAATTTGTGACCATAAACAATTTCAAAAGGTGCCTTTTGTGTGCAGTGTGAGTGGCATTATTGTAAGAAAACTGTAGAAGGTGCAAATGATTATCCCATGTGGCTGGAGAAGAAATTGTGTAAGCATGGATTAAATCCAAATTTGTGCTATTTGTGGCCTCTGTTTCACCATTAGTCTCTGGATGAAATGCAGAGCTAAAATCAATCTTAGTTCCTAAGTTAGTAAACAATGTAATCCAAAAATTATTACAGAATTGAGGATCTTGGTCGGACACAATAATTTTCCGCAATCCATGGTGAACAAAAATATGCTTGAGAAATAAATTAGCGGCTTGTGCAGCACTAAAGGTCTTTTTACAAGCAATGAAGTAAGCCTGTTTATTAAATCTATCAAATATGGTCCATATCATATCATTTTGTGAAGAAGTTTGTGGTAAACCTATAATGAAGTCCATAGAAATCTGCTCCCAAGGTGAATTAGGGATAGGTAATGGAAGTAATAAACCATATGACTTACCATGATGTCTTTTTATGCGTTGACATACAATGCATTCAGAAACAAAATTAGAAACATCACGTTGCATATTTGGCAAAAAAAAATCTTCATGTAAATTTTTAAGTGTGGAGATAATACCACGATGTCCCATATAAGGAGACTCATGTACTTCTTGCATAATGAAATGACAAAAAGGATTACTAATACATAACCGTTTTTCATAAAACAGAAAACCATCGGAAACAGAAAAGTTTTTAGTAGGGATCCATTGATTGTTAGATAAATTTACCCAAACATCATGAAAATTGGGATCTTGAAGATATGTATTTTTCATTGTGTCTAACGAAGAAGTAGAAATGACAGAAATATTGTTTAATGATGGCTTACGGCTAAGTGCATCGGCTACTACATTTTCCCTACCTCGTTGATATTGAATGAGTGGATGAAAGGATTGAATAAATGATGTCCATTGTATGTGTCTATCAGATATTTGTGGTTGTGACAATAAATGTTTAATACTTTGCTGATCGGTTTTAATCATAAACTCCGAACCCATTACATAATGCTTCCATATGCGCAATGTATGAACTACCGCTAATAATTATTTGTCATATGTACTATATTTAACTTCAGAAGGTTTCAGTTTACAACTAGAGTATGCTATAGGGTGATTGTCTTGTATCAATACTGCACCGATGCCAGAACCACTTGCATCAGTAACCACAAGAAAGAATGGTCTATTGAAATCAGGTAACTGCAAACCTGGTGTGTGTGTGAGTGCATGCTTAAGTATTTCAAACGATCGTTGTTGGCTGTCACCCCAACGATAAAAACAGATATTTCTTTAACAAAAGAGTTAACGGTAAAGCAAGCAATGAAAAGTTTCTAACAAATTTTCGATAAAAGCTAGCTAGTCCTAGAAATGAACGAACTTCATGTACATTTTTAGGTGTTGGCCAAGACTTAATTGCTTCAATTTTACGTGGATCTACGTGTATGCCTTTGGCAGACACGATATGACCTAAATATTCTATTTCAGATTGAAAGAAAGAACTTTTGTCAGCGTTAGCACATAAATGGTTTTGTTTTAACAAACTAAACACTAAAGATAAATGTTCTTCGTGTTCTTTTTCAGTTTTGCCAAAAACAAGAATGTCATTAAAAAACTATTACACAATGCTAAAAATGTAAAAATATTCTATTCATCATTCTACTAAATGTAGCTGGTGCGTTGGTAAGTCCAAAGGGCATTCCCAAGAATTCATAATGTCCAAATTGTGTACGAAAAGCTGTCTTAAAAATGTCAGGAGTAGACATATGAACTTGGTGATATCCTGCACATCAATTTTACTAAACACTGTTACTCCTTGTAATTTATCTAGAAGGTCGTCTACTCTAGGTATTGGATACCTATTTTTAACCGTTATTTTATTAAGTGCTCTATAATCTATACACATGCAGTAAGTTTGATTTACTTTGGCAACACAGGACTCTTCATTTGGGCCTTCAAAATATAGTCTAGCTGCATGCATTTCCTCCATTTCTCTTAGTGTGGTTCCATGCAGAATTTTTCCAATCAACCTTATCCATCATACACATGGTGCACTTAGTAAAGTTGAATGTCCTAAACAACCTTTATCTCTCATCATTCCTAGCAACGAGTACTTATTCCTAATGCACTGGATCACATGTGACTTGTGTATATGAAAGTCCAGGGTTTTGTCCAACGGTGCAAATGTATCTCATGAACAGAACTAACATTTCATGTGTTTCTTTTAACCATGATTGCGAAACATGAATTCTAAATGACTATTCATGCACTGAACTGGTTAAAAAACTATTATTTTATGTGAAGTAAGGCGATAACCTTATCATTTTATGTGTGTAAAAGCTATCATTTCATGCATATAATCTTATGCGAATTCCGTACTCTACCGTTTCACGCATGTAACTTAGTGCTTAGAGTAAAAAAAAACCCTAAGACTCGTTCTTGTTCCATGAACGTCACCAACCCTTTCATCTCTTCCATGAGAAATAATACCTTTTTAATTTTAAAGCCTAGAACCTGCATTTGATTTGTGTTTGTTGCATTGGTCGCTCTGCTCGCTTCTCTAGCATTACCGGTAGCTTTGGTACCTACGCTTCCCACGACTTTCTTCTTGGGAGCCATTCACCTCGCGGAGATTGGATAGTCCAGACCTTAACCATTTTTGGGACGACACCTTCGGGTAGGAAAGATCGCTGGATGGGGTCCTTTGCCGAGGGGGTGGTTTGAGTGTGGCTCCTTAAAGTTACTCACCAACTCTCACTCCCTCTCCTTCTTTCTCTCTCTTCTTCTTTTCCTCATCTTCCCCTTCTTTCTCTCTCTCTCTCTCTTCTTCTTCTTTTCTCTTATTCTCCTTCTCTCTCTCTCTCCTTCTCTTCTTCTCCTCTCTTATTCTCCTACTCTCTCTCTCTCTCTCCTTCTCTTCTTCTCCTTGTTCCTCGCCCACTTGTTTTCTCCTTCTTCTCCTTCCCTCTCTTTCTCTTCTTCCACTACTTCTCTCCTCTCTCCTTCTACCTCTTCTTCTTCTTCTTCTACCTCTCTCCTCCTTCTTCTTCTCCTCTCATCTCCTCTAACCCTTTATTTTCTCCTTCTTCTTCTCTCTCTCCTTCTCTTCCGTCCTTCTCTCCCTCTTCTTATCTTCTCTCTCCCACTCCTTTTTCTTCTCTCCTTCTCCTTCTCTCCTTCCCCTTCTCTCCCTCTTCTTCTCTTCTCTCTCCCACTCCTTTTCTCTCCTTCTCCTTCTCTCCCTCTTCTTCTCTTCTCTCTCCCTCTCCTTCTTCTTCTCTCCTTTTCCTTATCTCCTTTCCCTTCTCTCCCTCTTCTTCTCTTCTCTCTCCCACTCCTTCTTGTCTCTCCTTCTCCTTCTCTCCTGACAGCCCGCAGCTGGATCGCAATTAGGGGGGGAGGTGGCTTTTTTCAGAGGCCCAGGGAGGGATCCGCAACGATGGAAAACAAGGGGGGGGGGAGGGGCTGACTTGAATCGTAGGCCCCAAGGGGCGCTGTCGCAGCAGATCTTAGGGCGGGAGTTGAAGACTCGACGGCCCAGGGGCCCGTGCAGCAGGCCGTAGAGGTGGGGACGTAGGGAAGGGGGGGCCGTCGTCTCTCTCTGTAGCTGAGGGAGGGGAGGGGCCTCGACCCTTATAAAGGGGGGGGGAGGAGGTGGGTGGCATGGCCACCCCTCCCACAGCATGCCCCCCATCACTACCACTCCCTCTCTCTCTCTCTCCCCGACGTGCTGTCAGTGGGGGAGAGAGAGGGGGGTTAAAAAAATTTGAACTGATGATAATAATTTTTTTTAAATTAAAAAAGGGGGTGTTCCTATGCGGAAGAAAACACAGGAAATGTTACAGTGATAAATGTTTGTTGGCAAAACCATAACTTGGTGGCAGATTTAATAGAAACTCAAAAACTTGGAGAGTTTATCTGGTACCTAAAAAATGAGGATAGCATGTAAACTGTGATGAGTCATTCCATATGGCCTTCAAAAAATGAGATGACATTATCCCATGAATTGTTTAAAGCTTTCTATCTCTTACCTGCATCAAACTTCATTGGACATTCATTGGAATCCACCTCAAACTTCATCTTACATGTGCTCTTGATTTGAAATGCATGTAGCAGGGCTCTAGGTCCATGCATGTCCAAGACACACATTATAAGATTCTTATGAAATCCATAGGGAGACGAATCCTCCCCCAAATATTGCAAGTTATATGTTCTTCTAGGTCTCAGGGTTTGAGAGTGTGCCACTAGGTAAGTCATGTCAAATTCTAAATAGAATAACTCCTTTGGGTAGCCTTTCATATTATTGTGTCTTTTTATGCCCGCACACATGGACTTCCATAAGTTCACCTCTGATATGGATCTTCTCTTTTTATGTCTCTGGGTAGAAGCTACAACTTGAAACCAACTGTCACAATCAAAGGCCTCCACATGAGTTGGACTTGGAAATTTGTCAACTTTTCTATATCCAGTTCTTTCTCTAGGTTAATCATTGAATGTATGTATGAGGCATGCTCTTTCTACATTAGTTTAGTTTATTGAAACAAAATCTGTCTTGACTCTTCATTAGATGATCTATCCTACACATGGTGAAAACAACTTTTCATTAGATTATTAATCCTCCATTTGATAGATATTTATGTTGATTTAATTTGGATCATTATTGAGCTCTTATCAATATCCTCACTTTTTACTGAAAGTCCTTAGACGATGAACCCATGTTTAACTTATGGAGATTTGCATCTATCATCTATAATTTTCATGGGCCTTTTTATTCGAGGATAAACATACCAACAAATAAGTCAAGGTATGAAACCAAATCAAAATATCACAAATATTTTTTTATTTAGAGGACTAGAGGACCTTCTATCATTGACAAGAGGTTTATACCCACTCGTATCAACTAGGGATATATCATAGAAGCTCCAAATGAGATCTTTACATTGTTCTCACATTGCTATGTCAAAATGTCTATAGTAGGAAACTTTAGTTAGTATGTCAAGAAAGCTAGAAGAGCTTTTGAAGGATAGGTATAAGCTGATTGGCAGTAACATTTGTGCATTAAAATAGGTTCAGCACCATACCAAGAACCAAACATACATTGCGAAAAAGAAGAGAAATAAAAACTAGAAATACCTAGGAAAATTAAAATGATAAGGACAATTGGAGAACACTTTAACTTTACTTCGATGCCTTCTTATTCTATGCATTTGTTATTATCGTTCCCACACCTCACATGTAAGGAAGTAGCCCTAACTAGGGAGGAGAATAGTTTTACACTATTGAATAAGTGTTACCCATAGCACCTGATCCCCCAACTACATGGCAGCAAAAATAAGCACAAGAAAGCAACAAACATTGATGTGAATTTGATGCAAGCCATTAAGAGCACTTGAAAATATTATGAAACTCAGGGAAAAAGAACTTCAACTAGTAATGCTCACAAGCACTTTGCACTACTATTGATAGTCTTGACTTGACAAATACTAGACTTACCCAAATGGAAAAAGTATTCGACAATAATTGATATGGCTTAAATCAAGTTCTAGCCTCAAGCTATAAAAAATGCATAGGTTCCTTATAGCGCTCTTTGTTGAAAGAAGGCTATCAATTTAGCACTAATGCCTTACTATAGGCATGGTGAAATTATTATGTGATTCTAAAGATGTGAATCCTCCTTAAATCTAGTTTGGTAATCTGAGAAATCCCCTTTTTGGTTGAGTAAACTTTTTTTTATGTGAACCTCTATGTAGTGAATTGTTGTCAACCGATGAAAGTCAAGTTAACTTTGAATGATAAAAATTGAAGATTCTTGTTGCCACAATTATTGACATGTTGAATTTTCCATATGTGATATAGTTCTTGCATGGTAAGCAAACAAGTGTTGAGAAAATGGTACATGTGAGATTGATTATTGATCTCAAAACCTATAGTCTAGAAAAATGGAGCTAAGGAGTTGGAGCATGGGTAGCTTCTCCCTCCCAAATTACATGAAATGGTTTGCAACTTAGTTTATGTACTAACATGTGCCATGCAACATGAAATGGACAAAGATTGTTTTTCATTGCTTATGCTCGCATAGAGGCAACTCTTTTAAGCTACAACTCATAAGCATATTGATAATAGAGTCACCAATGGGTTTAGGTTAGTGCTTTGTTTATTAGGTATGTAGATTATATTGATTAACAGCCTTCGACATGTAAAGTTCTTTCTAGGGTAGCTTTTAAGTATGCAATGACAATGGAATAGGAGAAACTTCAATATCTAGTCTCGAGGGGTCCACCTATAAGAAATCATCTATATAACATGTGTTCAAAGGATATTAAGAAATACCCTTTCTTTGCATGCTATAAGGCCCTAAAATGATCCCTTTTACTTTATTAAACTTAGAGATTTTTTTCAAATTGTAACTAAAATCTTCATTTTCTAAATATAATCCTATAAATTTTACTAAATATAATACTCTTTCTTTTGAACTCACATGGTATCTTACATGTTCTATAAGGTGGACTCCCTAGGTATCTAATATGATATTTAAAGCATTAGAAGATAATTTTACAAGCCTATCAGATGGAATGCATAATCACTTTGTATCTTAAAGATTTCTAACTATAAGAAAATACTTAACTTTAGTTCTCAATTAGTTCATATGGAGGATATTGTATTGTTGAACATCATTTGTTAATAAGAAAATATCTCTCATTAGTTCGTTTAGGGAGGATCATCTATCATTAGCAACTTGAAACATTTGTTGTTGCACTAGATGTTCATAGTTGAGCATATACATGGAGTCTTAGTTGCATTTGGTGAGAGGCCATGCCTTGCTATACAACATCAAGATAATTATGATTTTTGTAGATTTACATGTACTAGGTAAACCTAAATTTCAAGTACACAATAAGCATGCATGGAAAGCACATATATGAGAAATATATATATATACTACACAAACATAATAAATTATATGAAAAATAAGAAAATGATGATCTCATTACATGTTAAGTAATTATAAAGTCAAGTTAGCAATTGATTATATTATTTTGATAATTAATTAATAGTATAAGGACACTCATTACCTTTACTATTTTTGCAGGTAATCAAAGTGAAATTAGATTATGAACATGTCATTGAAGATTTGGAACGTTCTATTGCTAAAATCTCTAATTCCTTCCCACAGAAACATATTGAGCATGTAGAATAAAGCTTCTATCCACCACATAATATGGATCCAATACATTTCTTTGTGACAAGTAGCAAAAATCCATGAGAGCTTGGTTTTGGGGTCTCCAAAAATATTGGTCCTTTGTGGTCATGACAAGATAAGAATTGTGTTTAGGTGTTTCATTTGAGAAGAGCAATGTTTGGAACTTGGTGATTATGATACCCTTGTGTGTTGTTATTTCACGTTATGTCATTATTGTCCCATACAAGGTCTATAGTGTATTTTTAGTTGGTACCTTTTGATTGGAGTGGGTTTATTACTATACATTTTACATACTTGGAAAATAAAAGGTAGATGAGTGGGGCAAATTTTGAGAAGGCTCCACCTCGTCTTAAATCTTTTCTTAAATGCTTTATTGTAAAAGGCTTCTTTCTTAGGATTTTGAATATAAATATATCCTTCAAATTTGGAAAAATGTGTGTGTTAAAAAGTCCATAAAGATGTATTAGATCATAGATGCACTTTTTAGGAGGCCATTTGATACGAGATATAGGTTGAAACAAGGTTTGAGCATGTGATACTAGAAAGACAACACCAAAATGAGATATGTTGAAGGAAAAAACGTTGGTATTTTGTGTATTACAATAATGCCTACTTGAATAGTTGGTGTCTTTGTCCCGGAATGCCTCCTTTATTCTTGGATGTTGGGAGGCACGGGAGATCATATTAGTTGGTGTAACTTAGTGTTAAGACTTGTTGAATAAAAATTCTTGAGGAAGAAACTCACATTTTCGTTGCTCGTATTGGTAGCTTTTGTTTGTGCCGTTCTTTTGGTATCAACTTTAATCATTTATTTTCTCCATCCCTATGTTTGGAAATATTTTCCTAGATATACATATGTGTGTGTGTGTGTACATACACATACATATTTTGTAGTTGGGCTTCTATATCTTTCTATCTACATACATATGTATGTGTGTGTGTGTACATACACATACATATTTTGTAGTTGGGCTTCTATATCTTTCTATCTACATACAATACTTCCAAGAGAATGGAAACATTCCAACAAATGGAAATGTAGGACTTCCAATCAAATGGAAACATTCACGAAGTGTGTATAGTGTATGTGCAATTTGTTTTATCTTTTACCTTGTTTCATGTTGCCCATATTTATATATAATTAAGAGTGGGTTGGGATGACATTTCTCAGGGTACTAGTGCATGGTTGTGCTAGATCTCTCTTTTTGCTGGTGCCGAGAGACAATTTTGTTGTTGCACATAACCAATAGGTATGTGTCATTCACTCTTACTTTTTGTTGTTAGCACATCTCCTTTTTTGTTATATACATATGTATTTTGAAAATATGTTTTAGGGGTTGGACAAATAAGAGAAAAGATGACCCAATGATCTAAATGTCATGACTTGCATTATATGAAACATAAACTTGCTCACCTTATTCAAGTGCTATGCTAAAATCTACATGTTTCAAAGAGCAAAGATAAGAGTTTTGTCATTGAGGGGCCACCATACAAGCTATGCAATCATCACATGAGTTCAAAATAGGACATTTCATATTTAAGATAGAATAGAAAAGTGTATTCATAAAAGGGACCATCTTTTGGATTTTAGAAACAAATTATAGACTCCTTATAAAAAATATGCTTTTTATTAATGAGAAATTCATAGATAAGGCATTTTATAAATATGCCTTGAACATATGTGATATCTAGGGTCTACAAGTAATGAACCCACTAAGTTGTATATAGGCAGGTGGATGCTCTGCATGAATTCAAACATAGTGCCTCATATTCAAGACATTAAAACATATGTGTGATTTTTATGTTTTTTCTATTTCTCTTTTTCTATGGGTGTTTTTATTTTGTCTTTTGTGATGTATCCAACATTGGGAATCCTTCCAACAAGTGATAGGAGTTCTCCCCCTCTAGTTCCATGACCATTGTTGAACTTGCAAAGCTTGCAAGGGCCCCTTTGGGAAGACTAGAAAACATGATTAAAGTCATATTGATGAATGTTTAGCTACATTATGGATAGTACATGCTTGTAGCATCTAGAAACATGCATGCAAACATGTAGATATGCACAAAAGAAATACATGACAATAAATAAAATATGCAAAATAAGGGAAGAATGATGTGTCATTGAATAAAACTAAGATTTATAGTCTTAATGAAATCCAAGGCTATGCTCTTGAGACTTGGATCTTTTGAGTAACATCAAACTTTATGTTCTATTTTTGACTTTTTTAAAGAAGTGCTACCATTGATCATAGGTGGTGCAATAAGGATAGACTAGTAAAAATGGCTTGAAATGAAGTGAGGTTGACTTAGGTATGAATTCTTTATATTTTTGTAGAGTGATGGTGGATGCACGAGAATACAACTTTAGGAGCATAGATTTGAAAATTTATATGATTTTTTGATAGCATGATTATTATAATTTGTTAGAGTTTATGTAGCTTTACAATGTAATTTCAACAAGATGTCAATGCTTGGGTGTAGTATTCTGGATCATACTCTTGGGGGATTCCTCAAGGGTTTCCCATATGTATACTCTCTATATCACATAGTTTCAAGGCCTATTTATAGATCATACTATTCTTGAGTTTTTGTGAATAAAATATATCATTTTACTATTAGACTATGAAATCTTTGTTTAATTGGTATCCTCATAGAACATGTGCAAAGATGAGATTTCGAATCATGTAGTGAAAATCACACTCGCTAACTTGACTTTCTATTGATGTGGATGATGGAGTGAGGCACAATGGGACTCTTAGAAATGTCCAAGCGCTCCCCCAAAAATACTTGAACAAGTTTGGAATAAGTTGGAGAAAGCACAAGACCTAGGACTTATGAATATCTTGGGGTCTGAGTGCCATGAAAGCTTGAAGTGAAGCTCTTCTTCTTGGACTTAAGCAAGAGATGGAAAAGCTCCTTGAGTAATACTTTTTTGAATCGGTTATATTTAGCTTTTGAAATCAATGGAATCCTTTATTTTAGAGAATTGTAATGTACAATTTTTGGACATTAGGTGTATGTTATATTGGTAAATAAATTATGCAAGAATATTTAGTGTATATAGCTAGGGGGTGGTAGGGTTGCATGCCTTGCCACCTAATTTCTTTCCCCTCTATAACCTTGGCTATTTGCATTGGAAATTTACTCTGCAACAACCATCACTATATGCATTGCCCTGCCACCTAATTTCTTTGCCCTCTGTAACCTTGGCTATTTACATTGGAAATTTACTCTGCAACCATCACTATACACATTGCTATTAGCATCACCAGGTGCATTGCATTAGCACAATTAGTGATGCAAGAAGTGATGGTAATATCAATGTATATAATGACGCTAATAGTGATTTCTTTGTCGTGTCACTAATAGCGAGGTTAATAGTGATGAAGAGGAAAAAATTTTCCATTAATAATTCAGCTGCTTTAAATGTGAGTATTGGGTCTATTTGTTGTATTACTAATATAATTACACATGTAAAATCATACATATATGAAGATAACAAATAATAATAATACCATTCTAAGTATCTACTAAACTCTCTTGTGTGCTTCTCTCTCGCAAACCTCTTGCACTTTATAGCTTCTGCTTATATCCCTTTATTACTTCCCTCTCATCACAATCCATTAGTCTAATCCATAGTCTCCCTATGAATTGCAATTGAAATCAAGTGATTTCAAGTATAATTACTCAAATAAATATACTTCTTCTAGTATGCATACTAAGCAAAGCTAATGACAACTATCATCACTTCCCTCTCATCAGAGTTGACTAGTTTGATCCATAGGTTCCCTATGAGTTACACTTGAAATCAAGCAATTTCAAGTACAAGTACTCAAAGAAATATACTTCTTATAGTATACATACTAAGCAAAGCCAATGATGATTAGGAGGAATCTTACAAAAATTACCAGCCCTTCTACATCATGTAACACTATTGCTAGTATGATCTTGAGGGGTCACTCCAAAACATTAGTGTAACATATGGATTCAAGAGTAGCTACCCCCCATTTTCTTGAAAAATCTATCTACTCTAAATAAGGGGGAAAAAACACACCTTAGGTAGGGTAAAGATGGAAAATACAGGTATGGAAGGGTGTACATACACTAATAAACCAAAAACATCATATACAAGGTTAACATACTATATCATCAATGTGCTATAGGATGAGCGACATTTAAATTTCCACTATGAGATACCACTACGAGGTTTTGAGTGCTAATGGATGATCATAAAATTAGTGTAAAGTGGAATATTGTCATCAACCTTAGCCTGAGAATCAAGAAGAGCAAGGTGGCATCCTGTGGTTGACCATCATCCATGAGAGAGATAAGCTTTGCATTATATGTCTCTATGCAGATTAGGGGGGTCATCTTTTGTAGTGATCCAAGCTATGTATATAGGTTTTTGGTCATGTCATGCTGCTTGGAATGATTATTTTACAACTCGGTTATGGTTTTTGGAAGCTATGTCTCAACAACGGCCGCCTCTCTCGCTCTCTCAATGTGTTATAATGAATGTGGTTGATGAGAGACTCGACTTGATCTATTCTCCCCCTCCTCTCTCCCTTTCTCTATTTCTCTCTCTCTCTCACTAACTGCGTGTTTTCTCTCCTTTTCTTTTATCTCTTCTGCCCTCCCTCGATTTATCCCTCTTCCTTCCTCTTCTTTATCACTATCCCTCTTTCCCTCCCTCTCTTTATGCATCTCTTCATAAACAAAAAGAAAGAAAAAAAGCAAAGAACAAAGAAAAACAAAGAGAGAAAAGAGAATGCACTTATCTTAAAGCTTGAAGAAGAATCCTTTTGTGCTTCTCTCCTTCTTTGTGTTCACCTTCACAAGTTCTCTCCTTCTCCTTTGCACTTTTCTCTCTTTCTCTCTCTTTTCCCCTATCTCTCTCTATCTCTCACTCTCTATTTCTCTATTTTTATCTCTCTCTCCCTCTCTTTATTTCTCCCTCTCCTTCCCCCTCCCAATATTTCTCTCTCTCTCTCTCTCTCTCTCTCTCTCTCTCTCTCTCTCTTTATTTCTCACTCCATTTCTCTCTCCCTCCCTCTCTTTATTTCTCTCTCTCTCTCCCCTCCCTTTATCTCTACATCTCTCTATTTCTCTCTCCCTCCCTCTTTCTATTCCTCTCTCTCCTTCTCTTGTTTCTCTCTCCACCTCCCTCTCTCTATGCATCTCCTCATAAACAAAAAGAAAGAGAGAAGCAAAGAAAAGAGAAAAATAAAGAGAGAAAAGAGAATGCGCTTACCTCAAAGCTTAAAGAAGAATCCTTTCTTGCTTCTCCCCTTCTTCTTCTCCCTCTCCCTTCCTTTGTTTCTCTTTCTCCCTCCTTCCTCTTCTTTGTTTTCCTTTCCTCTCTCTATTTTCCTTGCTTCTCTCTCCCTCCCCCTCTCTCTCTCTCTATTTTTCTCTCTCTCCCTCTCTATATTTTCTCTTCTTTTCTTTATTTTTATCTCTCTCTCTTTCTCCTTCTTTGTATTGCTTACTCCATTTTTCTCTCTCTCCCCCTCCCTCCCTTGTCTTCTCTTTTTTTCTTTTCTCTCTTTTTTCCTAGCTTTTCTCCCTCCCCCCTCTCCCTATTTTTCTTCCTCCCTCCCTCTCTCTCTCTCTCTCTAATTTCTCTTATTTTCTTTATTTTTCTCTCTCTATCTTTCTCCCTCTTTTTATTGCTTACTCCATTTTTCTCTCTCTCCCTTTCTTCATGTCTCTCTCTCTTCGTCCCTTCCTCTCTCCATCTCTTTATTTCTCTCTCCCTCCATCTTCCTATTCATGTCTCTCTATCTCTTTGTTTCTCTCTCCCTTGCTCTCTCACTCTCTCTCCCTTTCTCACTCCCTCCCTCCCTCTCTATGTATCTCTTCATAAACAAAAAGAAAGAGAGAAGCAATGAAAAGATAAAAACAAAGAGAGAAGAGAGAATGCACTTACCTCAAAGCTTGAGGAAGAATCCTTTCATGCTTCTCTATTTATTCTTCTCCTACACGGGTTCCCTCCTTCTCTTGTGCACTTGTCTTCTCTCTCTTTGTGGATGGCAGTGGCAATGGCAAGAGCGGTGGCCTCTCTCTCTCAACCTCCCTTGCTTTGAGCTCTCTCCCTTTCTCTCTCTCTCTCTCTATGCATCTCTTCAACAATGAAAAGAAAGAGAGAAGCAAAGAAAAGAGAAAAACAAAGAGAGAAGAAAGAATGCACTTACCTCAAAGCTTGAAGAAGAATCCCTTTGTGCTTCCCTCCTCCTTCTTCTTCTTCTCGGGTTTCCTCCCTCTCCTTTACACCTATCTCCTCCCTCTTCATGGATGGCGCTAGCACTAGTAACCTCTCTCTCTCTCTCTCTCTCGCTCTCTCTCTCTCTCTCTCTCTCTCTTGCTTTGAGCTCTATTCCTATCTCTTTTTGTCTCTCACTCTCACTCATTTAAAAACTTGTAAAATTATGCACTCAATTTTTTGTGTTTTTTTTCCCAAAATGCTATCATTATATGCATCGCTATTTTTGTTAGTGATGAAAATAGTGACAAATATAGCAATGCTAATAGTGATGCAAATAGCCGTGGCCATTTCTAATGTGATTAGACAGTATTGCCATAGTGACATCCGTTTTTGACACAATCTGACAAAGTCTCTACTAGCATCGTTAAAAAGTATGCTTCCATTTCCTTGTAGTGAAGGGGTATTGTTTGATTATTGGCACCCAAGAATCTCCCATTTAAAGATCTATACACATTTATGGGAGTATAAGAAGAAAATGAAGCTACTATCCAATGCCTATTAGCTCTTAGCACTATGCAAAGTGTTCAAAAGGTAAAGTCTTTGTGAGAATATCTTCAAGATTATCATATATGTGGATCTTGACAAGCTCAAAGTGCTTGTCCTCAAGAATCTTCTTGATGAAGTAATATTTCAATTAAATGTTCTTCATCTTTGCATGAAAAACAAGGTTCCATGCCAATTATATGGCACTGTCACTATCGAAATGCAATGTAGATAGCTTTCTTGCAATGCCCAAGTCTTTTACTAGATGATTAAGCCATATAGCTTCCTTGCAGGCCTTACAGGTTGCAACATACTCATACTGAGTGGTAGATGAAGGTTTGCATGGTTTCAAGTGACAGACATAGGGGATTGCCTAACCTTTGAAAGTAACTTTTAATAAACCTCCTAGAGTCTATAATCCCTAGAAAATCAACATCTACATAACCAAGAATAGATGCATAGTTAAGAATATATGATTCTTTTTTTCCAATTCATATACACAATGCCATTATTCCATTCAAGTATCTCATGATACTCTCACTATATCCAAATGCTTCTTACCAATGTTCTCCATATATCTACTAAGTAGTCCCACTACATAAGTAATGTTTAGATGTGTAGAAACCATAGCATGCAAAGAGCTTAAGGCTAGTTGGAAGAACTTTGATTGATTAATGATAACTTTTGGGGGATATTCCTTTTATAGCATGGGAATATATTTTTTTTGGCTTGTCTAACCATATTACAAACCTTTTCTATTTGGTGAGGGAATATTCCCTTTACTACAAGTCAGGGTGCTAACACCAAACCAATATTAAAGGGGATTGTGATAACTCCAATGTCTCATAACTTGATGCTATGTGCCTCGGTCTACTACTAGCTTAACTATTTGTTCTTACTGAAAGGTTAGACCCCCAAAGGTTACTGTTTTTCTATTCAATCACATATACCTGATCTAACATAGAAGTCATGAACAAACTAGTTTTTGGGCCCATATATAGCTTCTTCTCATAATGGTAACCTTACAACTTTGAGCATCATAAATTTTTGGTGGTACCCTACAAGGTGGGGCATTGAGCATATCTAACAATTCTTGCATTCCACAATAAATCCCTCATCTTGTTATATATAAATGCCATCATGTATACATCTATTTTCACATCCATCTAAACTAGCTTGATATCCTCTTTGGAAACTAATATAAGTACCATATGAAGGGTGGTCATATTGAATAGTAGTGAAAAGGAATCATCAAAATCAATCCATGTCTCTGTCTTGAATCTCTTGGCCATCCATCTCTCTTTGTACCTAGTCAAATAATGAGATGGAGATATCTTCAACTTATACACGCACTTATGAGAGTGCATGTTTACTCTTAGGAAAATGAACTAACTTCTAGATACCATTTTTCATAAAGGAATCCATATCTAACTACATAGCATTCTTTCACTCTTGAGAATCATTTGTAGTCCTAGTATCAACATAACAAGAATAAACCATTATGTAGTCTAGAGATTGACTATACTCATTGGGTAATCTAAAAACCCTCATAGGCCATCATAAAATTAGCTCAATAGGAGCTTGTGGTTGCTCCATCTATCTATCTACTAAAGCATGAGGGCATTTTCTTGGCTTTAATACTCACAACTCAATATTAGCTAATCATCCAAGCCATGCATAATGTCACATAGGACATATATACTACTCATATGATGGCTATCAATCCTTGGGGAGCCCTACCCTACAAGTATCAAATACACTACAGATGCATCATGTCCTCCTTAAAAATGGCCTTATAGTTGTGTGCTACCTTATTATATCCAAGATTCTATAAGTGATATAATATTTATCTCAACTCTCTAAGATATGTTTCTAGGACTTAGGATCAAGCTTACTCTACTTGTCCTTAGATACATGCATGAATTATTCACAACCAATAAAGACACGCAAGTGATCATAACTAGGTCTCTCTCCATGATGCTAGGAGGCATATTCCACGGTGGATTCCGTGAGGTTTTACGGTGGATTCCGTAAACTTAGATGACCGGGGCTCATACACAAAGTGGATTCTTTGTGCGAGAAGTTGATGGGGACGCCTGTCCTTTTTGGGTGTTTCATTAATTTAGTGTGTACATGGGTGATTCCATAGCGGGTGATTCTGCAAAATGCATATTAAATTAATAAACGTTTATGAGTTTAGAGTGCGCACTCGTAATAAATTAAGGTTAGGATTTATTTCTAACCAGTTGATTTATTTATGTAGCTGAAGACTACTAGGTATTCACTTTTGTGGATTTAATTGTATTATTTTACTAACGATTGTGAATGCTTCAGTTGATGTGTAGAGATAGCAACAGTGGCGGAGGAAAGCATTGGAGTCTAGCGAGTATTCGACCTATGGATTATATTTTGATAGGCGCCACACCCATATTTTGTTATGTCTATTGAGGCATCGATTATTTATTATTATTTTGTATGCGCCTATGCGCACGGATATGTTATTTCTATTTGGACATTGAGATTGGCCGTGCCAGACTCTATGGGCACCGTCCATTAGCTTTATTTCCTATTGTTGTAAAAGGAAAACTCAAAAGCTAAAAGCTTGTCATATTTTTGTAAATTGGGCTATTATTGAGCATGAAGATGGAAATATACATAAAATACACGCTTTGTGAAGCGCTCACACAAGGCATGGGGGGAGATTGAACCCAATTGGTCTCTTGCTCTTGTCGTTCATGCTTTTTACATTGTTTTTTGTGCAAAAAGGTAGAGTTCATTGTTCTTGGGGACCTTTCGGGATTCACTACGTGAGCATACTGCGACCGATCTGCGCACCAGTGGTATCAGAGCGGAGATGAGATCAAGAGCTTCCAATCGCTACCCATCTCGTGCGAAGGCGGAGCTCCTGGAACGATCGGGCTCTACGGTCAATCTCGTCGCGAACCGTCGATATAGGCAGACTTCTGGCGATCAAGAACCCCTGTTTCTACTCTCAGATCGTGAAGGACCAGGCTGTACAAGCGGAGGACCACGCATTCATCTCCATAAACAAGTCGTGGAAATACAGTAAGAAGCTCATATCTATCTTATTCAAAAGCTTAGTCATAAAGCTTAAAAGCTTAAGGAAATTCAACAAGCTCCACAAAAATCCTCATTGAGGTATCTGAGGCTGTCCGAAATTTCCGTGACGTCAACAAACGGCTGCCCATATCCTCACGTACTGCGCCGTTTTTCCATGATTAGTCCCTCCTTCATAAGCTTAAGCTATTAAGCTTAAGACACTAAGCTTTCATCAAGTCAGACAAGACAAGCAAGTTAACAAACTTCAGGTCTTGCACTTCCAACATCAAGTCCTGCAAGTCGACTGTAATCAAGTCCTGCAAGTTCTGCAAGTCGGCTAAGCCTGCAACTCTGCAAGTCGGCTAAGTCTGCAACTCTGCAAGTCAGACTAGTCAACTGAGTCAGAACTGACTAGTGCTCAAAACTCCTAGAAGGGTTGTTCCTATGCAGAAACTCTGAACTGCAAAGTTGTTTGTGGCAAGGTATTCTACCCATACGCAAGTTTGCTGAAGTATTTTCAACATACGAAGAAGGAAATATCGCAGATTTTCTGAAGATTGAGAAAGAAATACCCAAAAACACATAGCCTTGTAACCCCGAATTTGAGCTACGCTAATCCCGCTAACCTGATTTTGAGTGAGAAAGGTCTTTTGAGTTTTACAGGATGACGGAACCACATATGGATGATCCTATGGCTGAAGACGACCTATCTGAGCCTACCATGGAACAAAAGCTAGATCTAATCATGCTGCAATTGGAAGAAAAACGAAGGGCTAGGCAAGCATTGCAAGCGCAATTGAAAAAATTACAAAGAGCATCTACCGACAAAGAAGAACCTCAAGCTGAAGATTTGATTCAACGTACCATCGACGCCACTCTTGAAGCTCAAACCATTCGCAAGGAATCAAAGATAAGCAAAGAAGTTTCAAATTTCGCACTTTCAATGGCATACGAGAAGGAAAGACTGTTTTATCATTCATTAGCCAGTTTGATGACTATTTCCATGAGGAAACCTATCCAGAAAAAGATAAAATCAAATGTGTTACTAATCATTTGATAGACAGAGCATCACTTTGGTGGACTGTAGTACGCAAGAGCATAGAATGTCCTACTACTTGGGAAGATTTCAAGAAGAAGTTCATGCAGAATTTCCTTCCACCGCAATTTCATGAGAAGGCTATCAAGCAATGGGATCTACTTCAACAACGGGATTGTGAGCCTATACCACAGTATACAGAGCGTTTTTGGAATGCACTCCTACAGCTACGCATGTTTGAAGACGTACCAGAGACGACACATAAGCGAAAGTATATGTCTGGACTTCTTGGACATTATTACGCTGAAGTGAACATGTTCAAGCCTGCTACCCTTGAAGACACCATCTCACTAGCTCACGACACTGAAGATAAGCTACGCGGTAGAGACAGACGACTACAGCAATTCCAAGCCAATGGTAATTATGGATCTAAACAATTCAATTCCAATTTTAGAAGGTTTAATCCAGGTCGTTTCTCTTCATCATCTTTCCGCAAGAATTGGGCTAAACCACCTGCATTACCATCCAATGTTAATTCAAATCCTAAGCCTATTCCACAAGCAAATCCAAATGTACCTAGACTTCCCGTCATTGCAAATAATGTAACCAAAGCCAAGCCAATAGTATGCTATAAATGTCACCAGCTTGGACATCTCGCAGCAAATTGTCATTCAAAGAAGCCACCAGTTCATATCAACTATCTTGGAGCCATGGACGAAGACGAACATGAAGATATGCCTGATTTCACTGAAGATGAGGACGACACTACTACTACTTCCGACACTTTACCAGGTATGCCTACTCCACATTCATTATTGACTATGAAATGTTTGGTGCATGGAAAGAAAAAGACTATCTTGCATGATGACGGTAGTACTCATGACTTTATTTCAGCAAAATTGGTAAAGGAATTGAAATTACAGACTGTACCTACGCATTATCGCATAAAAGCTACATTTTTAGGCACTAGATATAATGGTACACAGGAAGTCCAAGATTTAGAGATTCAAATTGGTTCATACACTGAAAGAAGAAATTTCTTAGTTGTTCCATTATAGTCGAGTGACATTATTTTAGGAATGCCTTGGCGACACCAGCATAATCCAGATATAGATTATTCCACACACACAATGAATATTAATTTTCAAGGAAAATATATTACATTATATGGTATGCATGTATCTAATATTTTTCCACTGCTTTCGCATACTCAAGCAAAACGTGCATTACGCAAGAGTACTAAATCATATCTCATTTGGGTGAATGAATTGCAAGTAAAGGAAAATCATATGCACCCTAGGCATAAGGAATTTCTTGCATATTTTAAGGACTGTTTTGCAGAAGACCTACCACCAGGTTTACCACCTTCACGTCCAGAAGACCATAAGATTGATTTGATACCTGGCACACAACCACCTTGCAAAGCACCATATAGGCACAACCAGATAGAGCAAAAAGAAATCCAGAGTCAAGTTGAGGAATTACTAAATAGAGGTTTGATTCGACCTAGCAGTTCTCCATTCGGTGCACCTGTATTGTTAGTCAAGAAAAAGAATAATACCTATCGTATGTGTATTGACTACAGAGCTTTAAATAAGATCACTGTAAAGAATAGGTATCCTATACCTAGAGTTGATGACCTTATGGACAAACTGCAAGGATCTTCTATATTTAGTAAAATTGACCTTAAATCTGGTTATCATCAGGTGAGGCTAGATAAATCTGACATATTCAAGACTGCATTCAGAACACAGTTTGGTCATTACGAATTTTTAGTCATGCCATTCGGATTGACTAATGCACCTGCTACCTTTAGTAGAATGATGAACCGTATCTTTCTGAAATATCAGTACTGTGTGATTGTTTTCTTTGATGATATTTTGGTGTTTAGTCAAAATGAGAAAGAGCATTATGAGCATTTGTCATTAGTTTTTCAATTATTGAAAGAAAATCAATTGTTTGCAAATCCTGAAAAGAGTGAATTCTTTAAGACAGAAATTGAGTATTTAGGTCATATTGTATCATCTGAAGGAATTAAGGTTGATCCTAAGAAAATTGATGCAATATTGAATTGGCCTGTTCCTAAAAATGTGTATGAGTTACGCTCATTCCTTGGTCTTGCTAGTTTCTATAGGAAGTTTGTACATAATTTTTCATTACTTGCTTTACCATTAACAAAACTTCTCAAGAAAGGAATTGTTTATCAATGGACCGAAAATCAACAGAAATCCTTTGACTTACTGAAACATGCATTAACCAATGCCCCTGTTCTACAGTTGCCTGATTTTAATAGACCATTCTTTCTAGTTGTGACTGATGCTAGCGGATCAGGAATAGGAGCCGTACTAATGCAAGACAATCATCCAATAGCATATTCTAGTTGTAAGCTGAAATCCTCTGAGCTAAAATATTCCACATATGACAAAGAACTATTAGCAGTAGTACAAGCATTAAGAGAGTGGAAACACTACTTAATGGGTTCAGAATTTATGATAAAGACCGACCAGCAAAGCATTAGACATTTACTTAGCCAACCCCAAATTTCTGACCGTCATATCAAATGGGCTTCCTTCATTCAAAGTTTTCATCCTATCATTCAATACCAACCTGGAAAAGAAAATGTAGTGGCTGATGCATTGAGTAGAAGACCTTCAATTCATAATATCTATGTTATATCTTTTGATTCTTTGATTGCTATGAAAGATACATATCACCAGGATATTACTTTTCATTCTGATTGGAATAAATTAGTACAAAATAATTTCATTCCTGTTAATTCATTGTCATATAATGATGGATTTATGTTTTATGAAAAGAGACTGTGTGTTACTATTCCATTCCGATCTTTTGTTTTGAATGAAATTCATTATCCCCCATATCAAGGTCATAAAGGTATCATATCTACATTACGTATGTTAACTGAAGATTTTTATTGGCCGCATATGGATGCAGATGTATCTAATTTCGTTTCTGAATGTTTGATTTGTCAAAGAGTTAAGAGACATCATGGTAAACAGTATGGATTACTAATGCCTTTGTCTATTCCATCTAAACCTTGGGAACATATTTCTATGGATTTCATTACTGGTTTACCAAATACTAAATCTAACCATGATATGATTTGGACAATTGTAGATAGATTTAGTAAGCAAGCATATTTCATTCCATGTAAGAAAACTTTAACAGCATCACAAGCAGCACAGTTATTTTTGAAAACTGTTTTTACTAACCATGGATTGCCAAAAGTTATCATTTTAGATCGTGACTCTAGATTTTGTAACAATTTTTGGATTACCCTGTTTGCTAATCTAGGCACAAAGATTGATTTCTCATCTGCATTTCATCCAGAAACTAATGGACAAACAGAAGCCACAAACATCACCATTCTAGATCTTTTACGTGCATATACTATCTCTAAACCTCAGACATGGGACACTCATTTGCATTTATTACAGTTTGCATATAACAATACACCGCACACATCTACAAAGAAAGCACCGTTTGAAGTCATTTATGGATATAGATTATTTACACCTGTTGCATCTTTGTCTAATAGAATTCAGAGTGCTGATGATATTGCTAGTATGCATAACAGTATTTTTGATGAGGTTAAAGATATGATTGCTAAAGCCCAGTAATCATATACCAAACAAGCCAACAAGAAAAGACAAGCTATGAATTTCAAAGTCGATGATTATGTTTGGCTGAGAATAGAAAAACGTAGACTCCAAAGTGTAGATAGACATCCAGTTGTCAAATTAGCTCCTAGATTCTATGGACCATTTAGAATCATTCATAAAATTAATGATAATGCATTCAAGTTAGAATTACCATCTCATTGGAAAATTCACAATACATTTCACATTAGCTTATTGAGACCATTTAGAGGCCAATTACCTGTCCACCCTGTTTATGAAAACCCACCTTTATTAGAGGAAGAGACTGAAATCCTTGAACCAGAAGCTATCATAGACACTGACTTTATGACCACTAGAACTGGCCGAAGGTATTCTAGATATCTAGTAAAATTTAATAATCATCCTGTAGAGGAAGCACAATGGATGCACGCTAGAGACTTAAATGCTTTCCCCACTCTGTTAGCTCCACATTGAGCTAATAGCAATTGAGGTCAATTGCTATCCCACCCCGGGGGTATGATGCCAGGAGGCATATTTCACGGTGGATTCCGTGAGGTTTTACGATGGATTCCGTAAACTTAGATGACCGGGGCTCATACACAAAGTGGATTCTTTGTGCGAGAAGTTGATGGGGACGCCTTTCCTTTTCGGGCGTTTCATTAATTTAGTGTGTACATGGGTGATTCCATAGCGGGTGATTCCGCAAAATGCATATTAAATTAATAAACGTTTATGAGTTTAGAGTGCGCACTCGTAATAAATTAAGGTTAGGATTTATTTCTAACCAGTTGATTTATTTATGTAGCTGAAGACTGCTAGGTATTCACTTTTGTCGGTTTAATTGTATTATTTTACTAATGATTGTGAATGCTTCAGTTGATGTGTAGAGATAGCAACAGTGGCGGAGGAAAGCATTGGAGTCTGGCGAGTATTTGACCTATGGATTATATTTTGATAGGCACCACACCTATATTTTGTTATGTCTATTGAGGCATCGATTATTTATTACTATTTTGTATGCGCCTATGCGCACGGATATGTTATTTCTATTTGGACATTGAGATTGGGCGTGCCAGACTCTATGGGCACCGTCCATTAGTTTTATTTCCTATTGTTGTAAAAGGAAAACTCAAAAGCTAAAAGCTTGTCATATTTTTGTAAATTGGGCTATTATTGAGCATGAAGATGGAAATATACATAAAATACATACTTTGTGAAGCGCTCACACAAGGCATGGGGGGAGATTGAACCCAATTGGTCTCTTGCTCTTGTCGTTCATGCTTTTTACATTGTTTTTTGTGCAAAAAGGTAGAGTTCATTGTTCTTGGGGACCTTCCGAGATTCACTACGTGAGCATACTGCGACCGATCTGCGCACCACTCCAAACCATAATCCCTCTCGAATTTTGCCATTTAGTAGCTTACTAGGTAAGTTGTTAATTAAATTCATTGCTATCTTTTGAGCTTCAACCCAAAATTCATAAGTGTGGTATTTAATCCAAAAAACATGCAAATGATAAAAAGTTGGTGCACAGATCGGATGCCGTAAGCACGCGTCGTGAGCGTCAGAAGGTCCCCAACAACAAAAGAACTCTACTTTTTGCATACAAATCAATGTAGAAGACTTGCACGACATGAACAAGAGACCAATTGGGTCTAATCTTTCCCCCATGCCTTGTGTGAGCGCTCCACAAAGCATGTATTTTATGTATTAATCATCTTCAAGCTCAAATAATAGCCCAAGTTACAAAATAACACGCTTTTGGCTTTTGAGTTTGCTTTAGTGCCAAGTAGAAATAAAGCTAATGGACGGGCACCCAAGAAGTTAGGCATACCCAATACAATGTCCAAATACAAATATCTAAATCGTGCGCCCATGCGCATACAAAAATAATAAATAAATATCAAACGCCTTGATAAATAGGCACGACAAAATATAAGCGCCATGCCAAAGATATGCGCCCATCAAAATATTGACGATAACTGGAATACATGCTATCCTCCAATGCTTTCCACCGTCACTGTTGCTATCTCTACACATCAACTGAAGCATTCACAATCATTAGTAAATAATACAATTTAACCGACAAAAGTGAATACCTAGCAATCTTCAACTACATAAATAAATCAATCGGTTAGAAATCAATCCTAACCTTAATTTACCACCAGTGCGCACTCTAAAATCATAAACGTTTATTAATTTAAATATGTATTTTGCAGAATCACCCGCTATGGAATCACCCATGTGTACACTAAATTAAAAAAACGCCCGAAAAGGATAGGCATCCCCATCGACTTATCGCACAAAGAATCCACTTTGTGTATGAGCCCCGGTAATAAAAGTTTACGGAATCCACCGTAAAACCTCATGGAATCCACCATAAAACCTCACGGAATCCATCGTGGCACGGAATCCACCGTGTAATATGCCTCCTGGCATCATACCCCCGGGGTGGGATAGCAATTGTCCTCGATTGCTATTAGCTCAATGTGGAGCTAACAGAGTGGGGAAAGCATTTAAGTCTCTAGCGTGCATCCATTGGGCCTCTTCAACAGGATGGTTTTTAAACTTGACCAAATATCTAGGGCCAGTTCTAGTAGTCATAAAGTCAGTATCTATAATAGCTTCAGGCTCAAGGATTTCACTCTCTTCATCTAGCAAAGGTGGGTTTTCATAGACAGGGTGTACAGGTAATTGGCCTCTAAAGGGTCGTAATAAACTAATGTTAAAGGTATTGTGAATTTTCCAATGTGGTGGTAGTTCTAGTTTAAATGCTTTGTCATTGATTTTGTGAATGATCTTGAATGGTCCATAGATTCTAGGTGCTAATTTCACAACTGGGTGTTTATCTACACTTTGTAATCTACGTTTTTCTATGTGTAACCAAACATAGTCATCAACTCTGAAATTCATGGCATGTCTTTTCTTATTTGCTTGCTTTGTATATGATTGCTGGGCTTTGGCAATCATATCTTTAACTTCATCAAAAATAGTAGCGTGCATGTTAGTAATATCATTAGCACTCTGAATTTTATTTGATAATAATGCAATAGGTGTAGACAATCTATAACCATAAATAACTTCAAATGGTGCTTTCGTTGTAGTTGTGTGTGGTGTATTGTTATATGTAAACTAAAGTAAATGTAGATGTGTATCCCACGTGTGTGGTTTTGAAATAGTGTAAGCACGTAAAAGATCTAAAATAGTACTGTTAGTAGCTTTTGTTTGACCATTAGTTTCAGGATGAAATGCAGATGAAAAATCAATCTTTGTTCCTAGGTTAGCAAATAAAGAAATCCAAAAATTATTACAAAATCTAGAATTATGATCAGAAATAATAACTTTTGGTAAACCATGATTAGTAAACACAGTTTTCAAAAACAATTGAGCTGCTTGAGATGTAGTTAAAGTTTTCTTGCATGGAATGAAATATGCTTGTTTGCTAAACCTATCTACAACAATCCAAATCATATCATGGTTAGCTTTTGTGTTAAGTAAACCAGTAATAAAATCCATAGAAATCTGTTCCCATGGTCGTGATGGAATAGGTAAAGGCATTAGTAAACCATACTGTTTACCATGATGTCTTTTAACTATTTGACAAACTAAACATTCAGAAACAAAGTTAGATACATCAGTGTCCATATGTGGCCAATAAAAATCTTCAGTCAATGTACGCAAAGTAGATATAATACCTCTATGACCTTGATATGGAGGACAATGAATCTCATTCAAAACAAATGATCTAAATGGAATTGTAACACGTAATATCTTTTCATAAAACATGAATCCATTATTGTAAGACAGTGAATCAATAGAAATCCAATTATTTGTAACTAATTTATTCCAATCAACTTGAAAAGTAATATCTTGATGATAAGTATCTTTCATAGGGATAAGGGAATCAAATGATATCACAGAAATATTATGAATTGTTGGTCTTCTACTCAAAGCGTCGGCTACTACATTCTCTTTTCCTGGTTGATATTGTATAAGGGGTTGAAAACTTTGAATGAAAGATGTCCATTTAATATGTTAGTCAGATATTTGGGGTTGACTAAGGATATGTCTAATGCTTTGTTGATCAATTTTAATCATAAATTCAGAACCCATTAAGTAATGTTTCCATTGTCATAAGGCTTGTAATATAGCTAGCAATTCTTTATCATATGTAGAATATTTAAGTTCAGATGGTTTCAATTTAGAGCTAGAATAGGCTATGGGATGATTATCTTGCATAAGGACAGCTCCTATTCTAGATCCACTAGCATCAGTAACAACTAAAAAGAATGGACTATTGAAATCAGGTAGTTGTAATACAGGATCATGGGTTAATGCATGTTTCAATAAATTAAAAGACTTTTGTTGATTATCAGACCAGTTATAAACAATGCCCTTCTTTAAAAGTTTAGTCAAAGGCAAGGCAAGTAATGAAAAATTTCGCACAAACTTTCTATAAAAACTAGCAAGACCTAGAAAAGAACGTAACTCATGCACATTTTTGGGTATGGGCCAATTTAAAATTACGTCTATCTTTTTAGGGTCAACCTTAATACCTTCTGATGAAACAATATGACCTAGATATTCAATTTCTGTTTGAAAGAATTCACTCTTTTCTAGATTAGCATACAATTGATTATCTTTTAACAACTTGAAAACTAAAGACAGATGTTCATAATGCTCATGCTCATTTTTAGATACCAATATATCATCAAAGAATACTATAACACAATGCTAATATTTCAAAAATATGCGATTCATCATTCGACTAAATGTAGCAGGTGCATTAGTTAAACCAAAAGGCATCAGTAGAAATTCATAATGTCCAAATTGTGTTCTAAATGTAGTTTTGAATATATCAGATTTATCTAATCTCACTTTATGATAACTAAATTTAAGATCTATCTTACTGAATATGGCAGAACCTTGTAGTTTATCCATAAGATCATCTACCCTAGGAATCAGATATCTATTCTTAACCGTAATTTTATTTAGGGCACGATAATCAATGCACATGCGATAAGTATTATTATTCTTCTTAACCAGTAAAACAAGTGTGCCAAATGGAGAACTACTAGGTCTAATTAATCCTCTGTTTAGCAATTCCTCTACTTGATTTTGAATTTCTTTCTGTTCAATTTGGTTATGCCTATATAGTACTTTGCATGGTGGTTGTGTACCAGGAATTAAATCTATTTTGTGATCTTCAGGTCGTAGTCCAGGTGGTAAGTCATCAGCAAAACAATCTTTAAATTGAGCAAGGAATTGTGTATGTCTAGGATGCATATGTTTTTCTTTAGCTTGAAGTTCATTCACCCAAATTAAATAAGATTTACTACTTTTACGTAATGCACGTTTAGCTTGGGTATGAGTAAGCAGTGGAAATTTATTAGAAGCGTGCATACCATGCAATGTGATTTGTTTTCCTTGAAAATAAATTTTAATTGAATGCGTATAATAATCTATGTCAGGATTATATTGATGTCACCAAGGCATACCTAGGATAATGTCACTAGACTGCAAAGGTATAACTAGGAAATTCCTTCGTTCAGTGTATTCACCAATTTTAATTTCTAAGTTATGCACCTCTTGTGTTCCATTATATCTTGTGCCTAGGAATGTTGCTGTAATGCGAAAATGTGTAGAAACAGTTTGTAAATTCAATTCTTTCACTAACTTTGCAGAAATAAAATCATGTGTGCTACCATCATCATGCAAAATAATCTTTTCTTTACCATGCACTAAACATTTCATTGTCAACAAAGAATGTGGAGTTGGCATACCTAGTAAAGTATCTGACGTAGTACCAATGTCGTCATCATCTTCCGTAAAGTCAGGCACTTCCTCACGTTCTTCATCTTCCATTGCGCCAAGATAATTGATTTGGAAAGGTGGTTTCTTTGATTGGCATTTGACTGCTAGATGTCCAGTTTGATGGCATTTGTAACACACTATAGGTTTGGCTTTAGATACATTGTTGGCAATGGTAGGAAGTCTAGGAATATTGGGATTTGGTTGTGAGGATGGCTTAGGGTTTGGATTGGTATTTGATGGCAAAGCAGTCGTGTCCAAGACTTATGGAATGATGATGAAAGAAAACAACTTTGATTAAATCTTCTAAAATTTGAATTGAATTGCTTGGAACCATAGTTACCATTATTTTGGAATTGTTGTGGACTCTTGTCTTTTCCTCGAATCTTGTCTTCAATATCATGAGCCAAAGAAATTGCATCTTCAAGGGCTGTAGGCTTGAACATATTGACTTCAGCATAGTAATGTCCAAGTAAGCCAGACATAAACTTGTGTTTGTGAGTCACTTCAGGTACGTCTTCAAGCATGCGTAGTTGCACTAGGGCATTCCAAAAACATTCGGTGTATTGGGAAATAGGTTTACGTTCTCTTTGCTGTAGAAGATCCCATTGCTTTATGGCTTTTTCATGAAATTGAGGGGGAAGGAAATTGTGCAAAAACTTCTTTTGGAAACTCTCCCAGGTAGTGGGACAATCAATGCTCTTGCGAACCACAGTCCACCATAGAGATGCTCGATCGACTAAATGATTAGTGACACATTTAATTTTGTCTTTCTCAGCATATGTCTCTTCATGAAAGTAATCGTCAAACTGACTGATAAATGCAAGTACAGTCTTTCCATCTCGAGATCCATTGAAAGTACGGAATTTGAAGTTTCTTTTACTTATCTTTGTTTCTTTGCAGATGGATTGGGCTTCGAGCGTCGCATCGATGGTACGTCGAATAAGATCTTTGGGTTGCGGTCCATCTTTGTCAGTGGTAGATCGTTGCAAATTGGCCAATTGAGTTTGCAAAGCTTGTCGGGCTCTTCGTTCTTCATCAAGCTACATCATAATTAAATCCAATTTTTGTTCCATCGTTGGTTTGGGAAGATCACCTTCAGCCATTAAATCATCCATATTTTGTTCCGTCATCCTGTAAAAATTCAAAAGACCTCACACTCTCGAAATCTGATTAGCGGGATGAGCGTAGCTCAAAGTCGGGTATACAAGGCTTACAAATGTTGTTTGGCTTTTATAGTCTTTGTCTTTTGCGGTTGCGGTGTTCCTAGTCTTCGTAGAAACTACGTATGACCTTCTGTGTTTGCTGAAACTGGTTCAGCAAGTCTGCATGTGTGAACAGAGTCTTCCAGGGAGTAATTCTGTGATTTTGTGCTTCTGCGCAGGAACAGTCTTTATGGGAGTTGTTGAAGTAAATCAGTAATGACTTCTGTGGACTTAGGTGACTTGCAGAAATAAGTGAACTTGGAGGACTTAGATAACTTAGTGAATTAAGAAGCTTTAGTATGATCTGTCGACGATTTTTGATTGGGGGGCCGTTTTTCATGCCGCCAATTCCGTCAAGAAGATGCCACATTACCAGACGTCAAAATTTTGTAGTTGAAGCTTTTTTTTAAAGCTTATTATAAGCTTTATCACTTAAGGTTTTGAACTTGTGGTTATGGATGAAGAGCTTACTATTCACTGTTACAAAACGACTTGAAGAATGAGATGTTGACATGGTCCTCCGCCTCCTCAGGCCGGTCCTTCGCAATCAGAGGCTGCAGATAGGGGTTCTTGACCGCCAAGAAGTCACCGGTATCGACCGTTCACGATGAAGCTCTCGATCTCAGCTTCGCTCTCATACCACTGGTGTACACATCGGATGCCGTAAGCGCACGTAGTGAGCGTCAGAAGGTCCCCAACAACAAAAGAACTCTACTTTTTGCACACAAATCAATGTAGAAGACTTGCACAACATGAACAAGAGACCAATTGGGTGCAATCTCCTCCCATGCCTTGTGCGAGCGCTCCACAAAGCATGTATTTAATGTATTAATCATCTTCAAGCTCAAATAATAGCCCAAATTACAAAATAGCACGCTTTTGGCTTTTGAGTTTGCTTTAGTGCCAAGTAGAAATAAAGCTAATGGGCGGGCGCCCAAGAAGTTAGGCATACCCAATACAATGTCCAAATACAAATATCTAAATCGTGCGCCCATGCGCATACAAAAATAATAAATAAATATCAAACACCTTGATAAATAGGCGCGACAAAATATAGGCGCCATGCCTTAGGTATGTGCCCATCAAAATATTGACGATAAATGGAATATACGCTATCCTCCAATGCTTTCCACTGCCACTGCTGCTATCTCTACACATCAACTGAAGCATTCACAATCGTTATTAAAAAATACAATTAAACCGAAAAAAGTGAATACCTAGCAGTCTTCAACTACATAAATAAATCAATTGGTTAAAAATCAATCCTAACCTTAATTGATCACAAGTGCGCACTCTAAACTCAAAAACGTTTATTAATTTAAATATGTATTTTGTGGAATCACTCGCTATGGAATCACCCATGTACACACTAAATTAACAAAATGCCCGAAAAGGATAGGCGTCCCCATCGACTTCTCGCACAAAGAATCCACTTTGTATATGAGCCCCGATAATAAAAGTTTACGGAATCCACCGTAAAACCTCACGGAATCCACCGTGGCATAGAATCTATCGTGTAATATGCCTCCTGGCATCAAAAGAAGTCGATTTAGGCCATTTGAATACTTTGAAAATTTTCTATACATAATTTCCAAATATCGCCCTATGACCAGATTCATCAAGCTATCCTATACTATTTAGACTCTTAGTCAAGTCATGAACATATCATATATTCTACAGGACAAGAAGATCCATAACGTAGTGACAAATGTAAATACACAATACCAATAATGCTCCATGCATAGTTAACACATACTTGTTTCCTTATATCATAAGTAATGAACCACTCTCTATATAATAATATGGAATGATGCTCAAGAATCCAAAAGCCAATTCAATGACATATCATTATTTGTGGCAACTAAGATAATATCGTTCGAAGAGAATATATACAAAATATCTCCATCATCACTGCTACATGTATTAATCTCCCAGATCTTTGTGTTGCCCTTCTCTTCCTTCTTTCCATCCTCTTCACTTTACATTTTGTCTTTTTGTTTGTTTCCCGACTTATATAAATTCTTCTTATCCCTTATTGATATAAATGAAGCATTTTATATCTTTCTTGTTATGAAACTCACTCCTTGATTTACCTCTCTCATGATAGTTTTCTCTAGCATTTGACCTTCCTCTCATTAATGGATGCACTAAAAATCTTTCATCTTGCATTTTTCTTTCTATTTACTTCCTCAATGAGCAAACTACTCTCAGCATTAGTACTCACAAGACCACATGCATGTGCAAATTGACTAAATGACTATCCTAAAAGTGTTCCAAATTCTAAATAAGCTAACCAATAAGAACATAGCCTTAATTGAATCATGAAAAGTTATCCTCTATGGTGAAAATTAGCAAAAAATAGTATTGACCTTATTCAGATGATTGGAAATAGAAGTCCCCTTCTTCATGTGAAGATAAATGCAAATTTTCAACCAATAAATTTGCAAAACCACACTTTCTTTCTCATAGCTTTTTCCATACACCAAAAGCAACAAATGTTGTGTCTTTTACATAAAATACATGGAGTTTAAGAGTATCACCATGATACTCAAAAAATGCCAAATCATCCATTTGTTCCTATACATTTGTATCCATGCCCTCAAGCTTAATCTCATCACATTTGATTAGCTTTACCTACCTCTCCTAAACCAATACATTATAAATTTGCTATTTTCCATAGTTAAAATATGTGCCATCCAATTTTTCAATATCAAATAAAGCATGTTTAGAAGTGGATAAAGGAGCCATAATGTCAACAATATGTACTCATATACCAAAACACCCAAAGTATGCTCAACCACAAGGAAAAATAGATTAATATACTACAATATACGGGCCCACAAAAAAATTCAAATAATGGCTAAAATGGTATTAATAAGACAATTGTTGTGACATGCCTATCCAATGAATCCTTAACAACACAATTTATATAGTCCATCAAGTGATATGTTTAGATGACTCCATCCAAAAATCCCATGGAATATCCACACTTTGTGGCCTAGGGTCATTTAAGTCTACTCTCCTAGAGGAAGCTCTACGTCATTCCCATGACCATCATTTTGTAGCAAAGCTTTCTCATTAACTCTAAAGCATCACTTATGGGTAGTTACTTATATGAGATAACCTAAACCCAAGAATATTTATATTGCACTTGGTTTAAAGAGGGTGAAAAACAAGGGGAAGATAAATGCATGGATCCCTCTACTTGTAGGATAAAGCCTCACCGCCCTCCCCGAAAGTGACACCAAGTTTGGATCTAAGATGATGCTCGAAGAGAGTTAGCATTACACTCTTCCTACAAATTCCCAATTCAAATGCATTCGTGTGAGATATCACTTGAGTAATAGAGAAAACCTTACCGTAGGAAAAGTCCATCATGAACTCGGCATCTAATATCCCAGTTGCAATGGAATTTTCATAGTTATCTAATTACCTACCATATTAATTTAACACATAAAATATCTTACTATATATCACACGCTAAGCAAGTTCTTCTACATAATTTAGGGGCAAATACAAAGACAAGAGGATGAAATCCTTTAGTAAATAGTAGCAACACTATACTTATTTATATCTTCTTCAAGGTACAATGCCAATTTGACATTCTATCCCTTACACAGGGACCCATATCCAAAGCACTTAGACACCCATACCCGAGTCTCATGGACAAAATCTCTATGATCCATCCTTTGTCAAGAATAGGGTATTCTAACATTTGTAGATGTTAGGAAACTCAATTTCTTCTATCTCCATCCTAGGCCCATGGTGGGATGTCCAAAACCTCCCTAACACACATGCTATTGTAGGAGCAAACGTTGCCTTCCATGGTGGTTGTCTTACCACTCAACCCTCAATCAGCGTATTGAACAATGCTCTTTTGAGTCTCTTGCATTTATCATCATGTTTTTTTATAGTCTCAAACCCTCATTTGATAAATCCCTTGGAGCAACTATAGATCCCCCTCTTAGAGAGTTCTCAAAATTGAATTAAAAACACGCCAAACAACCTATTTCAACTAGGAAATCATTTATTTTCTAAAGCAATAAGTGTATCTTGAAACATTTTTTATCAAAACTGAAAGAATTCCTTGTTGAGATATCGAGCTCCACTCGTGATATGCCAGGGTGACCGTTGTGCATTTATGTCACCGACTTGTCAGTTGTTGCAGATGCGGTTGGTACACCGCCCATGAATAATAGCTAGATGACAGCTATCCTTATCTACTCTAGTTCGTGGCTCAGTTAGTATGCCACCTTAGTTAGTTGAGTTTGGTTTGAGACCCATATATAGGGTTCTTCTATTTCTATGTACTTGAGTTCTTTTGGCTTACACAACTAAGAAGAGGAATACTGTTTTTCAACCTCCATCTTTGTGTGTATTCCCCCATTGTGCAAGCAAGAAAGCTACAAGTGAGACTCCTTCCTTCTCTCCCACAATCTTGACATGGTATCAGAGCCTTGTTCATGGTAAGAAGATCAAGAAAGCAAACCAAGTTTGCGGTGTTCTGGTAAGAGGACCAGTGTTGCTTTCATTTTTCTGTTTTGGGAGCAAGTCTCTCCAGGTAGCACAGCCAGAAAGTGCAAGAGTGCATTGTCTCAGATTGAGACGCCCTTCGCAGTGTAGCAAGAGGGCAGTATATGCTGCAGATAAGGGCTTTAGCCCTTGGTTGCTCTATTTTTTTTATTTGAGGCCATTTCGGGGCCTGTTTTGGAGGTGGAAGTTTTCTGCACGCACTCAGGAAAAGGCCCAGTTTTATGCTGTGCGACCAGTGTTCTACACGTCGGTGAAAAGTTACTGTAGAAATTGCATCGTATGCTTGTGCGCAGAGACATTGGGAGTTACAAAATCATCCTTGTTGCTTGTTGATGCAAAATCGTCACTAGGAAGTGACTGTGTGGTCAAAAATACCACTTTCGTCAGTTTTGCAGATTTGCCCTTGTGAGGCTGAAGCTGAGTTCTTTGCAGTGATAGAATTTTTTGCAGTATTCTGTAATGGCATCTGATTCTCTTTCACAGATTGTCACTGAAAAGCTTGACAAGAACAACTTCCAAGCATGGAAGTTTAGAATGACGAATTTCCTTATGGGAAAAGGATATTGGGAATTCGTTGTAGGAAATGAAGAAGAACCAGTTCTTCCTGATGTTCCCAATCAACAGCAAATGCAGGCATTTAAAGCATGGCATGAGAGAGCTAGGAAAGTTATGTATTGGCTGTCTATCAGCATTTCAGACTCTATGATTGTGCATATTCAAGATGCAAGTACACCAAAGGAGGCATGGGATACTTTCTCAAAAATGTACAGCACAAATACGCAAGCCAGGAAAATGCAGCTCAAGCAAGAGTTGCACAATGTGCAAAGAGAAAGTATGAGCATCAATGACTACCACATGAAGGTGAAGAAGATTGCAGATGCACTTGCTTCCATTGGGTCACCAGTGGAAGATGATGATTTAGTTTCTGTGACCTTGAAAGGTCTAGGAAAGGATTATGCACAATTCCGAACATCCATTTCCATCCGTGAAAGATTTCCTGATTTTGAGGAGTTGATTGCTCTTCTAATTTCTAAGGAGCCGAGAAATGGTGGTGCATCTTCTTCAGGAGGAACTTCAAAAGAAGCTGTCTTCTACTCAAATGCTGGAAGAGGTAGAGGCAGAGGTAGAGGAGGCCGATCTCGAGGCCATGGTAGAAATCAGAATATGCAGCAAACTCAAGAAAACCAGTCCTATGGAGGAAGATGTGGTAACTCTAGAGGCAGGGGAGCCAAAGAGGTCGTGGTGGATAGCAAAGAGGCCAAAATGCAAACAGCAATGTTGAATGCTACTACTGTGGTAAAATGGGTCATATGGCTAAAGACTGCTATAAAAAGCAGAATGACATCATGAGTGGAAAATTGCAACAAGGGAATTATGCATCTTCTAGTAGACAGGGGGATGACAGAAATTAGCATTTGTTTATGGTGCAGCACATGACCAATTCTGTGACAAGTACAAAAGAAAAAAACGATGTGTGGTATGTTGACTCAGGTGCATCAAATCACATGACAAGTCATGCAAAATGGATGCAGGATGTAAGGAAAATGAAAAAACCAAGATTTGTGGAGACTGATGATGATACTGCACATCCTATTGTGCAGATTGGAAAAATTCCTTTGTCTATGCAGGATGGGAAAAAGAAATACGTGTCGGATGTATTTCATGTCCCGAATATCACCAAGAACCTGGTTTTTGTTGGTCAAATGGTTGAGCAGGGCTTGCAGGTCAGATTTAATTCTCATGGATGCTTTGTTGAGGATATGAAAAATAAAGGTCGCTTGACAGCAAAAGGAAAGAAGAAGGGTAGAATGTTTACGTTGGATGCAGATATGCCTGAATTGAGTGCAGCAATGTTTGCACATGGGACCGGTGTAGTTGCAGATATTGATATCTGGCATAAACGCATTGGTCATGTTAATGTACAGCGACTTAAATCAATGCAAGCCCAAAATATTGTTGCAGGATTGCCTAAATTCAAGGTTGCAAAAATGCATAAGGTATATGAAGCCTCCCAATTTGGAAAATAGGCAAGGAAACCATTTCCTAGACATGTTCAAGAGAGTAAGAAGCCATTGGAATTAATCCACTCTGATGTGTGGACTACTAAAGCTGCATCTCTTGGAGGCTGTCATTATTTGTCACTTTTATTGATGACTATAGCAAAAAAATTTAGGTGTATTTTATAAAAAAGAAAAGTGAAGTTTTTGAGCATTTCAAAACTTTTAAAGCTATGGTTGAAAAAGAAACAGGCTTGCAAATAAAATGCCTAAGGTCAGATGGAGGGGGAGAGTACCTCTCAAAAGCAAGGTTCCTACAGGAGCATGGCATAAAGCAACAATATTCATGCAACCATACCCCACAACAAAATGGAATTGCAAAAAGGAAAAACAGGCATATTGGAGAGGTATCTCATGCCATGCTCAACGAAAAAGACTTGCCATATTTTTACTGGGCTGAAGCAGTTGCTACAGCAGTCTACATAATGAACAGGACTCCCACTGCAGCAATACATGGGATGACTCCAGAGAAGAGGTATACTAGTAGGAAACCAGATATTTCTCATTTGAAAATTTTTGGTTGCATTGCCTATGTTCATGTGCCAGATGAGTTGAGATCCAAGTTGGATCCGAAAGCTGAGAAGTGCATCTTTATTGGTTACTCTTTGCAGCAGAAAGGGTATAGATGCTATAACCCTTCTACTCGTAAGTTTATAGTGAGTAGAGATGTTGTTTTTGATGAGATGAGTAGCTGGTATAAACCAATAAATGTGATTGATGATGTAGATGCACAAAATGGTAATACTGTACAGAATTCACAGCAGCAGTAGTCACTAGATATTAGTGGACCTGGAGCCTCTTCTAGCAGTGGTTCACATTCTTTGCCATGGACACGCAGATTGAGATCAGGAGAATCTTCTCAAAGCAATGCAGATAGTAGTATGCAGGTATCACGAAAAGGAAAAGAGAAGGTAGATCATCTCATGTTTGATGTGAATGCAGGTCACTCTTATGTGGATGGTGAATCCAGTGGCTCAGAACAGAGCATTGATGATGAGTTGGGTATTCCTTCTATTGTTACACCTGGAGTAAGGAAGACCAGGGATGTTTTGAGAGCACCTGGGAGTGAACCTACTTTGCGCAGGTCTACCAGAGCTAGGTATCCTGTGGACAGGCTGAAATATGATGGATTTACAGCCATTCACTATGCCTATATGGTCAAAGTGATACACGAACCAGAACCCACTTCTTTTGAGCAAGCCATGGGAAAAGAAAAATGGGAGAAAGCCATGGATGAAGAAATGGATGCCTTGGAAGCAAATGCTACATGGAAATTAGTACATTTGCCTAAAGGTAAGAATGCAATTGGTTGTAAGTGGGTTTATAAGGTGAAGCACAATGCAGATGGTTCTGTGAACATATATAAGGCAAGATTAGTAGTCAAGGGGTATGCACAAACATATGGCATTGATTATAAAGAAACATTCAGTTCGGTTGCAAGGATGGCAACCGTAAGAGCAGTCATTGCTATGGCTGTATCAAAGGAATGTGCTTTACATCAGATGGATGTAAAGAATGCCTTCTTGCATGGTGATTTGCAAGAAGAGGTATATATGGAGCAGCCACCAGGTTATATGCATGTTGTTCATCCTGAGTTTGTTTGCAGGTTGAAGAAAGCCTTGTATGGCTTGAAGCAAGCACCTAGAGCATGGTCTGACAAGATAGGACAATATCTTGTCACTATTGGCTTTTAGATTTCCAAGGCAGATTTCTCAATTTATGTGAGAAAAACAGAGAAATGTATTATGCTACTTGTCATTTTATGTTGATGATTTGATTATGACAGGTAAGAGTGATGAAGATATCCTTCATGTGAAAATGCTATTGAAGCAGAAGTTTGAGATGAAGGATTTGGGAGAGCTGCGTTATTTCTTGGGCATTGAGGTGATTAGATCACCATTGCTCTTGCAGAGGCAGTATGGATTGGGCATGCTGTCCAAATATGGGATGACAGGCTGTACGCCTATTTCAGTTTCTTTGGAGCAGAATGTGAAGCTGAGCGCAGATGCAGGTGAGCTTCTGGAAGAGCCTACTATGTACAGACGCATAGTAGGAAATTTGATTTATATGACTATTACCAGGCCAGATTTGACCTATGCTGTTGGATTGGTAAGTCAGTTTATGCAGGCTCTAAGGAAACCGCATTTGGATGCTGCTAGACGCATACTCAGGTATGTGAAGTCCACATTGCAGTATGGACTACTTTATGAGAGTGGGGTTCAGATACAGTTGCATGGATACACTAATGCTGATTGGGCTGGTAGTATTTCCGATAGACGATCTACCAATGGATATGTGTTCTCTTTTGGGAGTGCTGCAGTCATTTGGAGCAGCAAGAAACAGCCTACAGTTGCCTCGTCGAGCACAGAGGCTGAGTACAGGGGCGCATCAATGGCTGCATGTGAGGTAGCTTGGTTGCATAAGCTACTTTATGATATGCATCAGCCTACAGATGGGCCAGTTGTCATTTATTGTGACAACATAGTAGTATACACTTGGCAAATAACCCAGTCTATCATGCTAGAACAAAGCACATTGAGGTGCATTATCACTATGTGCGGGAGAGGGTTTTACTAGGTTTTATTGATCTAGTTTATGTCAACACAGAGGATCAAGTAGCTGACATATTTATGAAGGCATTGGGCGCAGAGAAGCTGCGCAAGTTTAGAGACCTGCTTAGTGTGCAGGAATTGGGATTGAGCTCAAGGGGGAGTGTTGAGATATCGAGCTCCACTCATGATATTCCAGGGTGACCGTTGTGCATTTATGTCACCGACTTGTCAGTTTGCAGATGCGGTTGGTACACCGCCCATGAATAATAGCTAGATGACAGCTATCCTTATCTACTCTAGTTCGTGGCTCAATTAGTATGCCACCTTAGTTAGTTGAGTTTGGTTTGAGATCCATATATAGGGTTCTTCTATTTCTATGTACTTGAGTTCTTTTGGCTTACACAACTAAGAAGGGGAAAACTATTTTTTAGCCTCCACACTATAACACAATGCCGCCATACACGCGTCCATTACACGCGAAAAGTTACGGCGCGTGTATGGTCGTTTATACTTACAGCAATATCGGGCGCGTATATACATGCATGTAACAGCGCGTGTATAATTGCATGTGTGGGCGCGTGTATTTGCACGTTAAATCTGTCATAATACACGCTCTGTTACACGCGACACAGAGCCTAACTACAGAAATCCATTTCTTTTCAAAACAGAAAACCATTAAGTTTTAAAAATGTCATTGTGCATTGCAGTGTTTACAAACCATTACAAAATCCCACTACATGCACTTACAACAACGTAATATATTGAAAAATATATCTTCATATGGTTATTGAAAGACAAAGTATACAATAGAAATGTCATGAATTTGGAACAATACAGTGATGGATTGGTTAGGGTTCGATCTCATCTTCAATAAGATCCATCCTTGCCAAACGATCAACATCAATATCCATTTGATCAATTTGTAAGGCTACGATTAAATTTATTCTACTATCGCTATTTTGCCCATTGATAATGGTACCGATGCCTTGATCATTCTCATCATCATCACCATCATCCTCAATGGAAGGGTCATCCTCATGATCATGAGAAATGGCACGCTCATCCTCATTATCATGATCATCTACATTGGCATGTTCGACATCATCTTCTTTGCGGCTTGCCACATCCTCCATATGCTCCATATCAGTGAATGTATTATACATTACTTTGGAACGTGGTGCAATAGGGATGACATACCACCATTTACTGTCATGCACCATTGGCAGATAGATAACCTGCTCAAATACACATAATTCATTAATTAATTAGCATATCAAAAGTCAAGGGGTGCGCGAGCTTAGATATATATGTACATGAAACACATTTGTAAAAAAATGCATACCTGCTCACATTGTTGTGGCAATACGAGCCTATCTTTCTTTGTTTGCCAAAACTTTGTAGAGTCAATAGTTACATAGCCACTTGCATGGCGTTTTATCGTTGCGTTAGGCCCTTTTTCCACCACGTTCATTTGCCATTTGACATCCAAAACATACACAAAGAAGCGGCGAAAGTCAAGTCTGTATATGTCTTGGATTGTGCCACAATAATCATCAATTTTTCCATTGGCTCCCTCAAAGCTACTAATGACACCGCAATCTTGTGTATTCCTCTTTTCATCTATTCTTTGTGTTCGAAAATGCTTGCCTTCACACCATATAGCATTGAACATAGTGCACTGGACCAAAATATAAGCAATATCTATGTAAGCAATTAATGTGAATAAATATGAAAAGCCAATCACTTACAAAGAATGCAAATTTACATTTGTTCTATGTACCTTTAACATGCATCCTCGTGCATACTCCCATTCTTCCGCCGTGATATGCAGCCCCTCATCTCTCTCTGCTCTCTCCATTTCCTCATGCAACCAATCAACATGAATATCATTCGGAAGTGTTGCTAGATGCTTAGGGTATGCCTTACGAGAGCCATGTTGCCTCCAAAAGAGAGCTCTGTCTGCTTGCCTTTTTGTATTTGCATCCTCGTATCTTGTAACCCATCTGCTCATCACATCACTATTAAGGATGCAAGTGAAATTAAGATCATCAATCAATGTTCTCTCAATTACTTTGCTCTGTCCTTTTCCTTGAGGCACAATAGACGTCATCCTCAAGTCCTCTTCATTGCTCCATAGTCGCGGCAAAGAGCTATCCACCTGATCAAGAAATTCTGATATATATACAAGAGACTCTTGTATCAACCAACCCTCAGCCATGCTTCCTTCGGGCCTTGCACTTTGCCTCACAAAGTCTTTTAAGGTCTTCATGAAGCGCTCTAGGAAGAACATCCAACGGGCATGCACAGTGCCACATAAAGCAATTTCATCCACTAAATGCACAATGAGATGTAGTTGACTTGTGAGAATGGTTCGCGGAAAAGTCTCCTCTACCATACAAACCACCTCCACTGCCATAACACGCGCATCATCCAATGTGGCTGGATCAATTGCTTTGGAACTAACATATCTGAAAAATAAATGCACAGTACGTTATACCTCATGCACATTCATTTTGCAAGGTATAATGAAGGGTGATCTTACATGGGATTTACATACCTCACAAGCTCGCCCATCTTATAAATACATCTTTTCAAACTCCTGTCTGCACAATGGTTGATGCTAGTAGTTAGTATGAACTGCGCACATAAGAGCACATGTATATTTGGGTTAGGGCATTACAAAATTTAATTTCAACCTACAATAATTGGAAAACACTTACTTGGAGCATCTTGTGCCAATCGTGGGACTTCAACCCATGTAGTTGCTCAACCCCTCTTTTCTTAGTGGTTGTAAACGCTCCCTTCAACAATCTCATGCATCCAGTGGGAGTACGCAAAGTGGTGATGGCTTGCTTTACCTGCTTCTCCTCCTTCTTTGATATAATCCAGGGAGCAGGCGGAAGACGAACGTGCCCACCCTCCTCTCGTGGCCAAGCTTGACGCATACGTCCTGCGACCTGCAAGTCCTCCCGTACGCTAACATTGTCTCTTTTACCAATAACATGTTCCCAAATACTAGATCCCACATTCTTGAAGATGTGCATGGGATCAAGAAGATGGTTGATCTTGAGATGGGTCCAATATGGTAGCCGGAAAAAAATGGAGTACCTACACAAGGGATTGCAGACTGTCATCTTTATTCCAACTTTAGAGACTACACAAAACAAGATTGAAAACAATGGAGATGTACCTGTTCATGCCATCTGGAGGAAGAACATTTGAAGACTCCCAAATACACTTCCAATCTTTTGCACGAAGTGTCTGTGGATGAATGTTCCTCTTACTAGGAGCATATTTAGGGTGATCTGATGGGAGAAATCGATGATGATTATCGAATATGGTCTTACACAAACCATCAGCATACTCATGTACCAATGAAGGGCCACATATAGGACATGCATGTTTATCCGATGTCCTCAAACCTGTTAAAATAAAAAAAAAGTTAGAATAATAAAGTCAATAGTTATAATTGATATAGCTAGTAGTATTAGAGTCGGGAGGTAGTTAGAATTCTTACCAGAACAATCGCTGTATCCTGGAAAGTCATGCATTGTCCACATCAACACTGCTTTTAAGTCGAAGTGTCGAGAGGAGGGAGGCCTACTAATGTCCACTACCGCAACACCTCTCCATAGTTCCTCCAACTCATCAATCAACGGTTCAAGATAAACATCCATATGCTTGACTTTATGTTTCCCTGGAATCAGAAGGGATAACATAAGATGTCCCTTCTTGATCGCCATTGATGGTGGAAGGTTGTAATTCACCAACACAACCGGCCACACGCTGTATGCGGTGCTCTTGAAACCAAACGGATTCACTCCATCCATACCTAGGCCAACTCTCAAGTTTCTGGGCTCTGTTTTAAAGCTGGGCCACTCATCTTCAATATGCTTCCAAGCAGGAGTGTCTGCAGGAATTCTCCACATGCCATCATCCGATCGATGCGAGGAATGCCATGACATGAGCTCTGCTATGGATTTGCACTTGAACATGTGTTTGATGCGAGGAATTATAGGAAAGTGTCGCAAGACTTTACGAGGTACATCAAAACTCTTCACATCTGTTCTATACCTTGCTTCACCACAAGTGGGACACTGTCGAGCCTCCTTATGCGTCCCACGAAAGAGAATGCAATCATTGACGCATGCATGTATGCGATCATAATCCAATCCTCCAAGAGATGTCACATAGCGCCTCGCTTTGTCTCTTGAGGTGGGTAGTCTATTCCCCTTTGGAAGCATGTTTGATAATAGCCTGCATCCAATATCATCAATTAGCCCATAACCCTAAACCCTATACTGTAAACCAAAAACCACTAACTGAAATTTGCAAGTTACAATGCTTACTTCAATAATGCGTCAAGACTTGCATTGCTCCATCCATAAACTGTTTGTATATTGAGCAGTTCAAGTGAAGCACGTAAAATAGAGAATGTGCACCCTTCAAAAACCGGTGTCGATGAAGCGTTGTAGAGATGCTCTTGTTCCATATCATTGTCGTCCACACCTTTGCGATCATCCCTAAAAAGATTCCGCACCATGTCATCAAACACTTCCTCTTCCACAACTTCGTGGGGTGCAGGGCTATTGTCATCCCTTTCCCACTCATCTCCGACAACAGATCCCAAAGCTCCAGCATCATCTCGTCGACGCTTTGCATGCTCTCGCCGTGCGTATGGCACCATGTTAGGGTGTGGTACTGCATCCTGCTTCAATCACAGTATATATATTACAACGCGCTCCATTAATTTGCACACCATGAGTTATTTTAATACTTTCAATTCACATCTTCTCACCTCTAAACCTGTTTGAATCCATTCTCCATACATCGAGATGTGATTCAATGTAATTCGACGCGCTCGTACAATGCACCCTTGACATCGATTACATGTACACTTGATCCTTTGTGCCAGCCACACGTCGCGATCACGATGACGCATTGTCTCATCCTCACCAGAACTGCTTGAAGAGGATGATGACATGCTATGTCCAAAATAACCAATACAGAAGTAGGATCAGTTTTTAGTGAAATCATACACATCCTATGCACAAAACAATGGATACACAAGAACAATCAGTTTTTAAAAAAAGTATAAACAGGCTCTGTGTCGCGTGTACAGGCGCGTCTAAAATGTATTCTGCTGCGCTTTTACACGCGCTTTTACACGCGGTTTTACACGCGTGCTTTTCGCGTTTACCTACCGCGCGCGCCGCTTTCTTTCTTTCAAAAGCCCTCTTTCAAAACACTTCTTCTTCTTCTTTCTGCGTCGCTTTCTTTCTTTCAAAAGCCCTCTTTCTCCCTCTTGGACTACCCAAAAGAAGCAAAGGGTGCAGACAACACAGAAAGGGAGAGAGAAGCAAGAATCAACGAACTCACTTTTCAAAGACTTTTCAAAGAGGTTGGTTGTCGTTTGTTTGTTTTGGCAAATCTGTCGCTTTCTTTCTTTCCACCCGTGCTATGTGTACTTGAAAGCGACAGAGGATAGAATTCACACACATTGTATATGTGCTTAACTATTTATTTCTTGACAAACGACATCCGTCAAGATAGAGGAAAGAGAGAAGAAGGAACCCTTGTGTATGTGTTTAGTCATTTCTCCCTTGATGGACAATGTCCGTCAAGATAGAGGAAAGAGTTTTTGTTTTTCATGAATTTCGTCACTAATTCGAAATGAACTTCTTCTTTTGGCTTATGATCTTCTACTAATTCGATGTTTGGTATTGTAAGAGATATGTTTATTTTCTAGAATGGTAGATATATGTTGTAGGTTATATATTGTAGGAGATATATTGAGGAGATATATTGTAGGAGATATGTTTATTTTTTATATGCATGTTTTTCTTGGTTCATTGAGGCGGAATTTCGACGCTTTGCAGATTCTTCATGGATCCAGGCTCTTCCTCCGATCCGTGGGCATACGCCACTTGGATGATGGAGATGATAAACCATTTTGGGCGCCATCCTAATCCAGTGGAGCTGACAGAGTATATGTATGCCCATCCTCCTCCTAGACTCCGAGGTCACACCGCGCCCCCAAGTACACAAGCCTCTCCACTGCCGTCTACGCCTGCGAGTCCGGCGAGACGTACCCCTGCGCATACACGCTCACCGAGGAGACACACCCCTGCACGGACACACTCACGCACACCCTCCTCTGTACCGTCACGTGAGGGCTCACGGCCACCATCACGTGCTCCCTCACAGCCACAGTCACGTACACAGTCACGTGCAGCCACCCCTAGTCATGGCTACTCCCGCAGTACAGATGAGAGCCGACGCCGCAGTAGGGAGAGCGGGAGTGGAGGATTATGCGGCGGGTGCTTTGGTGGGGGGGGTAGTAGGGCACGCGGTGAGAGAGGGCATGGAGGGAGGCATGTACGAGGAGACAGTGAGGAGTCGGAGGAGGCGAGAGAGGTGGAGGGAGAGATTTTCTACGATGTTACGGATAGGGGTGGGGTAGTCATGGATGCGAGAGGGAAAGAGGTGATGGAGTATATGCGGGGGGTAGTTTCAAACATGTATAGAAACTGTTTTGTAAAATTTAAAGATCAGGATAGCCGGTTAGTTAGGGAGGTCCTAGATAGTGTACATAGTCGGTACCCCAATCCCCCACGAGCGACATTCTCGGATGTATGGGGAAGGACGCGAATAAGGGAGATCTTAAGTAATAAAAGATCTCACCTTAAGAAACTCGCGTACGATGATGGGGTGAATGTAGCTGCGGGTGGCTATCCTTGTGAGAAACCTGCCACTGCCCACAAACGCGAGTGGAAGGAGGCAAAGAAGCGCGCAGAGGGAGGCGTGAAGAGCAGGCAGCATGTGGAGGCACGACGGATCCAGATGGAGACCATTGGATCGTCGCATTTCGGATCTGGCGGCGTCGAGTCGTGGGAGGCAGAGTTCGTAAGTAACTTGCCTCTTTATTTGATTGTTTGCCAAATTCATTGATTCTATGATTGTTTTGATCTTACAAACTATCTTGATTATGTTACAGCGACGGGTTATGGGGAGAGGGCCCACAGCCCACGAGACTGGGTATGCTCGCCGCAATAGCAGACGTGACACGTGGGCCATCTTCAGAAACGAGGGACGTATTACGGATGCGCAGTTTGACGCGGCCATGAGACCATACGGTCGACAGGTACTTGAAAACTCTAAATGAATGATTTCGGTTTATTTAATTGCATATATATGTATACTTACATACGGTATATTTCTTGAACAGGCACAAGCTGCTGATGCTCCTGCCCCTGATGATCCAGCCGCCACTGCTGATGTTCGTGCCACTGCTCCTGGTGGAGGCGAGCACCACTCATCGGAACATACCGATGCGAGCTCCTCTGATCATGGAGAGAGCACAGGGTCCTCATCATCCTCTGATTAGCTTTCAGAATACTATAGGATGTGGTTGTACAAAAATTTTTTGTAACTGAAGCCATGGGCTTTTTTGCACCTAGCTCCCTATTTGACTTTGTATATATTTGTTCCTAATTAAAGCCATGGGCTATTTTGACATATGGACTCCCTTGTACACAAATGTATCATGTATTGACAATGTATTGAATCGTGAGTCTTGAGTCGTGTATTAAGTTTTAGATAGTAATATTGAATCGTGTATTCATAGAGAGTGAGTCTTGAAATCTAAATCGCTCTTTTTTTATGGTGCAATGCACCAAAAAAAAATCCAGAGAGTGCCTTTGGGTGGCTGGATGCTGGAACAGCATCCAGGCACCCAAAAGCACTCTCTGGATTTTTTTTTTCCCTCTGCGATCGCGTGTATAAGCGCGTGTCATCTGTCAAAATCGCGTATATTTGCGCGGATAGTCTGGTTAGATTCGCGTGTAAATTTGCAGCAAAACTGCGCAGAACGCGTGTATGGGGTCATGTATTCGCGCGACTGGCTTCACTGTACACGCGCTTTTACACGCATGTCTCTGGCCGCGATGATACACGCGCTATTACACGGGCCCGGCACTTTTTTTCCCAAGTCATTTTGTGCGGCTAGGAGCGCGGGTATGAGCCCGATCCCTTGTAGTGCCACCTTTGTGTGTATTCCCCCATTGTGCGAGCAAGAAAGCTACAAGTGAGACTCCTTCTTTGTCTCCCACAATCTTGACATTCCTTTTAAAGTTTTAAAAGAAAAGATATGACTAATAACATATTCCTGCTTTGAGAGTGCAATTACCTAACCCTTTTGATGCATATAGGCTTGTTTGAATGTAAATTTATATACATGTTTAGACCTAGGTTGTTTCTTACCCTCATTTCCCATTCTAGGACTTCCTACATTTCTTCTTATCTCTTGATAATAATCCTAGATATTTAAGTGATAAGTCACTTTGATAAATTTCGCCCATCTCTTGTTAATGGCTTTCTAAGTTGTGATCATACCTTCTAAGGTACATTATTTCATATACCATTTTCTCATCAAGGTAAGATGGCTAAACTCATGATGCCTTCCTATGAAACTAAGGTTACTAGAATTTATAATCACATTTAGCCCTATAGGAGTTAATCACACCCTCTTAAGAATAATCTAGCCATGGGGATTTCTATACCTCTTCAATATGACCAATCAAATACCAATGGTACCAATATTAGACAATAAAAGTTGCTATTATATAAGATGGATCTATGAACAAATTCCTTCATTCTCATAGTATAACTAAATGCATGAGAAACCCTTTCCTTTCAATAATTGATCATCTCATTTTCCATGAGTTTGAGCTAAGTTCCATGCCTCAACTTAATGAAATTGGACCCACTATGGCCAACTAGAAAGAAGTAAAGTTCAAGAGTATGAGAGAGAACTAGATAAGCACTTGGGAGTCCTTCTCTAGATAATAGGTTGTTAGATATGCTCAATGTCCCACCTTCATAAGGTGCCACCAATAATCTATGGTGTTCTAAGTTGTAAGGCATCCATTATGAGGAGAAGCCATGTGTGAGAACAAACATTGGTTGGGTTCTGACTTGTACATCACATGAAGTCTACGTGACTCAATGGCAAAGAGGTGACCTTTATGGATCTAGCCTTTGGATTAGATAGAGTAGTTATGTTGGTAGCAACTCAAGGCACAATGCATCAAGTTGTGGGGTGTGGGTGTTATTAGGGACCACTATTTTGGGGTCTCGTGCCCATAGAAGTAGCCTGAGATAGGGGTCCCTAGTTCTCTGTAAAGGTAATATTCCCTAGGCCACTAGGGAACATTCAAAATACATTTGAATAAGGTGATGAGACCACCTTATCATTCTATAAAAGGAAGACCACTCCAAATCCATCATCAATTTATCCGTCATCCAATCACAGTTCTTCTAGCTACCTTTAAGCTCTTTGCCTATCATTTGTTTGGATTGCAATCTAAGCTTCACAGTGGATGCCCATGAGTAGATAGAGTAATCTTTGTATTAGTTTGTTTGAAAGTAAAGTAGTTTCTATTTTTCTCACATTTGCTATGTGTTCTCTATTCCTTGCTCAATTTTTTTTTGCTTCTGTAACGTGTAAATTTTACATGGTATTAGATCCCTGGGGGCTATGAGTGAAGAGTATACAACAGGTAAGGGCTTTAATAATAGAAAGGAGAAATGTTGTTTGTTATATTAGCTAGTTGTGATAGCGCATCAAGTGGTGGTGTTTTTGTATGAACAATTTAAACATTGAGGTTTCATCCAACAAGCTTTAACGAAGGCAAGTTAGATGATACAAACTAAACTTTGTGAAAGTTTAAAATCACAACTCTCCTTGATTTTTATGAGTTTCTAAATACAATGCTAGGGACTACCCATAACCACGATCCACCCTCGACCCATCAAATTGAAGCATTATGATTCCTCAAAATGTAAATCTTCTACGTGTTTGGAAACAAAGGAATGAAGATGCATTTTGTACCTTAGTTACAAGCTGTTGTAATAGTGTTCTAACCTTGGTTCAGTATACAACTAATGCATCAAAGGCTTGGAATACATTGAGTATTTAGTACAAAACACAAAATCAAACAAGGATGGAGAACTTGGAGAATCAAGTAGCAATAGAGAAGTTTGTTGAAGGAGAGGGAGCCGAAGCATTCATCAATTGAATCAGAAATCTGTGCGAGCAACGAGATGGCTAGCATTAGGATAAAAAAGACTAGTGAGGAGGTAGCTCAGAGGTGTCTTCAAATTTATCCACCAAAGTTTTATGGATTTTTAGCTACCTTAAATACTCAGCTGAGACCCCAATCTTTGACATTTACAAAATTTTGTGCATTACCAATGGAGGAGGAGTTGCGGCCTAAAGCCTCATTAGAAGGTAGCAATGGTGAAGACATTGCATTTTCCACCAATGCAAAAGGCAACGGTGGTTCCTCTACCAATAGTGACAAAAAGACAAAGGATGGTAAGAATAAGTTTTAAGGAGATTCCTTCTACTGCAAGAAGAAAGGACATCCAATTTGCTGATCATCATATCAAGAAGGCAAATGAAAAAAATGGCACCATAAAGAATAAAGGGAAGGAGACAGTCAATACGGTGTTATGCCAGCAGTGATCGAGAGCAAACCTCACTCACAACCCGATAACGAGACGTTAAGGAGTGCTGGTTGGGAGAATTGACTTTGTCGAATGCACAACACAACAGAAAAAATTTTAAATGTTTCGACAAAAACACCACACGAAACACACACGAAAACAAAGAACACACAAACAATCAATGCCTCTTGTAGCTTAAAACAACTTAAAACTCGAATGCAGGTAGAGCATCACTTTAACTCAAATTTCAAAACACCAACAATTCGAAGACAAAACTAAGTGAATTGTATTCACATACCTTGAAAGCCTTGAGCCGACGCTCAGCACCACAAAGTCCAAATTCTTCATCTTCCAAATTAGCACGTCAAGAGTATCCTCTCACATGCAACCCTCCTCTCACCTCTCTCACAAAGTACAATTGGAATTCAGGAGGAAGGCCCCTAAGACTCCTCTCACACCTCCTTTTATAGTTTTCCTTCTACTCTCACACATGTTATCTTTTTAGCTTTTTGCTTAGGCCCCTAAGACTCCTCTCACACCTCCTTTTATAGTTTTCCTTCTACTCTTACACACGTTATCTTTTTAGGCTTTTTACTTTTCTAAAAAGCCTTAGGCTTTTAAGGACTAAGCGTTATAAAACGCTCTGCCCCTGCTTTCACCAAATATGCCATTTTTTCTTTTGCTTTTGCCATAAACGCCACCTGTCATGTTTTGCGAATATCAACGAATCTCCTTGCTATCCAGGATCTAATGCCGTCGTGAGTCAATGTTTCAGAATGTCGTTTCAGAAAATCATCAAATTGAAAATCTGCCATTGGTTTGTGATCATTGTCGATTCTTCTTGCCTGCCATTAATGTTACCAATTGCATCATATTTTTCATCAAGCTATTCTTCAATAGCCACCATTTTCCTTTGACACTTGCCATTATTCTGTGTCCACAGTCACATCAATGGACTGCTCATATTCTCGCTCAACAGTCATTGTGGCATTCCGCGTGTCAGAATGCTACCCCTATTGCGTCAAGTACACCATATGGCCATGCCGAATCGCTGTGATCAACGTTGCCATCTTCTGGCTCAAATATAATGCCTTCATCCTACTTCTGCCACCCTGCAATCATACCATCTTCTACCCTCAACTCTACACGTCGTGATAAATGCCTCATAGCCAACATCTTTCTGCGTTTATGGACCGCTCGTCATAAAAAATCAGTCACTTGTCATTGCTTGTAATGCTACCACCTGGTTAGACCACCAATGCCCGTGTCATTAGAATGTCTTCATCTGTCCGTAATGCCGTCTCATCCAGTCTGTCATCTTTGCATATCATAAATGACAACCACCCTATGTTGTGATTATGATGTTTTTCATGCTTCTATACCATAACTATTTCCATATCCATCTTTGATGCATGTGGGCAATTTTCAATGTGCCTTCATGAGCTTTGAATTTTTAAGTGTTGTTGTTGTGTCCAATTATCAACCTATGGTAATGTATCAAAATTTCCTTTGTCCATAAACTCCATTGTGGAATACATACCCTTGGAATCTCCAAAATGAACCTGTATTTTCATGCAATGTGCCCTAGCAACAAAATATGCTTTGAAATAGAACTTCATGCTTATCCACTCTTAAATTGAGAAAACATGCAATTGGTTGAATCCATGATATGCTACCATTCAAACAATGCTCACATGAAAAATATGGATGCACTGAAGAACTGTGCCTAGCCTATCTACAATGCTCCTGCGTCATGCATAATGCAAACCTAGTTTCTTGATTATTTAAATCCTTAACCTCACCTCTCAGCTCTTAGCAAGAAGAAAAGATATCAACTCTGCTACACCCATCCAAAATCTCACAATCTCTTTGGAAATGATGGTCCTCAAGATGTTGACCAAATAAGAACAACCCATCTCACAATCGACGGCATCCTTCACGACCCTCTAACTCACCCAACCACCTTACACACTCATCCAGAGGTTCTTAATGTTGTGATGAACATCCCAAATATCGTGTCTTCAAGAAATGTGTGTGCTCAATGATAGGTGCTCTCTCAAGTGTGCATGCAACTAAGATTTACTACATATAGCTGCAGCAAGTCTCATGCCATGCTAGTGCTCAATGATGGTGTGAAATGTGCATAGACCCAACCCATGGCATGGAAGTATTTGATAAGAACATGAAATGACCCCTGAGTGCAATGTATCAACAACTGCATCGTGAACCCATAATCCTTGTGATGTGAAAGAGTATCAACAAGAAAAAAGACCTTGTTCCACAATGTTCGGCACATCTACTTGCAAACTCCAACTTCAACCTATCCAAAAAAATACCAAGCTCAATCAAGGCTATCAAGTTCAACACTCAACATACCAAACAAAATGACAGAAACAAATCCTAAGCTAGACAAACACAATAAATCCAATTACCAAATGACCAAACAAACTATCACGCAAAAAACTAAGCTAAGAGAAATTAAACCTAACTACAATTTGACTAGGGGTTTTCAGTTTTCAAAAAAACACTTGACAACAGTTAAAGTAAAGTTGGAGTTACTTATAGTGACCATTGAAGAAGTGTGTTCCTCACTACAACAAATATCCACAACTAACTCTTGGATATTGGATAGTGGTGCCTCTCATCACATGACCAATAAGAAAGGTTTATATAGCTCTATGAAGTCTCTGCAAGAATCCATCACTTTGATGATTGAAAATGAATGCCCAGTTTACTATGTAGGTACTATTTCCTTTGTTGCTATAAAGGGTGAACTTAAAAGTCTTTCAAATATGTTGTATATTCCAAAGACTAAGAGAAATCTTCTACAAGTTGCTTCTATAATTGATATTGGCCATGATGTGAGGCTCACTACGACAAGTGTAAAAATCATTGACAGTGCTAGCAAAGTTGTTAGTAAAGGAGAAATAAGAAACAATCTCTATGAGCTAAGTGCTCTTACAGTCACCGATGGTATGAACACAAATGAACTTTGGCATGAAAGATTTGGTCATATTGGTTTTGCAATGTTAAAGGAGATGTATAAGCAAGAAGGTATGGTTGCTCAATCTACTGCAATAATTAAAATGAACACACCATGTGAAGCTTATATGATGGGCAAGCAACAAAGAAATGTATTTTCACAAGAAATCAAGAACAGATCAAAGGCCCCTCTAGAATTGGTGTATGTTGACTTGTGCAATAAAATTCCTACACAAGCCTTGGGAGGATCTTCTTATTTTATATTGATCATTAACAACTACAATAGAAAGATGTGGGTGTACTTCCTTCGTGATAAGACTCAAGATTTTGGTAAGTTTAAAGTATGGCTAAAACTTGTTGAGTATGAAACAAGGCAAATTATGAAGAAGTTTAAAATAGATGGGGTGAGCTCAAATCAAAGGAGTTTGAAGACTTTTGCAAGAGCAAAGGGATTAAGTATCAATTGATGATGCCCCATACACCTCAGCAGAATTGTATTGTTGAATGGCAAATTTGTACCAATGTAACAATGGCAACGTGCATGCTTAAGAGGAAGGGATTGCCTAACTAGTTTTGGATAGAAGCTATTAATACTGCAATCTACATTCTCAATCATAGTTACACAAAGGCTCTTAAGGGAAAAACTCTTCATGAGGCCTATTTTAGTAAGAAACCATCTCTCTCACATTTTAGAACTTTTGGATGTGAATGTTGTACACATGTTCCAAAAGCATAAGAGAAACAAGCTAAATCCAAAAAAGCATAAAATGTATCTTCTTGGGTTATAGACATGAGCAAAAGGCTTACAAATTGTATAACAAGAGGCAAAGAAGATCATAGCAAGCTGTGATGTGGTGTTCAAGGTGCAGCCATACACAATGGAGGAGGAGAATATAAGTTCTTCCACTTTATCATCCATCGAAGAAGTGGTCCACTATGAACCTATCCCAAGAGTTGTCCCTACCCTTAAGGAGGAGGAAGCATCATCTTCAGACGATGAGAAAAAGGTTCACCAACCTACAATCACACCACTAGAAAAGCCATTTTTGCAATGGGTGAAGTAGCTTTATAATCATAGTAATCATATGCCTACCACAATTGAGAAAAAGGTAGATACACTAAGGAGGTCTCTAAGAATAGAGGAGCAAAGAAACACTTTTTTCTCATATAAACACACTTGTAAACCTTTTGGATAATATTTCATCCTAGGAGAAACATTTGAAATCTTCCTCTTTTTTATCTTCCTCTTTTTCATTGTGTTATAAGATATGCACTCTTTTTTATTGTGTTGTAAGAAAACATGGATAAATTTCATTGTTGTAAGACATTCACTCTTTTTCATCTTCCTCTTGTGTTGCACTATCAGCATCACTAGCTTCTATCCATGCACCTTTTGAGCTAGATGATGCATCCTCTTCTCTACTATCAACAAGAGCATTGCTTTCATCTAAATGTAGACATTGTTTTTCCAAGTTTTTGGCTCTACTTCTAATACATCTTTTTTTTCTAGGCTCATCAATGATTAGCCTCATCATCATCATCATCATCATCTTTTTGCAAACCACAAAATTTCTCTTTGAGAATTACAGTGGTTGACTTCTTAAGATGTCTAGCTATTGTAAGTGAAAAATCATATACTAATATATCCACCTCATTAAGTTTCAATATGCTTGTGTGTTGGCTTTACTTTCTCACTTTCTTTTGTTGTAGGATTTCTTGTAAAGTTCATGGCTAGTCTATATTTACCTACAAGTGCATTCTCATGCTTGGTTTAAAACTAGTGTACCTCTATGCAGCATATCTTACCTAAAGTATCATCTTTCTTAACTTTCAAAAATTTATTATCCAAAATGGATGACTCATCTCATAATCCTCAGCCTATGTTGCCACAAGTGAGCATACCTTAATATCATTAATATCACCCTACTAGATTTCTTGTAGCATCTTAGTGTTCTTAATCTTTATCTACCAATATACATTTCTCACTCCTTAGGATGTAAGGTCTTTTGGATCTCCTTTGACATTTGTACCTTGCTCCTTGTAAGAGGATTTGCAGTACTCAAACTTTTAGTCCATGCAAAAGGTTTTGTTAGATACCAATCATCATTTTTTATTTTTTAATGTATTTTCTCTTAGTCTTGGAAAAAATTGTTCCAAGAAGTCACATTCTATGTGCCTACATACTTTCTTTCTTTTCCAATTAACTATTTTTGTTCTTGTATACATTTGGCATGGTCAATCTCTCATCTCTTCTTGGATGCTTCTTTTCCTTCTTTGATGGAATCAAAGGGCGCTAGTTTTGCTACAAGCATTATAGTGTCCAGGATATATCTCAAGAACTTGATTCCCCTTGAAGAAAACCACTCCTTACTGAAAGAGAATTGCTTTCCATATAGATGTACTCTACCACCTTCCGTTTTTCTCTTTATTAGAAATGCATGTCGAAAGCTAAAGTCATTTAACTTGTGCAAATATTTCACATTTTTTTCTTTAAGACGTGGAGAAAACTTGATGTCATATGTTTCTCTTAGGTACATAACAACTAGTTTTGGTATATAAGCTACCTACATGATACACAACATTTTAGGCAAGCTAAAAGTATTATGTCGAGATAGTCTCTTAGCAAATGTACTAAACATTTGATCAATATAATCATGTGTATGAACCACTATAAAAATTTTCACTTTTACTTTTTGAAATACCCCCATATGTACAAGTATATTGAGGTAGCCCAAAACTATTTGTTTTTTATTATCTCTTATTGTGTTATCCAAATACAAATAAAGAACTTGGTAAAGCACCCTCCCAACTAGAGAGTACAATGTGATCATAAGGTTAATATCATTTTGAACATTTGGATAATTAAAAAATACTCTAGGATGAACTGAGGATGAACTCTTCCATGGTATACAAGGCATCCCACTAAATGCATTTGTGCAAGAGTTTCTTCACTGAGATTCTTTGGAAGATGAGAAAAATGAGATAAGCATGACTTCTTCTTGTCCATACCATCAAATGACAAGCCCAATATATATTTTTTATATAGCAAAACACTTATGCATATGGTGCATGGCCTTTTTTCTCTTTGTTGATTGCTTTTTGCGATGAGTTTTTAGTACTTCCTTTGCCATCACAAGCTCCTTGTCATCTCTTGCATTCTTTCATTGAGCTTTTAGATTTGTACAAATCCTACATACTCTCGTTCTAACTTTCCTTGGGATTGATACATTGTTGAAGAATGACTTCCACAATCTGGTAAAACATGGATAGGTAAAAATCTTATTTACCTTTTGAAGCTATAGCTTTCTTGTAGATGAAATATACTCTAGTCCTAGTAAAGTTATCTGCAAGATGCAACCTTCCATGTATTGGCATAACTTCACAATGTGCCTTAAAGTACATTTCCATCCAAGAAACTACAACCTTCCCTAGAGGACCAATGGCAATTAGACTTTATTCCCCACCTTGCTATTATTGTTTATCAATTCTTTCATGCCTTTGCTATCTATGATCCACTTGTAATCCAAGTGCTTCTAGATTTATTAAGCATCCTGATTTGAATCATTATAGTCATTTCTAGATTCATCAATAAGATTATGATCATCATCAACTCTCAGCCTTCTTCTCTTTTATGTTTGGATTTTGATAACCATTTCATTATGGAATTAGCAAAAGTTTAAGGTTGATTATGCTATTACAACTATTTTGATTGTGGACTATAATGGTTATGATCATCTTGATGATATTGTTGACCATGATCATGATTCATGAAAGATAATGATCTTGATGATATTGTTGACCATGATCGTGATTCATGAGGAAATGAAAGATAATGATGCCACTTCGTTTTTTATGGTAGCTATAGAGGAACACTGAAAAAGGGAGATTTGGGACTTGCTATTTTGAATGCTGAAGATCAATAAGTTTTTTTAGGAAGTTAGGAGTAGGAAAACATGAAGCAATGATGAGGTTGAATATACAAGCTTACATGTTGGTTTACAATAGTTTATTCAGTTGGGATACAAAAAGGTAATCGGAAACAAAGATGATATGTTAGTTGTCAAGAAAGTTTAACATGTCTAGAAAGCTAGTAAGGAAGTTTTGATGAACTGGTTGTTCAAGATAAAAGGGTTGATTAAGGAGTTCCAAAAATTGAAAATTTTTCATTTTAGGAGAAAAATTAATACTAGAGTTCATGAGTTGGCTAAAAATGCTATTTCAAATTATGTTTCTACCATGAGGGTAGAGAGCCTCTTATAATCTCTTTTACTACATCACTAGCGTATGTCTATGCGTGTACCTTAAGATAAGAGAGCCAACAATATATTGCACACTACAAAAAAGTTTCATTGCATCCCCCAAAAGGAGTTTTACCTCACTAGAAAATATTACAACAAAGATTTCACCTCCAATGTGTCTTTTGAGATGTGTATGTGGAATATTAAGATAAAATACTTGTTACAATTCATAAGTTTAAATATTTATGGAATATCACTAGTTCAAAAATAGAATGGTTAGTCCTTAAGAAGAAACTATGAAAACTTTATCCAGATAGAGTATACCTTATCTCAATTAAATTGTTATGTGCCACGTATACATGATAGTAGTTTTGGTCACATGGTCAAATGTATCATGTTTAAATTTTCTTTTAATAATTAGAAATAATAAACACATTCTTTGTACATGCCATTTTGAAAGAATTTTTTAGAATCTGAGTATATGATTAATATTATAATGATAAGATAATTTTTGTAACTAATTGTAATCCTCTATTGTTAGTAGCCCAAGTATACTTATAAATAGCAATAAAAAGTAGATATGGAAAAGTAACTTCATTAGAATAGATTTTACCTCAAAGAAATCATCATATATATTTTCTTCACCTTGTGATATTACTCTTGGTTAGATTTGTCCACATGGTCAAATGTCTCTTTTCTTCAAACATCATTTATTAACTAATACATATGCATATATTTGTCAATGTGGAGTAAATTTCTTTAGTGTTCTATGCAAGCTTATAGCTCAAACATTAAGTAGAATGATGAGAAAGTAAATGAATCTAACATACTTCTTTTTCTTCTTTGTAACTTCAACCAAGAAATCTATGGTTGGATATCTAACAAATTCAACAGCAGTAGAGCATGATGGTGTGATTGATATGTCCTTTATAAGAAATGTAACACAATTATGTATAAGACTTGATCTCATTGTTCTTACTTTACAACGATGCTTTGCTAATTCTAAAAGGTTCCAAAGTTTTCATATGGGAAAGCAATGGCTTGTTTTTTGACCATGATATATGGAATTTGGTCAATAGCTTCACATAAGAATATCATGGCAATTATTAAGTGCTTGGAGATCCATACAAAAATGAAGTATACTTTCTGCATGGTTTGGGAGCTAGAACAATGTCATATACATCTTCTCAAAATCATATATAGGCCAGATAAGATGGGAGTAGAAGCAATGTCCAAGCCTCTAAAGTATATATGGGATCAATATGGAGATTCTTGTCAACATACCAAGATTGTTCTCATAGATGACACCCCTTACAAAGGATGTCCAAATCCTATTGAGAGAACTGCATTTATCCAAAAACATTTGATATTGATCATGGAGACTATATCTTGATCAAAGAACTTCTACCATACTTGACTTGCTACCATGATACATGTGAAGTCATCAAGTTTGATCAATTTGGGTAGGAGCCAACTTAATATGGATATGAATTTTATGCACAATTCAAGGTTGTCATTGATGAATGGAATAGAGTAGAGAGTGATCATATTTCATCATCATCAGCAGCACCACACGAGACCATGATTAATAAAGATAGAAGATATATTCAACCTTCAATCACTTATTGCTTCAAGAGACTATATGTTATACAAACATCCTCAACAAATGCCTCACATTATCCCTCACTTACATTGAATAACTCACAATTATCCAAGTTGAAGAAGACTCTTTTAGTCTCTACTCTGAAATATATGAAAGCAATGCAACTTGCTCATCAATTAGGAGATCACAAACATTTCATAAACGGTAGTGTAGCTAAATGTTTTATAAAAAATCTACAAAAGTTGTATTTTTCCAATATACATGATGTAACAATGTAGTGACTCTATATGGACTAATTTTGACTCCCATAATAAATATATCCCTTATATTAAGGGCTTTTGCATGCCTATGAAATATATTAAAGTGTTTTATGTAGTTACCTTGGTATTTTTAAACTCCACCAATATCAATGAGAGAATCTACTTAATGTTTTTCATTCTTTCAATAGCATTAGTTAATTGTGTTGAAATTTCTTATAAAGTGATTTAAGTCCAATTTTATAATTTATAACTTGGCTAATAACTAAGTCTTACTTAATAATAAAATTTATGTTTATTTTTTAAAAACACAAAGCATTGTTCAAAGGTTAAATCTTTGATCTTAGAAAAATCATAAACTTATAGCTTGGTATATAGATCTTTATTTTATTATATGAAAGTTCATTTAGCTATTCAAAGTGTTAAGCTAGTTGATTTTGGCCAAAGCTTTAACATAATTGTGTCTATTGGTTTACACAAAAAAAAGAACCATCACATCATAGGTTATCCAAACTTATTACTATATGGTATCAGATCAAGTTATTAAACTACATCTAGTTAGTAGTGGTTACTCTTTTAAGGTCTTAGTTTATGAAACTTATGCATGTCACTTTAAATTATGCTATATCTAAAAGAAGAAACTCATATTATAATATCTCCAAATCTATAATATTATAAAATTTGGGTATGATAATATATCTTCATATAATGTTTGAGGCTTTTATTCTGAATTCTCTCTAAACTCCTCCAAACCTTTGTATTCCTACATCAAACTTGGAAATTTCTTAGGTATATCCTAGCTAAGCCTCCTTTATGTTTCCACCACCTGGATTTTCATTAACCACTAATGTAATGTGAGGCCTATGGAAGCACTATTGGTTATTCTTAGTTTACAACAAATAATTCATGTTGGTTTAAGCCTACGGAAGCTATGTGCAAGAATGAACGCATATCTATTGTAACGTGTCCAGTAGAATCATCCAGGACACGTCTTAGCAGTCCATCGGAAAGGATGTCTAGAAAGCTCCGCCCGGCATTCCCATGGAATGTTACGGGATTTGCGATCTAGGTCTTCCCGCGTCTGCCACGTAGCGGAAGTATCCTGGTCGTTCCCACTTAGGATCGACCTGAATTAGGGTTTTCCTGATTTGGTCATTAGCTAACAGCAACTAGCGTCAGACCCGAGCGAACTACTTTACGCAGAAACGCCAGGTCCGAAGCGGATTTATGCTGCACTTGGTTCAAGAAGAATGGGAAACGAGGGGGATGCAAAGCTCAACCTCTCTGCCATAAGGCATAGTCCCATTCCGTTCCCCTAAAATAGCATAAATCGGTTAAAACATAACTCTAGGTCATTGCTTTCGTTATTCGTTTTGATGATGATGATCATCCCGCTATTCTTTGAGATTTTTGAGAAAAGTTCCCGGCTAACCGGGACCACCCAACCGTAGGACGAACCCATGGTCCATCCTCCGCACTTTCCTCAGTTTGTTTTAGTTATGTAATTATCTAACACATTAATTTGACATATAACAATTAGATTCTTTAATTAATCCTATTAAGCACTAGTTCCTTCATGTAATCTTATCACGTGACATAGAAAAACAATATCAAAAAAATTCTTTATTATCATTTCATCATTTTATCTTTGAAATACAAGGAGTTCTGCCCGTAGGCTTGTCCATAATCTGCCCGAAGGCTATCCAGTAATCCACAGGGATCACTATTCCAAGATTCCGCCCATAAACTAGTATGCGGGCCTCGAGATCCAATCCCGAGTCATGTTAGCCTCTTGTGCAGGACCCGGAAGGTGAGGGATTTACAGCCAGAGCCCCCCCTGGCACCCAAGCGTCCTCCTGCTCCAAGTAGAGCTCAACGGAGAGACCTCTCGCAGCGGGTTCGGTCCACGTTCCCAGTGTGGTCAACAACCCCCTTGGTTAGGGTCAGGCAGGTAGTCAGGGGTAACTGCAGTTGCCTCTCCCTTCAGGCCTTCAACCTGAAGCATTAGATATATTTTCATCCTTTAGTTCCTTGAGCAAACATTGCAAACAATGCTTTCTAAACTGTTACAAGCACAATCAATTCCAGTGGTTGTTTATTTGGCCAATTTCTAAGGAGTGAATCTTTTTCTCGGAATGCATCCAGCACTCGATCCAGGATCAATTGCGACTTGGCAAGATCCCCAAGGGTTTGTTTGTTAACCCTATATCCTTGGGTTAGGGCCATACCCTACTAACCCAACTTAACCAATACCTTAAGTTCTATTAGCAGTAAATATGTTATTCCAATTTACTAATTGGTCTTTTGCTTCCAAACAAATATCTAATCCTCGTATCTTGGTTACTTTACCCAAGAAAGGTACTATATCACGACGATTATTTCTCCTCTTGCAAGGTAAACTTGCGTAAGAATCTGCCAATCTTATTCCGAGGAATTTGGCCGTTCCCTTGTGATCAAACCACAAGATCATGCGACTCTGCAACTTGTTGCACAAGTGTCGCATCTAATCCATGGGACTATTTTACCCATCGAACGGTGTCTTCTAATCACAAAATCATGATTTAGATAGCAAACAGGGTTAGGGTGTCTTCATATCCAATTCGTTCTTGATTGCACTAGGCCGACATTGTTGGTCCTAGGGTTCCAAATCCAAATCGGGTTTCATTCTTTTAGCGAGCGATCCTTAGGGTAAAAACCCTAGATCGTTTCTCGCAAGTGTGTCCTACATTTCGTGAATGTGGGCAGGTCTTTAGGGTATGAGAGTTTCAACTTGGCAATAAGAACAACTAGGTTACGTCCTCAACGTTTCTAAATCCTAGTTAGCACTTGGGATATGTTGCTGAGATTTAACCATTTCTAAGCGTGTCCCTCGCGGTTTAGGTGTTTAGGGTAATACCAATTTACTTGTCTACTCTTGAGGATATTTACGATACCATTCTCATAGTCACATGATTCATTGCCAACATATGAGTATATTTACAAATCCTACTTTTCTGGTTTAAAACCAAAGCATATGCCAAGTTACGATGATAACTTCTATTGATGCATTTAAGATTCATGCTACTAAGCGATAGGGTTTTATATGAACCATGCAACCTTTTTCTAACTTCTTTTCTAAATGAGATTTTTGTATGCTGAATAAGCATTGTACAACCATTCGTAACTATTTACGTAGTTGATTGAGATTTAAGCCAATTGACTAGATATTAATTTACTTTACGCAGTTTTAAGAACCATTTCCATGTCTTGCAAATTCCTACAGATTATTAGCAACCTTCTTTGAATGAATCATTTCAAAGGAAAGATGCCTAATAATGTGACATGCGATTTATTATTTCCATGCATAATCAAAGTGTACAATAATAATTTCGACTTTGTAATGATAGTCATTAGTTGTTCTAGACTCGTCACTTTGCAATGCACAAAGGCAGCTTGCTAAAAATGCATAGACACCTTATGTTCTTTTTCGTTCATTCCCTTGAAAGTACAAATGACCAACTTTGTATCGTGAGTTACTTGAAGTAAATTTCAAATAGCCAATTTATTTATATCGCATTTAGCTAGGTGGATTTGACAAGCGTAAGTGCATCCTAGTTCCATGAAATAACCATGCATAATTGCAATACTTCTACGTAAATCAAAAATAGGAAGAAAACCTGGACTTGTGGGCTCGGTGAGATATCCATACGCAGAGATCCCCTTGGAAGTACGGATCCTTGACACAAGTACGGACTTGCGAAATTTGGCTTATGGAAGGCCTTAGGGTTTTAGGCTTGGGCCTTCTTTATTTCGAAAAAGAGGGGGTTCGCGAAAGGGTTCTTGTGAACGGCCCTTGCGGAAATGGAGGCTTGAGAGTTCTTCTTCTTCTTCTTCCAAAATTCTTGGCTAGGGATGATTGGTGGGAAGGGGGTTTTATAAGCTTCCTCTCCTTCTCTTCAAAATGTCGGCTAGGGATGGGCTTATTGGGGGATCAAGTGAGAAGGGGGTTTAAGGAAGCCCCTCTTCTTCTCTTAAAGAACCAGGCCTAGGGGGCTTGTGGGAGATTTTGTAGGAAGGGCCTTATAGGCTTTCTCTTCAAGGCCGAGGGGGGAAAATTTGGGCTTTTGGAGGTTCTAGTGGGAAAGGCTAAGGAAGCCCCCCCCCTTTAGAAGCTTCTAAAAAATAAGCTTCCAATACCCTCTAGCTATCGTAGCAGCCATGTGGAAGGGGAAAGGACAATCGAGGAAGGGCGGCGTGAGGATGGCGTACTCAGAGCTTCAGGCAGCGGCTCACCTCTCTCCCTCTCACGGCGTCGATTCTCCTCCCACTCTCCTTCTCAGTCAGCGTTGGTTATCACTGCCTCCTCTTTCCTTCACACGACCACCACCACTCTTTCTGGCGGCGTCCCGGCCTATCTCCTTCCTACGGCAACGTCACGACTATTCCCAATCAATAGCGTCAAGGCTCTCTCCTCTCGTCCAGCCCCCTCCCTTCTTCCTGAAATAGCCATGGTTTTTATAGGTAGAGGGAGAGGTACCTCCCTCCCTCCACGCGGCCTGATGCATGAGCATCAAGCCTTCCATGAGCTCCAGCACGGTGCACAGTCATCGTGCCTCCCCTCCCTCTCCTCCAGCACGACCGTCAGCTGGGGAAGGGAGGGGATAATTTTAAAAAAAATTGCTATTATCTAACTTAAGAGGAGATTCATATGCGGGAATATTACATCTATGAAATGGGCTACTAAGGAATTGAAAGCTTTGGGATTGTTAGCTGAAAATGAAGGCATTTCAGGTATCTTTTACGGGTTGAATATTAGTGACACTATGGCTAAAATTTCAACAACTATACATGCAAAAAATGAGGCTGAAAAGAGAGTGTTGTCAATATGTTCTTTGGACATGTATGATATTATAGCATTATTTGCTCAGTAGGAAGGATTACAATGGGCTGAAGCACTTGTGGAGACAAAGTATAAGACAGTTGACAAAAAGGTGAAACCAATTGCTTTGCCACTTCCACCAGAAAGTGAGGGTCTATATGAAAAAGTGTCAAGGCAACCAAGCTTACGGAATCCTAAAGATATAGGTAATCAGTTTACATATGAAACATTACAAGAATTGAATATTAGTGTAGAAGGGTTTCTTTTGCCTACTGAAAGAGATTGTTTTATGTGGATGTTGGCTAGACATGGAAAGGCATTTGCATTTCAGCCAACTGAAATAGGTTGTGTGGATCCAAATGTTGTCTCTCCTATGGTAATACTTACTGTGCCACATGTACCATGTAACTTGAGACCTATTCCAGTGCCTAAAGTTTACTTGCCAAAGCTAATGGATTTGCTAAATGAAAAGATTTGCATGAAGATATTGGAGCCCTCTTCAACCCTGTACTTAAATCATTCATTTACTGTACCCAAAAAGAATGGGGATTTGAGATTTATTCAAGACATGCAACTAGTCAATAAAGTGACCATAAGAAATGTGGGTGAAGGTCTTGGGGTTGATGAATTTGTAGAGGCTTTTGCAAGTAAATTATTCTATTCTTGGGTGATATTTACTCTGGGTATGATCAGTTTTAGCTTGCAATTAAAAGCACAGATATCACAACCATGAAGACTCCCTTGGGGTTAGTATGGATGTGTACTCTCCCGCAATGTGCAACAAACTCATTGGTACACATGACAAATGCTATGAATAGAGTACTTAGGGATTTTATACCACAATTGACAATGCCCTTCTTGGATGATGTTTCAATCAAAGGGTGTGCAATGGATAGAAAGAATGAAGAGATGGATGCTCATGGGTACAGACAATTTGTTGCAAACCATATTGTGGATTGTGAGAGGATTTTGGCGTGTCTAGAAGAGGTGCATTTAACTCTTTTTGGACAAAAACCTATCTTTAGAGTTGAAGAGGTTTTGATTGTTAGGCATATGTGTGGGACCTATGGGCAAAGACCATCACCGGCAAAAATAGATGGGATTGATATAATGCAAGATGTATGCACAAATGTATCGGAGGTGCGTAGATTCTTGGGCATCTATAGGAGGTACCACGGCTTGCCATAGCACACATCCAACATGGCAAGGACCATGTAGCAATACCATGGTCTTGGGAGTGTTTCCACCTTCTCTCGAAGAGTACTTGGCATATCGATTTTTCTCAAAGAAAGACCATGGTCTATTTTTCTCATGATCTAATTTTCTTTTCTTTTCTTTTTTCTCTCTCTTTTTTCAAGTATATGGCAAAAAACCATAAATCAAAACCAACCTCACTATGTCAGTTGGATTGAATAGGAGGGTAATCGAGGTACGAGATGGAGGTGAAGGGTAACCAAATGGTGCCATTGAGTCACGATGAGAATGATGGATATCAATAATAGCAAGAGAAGTACTAAAGAGCAACACCTCAAAAGAGAGAGAGGTACTATTGGCTGTGATTGTCAGGATCCTTAGGGAGGGTAATACTTTGTCAAGTAGTAACAATTAATCAATAAGGGATTATCAGAGGCATCAACAACTTGCACCTAGATAGAGCAATTAGGTTTGACATTGACTACCTTTTAGGGGCCCATCCAGTGTTGTTGGAGCTTTCTTGGAAACTTGCAAAAGCACGAATCATAGGCGAGGACTAGGTCACCTTCCTTAAACTCTTTGTGCTTCATGAAGCTTTCATGATTGGTAAGACTTTTATCGAGCATGTGTGGCTTCCATAAAATAGAAAGCAATCTATCATATTTTGTCCAAACATTCCCAATGTAGGAGGCGGCGTTGTAGGGACTCAGCATCTCCCAAGTGCTCTATGATAGCCATTCATAAAGAGGATAGTTCTAACTCGATAGGGAAGACAACTTATGTGATGTACAATAGTTGGAAAGGTATTTGTCATGTAGCAACCTTATAAGAGGTTTTGTATGCCCAGAGGGCCTTTGTAAGTCAATCCTTCTAATCATGATGATGTGTGTCAATTTTTATTGTCAAAATCAAGCAGCTTATGTCATTGATAACTTTGACTTGGATGTTGTCTCTTATGTAGTAGGGTGTGGACTTGCAATGGTGGCTGATCTTATAAAGCTTTGTCAGCTCTTCCATAATCTTATTTAGGAAGTGAGTGCCTTTGTCATTGACTAGCTCTAAGGATTTTCAAAGTGAGCAATAATATTTTCGTACAAAAACAAGGCCACACCATTATCATCATCTCGTTTGAGAGCTTTGGCTTCACACCACTTTGTTACATAGTTCGTATATACCAAGATATATCAATTCTGCTTTATTTTGGTTGGAGGATCAATGGGGCCCATGATGCCCTACTTCTTGAATGGATTTAGGGGAAGGATAGGTTGTAGTGGCATATCACTAGATTTGGTAGGCTTTCCTATCCACCACTTACAAGCATCACAACATTTATAGTATGCATAGTCATTTCTATGCAGTGTAGGCCAAAAATAACCTATGAGTAGGGCCTTTTTGGTGGGAGTCACTTCTCCCACAAAGTATCCACCATATGTCTTGTCATGGTATACTTTTAGCACTATCCCAATCTCATTCCCTATAACACATCTCCATAGCACTTCATTGTTAAGATGTCAAGCTTAACACGTTTGAACATTGATGATGGATCATCTGGCTAGATGGGTCCATATGTCTATGCTTAGCATGTTGGTCGTCATTATGATCCTCACATGGCCACTAACTTATCACTTATTATATTTAGTTTGTTACACCTACCTACAATTGGCATAGATATAGCGCCAAGTGATTAGTATAGTCAGTTATGCATTGTGTTGACTTAGTAGGCCACTTTCCTTTTTTTTGTATGTTATCTATGCTTTGTGTACATTGTATTATGTGTGGAATATTGAAAGATATGACAAATGATGCATGCTCCAAGAAGAGATGCCTTGAATCCCATAGGCACAGTGAGGCAGAATGTCACTACCGAACTACTATAAAGCATTGTACTTGACTATCACTTTCAAGAGTTGAATGCAATATATCATGATGCTTTCTTCTTTCACTTAGTGTCATTGTCATTGTTAGTCTCTTACACAATATTGTGTTTATGAGTTCAAGCTCATCTTGGAACCTAATTCACTTATGTAATAGTTAATTCATTGTCTATGTCATCATGAGTCTTCTATTCATCTTCCAATCTCCATAGCTCCTACCATATTCTAGATCCATCCTTTTGACATGGTATTAGAGCTCAGCTGAGCATGGCTTAGCTCTACTCTGCTCCTCTAGACTCTCATTACCTCTAGTCAGTTCATTGTTAGCTCATGGTTTCATTTCTCACCTCCATCTCCACTTCACCTTCTTGTTTGCCATAGCTAGACTGGGACCAACAACACTTAGAGCTTTCATAACTCTCTCTGCAGGCCATATGTCAACTCGATTTCTTTGAGATAGTTGCTCTAAGTCCTAGGCACTTCATCCTATCACAAAAATTGGGTAGATTGATGCACGGAGACTTGCATGATTTCATCTTTGCTGTCATATCTTGCACATGTTTATTGTTGTGCTTCTTGGCATTTGTGTTCTTAGCACATTCAAGAAAAACTCATTTTTTGGTTTTACCTCAGTTATTTCAATGAACACAATATTAGAGAATTTGGGAATTTTCCAAGTGCCAATTTGAAATAAGTGATAAATATTTGACCACATGGCTAAATCTTGATTCATATTTGAAAGCATGATTTGGGAAGGTAGCTTATATAGAATTTAGGATAGACTCCACCTTTAAGTAAGAAAATAAGATTCGACCACATGGCCAAATAATAAAGCTATTGGAGATTCCCAAAGTGCATGGAAATTTTCAAATTCCCTAATATAGTGTTAATGAAAAATGTGAAGATTTGTAAGGTGGAATGCCCAATTGATTAAATCCCTTGTAAGCCTCACTCTCATTGTAATAGGATAGACACTTCTTGAGCATGCTCGCGGTAATACCTCCTTCAAAAATTTTGAACTTGAGCAAATAGCCAAATTCAATAGTGAAGGCTTTCATGCCTGGAAAGAAACGACAATGTACCATCTCATGAAGAAAAACCTTTGGGATTTATTCAAGGATGATACAGGAGATGCAAATGTCAAGAGTGAAGACGATGAAGACATATTCATTGAAGAAGTCCAATTTAAGACAAAAGAGTGGAAAAACATGAACAACAAAGCTCTAGGCATCATTACTTGGGGACTATTTGATGATGTATTACACCATATCTTCGGCATCAAATATGTAAAAAAGGCATGCTATCGTGCCGCTACGCACACACCGTGTAAAAAAAATCTCAAGCATGGCTTTCTTTTAGATTTAGAGAGCCAATGCCACTTTAGGCATTAGTATTAGTGTCCATGGTTCAAAATATTAGATTTTTTTGGACGATTTTTTAGTCAATTTTTGTTATTCTAGATATTATCTCTTGTAAAAATCCATAAAACTATAGATAAATTCTAGATTAGAAGGACATGTAAAAGAAAGCATGTAGCTTTCAGCAATTTGAGAGGATTTTGTGTAAAAAAATAGATTAGCAAAATCGCGCAATACACAATTGCTGTTTTTAGGTAGTGAACATCACTCCGAAAGTGGGAGATGAAGAACGAGTGATCTGGTAGGATTCTGGCCACGTGTCTTGGTATTTAACCCCCCTTTCAAAGCCATTGGAAGATCAAACTGGCGATCTGAGCAGCAAAGAGGAAGGTATTATTTTATACACGTTTTTGTCTATTAAAGTTATATTTTCTCATAATGTTGAAAGAAACTAACAAGCTTCATCTATGTTAGTATTCTTCTATATTTTCTAATTCTTTCTAGGAGTATTCTTCTATCTTCAATCTCTTCGAACCCCTTCTCTTCCGTCTACTCCTCTCTTTGAATCTACCTACACCCTGTTATCTCTTATCTTCAAGAACTCAGCTTGAAACCTTCAACCCTTCTCTTATCTCTACCATCTTCAAAGTCAAAGCTCTTGAACTCCCATACATTCTTCTCTTGCCAAACCCCTGTGGTAACCTTCAACCCTACGCATTGCAAAATTGGTGAACTCGACGTGAAGGTCGGTGTAAGAGAACTCCAAGATGGGAGATTCTTCAAGAGATACTCTACAACAATTGGTGTGCATACTGCAACAGACTGAGCAACAACAAATCCAAATGTTACAACAACAACAACAAAGGCAAGATGAAGAGAAGATTGATTTCACAGCTATCAAGGCCCTAGAGGAAGTTGGGCGTGAATTAAAACAATTTAATGGTAAAAATGTCTCTATTTTTATTCGCTTATATGTTGGAAAAATGCTCTTCTTTGGTGTACCACAACATGCATGGAGCCATTATTTTGCCAGACTAGCCAAGCATGGTCTTTAATAAAGAATCCATGGTCTTTTTCAACAAGATGTGGATTGGGATGCATTCAAAAAATCCCTACGTGAAGAATTCGTCTTAGAAGACTCTAGCCTAATAACGAAGAAAAGTTTCACTGAATGGGTTGCAAAATCCAATAAAGGTTTAGCTGCAATAGCTCTGTACCATGAGTTTGAAAGTAAATTTGGACAACTTGATGCTAAAGACCAACAAAGTATGGAAGGTCAGAAGATTGAATTATTCCTTAAGGCTACAGATCCCAATCTGCAAGAGAAGCTTGTTGATCGCCTAGAAGATGCTACCTCTGAATCAGGAGTTAAGACTGCATGGACAGATGTTACTGATGCAGCTAACATGATTGCTCAAAGAGAGCGGATGCGACTAAGATTGGGCTCTACTTCAACTTCAACAACTCCATTGATGGATCATGTTCTACCTTCAAAATCCCCTATTCCTTTGACTAATCAACCAACTCTTTCTTCTTCTATTCCTTCTAAAAATGATGTAATGGATGAACTTATTAAAAGCATGCATTACCTTCATCTAAATCTTACAGAAATTAGTTCCAAAGTAGAGAAGATGGATGTCAAAGTCGAAGAGCGAGGACGAGCATCAACTCAAAAACCCATGAGAGAAGGCTTTAAGAGGCATTGTATTTGGTGTGACAGCCAACAACATGACAAGAGGGAGTGTTCTCCCTTCCATGAGGCTGAAGCACAGAAGCTCGTCTTTTGGAAAGATGGAAAAATTCATGCGGCTGAAACTAGTCTTCCACTAGAGCCAAATTTTGGCAATGATGGAATGAAGAAAAGATTAGAAGATTTAGCTGTAAAGAATGCCTATGCAGCAATTGATGCAGCTACCTATGGACTGCAAATTGAGCCAATTAAATCAAGTCAAAAAGCATGTAAAGTTAATGTGCAATCTAAAGTATGGATGCAGGCACTAGATCAAATGGAACGTGGTAAAGCAGCCAAAGAAGATTTGACTAATGCTAGTCAGTATATTCGAGGAATAACTGGTTGGAAAGAACTGGTAGATTCTTTTTCTACCTTTGCACATTTGGCTGACGTCAATCATAAAGAAGTCTTGATTGAAGAAAAGAGAAGAAGAGAAGATAAACTAGGGCCTTCCTCTTCTGGCCCTCCAAAACTGGTAACTAGAAGAACACCTGAACAACTAAAGCTTGTTGAAAAAATAACCCCAGATCAAGAGATGGAAGATGTGCCATAAACAAAGAAGACCGAAGAAAAGAAGAAAGGCAAGAAGCCAGGCTACAAATTGCAGTCTGACATAGAATCTGCAATCGATCTCAAACAAGTCCTAGAAGAACGAATTCTAGGAAGCAAAATTGAATTCACCTTAGGTAAAATTCTTGGAATTGCCAAATGTGAATTCCATGATGTAATTATTAATGTAATCAAAAGGAAAATACAATATGTTGGTGATGAAGAAATAGTGCATGCTTTTTTGCAAGTTCTTCGAGTTTTTGTGTAGGATGAAGAGAAGTTGACTTCACAAGGAATTCAACTTGAAGTAATTAAAGAATTGATTGCAGCAGTTGAAGCTGAGGATAAAGAAAACATGAATGCAAAAATTAAAGAAGTGAAAGCTGAAAATGTAATGGTTGGCTGGTCCAAGCCAATTGGACAGTCCACCTCTCAAAAAGAAGGCTGTCTACAGCACAAGCATGAGGAAGAAGAGGCTCGATTCATTCCAAGCAGTCACTACTCCCATACGCATTGGGCAAGAGCAACAATGGAGACAATCGTCAAAATTGGAGAAAAAGAAACACCATGTATTGCACTCTTAGACCATGGCTCAGAGATAAACGTCATGGCAAGGAGTCTCTATGAAAGTTGTAGATGGCACATAGATGTTGATCTAGGTTGGTGAATGAGAGCTACAAACAACTCTTTTGGAGAATTATATGTTGCATGTCCTAATGTGTAGGTAACTATTGGAGACATAAAAGACAATTTTCACTTTTTTATTCAAGACTCTTGCAGTTATCCTATCATTCTTGGGAAACCTTACATTTTTTATGGTCCATAAGGACCATAAATAACTCTTTTATGCAAATGCTAATGAAACATGGAAAAGCTTTTGCATTTCAACCAAGTAAAATAGGCTATGTGGATCCAAATATTGTGGCTCCTATGGTCATTTTTATGGTCCCACATGTGCCTTGGAACCTCAAGCCCATTCCTGTTTCAAGGGCACATATGCCCAAATTATTGGAACTTCTAAATGAGAAGATCATAATTAAGATTTTAGAACCTTCTTCAGCACCTTACTCAAATTGATGGTTTATTGTGCCTAAGAAAAATGGATATTTATGATTCATTCAAGATCTACAGTCTGTCAATCGTATCACAATCTGAAATGTTGGTTCGGGTCCAATTGATGATGAGTTTGCTAAAGCTTTTGCAGGTAGAGCAATTTATTCTATGGGCGACCTATATTCAGGATATGACCAATTTCAGCTTTCATTAGAAAGCTGAGACATTACCACAATGAAGACACCTCTTGGATTGGTCCACATGTGCACTCTACCACAAGGTGTAACAAACTCTGTAGCCCATATGATGAATGCCATGCACAAAGTCTTAAGGGACTTTATTCCACAACTTACTTTTCCATTTCTTGATAATGTACCTATCAAGGGATGTGAAGTCAATGAAAAGAATGAGGAGCTTAACAAAAATGGTTGCAGGACATTTGTAGTTAACCATATTCATGATTGTGACAGGATTTTGACAAGGCTAGAAGAGGTACATCTTACCCTTTTGGGAGCTAAGTTGATTTTTGGAGTAGAAGAAGTCCTAGTGGTCGGCGGTCATCTATGTGGCCCCTATGGACGCAAACCTTCTCCAAACAAGATAGATGCCATCAGTAGAATGCAAGAAAAATGCACAAATGTTTTAGAGGTGAGAAGATTTCTTGGCGCATGTGTATTCTATCTCATATGGATACCACATTTTGCTCATGTAGCCAAAAATCTTTATCAATTATTAAGAAAAGGCCAAATATTCTCTTGGAATAAAGAGCATACTCTCACTATGTGTAAATTAAAGAAGCTATTAATTTCAGCCCCCACTCTCAAACGGGCTGACTATTCAAATGGTCAACCCATCATCCTTACTGTGGATACAAGTCCCATTGGGATAGGATGGGCTATTGGCCAAGAGGATCTTGAAGGTAACAAGTATGCAATTCGTTTTGGAGCAAGAGTTCTCAATGAACGTCAAACAAGGTATGCACAAGTAAAAAGGGAATAGTGGGGAGTTTTAACAGCATTAAAGTGTGATCGTGAATACTTTATAGGTGCTTCCGTAGTGGTAGAAACTAATTCTCTTCCACTCTTGGGCATGATTGCCAACTGCTCTACACCCGACATTGCTATGCTAAGATGGATTCCATATATTAAGTCTCTTAATCCCGAATTAAAGCATGTTGCAGGGAAGGCAAATCCAGTTGCTGACATGCTATCATGTGCAAGATATGACAATGAAGAAGAGTTGATGGAAGAAGATGAAGTTGAAGAATCTATACTTGCTAAATTTCATTCCATGACTATTGAAAATACCTTTTCAGTTACTACATATATTGGTCCAAAACTGAAAACAATAGGATGGTCAACTAGAAGCCAGCATGCTCATTGCATTGCTCAAGTTCTAGTTCATTTTCTTGAAGAAGATTGCTAAAGATCGGCCAATATTTGAGCGCAATGAAGAAGAAGGAGACTTGGACTGATGAGGAGTTCAAACATATCAAGAGGAAAGCTTATGGATTTTTTCTTAAAGAAGGGCATCTATGGAAGCATTCAAAGAAGAAGAAAGGAGTGCCTGTTCAAGTTTTAGGTAACAAAAGATTGCAACAACAGGTAATGAAGGAATTTCATGAAAGCCTGTGGGGTAGCCATAGAGGCATATGGGGAACCTTTAGTAAAGTCAAATAAAAATTTTGGTGTTAAAACATGTATTGGGACATAGCACATTTTGTTGAAACCTGTTATGTGTGTCAAATGTATTCTATAGTCAAGCATCGAGATGGGTTACAACCAACTTATCCTTTGTCTATAAATTATAGATGGGTTATTGATCTTATAACCATGCCTACAGGAATATGGAATATGCGGTATTTAGTGCTTGCAAGAGAGAATCTAACCAATCAAGTTGAAGGCAAAGCCTTAACAACCAAATCCACTCAAGATGTTTGTCATTTTTTCTTGAAGAAGTGTTTTGTAGATATGGTTGTGTGAGTAAAGTAACTGCAGATAGAGGAGAGTTGGATGCTGATGAGGCATGCAACTTCTTTGCTCAATTGGGTATTAAGTTGGCTTTAACATCAGCCTACAACCTTGAAGGCAATGGAAAGAGTGAGAGATGTCATCAACCTATTCTCAAAGCTCTAGCAAAGTCTTGTAGAGGAAAGATCAAAGAATGGCCTAACGTTCTACCTTTTGCATTATAGGCTGACAGGACTACTCACAGCTCAATGACTGACTATATGCCAGCTAAACTTATGTATGGACAACAACCAATTATGCCAATTGAAGAATCTCTTCTCACATGGAGTGTTCTACCTTGGGGGGAAGGCATCAGTAGAGAAGAGTTGTTGACTTTGCACATATGGCAGCTAAAAAGAAGGCCTGAAGATGTTTGAGCAGCTATTGAGAAGCTACAAACAGTAAGACTAAAGAACAAAAGAAGATTTGATAAGAGATATCGACTTCGGCCAAGAGCAATTTAAGAAAATGACTGGGTGCTTGTCTATGACAGTAGCCTAGACAATCAATACAATGCTTCTAGGAAGATGGTAAAGTGTTGGTTTGGCCCATATGTGGTAAAGGTCGTTCATGACAATGCAACATATTCATTGGATGAATTGGATGGAACAAGCATGAAGATACCCATAGGTGGAAAAAGAATCAAGCTCTTCAAACAAAGAGAAAGTTCAACATATGAGCTAGAAGACTTGAATATAATTCAAGAGCATGAAGACATAGAGGAAGAAGAAGAGGCAGAAGATGAAGACATTGACATGGCAGAAGATACTTCTTCTCACACTGCAAATCCATAAGACTTTGGCACATGCCAAAGGATTTGCAGGTTAGGAGGGGGTGGATGTCGTGCCGCTACACGCACACCGTGTAAAAAAAAATCTAGAGTGTGGCTTTCTTTTAGATTTAGAGAGCCAATGCCACTTTAGGCACTAGTATTAGTGTCCATGGTTCAAAATATTAGATTTCTTTGGACAGGTTTTTAGTCAATTTTTGATATTCTAGATATTATCTCTTGTAAAAATCCATAAAACTATAGATAACTTCTAGATTAGAAGGACGTGTAAAAGAAAGCATGTAGCTTTTAGCCAATTTGAGAGGATTTTGTGTAAAAAAAGAGATTAACGAAATTGCATGATGCGCGATCGCTATTTTCAGGCAGTGAACAGCACTTCGAAAGTGGGAGATGAACAAGGAGTGATCTGGCGGGATTCTGGCCAGGTGTCCTGGTATTTAACCCCCCTTTCGGAGCCATTGGAAGGATCAGATTGGCGATCTAAGTAGCATAGAGGAAGGTATTATTTTGTACACGTTTTTGTCTATTAAAGTTATATTTTCTCATAATGCTGAAAGAAACGGACAGGCTTCATCTCTGTTAGTATTCTTCTATATTCTCTAATTCTTTTTGGGAGTATTCTTCTACATCTTCAATCTCTTCAAACCCCTTCTCTTTCTTCTACTCCTCTCCTTGAATCTATCTATACCCTGCTGTCTCTTATCTTTAAGAACTCGTCTTGAAACCTTCAACCCTTCTCTTATCTCTACCATCTTCAAAGTCAAAGCTCTTGAACCCCCATACATTCTTCTCTTGCCAAACCCCTATGGTGACCTTCAACCCTAATGCGTTGTGACAACAAGATGAACTTGAGAGGATCTTTGGAATTCAAGCTAAAACTCAAAAGTAAAATTACACATGTAGTTCTATAAGCTAGATGTAAAGGATAGTTCTTCTATGATCATGCACATTAACAAGTTTAAGAGCCTGAAAACTCAAATTGCTTTGAATCCACTTGATTAATTGTAGACAACTTGGCCTCCTTATTTCCATGAGGAATGATTGATGTATTTGAGCCCTAATCCTGCTTCAACTTGGCTAATATAAACCAAGATCTCCCCAATAGCATATTATATGAATCCCCTACAGCTTCCATGTAGAGAACAACAAAGTTGACCTTGCCCGCTACCCGAATAATCTGATTCTGTAATATTCCCAATGGTTGAAGTCTTCTTTGATCTGCCATTTTAACCTGAAATGATGCTGCCACAAGTCCTTGCAACTTATGTGCCAAATACATTTCTTCAATAAAAATGTTAACTCCTTAACCTCCATCTAGAAGGACATCATCAAACTTGCTATCCATGTATTCAACTTGAATAGTCGAAACCTTATAATATACGACCTCCATCTATGTGGGAATCACCGCTTGACATTTTGAGGTCTGTTCGATATCGATAGCATAATTCTTCAACACTTTATCCTGATTTGACATAATCTTAGCTAGAAGCTTTTCATTAAATCTTGGAATTAAATCAAGAATTTGTTCCAAAGTTAGATGTATAATGAAGACTTAGTTAGTGCAGCAAACAACTCATGGGAACCATGCAATGCCTCATACCGGTCCAAAATTTGAGGCTGCATACTAAACTGCATTCCCATCATAAACATATCTTGTTGATTTTCCTCATGAAGCAATTGACTATCCTGAACTTCATGAGGCAATTCTGCAGCTTTACGCTATTTTGAGTGCTACTTCTTCTGCAACTTCATGAATTCATTGGAGGCTACTTTCCTAGACTTTTCCTAATCTTCCCAATTAATCTTTTTCTTAGCTTTTTCCCTAGTAATGGCCAAAACTGCTATCTCATCCAGACAATCTTCCATAACTATGCAATTTGAGCAATTGCAGCCCACCTGTAGGTCTAAACCATATTTAGTTACATTGAAAGCACCCTTACATGTCACTTCTTTCTATAACACTTCTTGACCTTTGCTCATTTAGCTGATGGCTTACTGCTTGGCTCTCCATGACTTCTGCAGGTAACTCTACAAGGACTACTGCTATGGGTGCCAACAATTGTTGTCCGTGAGGTAGTCCTACCTGTTGTGTTTCTTGCTGCTCTCTAGTCTGCATTCCCCTTTCAGCCCTATGGCATACCCATAATTCACAGTTAGGTCCTAACATATGTCCCTCCCTACCATAGTAGTAGCAAGGTCCTTGATGCCTCTGCTGAACATTATTCCACTATCGTGGTGGTTGGTCATTACCCCATTGCTTACGTGGTTGACATTTTCTTCCAAGGCCTCTAAATCCTCTCTACTATACCATTTTTGGTACAATTTGATTAATCGGTGCCACTGGGGGTGCTATAAATAGTACATTCCTAGAAGTGGTCATTACTCACATCTCTGATAGCTACTTCTTGATTTTATTTTCCAATACTTTTTCCAAGGCTATTTTGTTCTCTTTCTCTTTCCCATTTGAGTTACCCTTAGAAGAGCTCTAATCCTTCTTAGGTTTCTTTTTATGCTATCTTTGCCTTCTTTTACTCCTTTCATAATCCAAATCACTCGATTCAAAGTTTGTCTTAGAACCTGATGAGGTATCCTCATCATTAGTACTATAATCTGAATCAAAATCTTATGCATTAGAATTTGAAGAATCTCGATTGCTCTTCTTCTTAGATTTACTCATACCAAGCCCTTTTTCCACTCTTTGTGTTACTTCAACTAAAGCATCAATGGTATTACTATTTTCCACCTCTACATTAGTAATGGCTCCCAAAACACCCTTATCCAACCCCTTAACAAAGTATGAGTAATGTAAATTGAATGAAGGCCTATCCTGTTGATTCAACCTATTCACTAGGTTCTTGAATTTTTGGGCATAATCTTGCACCAACATATTCTATTGCTTGATTTGCTTCAAAATTTTTAAAACATCTTGAGGAGTCTTATATTTTCTAAATGTACTTAAAAAAGCATTCTTAAGATTATCATATGTAGTGGTGTCCAGCATCATAGGTACTATATCAATCCATAGCTTTGCCTTTAAAAGTTGCTGCAAATTGATGTAGTTTAACTTGATCCCCAAACACATTATGGAAGCCACTAGCCACCGAGTGTGTCTAAAACTATGCAACATGATAGTCAGGATCTTCTTTTAGAACTTAGATGCCCTGACCTTAGGGTTAAGTGGTGGATTAGGATACATAGCTCTTGACTTCTTCCTCTTTATTGGAGGAGAGGGATCAAAAGTAAGAGACTTCTTTACTATAATTACTCTACTCCTCAATAAAATGATACTTTCTAACACTAAATGCTGCAATCTTTCTGTTGCTCTATGAGGAGCAGTTGAATTTAAGTATTCCATTTTCCTCTTCAATGGGACTCAAAGGAGATTCATTGGATGTGATAGGAGAATGATATGCTATAATGGTACCAATAGAGGTACCAATATCTTGGACCTCTTCTCCAAAAGATGGAAACTCCTCCTCATCCAGGGTGTCAACTCCTTCTACTTCCCCACCATCATTCTGCAATAATCCCTGATGTTGTCCTACCAATAGCTCCCTTAATCTCTGGATTTTGTTTGGGTTAGAATAACATTTGATGGGTATGGGTAATTCTTTGACATATATGCATAAATGCAAAGTCAAACCTTTAACCTGAATCATGTTGCTTCAATCAGTTTACCACTGCTCCAAGAAGCAACTAGATTTTCAAGTATATATCATCAAAGAAAAATATTTTGACTATGCTTTAACATCCAAAAATAGAGAACAACATAAGGAGAGTTGAATTATCTTGGCTCTGATTTTGCATTACTACTTCCAACAAAATTTTGCTTCATACAGAAACTGCTTCATGCAAGAAACTACTTCTTGCAACAACCTTTGCTTCATGCAAAAATTTCAAAATTTTGGCCTCAAACATAGTCATTTTTTATTGGGTCTTTCAATACATGATCAGGAAAAGAATGACGCAATCTATATGCAAAAAACCCTTTGAACAGCATACAGGAAATTTAGTTTTCTTTCATAAAACAAAGTCTTTTTTGGCAAATCTTCAAACCAAAGGTTCAATATGACAATGGCAGGATTGCCAAAGTGTTGATGCCCTATCTATGCAAAATACATAATAGGACAAAGAATGGTTTGTGGGGTAAATACTTGATATCACATCCAAAAACCATGGAAACTTAGAACTAACCATATAGAAGCATAGACGTACTATATTTAGTACTATAGATCAGAATGAGAAGTACAACACACAAAACATGCTGCAAAGACAATGACACCATAGATGATGGCGCCAACTGCAAGATTCTCTTCATAATCAGATAAATCCATCATACATCATGCGTAGACATCACATATGAACAAATTGATGAGAAGAATACACAAAATGCCTCATCAAGTCACATTTTTGCAACTGGCCCAAATTGCACTTCATGAGGCAGTGAACTTCGTGAGACAAATAGAGGTTGCCTCACACATAAGACTAACATAACTAAGGTCCCCAACCATGCTAAGGGCATAATGCATGATCCATAAAGTGTGAGACCATGACCATGGCTAACAAACTTCCTCATTGGAAATGGCCTTTATAAGTTTATTTTAGGTGAAGAGAAGGAGCCAGAGTTGAGTATCCCTCTGACTCTAGATGAATTAAAGATATGGAAATAATGGAATGAAAAGGACAAAAAGGTGATGTATTGGCTATCTGCAGTCCATTGATAATACTATGCTGGGACATATTGTAACGTGTCCACTAGAATCATCTAGGACACGTCTTAGTAGTCCATCGGGAAGAATGTCTAGAAAACTCCGCCCGGCACTCCCTTGGAATGTTACGGGTTTTGCAATCTAGGTCTTCCCGCGTCTACCACGTAGCGGAAGTATCCTGGCCGTTTCCCACTTAGGATCGACCGGAATTAGGGTTTCCCTGTTTGGTCATTAGCTAACAGCAACTAGCGTCAGACCCGAGCGAACTACTTTACGCAGGAACACCAGGTCCGAAGCGGATTCACGCTGCACTTGGTTCAAGGAGAATGGGAGACGAGAGGGATGCAAGGCTCAACCTCTCTGCCATAAAGCATAGTCCCATTCCGTTCCCCTAAAACAGCGTAAATCGGGTAGGATGTAACTCTAGGTCATCGTTCTCATTATTAGCTTTGATGATGATGATCATCCCGCTATTCGTCAAGTGATTTTGAGAAAAGTTCCCGGCTAACCGGGACCACCCATCCATAGGACGGACCCATGGTCCATCCTCCGCACTTTCCTCGGTTTGTTTTAGTTATGTAATTACCTAACACATTAATTTGACATATAACAAACAGCTTCTTTGATTAGCCCTGTTAAGCACTGGTTCCTTCACGTAATCTTATCACGTGACATAGAAAAACAATATCAAACAACTTATTTATTATCATATCATCATTTTATCTTTGAAATACAGAGGATTCCGCCCGTAGGCTTGTTCATAATCCGCCTGAAGGCTATCAGTGATCCGCTAGGGATCACTATTCCAAGCTTCTGCCCGTAGACTAGTATGCGGGCCTCGAGATCCAATCCTGAGTCACGTTAGCCTCTTATGCAGGACCCGGAAGGCGAGGGATTTCCGGCCAGAGCCCCCCCTAGCACCCAAGCGTCCTCCTACTCCAAGTAGAGCTCAACGGAAAGACCTCTCGCGGCGGGTTCGGTCCACGTTCCCGGCGCGGTCAACAACCCCCTTGGTTAGGGTCAGGCAGGCAGTCGGGGGTAACTGAGCTGCCACTCCCTTCAGGCCTTCAACCTGAAGCATTTATATATCTTTCATCCTTTAGTTCCTTGAACAAACAATGCAAACAGTGCTTTCTAAACTGTTACAAGCACAATCAATTCCAGTGGTCGTTTAGTTGGCAAACTGTTAAGGAGTGAATCCTTCTCTCCGAATGCATCCAGCATTCGATCCGGAATCAGTTGCAACTTGGCAAGATTCCTATTGTCTTTGGGTTAGGGTCATACCCTGTTAACCCAACTTAACCAATGCTTTAGGTTTTATTAATAGTAAATTCGGCGGCCATGTCGCTTTAATTTATTGATTAATCATTTGCGTCCGAGCAATTACTTAACTTCCCTTAACTTGGCAAATTTTCCCTAATGAGGGCGATGTAACAGGATGACTAACCATCCCTTTTGCAAGTTAAACTTGCGCAAGAACCTGCCAACCTCATTCCAAGGAATGGCAAAACTTTCTTACGATCAAACCACAAGGCTATGCGACGTTGCAACTTGTTGCACAAGTGTCGCCTCCATTCCAAGAGACCATTTTACCTATTGAATGGCGTTTTCTGGTCACGGAATTATCTTCAGACGAGAAGCAGGGTTTAGGGTGTCTTTTACCCCACCCATCCCTAATTTCACTAGATCGACAACGTTTAGTCCTAGGGTTCCAACTCAATTCGAGTTTCATCATTTTGAACGATTGGTCCTTAGGGTAGGAACCCTAGATTATTGTTTGCATGAGCACCCAATTGACTCAACATTTCGGGAATGTGGTTAGGGCCATTGGGCATGAGGGTTTCGACTTAGCGACAACTGGAAAACTTGGCCCAATCCTTAACGTGCTAATCCCTAGTTCGTGTTTGTGGTATCTATCGTATTGACTGAACCATGCCCATACGAATCCTTTGCGGCTAGGTGATTTGGGTAATTCACTATGCTTGTCTCGCAACAAGGATGAATCCTTCCCTAGAGACAATAAACTAGATCTAAAGAAGAAAAATGGTTTCGACTACCACAATACATGTAAACATGCGACTCAATCTATCTTTTATTGGTAAAGTAAAAATACATGATAAGCTGGGTACCAACTTTCTTAGGACCTACTAGGACTTACTTCAAATAATCATGTCTACTACCTTGTTATCTACACTTTAGAATCTCATGCTTTGTTTAAACCCTGCAATCCTTCCCAAATGCAACATTTGATGAATGAATTTTATGCACGATGAAGGTGCAACATGCAACCCTTTCATAACTACAATGTAGTTAAATGAGGTTATTGTAGAGTTAGTGTTGGTATATTCTTTCTTGCAAGCACATGCCACATGCCAATCCATAGATTCATTTTTGATACACCACCATTGCTTTTCGGATAACCTCCTACGGATGTTAACAACTTTTCCCCAAGAACCATTACAAGAAAGATTTTTCCTAAATTGCGACATATGCCTATTCTTTTCATGACTAGTCAAAAATACACTTAATAACTTCAGCCATATAATGATAGGCGGTAGGTGTTCTAGGCTCGCTAATTTGAAATGCATGATAAGGCAACATAATACTAAGGTCGTACGATGGATAGACAACTCACGTTCATCATATTGAAAATGTTAATAACTCCATTTCATGCCATGAGATAATTCTAGTAATCGATCAATTAGACAAATTTTCCTCAATTGCCTCTTACTTGGCTTGGTAAATTTGAACATGCATAGATGCTTTCTATTCCGTGAGAGTTATCATACCTAATGCATTACTTTTGCGTAGAATCAAAAATCATAAAAACCTGGGTCTGTGGGCTCGGGGAGATGTCCACTTGAATGCTAGGAGATGAACCTCCCGCAGGTGCGCCTTGCGTCTTCTTGGGAGCCATTGTAGACGTGAATACGGACTCCGCAGATTCCCTCTAGCCTTTACTCTTGCTCTTCGAGACGGCTAGGAGGTCGATACCTTCTCCTCGCGTAGGAATAGGAGTTTCCCGATCCCGGTTTTAAAACTGAGAAGCCCGCATAGGATCAAGGCCTATGGCCTTATCCTTAGAAGCTTCTTAAAGAAGCTTCTAAGAAGCTTCTGGGCAACAACAGCAACGTCGGGGGGGGTCCCAATGATTGGGAAGGAGGTCGTGGTCAAGAAGAGGATGGGCGGCGGCCTGGCCCTTTCAGCAAGGCGGCGACGTTCCTGGTCGCGGCAGCAGACGGTGGTCACGGTAGCCTCCTCCTCCTTCGAACCTCCCTCACGCAGCCTTCCGACTAGCATTCCCCTCTTCAGCACGGCGACGTGTATCCCACCTTCCCCCCTTAGCACGTAGGGGATGATTTTATAGGCATGGGGGGGGGGAGAGAAGGCCTCACCCACGTGGCCCCCTTGCATGGGTTCCCCCCTCCCATGCAGGCCACGACTTTCCCATGTCCCATCCCCCCCACACTCCCTTTTCTCCAGTCGTGCATCGGCTGGGGAAAAAGGGATAAAAATAAAAAAAAATTTGCCTTGAATATTCAAATTGCCCCTCCGAAGAGGGTGTTTATGTGAGACTTGCGGTTTCAAACTTTCAGTTTTGATTTACCAATGCGGAGGACCCCATTTCACGCGTGCAGGTCACACATTACACCGCCGATAATTTCAATACGAGAGATAACCTTTGCACAAGGTTTACATCGTGTGCGGGAAGTCAATATTCACGGGTGAGAATATTACATTCTCTCCCCCTTAGAAGAATCGAGATGTCCTCATCTCGAGATAAATTGGGGATATTGAAGGTTGAGAGAGCTTTCATCCATCCAGGTAGCATCCTCTTCGGGATAATCCTTCCACTGGACGAGGCATTCTTTCAAGGTTCTAGATCTTAACTGTCTCTCTCTAACATCTAAAATCTTATCCGGTCTTAGTTCAAGGACTCCTTGACTAGGCATTACAAATTGTTGGTCATCAAGTACATGATTAGGGTTGGGCACATATTTTTTTAAGAGACTAATATGGAATACATTGTGAACTTTTAGGTTAGCAGGAAGTTGCAATTTATAAGCATTGGGTCCCAGGCATTTGAGGACTTTATACGGCCCACAATACCTTGGACTTAGCTTCTTGCATTGTCCTAGAGATAGAGAACTCCTTTTAGGGCGTACACGAATGAAGACCATGTCTCCTTCTCCGAAGACCCTCTCTTGGCGTTTCAAATCCGCATATGCCTTTTGTCTATCTTTGGCTGCTTGTATGTCTTGTCTTATTGACCTTATTTGGTCATCCATGTCCTCCAACATTTGTCTTGAAGCTTCCACTCTTAGGGTAGGATCAGAAAAATTTAGGGGACTTCGACAATCATGACCATACAATGCCTGGAAAGGGGTCATTTGAATGCTCTGCTGGTAAGAAGCATTGTAGGCAAATTCTACTAACGGCAAGTACTGAATCCACCTCTTCGGCTCTTGACAGCAGTAAGCCCTAAGCATATCCTCAATGATTTGATTTACTCGCTCTGTTTGTCCATCTGTTTGAGGATGGTAGGTAGTGCTAAAACAGAGTTGAGTTCCAATAGCTTCAAAGATGGCTCTCCAGAAGTGTGAAGTGAAGAGAGAGTCTCGATCGCTAATGATCCTTCTAGGTAACCCATGTAGCTTGAATATCTCCTTGATAAACACTCTTGCAATGTCGGAGGCTTTATAGTTTGTCTTTACTGGAATCAGGTGTGCAACCTTAGTAAGCATGTCAACTACAACCATAATGGAGTTGTATCCTCCTTGGACTTGGAGTAAGCCCACCACAAAATCCATACTGATGAATTCCCATTTCATCTGGGGAATATCAAGTGGTTGCAATTTTCCTGGCATCATGACATGTTCAGCCTTGATACGTTGGCAAGACAAACATTCAGTGACATATTTGAGAACGTCACCTTTGAGCCTCTCCCAATGGTAGCTCTTCCTAACTGCATTAAGAGTTTTAGCATAGCCAGGATGTCCTGCGAAAGGGGAATCATGAGCTTCCCATAATATCTTCTGCTTAAGTGACTGGCTTGTTGGTATACATAGCCTTGTTCTGTAGTAGACAAGTCCATTATCAATGGAAAATTCCCGATACTTAGCTTGTGACTTCAGATTCTGCTCCTTGGTAGATATTTCTTTTATCATGGTTTGGTAGGCCAAATCATGGCATGCTTCCTCTCTAGCTAGTTCGAGTATAGGGTTGCTTGGCATAGATACCTTTGTAGCCAGAGATCTGGCCGTTGATGGATTCTGCAAGATTAGGGAATTTAGGAATGCCTTGCGACTGAGTGCATCGGCAACTACATTCTCTTTCCCTGGTCGATACTTGATTTCAAAATCATACTCCTCCAATACTTCAATCCATCGACGTTGCCTCATGTTGAGCTCGTTCTGGGTAAAAATCCATTTGAGACTCTTATGATCGGTTACTAGAGTAAACTTGTTACCCAACAGGTAGTGTCTCCAAAGCTTTAGAGTATGGATGACAGCTAATAACTCGAGATCATGCGTGGCATAATTCTTTTCATGACTCTTCAATTTCCTTGAAGAATATGCTACTGGATGACCTTCCTGCATAAGTACACACCCCAAGGCAAGAATGCTGGCATCAGTTACTACCTCGAACTCCTTATTGAGGTCAGGAAGTTTCAGAATAGGTGCTGATACCAAACATTGCTTCAATTGGTCGAAGCTATTTTGCTCGGGAGTTGACCATGTAATAGAAGTCTGCTTCTTTAGTAAGTCGGTAAGGGGTGCTGCAATCAAAGCATAGTTTTTGATAAAGACCCTATACCATCCTGTCAAGCCAAGAAAACTATGTATTTCTTTGACGGATACCGGTATTGGCCATTCAAGCACATCTCTGACTTTGGCTGGGTCTACTGATATTCCTTCTGATGAAACTATGAATCCTAGATATTCAATCTGACGTTTGAAGAATGCACACTTCTTCATTTTTGCATATAGCTTATGAGACCTCATTGTCTCAAGGACAATCCGAAGTTGAGGTTCATGATCTTCTTCCTGTTTAGAATAAACTAAAGTATCATCGAAGAAGACAAGCATGAAATCATCAAGATATGGTCTAAAAATATCCTGCATTAATCTATTGAAGGTGGCAGGTGCATTTGTAAGCCCGAATGACATAACCAAGAACTCAAAGTGCCCATATCTTGTATTGAAGGCCGTTTTTGGAATATCTTCATCCTTGATTCTGATTTGATAGTAACCTGACCTGAGATCAATTTTGGAGAAGATTTTTGCACCTTGAAGGCGATCGAGAAGCTCATCTATTCTAGGAATAGGATACTTGTTCTTGACTGTTGATTGATTCAACCCACGGTAATCAATACATAGTCGAAGTGTCCCATCTTTCTTTTTCTGGAATAGTACTGGAGCTCCCCATGGTGAGTTGCTAGGCCGGATGTAACCCTGATCTAACAGTTGCTTGAGTTGTTCCTTCAACTCAATAGCTTCTGGTATGGACATTCTATAAGGTCTCTTTGCAATTGGCGCAGCTCCTATTACTAGCTTGATCTCATGATCTACTTCTCTCTTCAGAAACTACGTCCACGTATTCCTTCAGCCAAGTGACCAAATCACTTTACTTCTTTATCAATATTCATAGTCAAGACAATCGGAAAAAAAAGTTTTATTCCATTCATATCAGCATAGCCCTTTCGAGGTACAATTATTTCTTGGGGCGATGGAACAAGTTGATACATTAATTCGAAGAGAATAAGATATTGTTGCATTCAGCTACAGGAACTGAGTAGTAGTACGGATTGGGGTCATCGATTTTCAGGAATCGATAGTTCATTGGAAGATTAGGGTATCTCTTCCTTCGATATCCATTCTTCTCATGACGCCCCAAAACCTTGATTCGGTCGGCAGGGATTCTTTGAATCACTTCCCCGTACACATACTTATTCTGGTTAACCCTTCGACCTCCAACCTGTAGGGTCGCGTTTGCGTGAGCCTCAACAAAGATGAACAGCTTTACGATCTTCAAATCCTCCATCCACTTGGTTCTCTTCAAGTTAATTTGAAGGTACGCAGGTCGATGGGCAGCTATATAATAGATCCCTGAAACGCCCATCCATCTCCGTTCCATGTATACAGGCGATGGATTGTAAATGCGGTCTAGGATGTTCATCATCTCAACCCTTTGTCGATAATCCGTGGAATGCATCGCGGTCATAAACATGACTCGGAACACTAAGAATTTGTTCCATGCTTCATAGTTCTGCAAGACAGTGTTGTAGATGAGGAAATGTTTGGACAGTAACAATTTCTTTACTTCATTTTATTGAGATCTCACGAAAACAATTCCGTTGTTGGTCGGCTCTGATACCAACTATAACGTGTCCACTAGAATCATCTAGGAAACGTCTTAGTAGTCCATCGGGAAGAATGTCTAGAAAACTCTGCCCGGCACTCCCTTGGAATGTTACGGGTTTTGCAATCTAGGTCTTCCCGCGTCTACCACGTAGCGGAAGTATCCTGGCCGTTTCCCACTTAGGATCGACCGGAATTAGGGTTTCCCTGTTTGGTCATTAGCTAACAGCAACTAGCGTCAGACCCGAGCGAACTACTTTACGCAGGAACACCAGGTCCGAAGCGGATTCACGCTGCACTTGGTTCAAGGAGAATGGGAGACGAGAGGGATCCAAGGCTCAACCTCTCTTCCATAAAGCATAGTCCCATTGCGTTCCCCTAAAACAGCGTAAATCGGGTAGGATGTAACTCTAGGTCATCGTTCTCATTATTAGCTTTGATGATGATGATCATCCCGCTATTCGTCGAGTGATTTTGAGAAAAGTTCCCGGCTAACCGGGACCACCCATCCATAGGACGGACCCATGGTCCATCCTCCGCACTTTCCTCGGTTTGTTTTAGTTATGTAATTACCTAACACATTAATTTGACATATAACAAACAGCTTCTTTGATTAGCCCTGTTAAGCACTGGTTCCTTCACGTAATCTTATCACGTGACATAGAAAAACAATATCAAACAACTTCTTTATTATCATATCATCATTTTATCTTTGAAATACAGAGGATTCCGCCCGTAGGCTTGTTCATAATCCGCCCGAAGGCTATCAGTGATCCGCTAGGGATCACTATTCCAAGCTTCTGCCCGTAGACTAGTATGCGGGCCTCGAGATCCAATCCCGAGTCACGTTAGCCTCTTGTGCAGGACCCAGAAGGCGAGGGATTTACGGCCAGAGCCCCCCATGGCACCCAAGCGTCCTCCTACTCCAAGTAGAGCTAAACGGAAAGACCTCTCGCGGTGGGTTCGGTCCACGTTCCCGGCGCGGTCAACAACCCCCTTAGTTAGGGTCAGGCAGGCAGTCGGGGGTAACTGAGCTGCCACTCCCTTCAGGCCTTCAACCTGAAGCATTTATATATCTTTCATCCTTTAGTTCCTTGAACAAACAATGCAAACAGTGCTTTCTAAACTGTTACAAGCACAATCAATTCCAGTGGTCGTTTAGTTGGCAAACTGTTAAGGAGTGAATCCTTCTCTCCGAATGCATCCAGCATTCGATCCGGAATCAGTTGCAACTTGGCAAGATTCCTATTGTCTTTGGGTTAGGGTCATACCCTGTTAACCCAACTTAACCAATGCTTTAGGTTTTATTAATAGTAAATCCGGCGGCCATGTCGCTTTAATTTATTGATTAATCATTTGCGTCCGAGCAATTACTTAACTTCCCTTAACTTGGCAAATTTTCCCTAATGAGGGCGATGTAACAGGATGACTAACCATCCCTTTTGCAAGTTAAACTTGCGCAAGAACCTGCCAACCTCATTCCAAGGAATGGCAAAACTTTCTTACGATCAAACCACAAGGCTATGCGACGTTGCAACTTGTTGCACAAGTGTCGCCTCCATTCCAAGAGACCATTTCACCTATTGAATGGCGTTTTTTGGTCACGGAATTATCTTCAGACGAGAAGCAGGGTTTAGTGTCTTTTACCCCACCCATCCCTAATTTCACTAGATCGACAACGTTTAGTCCTAGGGTTCCAACTCAATTCGAGTTTCATCATTTTGAACGATTGGTCCTTAGGGTAGGAACCCTAGATTATTGTTTGCATGAGCACCCAATTGACTCAACATTTCGGGAATGTGGTTAGGACCATTGGGCATGAGGGTTTCGACTTAGCGACAATTGGAAAACTTGGCCGAATCCTTAACGTGCTAATCCCTAGTTCGTGTTTGTGGTATCTATCGTATTGACTGAACCATGCCCATATGAATCCTTTGCGGCTAGGTGATTTGGGTAATTCACTATGCTTGTCTCGCGACAAGGATGAATCCTTCCCTAGAGACAATAAACTAGATCTAAAGAAGAAAAATGGTTTCGACTACCACAATACATGTAAACATGCGACTCAATCTATCTTTTATTGGTAAAGTAAAAATACATGATAAGCTGGGTACCAACTTTCTTAGGACCTATTAGGACTTACTTCAAATAATCATGTCTACTACCTTGTTATCTACACTTTAGAATCTCATGCTTTGTTTAAACCCTGCAATCCTTCCCAAATGCAACATTTGATGAATGAATTTTATGCACGATGAAGGTGCAACACGCAACCCTTTCATAACTACAATGTAGTTAAATGAGGTTATTGTAGAGTTAGTGTTGGTATATTCTTTCTTGCAAGCACATGCCACATGCCAATCCATAGATTCATTTTTGATACACCACCATTACTTTTTGGATAACCTCCTACGGGTGTTAACAACTTTTCCCCAAGAACCATTACAATAAAGATTTTTCCTAAATTGCGACATATGCCTATTCTTTCCATGACTAGTCAAAAATACACTTAATAACTTCAGCCATATAATGATAGGCGGTAGGTGTTCTAGGCTCGCTAATTTGAAATGCATGATAAGGCAACATAATACTAAGGTCGTACGATGGATAGACAACTCACGTTCATCATATTGAAAATGTTAATAACTCCATTTCATGCCATGAGATAATTCTAGTAATCGATCAATTAGACAAATTTTCCTCAATTGCCTCTTACTTGGCTTGGTAAATTTGAACATGCATAGATGCTTTCTATTCCGTGAGAGTTATCATACCTAATGCATTACTTTTGCGTAGAATCAAAAATCATAAAAACCTGGGTCTGTGGGCTCGAGGAGATGTCCACTTGAATGCTAGGAGATGAACCTCCCGCAGGTGCGCCTTGCGTCTTCTTGGGAGCCATTGTAGACGTGAATACGGACTCCACAGATTCCCTCTAGCCTTTACTCTTGCTCTTCGAGACGGCTAGGAGGTCGATACCTTCTCCTCGCGTAGGAATAGGAGTTTCCCGATCCCGGTTTTAAAACTGAGAAGCCCGCATAGGATCAAGGCCTATGGCCTTATCCTTAGAAGCTTCTTAAAGAAGCTTCTAAGAAGCTTCTGGGCAACAGCAGCAACGTCGGGGGGGGGTCCCAATGATTGGGAAGGAGGTCGTGGTCAAGAAGAGGATGGGCGGCGGCCTGGGCCTTTCAGCAAGGCGGCGGCGTTCCTGGTCGCGGCAGCAGACGGTGGTCACGGCAGCCTCCTCCTCCTTCGAACCTCCCTCACGCATCCTTCCCACTAGCATTCCCCTCTTCAGCACGGCGACGTGTATCCCACCTTCCCCCCTCAGCACGTAGGGGATGATTTTATAGGCATGGGGGGGGAGAGAAGGCCTCACCCACGTGGCCCCCTTGCATGGGTTCCCCCCTCCCATGCAGGCCACGACTTTCCCATGTCCCATCCCCCCCACACTCCCTTTTCTCCAGTCGTGCATCGGCTGGGGAAAAAGGGATTTTTTTTAAAAAAAATTGCCTTGAATATTCAAATTGCCCCTCCCAAGAGGGTGTTTATGTGAGACTTGCGGTTTCGAACTTTCAGTTTTGATTTACCAATGCGGAGGACCCCATTTCACGCGTGCAGGTCACACATTACACCGCCGATAATTTCAATACGAGAGATAACCTTTGCACAAGGTTTACATCGTGTGCGGGAAGTCAGTATTCACGGGTGGGAATATTACACATATCATGAATACAAAAACTTCACATGTAGCTTGTACAATTTTTGAGAACATGTTTTCAGTAAATACAAAGGCATGAAAGATTCAACTCAAGAAAAAGCTGAATATCTTGAAGAAATGAAAAATTTCTGTCAATGAGTATGTTTTGACAGTGAGAAGCATTGCAAACGATTTCGCAACAATTGATGCAATTCATCAGATGATGATTTGGTTTCATCTACTCTAGGTGGCCTTACTAATAAAAAGAGTTGAAAATCATTTTTCACTTTTTTATATATGATTACGAAAGAGATCAATATACATGGTGACTCATTTGGAAGAAATGGTAAACAATTCCAATCATTTTACTCAAGTTTAGGAAAGCGACGTGGAAGATCCTCTTTGAGAGGCTATGGTATGGGACGCACTAGTAATAACTAGCAAAACAAGTTAAATCAACAATTTGGTTAAATGCACATTTTAGGAGGTCGTGGAAACTTTAGAGACAGGGGGAGCTTTAGAAAAAGAGGTGGATGATAGAATAGAGGTTCTAGAAATTTTGCTATTGTTTGCCATTACTGTGGCAAACAAGTCATATTGTAGCCCATTGTTATGCTAAGAAGGATGATATCTGTGGTGGTAAATTACATCAAGAAAAATATGTATCATCTTCATGATAGAATGAAGACAAAAATGCACATCTTTTTATTATGCAACATATGAAGAATGTTGTTATAGGAAAAGGGACACACGATGATGTATGATATGTGGATTCAGATTCATCTAATCATATGACCAATCATGTTAAATGGTTTGAAGAGATATAGAACTTACAAAATCCAGGTTATGTGCAAATATGTGATAATTCATGCCACCCAATTTCACACATTGGAAAGGTTCTATTGTCCTTTCATGATGGCTAGACAAAGAGTTTGTCATATGTATTACATGTTCCATCAATCACAAAGAATTCAGTGTCTGTTGGCCAAATGATAGAGCAAGGGTTGTAGGTTTGATTTAATGCAAAAGGTTGTTTTGTGCATTAAAGGTTGTTTTGTAGAATACCTTAATGATAAGTGCAAGTTAGTCACAAAAGAAAGTAGAATTGGTTGCAAGTTCACTTTAGATGTAGGAATTCCTGCAATGAATGCTACTATGCATGCTAAAGGAAAAGGAGTGGTTGCAGATATTGAAATATGGAATAAATGTATTGGACATGAAAATGTGTAAAGGTTGAAATTAACACAGTTCAAAGGATTGGTTACAGGGTTGCCTGCTTCTTTTAGAGTTGCAAAATTTCATAAATTATGTGAAGGATGTTAGGTTGGTAAGCAAGCAAGACAACCCTTTTGGCATGATGATAGAGATGTGAGTAGAAATATACTTGATGTTGTGTAAACAGATATTTGGGGGCCTACAAAGAATGTATCTCTTGGTAGCAGCAAATACTTTATCACATTTATTGATGATTGCTCAAGGACGCCATGGGTATATTTCATAAAGGAAAAGAGTGATGTATTTGAGTACTTCAAATCTTTCAAGGTAGCTGTTGAAACAAAAATAGGCTTGAAAGTTAAGTGCTTGAGATTAGATGGAGGGGAATAGTACCTCTCTAATGAGTTTAGTGGCTTCTTGAGGTCTCATGGGATAAAGAGGTAGTTTACTTGTAGGTATACCCCACAACAAAATGGGGGCGTAGAAAGAAAAAATAGATATATTATAGAAGTTGCATGGGCATTGATGACTAAAAAGAATATGTCAAATGCCAAAACATTTTTGGTCTGAAACTATTCATACTATTGTTTATATTATGAACAAAACTCCCATGACTACAGTTCATGGGATGACCCCCACAGAATGCTTTACAGTCAAAAAGCCTAATGTATCACACTTGAAAGTGTTTGGCTATATTACATATATTCATGTGCCAGATGAGTTGTGAAAGAAGCTTGATCCAAGGACTAAAAAATGTATTTTTATTGAATAATATTTAGAACAAAAAGAGTATTGTTCTTATAACCTTATCATAGGTGAGTTCAGAGTGAGCAGGGATGTTATTTTGATGAGATAAGCAATTGCTATACATCTACTGGTGATGTATTAGATGATGATAATGATCATGATAGCAATGTGCAGAAAGAAAAGAAAAAATCAAGGAGACTTGGTGGACCAAAAACATCATTTGGTACTATATCTACAGTTAGCCCCTTGGTCTGGGAGACTAAGGAGTAGCCCCATATCTTCAAGTGAATCTACAAGTGTTGCAAGTAAAGACAAAGAAAAGAAGAAAGTGTTGGATGATAATGATGCATCTACTAGTCATTTGAGACTTGATGGGGATTCTAGTGATTCAGAGAGTTTGGATGATGAGCTTGGTATTTCTTCAATCAGGATACTAGGTGTACAGAGAGCACATAGTGATCTAAAGGCTCCACTAAGTGATCCAATAGTACGCAAGTCTAGTAGGGTATCAAATACCCTATTAAAAGATTTGGTTTTGAAGGTTATGTAACTCACCATTATGCTTATATGGTGAAGGTAGTTGAAGTTATTGAGACCACTTGTTTTAAGGATGCTATTGGTCATGCTCATTGGGATGTAGCAATGGATGAGGAGATGGCTGCATTGGAAGCCAATAAGACTTGGGATTGGGTACCCTTGCCTAAGGGAAAGAAAGCTATTAGTTGTAAGTGGGTTTACAAAGTTAAGAATAATGTAGATGGTTCAGTTAGCAGGTATAATGTAAAGAATGGGATTAGAGGGTCTTATATAGGGTTAACACGGGGTTAGCACATACGAATACCCGGTTACACTAATGGGCTATTTAAGGTGTACAAGGACCTAATTAGGGTACCATTTGATAAATACAAATCTATCTCCTCACCTTCATCTTCAACTCCCATGGCTTCCCCTCTCTCTCTCCCCTCTTTCTCTCTCTTTCTCTCTCTTTTCCTGTCTTTCTCTCTCTTCTCCTAATCTTTCTCTCTCCTTTGCTCTCTTCTTCTCTCTCTTCTGCAGTCTTCTTCCTTCTCTCTCTCTCTTTTAGGTCTCCTTCATTACAGTTGATATCAGAGCCTTGTCCTTGATCCTTTTTCTTCCCTTAGATTTAGGTTCCTTATAGTTCTTCACAGTTAGAAAATCCTAGTTACATAGTTCCCACAGGTACACAAGGAGTACTCGAACAAGCTATTAGCCTTCTTGAAGACTATGACAGCCTTTCTTGGGGAGCTCATTAGAGATTTGAACGCATCTAGAGGCAGAAGGGCAAGAATGGTAGCTTGTTTTTCCTTCATAGAGCAATTTTAGGGGTGCCTCTTCCAAGAAGACCCCTCTAGACTTGGGGAAAAGACTAACCGTGACTATCTTTTACAAAAGTGAGTTTTCCCCCTTCTTTCTCTCAGGACCCTCAAGCTCCCATGGAAGCTCGAGCCCAAAATCTTGCAAGATCTCTCTTCCCCTTCTTCTAGGGCTTGCATGGCACCTCTAGCCACTTTCTTGAGACCTTGGGCTTGCCTTGGAGTACCTCAGTGCCATCCCATATCCTGTTGAAGCCCCAAGGCTACCCCCATAATTTTCTATGTGTTTTTAGGGGATAAAGTCTGCTGTTCTTCCTTGCCACCACCCATATCATCATCCGCATTAGGGATGCTTGCATCATCATCGATGCTGAAGTCTGCCGCTCTTCCTCACCACCACCCATATCCTCATCGGCATCAAGGATGCCTACATTGTCATCGATGCTGATGCCAAGCTTCAACATGCGATGAATTTGGTTGCCAAACGTGTTGGGATCATCCAAGCTGAAAAACCAAATGTGAGCAAGGTAGTCTCAAACACGAGCAGCGCCAGGTCTTTGATAGACTTGTTATTTTTATCCACCTCTGCCCTTCCTCTTGCAAATGCTATGACAATGGATTGAAATTGATATCTTCTTCATCCTCCTCATCTCTCGAATCAAACCAATACTGTTAATCATTAAGATTTATGTCATGTCTTCACGTCTCCTACAACATAATTTTTGCATCATTTGAGTTTCAATAGAAAATTGATCAACCACCACTAAGCGATTCCTTGTTGAATTCTTGTATTAGTGCGAAGGAGGACCATGGCAACAACAAAAACGTGAACTATTTCCCTGCCTTATGAGCCTAGGAATGCTGTAGGGCACAAATCCATCCTCAGAGACGTGAATAAGTTGATAATCAACTTGAGTCACTTTAGGGACATCGGATTTGTGAGAGGAAGTCGCAATACAATATCTTCCAACTTCTTCTCGGTGAAAATGTGTGTTATTGCTATAATACATAAGGGGCATTGAAAAATGAGTCAATGACCTTCATCCCTAGAAAGACAACACTTTGATGCCCAACTGAAGCTCCAACAATGGCTACTTCTCTCCTCTTTTGCTACTGAAAAAAAGTTTTGATATTTATTGCCACTAGTACTGAACAAATAGATGCTTTATTAAAGTTGCCACATCTAATGCTGATCTTGGCCAATGACCTGCACCGTGAGATCAAATGCATCCTTGAAATCTAGGAGTCAATTGCGTGGATCTGCATACACTAGTTCATGTATCAACTTAATGACTACCTCTCTCATTTCTTGTATCTGAGCAAGAGAGAACTTTAGCAAAATCTCCTCAATGTTTGCCTTGCCACTCCTAATATCATCTTCTGGTATAGAGATGGAATACTTATTGTGATTCTGTGGGAGGTGCCACACATACTGAGTATAAACAGAGTGCACATGGAACATGACACAAATACACAAGCAATCATGGAATCAAAGATTGAGTGACGGGTGTAGGAGTCTCCGTGAGGCTATAAACAGAAGACAGACTCTTGGAAAAGCTTCATAACCACACTTGGAACATGGCATTTGCTCTCGCCTCTATCGCATTCCAGAAGATTGCACTATTTAGATTGTTTGCATTGCTCCATAAGCTTAGCCTTCTCAATGTTGTGCTTCTCTGCTGCCTCTAGGCCTCCCTTGGCCAACAGATCATCAAAGACAAGGCCAAAGACATAGATGCCAAAGCATGGTAGTGTGTTGTACAAAGAATTGTTGTCTGTATGGATCTTTTAGTTCAGCATTACATGAGTTATAGGCTAAACCTTACCTAGAAGGTCCTTGCAAACAATCACAATAGTTACACCAAAAGGACCAATGTTTTCTGTGCTCCCAGGTCAAATTTGGACACATCCACAGGCTTGAAGTAGAAATTGGAGGGCATGTCTACGACAAGAAGGGTGTCATCTGATGGTAATCTTTGAACTCTACCCCATGGATGGTCTCATTCGCACAGATGTGGAGGTATTGGTACTCTAAATTGGTGGCTTGAGCCCCAATCATTGACATCCAAGCAACTCGCACATGTATGGACAGCAAATGTATGAATTGATGGATGTACACACATGCATTAGTAGAGAAAATGTATGACTTGGTGGATGTATGATGGATAAATGCACATGTATTGGCAAAGAACATGTATGACTTGATGGATGTATGGTGGATGTATGCAGTGGGAGATAGGTGTACCCTGTCTCAGCTCTAAAAAGTCAATTATAGAAAATTCTACATATTCACTGTGAGAAATATTTTTGCATGGCCTTGTAGAGGAGATCAAGGGCTCTGTTTCGAATCAAGAATCTTGATGATCGGAGCTTCCTAGCTCGAGATATTGCAATTTTGCGATAGGGGGTCCGATGGACTACACCTAGTATGGCAGGTCATAAGGGTAAAGCCAAGGCCCAGGAGGACTTCCAGCGCGAGATCAAAGATTCCCATGCATCTATGAGTGATCCTAGCTCTGCCCAAGAGGATCGTGAAGACATGCTTGAAGAAGGTGCCCCCGATATGGTGAACCGTTTTGCTATGCTTAATGACACACTATGCCAACATGAGACCCATCATGTTGAGTGGCATCGAGAGCTGGAACACCGCCATAAGGAGATGAAAAACTGCCAAGATCAGCTTCATAGTGAGATTATGGCTAAGATGGACTTTCTCATAGAGCACATGGGCACCCTCATCTCCACCCTCCCACCCTCCCCTCGGCTTAGCCCAAGGAGCATGGTCCTCGCCGTGAGACCAACCGCCCTCCTCCCTTGGAGACAGGACTTGGCCAGCAAGGTTTTGGTAGCACCCATGGTTTTTCCCATAGCTAGCACCTATGAGCTAGACGAGTCCTCTATGCGACATGATGAGCCCATCCTCCCCTCACCCATGACAAACCCTTGCATCCCATCCTTGGGACAGCAGATCCCCTGTAGTGGAAGCTATATGCAAGGGCAAGGTGCAAATTTTGGGCAGCATAGTATGCAGGGTGCACATGGGCAGCATGCACATGATAATGAGTAGCATGCACATGGCAATTTTGAGCAGCAAGGCCCCAATGTTCCGTTTGGTTTGCATGTACTACATGGGCATCATGGAAATTTTAGGCAGCAAGGCCCTAATGCAGATGCACATGGGCAGCATATTTATGGGCAACAATATGGCCAAAGTTTTGGTAATAGTCAGCAACATGCATATGGAGATTCTTATGCAATGCAAGAGTAGCAAGTCAGTGATTATGACTAGCATCATGCCGATACCTATGCTCATGGACTTGCCACTCATCATATTTATGGTCAGCCTAGGATGCAAGGACAGCATTGTAGTCATGTTGGTCAGTCATCATGCAATCTTGGGAAGCATGTTTATGGGCAAAAATATGGCCAAATTTTTTATAATAGTCAGCAGCAAATAGATGTACATGAGTGGCATGGCTATTATCACCATATGCAGTATGGACAACATGAGTATCATTATGAGCAGTAGCCACATTGGTATGACCCTCCATATGGACAGCATGAGCATTATGGTCATGGGTAACCATCTAATACACATGAGCAGCATGTCAGAACTATTACTGAGCTGACCAATGGTGATGAGCATGTGTGTAGATTTCTATCTAAGGCAAAAAACATTAGACGCTATCGATGTGCTGAGCCAATATCTTGTGATCATCCAGACAAATGTAGAGCACAGAATGCAAAACTCCTATTTGTATTCAAATAACATTATGCCAAGGATAGGACAGATCTTTCTTGAGACCATTTTGATGTGGGTCCAAAGAAAGATGAATTTCATTCAAGAAAGAAGATCATGTAGATCTTAAAGATCATGCTCATATTATGGATCAAGGAAACATGTCCTTTTAGGAGACCCTTCAATCTTGTACACATGTCACATATAAGGGTTGATGCAGTACACTTTTTAGCTTATGCAACCCCATATGTTATTGACAGCATCCAACCGCAAACCAAGCTTAATCATATGATGCTTATGGCAGACTCAATGCAATGGCTAGTGGTACTGACCATTCTAGCTTTACTTGTGGATGGTAACCCAATGCATGGAAAGAATAACCACTCTCCATTTGACCCCGGTGGTAGTGCAAAGACCCACGCTTGCATGGATGACCTATATGTTGGTGATGCTTACCATGCAAGTTATCCATTTGATCCCGAGGGTTGAAAAAAGCTCTATCTACATCAGCACTCCCCCGGTGCAATCCCCTCACCTTGAGGCGGAAACCTTGGTTGAAGGACAACTCGATTTAGGCCTATTTTGCAATAGACAACCATCTATTTTTGAATAGTTTTGGGCTTGCATTAATTGCACCTAGGCATGACCTACGTGGGTTGAAAGTATGCTCAACGAGCTCCGTTTTGACATGCAAAATGTCTCATTTGGAGTTGCCCATGGCAAGTTATGATCAATTTTCCACTGCAGGCCTATTCGGAATAGCATGCTATCTAGTGTTGTCCATCCCTTCTTGTTTGGAATTGGTGCCTATCCTTGTACTGAGGTACCTTCTTCCCTCATGCTCACACTACATACATGTTCATAGGCCACCATTCCACAAGATTTCACCCCCTTATCCCCACCCAGCCATATCAATAAGTGCTCTTTTTGTTTTTGAGGGCAAAAACCTTCTGGGTCGGGATGGAATGTAAAGAATGGGATTAGAGGGTCTTACACGAGGTTAACATGGGGTTAGCATATGCGAATACCACATTACACTAATGGGGTATTTAAGGTGTACAAGGATCTTATTAGGGTACCATTTGATAATACAAATTTGTCTCCTCACCTTCACCTTCAGCTCCCATGGCTTCCCCTCTCTCTCTCCCCTCTTTCTCTCTCTTTTCTTGTCTTTCTCTCTCTTCTCCTAGTATTTCTCTCTCCTCTAATCTCTTGTTCTCTCTCTTATGCAGTCTTCTTCCTTCTCTCTCTCTCTCTCTCTCTTTTAGGTCATTACATATAAGGCTATACTCATTTTAGAAGGCTATGCTCAAACATATGGCATAGATTATGAAGAGACATTCAGTCCAGCTGCTAGGATGGCAACTGTTAGATGTGTGATTGCTTTAGCAATTGTAAAAGGTTAGAGTTTGTAACAAATGGATAATAAGAATACCTTCTTGCATGGTGAATTGCAAGAAGAGGTGCATATGGAGTAGCCAACAAGTTATGAGGATTTAGAGCATCCCACATATGTGTGCAGGTTAAAGAATGTGCTCAATGGGTTGAAGTAAGCACCTAGAGCATGGTCTAACAAGATTCGAGAGTATCACTACAAGGATACAGGTGCATAGAGACGGTAGTTTCCAACGTAAATTAGCGGCATTCCTATTTGCGATGCAAATAGCGATGCAAACAGTGATGCAAATAGCAACAATACTTAGGCAAAAAAATGTAGGCCGAAACCCGAGCGCATCATTTTGTGCGAACGAACGAAAGAGAGAGCGAAAGGGAGAGCGAACTCCAGCTTGCATTTGAGAGGGAGAGGGAGAGAAAGAGAGAAAGAGGGAGAAGAAAATCTTCTCACCGTCGCTGCCGCCGTTTGCGAATAAAATAAGGAAGTGTACGGAGGGCGAAGAGGAGCCGTCATCGAATCCATCATTGCGTCTTTGCAGTGAATGCATAGTTCCCTCTTGCTTTGTTTTTGTTTTTTCTCCTTTTCTTTTGCTTGTTTTTGTTAAAAATCATGTGTGTTGAGAGAGAAAGAGCCGAAATGAGAGAGGGAGAGGAAGAGAGAAAAGGAAAGAAGGAATGAGAGAGAGAGGGAGAAAAAATTAAACATAATAGAGAAAGAGAGAAAGAGAGGGAGAGGGAGGGAGGGAGGGAGGGAGAGATTGTTGTTATTGTTGTTTTTGTTTTATTTCCTCTTTTATTTTTTTCTTGTTTGTTGTTGTTATGGTAATCGTGGTAGTGGTAATGGTAGTGGTAGTGGTAGTGGTAGTGGTAGTGGTAGTGGTTGTAGTGGTAGTGGTAGTAGTAGTGGTAGTTGTTGTTATTTAGTTTCTTATTTTCTTGTTTGTTGTTGTTATGGTAGTCATAGTAGTATTAGTGGTAGTGGTAGTGATATTAGTAGTAGTTGTTGTTTAATTTCTTCTTATCTTGTTTGTTGTTGTTGTGATAGTCGTAGTCATGGTCGTAGTCATCATAGTCGTGGTTGTAGTAGTAGTAGTAGTAGTAGTACTAGTATTAGTAGTTTTCTTGTTTGTTGTTGTTATTATTCTTGTAGTAGTAGTAGTTTTTTTTTCTTTTCTTGTTTATTGTTGTTTAGTTTTCTTGTTTGTTGTTGTTGTTGTTTTTGTTGTTGTTTTTTCTTATTTTCTTGTTTGTAGTAGTAGTAGTAGTAGTAGTAGTAGTAGTAGTAGTTGTTGTTGTTGTTGTTGTTGTTGTTGTTGTAGTTTTTTTTTCTTTTCTTGTTTATTGTTGTTGTTGTTGTTGTTGTTGTTGTTGTTTTTTCTTCTTTTCTTGTTTGTTGTTGTTGTTGTTGTAGTAGTAGTTGTTGTTTTTTTTTCTTCTTCTTCTTTTCTTATTTATTGTAATGGTAGTGGTAGTGGTAGTGCTAGAGAGAGAGAGAGAGATGTTTTGTTAAAGGAAATGAGAGAGGGAGAGGAAGAGAAAAAGAAAGAAGGAACAAGAGAGAGGGAATAAATATACAACATAATAAAGAAAGAGAAAAAGAGAGAGAAGTAGTAGTAGTACTACTACTACTACTACTCTAGTAGTAGTAGTAGTAGTAGTCGTGGTGGTGGTGGTGGTGGTGGTAGTGGCAAGGTCCGGTGAGCTCCGCTACAATACCATGAGATGGAAAACACTCCGACATACGTTAATTTGTGGATGGGTGGATACTTTATATACATTAATTTTTTTGAGTTACATTAGAAGAAATCCATTCTCAAACAATTTAAGAAAGAAAAAAAGAAGACGAGTATGATGCATTCTCTCATGTCCGCATTTTCTAAAGATGACTAGTTATCAAGACTAAAATCCCATGATTGGCATAAGATATGTCAAGTTTGTACTACAAATGGATTGTAAGTTGCCTGCATATTTTTCTATTTGGAGTGTAGTCATTGTTCATAATGCTTCCTCATTTGTGGCAATTTGTACTACCGATCGCGATCGCAGGATGCCTTACTCCAGAAATACGCAGAGTGATTTATAGGTTGTCACCTTTAGTATAATGGATCTCATAGAAGAAGATTAAGACGTCCTCTATTAAATCCGCAAGGCGGGGAGCAGTGGAGACGGTCTATCTCTTTGAGAAATACATGCCTACTAGCATGCTCATGATACAAATCCACCTTCTTGTGCATCTTGTAGATGAAGTGGAGATTGTTGGACCTATCTATATGCGATGGATATTCTTCTTGGAGTGCTTCATGAAAACCCTAAAAATCCTTGTGCAACAATGAGCTCGGCCAGAAGGTAGCATGGCTGAAGGTTGGTTAGTGTCTGAGGTGTTAGTGCATATTTCACAATGGCTACCAATGGTGGATTCAGATAACAATATGCTATGGTCGGTGAAGGACGATGATAAACTGACTGGATATGTGGTGGTTGGAAATGGGGTAGAAAAAAGAATGGATGCTGCAATGAAGGAGAAAGTGAATTGCTTTTATATGTTGCACCATGCCTCTATGGAGACATGGCTCACTAGGTACCAACATGCTAGGAAACATCGGGAGGAAGCATGATTTGAATTTCAACATAGTACGCGCCATTGACCGATTCGATATCCCAAGGGCATGGAGAAGATGCCACGGTTTATGTCAACGTGATGGTTTCATGGAGTTTTGACCACAACATCTTGTGAAGCAGTGGAGGTCTCAACTGAGAAGTGGGAATTCTCGAGGAGATGTAGTCCAAAGGTGATGACGTGTTTAGAGTCTGTCATATCTATATTTTATATGCGACAAATAATTGAGTATTTCAATGTACAGTACAAAATATATAGTGTGGCGTGGTTGCACGGATGGTATTTTTGTGTGGAGTGTACTGACAAAATGCGCTCCACAATAGATTGTGGTATAATGGAAAAGTTCGAGCAAGAGAGCCAATGACAAGCAACGGATCCAAACATGGTTATAGATGGGATGAAGTTTTTGGGAAACTTGCAAAGTATTGTCACGGTGGATTACCGTAGCTTCTCCATGATCTTATTCGATGTACAATGGTTCAAATTGGTACTTGAAGGAGCTAAAGCAACAGTTCGACAAGGTCCATCTAGATTTCTCGAAAATTTTTCTGAAAAAAAAAGGACAGATTTCCATGAAACATTTGTGTTGCCGGCCCATTGTGAATAGGTGTATGAACTCAAGCTTTTTTTAATTGTATTACAACATGGTACATGTCACAATAGTTAAATCTCTCTTGTACGTAATTGTAAACAAGTAATTTTCTATCCAAACTCCCGAAAACCTCGATGGTGGTGCGTTATACCTTCAGCTCCCCGAAGTGCGAGAGTATATGATCAAAGCGATGCTCCGAGCATAGATAAGGATAGTATGCAAATAGAGGGGTCGATATTGCAAGGGGTGGAGGCTACCAAAAGCTTGGAGCATGTAGAGGAGCTAGCATCGAGTAATAATGATGGAAATACAAGATTCCTGTAATTCTTTGAGAACGAGGTAGACTCATCCTTTTCTGGGGACATGTCTATCGACCTTCTAGTGTATGCGGAGTTGTGTCAGGAGATTGACATGGGACCATAGGGTACTTCATACTTGGAGCATCCACCTACTCAATTCGTTGAGGAATCGCTTATAAGGGTACATAAGATATGCATTTTAAGTAAGATCTTTTTTTAAATATTTATATTACCATTCTTTGTATGATTTATATTGATTATGCTAGCATCAATTTTTGTTTGTGCAGGTGACCTTTGTGGATATTTAGATCATCACGATGAGTCAAGGGATGAGTGACGAGGAGCTACAAGAGATCTTCATGCATATGTCTCTAGATCAGATGGCGAGATTCAAAGATATGGCAGACCACGAGTTGTCTCAGACACCATCAGGCCGTTCTATTAGATCTACTTCGGTGCGCTGTGATGCTTCAGTTTCCAGCTGACGAGGTCGACACTCGAGACTTTTAATATATCAAATATTCTTCTCCTCTCTCGGTAGCTTTACTTTATCAAATATTCTTTTCCTCTCTTGGCAACGGGTCATGCTGGAGGGAAGTAAGGATTTAGTAAGGATAGCAAGCTCCTCGTTGGAGCTTGCATATCCAGAATGTCCATGCACCCTCGAAAAGGATAGCGGATTCTTACGCAAGTTATCTTGCAAAAGGATGTATTCTTTGATATCCTTCTAAATAAGGAAGGTTAAAAACCGGAAACTAAAGCATCCAATGAACTTTAGGGTTGACCAAGTTGGGTTAATAGGGTACGCCCTAACCCAAAATATAAAGGATCTTGCCAAGTTGCAAGGTACTCCGGATCGAGTGTGCTGATGCATTCGAAAGGAGAGAATCATTTCTTAGAAGTTTACCAACAACAAGATCGGTTAATGGAAATGTTTGTGCTTGCTAGAGATTTTAGAGCAATGTTTGATTTATGAATTACGAATTAAATAAATATCTATACTTCAGGTTGAAGGCCTGAAGGGAGAGGCAGCTTCAGTTACCCTCGACTGCTTGCCTGACCCTAACCAAGGGGGTTGTTGACCGTGTCGGGAACGTGGACTGAACCCGCCGCGAGAGGTCTCTCCGTTGAGCACTACTTGGAGCAGGAGGACGCTTGGGTGCCAGGGGGGGCTCTGGCTGTAAATCCCTCGCCTTCCGAGTCCTACACAAGAGGCTAACATGACTCGGGATTGGATCTCGAGGCCCGCATACTAGTCTACGGGCGGAAACTTGGAATAGTGATCCCTGTGGATTGCTGGATAGCCTTCGGGCAGATTATGAACAAGCCTACGGGTGGAACTCCTTGTATTTCAAAGATAAATATGATGATATGTTAATAAAGAACTTGTTTGATATTGTTTTTCTATGTCACGTGATAAGATTACGTGAAGGAACCAGTGCTTAACGGTTTAATGAAAGAAGCTGATTATTACATGTCCACCAACTAACGTGTTAGATAATTACCTAACTAAAACAAACCAAGGAAAGTGCAAAGGATGGGCCATGGGTCCGTCCTACGGTTGGGTGGTCCCGGTTGGCCGGGAACTTTTCTCAAATCTCGAAGAACAGCGGGATGATTGTCAAAGGACACGAACAACAAAAGCGTTGACCTAGAGTTATGTCTTAACCAATTTACGTTGTTTTAGGGGAACGGAATGGGACTATGCCTTATGGCAGAGAGGTTGAGCTTTGCATCCCTCTCATTTCCCATTTTCTTTGAACCAAGTGCAGCGTGAATCTGCTTCGGACTTGGCGTTTCTACATAAAGTAGTTCGCTTGGGTCTGACGCTAGTTGCTGTTAGGAAATGACCAATCAAGAAAACCCAAATTCCGATTGATCCTAAGTGGGAACGGCCAGAATACTTCCGCTACGTGGCAGACGTGGAAAGCCCTAAATCGCAAACCCCGTAACATTCCATGGGAGTGCCGAGTGGAGCTTTCTAGACATCCTTTCCGATGGACTGCTAAGACGTGTCCTGGATGATACTAGTGGACACGTTACAAGACTTGGGCCAAACTGAGGGAGTGGTTTAGGGGGATGCTGTGGAGACCTGGATGTAGTGAGCCCACGGTCAGCTTGGGATACAGGTGCTACTCGTCACTCTTGTGGCAGTTCAAGAGAGTGTGGCTCAGGTGGTTGTTGTGGGGGTACTAACACAGTGTCTCTATCTTGTCGTTCAACTAGAGTTGCATCACCCGTAGGATTTGTCACACCTGTAGGGATGTCTACTCCAGTCACTCCAACTTTTGCTCAACCGTCTACATGGTACTACTCGAAGAGATACTACCCCCGTAGGTACAGTAGATGTAGAAGGGTCTCTTGGATATGCCCAAGAGCGTGGTCGCAGGTGGGAGAGGACATACCTTAGACATACCCCGGAGGGGTATGGATACCTTGTAGATGATAGGACAGGGGTCATCATCATGAATGATGAGGGGATGAGAGTGATGGCTCATATGAGAGAGTTGTGCCAACAAGTTTTTCAACACAACATCTTGGATCATTGGAAGAACATACTGGAGGGGAGCAAGGAATACATAGTATCATCCTTGCATGAGGAGTTTCCGGTACCAGCCACAGTAGATAGGTTTTCCACGGGCTGGATGATGGAGTGCATATGTACGTACATGTCACACAGACGATTGGATGCACACAAGGCACTTAAGAGTGGGCCTTTAAAGCCTGAGTGGCTAGATGTGGATGACTAGTGCCGACTTAGGAAGGAGGTTACAGATTCTCTAAGACGTTGGAGATAGCAGCACAAAGTGGCGAGGGTATGACTGGAGGCCAGAGTGGTCCATCATCTTGGGAGTGGTGGCCACAGGACATATCTAGAGGACTTTGTAAGTTTTTCTTTTGTTTTGCTTGCTTATTTTTTTGCAATATCCCTTGTATTGACAATCGTGTTTCTAACATTTGTATTTTTTTTTCTTTGCAGCACTGCATTACAAACCGCAATTCCACCGGCCTAGAGACTCGATATGCAGAGAGGCACAATCTCACTACATTGATTGATTGATTGTATGGACGGGGCAGTCCTATAAGTCACTCATATTTCTTGTCCATAGTTACTAAGTTTAATTAAAATGCATTATTGTATGGTGGAGTGATGTATAGTTTTTTCTTTTTTTATAGAGTCCGTTGGATGCTCCTTTGCAACCGGACGAGGTTTTGGATGGCGAGGATCTATAGCTCACCCTTGGATCCCTAGAGCTCACATACACTTCTTTTTTGGTCACATGATTTGTTTACACATTTTCTATGTAGTAGTAATATCTTGATATGATTGTACCGATCGCTTTCATTATGCGATCATGTATTTATTTCATGTATCAGTGTTATGATTCAAGTACACTTTTCCTTTATTTACACGACCATTGTACACATTACTGAAACAAGCTACCCTGCCATAATTTTTTTGCCCTGTTACAGTCACTATTAGCATCGCAAATTTACTACACGTGTTACTATCAACATCACAAAATGTGTTGCAAAGCATCGTTGTCAGTATCGCTATTTGCATCAGTAGCGATGCTGATAACGACACTGAAGTTGATGCTGATGTTGGGGATGAGATAGAAGACCCTACTATGTTCAGGAGGATAGTAGGGAGTTTGATTTACATGACTATCACAAGGCCAGACTTGAGCTATGTTGTTGGCATAGTCAGTCAGTTTATGTAGATGCCTAGAAAGCCTCATTAGACGCATATTGGGGTATGTGAAGTCCACTTTATATTATGGGCTTTTTTTATGAGGTAAGTAAGGATGTACATGTGTTTGGATACACAGATGTAGATTGGTTGGGCTGGTAGACAGAAGATCTACGAGTGGATTCATGTTTTCCGTTGGTAGTGCAGCAGTCATTAGGGGAGATTCGGACTCAAGTTTGGGCCTTTTAGTTTTAGAGAGAGAAATCCTTTCAACCAATAGGAGGAAAGATACTGTTATGGTAAAATAGGGGTTTTTTAATTTTGAAGTCTTATATCTCATTTTTATAGATTTTTTAAAAGAAGCATTTTTAGGTATTTTTGGAGCATAAATTCGTGGAGGCACAAGAAACAAGAGGTACTATCACAATTAAAGATAGTAGATGGAGACATTTCTTGTCAATCCTGCAAAACCTTGTAGCACCGTGGTTATTTTCTTGAAATTCTTGAATAATATACCCAAATTTTTTCCCTCTAGTGTAGTATCCCTCCCTTTTTTCCAAAAAACTCAAACAATTCAACAAAGTGTATGTTATCTCTTCATTTTTGCACAAGATTTTCTATTCTATTCTCTCTTTTCACTCAACATCTTCTTTTGCTTCATCTTTTTTGTCAATGGAAGCCTTACTTCCTCGGCGTCCCTCCTCTTCTATCAAAGCAATCACAATCTACAATAATTTTTATCTTGACAACAATAAGTTGATTCCTACTATCATCTCTATGGGTAGCTGGGTTATGTTGCAGACAAGGAAGAGAAGACAACATGGAAATGAATTCATTAACACCTACGAGGGGCAAGTCAAGGATTTCAAGGTCAAAGGACTAGGGAAACAAATCAAGGAAGTTCTTATACAACATGTATATATGCACTCAGAAATTGTGTTTGTAGAACTGGGCTATCGGCGTGCCATGCCATAGACCAAACTGCAAGTTCAACAACTTTCAATAGGCTTGAAAATGAGTTTTTATGTTTCAAGAATTTACTGAAGTCTATTTAGGGTTGTAGATATATATCCATCAAACCTTGAAGACTAGCAATCTATCGAAAGCATACTTGGAATCTTTGATGCCATTCACAACTCTATTGGCGAGCAATTGTATAAAGTGACCTCTAACAGGTCAAGGATGGGATTTTTTTAAATGACTTTAAAATACGCCATTAAGTATAACAAGATTTGGATCTCTCAACCCTCTTCAAATCCCAGTGTTGGACAGTGCAGAGTGGCCAATCCCGAAAGCAAAAACATGTGAATCTTGTAGATTTAAGATTTATGTGGATATTGAAATATATGTACAACCTAATGTAGCTAGCAGACATGTGAAGTTCACAATCTTCATGCCATTACATGTTTTTGTGGTTTTTTTAATGATGACGAAGTTTGAAAAAAAACATCAATATTCAAATGCAAATCGGATAAATGTATGGACTTACTAGGTCAGAGTTGGGATATAAAAGAAGTGTGTGGAATTATGTCCAATGTGGAACGGAAATTTATTGTTTCCAAATATATGATTGCATCACAAAATATTATTTTTAGTTTATATCATATGAGATGGCATTATGTGAATGGAAAGATCGTGGCAATTGATCAAGACTTACAAGATGATGTTGACAATCATGTGATGATGGTAGAGGTTTTGTTGGAGGATGAGCTCTTAACAATGCTAAACATAAGGGCAAATATCTCTATATCTCAAGTGCGAATGGACCCAATGAATGAGCCTAAATGTTCCTACTGCTTATTTGTTCAAGTGCAATGGTTACAAGGTAAACAGAGTATGTAATCCAAAAGTGTAGTACATTATCTAAGATACAATTATCTTGTTTGCAAATAATGTGAATCACGGTGAACCTTATGTGTAGGTGCCCTAGAGAAAAGAGAGAAATACTTTGTGTAAGGACATTTACACTATACTAGTTTTCCTCTTGTTGCAACTAGTATAAATGGAAATATAGATGCAAAATTGCAAGAAGGATGAAAAGTGATACAAAAACTATTTGAATTCCATTTCCAATGATGGCAACTCAAAATCGTAGTGTAACCAAAGAAACATGAATGGCAACCCTTGAGACAAATTGAATACTATAATTTTGGCATATTTACAATCTTGGAATCCTCTTTATATCAAAATTGTCCAAATAGTTAGTGTCATCAGAGTTGAGTGCTCGTCATCTCTAAGTCAATGGCATTGGGATGGGGATACGGCATTCTGAGTTAGGATTTTGGGCATGGAGCTAGAGGGTGATATGTAATGGTATTGAGAGATTTCAATGAGAGGCACAGTTGATTATATTTTCAACAATCTCTACTCTAAACAGAAGAAGGTTATCATCTATACAAGTTGCTAAGTGCTCACCTCGCATAAAATCATAGAAATGAGACTAAGTATAAAATGTTTAAGGCTATGCAGGGTTAATTTAACAAAAAGTAAACTTAGATCCCCCATTTGTCGCCCAAGTAGATGTTCCAAGAGTAGTTTTGCATTGTAGCAAGCTCTCAACTTGTAGCTATGGTTGTCATCCTGCTTCGGCTCTTTGCAAAGAATAATTCTTCTGTTATCCAACATTTCATGGTCTTGAACCACTGCCTCAAAGCCCTTTACTAGCTTTTCCAAAGAACTATATTGATAAAGGAAAACACAGTTAGTGATTTTCTTTCTCCCGCTCCCCGTCTCCCTCTCATGGAATTTACTGCTTTAGATTTTCATGGCATCCTTCAATTGAGTTGGCTAGAAAGCATCTCCATGTGGGAATATCATAAACAATCTGACTCCAATGAGATCTACAAGGCAAGGAATTAAATAATGTTTGGAAATTAAAAAAGGATTTGAGATAACTTAAAAGAAACATACCAAAAAGGCATTACCTTTCATTGTATGCCATAACAAGATGTTGTACTAGAGATCCAAATTGCAACCTTAGTACCATGAGCACACGTCTAGATATGATGTTCTGTCCTGGGTCAAAACTATCGATAGGAGAGAATCTATGAAAAAAACCTTATCTTGAACATTAGAGGGAAGGTTTACAAGAATTAACATACAAAAGCAAATAAATAGTAACATTTAGTCCATTTGTATATGAGGAAAACATGCAAACTTTTGAGTTTCACAATACCTTAAGACTCGAGTCATTACATAATCATTAACCTCCTTTTGAAGGTCTGAGAGGAATAAAATATCCTCCTCTCTAAAGTAGATGACATTGAGCTGCTGCTAGTGTGGCCTTCTTAGAGGTAGCAAAATATTAAATAAAAAATGGACCCAATATCTAAAGCACCCCACAATTGTCCTTATGCACGCTAACATGCCTCTCCCTTTTTTGCGTAGTCTCTTTGTCAGCATCTGTCTCCTTGCCCTGTGTCTCACGAGCCTCCCTTTCTTCCTTGGCAACCTTCTGGGCATTTAGCCTTGTCTTGTGGGAATGGGAGCGTGTAACATCACCCACCCTCACCTCCTTGCTCTTTTTGAGGGGATGGATCTCTAAAATTTCCTTCTTCTTGTATGTGATTCCTTGTGAAACGAGCAACTTGTCATATCTTAACTTGAATAACTTAAGGAATGTGAAGTCCCTACGCATCATTGTCACCCTATGGGCATGAGCTGCCAAAATGGAGGAGTCATAAAAACATTCTATCATAAATTCCTCGACAGCTTCATGCATGCAATCCAGTGCTGAGACATGCTAGTGGAAGTCCACGTTGTTTGTTGTGCATATATCTTTAACAATCCTATTAAATGGCATCTTCGCAATTGTAGGCTCGTGGCAATTCATAATCCTCCTTAGATCTTTAAGGACTAAGGCATGTTGCTATGTTACTGCTTATGATGACAAGCTTTGATCTACAAGGGGATCATTCTCATCTCAAAATCATACCCCTGTTGTTGTGAGCTTGGGTTAGGGGCCAATGCATCATCCTGCACATTCTACCAGGAGGATGCTCCCTATTGTGCAATGTGTGGGTCTCTGGATGATACTACCCTCACAACCTACTCTAGCCATGTCTACAAAAGAGTATTGACATAGTATTAGAACTCCCAAAAGGGAAAAAAAACTAGAGAAATGGGATAAAAGAGACCAAACCAGCACAACATGAGGGAGGAGGGTCCCAAAATTAGAAGCCACCCCCTCATGTTGTGCAGGGCAGGGGAACTGTAGGGAACACGAGGGGCGGGGGGTCCCAAAATTAGGAGGTCCCCCCTCATATTACACCTACCTACAATTGGCATAGATATAGCACCACTCGGTTAGTATAGTCAATTATGCACTTTTTGACTTAGTAGACCACTTTCCTTTATGTTGTATCTTATCTACACCTTGTGTACATTGTATTGTGTGTGGAAGAAGAAGAAAGAAATCAACAAGAATATGTTTTGGTCTCTATCTCTCTTCTTATATTCTTGAGTGAGGTTCATCTTATGTGTATGGCGTGTATTTGGCACAACAACTCAAGCAAGTCCCCTCACCACACGATTCTTGACATTTATCTTTGCCTCTCTTGTACAAAGCACTGCCTAGGAGGGTATAGGGGGTTGATTCTAGATTAAGATTTTTTTTCTCGTAGCCTAGAGATGCCAGGGGGATACTATTGTATGGTTAGGAGGTTGGCAATGTCTGCATACCATGGGATTATTATTTTGACAAGAATCAAGGAAGCATCAAGGAGGTCTACATCATCCTACTCCTCTTCTTCAATCTAAGAGATTTGTGATAGATGATCGGTCAAATATGGGTGTGACCATGCTCGGTAACCACTTCAAAATAAAACTCTTGGAATAGAAGGATCTATCTCATCATTCTACCTTTAACATCTACCTTATTAATTTGGAAGGACAATGCCTCACAATCTCTAGTGATGTTTTGCAACAATTGGTGCAAAATATAAATATGCTTATGCAGGTACAACAACAACAACAGGTGATGCAAGCTTCTACTCAAACAGAAAGTGTTGTGATGAATGCTTTGCAAGCAGTTGAGCGTGAGGTGAAGTTATTCAATGGCAGGAATGTATCTGCATATATACATACCTATGCTTAGAAGATGGAATTCTTTGGGGTGGCTCAATCTACATGGAGTTGGTATTTTGTACGTGTTATTATTCATGAACTGAAAGCACAAATTACTGAATTATACTTGCAAGATGTTGACATGGTAGCCTTCAAGAAGACACTTAGGGAAGAGTTTTACATTGAGGACAACACTTTGATTACGCGCAAGACTTTTCAGAGTGGGTTTTTCAACCCAATAAGGGTATTGTGGCTATAGAATTGTTAAGAGAATTTCAAAGTCAATTTGAGCGGTTGGATCTTGCAAAACAACAAGCTCTTACAAGCCAAAAAATTGAATTATTTCTACAGGTAGTTGATCCTGAGCTTTAAGAGAAGCTTGATGATTTGTTGGAGGATCTGACTACAAAGACAAGTTTGAAAAAAAAGTGGAGACATGTCAAGGAAGTTGTTACTACACTTGTGAAGAAGCATAGAAGAAGAGAAAGACTACATGTCTCTAGCTTGCCCACTGTTACGGGCAAGACAGTTGATGTATCCAATAAGCCACCTACTTTTGTGGCTAACCCTATGGTTGTACCTGCTGTTGTTCCCTCTGTTAGGGAAGATGTCTTAGATGAATTTCCGGATCTTCAATTGAAGGTTGCAAAATTGGATAAAAAAGGACAAGAGGAAAGGGGATGGGCAGCAACCCCTAAGCCAAGAAAAAGATGTATGTGGTGTAACAGCTTGCAGCATGAGAGAAAAGATTGTGCTACCTATCAGGAGGCCTTGGCATGACACCTCATCTTTTGGAAAGATGACAAGATCCATGCACAAGAAATGGGATTGCCTCTTGCTTTGAATTTTGGAAAGGGAAGTATGCAGAAGTTGTTGGAAGACTTGGCTATCCGAAATGCTTATGCGACGGTACATGATTCTACTTTTGGTCTACAATTGAATAGAATGCATGGCCAAGTGATGGTTGGTCCAAAGGTTTAAATATGGGCACATGCTTTACATGCAATTGAAAAGAGAAAGGTTACTAATTGTGAAATGTCTCATGCAAGGCAAGACATTCGTGGCAAAACTGGTTGGGAATCATCGGTAGATGCATATTCAATGTATGCATATTTAGCAAAGGTACAAAACACGGATATACGTGTGGAAGTTAAACAAAAAAGAGACGAAGATATTGCAGGGACATCTAAAAGAATGACAAGAAGAAGTGTGGAGCAGCCTAAAGCTACAAATCAGCCACCTCCCGAGCATGTTATGGAAGAAGTTTTGTAGGAGTAGAAACATGATAACAAGTAAGAGGACAAACAACAAGGTTATAAGCTACTGTCTAATATTGAGACAGTTGTGGATACCTTGGAAGACCCTGTACTGGAAGATTCAACCATTGCACCTATAGATTTTCTTAATTCATGTGAAGAGATTTGTGAAGATAATGCTTTACTTTATGCAGGGAGTCAAATGGAGATTGATGACTTGTTAGATGTACATGATTTGCAAGATAAAGTTATTACCTATGAGAGTATTCATGAGCTTGAGAATATGCCTCTATTAGAGGATGTTAGATATGATGCTCCATATTTGGAAACTCTTTCAGATGCTTTAACAAAGGCCTTGATTAACAAATCAAAGATGCTTCAAGATATGGATTGTCTCACTATTTTCGATGATGGTGAGAATGTGTTGAAAGTAAGTGAGACTCAGTTTATGTTGGATGAGGAGCAAAAAGGTTATCAAAAGCAACTTTCCATGTGATGGAATTTGAAAGAGCATGCATGTTGTTATGTATTTGTTGACGGATGTATTGATAGCATGTATATGGAGATTCAACAAGCTCTAATGTATGATAAGCACCGAAGGCCTTATGACCCTAGAGGGGGTACTAAGTATAGCTCAAGAGTTGTAAAAATATGATCTATGATCTAGGGGGATGCTTTCTTATATGATCTATGATCTAGGGGGATGCTTTCTTATATGCATGATGAGCAACAAGTTGATGGGCGTTTGATCCGAGTGGTGCATTGGTGGCACATACCGGAGGATGTGCAAGTTCAGAGGGGGTGGATGTCGTGATGCTATGCGGACACAATGTGAAAAAGCATGCAATGTATCATCATTTGACTTTCTTATTAATCACGAGAGTCAATATGATCTGAGTCATTAGTATTAGTGTGAGTTGCATGGATTATCCAAAAATACTAGATTTTTTGATAATTTTAGCCTTTTTTAATCTTATTTATTATAAAAATATGAAAATTTTAAAAAAGCTTCTAGATTAGGATGTCATGCAAAAAAGTTAGTTGTGTTTTCAGCCAATTATGGGATTTTCATAAAAAGACAGATTGACAAAATCGCACGCGTCGCAATCGCTGTAAACAGGTTGAAAACTGCACTTTGAACTGAAAGAAGAAGAATGAGTGATCTGGGAGATCCGTGATCAGGTGTCCCAGAATTTTACCCCCCTTTTGGAGCCAATGAAGCCAATCAAATTTTGGTTTTGAGCAGCAAAGGAGCTATAATTTTTATGCATGTTTTGTTCTACAAAGAAGCTCTAGGAGATCTAATGCTTGAATATTGCTTTTGAGTAGTGCAAAGATCCCAGGTTCTTTCAATACATATTGATTCAGTTCATTGTGCTTAGTCTTTGTCGTGTTTACCTCTTTTCTATTCTCTTTCTTCTCTTCCATCTCCTATCTCTACTTCCTTCTACCTCCTCTGATCCCCGATGGATTCGACCTTTTGACAAAAACCCCTGCGACACCGCCGTTCACAAAGAAAAGGAGGAACTGTATGAAGGGCAAAGAGGAGCCTTCGTGAAGAGGAGATGAAGAATCTATCCTCGGGCCTTTGCGGTGAGTACATTGCTCCCTCTTGGTTTGTTCTTTTTTTTTTTCATTTTCTTTTGTTTTTTTTTGTTGAGAATGAGGTGTATTGAGTGAGAAAGAGAGGAAATGAGAGAGGGAGAAGAAGAAAAGAAAAGGAAGATAGAATAAGAGAGAGAGGGAATAAACATGAAACATAATAAAGAAAGAGAGAAAGAGAGAGAGAGGGAGGGAGGGAGGGAGAGAGGAGAATTAATGAGAAAACATAAGGGGGAGAGAGAGAGAGAGAGAGAGAGGAGAATGAGTGAGAAAACTTAAGGGGGTGGAGAGAAACAAAGAGAGGGAGGGAGAGAGAGAATGAGTGTGAAGACATAAGGGGGTGGAGAGAAAGAGAGGATAATGAGTGAGAAAACATAAGGGGGTGGAGAGAAACAAAGAGAGGGGCAACAAAGAAAGAGAGAGACAGAGAAAGAAAGATAGGAAATGAGAGAGGGAGAAGAAGAAAGGAAAAGGAAGAGAGAATGAGAGAGAGAGAATAACCATGAAAGACAACAAAGAAATGGGAAAAGAGAGGGAGGGAGGGACAGAGCGAGGAGAATGAGTGAGAAAACATAAGGGGGTGGAGAGAAACAAAGAGAGGGGAAACAAAGAAAGAGAGAGAGAGAGAGAGAGAGAGAGAGAGAGAGAGAGAGAGAGAGAGAGAGAAGGGGAGAGAACACAAACAAATTAAGAGAAAAAATCCATTCTCAAACAAATCAAGAAAGAAAAAGAGAATGAGAACAAAAACAAATTGTTTGTCGTAATGTAGAAAAAATGGAAAACGATGAAGGTCATGATATTTAAGATTGTGAGGCATATCTTAATTAGCATTTCCCATATCCTTGCTCTCAATGCAAGCTAGCAATTAGACGAAAGTGTTGCCCGTCTATAGAATATGTACGATGCTTCAGTGAGTTTCAATTGGAGATCATTGATCAGATGATCTCAGACTTTGAGCAAACAGTAAGAAATATGTATATTAATCATGCATTATATTCACAAACTAATTGAATATCATATACAAAAACATTGGATGTGGCTATAAAATTTACAAGGGAGGTGACCTCTCATCCCAAGGAGGAGAGCACCTATTGTGACCAGTTAGAGTTTGTGGGCGTGCAATGGATTAAGTGCCTAAGCCAATCCACCACCTGGAAGGCACTATCGAGTCTATATCATCAATTCCAGAGGAGATAGGCAGCCTTTCCAACTTTCCTACAATCTTGGAGCTTGAGATAGAGGCAATGATCAATGCATTGATGCCCATGGATGCAAAGACATCTAATCCACTTAGAGAGAAAGCATCCATACCATTATATGATGGGTATTGAGTATCTCGCGTGAAGACACTGCTTGCACTCCTAAGTGTGCAAGAAAAATACGGGTGGAGTGATGCGAGTGTGACCAAGTTGTTCTGGAACCTTCTACGTATGCTTTGTTGATTTCTTTGTGGCACCATTATTTAAAAAATTTGTTCTTTTTCAAGGTGTTTTATGATTTTTTTTCACGTTCATAAAGTATCATATATTACTACTTGGAAATACCATGCATGAGTCTCGTGATGATGCGTGACATGTTTTTCGAAATCTTGGTATGGACTACAACAACATCCATGCATGTGTTAATGATTGCGTGTTGTTTCAAGGAAAGTACGAGAGACTATGGAGACATGTCCAAAGTGTGGTGCTCACAGGTATCGACATGACTTGCAAGGAAAAACCATCCCTCAGAAAGTTCTTAGACACTTTTCACTTATCCCCCGTATACATCACATGTTTTATACGTCAGGCTTGGCGAGCTTGACATGGCATGCACAAAATAGATCCACAAATGGAGTCCAATGAATATTAATGGATTCATATGCATGGAGCCACATTGACTCTACCTTTCCAAGCTTTTCAGGAGAGTCAAGGAATCTTTGGCTCAGTCTTGCTATGGATGGTGTGAACCCATTCGGTCTCCACTCAACTTCTTATAGTGTGTGGCCTATAGTCGTTGTTAACTACAACATCCCACCATGGCTTTCTATGAAGAAAGGACACATGATTCTTAGCTTGCTCATTCTTGGCCGCTACAAAGTCAAGAATATGGACGCCTATCTCTGTCCATTAGTCGATGAGCTTAAGATTTTGTGGGAGGAGGGGGCTGCAGTGGAAGATATGAGCAAGCACGATGGTCGATAGTCCACTAATATACGAGCCATTCTCCTGTGGACCATGCATGAATTTTTGGGATTTGAGGAGTACTCAATTAAGTAGGCTTCTGTTCTCGTTGGTCATATCTATCATGGCTCGTTCAAGTTTGTATTCACGGGATAGAGGTGTTGGGACATGTCTAGTTACCTCAGGTTATTATGCATGTCCATTGTGTGGGCCACAATTAGACTCCCAAAGATCATGAACCATAAAGAAGATGGTATATCAAGGACATGCCGCTTTCTTGCCAAAGGGTCATGAATTGAGGATAGGTTTTTTAGTACGACCTCCAGCACGAATGAACACCCAAAGCTTGTACGAGTTGAAAATGGTCCACATGGATTTGCACCCAAACAAAATGCGAGGATTCTTAGTTTTCTTCAAGTTTTCACATTGGACCCACTTACAAATCAACCACTTGTTGGATCACATGCATATTTTCAAGAATGTGGGTAGCTTGCTATAGAACCACATCACAGAAAAGAGAGACACTGCATTGGACCCACTTACAGATCAACCACTTGTTGGATCCCATGCATATTTTTAAGAATGTGGGTAGCTTACTGTAGGACCACATCACAAGAAAGAGAGACACTATAGAGACACGAATGGATTTAAAGGAGGTAGGCAAGATGAGGCACTTTGGCTATAGTCAATTGGCCACAGTCAAGTGTTGATGGTCGCTTGCAACTACCTCATGCTCCTTGGGTTTTGTCCACTAAAGAAGAGCGCATTGTGAAGTAAATTATCAGGTCTATCTGCACTCTGATAGGTATGATGCATTCTCTCAGATCTGCATTTTCCAAAGACAACCAATTATTAGGGCTAAAATCCTATGATTGGCATAAGATATGTCAAGTCTGTACTACGAATGGATTGTAAGTGGCTTGCGTATTTTGCTATTTGGAGTGTAGTTTTTCGTAATGCTTCTTCATTTGTGGTAGTTCATACTACCAATAGTAATTGCAAGATGTCTTACTCCAGAAATACGTGGGGTGATTTACAGGTAGTAAAATTTAGTGCAATGGATCTCACAGAAGGAGATCAAGACATCCTCCATTGAATCTGCAAGGTATAGAGAAATGGAGATGGTCTGCCTCTTTGAGAAGTACCTGCCCACCAGCATGCACACGATACAAACCCACCTCCTCGTGCATCTTGTAGATGAAGTGGAGATTGCTAGACCTGTCCATATGCAATGGATGTTCTTCTTGGAGCACTTCATAAAAACCCTGAAAGGCTTTGTACGACAACGAGCTTGTTTAGAAGGTAGCATGGTTGAAGGTTGGTTGGTGTTTGAGATGTTAGTGCATATTCCAGAGTGGCTACCAATGGTAGATTTAGACAACAGTATGGTATAGTTGCTAAAGGATGATGATAGACTGACCAGAGATGTAGTGGTTGAAAATGGGATAGATAAAAGGATGGATGCTGCAATGGAGGAGAAAGTGATTCGTTTTTGTATGTTGCATGATGCCTTCATGGAGACGTGGCTCGCTAGGTACGAGCAAGCCAGGAAAGATTGGGAAGAAGCACGATCCAAATTTTGACGTAGTACGCGCCATTGACTGATTTGATATCCCGAGGGCATGGAGGAGATGCCACAGTTTATGTATCTGCAATGCTTACATGGAGCTTTGATTGCAACCTCTCGTGAAGGGATGGAGGTCTCTACTAAGGAGTGGGAATTCTCGAGGGGATGTAGTCCAAAGGTGATCACATATTTTATAAGCTATCGTATCTAGATTTTATATGTGACAACTAATTAACCGTTTCAATATATATACAATGCAACATGGTCGTGCAGACAACATTTGCACATGGAGTGTATCGACAAAATGTACTCCACAACAAATTGTGGTGTCATGGCAAAGTTCAAGCAAGAGATTCGATGTCCAGCCATGGATCCAAACATCGTTATAGATGAGATGGAGTATTTTGGGAACTTGCAAAGTATTATCACAGTGGATTATCATAGCTTCTCCATTATCCTATTCGATGTGCAATGGTTCAAACTGGAAGGAGCTAGGGCAACTGTTCGAGAAGGTCCATCTAGATTTCTTGAAATAGATTCCAAAAAAAGATGGACGGATTTGCGCAACATGTTTTTCTTGCTAGCCCATTGTGAGCAGGTGCATGAACTCATATTTTTTTAAATTTTATTATGACATGGTATATGTCACAAATGTTAAATCTCTCTTGTATGTGATTTTGAATAAGTAATTTTCTATCCAAACCCGTGATGGTGGTATGTTGTGTCTTCAGCGCCCTGAAGTCCAAGAGTATATGATGAAAGCAATGTTCCTAGTGTAGATGAGGACAATATGCAGAGAGAGGGGTCGATATTGCAAGGGGTAGAGGTCGCCCAAAGCTTGGAGCATGTAGAGGAGGCAGAATTGGGTAATGATTATGGAAAGACAGGCGGCCATGAATTCTTTGAGAACGAGGTGGACTCATCCTTTTATGGTAACCTTTCTATTGACCTTTCAATGTATGCGGAATTGTGTCAGGAGGTTGACATGGGACCATAGGCTGTGTCATACTTGTAGCATCCACCCACTCAATTCATCAATGAATCACTTATAAGGGTACTCTAGAATATGCATTTTAAGTAATATCATTTTTTTCAGAGTTATATTACCATGCTTTACATTGATTATGCTAACATCAAATTTTTTTAATGCAAGTGACCTTTGTGGATATTTGGACAACACGATGAGTTGAGGGATGAGCGACAAGGAATTGCATGAGATCTTCACACGTGTGTCTCTAGATTGGATGACTCAATTTAGAGATATGGTAGACCAAGAGCTGTCTTGGACACCATCAAACCGTTCCATTAGATCTACTTTAGCACGCTCTGATGCTTTGGTTTCTAGTAGACGAGCTCGTCGCTCCAGACTTGCACGGATAGAGGGAGTGGTTCTAGGAGATGCTGCAGAGATGTGGATGCCTTGATCTTGTGGTCGGCTTGAGATACAAGTGCTACGCCTTGCTCTCGTATAGGTTCGAGAGAGGGTGGCTTAGGTGGTTATTGTGAAGGTACCGACACAATGTCTCCATCTTGTCATTCTGCTGCTGGAGCTGCGTCACTTGTAGGATTTGTCATACCTGTGGAGATGTCTACTCTAGTCATTTCAACTTTTTCTCAGCCATCCATAGGTGGAATCCCTATGGATGCTACTTATAGAGATACCACCCCCGTGGGTACACCATATGTACATGGGTCTCTTAGATATGCCCACAAGCGCGATCGGAGGTGGGAGAGGACACATCTTAGACATATCCCAAAGCGGTATGGATACCTTGTAGATGATAGGACAGGATCCATCATCATGAATGAGTAGGGGAGGAGGGTAATGGCTCGTATGAGAGAGTTGTGCCAACAAGTTTTTTGGCACAATGTCTTGGATCATTGGAAGAACATACTGGAGGGGAGCATTGACTACATAGTAGCATCCTTGCATGAGGAGTTTTCCATACCCACTACGACAGATAGGTGTTCCAAAGGCTGGATGATGGAGTGTATGCATGTGTACATGTCACATAGATGATCGGATACACATAAGGCACTTAAGAGTGGGGCCTCAAAGCCAGAGTGGCTAGATGCAGATGGCTGGTACGGACTCAAAGAGAAGGCTACATATTCTCCAGGACGACAGCATCACGAGGCAGCAAGGACACGATGACTAGAAGTAGGAGTGGTCCATCATCTTGGGAGTGGTAGCCACAAGACTTATTTGGAGAACTTTGTAATTTTTTCTTCTATTTTCCTTGCTTATGATGGCTGGTAAGGACTCAAAGAGAAGGCTACATATTCTCCAGGACGACAGCATCACGAGGCAGCAAGGACACGATGACTAGAAGTAGGAGTGGTCCATCATCTTGGGAGTGGTAGCCACAAGACTTATTTGGAGAACTTTGTAATTTTTTCTTCTATTTTTCTTGCTTATTTTTTTGCAATATCACTTGTAGTGACAATTGTGTTTCTAATACTTGTATTTTATTTTCTTTGTAGCACTCCATTACAAACCACGATGCCATCGGCCTACAGACTTGATATGTAGAGAGACACGGTCTCACTACATTGATCAATAGATTGTACGCATATGACGATCCAGTAAGTCACTCATATTTCTTGTCCGTAGTTACTATTTTTAATTAAAATGCATTATTGTATGGTGGATTGATATATAGTTGTTTCTTTTTTTGTAGAGTCCATTCAATGCTTCTTTGCATCGCAGCAAGCTTTTGGATCGCGAGGATCTATAGCTTGCAGTTGGATTCATGGAGCGCACGTCCTCTTCTTTTTTGGTCCTGTGATTTATGTAGGTATTTTCTATGCACTATGTATTAGTTTTTTGTATTCAAGTACACTTTTCCAGAAGTAAAACATTTTACTAACATTCAACACCACACACTATTAAAACAATCCCTTGATCCTAATGTTGCTCAACTAAAGCACAAAACTGACCAAGGATAAGGCTTCTTAGCATCAAGTTATTAGTTAACCCCCCTTCATAAATAGCAAGGGGTGTCCAATGAAAATGACGATATACAATCATATGTGTCCATGAGAGATTAGGAAGGTGCTCACTTGCTACCTGACCCATAACCCAAACTAACCATTAGCAGTCGACATATGATGTGTTAGCAAAAGAAGACCCCAAAGTAATCCATGGCTAATGTTAGGAGGTAATTTTAAGGACTCCCTTAGGGACCACAATTAAAAACAATATCTTCCACAAAAGCATAGTTAGCCAGGGAATCTGCAAAGTGATTCCATCATCGAGGAACTAACTGACAAGTTGCTGTCTCAAAGACATGCAATATATCCAAGGTTGCACAATGGTACATCCGTAAGATGGGATCCCACACACTACAGGTCCCATTTAACTAATTGATTACTAACTGTGAGTCACCTTTAACCAATAATCAACGAATACCACCACATCGGGCTTCATTCAGCCCCATGATCAAGGCCTTGTATTCTGCCATATTATTAGTAAAAGAGGGTCCTAAATAGACTTTCATCTTCATGACAACCCTACGTCGGGGATCCTTAATGACCACACCAATTCTCGTGTGTTTAGTGGGCCCTTTGGATGCTCCGTCTAAATAAAAAGTATAAACCTAGGCTTCATTGATAGGCCATGCCATAATTATCAACTCGCTCCTACTTATGATAATCAAAATCAAGCCGAGACAGAGGATGTATAACAGGTAGCATCCCTCCTTCGGTGAACTCCATAGGAATGCTAGTCAGAAATCATTGATAATGGTGGCAGTAGACCTTAATTTCCCACGTAAAGGATCCATCTTGCCACTCATTAGCCTGATACCCTTTTTTCTCCACCAAATCACTCGGCCCTGGTGGTAACGTTGCTCATGGTACGAATGTTCCAAATAGGGAATCATGCATCCCATCCACTCAACTTCCTACCTACTCCACATTAAGGCAGAATCTTGAAGGACCTACACAAGCACAAAGCGTAATGTCAGCCCTTACACATAGTAAGGCTTCAACTTATTAAAGTTAACTTTAGTCTTAAACTCTACCCCCTGGAAATCTGCTAGAAGGTCCATAGAGCCATTCTTTCCTAAACGTACAATCTTGTATGGTCCATCCCATTTGGATTCTAATTTTCTTGGAAAGAGATCTCGACGAAGATAATCAAAATACAACAATAAATGACCTTTCATAAATTTGTACTTCTTAGCCTGAAGATCATGAAGGGCTTTCATTCTCATCTTCCCTACTTCTTGATGTAGTAAATCTTGCAACCGGATTAAGATGTGCCAAAGAAGTATATTGTTCCTGTAATGCTTCTCCCTCTCGCAATGAATGATTGAGGTTAAAACTCATAGTGGGGATCTCTATTTCTAATGGCAAAACACACTCCTCCCCATACACTAGCTTGAACGGGGTTGCTCCTAATCTCATAATCGAACTCCTCCAAAGTGATTCACCACTTTGCTAATCGATCAAGCAGTTGCAACTTGTTCAACAACAATCTAAGTCCTTTTAGAAAGAATACTACCTTCTCATAGAGAATATAATGTCTAAATTTCTTCATGGCAAAGATCATTCCAAGGCACAATTTCTCCATGTACATATAATAAACTTCAGATATCCCCAATTTCCTACTAGCAACAGCAATAGGATGATACCATTTTCTACCTCACAGTCTGCTTGTAAGATTCATGGCCTGCCTAGAAATACTTGATAGCTAGGTCACTCTGCAAATCTAATGACCCTAAAGTCCAGAATACATTCCACATTGGCAATGGTCACATGGACTTTAGTAATGCAATCTTCGGGTTGTCTTACACTGTTATCAGCCATTCGGAGGATTGTGGAGGCATCTTTTTTTACTTCTAATCCCAATCTCTCCATCAATTCCAAACTCATAATGTTGATAGAGGATCCTATGTCCACCATAGCATGGTCCACTAATATTCCATCAACATATACTACTACCCTCGTACAATGCTTTTCAGCATACTCAAATGAATTGTCTCCTAATTGCACTATTCCTAAGGGCTCAACAATATACCTAGTGCATAGAATTTTCTTAAATTCCTTGTGCACTCCTAGAGATAACTTAGTCAACTGTAGAAGATTGACATCTGGCTTCACTTCACAAAGAGAACTTACTAAATCAGATTCATGATAACTAGCAAGAGCTTTCTTTTCTCGCTAGACCATTCTCTCCTTTGGTCTTTGAACCGGCTTTGATGCTTCTTTCTTGGCTTTTTCCTTATTCTTTGGCGACTCCTTATTGTTCTTGGGATTAGCTTTACCGTTCTACAGACTTGAGAGGTCCACCTTCCATATTGGGATTAAGGACTTATGTCCCCTTATCTTGTTTGGGGTTTCCCTGGACAAGTTTTGTCTTGCCTTTATCAACCTCTTTACCCTTTTGATCTCTCGTAATAACCTGTAGATTAGCATTTTCAGTGCCATTGATACAAATAGCTTCTATAAGACTAACTCCACTACCACTACATAGCTCCTCTACCATAGTTGTCCCTCTTTGTAATATTTGTCTCAGTCCTTCATCTTGTTGGAGATTATTCCCTTGCACTCCATGATTAGTTGGACCTAGCTATTTTCTCCCTTGCTAGATAGAACTAATCTTACTCCAACATGTACTAGCTAAATGGCCAGACTTCCCACATATGTCACATTTAACATTTGGACAATTCCTAGGAAAATGTTGACCACCACACCACTTACAACTGAATCTTGAGGAGGCACCGTCTTCAGGGCATCGAATCCCTATTAAATTCTATTGCTTCTTAAGGAAATTGACATCAATGCCTATTTTTCTATATTTTTTGCTAATCATATCATTATAGTGATTCATCATATCCTTAACTTTGCTAAGGACATTCGAGGCACTTGACTCATAGCCTGGATCGTCTACATGTTGTTCCATTGGGCTGACCACTTGATTAGGGATTGGCTGTTGATTGCGTAGAACAACATAGGATTTATCATTAGGCTTTCAACAATTGGTGGATCCATCTTACTGGTCATAGGCATAGTCACACTAGGAGGAGGATCTGGCAATATGGGCACATTTGGAATAATGCTTTCACTCCCATTAGGAGGACTCATGGGCATCCCTTGACCACCATTCATCAATGCTAAAGTATTTCCAAACCCTAACTTGGATTTCAATTTGACCTAGAGGCATAAGCTGCTTGCAATTGTGATTCTACCTTTTTTGCTCATGTATTAGCCATATCAATGTCTGTAAGAGTAACATTGCTCAACTACACTTGAATGTTAAAGTCTAACCCATTTAGAAAATATTGCAACTGAGCAACAGCTGGAATAGGGATATAGGTTTGCAACTCATGAAATACCTCTTTCAATTTCTTGGCATACCCATGAACATTCTTATGAGATTCTTAACGTGTAATTTTAAGGACATTTAACCAATACTGACCTCCCCTTTCAGGGGCGAACTCTCTTCGAAAGGCCGCAAAGAATAAGTTGATCGTAGTTATGGTTCCAGCCTCTAGGTTGTGATGCCACACTATATTTTTTCCTTTTAGAGTTATATTGAAGAACATCATCAAGTGTCCCTCATCTTGAATTCTACAGTTAAACATTAACTTTTGGAATTCATTGATGTGAAGTTCTGCATCTTCCTCTGCTAACCCATTAAAAATGGGTAGAGGAAACCCTAAGGCTAGCAAATCTGCCATTCCAACAAGAATTGCAATGGGTTGCATAGCCATGGTAACAATCAGACTGACTAAAGAGATTTGAACAACTGGAACTATTACTCCACTCGAAGTGGATGGATTGATTGAAAAGGGGAAAGTACTAGAGTTTTCTCCTCGTAATGGACTATGCGTCAAGCTAGGGTTATTAAGACCCCACCCTTCTAAAGATATTGGACCACTCCTTTGCGGTCCTTTGCAGAGAATATCTTCTATTTATTTTGACCCGCCATCTAGCTCATTTAGCAATTTCTTGCTTTTGAAGCTCGACGTGACGGTCTTGTGAGTCTTCTCACTGATTTTTGACATACACTAATGAATCGGTCCCAATTGATCGAGATTCAAAAACCGCCACTTATTAGCAGCTCCCAGTAAATGGAGCACCTCTGAGTCCTAAAATGGGCCCGACATTGGCTATAACCACTAACCATGCCTCTCTATACTAAAGAACCAAACCCCCTCAGCCTTGCGACTAGGAGCATCTAAGGGACACTATGCAGCCCTAACTGCTATCGTCGCAAATCTTGCATTTGGTTTGAATGATTAAGCCCCACACTCCTCAGAGGGAGTCCCTACACATAGATCAGTATAAAATACATTGTAATCACAAAAAGAAGGAGGCACCCCTGCGGGTGAATGCCGTGGCCCCAATGCAGCCCTCCTACACCTCAGGGATTGGCCCCTCCTACACCTCAAGGATTGGCCCCTCATTGCATCACTAACACAATTAACACAAGTGTCATGAACACCACTTTTATTTAAAATGATCCATGAGAGAAGATATTTCCTCACTTAACAATTTCCCAAGGAATCCAATGCCTAAACCTACAGCTTAGGTGTCTCACAACTCAGCGTGGGTCTTAAGTATAAGAAACCAATTGCAATGCATCCAGTGATTACCATGTGATATGCCAATGTAATTGTGAATGCCATAGTGTTCAAATATTTTACGATTTATAAATCAATGTCGTGAAGTGTAAGAAACAATTCTTTTAATGAATTCAACCCACATGTCAGGCTTCGTTTGCTAAGGGTTAGTCCCGAGCATCATCATGCTACTTAGCCCCTTTTAACTTAATTTACAAACATCGTATATGGTATGCACAAACAAATAAATCATATGTTAACAATAACTAATTAGCATCAAAACCACTCTTTTCCCTTACTTTTTAGGTTGTGCTTCATTGATAGGTGTAAAAAGTTGTTTTTCCATGTGTTTTTCTTATAAAAAGCCATAAAAATAGACTTTAACATAAAGACACAATTGAAATACAGCTTATCCTTGATGCTATGGCCATGCCATACATTCACAGACATAAATCATATTTTTCTTAATTTTCTAGTGTAAAAAACCAAATTGTCTCATTTTTTCACTATTTTTCTTTATTTATTTAGATGAAAATTTTGATATTTTTTATTTTTGGATTGAGACTAATCACAATTACTAAACATTGATTTTTTATTCATTTCTAATCCATATGAAACGCTATCGTACTGCTGTGCATGCGAGGTGTGAAATCCACCAAAAAGTTGTATGTGTGACATTTGTTACTTTGTACATACTTAGTTGTTATGTTTGCATTTTTGTTCTGCATGCCAGTATACTGGAGAGGGGTCTGGAAACATGAAGGGGAGGAGCCGAGAAGCCATCCGGACTTGTTGATGTCCACTTATGTGAAGTTTCTGTCAGCTTTATAATCTCCAAAGTATACTACCTGACATGACATAGTTCTTGACTTACAAAAGAACCCCGAGATATTCATCAAAAGCACGTATTAGGAAAGTTAAGAGATCCGGTATGCAAATCCAAAATAGAAATGTGGTTGACTTGGAGGCTGAGAATTCTGCACAGCAGAGTGCATCACGGAATGCACAAAAAAACAGCATTTAAAGAATCTAGAACAGAGGGTCACTGCCAGAAGCGAAAAATTTGGGAATAAGAGTTTTGGAATCGCCTCAGCACCAGAAAACACTGTTTACAAACAACACACATGCACCAAGACATGTTACCTCTGATGATCCTTGCAAGTCTTGTTTAAAGGTTGAGATAGACTTGACATCCAGTACTATATGCTCAAGAAATGGGCTAAGATCCAGAGCTTGCATGCTGAAAGATAACCCAGACTATGCTAAAGATACCCTTGAAAAGACTATCTTGGTACAAAATATGTCAGCTAAAGAAGGGGTCAGAAACCAGTGATATTATCCAAGGTAGAGGATCTACTTAGTGGACGAGTGACTAGACCTGAGACTTCTACTGGTGTCTTGTTTAGCTTCAGTGCAGGTGCCTGAGCACTTTTAAGTTTATAGCAGCCCAGGTAGTTCAGGAACAAACAATACTGATGGGTATGGACAATGCAGAGTATCAATCCAATGTGAACAGTGAGGTCCAATGTTGGAGAGCCAAAAATCATAGCTACAGATAAGCTTTGTTTCTTGAAAGCAGTCCATCTGAGCTTACACAGTTTATAATACACACAAGTATGATCTGAAAGCACATCCATCATAAGTGCATCAGTAGTTCCATTGTCTGTGAGAGAATGGACACTTGAATCAAGCATTGGAAGTTTTGGTTCTAATAGTACAACCTGAGCTGATTCTGGTGGGAAATCTATATTCTTCCTTCTTGAAGCCTTGCAATGATTGCAAGTCGTTAGTGTATATTATGCATCTTGGGTTGGATCACTATACCTGCCCGGGTGATTATCTAAAGCACTCAATGGTCAATTGTGAAAGTCTTGAACATGCAATTGCTGTGTTTCCAATGTTACCATGTCAGTTCATCCTGCCATGGAATGCGATTATCTCTGCTTATGTGGACCCTAGGGAATGCCAGGAGGCACTGTTGTTGTACCAGTCCGTGCAAAAAGAAGAGTGGGAGCATTGCCGATGTAGAAAAGTGTTTAAGGGGCTAGCTCTGTGTGATATTGTGTCCTGGAATGCTAAAATTGTGTCCTGGAATGCAATGCTTTCAATATATAATGAGCATGGTGAAGTCGAGAAAGCTATGGGCCTGATTTTGAAGTTGATACTGATCTCTGTTTTGAGAAAGATACTACTATTGGGGATCTGCAACCTGATAGTCCTGTGTCTTTATCTAAGAGGCAAAGATTGGTTTCCCCTGAGGGATCACAAACAGCCTCAAGGGATGATTTTGATGGTCTGAGGTCATCTCGATGTGTTGTAAACAAAAAAGAATTAGTGGGACAATGGGGAGTCTGCAAGAGATCACGAGAAGATGGTTTAGAATTTCTACAATCCAGAAAGCACAAGGTTTTGTCAAGATTGTGGGAGAGAAGGAAGGAGTCTCACTTGTAGCTTTCTTGCTTGTACAATGGGGTAATACACACAAAGATGGAGGCTGAAAACAGTTTTCCTCTTCTTAGTTGTGTATGCCAAAAGAACTCTAGTACATAGAAATAGAAGAACCCTATATATGGGTCTCAAACCAAACTCAACTAACTAAGGTGGCATACTAATTGAGCCACGAACTAGAGTAGATAAGGATAGCTGTCATCTAGCTATTATTCATGGGCGGTGTACCAACCGCATCTATAGCTAACAAGTCGGTGACATAAATGCACAACGGTCACCTTGGCATATCACGAGTGGAGCTTGATATCTCAACACTCCCCCTCAAGCTCAATCCCAATTCCTGCACACCAAGCAGGTCTCTAAACTTGCGCAGCTTCTCTGCGCCTAATTCCTTCGTAAATATGTCAGCTAGCTGATCCTCTATGCTGACATAAACTAGATTAATAAGACCTAGTAAAACCCTCTCCCGCACATAGTGATAATGCACCTCAATGTGTTTTGTTCTAGCATGATAGATTGGGTTATTTGCCAAGTGTATACTACTCATGTTGTCACAATAAATGACAACTAGCCCATCTGTAGGGTGGTGCATATCATAAAGTAGCTTATGCAACCAAGCTACCTCACATGCAGCCATTGCTGCGCCCCTGTACTCAGCCTCTGTGCTCGACAAGGCAACTGTAGGCTGTTTCTTGCTGCTCCAAGTGACTGCAGCACTCCCAAAAGAGAACACATATCCACTGGTAGATCGTCTATCAGAAATACTACCAGCCCAATCAGCATCAGTGTATCCATGCAACTGTATCTGAACCCCAGTCTCATAAAGTAGTCCATACTGCAATGTGGACTTCACATACGTGAGTATGCGTCTAGCCGCATCCAAATGCGGTTTCCTTGGAGCCTGCATAAATTGACTTACCAATCCAACAGCATAGCTCAAATCTGGCCTGGTAATAGTCATATAAATCAAACTTCCTACTATGCGTCTGTACATAGTAGGGTCTTCCAGAAGCTCACCTGCATCTGCGCTCAACTTCACATTCTACTCCAAAGGAACTGAAATAGGATTACAGCCTGTCATCCCATATTTGGACAGCATGTCCAATCCATACTGCCTCTGCAAGAGCCGTATCCCACTTGGTGATCTAATCACCTCAATGCCCAAGAAATAACACAGCTCTCCCAAATCCTTCATCTCAAACTTCTGCTTCAATAGCATTTTCACATGAAGGATATCTTCATCACTGTCACCTATCATAATCAAATCATCAACATAAATGACAAGTAGCATAATACCTTTCTCTGTTTTTCTCACATAAAGTGAGAAATCTACCTTGGAGATATGAAAGCCAATAGTGACAAGATACTGTTCTATCTTGTTAGACCATGCTCTAGGTACTTACTCCAAGCCATATAATGCTTTCTTCAACCTGCAAACAAACTCAGGATGAACAGCATGCACATAACCTGGTGGCTACTCCATATATACCTCTTCTTGCAAATCACCATGCAAGAAGGCATTCTTTACATCCATCTGATGTAAAGACCATTCCTTTGATGTAGCCATAGCAATGACTGCTCTTACCGTTGCCATCCTTGCAACCGGACTGAATGTTTCTTCATAATCAATGCCATATGTTTGTGCATACCCCTTGACTACTAATCTTGCCTTGTATCTGTTCAGAGAACCATCTGCATTGTGCTTCACCTTATAAACCCACTTACAGCCAATTGCATTCTTACATTTAGGCAAAGGTACCAATTCCCATGTAGCATTTGCTTCCAAGGCATCCATTTCTTCATCCATGGCTTTCTCCCATTTTTCTTTTCCCATGGCTTGCTCAAAAGAAGTGGGTTCTGGTTCCTCTATCACTTTGACCATATAGGCATAGTGAATGCCTGTAAATCCATCATATTTCAGCCTATCCACAGGATACCTAGCTCTGGTAGACCTGCGCAAAGTAGGTTCACTCCCAGGTACTCTCAAAACATCCCTGGTCTTCCTTACTCCAAGTGTAACAATAGAAGGAATACCCAACTCATCATCAATGCTCTGTTCTGAGCCACTGGATTCACCATCCACATAAGAGTGACCTGCATTCACATCAAACATGGGTTGATCTACCTTCTCTTTTCCTTTTCGTGATACCTGAATACAACTATCTGCATTTCTTTGAGAAGATTCTCCTGGTCTCAATCTGCCTGTCCATGGCGAAGAATGTGAACCACTGCTAGAGGACGCTCCAGGTCCACTAATATTTTGTGACTGCTGCTGTGAATTCTGCGCAGCATTACCATTTTGTGCATCTACATCATCAATCACATTTACTGGTTTATACCAGCTACTCATCTCATCAAAAACAACATCTCTACTCATTCTAAACTTACGAGTAGAAGGGTTATAGCATCTATACCCTTTCTGCTGTGCAGAGACTAACCAATAAAGATGCACTTCTCAGCTTTTGGATCCAACTTGGATCTCAACTCATCTGGCACATGAACATAGGCAATGCAACCAAAAATCTTCAAATGAGAAATATCTGGTTTCCTACCAGTATACGTCTCCTCTGGATTCATTCCATGTATTGCTGTAGTAGGAGTCCTGTTCATTATGTAGACTGTTGTAGCAACTACTTCAGCCCAGTAAAAATCTAGCAAGTCTTTTTCGTTGAGCATGGCACGAGATACCTCTCCAATATGCTTGTTTTTCCTTTCTGCAATTCCATTTTGTTGTGGGGTATGACTGCATGAATATTGTTGCTTTATGCCATGCTCCTGCAGGAACCTTGCAAACTCATTTGAGAGGTACTCTCCCCCTCCATCTGACCTCAGGTATTTTATTTGCAAGCCTGTTTCTTTTTCAACCATAGCTTTAAGAGTTTTGAAATGCCCAAAAACTTTACTTTTCTTTTACATAAAATACACCCAAACTTTTCTGCTATGGTCATCAATAAAAGTGACAAAATAATGACAACCTCCAAGAGATGCAGCTTTAGTAGTCCACACATCAGAGTGGATTAATTCCAATGGCTTCTTACTCTCTTGAACATGTCTAGGAAATGGTTTCCTTGCCTGTTTTCCAAATTGACAGGCTTCACATACCTTATGCATTTCTGCAACCTTGAATTTAGGCAATCCTGCAACAATATTTTGGGCTTGCATTGATTTAAGTCGCTGTACATTAACATGACCAATGCGTTTATGCCAGATATCAATATCTGCAACTACACCAGTCCCATGTGCAAACATTGCTGCACTCAATTCAGGCATGTCTGCATCCAACGTAAACATTATGCCCTTCTTCTTTCCTTTTTCTATCAAGCGACCTTTATTTTTCATATCCTCAACAAAGCATTCATGAGGATTAAATCTGACCTTCAAGCCCTGCTCAACCATTTGACCAACAGAAACCAGATTTTTGGTGATATTCGGGACATGAAATACATCGGACAGGTATTTCTTTTTTCCATCCTGCATAGACAAAGGAATTTTTCCAATCTGCACAATAGGATGTGTAGTATCATCACCAATCTCCACAAATCCTGGTTTTTCCAATTTTCCTTGCATCCTCCATCCATTTTGCATGACCTGTCATGTGGTTTGATGCACCTGAGCCAAGATACCATACATCGTTGCTTTCTTCTGCACTTGTCACAGAATTGTTCATGTGCTACACCATAAACAAATGCTCATTTCTGTCATCACCCTGTCTACTAGAAGATGCATAATTCCCTTGTTGCAATTTTCCATTCATGATGTCATTCTGCTTTTTATAGCAATCTTTAGCCATATGACCCATTTTACCACAGTAGTAGCATTCAACATTACTGTTTGCATTTTGGCCTCTTTGCCATCCACCACGACCTCTTTGGCTCCCCCTGCCTCTAGAGTTACCACGTGCTCCTCCATAGGATTGGTTTTCTTGAGTTTGCTGCATATTCTGATTTCTACCACGGCCTCCAGATCGGCCTCCTCTACCTCTGCCTCTACCTCTTCCAGCATTTGAGTAGAAGACAGCTTCTTTTGAAGTTCCTCCTGAAGAAGATGCACCACCATTTCTCTGCTCCTCAGAAATTAGAAGAGCAATCAACTCCTCAAAACCAGGAAATCTTTCACGGACGGAAATGGATGTTTGGAACTGTGCATAATCCTTTCCTAGACCATTCAAGGTCACAGAAACTAAATCATCATCTTCCATTGGCAACCCAATGGAAGCAAGTGCATCTGCAATCTTCTTCACCTTCATGTGGTAGTCATTGATGCTCATATTTTCTCTTTGCACATTGTGCAACTCTTGCTTGAGCTGCATTTTCCTGGCTTGCCTATTTGTGCTATACATTTTTGACAAAGTATCAATGCCTCCTTTGGCGTACTTGCATCTTGAATATGCACAATCATAGAGTCTGAAATGTTGATAGACAGCTAGTACATAACTTTCCTGGCTCTCTCATGCCATGCTTTAAATGCCTGCATTTGCTGTTGATTGGGAACATTAGGAAGAACTGGTTCTTCTTCATTTCCTGCAACGAATTCCCAATATCCTTTTCCCATAAGGAAATTCGTCATTCTAAACTTCCATGCTTGGAAGTTGTTCTTGTCAAGCTTTTCAGTGACAATCTGTGAAAGAGAATCAGACGCCATTACAGAACACTGCAAAAAATTCTTTCACTGCAAAGAACACAGCTTCAGCCTCACAAGGGCAAATCTGCAAAACTGATGAAAGTGGTATTTGACCACACAGTCACTTCCTAGTGACGATTTTGCATCAACAGCAACAAGGATGATTCTGTAACTCCCAATGTCTCTGCGCACAGGCATACGATGCAATTTCTACAATAACTTTTCACCGACCTGTAGAATAGTGGTCGCACAACATAAAACTGGGCCTTTTCCTGAGTGCGTGCAGAAAACTTCTGCCTCCAAAACGGGCCCCGAAATGGCCTCAAATAAAAAAAACAGAGCAACCTCGGGCTAAATCCCTTTCCCGTAGCATATCCTGCTACACCGCAAAGGGTGTCTCAATCTGAGACAATGCACTCTTGCACTTTTCAGCTCTGCTACCTGCAGAGACTTGCTCCCAGAACAGAAAAATGAAAGCAAGACTGGTCCTCTTACCAGAACACCGCAAACTTGGCTTGCTTTCTTGAGCTTCTTACCACGAACAAGGCTCTGATACCATGTCAAGATTGTGGGAGAGAAGGAAGGAGTCTCACTTGTAGCTTTCTTGCTTGCACAATGGGGGAATACACACAAAGGTGGAGGCTGAAAACAGTTTTTCTCTTCTTAGTTGTGTAAGCCAAAAGAACTCTAGTACATAGAAATAGAAGAACCCTATATATGGGTCTCAAACCAAACTCAACTAACTAAGGTGGCATACTAACTGAGCCACGAACTAGAGTAGATAAGGATAGCTGTCATCTAGCTATTATTCATGGGCGGTGTACCAATCGCATCTATAGCTAACAAGTCGGTGACATAAATGCACAACAGTCACCCTGGCATATCACGACTGGAGCTCGATATCTCAACAAGTTCATCATGATGCAAGCAAGGAAAACCACCGTAGAGATTACAGAGAGTTAAATGAGAAAAACGAGGTTATTCATGGTCATGGGCCTGATTAGGCTAATGCAAAAGGAAAGGGAGAAAGCCACTTTTCTGAGAAAGAGAGGAAAAAAAGGGTCGCTTTTTTGGAAGGAAGGACATTCTGGGGGGGAGATTTTTTATCAAATTGGGAGGCTTTTGAATTGGGAAAAAAAACAGGCAATCAAGGGAGGCTTTATGGGCACAAGAGTAGGGCATATTGAGGACCTGACATCTATGCGTGGAGAAAAAAGGATTTTTTGTGGACTTGCTTTTGGATTGTGGAAGGAACATAGTATTGAGGAAGAAAAGCAAGGAACAGAGTAGAAGAGAAGGAAGGTGGTAAAGTTGAAGTCGAAAGCTGACGATGACCGATGAGCTCTGAAAAGAACGACAAAAACCGAAGGTGACGTAGAAGTTGGTGACAAAGATGGAGGCAGACAACGGCGGAGGAGTTACCAAAGACAATGGAGGAGAGTTGAAGCTGCGGACGTGGTCCTAAAGATGAGGATGAGAGACTGTTGACGAAGCGGATAACATCAGCGTACTCGATGGCTTCAGCAAACATGATTGCAGGAAGATGGCGAGACAAAGCACGTTTTCAGTAGCCCTTCCTCTCTAGAATCAACCTCCTATTATTCCTCTGCTTCACCACTTCTTAAACACGACATCCTACTTGAATATGGTGCCCCTATTTGATGAGATCGTAGATTGTCATGTGGCCTTGTGAACAAATGATAGATTCAAATGAAGGATGTTTTGTTACCTCTCTGCATGAGCAATGAACTTCCAGTTGTCATTCTCTGCTACCAAGGTAGGACATTTATCTTCTGCATGAATATACTTTATGGATCGGCCACCTTTTTGTCATAGAGATCACTATAGCCACCTTCAGCTACTCTTCAATGCAGAAGGCTTGTTGCTTTTTTTCTTCTCTCGCCCAAATTTCTACTAATGCTGGTCAACTCCACCCCAGTGTCGTATTTTTTTTTCAATTACAATGAAGCTTTGAACAAGTCAAAGCTGGGTTCTGGAGCTTATGAGCTTACTACTATGTCACATTTGGAAGGATGATATGTATCAGAATATGTCTCAAGATTGAAGGCTTCTATTTGAGGATAATACGATGTCCTTGACACCACGAAGGAGTATTAAAGGTGAATCTATCACATTTTTTTTCTTATTTATATTGCAAAGTGGTGACATTGAGAGACTTATCTCTGAATAAGAAATTCTAAAGGAAGATTTTGAGCAATTTGTCTTCAAGGAAAAGGTTTTATCTCTTCCTTTGGGACCATATTTGGTAGTTCCATCACTTCAATTGCCCTCCTTTCATGCTAACCATGGTAGAACTGCCCTCTCTTGTAAGCAAGGAGCCTTGAATATCTTTGGGAGAGACAAGCTGCTTATTGTTCCAATGGATATGATGAATCAGTGGTTTAAAAAAGTTCCAAGAGAAGCTTCGTAGGGATTCAGACTACATGAAAAATTTGTTGACATGAGTTTTTGTCAAGCCATTTATTGGAGGTGCTCCCAATCAGATGTAGCTAATTATATGTCTCATATTATCTGAAATTGAGCTTTCAAATTGAATATGAAATTTGTCAAGGTCTTCTGTAGATGCGACTTTGCTTTCGAAAACCCTTCAACATCTTTGGTGAACACGACGTGAAAGCGTCGCATTAAAAAAAATTCAGGATGGGAGATACTTCAGCATTAGTTTCAGCCTCTTCTACAATTCCTGCTTTGTCCTCTACTTCAGCTCCATCATTGGCTGCTGCTTCAAGTACTTCAACGGATGATTTAAAGCAGATTTTGCAGAATATGTCTATGTATATGCAGCTTCAAAATCACCAGACACAATTGTATATGCAGCAGTAGCAAGAGTTGTATCAACAACAGTTGTCACAACAAAGGCAACTATATTCAGAGCAGGAGAATCCAATCAGCGCGACTAAGGCGATTGAAGCAGTTGAGAATGAAAAGAAGTTATTTGATGGCCATAATGTTTCGGCTTATTTGAAGACGTATGAGATCAAGATGGGATTTTTTTGGAGTACCAACAGGACTTATGAGTAAGTATTTCCTTCGCCTTGTCACACCCGCCTTGAGGGCAAAAGTGACTGATCTTTTCCTTCAAAATTCACATTGGCAAGATTTTAAGAAGGCCCTGAAAGAAGAGTATTTCCTTGAGGACTTTGGGATGGCTACACGGCGGTCATTCCAAGAGTGGGTCTACATGCCAAACAAAGGTCTAGCTGCTTCAGAGTTGATACGAGAATTTGAAGAGAGGTATAGTCAGCTTGATGCCATTGAACAAAGAGCATTGGATGTTGAGAAAGTTGAGCTTTTCTTGCAAGTTGTAGATCCTGCTCTTCAGGAAGAATTAGGAGAGCTTCTTGAAGATTGCACGAAGCCTATGGGTCTTAAAACAGATTGGCAAGATGCCCAGGATGCAGTCTCGACTTTGACCGAGAAGAGGATATGGAAGACCCGTCTACAAAATGGATCTATGACACCGACGCCGTCTTCAACTTCTATGCCTGCTTCTACCCCTGTCATTTCCTTTCTTCCTCAGCCAGTAACTTGGCATATGCCAATGCCTACTGTTTCTACTCCTCCTAGTCCTCCTGTTCCAAGACCGATGTCGGCTCCTTCTGCTCCAAAACCATCCACTCCGTCGGTGCCTTCCTCTCTTGATGACATAATCAAAGGCATAACAGATTTGACAATGGAGTCAATTAAAGCAGAATTGGTGGGAAAATTGAAAGAGTAGTTTGCTTTGATTGCGCCTACTATTTCTTGTAGTGCTCCTACTGCACCTAGGAGTGCTCCTAGTGCATCTAGGAGGGATCGAAGATGTATTTGGTGTGATAGTACAGACCATCAGCATTGTAGGGATTGTGAATCTTTTCAGGATGCAAGGAGGAAGAATTTGGTATTTTGGGGACAAGATGGTAAGATCTAGTTGATTGAAACAAGAGCTCCACGTGCTACCAATTTTGGGAAAGGCAGAATGAAGAAATTAGTGGATGACATGGCTACGAATACTTCTTATGTGGAAGCTAGAGGAGATGCTTCTGCATATGGAGTTCAGATTGAGAAAGGTTCAGAGAATCAGTCAGCATTATGGACCTATGCTATGGAGACGGCAAACAAGGGGAAAATTCAGCAGACTGTTTTGACTAATGCAGGTTCTAGCATCAAATCTAAGACAGGTTGGGATTTTCCTGTTGACAGGTACACTATTTATGCCTACTTGGCTAAGTCTCAGGGAGTAGATGTACTTGTTGAGGAGAAGCGTAAGAGGGATGAAGAGAATCCAAATGCAGCTAAAAAGACTAGAGGGGGTGAGTTTGTTACTCCACCTATTGCAGGGCCATCTTTGAGACATCTACGGACATGAAGAAAAGCTTTAATGACAAGATACTTGGCAGTGAGGCGACTTTTACTATTTCTGAGGTTTTGGGCATCTCGAAAAGGAAGTTTCAAGATCAGTTCCAAGAAGTCCTGAAGAGGAAAAGACATGCATTGCCCACTACTGATACACAAGGAGTTTTGATTAGGGAGTTGGATTTGGATGAGGATGAGGATGAGGTTATGGTTGAGAATGCTTCTATTTTTCCGCAGACAGAGAAGAGGGTTCAGCCTATGCATTATGCTGAAATTGATGAGCCTATCTTGATACCGCGTAGTCATTTTTCACGGAGTCATTGGGCTAGGGCAACTACAGAAACAATGGTAAAAATTGGAGAGAAGCGGGTGCCTTATGTTGCTTTGATGGATCATGGCCCAGAGATTAATCTCATAGTTCGTGGAGTTTATGAAAGTAATAGATGGACTATGGATGCAGAGCATGGGTGGTGTATGAGAGCTGCCAACAACACTGCAGGTGATTTGTATGCTGCCTATCCTAGTGTTAGGATTTATATTGGAGATGTAGAGGAGGATTTCCATTTCTTTGTGCACGATTCATACTCTTATCCCATAATCCTTGGACAACCATTCATCACAGAGATGCGCATGGAGACAAAAGTGATGGATGATGGATCTGCTTATGCACGGATTCGTAGTAAAGATGGTATGAGAGCAATTCAGTTTATGACTGTGTGTGTAAACCATGCTAGAAATAGGGATACTCTTCGAGATGCACCTTTGCCCACTGTGAGGGATTCGGGTTTTCATTAGGTACCGCTGTTCCGCGAGACGACGGTGGTACAGAGCAGAGGAGATTGGAGTTCTCGTCTCCTGGCAGCAGTGTTTTCTCCTCCAATTTTGTCGGAATTTCAGCAAACAGTTCGATGAGTTATCAGAAGATTTCTAAGTTGCCTAGAGCTGCCACGGAGTACATATATAAGAAGGAGAAAGATTTGAAAAATGCATGTATTTTAGAGGATGATGAGCATATAGATGGGATGTATGATAGTATGGTTTGTGCAGATACGATGATAGAAATGGAAAATATGCTGAAAACTAATATGCAAAATTATTACAGTAATGTATCAGTGCAGTCCCTGGACATGTTTCATGAAATTTCAGATTTTGTGTCACAGATAGAGTCAAAGGCTGAGGTGACTCAGCAAAAAGTGTTGAGTGCTGAAGAAATTCAACAAACAGAGTTCCCGGCTGATTATGATCAGCCTACAGAGACACAGAGGGCTGAAAAATTTCAGCCAACAAAGTTTACTATTGAAATATTTCAGCATCCAGAGTTTAGGGCTGTTCTTATGCAGTCCATAGAGCAGAGGGCTGAGGATATTCAGCCACTAGAGTGCAGAATTGCTGATTTACAGCAAGATTTGAGTAATGTAGAGAATCATAATGAAGCCAAGGTTGACACGAAATACAAGATTGTGGATAAGAAGGTGAAGCCGGTAGCTATACCGCTTCCACCTGACAATGATCAGCAAATAGAGAGGGCTGCCAAACAGTCAATTTTGAGGAATCCAGAGTATATAGGCCATAAATTTTCAGCAGAGACTCTTGCTGAATTAAAAATTGAAAATGGTGATTTCTTGCTACCCACAGAGAAGCAATGCTTTCACAATATGCTTGAGCGACATGGAAAGGGGTTTGCTTTTTTCTCACATGAGATTGGATGTGTGAATCCGGATATTGTTGCTCCTATGGTGATCTTTACTATTCCTCATATTCCATGGAACCTCCAACCTATTCCAGTGCCTAAGGCACGCCTGCCAAAGTTAATTGACTTGTTGAATGAGAAAATCAGGATGGGAATCCTAGAGCCTTCATCTGCACCATACTCAAATAGGTGGTTTACGGTTCTAAAGAAGAATGGTACTCTCCGATTTATACAGGACATGCAGCCAGTAAACAGAGTTACTATCAGGAATGTTGGTAAAGGTCCAGTTGTGGATGAGTTTGCAGAAGCATTTGTTGGACGTGCCATCTATTCTTTAGGTGATTTGTATTCGGGATATGATCAGTTTCAGGTGGCTTTGGAAAGCAGGGATATAACCACTATGAGAACTCCTATTGGGCTTGTCAGGATGTGTACCTTGCCTCAAGGTGCCACTAATTCTGTTGCGCATATGATGAATGCCATGCATAAGGTCCTTCTTGAGTATATACCTCAGCTTACCATGTCTTTCTTGGATGATGTGCCCATTAAGGGGTGTGCAGAAGAAGAGAAGGATGAGAGTTTAAATGAGTAGGGATGCAGATAATTTGTAGATGATCATATTTCAGCTTGTGAAAAGATTCTGGCCAAGTTAGAAGAAGTGAACTTGACACTATCAGGGCAAAAATCTATTTTTGGAGTAAATGAGGTTGTCATTGTTGGACATATGTGTGGGTATTATGGCAGGAAACCTTCACCTGAGAAGGTGGATTCTATAGGAAAGATTACGAAGTATTGTTCTACCACTTTAGAGGTAAAGAGATTTCTTGGAGCCTGTGTGTTTTACATGATTTGGATACCCCATTTTGCACACATAGCAAATTGTTTATATTAGCTGCTTCAAAAATGACAATTTTTTTTTTGGGATGAGAGCCACACTAGAGCCATGCGGAAATTGAAGAAGTTATTGCAGATTGCTCCTACTCTCAGGAAAGCAGATTATAATTGCGGAAGGCCTATTGTATTGACAGTTGAAACTAGTCCAATTGGCATAGGTTGGGCTGTAGGTCAAGATGATGCAGATGGAAACAGATATGCTATTCGGTTTGGGGTGAAAGTCCTAAATGAGAGACAGAGGAGGTATCCGCAAATCAAAAGGGAATTACTAGGAATTGTTACGGCTCTCAAATGTGACAAGGACTACTTTATTGGAGCCTCAGTTGTGGTAGAGACAGATTGCTTGCCATTGATAGGTATGATTACAAGTTGATCTACTCCGGATATAGCTATGCTAAGATGGATTGCATACATCAAGTCATTAAATCCAGAATTTAAACACATAGCAGGGAAGGATAATCTAGTGGCAGATATGCTGTCTAGAGCCAGATATGATGATGAGGAGACACTACTTGCAGAAGAGAATGATGCAGAAATTTCAGCTGCTATGGTTGATCATGTTTGTCGTGTCTATGATATTGTGGCTTTCATAGAAGAACTCTATGTTGGAGATTGGTTGCAGATTGGCAAGTACCTTAGTACACTAAGAAAAAGAGATGAATGGACAGATGAAGAGTTCAAGAAGATCAAAAGAAAAGCCTATGGTTATTTTCTCAAAGACAGATTTCTTTGGAAGCACCCGAAGAAAAGAGGTGGATTACCCTTGCGGGTTGTCTGCGATAAAGAGACACAGTTACAGGTGATGAGGGAGTTTCATGAGAGTCCTTGGGCTGGTCATAGAGGAGTGTGGGCTACTTATGAGAAAATCAAGGAGAAATATTGGTGGAAAGGCATGTACAGAGATGTTTCTCACTTTGTAGAGACTTGCAGAGACTGTCAGATGTATTCCGTAGTACGTCATCGAGATGAGCTTCATTCGACCTATCCACTATGCCTTCGTTATAAGTGGGTAGTTGACTTGGTTACTATGCCTATGGGTCTATGGCAGATGATATATATTGTTTTGGCTAGAGAGGATCTTACCAATCATGTTGAGGGCAGACCTTTGAGAACGAAGACCACTAGTGCAGTGTGTAAGTTCTTATTGGAAGAAATTTTCTACAGGTATAGCTGTGTGGGTAAGATCACTGCAGATCGCAGTGAATTCGATGCAGATGAAGCTAGGGAGTTTTTCTCTCAACTAGGAATCAAGTTGTCTCTAATTATAGCATACAATCCAGAGGGAAATGGGAAGAGTGAAAGAGGGCATCCGCCGATAGTGAAAGCATTAGCCAAAGCATGCAGAGGACGGATTGGAGGATGGCCGAGACTTCTACCATTTTCTTTGTGGGCTGATCATATGACTCACAATGTTACCACAGAATATATGCCCGTAGAGTTGATGTATTGTTAGAAACCGATTATGCCGACTGAGACTTGTGCTTTGACTTGGTCAGTTTTACCTTGACAGGAGGATTTGACAAGAGAGGAGCTCTTAGCTCTTCAGATCCGGTAGTTGGAGAGAAAACCAGAGGATATTCAGCTAGCTATTGACAAGTTGAAGGTTTCTAGACTTAGAAATAAGGAGAGGTTTGAGAGCAGGCATCGCTTGTGGCCTAGAGCAATAAAAGAGGGAGACTAGGTATTAGTCTTTGATAGCAGCCTTGAAAATCAGCATACTACACTTCGGAAGATGGTGAAAAGATGGTTTGGGCCATACATAGTCAGACATGTCTTTGACAATGCAACATATGAGCTGATAGAATTGGATGGGACAGTGCTTAGAGTGCCTATTGCAGAGAAAAGAATCAAGATTTTCAAGAAAAGGGATGATGAGGAATATGCATTGGAAGAATTTGCAAGAGAAGAGCAACGAGAAGAAACTCCAGTAGAAGAGACCGATGATATGACAGACAACCTTACTGATATACCGGAAATAGTTAATGAAGAGATTGATCTATTCGTGGATCTTGACAACAATGATCATGGGTAGTTGGCCCATCCGGAGGATGCGCAGGATCAGAGGGGGTGGATGTTGTACTACTGCGCATCCGAGGTGTGAAATCCACCAAAAAGTTGTATGTGTGACATTTGTTACTTTGTACATACTTAGTTGTTATGTTTGCATTTTTGTTCTGCGTGCCAGTATAGTGGAGAGGGGTCTGGAAACATGAAGGGGAGGAGCCGAGAAGCCATTCGGACTTGTTGATGTCCACTTGTGTGAAGTTTCTGTCAACTTTATAATCTCCAAAGTATAGTACCTGACATGACACAGCTCTTGACTCACAAAAGAACCCCAAGATATTCATCAAAATCAGGTATCAGGAAAGTTAAGAGATCAGGTATGCAGATCCAAAACAAAAATGTGGTTGACTTGGAGGCTGAGAATTCTACACAGTAGAGTGCATCATGGAATCCAGAAAGATCAGCATTTAAAGAATCTAAAACAGAGGGGTCACTGCCAGAAGGGAAAATTTTGGGAATAAGAGTTTTGGAATCGCCTGAGCACCAGAAACACTATTTACAAACAACACACATGCACCAAGACAGGTTACCTCTGATGATCCTTGCAAGTCTTGTTTAAAGGTTGAGATAGACTTGACATCCAGTACTATATGCTCAAGAAATGGGCTAAGATCCAAAGCTTGCATGCTGAAAGATAACCCAGAATATGATGAAGATACCCTTGGAAAGACTATCTTGGTACAAAATATGTCAGCTAAAGAAGGGGTCGGAAACCAGTGATGTTATCCAAGGTAGAGGATCTACTTAGTGGACGAGTGACTGGACCTGAGACTTCTATTGGTGTCTTGTTTAGCTTCAGTGCAGGTGCCTGAGCACTTTTAAGTTTATAGCAGCCCAGGTAGTTCAAGAACAAATAATACTGATGGGTATGGACAATGCAGAGTATCAATCCAATGTGAACAGTGAGGTCCAATGTTGGAGAGGCAAAAGTCATAGCTACAGATAAGCTCTGTTTCTTGAAAGCAGTCCATCTGAGATTACACAGTTTATAATACACACCAGTATGATCTGAAAGCACATCCATCATAAGTGCATCAGTAGTTCCATTGTCTATGAGAGAATGGACACTTGAATCAAGCATTGGAATTTTTGGTTCTGACAGTTTAACCTGAGCTGATTCTGGTGGGAAATTTGTATTCTTCCTTCTTGAAGCCTTGCAATGACTGCAAGTTGTTAGTGTATATTATGCATCTTGGGTTGGATCACTATACCTTCCCGGGTGATTATCTAATGCACTCAATGGTCAATTGTGGAAGTCTTGAACATGCAATTGATGTGTTTCCAATGTTACCATGTCAGTTCATCCTGCCATGGAATGTGATTATCTTTGCTTATGTGGACCCTAGGGAATGCCAGAAGGCACTGTTGTTGTACCAGTCCGTGCAAAAAGAAAGTACAGAGCTAAATGTATTCTCTTATATTTATTTATTCAAAGCTTGTGGAAGCTTAATTTTATTGGCAACACACTGGTAAGCATGTATGGTAAGAGTGGGAGCATTTCCGATGTAGAAAAGCGTTTAAGGGGCTAGCTCTGTGTGATATTGTGTCCTGGAATGCTGAAATTGTGTCCTGGAATGCAATGCTTTCAGTATATAATGAGCATGGTGAAGTCGAGAAAACTATGGGCCTGATTTTGAAGTTTATGCTGATCTCTGTTTTGAGAAAGATACTACTGCTGGGGATCTGCAACCTGATAGTCATGTGTCTTTATCCAAGAGGCAAAGACTAGTTTCCCCTGAGGGATCACAAACAACCTCAAGGGATGATTTTGATGGTCTGAGGTCATCTCGATGTGTTGTAAACAAAAAAGAATCAGGAACAATGAGGAGTTTGCAAGAGAGGCACGAGAAGATGGTTTAGAATTTCTACAGTCCAAAAAGCACAAGGTTCATCATGATGCAAGCAAGGAAAACCACCATAGAGATTACAGAGAGTTAAATGAGAAAAACCAGGTTATTCATGGTCATGGGCCTGATTAGGCTAATTCAAAAGGAAAGGGAGAAAGCCACTTTTCTGAGAAAGAGAGGAAAATAAGGGCCGCTTTTCTGGAAGGAAGGACATTCTAGGGGGGAGATTTTTTATCAAATCGGGAGGCTTTTGAATTGGGAAAAAAAAAACAGGCAATCGAGGGAGGCTTTATGGGCATAAGAGCAAGGCATATTGAGGATCCGACATCTATGCGTGGAGTGTTGAGATATCGAGCTCCACTCGTGATACGCCAGGGTGACCGTTGAGTACTTATGTCACCGACTTGTCAGTTGCAGACGCGGTTGGTACACCGTCGATGAATAATAGCTACATGATAGCTATCCTTATCTACTCTAGTTCGTGGCTCAGTTAGTATGCCACCTTAGTTAGTTGAGTTTGGTTTTGAGACCCATATAAGGTTCTTCTATTTCTTTGTAAGAGAGTTCTTTTGGCTTACACAACTAAGAAGAGGAAAACTGTTTTCAGCCTCCACCTCTGTGTGTATTCCCCCATTGTGCAAGCAAGAAAGCTACAAGTGAGACTCCTTCCTTCTCTCCCACAATCTTGACATGGTATCAGAGCCTTGTTCGTGGTAAGGAGCTCAAGAAAGCAAGCCAAGCTCGCGGTGTTCTGGTAAGAGGAGCAGTGTTGCTTTCATTTTCTGTTTTGGGAGCAGATCTCTACAGGTAGCACAGCCGGAAATTGCAGGAGTGCATTGTCTCAGGTTGAGACGCCCTTCGCGGTGAAGCAAGACCTTGTTTTTTTGATTTGAGGCCATTTCGGGGCCTGTTTTGGAGGCAGAAGTTTTCTGCACGCACTCAAGAAAAGGCCCAGTTTTATGCTGTGCAGTCACTGTTCTACAGGTCGGTGAAAAGTTTCTGTAGAAATTGCATCGTATGCTTGTGCGCAGAGACATTGGGAGTTACAGAATCATCCCTATTGCCTGTTGATGCAAAATCGTCACTAGGAAGTGTCTGTGTGGTCAAATACCACTTTCGTCAGTCTTGCAGATTTGCCTTTGTGAGGCTGAAGCTGTGTTGTTTGCAGTGACAGAATTTTTTTGCAGTGTTCTGTAATGGCGTCTGATTCTCTCTCACAGATTGTCACTGAAAAGCTTGACAAGAACAACTTCCAGGCATGGAAGTTTAGAATGACGAATTTCCTTATGGGAAAAGGATATTGGGAATTTGTTGCAGGAAATGAAGAAGAACCAGTTCTTCCTGATGTTCCCAATCAACAGCAAATGCAGGCATTTAAAGCATGGCATGAGAGAGCTAGGAAAGTTATGTACTGGCTGTCTATCAGTATTTCAGACTCTATGATTGTGCATATTCAGGATGCAAGTACGCCAAAGGAGGCATGGGATACTCTGTCAAAGATGTATAGCACAAATATGCAAGCCAGGAAAATGCAGCTCAAGCAAGAGTTGCACAATGTGCAAAGAGAAAATATGAGCATCAATGACTACCACATGAAGGTGAAGAAGATTGCAGATGCACTTGCTTCCATTGGGTCGCCAGTGGAAGATGATGATTTAGTTTCTGTGACCTTGAATGGTCTAGGAAAGGATTATGCGCAGTTTCGGACATCCATTTCCGTCCGTGAAAGATTTCCTGATTTTGAGGAGTTGATTGCTCTTCTAATTTCTGAGGAGCAGAGAAATGGTGGTGCATCTTCTTCAGGAGGAACTTCAAAAGAAGCTGTCTTCTACTCAAATGCTGGAAGAGGTAGAGGCAGAGGTAGAGGAGGCCGATTTGGAGGCCGTGGTAGAAATCAGAATATGCAGCAAACTCAAGAAAACCAATCCTATGGAGGAGGACGTGGTAACTCTAGAGGCAGGGGGAGCCAAAGAGGTCGTGGTGGATGGCAAAGAGGCCAAAATGCAAACAGTAATGTTGAATGCTACTATTGTGGTAAAATGGGTCATATGGCTAAAGACTGCTATAAAAAGCAGAATGACATCATGAATGGAAAACTGCAACAAGGGAATTATGCATCTTCTAGTAGACAGGGTGATGACAGAAATGAGCACTTGTTTATGGTGCAGCACATGAACAATTCTGTGACAAGTGCAGAAGAAAGCAATGATGTATGGTATGTTGACTCAGGTGCATCAAACCACATGACAGGTCATGCAGAATGGATGGAGGATGCAAGAAAAATGGAAAAACCAGGATTTGTGGAGACTGGTGATGATACTGCACATCCTATTGTGCAGATTGGAAAAATTCATTTGTCTATGCAGGATGGGAAAAAGAAATACATGTCCGATGTATTTCATGTCCCGAATATCACCAAGAATCTGGTTTCTGTTGGTCAAATGGTTGAGCAGGGCTTGCAGGTCAGATTTAATCCTCATGGATGCTTTATTGAGGATATGAAAAATAAAGGTCGCTTGATAGCAAAAGGAAAGAAGAAGGGCAGAATGTTTACATTGGATGCAGACATGTCTGAATTGAGTGCAGCAATGTTTGCACATGGGACCGGTGTAGTTGCAGATATTGATATCTGGCATAAACGCATTGGTCATGTTAATGTACAGCGACTTAAATCAATGCAGGCCCAAAATATTGTTGCAGGATTGCCAAAATTCAAGGTTGCAAAAATGCATAAGGTATGTGAAACCTGTCAGTTTGGAAAACAGGCAAGGAAACCATTTCCTAGACATGTTCAAGAGAGTGAGAAGCCATTGGAATTAATCCACTCTGATGTGTGGACTACTAAAGCTGCATCTCTTAGAGGCTGTCATTATTTTGTCACTTTTATTGATGACTATAGCAGAAAAGTTTGGGTGTATTTTATGAAAAAGAAAAGTGAAGTTTTTGGGCATTTCAAAACTCTTAAAGCTATGGCTGAAAAAGAAACAGGTCTGCAAATAAAATGCCTAAGGTCAGATGGAGGGGGAGAGTACCTCTCAAATGAGTTTGCAAAGTTCTTGCAGGAGCATGGCATAAAGCAGCAATATTCATGCAGTTATACCCCACAACAAAATGGAATTGCAGAAAGGAAAAACAGGCATATTGGAGAGGTATCTCGTGCCATGCTCAATGAAAAAGACTTGCCAGATTTTTATTGGGCTGAAGCAGTTGCTACAGCAGTCTACATAATGAACAGGACTCCCACTGCAGCAATACATGGAATGACTCCAGAGGAGAGGTATACTGGTAGGAAACCAGACATTTCTCATTTGAAAATTTTTGGTTGCATTGCCTATGTACATGTGCCAGATGAGTTGAGATCCAAGTTGGATCCAAAAGCTGAGAAGTGCATCTTTATTGGTTACTCTCTGCAGCAAAAAGGGTATAGATGCTATAACCCTTCTACTCGTAAGTTTACAGTGAGCAGAGATGTTGTTTTTTATGAGATGAGTAGCTGGTATAAACCAGTAAATGTGATTGATGATGTAGATGCACAAAATGGTAATGCTGCACAGAATTCACAGCAGCAGTCACAAAATATTAGTGGACCTGGAGCGCCCTCTAGCAGTGGTTCACATTCTTCGCCATGGACAGGGAGATTGAGATCAGGAGATTCTTCTCAAAGCAATGCAGATAGTGGTATGCAGGTATCACGAAAAGGAAAAGAGAAGGTAGATCAGCCCATGTTTGATGTGAATGCAGGTCACTCTTATGTGGATGGTGAATCCAGTGGCTCAAAACAGAGCATTGATGATGAGTTGGGTATTCCTTCTATTGTTACACCTGGAGTAAGGAAGACCAGGGATGTTTTGAGAGCACCTGGAAGTGAGCCTACTTTGCGTAGGTCTACCAGAGCTAGGTATCCTGTGGATAGGCTGAAATATGATGGATTTACAGCCATTCAATATGCATATATGGTCAAAGTGATACATGAACCAGAACCCACATCTTTTGAGCAAGCCATGGGAAAAGAAAAATGGGAGAAAGCCATGGATGAGGAAATGGATGCCTTGGAAGCAAATGCTACATGGGAATTGGTACCTTTGCCTAAAGGTAAAAATGCAATTGGCTGTAAGTGGGTCTATAAGGTGAAGCACAATGCAGATGGTTCTGTGAACAGATACAAGGCAAGATTAGTAGTCAAGGGATATGCACAAACATATGGCATTGACTATGAAGAAACATTCAGTCCGGTTGCAAGGATGGCAACTGTAAGAGCAGTCATTGCTATGGCTGCATCAAAGGGATGGTCTTTACATCAGATGGATGTAAAGAATGCCTTCTTGCATGGTGATTTGCAAGAAGAGGTATATATGGAGCAGCCACCAGGTTATGTGCATGCTGTACATCCTGAGTTTGTTTGCAGGTTGAAGAAAGCCTTGTATGGCTTGAAGCAAGCACCTAGAGCATGGTCTGACAAGATAGGACAGTATCTTGTCACTATTGGCTTTCAGATTTCCAAGGCAGATTTCTCACTTTATGTGAGGAAAACAGAGAAAGGTATTATGCTACTTGTCATTTATGTTGATGATTTGATTATGACAGGTGACAGTGATGAAGATATCCTTCATGTGAAAATGCTATTGAAGCAGAAGTTTGAGATGAAGGATTTGGGAGAGCTGCATTATTTCTTGGGCATTGAGGTGATTAGATCACCAAGTGGGATACAGCTCTTGCAGAGGCAATATGGATTGGACATGCTGTCCAAATATGGGATGACAGGCTGTAAGCCTATTTCAGTTCCTTTGGAGCAGAATGTGAAGCTGAGCGCAGATGTAGGTGAGCTTCTGGAAGACCCTACTATGTACAGATGCATAGTAGGAAGCTTGATTTATATGACTATTACCAGGCCAGATTTGAGCTATGCTGTTGGATTGGTAAGTCAGTTTATGCAGGCTCCAAGGAAACCGCATTTGGATGCAGCTAGACGCATACTCAGGTATGTGAAGTCCACATTGCAGTATGGACTATTTTATGAGACTGGGGTTCAGATACAGCTGCATGGATACACTGATGCTGATTGGGCTGGTAGTATTTCTGATAGACGATCTACCAGTGGATATGTGTTCTCTTTTGGGAGTGCTGCAGTCACTTGGAGCAGCAAGAAACAGCCTACAGTTGCCTTGTCGAGCACAGAGGCTGAGTACAGGGGTGCAGCAATGGCTGCATGTGAGGTAGCTTGGTTGCATAAGCTACTTTATGATATGCATCAGTCTGCAGATGGGCCAGTTGTCATTTATTGTGACAACATGAGTAGTATACACTTGGCAAATAACCCAGTCTATCATGCTAGAACAAAGCACATTGAGGTGCATTATCACTATGTGCGGGAGAGGGTTTTACTAGGTCTTATTGATCTAGTTTATGTCAGCACAGAGGATCAGGTAGCTGACATATTTACGAAGGCATTGGGCACAGAGAAGCTGCGCAAGTTCAGAGACCTGCTTGGTGTGCAGGAATTGGGATTGAGCTCGAGGGGGAGTGTTGAGATATCGAGCTCCACTCGTGATACGCCAGGGTGACCGTTGAGTACTTATGTCACCGACTTGTCAGTTGCAGACGCGGTTGGTACACCGTCGATGAATAATAGCTACATGATAGCTATCCTTATCTACTCTAGTTCGCGGCTCAGTTAGTATGCCACCTTAGTTAGTTGAGTTTGGTTTTGAGACCCATATAGGGTTCTTCTATTTCTTTGTAAGAGAGTTCTTTTGGCTTACACAACTAAGAAGAGGAAAACTGTTTTCAGCCTCCACCTCTGTGTGTATTCCCCCATTGTGCAAGCAAGAAAGCTACAAGTGAGACTCCTTCCTTCTCTCCCACAATCTTGACATGGAGAAAAAAGGATTTTTGGTGGACCTGCTTTTGGATTGTGGAAGGAACAGAGGATTGAGGAAGAAAAGCAAGGAACGGAGTAGAAGAGAAGTAAGGTGGTAAAGTTGAAGTCGAAAGCTGAGGATGACCGATGAGCTCTGAAAAGAACGACGGAGACCGAAGGTGATGTAGAAGTTGGTGACAAAGACGGAGGCAGATAACGGCGGAGGAGTTACCAAAGACAATGGAGGAGAGTTGAAGCTGCGGACGTGGTCCTAAAGATGAGGATGAGACTGTTGACGAAGCGGATAACATCAGCATACTCGATGGCTTCAGCAAACATGATTGCAGGAAGATGATGAGACAAAGCACGTTTTCGATAGCCCTTCCTCTCTAGAATCAACCTCCTATTATTCCTCTGCTTCACCACTTCTTAAACACAACATCCTACTTGAATATGGTGCCCCTATTTGATGAGATCGTAGATTGTCCTGTGGCCTTGTGAACAGATGATAGATTCAAATGAAGGATGTTTTGTTACCTCTCTGCATGAGCAATGAACTACCAGTTGCCATTCTCTGCTACCAAGGCATGACATTAATCTTCTGCATGAATATACTTTATGGATCGGCCACCTTTTTGTCATAGAGATCACTATAGCCACCTTCAGCTACTCTTCAATGCAGAAGGCTTGCTGCTTTTCTTCTTCTCTCGCCCAAATTTCTACTAATGCTGGTCAGCTCCACCCCATTGTCATATTTTTTTTTACAATTACAATGAAGCTTTGAACAAGTCAGAACTGGGTTCTGGAGCTTATGAGCTTACTACTATGTCACATTTGGAAGGATGATATGTATCGGAATATGTCTCAAGATTGAAGGCTTCTATTTGAGGATAATACGATGTCCCTGACACCACAAAGGAGTATTAAAGGTGAATCTATCACATTTTTTTTTCTTATTTATATTGCAAAGTGGTGACATTGAGAGACTTATCTCTCAATAAGAAATTCTAAAGGAAGATTTTGAGCAATTTGTCTTCAAGGAAAAGGTTTTATCTCTTCCTTTGGGATCATATTCAGTAGTTCCATCACTTCAATTGCCCTCCTTTCATGCTTAACCATGGTAGAACTGCCCTCTCTTGTAAGCAAGGAGCCTTGAATATCTTTGGGAGAGACAGGCTGCTTATTGTTCCAATGGATATGATGAATCAGTGGTTTAAAAAAGTTCCAAGAGAAGCTTCGTAGGGATTCAGACTACATGAAAAATTTGTTGACATGAGTTTTTGTCAAGCCGTTTATTGGAGATGCTCCCAATCAGATGTAGCTGATTATATGTCTCATATTATCTGAAATTGAGCTTTCAAATTGAATATGATCTCGCTAGATTGATCTTCTATCTTCAAATTTGTCAAGGTCTTCTATAGATGCGAGTTTGCTTTTGAAAACCCTTTGACACTGCAAAATCACAACAAAACCCCCAAAATTTATCATTTTTATGACAATCGCAAAATTACAGGTTTTGCATGTTTTGATGTAAATTATCAAACAACTAAATTTTTGGTTTTCTTCAAGATTTCTAATAAATTTCAGCATTATCAATCAAAGGAATCCATTTTACAAACAATTTGGTCAAACATTTTTAATTAAAACGAATAAAATGAGTGCTTACGGATAGAAACCTGGTTTTGGAGGTGCATATTTAATGGTTGGGAGCCACTGACGCTCATTTATGGCCGCTAATGCTCTCTCCAACTCTAATTCATGATCTCCTCCGCTTTGGTACAATTATTTCATCAGCATCTTACATCCAATTCCTTTCCTTTCTTCCATAGAATCATGTGTGTGAACAGCATTGAAGAGGAGAGAGAAGGGAGAAGAGAGAAAGACTAGATTTGAAGATCCACCATGGAGCCACTTGGTGTGCAAATCAGATGCTAGATGTGTACATAGCAAGCTCCGAAAAGTCCCCAAGAACAAAAGAACTCTACTTTAGCACAAAAAGCAAGAAGATAGACTTGCACAACATGAAGAAAAGAGACCAAGTGGGTACAATCTCCCCCATGCCTTGTGTGAGCGCTCCACAAAGCATGTATTTAATAATTTATTCATCTCCAAGCTAAAAAATAGCCTAATTTTACCATTAGCATGCTTTAGCGTTTTTATTTGCTTTTGTCCAAATAAAGAACAAAGTGGTTGGGCAGCCCAAGAGTCGGGCAATGGCCAAATACAATGTCCAATAATGAATATTTAAACCGTGCGCCCATGCGTATACAAAATAATGAATATATGTCAAGCGCGGTAAAATAAATATTAGCACCATGCCTAAGACACGCACCCATCAAAAATGATAATTTATTATAAATAACTTGAATACACACTATCACCAATGCTTCCCAGTGCCACCGTCGCCTACTCTACACATCAACTGAAGCATTCATAATTGTTAGAAAATAATAAAATTAAACTAACAAAAGTGAATACCTAGCAGTCTTCAACTACAAAACAAATAAATAGATTGTAACTGTGTCCTAACCTTAATTTAATAGGAGTGCGCACTCTAAACTCATAAGCGTTCATTAATTTAAATATGTATTTAAAGGAATCACTTGCTATGGAATTACCCACTTGCACATTAAATTAACGTGAAGCCCGAAAAGGACAAGCGTCCCCGTCAACTTTTTGCACAAGGAATCCACCTTGTGTACAAGCCTCGGCAAATAAATATAATTTTACGGAATCCACCACATAACCTCACGAAATCCACTGTGGAATATGCCTCCTGACATCATACCCCTGGGGTGGGATAGCAATTGTCCTCAATTGCTATTAGCTCAATGTGGAGCCAACAGTGAGGGGTAAGCACTTAGGTCACGAGCGTGCATCCATTGGGCTTCTTCAACAGGATGATTTTTTAATTTTACCAAATATCTAGAATATCTACGGCCAGTTCTAGTGGTCATATAATCAGTGTCTGAAATGGTTTCGGGTTCAAGGATTTTAGTTTCTTTTTCTAACAAATGAGGATTTTCATAGACAAGGTAGACAGGTAATTGGCCTTTGAAAGGTCATAACAAACTGATATAAAAACTATTGTGGATTTTCCAGTGTTGGGATAGTTCTAATTTAAAGGCATTGTCATTGATTTTGTGAATGATTTTGAAAGGTCCATAAAATCTAGGAGCTAACTTTACAATAGGGTGTAACTCAACACTTTGTAATCTTCTCTTTTCAATGTGTAACCAAACATAATCATCAACTATGAAATTCATAGCTTTTCTTTTCTTGTTAGCTTGTTTTTGGTATGATTGCAGAGCTTTCGCAATCATGTCTTTGAATTCAGCAAAAATAATAGCATGCAAGAAATGATGCATATATTTGAAGACTATAGTATACATAGGTGTGTAAACATGGGTTCTAACCCTTGCACAAAAGAAAAATAAATGAAGTAAATGAAAAATCAAAGAGCAGATAATCATTGCCTTGTGAAGCCTTGGTAGATTCCTAAGAACAAGTCATAGACCCAGGGCTGATGCCTTGTCTTCCTAGGGGTGACATTTAGTCGAAAAAAATAGATAAGAAAGGTTGAAGTGAAAAGAAAAGTAAGTAGAAAGAAAAAGGGTTAAGTGTCAACTTTTGAGGGCTTAGTAAGTTCTTGGGGACTCAGTCAGGACCTGAGATCGATGTCCTATTCTCCTTGGGTCACTACTTTCAGTTCTCTCCTCTTTATACGCTCGAGTATCAAGTCTTGAAGTATTCAAAAGTGATGAATCCAAAGTATTTAAAACTAAAAGACTAGCCTATAGCAGTCCTCACCTAGTGGGAGTTCTTAGTCTAGTTATCCTAGGGTAGGCCAGTAGTTCACACCACCACTTAGAATGACTTATTTGATAGTTCTCTTCGGCCTATCTGTAGTAACCGGTTAGTGATTAGCTCTAGATCTTTGTCAAATTATACTTGGCCTATCCCTTGTGGATTTTATGCCATGATTTGGTGAGGAGGTAGGGTGAGAATCATGTTTGTGTTTTGTTGTGTATTTTCTTTGTAGCATCTTGATGCTTTTTGTGGTTTCTTTATGTGTAGATCAATTCAGTGGGATTTGAAGCTGGAACAAGAGATAGAGACGTGCTAAAATATGTCATTTTAAGGTAGAATTTACAGCTTGATGAAAGCAAAAGACACGGATTTGACAATTTTAAGTGGCCATGGAAGATAAGAATTCAAATTACCAACCTTGCACTGGTTGTAGATATTTCTCAATTTTTTTTAGTGTTAGATTGAAGTAGAGAAAGTTTCAAGCATTTTAGGATATTGAGATGAGCTAGTAGGATTTTCTGAATCATAATTCGGAGGTGGGACATGGAAAAGGTGTGCATCTTGTTGAGATGATCAAGCTCCCATCACTCATCTACTATCTATCAACATAACAGCCTCATGTGTGTAGCTATTGATAATATGTGTGCTATTAATAGTCAGTATATGACTTAACTATAGTCAGTAGTTAGTCAGTGTGATCACGTAGATCTAGTTCATGTTGTGTGTTATATAGTTATAAGAAAAAGATGAATAAAGTAGAACAATGAGAGTAATAATTTTCTGGTTGCTCCAATCTATCTCCCATTCTTTTGACACGGTATCAAAGATTGAGAGCTTGGTGTTGCAATGAGTAGGAGTTGGAAAGTTGGGTGTTGTAGTGAGAAGGAGTTGGAAGGATGGAGGGGGGCTTGACTTGCATCATGAACTTTAGGATTGCCATTGCATTAGTTGGAAAGGCATGCATTTGTAGTGTGGCTTGCTTAAAGCCTATTGAGTCATGGTGGACCTATTGACATGTATTGGAGCCTTTGAATGAGCCTACTGTGACCAACACTGACATCAATTGTGTTGAGAAGCGTGATATTCTCAGATCTACACCTATGATTTCTTTCATGTGGAGTTGATGAACCCTAGTCTAGAAGGCAAGCATCTTGTGCCTTGTTTTGGTGGGGACTTAGCCTACATTTTGGAGCTTATCAAGAAAATCTTCAATGCTTAATGGAGTGCTCACAATGTACATGGGAAGTAGCATCTCATTAGCTTTCTTGGAATCAGCATGAACTATAGAAAGATTGTGCATGTGTTTGCTTGCAACTATTTGGAGTTTTTAGTCATCAAATGATTGGCATTGGCATACTTAAACATCAATGGATGTTTAACAAAGATAATAGTATCAATAGGATATATGTGATCATCTTGAGAGTGAAAGGAAGTGCATTTATTGAATATATATGATAGGCAAGGGGTTGTCATAAACTTTGTGACAACTTGTACTTGATAAGTTGAACTCACTGAAGCTTGAGTTGTTGGCCATTAATTCTTGGATGATGCCACATGATTATGGGATGGTTTATAAAGGTTATGAGCTATAAACGCTTAAGGTTTGGACATATTTATTGCCGGTTATAGCAGGGTTTTGGATGGTTACAGTCAATGGAAAGGGTGTGTGTCATCTTTGCTTGGTGTGTATGCAACTTGTAATGCCCAATTGGATAGGTATCAACTATCACATGGATTGATAAATGTCTAAGATGTTTTGTGACTATCTTGAGGTCTAAATACTATGTTTGTAGAAAATAATTCACTATTGTTCATAGCAAAGAACTAGCTAAAAAATATCCATTATGCTCATTGAAACTAAGTAAGATTTGATGCTTGAATGGATGGGTGTTGATCCTTGAATGTATTAGCATATGTCTACTATGCTTGGAGAGATTTTTTGAGTAGAGAATACTCTAATTTGTGCAAAGTTAATGTTGGTGATTACTAAATGTTGACTCTCTCATTGAATGTTATGTAGACCCACATGTCTACTATGTAGACAAATACTATCTACTTTGAATGCTATTACATCTAAATGTCTTGCCAAGTGGTTGATGAAAAATCTATGAGTTGAAACACATTGATTACTACTATAAAGATGTTATCGCTATAGGTTCTTGGACTGAAATTGTCATACACAATTGAGTGGTTTGTAGGGAGTTAGGCACTTACAAGACGTGCATTGTAGGAACTATCTTCAATTGCAAATATGACAAATCCAAAGAGGACTGACAACATTGCACAAATAGTGGGTGAAATTTTAGACAATAATAACTATGATATTTGGAAGTTTTGAATGGAGAACTTCCTGATCAGAAAAGTCTATTGGGATTTAGCCATAGGTGTTAAAGCTAAATGGAAGCTTCCAGACAAAAATCCTACTGCTAAACAGAGACGGGCACATCAAGCATGGATGGAAATAGCTCGAAAAGTGTTGCACTAGTTGTCTTTGTGTATCTCCGATGCAATGGTCATACAAATAATGAATTTCAAATCACTAGAGGATGCTTGAAATATTTTGGTGAGATATTATGGCATGACCACTAGTTCTTGCAAAATCCAACTAAAGCAAAAGTTCAACACTATGGATAAGAAAGGTCGATGCATATAAGATTGTGTGACTGAAATCAAGACCATTTCAGACTAGTTAGCTCTAGTAGGAGCTGATGTTGATGATCAGGATTTAGTGGATATTACCCTAAATGATCTGGGACGACCTAAGTATAAATATTTTAACACCTCTATATTAGTGGGAGCTTAGATGCCAGATTTCAATGATCTTGTGTCATTGCTCATACATGAAGAAGTCAAATTAGGGTTAGCTACTAGATCAAGTAGCTCTAAAAGCAAAGATGTAGTATTCTATTCTAATAAATGAGGCAATGATAGCCGTGGAAGACGGTTGGCTCATGGAAGAGGAACGCAACAAAATGCATCTCAAAGTGGCAATACCCAACAGGGCTAGAATGCAAAAGGTGGTGGAAATTTTAGAGTGAGGGGGAGATCGAGCCCTAGGAGCAGAGGCTCTTGGCAGTCACAGCACACTCATGATCATTTGAATAAAGACAAGGATTGTCACTATTGTGGCAAGTATGGCCACATTGCCAAAGATTGCTAGAAGAAGCAGGCTAATCAGAAAGACAAACAACATGGACATTATGTATCATTGAGTCATATTGAGGGTGCTTCCACTAACACAGTGTTTGCCATGCATGATGTATGTTCAGAACCGTGCATCCAAGGAGACTAAAACAGACGATGTGTGGTATATTGATTCTGGAGCTTCAAATCGTATGAAACCTCATGGTGATTGTTTTACAAAAATGGTTCTTGAAAATAATGGATATGTGTGCATGGGGGATACTCAGCATAGCATTGAGAATAAAGGCATACTACCCTTGGTCATTCATGATGGATAGAAGAAAAGTCTGCATGATATATTGCATGTGCTTTCTATTACTTTAAAAAAAAATTAGTGGGACAAATGACAGAACAAAACTTGCAAGTTTGCTTTAATAAGCATGGCTACTTTATAGAAGAGTTTGATAATGATTACAAACGCATTTCTTGGGGCAATAAACATTGCTTGGATGCTACATTACCTCAACTGAAATCTGCCATGTTTGCACATGGTTAGGGCACTATTAGAGACTTGGAAATATGGAACAAAAGGATTGGACATGTAAATACTTAGCAATTGCAAATTATGCAAAGAAAGCAACTCGTGAAAAGTTTGCCAAAGTTTTCATATAGTGTTGGTCATGTGTATGATGCATGCCAAGTTGGCAAACAATCTCGATTTTCATTTGCAAAGAATGATCAAAATAGCTTGAGGCAATTACAATTGATAAATTCTGATGTATGGAGACCATCCCATAATGCGTCCCTTGGCAGATCCAAGTACTACATAACTTTCATAGATGATTTCAGCAAGTATACCTAGGTATATATCCTAAAACACAAGGATTAAGTGTTTGCTATTTTTAAAGATTTCAAGAGACAAGTTGAGAAGGGTTTTGATTGCTTTATCTCATCTTTGAGATCCAATAGTGGTGGGGAATATGTATCGAATGAGTTTGACATATATTTGGCCAGAAATGGCATTCGCAGGCAACTCACATGCAGTTACACTACTTAGCAGTATGGAGTGGTTGAAACAAAGAACAAGGTGCTTATGGAGATTGTTCGTGCAATGCTAAATGAAAAGAACATGCCACTGTACCATTGGGTTGAGGCTGTTATGATAACCATGTATATACTGAATCAAACTCCCACTCATGACATAACCTCGTATGAGAAACTCTATGGCTACAAGCCAAACATTAGTCACATGAAAGTTTTTGGCTACATCGCCTATATTCATATCCCTTATGATAAGAGAAAGAAATTGGATCCCAAAGCACACAAGTGTATGTTCATTGTTTATGCACAAGAGAGAAAGGCATATAAATGTTATGATCCGGCTACTAAAGAAACACTTTTAAGCAGAGATGTCATATTTGAAGAAATGGCTCCTTGCTATGCATCATCTACTACTGTGCATACTGATATGCCTTCAAAATATTGTTCTAATGTTGTTCCTTAGCTGAGTGCATCTTTGTCTGGGCCTCAAGTGATGTATCTTCTAGTGTATCTCCATGGACTGGAAGATTGAGATGTTTTGCATCACCATCCATTGACAATACTGTCACTAAGGGGAAGAAATGAGGTAGAAAGCAAAGAAAAAGAAACAGTTTCTGATAATATTTATGGCATGATGACTCCTTGTATGATGAGTTCTGGTTATGATTTAGCTAATGGCCTTGATAGCAAACTTGGAATTCCATCTATGTATACTCAAGTGTTAAGAAAAGCATGTATGTTCCACATCATGAAAGAGGAAATCAAGTAGTGCACCATAGTTGAGATGCTCACAGAGATTAAGATACCCAGTTGATTGACTTACATACACTGTATATTCTACAAAGCATTATGCATACATAACTAAAGTCATGGAGTACAAATAACTAGCCACATTTGTTGAAGCTATCTTGGATAAGAAGTGGTGCAAAGCCATGGATGAAGAAATGGCTACATTGGCTGAAAATCGGACTTGGGAGATTGTTCCGTTGCCTAAAGGCAAGAATACTATAGGTTGTAAATGGGTATGTAAAGTAAAATGCAAGTTTGATGGTAGCATAGAGAGATACAAGACCAGGTTGGTTGCCAAAGGATACACTTAGCAATATGGTTTAGATTATGAAGAGACTTTTAGCCCTGTTTCCAAGATGGCAACCATCAGAACTATGATTGCATTGGCTATAGCAAAGGGTAGTAAATTATAGTAGATGGATCTAAAGAATGCATTTCTGAATGGTGACCTAGAAGAGGATGTATTGATGGATCAACTTGAGGGGTATGTACACCCGCAATTTCCTAATTATGTCTGCAAGATGAAGAAAGCTCTTTATGGGCTGAAATAGGCTCCAAGATCTTGGCATGCATGCATTAGTAGTTACTTGCAGAGTCTTGAGTTTACTAAAAGGATAGATACAGGTTTGGTTGTGCTAGTCATCTATGTGGACGATCTCATTATTATAGGTGATGATAACATTGAAACACAAGCTGTGATGACTATGTTGAAATCAAAGTTTGACATGAAAGATCTAGGTGAGCTAAAATATTTTTGGGCATTGAGGTGGTAAATTGAGCCAATGGTCTTTGGCTAATATAGAGACAATATGCACTGGAAATTCTGAAAAAGTATAGCATGATAGAGTGTAAACCACTTGATACTCCTTTGGATCAAAATACCAAATTGAATGTAGACAATGGAGCTAAGATTGTAGATGTTACTATATACAAGCAGATGGCCGCAAATTTTATATACTTGACTATCACTAGGCCTGAATTGAGCTATGTGGTTGGGCTTTTGAGTTAGTTATGCAAAAGCCTAGGAAACCACATTTGGATGTAGCAAGAAGGATCATGCAATATGTCAAGGCAACGGTAAATATGGGCTATTTCATAAGATAGATAAGGACCTGAAGCTCATTGGATACATTGATGCAAATTGGGTAGGATATCCTTATGATTGCTGGTCTACTAGTGGCTATGCATTCATCCTTAATAGTGGGATGATTAGTTGGAGTAGCAAGAAGCAATCGACTGTTGCACTATCTTGTACTAAGGCAGAGCACATAGGTGATGCTTTAGCCGCATGTGAGATTGCATGGTTGCTTAAGTTGATGGCGGATTTGGATATGCAGGTAGGGGCTCAAGTGACATTATATTGTGACAATATGAGTAGTGTACTTCTGGCAACAAATCCTATTTACCATGCCATAACAAAGCATATAAAGGTACACTATCATTTCATCCGTGAGATGGTACTTGCAAGAAAAGTGGATCTCTTGCATGAGAAGACAAATGATCAAGTAGCATATATCTTTACCAAGTCACTAATAAAAGATAAGTTCAGTTACTTCAGATAACTACTTGGATTATAGGATCTCACTTCAACTTGAGGGGGAGTGTTGAGATAGTCAAGCTCTCGTCACTCATCTACTATCTGCTGACATGACAGCCTCGTGTGTGTAGTTGTCGATCATGTGTGTGTTCTTAATAAGTCGGTGCGGTACATGACTTAATTGTAGTCAGTGGTTAGTCAGTGTGGTTACTTAGACCTAGTTCATGTTGTGTGTTACATAGTTAGAAGAAAAAGATGAATTAAGTAGAACAATGAGAGTAATCAGTTTTTGGGTGCTCCAATCTATCTCCCATTCTTTTGACACATCTGAGGCCAAGGAGTGTAAATGTGACTTTGTGATGAAGAAGGAATAGAGGTGAATCTTGGGGTCTCCCCTTGGATCCCAAATTTTTTGTGTGAATGGGGGGAGGGGGCATTTTAAAAAATGGTGTGAAGAAGAACATGCCACCATCAATACGCCAGGGTGATTTGTGAAGGAGGGGGGAGGTTGCGACTGAAGAACAACCCATAGATCCAATCATGCAGGCCTACTTCTCCATTTTTTTGCCCTTCATCACCTCTCTTTGTGCATGCAATGGCTACCTGGTTGTGGAGTGTCAAATTTAGTCTTTTTCTCTCCTCCAAGAGACCATTCATGCGGAAAATAGAAAGAGAAGAACGGGATGAAGAATGCTTGTCTCTAGCATGCACCGGATTGATAAAAGATTGAGAGGATGATGAGAAGTGATTTCCTATTATATTTTGAGATTAATGGCCAGTCCGATGCCTATCCACACATTCAATTTCCATGACCCAAAACACGCAATTTGGTGGTATGCCCATTTTATGAAGAAAATTTTCTTATTTTTGACATTTTATGGTCCAAATGAAGTGCATATGGTATGATAATTTGTACAAACCTTGTTTGTCATGTCTTTGAGGGCTGCAAGTGTTAATATGCGGAACTTGTAGTTAAATGTGGTCGTTATCAATCATTTAAATCTCAAAATGCAGTATTTAAGTGGGAAAATAAGGGCTTTTCCGTTTTGGGTTGGAAAATCATATCCTTATGGGATAAAATGAAAGATATTGGTGAATTTCAGTAATCCTAATGAGGTTGGATCAGAAAATAATGATCATTATTAATGAAAAAATCAAGAAAAATCAAGAAAAATAAATTTTATATGGAAAAAATAGATTTTATGCATCAAAAAATTGCAAAAAATTACAAGTATGTTTGTAGATGTATGATGGGCCTAAGGCATGAGGTTTAGCCTTATTTTAGTCCCATTTTCATGCTATAATGTGTGATTCATTGCTTTTTGGATAAGAAAATGACATGAAAACATTCTCGACACCTACCAGCGCAAGCATACCATTAAACACTAGGAGAGAGGAGGATTTATGAGTGTTGATTGTGGTTTTAAACCTAATTCATTTGTTGCATTTTGCATATGGGGTTCATTTGGTTTAAGTGTTAAATGGTTCAGTAGTACAAGTATACTTGGTGATGTCCCTATGCAATGCCGCAAGTACGCTAGTAGTATGAAAATCATGAAAATAATTGGTTGTGCACATCCACGTTGCTGATTTGATGAGATAAATTGTTTGTGCACTTGTGGGCATTCGCCTTTGCATCACATTCCATATACATGGTATCACAAATGAGTATCAACTCTCCTGGATTGCATAGCACTTGGTTTCATAAATGTTGACCCATGTTGAGAGCATGAGAAGTCCCAAGCTATAGGTTTAGTACGTTCATTTCTTTGGGGATTGATTCAGTGTGAGAATTATATTTTATCTCTTGGAATTAATTTCATAAAGAGAGGACAATGTGTCATATGTGTTATATGTTTGAACAAAGCACCTTGGGGTCAATCATCGCCGAGCTATAGGAGATCCATAGTGGGGCTATGGAAGTCAACTGAGGGGTGTTCCCTGTGTATGTGATATTAGGTGCTAGACATCGATCTATTTGGGTACTCCATGTGAGGAGTTAGAAAGGGATTCATTGCACTATGAATGGTGCGAATGCTGTTTAATTTAGATCAGTGTGTGTAGCCTCCAAACACTTCTGATCACGAGGCATGGGGTGTTTTGGTTTAGTATAGAGGCCTAAATAGAGCCTTAGAGCGAGTGTTGGGCCCATTTTTGGTTCCGACAAGTATTGACCAAATATTAAACTATCCACAAATTCAATGCAAAGAACTGTTAAATAAAGGTGATTGCTTTCATAAAGATTGTAGTAAAATGCAATTACAACATACTAAAATGAAGTACAACAATAAGAAATCAATACCAAAGATGGGAAATCATTGATATAAGAAAAACAAAAACTACCAGAGAATAGCTCCAAGTAGTAGTGAGTGAATATGCAATTAGAATTGAGAACTATCAAAGAATCAGTGTGGTCATACTAAGAAGCATCCCATAGGCATCCCCATCATGTATAGAGTGGGTATCATGGGTAATAGAGGAGACCAACCAAAGGCACAATGGACTGAGCAATGTAACGGAAGCTCACAACTAATATGCATACATCACTAACAAAAATGTGACAGAAATAGATGCTAATCCAAGAGTAATATCATATTAGCCCATAAGCATCAACTCCGTGTATAAAGTATTACAAGAGCATGTACATATCACCAAGTCCCACAGGCTCACTATAAGACCCTCAGGCTCAAGTGCATAACCAAATTCTCAATGTAATATCCAAGTGCAAATATAGCGGTTTCTACTAGAATAAAAGTCAAATGAGCAAACAATTCTCAAAACATCATTTGGAAGGCATCCATACATCCAAGATCCAACTAGCATATGTCTGAGAGCATCCAATCCAAGTTGCCAAGCTCTTATTGGAGCATCAAATGAGAAAACAAATCTCAAAACATCATTTGGAAGGCATCCATACATCCAAGATCCAACTAGCATATGTCTAAGAGCATCCAATCCAAGTTGCCACGCTCTTATTGGAGAATCAAATAGCCATACATAATAGGAAATGATAGCCAATGTCAAGATTAAAAGCTCTAATCTTAGCTCAAAAGTAGTCCAAAAGCATGGCAAAGCATCTAACATGAACCATAAGCATTGATATATCAACACAGGTAGTCAATAAGCACCCAAGAAGCAATATGCGTGTATTGTATTGATCAAATGAGCTTTAGCCTTGGTTATTATAGTAGCCAAATCTCTATCAAATTGAGCAAGAATAGTGCTTAAATAAGCTCCAAATGATCTCCAAGTAATGGATAAGTATCCTTGAATGTATGAGCATCAACCAATCATGAATGGGAATTATTTATGCATCACCACTAAGCAAGAGGTATCAATGATGGAGCCTACCATGTTATTACATATTCTCTTCTGAATACACAATCAATGAACTAAGTAAAAGTTGCCCAATCTCAATGCCAAGGGCTAAAGCCAATGTCAAGGCCAATGTAAATGGCAAGAAGTACCCAATATGATTGCCCTACATATGAAAGGCCGTACGAGAGGTAGGAAGGATTTTAAATCTTGTAGGAAGAAGGGCTACCCAAACAAGTGCAATCACATGGGTTTCTATTAAAGGGGCTACCTCAAGTGTTAGCCTATGTATGCCTTGTGGCAATGCTCAATGGCCTCTAGCAAGGCTCTAGATCAGGCCTCAATAGGGTGGAAGAAGATGGAATTCAAATGCAAACCTTAGGGTGAAGTATCCATGGCTGCCATTAAAACTTTGAGCTAAAGGTATGCTCCACACTCTAAAACAATGTTGGGTTAGAGCCCTAAGGGAAGATGGCTTTGATACCAGTTGAAGGTAGTGAGTCTTGAAGTGGAAGCACAAAGTGAAACCAAGTGTTGTAGTGACACTATGCGGACACAGTGTGAAAAACTTTAGAGTGTGGATTTCTTATTAATCTAGAGAGCCAATGCCATTAGTGTTAGTGTTCATAGTGTGGATGGTCCAAAAAAAAAAAAAATCTGGACAAGCTTTGTCAATTTTTGATATTTTAGATATTATATATTGTAAAAATCCAAGAACTCTAGATAACTTCTAGAATAGGATAACATGTAAAAGAAAGTAGGTAGCTTTCATCCATTTGGAGTAAAAAGAAGGATTGGAAAAATCATGTGACGTGCGATCACTATTTATAGGCAATGAACAACACTCTGAAGTGGGAGATGAAGAAGGAGTGATCTGGTAGAATTCTAGATAGGTGTCTTGTTATTTTACCCCCCTTTCGGAGCCTATGGAGGCATCAGATTTGGGTTCTCAATAACAGAGAAGAAACTGTTATTTTGATACACATTTTTGTTCTACAAAGGAGCTCCAAGAGATCTAATGCTCGAAGTTTCTTCTGAGTAGTGCCAAACAAAGGATTTCAAGTTCTGCCAATACATATTGATTTGATTCATTGTGCTTTGTCTTTATTGCGTTTACCTCTTGTCTATTATTTTCCTTCTCTTCCATCTCCTATCTCTACTTCCTTCTATCTCTGATCCTTAGTTGATATGACCTTATGACTAAAACCCCTCCAAAATTGGTGAACCCGACGTGAAAGGTCATCAAAATGACAATTTCTAGTGATGTTTTGCAGCACAACTAGTGCAAAATATGAATATGCTTATGCAGGTACAACAACAACAGTAGGTGATGCAGGCTTTTGCTCAATGAGAAATTGTTGTGATGAATGCTCTGTAAGCAGTTGAGCATGAGATGAAGTTGTTCAATGGCAATAATGTATTTGCATATGTAGATACCTATGCTCAAAAGATGGAATTCATTGGAGTGGCTCAACTTGCATTGGGATGACGGATAAGGAGGAAGAATATGACTTTCTTGCAGTTGAAAATGATGTTGTAAGAGTGAATTTAGCAATGCAAGGAGTTGCTATAGCACTAACAGAAGCTTGGAAAGCAAAGATAAGGCACTTTAGATGTTTTGTATCTTGTGTAGAAGTGTTTCTGGAAGACAAATATGCAGGAGAATGGCTGAGAATTGGTCAATACCTCAGTACATTAACAAAGAGAGATGAATGGTCAAATGAGGAGTTTAAGAAGATCAAGAGGAAAGCCTATGGGTTTTTCTTAAAAGATGGATACTTATGGAAACATGCTAAAAAGAAACAGGGTATGCCATTGCCAGTTTTGGGTGACAGAGCTTCACAAGTAAATGTTATGCAAGAATTTCATGAAAGCTTGTGGGCTGGCCATAGAGGTGTTTGGGGTACTTTTGCAAAGATCAAAGAAATATATTGGCAATAGGGTATGTATAAGGATGTTGTTCACTTTGTGAAAACATGTACGACATATCAAATGTATTCATCTGTCAGACATCGGAATGGATTGCAACCCACATATGCATTGTCTCTTCATTTTAAGTGGGTGGTGGATTTAGTCACGATGCCTACAGGTCTTTGGCAAATGAGATATCTTGTACTTGCTCGTGAAGACTTGACTAATCAAGTGGAAGGGAGAGTTCTACATAATAAGATAACAAATGCAGTGTGTGGTTTTTCCTTAAAATAGATCTTTTGTCAGTATGGTTGCATGGGAAAAATTATAGCAGATAGGGGTGAGTTGGATGCAGATGAAGCTCATGATTTCTTCGCACGGCTGGGGATAAAGCTTGCTTTAACTTTAGCTTATAAATCTGAAGGAAATGGAAAAAGTGAAAGAGGTCATCCACCTATTGTGAAGGCATTGGCAAAAGCATGTGGAGGAAGGTAAAAGAGTGCCCATGATTTCTCCCTTATGCTTTGTGGGTTAACAAAACAACTCATAGTGCCGTTATAGGATATATGCCTGCTGAATTGAAGTATGGTAAAAAACCTATCATGTCGATAGAAGAGATGACACTCACATGGAGAGTGCTACCTTGGGAAGAGGAGTTGAATCGAGAGGAGTTGTTGGCCTTGCGCATTAGATAGTTAAAAAGAAAGTCAGAAGACATAGAGGAAGCAGTTGCAAAATTAAGGGTACCAAGGATACAGAACAAGGAACGGATTGAAAAAAGACATAGAATGAGGCCAAGAACCAAAAAAGATGGGGATTGGATATTGGTTTATGATAATAGTTTAGACAATTAGCATAGTGCCATGTGTAAACTTTCCAAAAGATGGTTTCGACCCCATGTGGTAAGACAAGTATTTGATAATGCTACTTATGCATTAAATGAGCCAGATGGGACAGCCATAAAACTTCCAAACAAAAGCAAGGAAAATAATCAAACTATTCAAGAGGCAGGAATCTACTGCCTATGAGTCGTTAGAATTGGAAGAAGATAGTGGCCATGATACAGGGGCTAGCCATGAAGACATGGAAGATGAAGAAGAAAAGGATATGGTTGCAGAGGATGAGGAGGACTTAGAATCTAGTGACAACTAGGATTTTGGCACATACCAAAGGATGTGCAGATTCAGAGGGGTGGATGTTGTGCCACTAGGTAGACACGGTGTGAAAAACTCTAGAGTGCGGCTTTCTTATTAATCTAGAGAGCCAATGCCATTAGTGTCACTGTCTATAGTGTGGAGGGTCCAAAAGAAAAAAATATTAGATTTTTAGATAATCTTAACCAATGTTTGATATTTTAGATATTATCTCTTATAAAATCCAAGAACTGTAGAAAACTTCTAGAATAGGATGACATGTAAAAGAAAGCAGGTAGCTTTTAGCCATTTGGAGTAAAAAGAAAGATTGGCAAAATTGCACGATATGCGATCGTTGTTTTTAGGCAGTGAACAACACTCTGAAGTGGGAGATAAAGAAGAAGTGATTTGGTTTAATTCTGGCCAAGTGTCCTAATATTTTACCCCTCTTTTGGAGGCATCAGATTTGGGTTCTGAGTAGCAGAGAACAAGTTGTTGTTTTGATGCATGTTTTTGTTCTTTGAAGGAGCTCTAAGAGATCTAATGCTTGGAGATTGCTTCTGAGTAGTGCCAGACAAGGGATTTCATGTTCTATCAATACATATTGATTTGATTCATTGTGCTTTGTCTTTATTGTGTTTACCTCTTGTCTATTCGTGTCCTTCTCTTCCATCTCCTATCTCTACTTCCTTCTATCTCTGATCCCTGGTGGATACGACCTTTCCACTAAAACCCCTCCAACAATGCTATGGTTGAAGGATCAAGAGCAAGAGAGAGAGACACAAGATGTGGGAACTCCAAGAATCACAATGTGTGACTGTCCATTTCTTTATTCAAATGTTACTAAAGGAATAAAGAATAAAGTAGTAGTGATGGTCACCCACCACCTATAGTATACAAGTGTGTGGGTAACTAATACACAGTGCATGTACTGTTAGTGTAACTAATACATGGGGACAGCTACTTACAGGTAGCTTTATCCCCACATTTGGGCCCCTCACTACAAGGATATGAGGGTATAGCGATGCCCATTAGTCATGAGAAATATCGGCATCGCTATTTGCGTCGGTATTAGCTAGTAGCGACGCAAATAGCGACGGTACCCAGAGGAAAAAAACACATGCCGAAACCCGAGCGCGTCATTTTTCGCACATTCACGAAAGAGAGAGCGAGAGGGAGCGAGCATCTTGCTGAGAGGGAGAGAAATAGAGAAAGAAGGAGAAAGAAGGCTTCTCACCGCCATCACCGTTCGCGAGGAAGAGGAGGAGGTGTACGAAGAGCGAAGAGGAGCCTCCAAACCCTTCTTCGAGCCTTTACAGTGAGTGCATTGTCCATTCTTACCTTGCTTTTGTGTTTTCTCTCTCTCTTTTACTTGTTTTTGGTATAATTCGTGTGTATTGAGAGGGAGAGAGGAAATGAGAGAGAAAGAGAGGGAGAGGGAGAGGGAGAAGGGAGGGAAAGAAAATGAGAGAATGAGAGAGAGTTTTCTCTCTCTCTTTTACTTGTTTTTGGTATAATTCATGTGTATTGAGAGAGGGAGAGGAAATGAGAGAGAAAGAGAGGGAGAGGGAGAGGAAATGAGGTATAATTTGTGTGTATTGAGAGAGGGAGAGGGAGGGAGAGGAAATGAGGGAGGGAGAGGGAGGGAGAGAGAGAGAGAGAGAGAGAAAGAGGCAGAGAGGGGGAGGGGGAGGGAGAGAAAATGAGAGAGGGAGAGGGATTTTTCTTTCTCTCTTTTACTTGTTTTTGGTATAATTCGTGTATATTGAGAGAGGGTGCGGAAATGAGAGAGAAAGAGAGAGAGAGGGAGAGGGAGGGAGAGAGAAAGAGAGGGGGAGGGAGAGGAAATGAGAGAGGGAGAGGGAGAGGGACATTAAACATAATAGGGAAATGAGAGAGGGAGAGCGAGAGGGAGGGAGAGGGAAACATTGAAAGAGAGAAAGAGAGGGAGAGAGAGAGGGAGAGGGAGGGAGGGAGAGAGAAAGAGAGGGGGAGGGAGAGGAAAAGAGAGAAAAAACATTAAACATAATAGGGAAAGAGAGAAAGAGGATGAGGGAGGGAGAAGAAATGAGAGAGGGAGAGGAAGAGAGCAAAAGGAAATGAGAGAGGGAGAGGAGAGAGAAAAAAATGAGAGAATGAGAGGAGAGAGAAAAAGAGAGAAAAGATGTTAAACATAATAGGGAAATAGTGAAAGAGAGGGTGAGGGTGAGGGAGGGAGAGGAAATGAAGAAAGGGAGAGGAAGAGAGAAAAGGAAATGAGAGAGGGAGAGAAGAGAGAAAAAGAAATGAGAGAGGGAGAGGAGAGAGAAAAAGAGAAAAAAATTAAACATAACAGGGGAAGAGAGAAAGAGAGGGTGAGGGTGAGGGAGGGAGAAGAAATGAGAGAGGGAGAGGAAGAGAGCAAAAGGAAATTAGAGAGGGAGAGGAGAGGAGAGAGAAAAAGAGAGAAAAGATGTTAAACACGAAAAGAGAGAAAGAGAGGGAGGGGCTGAGGGTGAGAGAGGGAGAGGAAGAGAGAAAAGGAAAAGAGAGAGGGAGAGGAGAGAGAAAAAGCATTAAACCTAAAAGGGAAAGAGAGAAAGAGAGGGTGAGGGTGAGGGAGGGAGAGGAAATGAGAGAGGGAGAGAAAGAGAGAAAAGGAAATGAGAGAGGGAGAGGAGAGAGAAAAAAATGAGAGAGGGAGAGGAGTGAGAAAAAGAGAGAAAAAACATTAAACCTAATAGAGAAAGAGAGAAAAAGAGGGAGAGGGTAAGGGTAAGGGAGGGAGAGGAAATGAGAGAGGGAGAGGAAGAGAGAAAAGGAAATAAGAGAGAGAGAGGAGAGAGAAAAAACATTAAACATAATAGGGAAAGAGAGAAAGAGAGGGAGAGGGTGAGGGTGAGGGAGGGAGAGGAAATGAGAGAGGGAGAGTCTTTGTAGAACGAAACATGCATCAAAATTACAGCTCCTTCTCTACTACTCGGAACCCAAATCTGATGGCTCCGTTGGCTCCGAAAGGGAGGTAAAACCTTAGGACACATACTCACGGCACTCCTAGATCACACCTTCCTCTTCTTTTAGTTCAAAGTGTAGTTTTTAGCCTGTTTACAGCGATCGCAATGCACATGAATTCATCAATCTGTCCTTCTTATGAAAATCCCATAATTGGCTAAAAAAACAACTAGCTTTTTGTACACCATCCTAATCTAGAAGCTTTTTTTAACTTTTTTGGATTTTACAATAAATAATATCAAAAATATGCTAAAATTTTCCAAAAATCTAGTATTTTTGGATAACCCATGCAACTCACACTAGTACTAATGACTCATATCACATTGACTCTCTTGATCATTAAGAAAGTCGGATGATGATGCATTCCATTCTTTTTCACACTTTATTTGCATAGCATCATGACATCCACCCCCTCTGAACTTGCACATCCTCCGATATGTGCCAAAATCCTAGTTGTCACCAGATTCTGAATCCTCCTCATCCTCTGTAACCATATCCTTTGCTTTTTCATCTTCCATATCTTCCTGAATATCCCCTATATCATGGCCACCATTTTCTTCCATGTCTAGCAACTCATACGTAGTAGATTCCCGTCTCTTGAATAATTTGATTCTTTTTCCTGCTATTGGAAGTTTTATGGCTATCCCATCAAGTTCATTTAATGCATAAGTAGCATTATCAAACACATGTCTTATCACATAAGGTCCAAACCATCTTTTGGATACTTTACACATGGCACTATGTTGGTTGTCTAAACTGCTATCATAAACCAATACCCAATCCCCATCTTGTATGGTTCTTGGTCTCAGTCTATGTCTTTTCTCAAACCGTTTCTTGTTCTATATCCTTGCTGCCCTTAACTTTGCAATTGTTGCCTCTATGTCTTCTAACTTTCTTTCCAACCATCTAATGCGCAAGGCCAACAACTCCTCTCAATTCAACTCCTCTTCCCAAGGTAGCACACTCCATGTGATTGTCATCTCTTCTATCGGCATGATAGGTTTTTTTCTCATACATTAATTCTATAGGCATATATCCTATAACAGCACTATGAGTTGTTATGTCAGCCCACAAAGAATAGGAGAGCAATTGTGGCCACTCTTTTACCTTCTCTCCACATGCTTTTGCCAATGCCTTCACAATACATGGATAACCTCTTTCACTTTTTCCATTTCCTTCAGGGATATAGATTGAAGTTAAAGCAAGCTTTATCCCGAATCGTGAAAAGAAATCATGAGCTTTATTTGCATCCAGCTCACCCCTATCTGCAGTAATTTTTCCCACACATCCATACCGAGAAAAGATCTCTTTTCTAAGAGAAAATTACACAACAGTTGTTGCCTTAGTATGTAAAGCCCTCCCTTCCACTTGATTAGTCAAGTCTTCACAGGCAAGCAGAAGATACCTCATTTACCAAAGACCTATAGGCATCTTGACTAAATCCACCACCCACTTAAAATGAAGAGATAATGGATATGTGGTCTGCAATTCATCCCAATGTTACACAGATGAATACATTTGACATGTCGCACATGTTTCCACAAAGTGAGCAACATCCTTATACATACCCTGCCACCAATATCTTTCTTTGATCTTTGCAAAAGTACCCCAAACACCTCTATGACCAGCCCACAAGCTTTCATGAAATTCTTGCGCATAACATTTACTTATGAAGCTCTGTCACCCAAAACTTGCAATGGCATACCCTATTTCTTTTTAGCATGTTTCCGTAAGTATCCATCTTTTAAGAAAAACCCATAGTTTTTCCTCTTATTATTTTTAAACTCCTCATCTAACCATTCATCTCTTTTTGTTAATGTATTGAGGTATTGACCAATTCTCAACCACTCTACTACATATTTGTCTTCCAGAAACACTTCTACACAAGATGCAAAACATCTAAAGTGTCTTCTTTTTGTTGTCCAAGCTTCTGTTAATGCTGTAGTAACTCCTTGCATTGCTAAATTCACTCTTGCAACATCATTTTCAGCCATAAGAAAGTCATCTATATTCTTCCTCGTCATCCATCATCCCATCTTCATTCTCATAGCGTGCTTGAGATAACATGTCTGCCACTAGGTTATCTCTTCCTACAATATGTTGAAATTTAATGTTCAAATATGAGAGAGGAATTTTGGTGCCGAGAAGTGCTTAAAAATAGCTAAAAATTACGAACATCAAAGGAAAAAATACTCAACGTCGAAGGCGGCGGCTCGATCTAGGACGATTTTAAGCACCAAAGTGCTTTAAAGGCACCTGAGCAACACTTGTTGATTTTTCATAATTTTTCAGACTATCGTGCGAGTTGACAAGAGTTACCGGCCAATGCAGAATGCTAAGTCGGACGCCCAGGATTTTTCAGAGCTCGAATCGGAGCCAGGACGAAAAAATGGCCAGAAAATGGTCAAGATATGAAAAGGTGGACACTTGGGAGGCCAAAATTGGGCATGCCTTTTGAGTTTGGAACCCCCCTCTAAAATTTTATGCACCTTATGAAGCAAAAAATGTGGAGAGAGAATGAGGGATGAAGAAAAAACGTGGAGTAACATGGCGGCCATTTTTTGTGCCCTCTCATGATGGAGATGAAGTATGCAGGCTGAAAGCAACCCATACAATCGATCATGGGGCTGATCTTCCCTCTCTTGGCTGGTCTTATTGCCTGTCTTCGCCCATCAAATGGTGGTCTCTATGAAGAATTCTGATTTCATTCTTTCTCTCTCCTCGCTCTCTCTCTTCTAAGGGCAGATTCATGTGGTGAAGAAGAAGAAGAAGAAGAATGGATGACGGATGCTTGTCCAATGAAGACCGGATTGCTCCGTGGTGCAAGAGGAAGGAAGATTGCTGATTGTGGACTGTCATGAGCATTAATGGTGGTTGGAAATCAGTCCCGAGATATGACAAATAAAAACCCGCAACCCGCAAAGAACGGTAATCTCATTTTTACAAAGGAAATTGATGTTTTATGCAATTTGCTTCATGAGTATTTGTTCTCATGGGATGATTATGCATTATGTTGTTGTTTACTATGAGTTTGATCAGTTTATGCTCAGAAAATTAGAAAATCATAAGTGTTGACTGAAATTAATAGAGTAAAACCCGTAAAACACGCAAAATATGAAAAAATTGAGTGTTTTTTATATATAAATGGAAAATATAATAAGACACACCAACTAATCTTGTGTTTTTGCTGCAAATGAACCTAAGGGCCACAGCCCACAACTCATTTTGTATTTTTAGTTATTTAATATTGCAAAAAAATACAAGAAAAATAGGGAAAATGGAAAAAAATAAGGAAAAAATGGATTTTGAGTGCCGAAAATTAAGAAAAAATAAGATTCATATTTGTGGATATATGGGGGGTCTGAAGTATGAGATTTAGCCTCAGTTCAGCCCTACCTTTATATTTTAGTGAGTTTTTATTGCTTTTCATACAATAAAAACATGGAAATAAACCCTAAACCGATCAATAATGCACAACCTAAACAGGTGAGGGGGTAGAGTGTATAAAAAGTGTTTAAATGCTGAATGAAATGATGAAAAGCTTGCTGGTTTTTATGCATACCATTTAGGTTGGTCGATATTTAAAAAATTGAGAACCTAGTAGCACGAGGTTTTCTCGGTGCTAGGTTCATGCAACGCCGCATACGAGCGATAGTCAAAATCATTGAAAGAATGCTTTTGCACTAAGCACAATGCTGATTTTCTATTGTTTGTGCACTAAACCATTCGCATTATGCACTATGCATGGTTCATGGTATCGAAGGAAAATCTCCTGGACTGCATAGCAATTGTTTTCTTAGGACTTTGACCCACGATTGAGAGTGGGAGGTTATCCCTTTGCTGTAGGGTAGAGGGTCGGTTTCCTAAGGGACTGTGAAGTGAGGAAGCATGGTATATCTCCTAGAAATATGAGAAATATAAAAGAGAGGAGTTTGTGCTCGTTTGTGTTATATATTTAGTAGCACATCAAAGGGCCAATCCCTGCGATGTAGGAGAGCTGCAGTGGGGCTCCGACTATTAGTCGGTGGAGTGCCTCCCATATGTGTGTGATCGTGGCATTGCCAATGTATAAGGGTTCTCCCTTTGAGGAGTTTTAGGGAAAGGTTGGACTATGAACTATAAATGCATGAATTAAGCTTTAGGACAAGTTTGTCCTTTAGCATTGGATTGACGCTCCTGGTCCGCGAGGCCGTGAGGGTGTTTGTGTGTCATGAGCATGAGGTCCGGCTAGTGCTATAGCCAGTGCCGGCCCATTTCAGCTCCCATCAGTGGTGCATCTGCCGGGAGCTGCCTACAACTGGTGTTTTTTGAATCTAGGGTTTCAAGGGACCCTAAATTACCCATAAAATGGGGTTTGTTCAAGGATGGAAAAACTTGGCTTTCCCTATACAAAACTTACTCATGGACTTAGTTAGTTATGTAGAGTATGAGTCCTCTACAGAAGATAATTTATGTGATGAAAAGAGTAGCCCATTAGCGGTTACCCCATCCTTTAATACGATGGTATGGGCCGAGGTTCCCCTTGGTGTGGTCTCTACCCAAGAGAAATCATGTTTAACCATCCATCAACCTAGAGGGCATGAAACAAGCATGTTGAAAACTAGGGTAGTTATGGCATCAACAAGTTATCATGCTAAAGCCATGATGCCATGGGAAAGTGCTGATATACGATGGAATATGCTTATGGTTGAAACATCCCATGTAATGGGCCACCATGACGACATAGTAGGCATCACAAGGACGTTAGAAGCCCTAGCTGTCAAGGGAAAACCGTTGCTTAAAAGGCACGGTTCCGAAGTTTTAAGAAGTGGTAATGATAAATCTGCTTTAGATAAGGACCAAAAGCTCTTATATAAAACCGTTATGGACTTTCCTTTTAAAGGGAAATGTATGGAAGTCCCTCTAAGAGGGGATCAAAATGACATGTTGAAACTTATAGGACTCCCTAGACCACTCAATGAGTTGGCAGAAAGGGATGTCAATGAGGATATTAACCCCTCTACACTGGAAAGGGTGGGGATGGAAGAGGTTAAAGATCCTAAGAGGCTGGACCCAGATCATGGTGAATATGAAGATTTTAATGACCCGGTGTTGATCCCAAAAGGAAGGACTAAATGTCCTCCTCTTTATAGGGATCTCCCAGTGTTTTATGGATTGCCAGATGAGGATCCAATGATTCATTTAAGAGAATATGACCTAACTTGCATTGCAAGTGGGTTCGACAATATACATCGGATGCTTGTATTCCCAAGTACCCTGAAGGGAGAGGCAAGAAAATGGTACTGGAGCCTCCCAAGAGGGTCGATCAAATCATTTGAGGAGTCTTGTGATAGATTTCTAGATGAGTATGAAAAGCAGCTCCCTATGATTCAGGTCTTAGGGCAGCTTATGCAGTTTAGACAGGAGTCTTATCCTTCTGTTAAAGAGTATGCTAGAGCCTTTCATAGTACTCTTAGGCTTTGGCCAAGAAGAGCCAGTGCACTACCAAATGATGTGCTATGTGAGCTCTTTTTGAAGGGCTTAGAGATTAATACGCAAATCCAAGTGGGACTGCCGAATCCTAATTCATTAAGGGAAGCATAAATGCAAGCCATTGATTATGAGGGTCATATTCAGAGATGTTGGAAAAACTTTTGGAGTTTTTCCCGCTCAGTACAAGTGCATCCTAGCTTCCAACCATTTCTGCAAGAAGATAGCTCGCTTGTTGATACCAAGGCAACCTATGAAGGGAACCTTGGTGGCCAAAATCTCAAAGCAGAAAATGGCCATCCTATGAGTAGTAATAACATGCCTCTCAGTGAACAGGTGCCAAGCCATGTAAGTCCCATTAGGGCTTGCAACACTTCCACGAGAGGTAGTTGTGATGGCAACATGGATAGAACCAATGGGCCTATGAGTGTTGATAAACATTCTGTGTGTGGTTCTAATTTTGTTTCTAGTAAGACTCTTGAGAGACCTTTGGTGTCGGAATCATGCTTCCAGGTGGATGTTGTTCCCTTCAGTGAAAGCATGGTTCTTATGGAAAAAAATTTGCAGTATGGACTTAAGCAAGTAAAAACATCTTTTGTAAAGAGGGTGCAAAGTTCTAAAAGTCCACCTGTGCTTCACAAAGGTCATAAGGATGTGAGGCCACTTGGCCATAGGGATAAGTTTGCATTGAGTTCGTCAGAACGGTGCAGCAAATTGAGGGAATGCAAGAATATTAAGGGAAATGTGAGATGGGTTTGGAGACCCAAAATCTCCAAAAGTATGGCAAGAGTGTCAGATGCAAGGCCAAGGATCCCATCTGGATATATTTTGTCGAACCCCCAAGAGGGTAATATTGGATATACATCTGACCATATACACTGCCTTGGGATACACCCATGTGATGTGCTTAGGCTTGAAGTTCTACCTAGTTTGGGTCGCAGCACTAATTTATGTGAAAACCCAAATAGGGGAGGTTCGAATGAGTACAAAGCTATGATTCTTTCTCCCAAAGGAGCCACTCAGCCGCTTGAACGACCAATTTATTCATATTACAGTAAATGTGGGTCATGCGAGCCCACTGAGGCCGTTCATTCAGCTCATAGTGCCCAAGAAGGGATCAGTCTTATTGATGAGTTATTTGTGGAAAGGCTTGGACTTGTAGCTCTACAAAACCCGGAGATTATAAGAAAAAAAAACCATACAAGATCAAGCTTTTAGCTAACTCGCATGAGTAGCATGGGGCTAGTCGACCTATGATATGCTATCTTTGACACCCTGGGTAGTCTGAGAGGGTGTGATGTATATGCCAAGGACATCAGTATTACATGGACTAAAATGACCTATCTAGTTTTAAGCTAGAAAGGCTAGCTGCTTTGGATATTACGTCCAGATCTCGTTAGGCCAAGAGGGCCGATTAAGTTTTGTGGTGAAGTGCTTTATTTCATTAGGCCAAGAGGGCCCATTGTCTGTTTAGTGCAGGTGCGGTTAATGGTTTCTTGTTTGAGTTCTGTGCTAGACAGGTTTGAAGAAGAGCTTGGAAGTAGCCTTTTGTTGCGTGGAAGCTTCTCGTGGCCCTATCCAGGTGATATCTTTCCTTCATGAGTACTCTGGCTTTTATCCTATATGTGTTCGTGTACTTGTTAAGGGGGGTTTTTCGTTTTTTATTAGGGACCGGCATCCAAGGCATGAAGTCCCAGGTTTAGGTTCAGTATGTTTGAGGGAGGTCTAAGTAGTTGTTGCCTCCTGTAAAGACATTGCTAAGCATCAAAAGACCTGTTTTAGATGGAAGGTGTCGCCTTGCGAGGGCTTGGTAGGTTCTTGGGTACTGAGACAGGACCTGAGGCCGATGCCCTGTTCTCCTTGGGTCACTACGCTTAGCTCCCTCCTTTTTACATGCCCGAGTATGTCAATAAAATAAAAACCTGAAAGAAGAAATGTGCTACAAGAAAATACTTATTGATCAGGCTATAGGAGTCATCGCCTAGCACGAGCTCCTAGATGTGTTGTCCTTAGTTAGGTAGGTAGTTCAGACCACCACTTAGGGTAACCTCTTTGATAGTTCTTTTTAGTTTGGCCGTGTTGGAGCAGTCGGTTAGTGACTAGCTGCGGACCTTCTATCAAATTATGGTAGGCCTACTCCTTGTGGATGTCATGCCTTGGTTCTGTCAGGGGGTAGGGTGAGCATTGTGCTATTTTTACCATGTATCTACTTTGTATCAACTTGATGCTCCCTTTGGTTGTTTTGTACAGATCTACTATGGGATTCGACGGGCTGAGTCGCCCTATCCCGTGGTCCCCAATGAGAGTGGAATTTCATTGCCGAGAAGTGCTTAAAAATAGCTAAAAATTACGAATATCAAGGGAAAAATATTCAACGTCGAGGGCGGCGGCTCGATCCAGGACGATTTTAAGCGCCAAAGTGCTTTAAAGGCGCGTGAGCGACACTTGTTGATTTTTCATAATTTTTTAGACTGTCGTGCAGGTTGACAAGAGTTACCGGCCAATGCGGGATGCTGAGCCGGACGCCCAAGATTTTTTAGAGCTCGAATCGGAGCCACGACGGAAAAATGGCCACAAAATGGTCAAGATATGAAAAGGTGGACACTTGGGAGGCCAAAATTGGGCATGCCTTTTGAGTTTGGACCCCCCTCTAAAATTTTATGCACCTTATGAAGCAAAAAACGTGGAGAGAGAATGAGGGATGAAGAAAAAACGTGGAGCAACATGGCGGTCGTTTTTTGCGCCCTCTCATGATGGAGATGGAGTATGCATGCTGAAAGCAACCCATACAATCGATCATGGGGCTGATCTTCCCTCTCTTGGCTGGTCTTATCGCCTATCTTCACTTGTCAAATGGTGGTCTCTATGAAGAATTTTGATTTCAGTATTTCTCTCTCCTCCCTCTCTCTCTTCTAAGGGCAGATTCATGTGGTGAAGAAGAAGAAGAAGAAGAATGGATGACGGATGCTTGTCCAATGAAGACCGGATTGCTCCGTGGTGCAAGAGGAAGGAAGACTGCTGATTGTGGACTGTCATGAGCATTAATGGTGGCTGGAAATCAGTCCCGAGATATGACAAATAAAAACCCACAACCCGTAAAGAACGGTAATCTCATTTTTACAAAGGAAATTGTTGTTTTATGCAATTTGCTTCATGAGTATTTGTTCCCATGGGATGATTATACATTATGTTGTTGTTTGCTATGAGTTTGATCAGTTTATGCTTAGAAAATCAGAAAATCACAAGTGTTGTGAAGTGAAATTAATAGTGTAAAACCCGTAAAACACGCGAAATATGGGAAAATTTGGTGTTTTTTATATATAAATGAAAAATATAATAAGACACACCAACTAAACTTATGTTTTTGCTGAAAATTAACCTAAGGGCCACAACCCACAACTCATTTTTTATTTTTAGTTATTTAATATTATAAAAAAATACAAGAAAAATAGGGAAAATGGAAAAAAAAAAGAGGGAAAAATGGATTTTGAGTGTCAAAAATTAAGGAAAAATAAGATTCATGTTTGTGGATGTATGGGGGGTCTAAAATATGAGGTTTAGCCTCAGTTCAGCCCTACCTTTATGTTTAAGTGAGTTTTTATTGCTTTTCATACAATAAAAACATGGAAATGAACCCTAAACCGATCAATAATGCACAACCTAAACGGGTGAGGGGGTAGAGTGTATAAAAAGTGTTTAAATGATGAATGAAATGATGAAAAGCTTGCTGGTTTTTATGCATACCATTTAGGTTGGTCGATATTTAAAAAATTGAGAACCTAGTAGCACGAGGTTTTCTCGGTGCTAGGTTCATGCAACGCCGCATACGAGCGATAGTCAAAATCATTGAAAGAATGCTTTTGCACTAAGCACAATGCTGATTTTCTATTGTTTGTGCACTAAACCATTCTCATTATGCACTATGCATGGTTCATGGTATCGAAGGAAAATCTCCTGACTGCATAGCAATTGTTTTCTTAGGACTTTGACCCACGATTGAGAGTGGGAGGTTATCCCTTTGCTATAGGGTAGAGGGTCGGTTTCCTAAGGGACTGTGAAGTGAGGAAGCATGGTATATCTCCTGGAAATAGGAGAAATATAAAAGAGAGGAGTTTGTGCTCGTTTGTGTTATATATTTAGTAGCGCATCAAAGGGCCAATCCCTGCGATGTAGAAGAGCTGCAGTGGGGCTCCGACTATTAGTCGGTGGAGTGCCTCCCATATGTGTGTGATCGTGGCATTGCCAATGTATAAGGGTTCTCCCTTTGAGGAGTTTTAGGGAAAGGTTGGACTATGAACTATAAATGCATGAATTAAGCTTTAGGACAAGTTTGTCCTTTAGCATTGGATTGACGCTTCTAGTCCGCGAGGCCGTGAGGGTGTTTGTGTGTCATGAGCTTGAGGTCCGGCTAGTGCTATAGCCAATGCCGGCCCATTTCAGGTCCCATCAAAAGCTTTGATGTATTCAATCCACCGGAGCATAGCAATGTTTGGGTTAGCACAACTAGTAATCATACCCAATACCGGCAAACAGGTTGTCTCAATGACTACATGAGTACCCATAAAATACTCCTTATCACATTTAAGGGTTGTCACAATTTCCCATAATTCTCTTTTAACATGTGGATATCTTCTGTATCATTCAGTTAATACTTTAGCACCAAAGCGTATTGCATATCTTTGCCTTTCCTCATCATCTTGCCCAATTCCCCATCCAATCCCAATTGGGCTTGTACCAATAGTAATAATTATAGGCTTTCCATGTGAATAGTCAGTCTTTCTCAATGTAGGAGTAGATTTTAAGAGATGCTTCCATTTATTCATTGCTTTCTAATGCTTCCTTTCCCAATGAAATTTTTGACTTTTCCTCAGAAGTTGATATAGAGCATCGGATGCATATGCAAAATGAGGAATCCATATCAAATAGAACACACATGCTTCCAAGAATCTACGCACCTCTGATACATTCGTTCATACATCTTACATTCTATCAATCCCATCTATTTTTGTTAGTGATGGTCTTCACCCATAAGGCCCACACATATGCCTAACAATCAAAACCTCTTCAACTCCAAAGACAAACTTTTGTCTAGAAAGAGTTAAATGCACCTCTTCTAGATGCGTCAAAATCCTCTCACAATCCACAAAGTCGTGTAATCAAATTGGTATCTTCAATGTAAAATTCTTCCCTTAGTGTCTTCTTGAAAGCTATACAGCCAGCATCCTGCAAGTATAATTTAGTAATCCGTGCTTTCAGTTCATGTACAGTAACACATACAAAATACCGACTCCATGCAGGTTGAGCCCACCCCAAAGAATTCCATCTTCTAAGCATAGGTATGTACATACACAAATACATTTCTACCATTAAATAACTTCACCTCACGCTCAACTGCTTGCAAAGCATTCATCACAACACTTTGTGTTTGAGCAGAAGCTTGCATCACTTATTGTTGTTGTTGTACCTACATAAGCATATTCATATTTTGCACCAATTGTTGCAAAACATCACTAGAGATTGTGTTCGAAGGTTCTCCTATCTTGTCTTTCCTTTTAATGACCTTTCACATCGGGTTCACCAAGTTGGAGGGCTTTTTGTCGAAAGGTCGAATCCATCGGGGATCAGAGGTAGAAGGAAGTAGAGATAGGAGATGGAAGAGAAGATAGAGAATACACAAGTGGTAAACACAACAAAGACAAAGCACAATGAACTAAATTAATATGTATTGAAAGAACCTAGAATCCTTGCACTACTCTGAAGCAATCTCCAGGCATTAGATCTCTTGGAGCTTCTTTGTAAAACAAAACGTGCATCCAAATTATAGCTCCTTCTCTACTACCCAAATCTAATGGCTCCATTGGCTCTGAAAGGGGGGTAAAACAATAGGATAGGTACTCACGGATCTCCCAGATCACTCATTCCTCTTCTTTCAGTTCAAAAAGTGCAGTTTTTAGCCTATTTACAGTGATCGCGACGCACGCGATTTTGTCAATCTGTCTTTCTTATGAAAATCCCATAATTAGTTGAAAAAGCAATTAGCTTTTTGTATGCCATCCTAATCTAGAAGCTTTTTCTAACTTCTTCAGATTTTTACAATAAATAATATCAAAAATAGGCTAAAATTATCCAAAAATCTAGTATTTTTGGATAATCCATGTAACTCACACTAGTACTAATGACTCAGATCACATTGACTCTCTTGATCATTAAGAAAGTTGGATGATGATGCATTCCATGCTTTTTCACACTGTGTCCGCATAGCATCACGACAACGCCATCCATAGCAAGACTGAGTCGAAGATTCATTGGCTCTCATGCAAAGCCTAGAAAGGTAGAGTTAATGTGGCTCCATGCGTCTGAATCCACTGATATTTGTCAGACTCCATCTATGGATTTATTCTACGCATACCACATTGTCAAGCTCGCCAAGCCCGACATATGAAACATGTGATGTATACGGGGGATAAGTGGAAAGTGTCTAAGGACTTTCTGAGGGATGGTTTTCCCTTTCAAGTCCTATCAATACCTATGAGCACCACACTTTGGACACATCTCCATAGTTTCATACTCTCCTCGAAACAGCATGCAATCATTGACACATGTATGGATGTTGTTGTAGTCCATGCCAAGCTTTCATAAAACATATCGCACATCTTTACGAGACTCATGCATGGTATTTGCAAGTGGTAATATATGATACTTTAGCAACCTGAAATGAAATCATAAAACACTTTGAAAAAGCACAAATTTTTTTTTATAATGGTGCCGAAAGGAAATCAATGAAATGTATGTAGAAGATACCTGAACAACTCGTTCACACTCACATCACTCCACCCGTATTTCGCTTGTACACTTAGGAGTGCAAGCAACATCTTCATGTGATATACTCAACAGCATACTTCCTCTCTAAGCAGATCAGAAGTCTCGGCATCCATGGGTATCAATGCATCGATCGTTGCCTCCATCTCAGGCTCTAAGATTGTAGGAAAGTCTGAAAGTCTGCCTCTCTCCTCCTGTATTGACAGTATAGACTGGGTAGTGCCTTCCAAGTTGTGGATTGGCTAGGCACTCCATCCATCGGATACCCACAAACTCTTCTAACTGGCCGTAATAGGTGCACTCCTCCTTGGGATGAGACGTCACCTCCTTGTAATAAATTTTACGATCACATCCAATGTTTTTGTAGATGATATTCAATTAGTTTGCGAATACAATGCATGATTGATATACACTTTTCTTACCGTTTGCTCAAAGTCTGAGATCACCTAATCATTGATCTCTGATTTAAACTTGCCGAAGCATGGTACGTGTTCTATAGACAATCAACATTTTTGTCTAATTGTGAGCTTGCATTGAGAGCAAGGACACAGGACACGCTGATTAAGATACGCCTCGCAATCTTGAACATCACGACCTTCATCATTTTCCATTTGGTCTACGTTACGACAAACAATTTGTTTTTGTTCTCATTCTCTTTTTCTTTCTCAAATTGTTTGAGAAGGGATTTCTTCTCGTAACTCAACAAAATTAACATCAACTAAAGTCTTGGTTTTTTGCCATTTCTTTGCACTCTTTGTTTTTTCCCCTTTCTTTGCACCTTTCTTTGCGCTCTTTGTTTTATGTTCTCTCCCCTTTCTCTTTCACGTTTTCTTTGTCTTTCATATTTATTCTCTCTTTCTCGTTCTCTCTTCCTCTTCCTTTCTTCTTCTCCCTCTCTTATTTTCTATCTTTCTTTCTCTCTCTCTATCTTTCTTTGTTGCCTCTCTCTTTGTTTCTCTCCACCCCCTTATGGGTGGGCCTACAGTATGTAAAGTCTAATATGCTATGCATGGGGATGAGAGACTAGCTACCCTACGTGGGAGTGTTCCCTGTCTTGTGGTATTGCATTGGACCTTGCCACCTTTTTTCATTTATGTGTGACTTGATATGCATATCATAGGAGGAGGTAGTACAAAGCATGTCAAGAAAACCATCCATTCACCTCCATGTCCAATCTCTCTTTCTCTTTACCGGACCTGGAGACACAGGCCTTCCGCGCTTTCCTAAAGTGTCGAATACACCCAAGGTGCACCTTTAACAAAACCTCTCTCTCTCTCTCTCTCTCTCTCTCTCTCTCTCTCTCTCTCTCTCTCTCTCCTACTACTACTACTACTACTACCACCACCACCACCACAGCCACCATCCCATCTTTCATATATTGATCAACAGTTTCAAAACACGAGAGTACAGTAGACGCTACAGCCATTTTTATCTTCCTCTTCCTTTCTTCTTCTCCCTCTCTTATTTTCTATATTTCTTTCTCTCTCTCTTTTTCTTTGTTGCCCCTCTCTTTGGTTCTCTCCACCCCCTTATGTTTTCTCACTCATTCTCCTCTCTTCCTCCCCTCTCTCTCTCTCTCTCTCTCTCTCTCTCTCTCTCTCTTCCCATTTCTTTGTTATCTTTCATGTTTATTCTCTCTCTCTCTCTCTCTCTCTCTCTCTCTCTCTCTCTCTCTCTCTCTCTCTCTCTCTCTCTCTCTCTCTCTCCTTCTCCCTCTCTCATTTCCTATCGCTCTCCCTCAATGCACCACATTCTCCACCCTCTCTCATTTCTTATCTCATTTTCTCTCTTTCTCCCTCTCAATGCACATCATTGTAAAAAAAAACAAACAAGAAAAGAAAAAATCAAAGAACAAGAACAAACCCAATCTTTATTTTTCTCTACCCCCTCGTGTTTTCTCATTCATTCTCTCTCTCTCTCTCTCTCTCTCTTTCTCTCTCTCTCTCTCTCTCCATTATGTTTCATGTTTATTCCCTCTCTCTCGTGTTCTTCATTCCCTTTTCTTTCTTCTTCTCCCTCTCTCATTTCCTCTCTTTCTCCCTCAATGCACATCATTGTTTTTTTTTTTAAGAAATTAAATAGCAAGAACAAACCCTCTCTTTGTTTTTCTCTACCCCCTTGTGTTTTCTCATTCATTCTCCTCTCTCCCTCCCTCTCTCTCTATTTCTCTCTTTCTTTATTATGTTTCATGTTTATTCCCTTTCTCTCTTGTTCTTTTTTCATTTTTCTTTCTTCTTCTCCCTCTCTCATTTCATCTCTTTCTCCGTCAATGCACCTCATTCTCAACAAATACAAACAAAAGAAAAGGAGAAAGAACAAGAAACCAAGAGGGATCAATGCACTCACGTAAAAGGCCCGAGGATGGATTCTTTGTCTCCTCTTTGCAACAACCAAACAAACAAAAAAAGATGAAATTAAAGAACAAGAACAAAACCTCTCTTTGTTTTTCTCTACCCCCTTGTGTTTTCTCATTCATTCTCATTTCTTCCTCCCTCTCTCTCTATTTCCCTCTTTCTTTATTATGTTTCATGTTTCTTCCCTCTCTCTCTCTCATTCTTTCTTCATTTTTCTTTCTTCCTCTCCCTCTCTCATTTCCTCTCTTTCTCCCTCAATGCACCTCATTCTCAACAAAAACAAACAAAAGAAAAGGAGAAAGAACAAGAAGAAACCAAGTGGAGCAATGCACTCACCACAAAATGCCTGAGGATGGACTCTTCGTCTCCTCTTCGCAACGACAACTCCTCTTCATCCTTCGTGAACTTCCTCCTCTTCTTAGCGAATGGTGGTGGTAGCAGTGAAGCTCTTCTTCTCTCTCTTTATCTCTTTCTCTCCCTCTCCCTCCCAAATGCACGATCTATTTCACTCTCTCTTTCGCTCTTTGTGGCAAAATGGCACACTCGGGTTTCGGCCTGCCATTTTTTTTGTCTGAGTACCCTCGCTATTTGCATTGCATTTTTTACGCAAATAGCAATGCCGATGATATGCATTGGAAGTGCCCGTCGCTATTCCCCTATATCCTTGTAGTGTTAGAAGACTCCACCCGTTCTAGTCAATGTGTAGTACATGCATGGTCTATGTTCTTCCTACTCACCTTCACCTAGTCTTTCTTATGTGGTTAGGCTTGTGATGTAGAGGGGCCATGATCACTCTCATCCAAATAGATTGCTAGATATCTCCTACCATGATCTTTCCCCTTACGCCTACATCTATGGCTTCTAATATGCTCTTTGGATCCCTCACATGATGGAGATGTGGATGCAACCCTAGCTAGAGATTTTGAGGCTTTTTGTAGGTAAGAAAGAAAAGGACTAATCATGTACTCACAACTTGACTACATAAGGGAGGTGCATAAAAATGCATTAAAAAATGTTACGAATTTCTCACGAGCTACATTCTATCTGAATGTCAAGGTTGAGATTTTGAGATGAAAATCATTCCCACATCAATATTTGCAATAGGACAATCAAATACATCTACAAAAGCACATCATGTCAAAGTTAGTGGCAGGACATTATATATGCACATATACATACGTTACAAATATAGTATACACACATATAGCCCAAATGCACATAGGCTACACACATACACAACACATACAATATAGCCCATGCATAGGCTATAGATAGCCTATGTGTAGCCTTTGACCATGCATAAGCTACACATAGGCTATGTATAAGCTAGCCTAGGCTATGCATAGGCCATGCATAAGTTAGGGCTATGTAATCTATGTGCATGGGCCACACATAGGCTAGGTATAGGCTATGATATGTACACTACACACATGTATTGCATATGCATAAACATACACATAGGCTATGTATAATGTATACACATATGTCCCATAGGTTACATGCATAGACAATGCATACACATAAGTGACACATAGACTATGCATAACCCATGCATGGGTGATGTATAGGATATGCATGTCCCATGCATAGGCTATGCATGTGGGATGTATAAGCTATGCATAGCCCATGCAAAGGGGCTATAGATAGACTATGCATAAGCCATGCATAGGCTATGCATAAGCCATGCATAGGCTATGCATGGGTCACATATAGCCTAGGCTATGTAGGATATGCAGCATAGATATACTATATATGCATATGCATAGGCTTAGTGTATGCATAGGCATATGCATACACATATGTACATGCATAGACTTAGTGTATGCATAGGCATATACATACACATATGTACATGCATAGGCATGAACTACCATGGCCTTTCACTTGTAGCTTTAGGGTTCACATACTTGGCTGTCCCCATCTAAGCATACAAATGTCACACATATATCTCAACACATTCTCATAGCAATTCCCAAAGTATCCTAATGATGTTTAAGAAACAACTCAAATGGACACATTTACACACCCAATAAATGAAAAAAAAATTAACAACTATGAATACTTGAAATCAAATCAAGCATCAAAGAAATAAAGACACCCATACCTTTGATGCTTTTACTGACTTTGCCTCTCCCTCTCTCTCCCCGCCAACAGCATGTCAGGGAGAGAGAGAGGGAGAGGGAGTTAAGAGAGTGAGAGGGGGACCATGCACCCCCCAAGTGGAGAGGTTGCGGTCGTTAGATGGCCATCTCTCCCCCCCCCTTACCACCCCCCCTCCACCATATGAGGCAGCGCCCTCCCCCCTGGTGGTCACCTACAGCAACCCTCCCCTCCCTCGTCGCCTGGAACGCAGCCCCCCCCTCTGGCTGTGATTAGAAACCCCCCCTCATCATTATCACAAGTGGGGAGAGAGAGAGAGAGAGAAGAAGAAGAAGAAGAAGAAGAAGAAGAAGAAGAAAAGAAGAAGAAGAGGGAGAGAGAGAAGGATAAGAAGAAGAAAAACAAGAAGAGGGAGAGAGAGAAGAACAAGAAGAGAAGAAGAAGAAGAAGAAGAAGAGAGAGAGAGAGGAGAAGAATAGAAGAAGAATTTTTGAAAATACACTCCCCTTCATTATCTTTTCTCCACTCAAGGAGAGGCGGCGAGAATTTTGCATAGAAGACTGCAAGAACTCTATCACTCGTACACGCGTCTTCGATTATGGCCCCAAAGCATAGTTCCACAAAGGTGGCCAGAAACCCTGCAAGTGTGGATGGAGGTTCTAAACAACGTGGCACCGCAACCGCAAATGGTTCATCATGCATCAATACCATTGGAATCATGGCATCACTCCAAACCCAGGTTGCTCTATTATTAAATCATAGGTTGTAATCATCATGGCAAAAAATCATATTCACATACATCACATTAATTGTGTGTTTGACAATTTTCTAGGTATGAACTTAGTGGTGATGTATGTAACGAGCAAGATAATTTCCGTTGTAAGATGATATCATAATAGGTGAAATTGATTAGATAGTTGCATTGTAAATTACCAAAAACATCTTGCAAGAATTCCTGCATAAAGTGCATTGTTCGCATTGTTCCTTGCACAAGTTCTTGCTTTAAATGCATTCCAGTGGACATTGAAAGAAAAAAAGTGCATGTCCATATTGCAAGATGGATTCTAAGGTACATGCAATAATCTGCAAAAAAGATTAAAGTACAACTAGACTCATACAATGATGACATAAATCTAGATCATTCAAGAAGGTTATAGATCGTGTTAATAATTACATAGAGGATAATGTTAAGATTGCATGCATAGAAAGTACCTTTGCATGTGTGGCATAAAATAACGTATGGATTATATCAAAATTGTAAGCATTGAAATGGAGGCATGGCATTACGTTGCATGCATTAAAGTTGCTGGGAAAATTCAACGTTGTTTGTAATTTATCAAATGGGACTATGATCCATGAGTCCCATGTTAAGCCCTTGGTGACTTCAAGAGGGATAGGTAAAGGTTTAGTGCATGTGAGCATTTTTAAGAGGGCTTAAGAAGGTTATACTTAAGACGGAGTAGGAACTCTTCTAAATGGTACCATCTTGACCAACCATGGTCAAGGGGATAGACAATCTTGATCAATTGAGATCAAAGATAAAGGTACATAGGTACTACACGGGATCTAGGAGATAACTTGCAAGTTGACCAATGGAGGACGACGGGGTTGTCCATGATCTATTTTACAAGGAGACCTAAGATAAGGATAATTAGGGTCAGTAGGGTACAAACCCTAACCCAAAGAAAAAGGGGAAACAAGCAACCTAGCTTGCCAAGCCCCTGGAATCTCACCAAGTTGTGAACGACCCAGGATTGAATGTTGGGAGCATTCAGGAAAAAGGAGTCACACCTTAGCAGTTGGTCGTACGAACGACCACCGTAATGATTGTGATTGTACACTTAGGTACACTGTTTGAACTTCTTTGCTCAAGGAACTAATTCAAGGCAAGACACTTAATGTTTCAGGTTAAAAGCCTGGAGGAAGAGGCAGGTTCATTACCTCCAACTGTCTTCCTGGCCCTATCCAAGGTGGTTGTTAGCCGCGCCGAGTACATGGACCAAACCCGCCGTGAGAGGTCTCTCCGTGGGTGCTACTTGGAGCAGGAGGACGCTTGGGTGCCAGGGAAGGCTCTCCAATACTTTCTTCTTTCCTTTGTCTTTACTTGCAACACTTGTAGATCCACCTAAAGATATGGGGATACTCCTTAGCATCCCAGACCAATGGGCTAACTGTAGGTGTAGTACCAAATGATGTTTCTGGTCCACAAAGGCTCCATGATTCTTGTTTTTCTCCACAAAGGCTCCATGATTCTTGTTTTTCTTTCTCCATATAGCTATCATGATCATTATCATCATCTAATACATCACCCGTAGATGCATACCAACTGCTCATCTCATCAAAATAACATCCCTGCTCACTCTGAACTCAACTATGATAAGGTTATAAGAACAATACTCTTTCTACTCTAAAGAGTATCCAATAAAAATATATTTTTCATCCTTTGGATCAAGCTTCTTTTGCAGCTCATCTGGCACATGAATATTGAGAGCGGAATTTTGATGTCGAGAAGTGCTTAAAAATAGCTAAAAATTACGAATATCAAGGGAAAAATATTCAACGTCGAAGGCGGCGGCTCGATCTAGGACGATTTTAAGCAGCAAAGTGCTTTAAAGGCACCGAGCAACACTTGTTGATTTTTCATAATTTTTCAGACTATCGTGCAGGTTGACAAGAGTTACGGCCAATGCGGGATGCCGAGCCGGATGCCCAGGATTTTTCAGAGCTTGATTCGGAGTCCGAACGGGGAAATGGCCAAGAAACTGGTCAAGATGCGAAGGGGTGGACAAAATTTGGCCAAAATGGGAAAGTAACCCTTGGGAGCCCAACTTTTAATGTGGCATGAAACTTTCATGCAAAAGAGATGAGCAAGAATCGTGGAGGGGATGGTGTCATCTACGCCCGAAAAATGCTCTCCATGGCTTCATGATCAATCTCCAACCTCAATGCAACCCCCCCCAATGATTATTGGCAGTGAATCCCCTCTGCCTCGCTGGTCTTATCGCCATGCTTCACTCCTCCGATGGTGGTCTCTATGAAGATCTCTGATTTCAGTCTTTCTCTCTCCTTCCTCTCTCTCCTGTAAGGGCAGATTCATGTAGTGAAGAAGAAGAAGAAGAATCGATGACAGATGCTTGTCCAATGAAGACCGGATTGCTCCGTGGTTCAAGAGGAATGAGGATTGCTGATTGTGGACTATCATGGGCATTAATGGCTGCTGAAAATCAGTCCCAAGACATGGCAAATAAAGACCCGCAACCCGCAAAGAATGGTAATTTCATTTTTACAAAGGAAATTGATGTTTTATGCAATTTGCTTCATGAATATTTGTTCCCATGGGATGATTATGCATTATGTTGTTGTTTCCTATGAGTTTGATCAGTTTATGCTCAGAAAATCAGAAAATCATAAGTGTTGTGATTGAAATTAATGGTGTAAAACCCGTAAAACACGCGAAATATGGGAAAATTGGGTGTTTTTGATATATAAATGGAAAATATAATAAGACACACCAACTAGATTTGTGTTTTTTCTGCAAATGAACCTAAGGGCAATAGCCCACAACTCATTTTTTATTTTTAGTTATTTAATATTGAAAAAAATACAAGAAAAATAGGAAAAATGGGAAAAAATAAGGGAAAATTGGATTTTGAGTGCCAAAAATTAAGGAAAAATAAGATTCATGTTTGTGGATGTATGGGGGATCTGAAGTATGAGGTTTAGCCTCAGTTCATCCCTACTTTATGTTTTAGTGATTTTTTATTGCTTTTCATACAACAAAAACATGGTAATGAACCCTAAACCGATCAATAATGCACAACCTAAACGGGTGAGGGGGTAGAGTGTATAAAAGGTGTTTAAATGCAGAATGAAATGATGAAAAGCTTGATGGTTTCTATGCATACCATTTAGGTTGGTTGATAATTAAAAATTAAGAACCTAGTAGCACGAGGGTTTCTCGGTGCTAGGTTCATGCAACGCCGCATACGAGCAATAGAGAAAATCATTGAAAGAAATGTTTTCTACATGTGCACAAATGCTGATTTTCTTAATTGTTTGAGCACATGGACATTCACAATTTGCATGAAGCATAAAATGATAAAAGGTATCAGACAATACCTCCTGGATGCATGGCAACTGCTTTCTAGAGGAACATGACCAACGTTGAGTGAGTAAGGTCGTCCAAGTTGTAGGCTAGGCAGTGGATCCTAGGGGAAAGAAAGTGAGGTATGGTACATTCCTGGATACGATTAATTGGTACCTTGAGGGAAATATGTGCGAAGTGTTATATATGTTTAGCGACGCATCGAGGGGCCAATCCCCAAGATATAGGAGAGTCGTAGTGAGGTAGCGGCAATCAGCCGTGGGAGGACCTCCTATGTTTGTACTTCGTGCTATTTGGCAATGTGTTGGGACTCTCTCTGAGGAGTGTTAATTGGGTTAGAGTTGGACTACGAGACGTGATACAAACGCAAGATGTTTAGGAAGGCAATGCATGATGTATGTGCCATCCACGCTCCTAGCCGCGAGGCCATGGGGTTGTTGAGTGCATGATAGAGGTCCGGCTAGTGCATGAGCCAATGCCGGTCCGTTTTAGGTCCCATCAAATATATGTAATATAGCCAACTACTTTCAAGTGTGATACATCGGGCTTTTTGCCTGTGAAGCATTCTTTGGGGGGTCATCCCATGAACTATAGTTATGGAAGTTTTGTTCATAATATAAACAGCAATATGAATAGTTTCATACCAAAAATATTTTGGTATTTTGCATATTCTTTTTAGTCGTCAATGCATGTGCAACTTTTGCAATATATCTATTTTTTCTTTCTAGAACCCCATTTTGTTGTGGGGTATAACTACAAGTAAACTACCTCTTTATTCCATGAGACCTCAAGAAGCCACTAAACTCATTAGAGAGTACTCTCCCCCTCCATTTGATCTCAAGCACTTAGCTTTCAAGTATGTTTCTATTTCAACAACTACCTTGAAAGATTTGAAGTGCTCAAATACATCACTCTTTTCCTTTATGAAATATACCCATAGCTTCCTTGAGCAATCATCAATAAATGTGATAAAGTATTTGTTGCCACCAAGAGATACATTCTGTGTAGGCTCCCAAACATCTATATACACAACATCAAGTGTATTTCTACTCACATCTCTATCATGTGAAAAGGGTTGTCTTGCATGCTTACGAACCTAACATGAAATTTTGCAATTCTAAAAGAAGTAGGCAACCCTATAACCAATCCTTTGAATTGCATTAATTTCAACCTTTACACATTTTCATGTCCAATATGTTTATGCTATATTTCAATATCTACAACTACTCCTTTTCCTTTAGTATACATAGTAGCATTCATTGCAAGAATTTCTACATCTAAAGTGAACATGCAGCCAACTCTACTTTCTTTTGTGACCAACTTGCACTTATCATTGAAGTCTTCTACAAAAAAACCTTTAATGCACAAAAAAATCTTTTGCATTAAATTGAACCTGCAACCCTTGCTCTACCATTTGACCAACAAACACTATATTCTTTGTGATTGATGGAGCATGCAATACATATAATAGACTCTTTGTCTAGCCATCATGCAAGAATAGGAGAACCTTTCCAATGTGTGAAATCGGGTGGCATGAATTATCACACATCTGCACATAACCTGGATTTTGCAAGTCCTATATCTCTCCAAACCATTCAAAATTATTGGTGATATGATTAAATGCACCTGAATCAACATACCATACATCATCATGTGTCCCTTTTCCTATAATAGCATTCGTCATATGTTGCATAACAAAAAGATTCTCATTTTTGTATTCATTCTATCATGAAGACAATACATAGTTTTCTTGATGTATTTTACCAACACGGATATCATCCTTCTTAGCATAACAATGGGCTACAATATGACTTGTTTTCCACAGTAAGGGCAAACGATAGTAGAATTTCCAAAACCTCTGTTCTGTCATCCACCTCTTCCTCTAAAGCTCCCCCTGCCTCTAAAGTTTCCATGACCTCTTGAAATTTGCATTTAACCAATTTTTTTATTGAACCTGTTTTGCTAGTTATTACCAACGCGTCCCATACCATAGCCTCTCAAAGAGGATCCACCACGTCCCCTTCCTAAACTTTAGTAAAATGCTTGGACATGTTCACCATTTTTTCCAAATGAGTCACTGTGCATATTGATCTCTTCCATAATCATGAGAGAGACCAACTCATCAAAATCTAAAAATGGCTTCCGTATATATATAGAAGTGACAAATGATTTTCAAGTCTTCTCATTATTAAGGCCACCTAAAGTAGATGAAACCAAATCATTATCATGATGAATTGTATCAATCGTTGCTAAAGCATCTACAATTCTTCTCACCTTCAAAACATACTCATTGACATATATTTTTTCTTTCTTCAAGATATTCAACATTTTCTTGAGTTGAATCTTTCATGCCTTTGTATTTACTAAAAATATGTTCTCAAAAATTGTACAAGCTACATGTGAAGTTTATGCATTCTTGATATGTCCCAGCATAGTATTATCAATGGATTGTAGATAGCCAATACATCACCTTTTTGTCTTTTGCATTCCATTCTTTCCATACCTTTAATTCATCTAGAGTCAAAGGAATACTCAACTCTGGCTCCTTTTCTTCACCTGAAACGAACTCATAAAGGTTATTTCCAATGAGGAAGTTTGTTAGCCATGGTCATGGTCTCACAATTTATGGATCATGTATTATGCCTTTAGGATGGTTGGACCTTAATTATGTTAGTCTAATGTGTGAGGCAGCCTCTATTTGTCTCATGAAGTTCAGTGCCTCATGAAGTGTAATTTTGGGGTAGTTGCAAAAACGTGACCTAATGAGGCATTTTATGTATTCTTCTCATCAATTTGGTCATATGTGATGTCTACACCTATTTTATGATGGATTTATCTGATTATGAAGAGATTCTGGCAATTGGTGCCATCATCTATGTGTCTTTGTCTCATTTGCAGCATGTTTTGTGTGTTGCACTTCTCATTTTCTAATCTGTAGTACTGAATATAGTATGTCTATGCTTCTATATGGTTAGTTCTAATTTTCCATGGTTTTTGGATGTGATATCAAGTATTTACCCCACGAAGCATTCTCTATCCTATTATCTATTCTGCATAGATAAGGCAGCAACACTTTGGCAATCCTGCCATCATCATCTTGAACCTTTGGGTTTGAAGATTTGTAAAAAATGACCTTATTTTGTGAAAGAAAATTGAATTTCTTATAGGAAGTTCAAAGGTTTTTTGCATATAGATCGTCTCATGCTTTTCTTGATCATGTGGTGAAAGACCCAATCAAAAAGGATTCTATTTGAGGCCAAAAATTTGAATTTTTTGTGTAATGCAAAGGCTGCTGCAAGAAGTAGTTTCTTGCATGAAGCAGTTTCTGTATGGAGCAGAATTTTGTTGGAAGTAGTAATGAAAAATCAGAGCCAAGTTAATTCAACTCTCCTTATGTTGTTCTCTATTTCTGGAGGTTAAAGCATAGTCAAAATAGTTTTCTTTAATGATATATACCTCAAAATCTAGTTTCTTCTTGGAGCAGTGGTAGACTACTTGAAGCAGCATGATGCAAGTTAAAGGTTTAACTTTTCATTTCTGCATATATGTCAAAGAATCAACCATACCCATCAAATTTCATTCTAACCTAAAGCAAATCCAGAGATTAAGGGAGTTATTGCCAGGACAACAGCATGGATTATTGCAGAATGACAGTGGGGAAGTAGGAGGAATTGACACCTTGGATGAGGAGGAGTTTCCATCTTTTGGAGAAGAGGTCCGGGATATTGGTACCTCTATTGGTACCATTACAGGATATCATTCTCCTGCCACATCGAATGAATATCCTACAAGTCCCATTGAAGAGGAAAATGGAATACTTAAATTGGATTATTTTTCAACTTCGGATAGAGCAGCAGAAAGATTGCAGCATTTAGTGTTAGGACGTATCCTTTTATTGAGGAGTAGAGTAATTATAGCAAAAAAGTCTCTTACTTTTGATCCCTTGCCTCAATAAAGAGAAAGAAGTCAAGAGCTATGAATCCTAATCCACCACTTAACCCTAAGGTTAGGGCATCTAAGTCCTTTTGTAAAAAGAAAGAAGATCCTGACTGTCATGTTGCACAGTTTTGCACATGTTGGGTGGCTACTGTCTTCCATAACGTGTTTGGGAATCAAGTTAAACTATAGCAATTTGTAGCAACTTTTAAAGGAAAAGCTATGGATTGGTATAGTACCTATGATGGTGAACACTTCACTACATATGATAATCTTAATAATGCTTTTTTAAGTAGATTTAGAAAATATAAGGCTGCTCAAGATGTTTTAAAAAAGTTGGAAGCAAATCAAGCAAAAGAATATGTTAGTGTAGGATTATGCCCAAAAATTCAAGAACCTAGTGAATAGGTTGAATCAACAAGATAGACCTTCATTGGATTTACAATACTCATACTTTGTTAAGGGGTTGGATAAGGGTGTTTCGGAAGCCATTGCTAATGCAAAGGTGGAAAATAATAACACCATGATGCATTGGCTAAAGCAGCACAAAGAGTGGAAAAAGGGCTTCGTATGAGTAAATCTAAGAAGAAGAGCAATCAAGATTCTTCAGATTCTAATGCAGAAGATTCTAATTCCGATGATAGTACTAATGATGAGGATACCTCATCAGGTTTTGAGACAAATTTTGAATCAAGTGATTCAGATGATGAAAGGAGTAAAAGAAGGCAATGATAGCATAAAAAGAAACCTAAGAAGGATAAGAGCTCTTCTAAGGGTAAGCAGAAGGGGAAAGAGAAAGAGAACAAAACAGTCTTGGAAAAAGATTGGAAAAGAAAATCAAGAAGTAGTTGTTGGAGATGGGAGTAATGATCACTTCTAGGAATGTGAAGTCATGTAGTATATGTCAAAAAGTTGGCCATGAAGCTAGAGAATGCTGGTACAACCTAGTATGCAGAATACAAGATAACATACAACACCCCCAATGGCACCAATAAATCAAATTGTATGAGAAATGGTACAGTAGAGAGGATTTAGAGGCCTTGGAAGAAAATTTCAACCACCTAAGCAATGGGGTAATGACTAGCCATGGCAAAGGAATAACATTTAGTAGAGGCAGCGAGGGCCTTGCTACTAGTGTGGTAGGCAGGGACATATGTCAGGACCTAACTATGAATTATGGGTACGCCACCATAAGGCTGAAAGGGAAATGCAGACTAGGGAGCAGCAAGAAATGGAATTGGTAGGACCACCCCATGGACAGCAATCCTCAGCACACCCACAGTAGTACTCCTTGTAGAGTTACCTGCAAAAGTCATGGAGAGCCAGGAAATAAGCCATCAGCTGAACCAGCAAGGTTAAGAAGTGTTACAGAAAGAAGTGCTAAGTAAGGGTGTTTTAAATGTAACTAAGCATGGTTTAGACCCATAGGTGACTATGATTGCTCAAATTGCATAGTTATGGAAGATTGTTTGGATGAGATAGGAGTTTTGGCCATTACCAAGGAAAAAGCTAAGAAAAAGATTAATTGGGAAGATCAAAAAAAGTCCAAGGAATCGGCCTCCTATGAAGTCATGAAGTTGCAGAAGAAGAAACACTCAAAACAACTTAAAGCTATAGAATTGCCTCATGAAGTTCAAGATAGTCAACTGCTTCATGAGAAAAATCAGCAATATATGTTTATGACAGGAATGCAATTCAATATGCAGCCTCAACTTTTGGACCCATATGAGGCATTGCATGGTTTCCATTAGTTGTTTACTGCACTAAGTCTTCATTATACAACTAACTTTGGAACAACTCCTTGATTTAATTCCAAGATTTAAGGAAGCTTCTAGCTAGGATTATGTCAAATCTGGATAAAGTGTTGAAAAATTATGCTATAGATACGAAACATACCTCAAAATGTTAAGCTGTGATTCCCACACAGATGAAGGTGGTAGATTACAAGGTTCCGACTATTCAAGTTGAATACTTGGGTAGCAAGTTTAATGATGTCCTTCTAGATGGAGGTTTAGGAGTTAACATTTTTCCTGAAGAAATGTATTTGGCACATAAATTGCAAGGACTTGTGGCAGCACCATTTCAAGTTAAAGTGGTAGATGAAAGAAGACTTCAGCCATTGGGAATATTACAAAATCAGATTATTTGGGTAGCCAACAAGGTCAGTTTTTTTGTTCTCTGCATGGAAGTTTTAGGGGATTCATATAATATGCTATTGGGGATACCTTTGTTTATATTAGCCAAGTTAAAGCAGGATTGGGGTTCAAATACAACAATCATTCCTCATGGAAGTAAGGAGGCCAAGTTGTTTACAATTAATCAAGTGGTTTGAAGCCCAAGTGCCATCTATTAGTTGCTTAGACAATTAATGTTGCACCTAAGATTGAAGATGATGAGGATGAACATTTTCTACAATACAATCCTATAATTGTACTAGTCTTTGAAGTGGATATTGAAAATAGTTTGTCCCACTATAGTGTATCTCCAGAAATATCATCATCAAAAGTGGTTTTACCCATAGAATAGCACAATTACCCCATTCAAGCATATTAATTTTATTCAGAAAACCAGCTGCCCCATGAAGCAAAATAGTGGCTCTATAGAGCAGAGTGGTGATTTCATATAGCAAAGGTTGTGGAAAGCAATGTTACTCCTAAGGGAAGTAAAGACACTGATCTAGAAACCCTTAAAGATAAAAAGAAACCTTATTTAGAGGCAAAGGAGGATCTACACAAAGCAAGCCAGCAAGCTATTATAGATATAGAGCTAAAATATGAGCATACCATAAACAAGTCAGCTAAGTCTTTGAGGATGATATCTAGGAGGTGTATTTGGAAGCTGAAACAAGTTCTAAACTGATAAAGGTGAGTATTTTTGTTGAGGAAGACTTCAAGTAGCAATTAATTAATTTCTGCAATGATTGTGATGATATCTTTGCTTGGGAATATACTGACATGAAGGGATTTGATCCAAGGGTGTGTCATCATAGAATTAACTTAAAGGCAAATGCAAAGCCCATTATGTAGAAATGCTACCGTATGAATCCCCATTATGCTAAGCAAGTGAAGGAAGAGATTGAAAAACTCCTTCAAGTTGGTTTAATAAAACCTATTAATGAAGGGACTTGATTGTCAGTGATTGTGGTGGTGCCTAAAAAGAATGGAAAGATACGGGTTTGTGTGGACTATAGCAAATTGAATGCAGCAACAATCACTGATCCATTTCCTCTTCCGCTCAAAAATTCTTTATTGGATGATGTAGCATGCCATGAGATATATAGTTTTCTGGATTTTTTCCTTGGCTATAATCAGATCTACATGCATCCGGATGATATGGATAAGACAATGTAACGTGTCCACCTGTTATCTTCAGGACACGACTTAGCAGTCCATCAGAAAGGATGTCTAGAAAGCTTCACCCAGCACTCCCATGGAATGTTACGGGGGTTTGCGATCTAGGACTCTCCGTGTTTGCCACGTAGCGGAAGTATTCCAGTCGTTCCCACTTAGGACCGACCTGAATTAGGGTTTTCTCTATTGTTCATTTCCTAACAGCAACTAGCGTCGAACCCAAGCGAACTACTTTACATAGAAACGCCAGGTCCGAAGTGGATTCATGCTCCACTTGGTTCAAGGAGAATGGGAACTGAGAGGGATGCGAAGCTCAACCTCTCTACCATAAGGCATAGTCCCATTCCGTTCCCCTAAAATAGCGTAAATCGGGATCGGTTATAACTCTAGGTCAACGCTCTTGTTGTTCGTGTTCTTTGAACGATCTTCCCGATGTCCCCATCTTGATTTTGAGAAAAGTTCTCGACCAACCAGGACCACCCATCTGTAGGACGGACCTATGGCCACATCCTTCGCACTTTCCTCAGGTTGTTTTAGTTATTTAATTACCTAACACATTTAGTTGGACATGCATCAATCAACTTCCTTAATTAACCTATTAGGCACTGGTTCCTTCACGTAATCATATCACTTGACATAGAAAAGCAATGTCAAACAAGTTCCTTGTTAACAAGTTATCATATTTATCTTGGAAAAACATAAAGTCCAGCCCGTAGGCTTATCCTCAATTCACCCGAAGGCTATCCAGCAATCCACACGGATCACTAATCCAAGATTCTTCCTGTAGACTAGTATACGGGCCTCGAGATCCAATCCCGAGTCATGTTAGCCTCTTGTGCAGGGCCCGAAAGGCAAGGGATTTACGGCCAGAGCCCCCCCTGGCACCCAAGTGTCCTCCTGCTCCAAGTAGCACTCAACGGAGAGACCTCTCGCAGCGGGTTCAGTCCACTTTCCCGGCGCGGTTAACAACCCCCTTGGTTAGGGTTAGGCAGGCAGCCAGGGGTAACTGAAGCTGCCTCTCCCTTCAGGCCTTCAACCTGAAGCATTAGATATCTTTGTATCCTTTAATTCTTTGATCAAACAAAGCAAAACAATGCTCTTAAATCTGTAACAAGCACAATCATTTCCATTGGTCGTTATTGTTGGCCAACTACGAAGGAGTGAATCCTTCTTTCCGAATGCATGCAGCACTCGATCCAAGAACTTCCGACTTGGCAAGATCCCCTATATCCTTAAGTTCATATATTATTTCAATTTAACCCGACTTGGTCAATGCCTTAAGTTCATATGTTATTTCAATTTATTGGTTGGTCTTTTGTTTTCAAGCAATTATCTTTACCCAAGAAAGGTACTATGTTAGGATGATTATTCATCCTCTTGCAAGATAACTTGCATAAGAATCTGCCAACCTCATTCCGAGGAATTTGGCCATTTCCTTGCGATCAATTCACAAGATCGTGCGACTCTACTACTTGTTGCACAAGTGTCGCATCAAGCTATGGGACTATTTACCCTTCGAATGGAGTTACGAAACAATCTGTTCCTGATTACATTAGGCTGACATTGTCAGTCCTAGGGCTCCAAGTTCCATCTTTTTAGCGAAAGATTCTTAGGGACAAACCCTAGATCACTTCTCAAGTATGTCCCAATGTCCCTACATTCCGTGAATATGGGCAAGTCTTTAGGGTATACAAGTTCGGCGAGCCTTGGCAATACGAGCGACTAGGTCACGTGTTAAATCCTAATTAGTTCTTTGGAATTGAATTAACTCTTCCTAAACGAGTCCCTCCGCGGTTTTTAGGTGTTTAAGTTTAAGCCAACTTGTTTAATTCTTGAAGATAATTACGCTATCATTTCCATAAACACATGACTCATTGTCTACACGTAAGTTGATTTTCAACCCTAACTTTTTGGTTTAAGATCAAGCATAGGTTAGGTTATAGCCTAATTCCAATTAATCATTCTATAATATGCGAACAAGATTCATGCTAACACATGCGATCCCTTTTACTAATAATTATGCAGTTGAAAAACAATATTTATACCAATCTACTAGAGTTATGCAACTTAAGAATCATTTCATGCCTTGCAATTTCCTATGGATTATTAGCACTTTCCATAATGACTCATTGCAAAGAAGAGATGTCCTAATAATGCAACATGCAATTTATACTTCCATGCCTAAACGGAGTGCACTATCTTAATTCCATTTCGTAAATATGGACATTAATCCAAGTTCAGTTCATTGAAATGCACAAAAACTACTTGCTAGAAATGCATATCAATTTTCTGCTCACTTATTTTGTTCGTTTTATTGAAAATAATAATGACCGAACTTGTCCGTCATAAGCTAATTCTTTTAAATTAACCAAAGTATTTAAGACAGAAAATGCATCCTATCTCCAAAAATCATCTACGCACAAAAAATTATAACAACGTAAAATAAAAAATTAGGAAGGAAAACCTAGACTTGGGGTGAGATGCCCACGTGGATGTTAGGAGACGATCCTCCTGGGGCTGCGCCTGGTGCTTTCTTAGGAGCCATTTTGAATTTAGCCTTTTCACCTTGGGCGCAGAGTTACGATCTTGTCCATCTCCTTCTTATGCGAACTCCCTTTGTGAATTGGCTTTAGAAGGCCTTAAAACCGGCTAGAGGAGGGAAAAATCCACAAGAAGGCTTTAAGGACTTGTGGGAAACCTTACGGGAAGGGATTTAGGTGGAATTTACGAAAAATTGGGTGGAAGAATCTCGAAGGGGAGGGAAAAACAAAGGGTATGAAAGGGGCACACGAAGGGGCTTTGGATTCCCAGGGCAGGGGGTGTTTTAGTAAGCCCACATAACCAGGGCAAGGAGGAAGCCCAAAAGAAGAATTCGTGGGGGGGTTTAAAGTCTTTCGATGGTAAGGCTTCTTTAAAACCACGCAAAGGAGGCTTTACTTGAATCCCGAGGGGGGGAGGGGGAACAAAGGGTATGAAAGGGGGCTTAGGAAGCCCTCTTGGAAGCTTCCAGAAGCTTCAAGGAAAAAAAGGGCACGTGGGGGGGAGAGGGGAAGATGACTCCCCCAAGCAGTGTCATGACGGCCAGGAGGCGGACTGCGGTGGACTGCAGCGACAGTTGGCGGTGCTATTGCGACTCTTTCCTTCCCTTCACGGCGACGCAGTCTGACGGCCTTCTCTCCCCCTTTTCTCACGATTTCCTCCCTTTCCTCCTCACGGCCGCATAGCAGGGTCTCCACTTCTCTCCTCTCATGGCGGCGCCCACTTCTTGCTTCACAGCAGCACCCCCCTAGCTATGCTTCACACAATGGTAATCTGGCCCTCTCTCACACATCAACAGCAGTGTCGGCCCTGCATCCTCCCACCATCCCCGATTTAAATAGGTGAGGGGAGGGGATCCTCCCTCCCTTGCGTGGCATCTCGCATGCCTTCTCCCTCCTGGAAGCTCCAAAAAGGAGCTTAGTGGCCTTCCTAAGCCCTTCTCCTCCAGCACGACAGTCGGCTAGAGGAGAGAGGGATTATTTTTTAAAAAATTTTGCCATTATCCTAACCTAAGAGGGCATTCATATACAAAATGCGTAGTCAGATTGGATAATATTACATTCTCTTCCCCTTGGAGGAATCGAGATGTCCTCATCTCGCGACAAACTTGGGATATTGATGGTTGAGAGTGCTTTCATCTATCCAGGTGGCATCCTCTTCAGGATAATCTTTCCACTGGACGAGGCATTCTCTCAAGGTTTTGGATCCCAGTTGTCTCTCCCTAACATCTAAGATCCTGTCAGGCCTTAGTTCAAGGACTCCTTGACTAGGCATTACAACTTGTTGGTCATCAAGTACATGGTTAGGATTAGGTACACTTCTTCAATAGGCTGATATGGAATACATTATGAACCTTTAGGTTCTCAGGGAGTTGCAGTCTATAAGCATTAAGTCCTAGGCACTTGAGGATTTTGTACGGTCCACAATACCTTGGACTTAGCTTTTTGCAATCTCCTAAGGATAGGGAACACTTCTTTGGATGTACGCGAATGAAGACCATATCTCCTTCCTCGAAGATTTTATCTTGATGCTTCAAATCCACGTATGCCTTCTGTCTATCCTTGGCGGCTTGGATGTCCTGTCTTATTGACTTTATTTGGTCATCCATCTCTTCCAACATTTTCCATGAAGCTTCAACCCTTAAGGTTGGATCTGAGAAGTTTAGGGGACTTCGACAGTCGTGACCGTACAATGCTTGGAAAGGGGTCATCTAAATGCTTTGTTGGTAAGAATCATTGTAGGCAAATTCAACCAAAGGCAAGTATTGAATCCACCTTTTTGCCTCATGACAGCAGTGTGCCCTAAGCATATCCTCGATGACTTGATTGACTTGCTCTGTTTGGCCATCCGTTTGGGGATGCTAAGCTGTGCTAAAACAGAGTTGAGTCCCAATGGCTTCAAAGATAGCTCTCCAGAAGTGTGATGTGAAGAGAGAATCACGATCACTAATGATTCTTCTGGGTAACCCATGTACCTTGAATATCTCCTTGATAAATAATCTTGCAATGCCTGAGGCTTTATAGTTTGTCTTTACAGGGATAAGGTGTGCAACCTTAGTTAGCATGTCAACCACAACCATGACAGAGCTGTAACCTCCCTGAACTTGGGGTAGGCCAAAAACAAAGTCCATACTGATGAATTCCCATTTCATTTGGGGAATGTCAAGCTGTTGCAGCTTCCTTGGCATCTTGACATGTTCGGCTTTGATACGTTGACAAGACAAACACTCGGTGACATATTTGAGAACGTGACATTTAAGCCTCTCCCAATGGTAACTCTTCCTAACTGCATTGAGAGTCTTGGCATAGCCAGGATGTCCTAAGAAAGGGGAATCATGAGCTTCCCACAATATCTTCTGCTTAAGTGACTGGCTTGCCGGTATACATAGCCTCATTCTATAGTAAAAAAGTCCACTATTGACAGAGAATTCACGATACTTAGCCTGCAGCTTTTGATCCTAATCCTTGATAGAGATCTCCCTTAGCATCATTTGGTAGGCTGGATCATGGCATGCTTCCTCTCTAGCTAACTCAAGTATTGGATTGTTTGGCATAGATACTTTTTTAGCTAGAGATCTAGCCGTTGATGCGTTCTGCAAGATTAGGGAATTAAGGAATGCCTTGCGATTGAGTGCATCGGCAACTACATTCTCTTTTCCTGGTCGGTACTTGATTTCAAAGTCGTACTCCTCCAACACTTCAATCCACCGATGTTGCCTCATGTTGAGCTCGCTCTGGGTAAAGATTCACTTGAGACTCTTATGGTCAGTTACTAGTGTAAACTTGTTACCCAATAGGTAATGTTTCCAAAGCTTTAGAGCATGGATGACAGCTAACAATTCCAGATCATGGGTAGCATAATTCTTCTCATGACTCTTCAGCTTCCTTGAAGAGTAGGCTACAGGATGACCTTCTTGCATGAGCACACATCCTAAGGCAAGTGCGCTAGCATCAGTTACTACCTCGAACTCCTTACTGAGGTCTGGAAGTTTTAGGATAGGTGCTGATACCAAACTTTGCTTCAATCTATCAAAGCTGGTTTGTTCGGTTGCTTCAATCTATCAAAGTTAGTTTGCTCAGTCTATCAAAGCTGGTTTGTTGACCATGCAATGGATGTTTGCTCCTTTAGTAAGTCCATCAAAGGTGCTGAAATCAAAGCATAGGTTTTGATAAAGACCCTATACCATCTTGTCAATCCAAGAAAGCTGCATATTTCTTTGATAGATGTTGGTATTGGCCATTCTAGCACATTTCTGACCTCGGATGGGTCCACTGAGATTCCTTCCACTGATACTATGAATCCCAGATATTCAATCTGACGTTTGAAGAATGCACACTTCTTCATCTTAGCATACAGCTTATGTGACCTCATTGTCTCAAGGACAATCCGAATTTGGGGTTCATGATCTTCTTCCTGTTTAGAATAGACTAAAGTGTCATCGAAGAAGACGAGCATGAAGTCATCAAGATGTGGCCTAAAAATATCCTGCATTAACTTGTTGAAGGTGGCAGGTGCATTCGTAAGCCCGAATGACATAACTAGGAACTCAAAATGTCCATATCTTGTATTGAAGGCCGTCTTGGGGATATCTTCTTCCTTGATCCTTATCTGATAGTAACCAGACCTGAGATCAATCTTGGAGAAGATCTTCACACCCTAAAGATGATCAAGAATCTCATCTATTCTAGGAATAGGGTACTTGTTCTTGATAATTGATTGATTCAACCCTCTGTAATCAATACATAGTCGAAGTGTTCCATCTTTCTTTTTCTGGAACAGTACTGGAGCTCCCCATGGTGAATTGCTAGGACAGATGTAGCCCTGATCTAGCAGTTGCTTGAGTTGTTCCTTCAACTCAATTGCTTTTGGTATGGACATTCTATAAGGTCTCTTTGCAATTGGCGTAGCTCTTGGTACTAGCTTGATCTCATGATCCACTTCTCTTTGAGGCGGGAGTTTTGTCAACTCTTCAGGAAATACATCCGTGTATTCCTTTAGCCATGAAGGTCCTTCACTAGACTCTTGCTTCTGGTCTAACTTGTTGAGCTTAATTAAGTAGACAAGTAGTCCTTTTCTGACTCCCTTTATAATCCAAGATGCTTTGGCCAATTGAATTTTTGGATTTCTAGCCCCTGCTTGAGTTGTGACCAATTCCCTTTCAGAGTTTCGAAAGGAAACTTGGCCCTTTCCACAATGAATGTGGGCGTCATTAGGTTTAAGCCAATCCATTCTGAGTAGACACTCATGGATAACTAGGCTCATGACTCTGAATTTGACCGAAATCTTCTTTCGTCCCAGAAAGAATTCCACCTTAGCAGTTTTCCTAGTACAAGTAACCTCACAACCATTTGCCAATTCCACAAGCAAGATAGGTGCTTTTACTGTGGCTATTCCTAATCTTTTTGCATAAGCTGGTGAGATAAAGGAATGTATACTGCCACAATCAATCAAGGTCTTGAAACTTTTACCTTGATAGTCCGACGGTGTCTGAATCACCGAGAACTAGCGATTCGGCCCTTTCTTGTGAAGAGCCACATGTATTGTCACCCTTTCAAACTCTGCTTCCATGGTCGGATCTTCTTCTTCTTCGCACATTTGCCTATTGGCAACGTAGGCGGTTCTTCCTTTGCCTCGGGTAGCGGCTCCTTGACCACGGCCCATTCCTTGGAAAGGTGCTTGGCGATGTCCTCCTCCAAGCTTGGGGCATTGCCTCTTGAAATGACCAGGCTCATTGCAGTGGAAACAACGGAGGTTTCGGCCATTGCTTTGAGTAGGAACAAAGTTGTTGACATTATTAGTTCTTGCTTTCTTTCTCTATCCCTGATTCTGACTTTGAACTCTCTTCATCTGAGGCTTGAATGCTCCTCTGTTCAGGTCATTATAAGACCAAGTTTTGTTGCCCCTTGGTCTAGCCTGCACCTCCTAAATTATAGGCGAAGCTCAAATGAGAGCGTCTTGAAGATCTGATGGACGCATAGATTCGAGACGGGTATTTACTGGTGGATTTAAACCAGCACAAAATTTTGACACCTACTATGTCATGTCCATCAGAGGCGCATACTTAAGAAGTGAGACAAATTTGGAGTAGTATGCGTCAAGAGTGATTCCTAGCTGTTTTAGCTCGTAGAACTCATTCATTTTCTGCGTGTGATACGCAGGTGGTAAGTATCTTCCCTGCACGGCTTTATTCAGCTTCTCCTAGGTAACGGATCCTTCCGCGATCCCTTGATCTCCGCACCATTGTTTCCACCAAAGCCTTAGCTTCGCCGGTGAGCTTTAGCTTGGCGAGCATAGATTGATTGGCAGGTGTAGTACCGGATGCTTCAAAGTAATCTTCCATGGATTCAATCCAAATTTCAGCATCTGCCTGGACGGACCTGCCTCTCCCGTCAAATTCGGGTGACTTAATCTGCTTGAGAAGAAACTTCTTCTCCTGGATTAAAGCAGTACTTGATGTAGGAGGCGAACTAGGAACTTGTACCTGGGGTTGTGCCTAGATAAAGGTTTCTTAACGTTATTACATGATAATTGTTATGATTTAAATTTCATCTCCATTTTCGCTATCAACCAAGCAATCTAGCCACTTAACTTTTTATTAATTTCTCATGCACAATCAGACATTGATAAAAAGAAGTCTGGGGAGAATAATGTTGTTTTACATTTATCTACAGGAACTGTATAATAGTATGGTTTCAGGTCATGGATCTTCAGGAATTGGTAAATCACTAGAAGTTCAGGGTATCCTTTCCTTTGGAATCCATTCTTCTCATGGCGCCCCAACACTTTGATCCTGTCGGCGGGGATTACACGGGTTATTTCCTCATATACATATGAGTTCTGCTCAACCCTCCGACCTCGAATATGTAAAGTTGAGTTTACCTGAGCTTCCACAAAAATGAATAGCTTCATGACTTTCAGGTCTTCCAACCAATTGATCCTCTTTAGGTTGGTCTGTAGGTATGCAAATCGGTGGGCAGCTATATAGTAGATTCTTGAGGTACTCGTTCATCTTCATTCCATGTACAAAGGCGATGGATTATAGATTCGTTCTAGGATGTTCATCATCTCAACCCTTTGTCAATAATCCAGGGAATGCATCACAGTCATAAACATGACTCGAAATACCAAAAACCTATTCCATACTTCATAGTTCTGCAAGACAGCATTGAAAGTAAGGAAATGTTTGGACAGTAACATTTGCTTTACTTTATCTTATTAAGATTTCATAAAAACAAATCCTTCATTGGTTTGCTCTGATACCAACTGTAACGTGTCCACCTGTTATCTTCAAGACACTCTTAGCAGTCCATCGGAAAGGATGTCTAGAAAGCTTCACCCGGCACTCCCATGGAATGTTATGGGGTTTGCGATCTAGGACTCTCCGTGTCTGCCACGTAGCGGAAGTATTCTGGCCGTTCCCACTTAGGACCGACCTGAATTGGGGTTTTCCCTATTGGTCATTTCCTAATGGCAACTAGCGTCAAACCCAAGTGAACTACTCTATGTAGAAATGCCAGGTCCGAAGCGGATTCACGCTGCACTTGGTTCAAGGAGAATGAGAAACGAGAGGGATGCGAAGCTCAACCTCTCAGCACCATAAAGCATAGTCCCATTCCGTTCCCCTAAAACAGCGTAAATCGGGATCGGTTATAACTCTAGGTCAACGTTCTTGTTGTTCGTATTCTTTGAACGATCTTACCGCTATCCATCTTGATTTGGAGAAAAGTCCCCGGCCAACCGGGACCACCCATCCATAGGACGGACCTATGGCCACATCCTCCGCACTTTCCTCAGGTTGTTTTAGTTATTTAATTACCTAACACATTTAGTTGGACATGTATCAATAAACTTCCTTAATTAACCTGTTAGGCACTGGTTCCTTCACGTAATCATATCACTTGACATAGAAAAGCAATGTCAAACAAGTTCCTTGTTAACAGGTTATCATATTTATCTTGGAAATACACAAAGTCCAGCCCGTAGGCTTATCCTCAATCCGCCCGAAGGCTATCCAGTAATCCACAGGGATCACTAATCTAAGATTCTACCCGGCCAGAGCCCCCCTGGGACCCAAGCATCCTCCTGCTCCAAGTAGCGCTCAACAGAGAGACCTCTCGCGGCGGGTTCGGTCCACTTTCCCGGCGCGGTTAACAACCCCCTTGGATAGGGTCACACAGTCAGGGGTAATTAAAGTTGCCTCTCCCTTCAGGCCTTCAACCTGAAGCATTAGATATCTCTTTTAATTCTTTGAGCAAACAAAGCAAAATAGTGCTCTTAAATCTGTAACAAGCACAATCATTTCCATTGGTCGTTATTGTTGGCCAACCGCTAAGGAGTGAATCCTTCTTTCCAAATACATGCAGCACTCGATCCAAGAACTTCCGACCTGGCAAGATCCCCTATATCCTGGGATTCGGGCCATACCCTATTAACCCGACTTGGTCAATACCTTAAGTTCATATGTTATTCCAATTTATTGGTTGGTCTTTTGTTTTCAAGCAATTAACTTTACCCAAGAAAGATACTATGTTAGGATGATTATTCATCCTCTTGCAAGATAACTTGTGTAAGAATCTGCCAACCTCATTCTGAGGAATTTGGTCATTTCCTTGCGATCAATTCACAAGATCGTGCGACTCTACTACTTGTTGCACAAGTGTCGCATCAAGCTATGGGACTATTTACCCTTCGAATGGAGTTACGAAACAATCTATTCATGATTACATTAGGCTGACATTGTCAGCTCCAAGTTGCATCTTTTTAGCGAAAGATTCTTAGGGACAAACCCTAGCTCACTTCTCAAGTATGTCCCAATGTCCCTACATTCCGTGAATGTGGGCAAGTCTTTAGGGTATAGGAGTTCCAGCCTTGGCAATACGAGCGACTAGGGCACGTGTTAAATCCTAGTTAGTTCTTTGGAATTGAATTAACTCTTCCTAAACGAGTCCCTCCGCAGTTTTTAGGTGTTTAGGTGTAAGCCAACTTGTTTAATTCTTGAAGATAATTACGCTATCATTTCCATAAACACATGACTCATTGTCTATGCGTAAGTTGATTTTCAACCCTAACTTTTCGGTTTAAGATCAAGCATAGGTTAGGTTATAGCCTAATTCCAATTAATCATTCTATAATATGCAAACAAGATTCATGCTAACACATGCGATCCCTTTTACTAATAATTATGCAGTTGAAAAATGATATTTATACCAATCTACTAGAGTTATGCAACTTAAGAATCATTTCATGCCTTGCAATTTCCTATGGATTATTAGCACTTTCCATAATGACTCATTGCAAAGAAGAGATGTCCTAATAATGCAACATGCAATTTATACTTCCATGCCTAAACGGAGTGCACTATCTTAATTCTGTTTCATAAATATGGACATTAATCCAAGTTCAGTTCATTGAAATGCACAAAAAATACTTGCTAGAAATACATATCAATTTTCTGCTCACTTTATTTTGTTTGTTTTATTGAAAATAATAATGATCAAACTTGTCTGTCGTAAGCTAATTCGTTTAAATTAACCAAAGTATTTAAGACAAAAAATGCATCGTATCTCCAAAAATCATCCACGCACGAAAAATTATAGCAACGTAAAATAAAAATTTAGGAAGGAAAACCTAGACTTGGGGTGAGATGTGCATGTGGATGTTAGGAGACGATCCTCTTGCAGCGACGCGTGGTGCTTTCTTAGGAGCCATTTTGAATTTAGCCTTTTCGCCTTGGGTGCAGAGTTACGATTTTATCCCTCTCCTTCTTACGCGAAATCCCTTTGTGAATTAGCTTTAGAAGGCCTTAAAACCAGCTAGGGGAGGGAAAAATCCACAATAAGGCTTTAAGGACTTATGGGAAACCTTATAGGAAGGGATTTAGGTGGACTTTACGCAAAATTGGGTGGAAGAATCCCGAGGGGGAGGGAAAAACAAAGGGTATGAAAGGGGCACATGAAGGGGATTCGGATTCTCGGGGCATGGGGGTGTTTTAGTAAGCCCACATGACCAGGGCTAGGAGGAAGCCCGAAAGAAGAATTCGTGGGGGGTTTAAAGTCTTTCAATGGTAAGGCTTCTTTAAAACCACAGAAAGGAGGCTTTACTTGAATCCTTGGAGGAGGGGGGGTGCGGGGGGGAACAAAGGGTATGAAAGGGGGCTTAGGAAGCCCCCTTAGAAGCTTCCAAAAGCTTAAAGGAAAAAAAAAGGGCACGTGGGGGGGGGAGGGGGGGAAGATGACTCCCCCAGGCGACATCACGATGGCCAGGAGGCACTGCAGCGGCAGTTGGCGGTGCTGTTGTGACTCTTTCCTTCCCTTCACGGCGACGCAGTCTAACGGCCTTCTCTCCACCTTTTCTCACAATTCCACTTCTCTCCTCTCACGGCGGCGCCCACTCCTTGCTCCATAGCAGCACCCCCTGGCTATGCTTCACACAACGGAAATCTAGCCCTCTCTCACACATCAACAGCAGTGTCGGCCTTGCATCCTCCAACCATCCCCAATTTAAATAGGTGAGGGGAGGGGATCCTCCCTCCCCTACGTGGCATCTCGCATGCCTTCTCCCTCTTGGAAGCTCCAGCAAGGAGCTTAGTGGCCTTGCTAAACCCTTCTCCTCCAGCATGACAGTCGACTAGAGGAGAGAGGGATTTTTTTTTTAAATTCCATTATCCTAACCTAAGAGGGCATTCATATACAAAATGTGTAGTTAGATTGGAGAATATTACAGACAACATTTATAACAAAATGGGGAGCTTTTGTATAAGTATTGTAATGAATTTCAGTTTAAAGAATAGACCTCCAGAATTTCAAGGTGCAGCTCATAAAAACCTTGATCCCGATCTTACATCTTTTATTAGGGTTTTCATAGATGATTTTTGTGTATTTGGCAAGAAAGCAGATCATTTGCAACATCTTAGACTTTGTTTTGAAAGATGCTGTCAATTTGCTATGTCATCTAATCCTTTCAAATCTGTTTTTGCTACCAAAAGAGGAGTTCTTTTGGGGCATATCATTTCATAAGATGGTATGGCTATTGATCTAAGGAAAATTCAAGCACTTCATAAGGCTATTGTACCTACAACAGTTCAAGAAGTGATGTGCTTTGTGGGGCAAGTCAAATGGCATAACAGGTATTTGAAGTATCTAGCCTATATTTGTGCTCCACTCACATTACTTACTGAGAAGGGAGTTCAGTTTTTTGGAGGTATGATCAGGATAAATCTTTTTCTATATTGAAGAAGATGTGGGTAGTAGCACCAATTCTGCAACCGCCACAATGGGATATTCCATTCCATGTATTTGTTGATGCATCTGACATTGTCATAGGTGCAGTTTTGATGTAGGGGAGGGTTGCAAGTTGGTTTAGACATGTCTACTATGTAAGTAGAAGACTTACAACAGCTGAGAAAAACTATACTATCACTGAACAGGAAGCTCTCGGAATGATATTTGCATTGCAGAAATTCAGACATTACTTATTGAGGAACCAAGTTATTTTTCATGTGGATCATTAGGCCTTATTGTATCTCATTAACAAACCACAGCTTATAGGAAGATTGGCAAGGTGGATGCTACTTTTGCAAAGAGTTTGACTACAAAATAGTATATATACCATGCAAACAGCATTTGTCGTAGAGTTGATTTTTTTAGTAGACTTCAGTTAGTGGACCCTACATTGGGGGTAAATGATCAATGTTCAAGTAAGTTAATTCAATTCCTTCTATGATCAAATGTTACATTTTTTGCTTCATGGAGTGATGCCTATGGATTTGTCTAGGGACCACCGTAGAAGGTTGGCATTGTAGAGCATGAATTATCGGGTTATTTTGGGAGTCCTTTATAGGAGGGGTATTGATAATGTGCTAAGAAGATGTGTAATTGTTCAAGTATATCCTGTTGTTCTGCATGAGGTACATATAGGACTTACTAGAGGATATTTCTTTGGTGAGATTACAACCAGGAAGGTTCTTCAAGCAGGATTGTGGTGGCCAACTGTACTTAAAGACACTCATTAGTATGCCAAGGAATGCATTACCTGTATGAGGGAAGGTCAACCTCAATCTAGGGATTGAATGCAAGATCATCCAGTTTTACCTTTGGAACCATTTCAAAAGTGTGGTATTGATTTTGTGGGCCCCATCAAGCCAACTGCTCATCGTTAGAGTAAAAATTAGTATATTTTGGTTTGTACTGACTACTGTACTAAGTGGGTTGAAGACAAAGCCTTGTGGGAAAACAAAGCAGCAAGTGTGGCTCATTTTTTGTATTCTAACATCATGAATCACTTTGAATGCCCCATGGAGTTGGTAAGTGATTAGGGTAAACATTTTTTGAATGAAGTGATTAGAGAGCTCACTTCTAAGCATATGATTCTGCATAAGAAGTCTACCCCTTATCACCCTTTGGCAAATGGGCAAACTGAAAGTTCTAATAATATTTTTCTTTGAATTCTTAAGAAGATAGTTGTTGATAATCGCAAGGATTGGGACACAAAGTTGGATTTAGTATTATGGTCCTTTGGTACAACATATAAGGTTTCAACAGGTTTAACTCCTTTCAAGCTAGTTTATGGTCTTAAGGCAGTTGTCCTCATGGAGTTCTTGGTTCCTAGTTTGTGAGTAGCAATTACTTACAAGTTGTGTCCTAAAGAATCAATTCGTGATAGGCTGCAAAAGTTGATGCAGTTAGAGGAAGACTAGATTATAGCCCATTACCTTCAAGAAGTGGTATAGTCAAGAAGACAGGCATGGGTTAACAAACACATAAAAAAGAAGATAATTAAAGAAGGAGATATGGTTATGGTGTATAATTCAGGGCTTGGAAAGCATCCAAGAAAGCTAAAGTTGAGGTATACTGGTCCTTATGAAGTTATAAAAGATGTTGGTCAAGGTACTTTTGTGTTGACTACCTTGAAGGGTGAAGTAGTGATGCTAGGAGGCATATTCCACGGTGGATTCCATGCCACGGTGGATTCCGTGAGGTTTTGCGGTGGATTCCGTAAAATTTTATTGCCAGGGCTCATACACAAAGTGGATTCTTTGTGCGAGAAGTCAATGGGGACGCCTATCCTTTTCGGGTGTTTTGTTAATTTTATGTGTACATGGGTGATTCCATAGCGGGTGATTCCGCAAAATACATATTTAAATTAATAAACGTATATGAGTTTAGAGTGCGCACTCGTGCTAAATTAAGGTTAGGATTGATTCTAACCAATTTATTTATGTAGCTAAAGACTGCTAGGTATTCACTTTTGTCGCTTTAATTGTATTATTTTACTAACAATTGTGAATGCTTCAGTTGATGTGTAGAGCAAGAAACGGTGGCATTGGGAAGCATTGGAGGATAGCATGTATTCAAGTTATTGTCAATATTTTGATGGGCGCATATCTTAGGCATGGCGTGTCAAGAATCGCGTGGTGGAGGGGATTGCTCAAGATGCTGCGCCAAACATACACAGAATGCACAAGGAGAAGCTCACTCAAGAGACAAGAAGAGAGATGGAGGCCAAAACGTTTTCTTGCATGTTTCTTCTTCTTCTTCCACACACTTTACAATGTACACAAAGTATAGATAAGATACAACATAAAAGGAAAGTGGCCTACTAAGTCAAACAATGCATAACCGACTACACTAGTCGACTGGCGCTATAACTATGCCAGCTGTAAATAGGTGTAACAACCTGAATATAATAAGTAATGAGTCAGTGGCCATGTGAGAGTCATAATGACCACCGACGTGCTAAGTGTAGACGTGTGGACCCATCTAACCAGGCGGTCCATCATCCATGTCCACATGTGTTGAGCTTGCCATCTCAACACTCCCCCTCAAGCTCAACTGCATCTCTGCAACTCCAAGTAAGCTTCGAAACTTTTGAAGCTTCTCTGTACCCAATGCCTTCGTGAAGATGTCAGCTATCTGATCCTGTGTGCTGACATACACCAAGTCAATCTCACCTACTAGTACCTTCTCTCTCACAAAGTGGTAGTGTACCTCAATATGTTTTGTCCTGGCATGGAACACAGGGTTCCTAGCCAACTGTATACTACTCATGTTGTCACAATAAATGACAACTGGACCTTCCACCTGCACATCCAAATTAGCCAATAGCTTTTGCAGCCATACTACCTCACATGCTGCAACAGCAGCACCTCTATACTCAGCCTCTGTACTCGACAAAGCAACTGTAGATTGCTTTTTACTGCTCCATGCAACTGCTGCACTACCAAGAGAGAACATGTATCCGCTGGTAGATCTTCTATCAGACATACTACCAGCCCAATCTGCATCTGTGTATCCAAACACCTGTACGTCTGTACCTGCCTCATAGAAAAGTCCATAATGTAATGTAGACTTCACATATCTCAATATGCGTCTGACTGCATCCAAATGTGGCTTTCTAGGTACTTGCATAAACTGACTCACAAGACCAACAGCGTAGCTCAAGTCTGGCCTTGTAATGGTCATGTAGATCAAACTCCCCACTATCCTCCTGAACATAGTAGGGTCTTCTATCTCATCCCCAACATCAGCACTCAGCTTCACATTCTGCTCCAACGGGACTGAAAGTGGTTTGCATGCAGTCATACCATACTTGGACAACATATCCAAGCCATACTGTCTTTGGGACAGCCATATACCATCATCACATCTGATCACCTCAATGCCAAGGAAGTACCTTAGCTCACCTAAATCCTTCATCTCAAACTTCATCTTCAAACAGCCCTTGACTTCAGCAATTCCACTATCACTATCACCTGTAATAATCAAGTCATCCACATAGATTACTATGATGACCAAACCTGCATCTCCCTTTCTCACATAAAGTGAGTGATCAGCATCAGAAACATAAAAGCCAATATTGACAAGATACTCTCTAATCTTGTCAGACCATGCTCTAGGTGCTTGCTTGAGCCCATAGAGTGCCTTCTTCAACCTGCACACATACGTGTGATGCTCTAAATCTTCATAACCTGCTGGCTGATCCATATACACTTCTTCCTGCAAATCACCATGCAAGAAGGCATTCTTTACATCCATTTGCTGCAACCTCCAACCTTTGGCTGCTGCCAAAGCAATCACACATCTGACAGTTGCCATCCTAGCAACTGGACTGAAGGTCTCATCATAATCTATGCCATATGTCTGGGCATAGCCTTTTGCAACCAGCCTAGCTTTGTACCTGCTAATAGAACCATCTGCATTGTGCTTAATCTTATAAACCCACTTACATCCAATAGCTTTCTTTCCCTTTGGCAATGATACTAGATCCCAAGTCTTATTGGCCTCTAATGCAGCCATTTCCTCATCCATTGCTGCATCCCAATGAGCATGACCAACAGCCTCCTCAAAACATGTGGGCTCAATATCCTCAACTAGTTTCACCATATAAGCATAATGGTGAGCTGCATAACCTTCAAAACCAAATCTTTTAACAGGGTATCTCACCCTGCTAGACCTGCGTACCACTGGATCACTCAATGGAGTCTTTGCATTAACGCGTGCTCTCTACACACCTGGAGTCCTCAGTGAAGGAATGCCAAGCTCATCATCCAAGCTCTCTGAGCCACTGGAGTCTCCATCAAGAACCGCATCAATGCCTTCTGACACTTTATTCTTTCCTTTGTCTTTACCTGTAGTGCTACTAGATGCACTCGAAGATGTAGAGGTACTCCTTAGTCTCCCAGACCAAGGACTACCAGATGATGTCTCTGGTCCACTAAGAGTCCGTGATTCTTGCCTTTCAGCCTGCACATGAGTGTCATGATCATCATCAACATCCAATGCATCACCACTAGATGCATACCAACTGCTCATTTCATCAAAGATGACATCCCTGCTCACTCTGAACTTACATGTGACAGGGTTGTAACAGCGATACCCTTTCTGCTCTAAAGAGTATCCAATAAAGACACACTTTTCAGCCTTTGGATCCAGTTTCTTCCGCAACTCATCAGGCACATGAACATACGCAATGCAGCCAAATACTTTCAAGTGTGAAACATCAAGTTTCTTACCTGTAAAACATTCTTCGGGAGTCATACCATGAACTGCAGCTGTGGGAGTTCTGTTCATAATATAAACAGCAGTATGAACAGCCTCAAACCAAAAATACTTAGGCATATTCTTTTCAGCCATCAAGGCACGTGCAACTTCTGCAATATGCCTGTTTTTCCTTTCTGCAACCCCATTTTGCTGCGGGGTATACCTGCATGTGAACTGTCTTTTTATCCCATGAGACCTCAGAAAATCACTGAACTCATTTGAGAGGTACTCTCCCCCTCCATCTGACCTCAAGCGCTTTACTTTCAAGCCTGTTTCTCTTTCAACTGCAGCCTTGAAAGTTCTAAAGTGCTCAAATGCTTCACTCTTTTCCTTCATAAAATATACCCACAGCTTTCTAGAACAATCATCAATGAATGTGACAAAGTATGAACTACCTCCAAGAGATACATTTTGTGTAGGCCCCCAAATGTCTGTATGCACAACATCAAGGATATTCCTGCTTACATCTCTGTCATGTGAAAAGGGTTGTCTTGCTTGCTTACCAAACTGACATGCTTCACATACCTTCTAAAATTCTGCAACTTTAAATGTAGGCAAACCTGTAACCAACCCTTTGGACTGCATTAATTTCAGCCTTTGTACATTTGCATGTCCAATGCGTTTGTGCCAAATTTCAATGTCTGCAACAACACCTTTTCCCTTGGCATACATAGCTGCATCCATAGTAGGAATTCCAGCATCTAGAGTGAACATACGTCCAACTCTACTTCCCTTTGCTACCAACCTGCACTTGTCATTGAAGTCTTCTACAAAGCAGCCCTTTGCATTAAATCTGACTTGCAGCCCTTGCTCTAACATTTGACCGACTGATACCAAGTTCTTTGTAATAGATGGCACATGCAATACATCTGAAAGACTCTTTGTCTTACCATCATGCAAGGACAAGGGAACTTTTCCAATGTGTGAAATTGGGTGGCATGAGTCATCACCCGTCTGCACATAACCTGCATTCTGTAAATCCTGCATCTCTCCAAACCATTCTACATGGCTGGTCATATGATTGGATGCACCTGAATCAACATACCAAACATCTTCATGTGTTCCCTTTCCTGTAACAGCATTCAGCATATGCTGCATAACGAACAAACGTTCATTTTTGTCTTCATTCTGTCGTGAAGACGATACATAGTTTCCTTGCTGCAACTTACCACTGCGGATATCATCTCTCTTAGCATAACATTGGGCTGCAATATGACCTGTTTTGCCACAATAGTGGCACACAATACCAGAGTTGTTAGAACCTCTGTTCTGCCATCCACCTCTTTCTCTAAAGCTCCCCCTGCCTCTAAAGTTACCACGACCTCCTGAAACTTGCATATCGCCAAATTGTTGATTCAATCTGTTTTGCTGGTTGTCACTTCCACGGCCTGTACCACGGCCTCTTGAAGAGAACCTGCCACGTCCCCTTCCTGAACTGGAGTAGAAAGCTTGGATCTGTTCACCGCTTCTTTCAGATGTCTCACTCTGCATGTTGATCTCTTCAGTGATCATAAGGGAGACCAACTCATCGAAATCTGGAAATGGCTTTCTGACATATACGGAAGTTACAAAAGACTTCCAAGCCTTTTCATTATTCAGTCCACCCAAGGTAGACGACACCAAATCATCATCATCGGGCATTGCATCAATTGCTGCCAAGGCATCTGCAATGCTCCTTACCTTCAATGCATACTCATTGATAGACATCTTCCCTTTCTTCAATGTATTCAACTCTTGCTTGAGTTGAATCTTTCGTGCCTTTGTATTTACAGAAAACATACTTTCAAGTATGGTCCAAGCTGCATATGAATTCTCTGCATTTCTAATGTGTCCCAGCATATTATTGTCAATTACTGCAGACAACCAATACATGACCTTCTTGTCTTTTGCATTCCATTCCTTTCGTGCCTTTGTCTCTTCCGCAGTTGGAGGATCACTCACCTCCGGCTCCTTTTCTTCACCTGAAACGAACTCGTAGAGGCCTTTTCCAATAAGGAAGTTCGTGACACGGAACTTCCATGAAGGGTAGTTGTTCTTGTCGAGCTTCTCAATGATGGGGCTTCCACTGTTCTCTGCCATTATCACAAGAATAATACCAAACAGCAAGCAAATCTTTTACTACCCTTGACCTGTAGTGCACAGCAATACACCAGACAGCCTTTTTAACTGTCTGCTCAACAATACATGCAATCTGCAACCTGTTTGCAGATAAACCTTGTGTTTACTAACTGGTAAACACCTTTGAACTTACAGATCTGAAATCTGTAACCTGCGCACCCACTTTCGGTCAATACAGTCGAAGTCACAGCGTACCCTGAAACTGCTGTCTGCAACCTTGCGACTCTAAAACGGGCCCTGAAACGGCCTCAGATGCCCAAAATAACTGCGGGTAAGCCCTAAAGGGCTTATTTGCAGAATACACAGCGCTCTTCGCGCACACCAAATCTCACTGCAATCTGAGATTTTTGCTCTGCCCTGCTTTCGGTGCCTCCACAGGCACTATCAAAGAGAAAGAGTTGAAGGATGGGAGAGCTTCTTACCCGTGGCTTGCTTGCTCGAACCTTGCTTCTTCTCCTTTGCTTCAACCTTCAAAATCAGCCTCTCTCAATGGCGCGGCTCTGATACCATGTTAAGAATCGCGTGGTGGAGGGGATTGCTCAAGATGCTGCGCCGAACACACACAGAATGCACAAGGAGAAGCTCACTCAAGAGACAAGAAGAGAGATGGAGGCCAAAACGTTTTCTTGCATGTTTCTTCTTCTTCTTCCACACACTTTACAATGTACACAAAGTATAGATAAGATACAACATAAAAGGAAAGTGGCCTACTAAGTCAAACAATGCATAACCGACTACACTAGTCGACTGGCGCTATAACTATGCCAGCTGTAAATAGGTGTAACAACCTGAATATAATAAGTAATGAGTCAGTGGCCATGTGAGAGTCATAATGACCACCGACGTGCTAAGTGTAGATGTGTGGACCCATCTAACCAGGCGGTCCATCATCCATGTCCACATGTGTTGAGCTTGCCATCTCAACATGGCGCCTATATTTTGTCGCGCTTATTTATCAAAGCGTTTGATATTTATTTATTATTTTTGTATGCACATGGGCACACAATTTAGATATTTGTATTGGACATTGTATTTGGGTACGCCTGACTTCTTGGGCACCCATTAGCTTTAATTCTTATTGGCACAAAAGCAAACTCAAAAGCTAAAGCGTGCTATTTTGTAATTTGGGCTATTATTTGAGCTTGAAGATGAATAATATATGAAATACATGCTTTGTGGAGCACTCACACAAGGCATGGGGGGAGATTGCACCCAATTGGTCTTTTGTTCATGTCGTGCAAGGTTTCTTCATTGATTTGTGTGCAAAAAGTAGAGTTCTTTTGTTCTTGGGGACCTTTTGATGCTCACTACGCACGCATACGGCGACCGATCTATGCACCAAGTAGTTAATTCTGCAATGAATGGGTTTAGATTAAGAAGGTTAGTTCAAATAGACTATGATGATTTACCTCATGAAGTTCAGGAGTAACCCACAGTTGCAGTGAATTTGATTCAAATTTCAGCATTGTTACCTCATGGAGCAAGTAATGGGATTTTACCCCATAGAGCAGTTTTCAATTTTTTGAATCTCATTATTGTCTTTAGGGTTTCTTGGCTTGATTATTTACACAAAGAACCCTTATTTTATTGTCAGATATTGGTAGATGATGTTATCTTACATATTATTTATGGTGTTCATAAAGAAGCTATGCAAACTTCAATAGTGCTATATGAAGTGTAGAATATTTTGGAGTTGTTTTATGTCGTAATAAAAATGCAAAAGAGCTTCATGAAGTGGTGGTACTATATGACATTAAAAGTTGGTTATTGGGATTTGCCTTGTGGGGATTTTATTTCTAAATCTTTCTCTCATGATATTATGACTTGGCAAAATGGTATCATGCTTATGGGAGATTATGCATTGAATGGACTTTTACCTTTTAACTTTGGATTTGTGTGTGATGGTCTAGAAGACCAACTAACTTTAACCTCAGTTCCTTTGGTATTTAAACTATGTGAAGCCACAAAGTTTCAGTTGCATGAAGTCTATTTGAAGGGACAAGCTTCACATGTCAGACTCACAGTGAGTACAAGTGGTCATCAGTATGTTATATTCTCTCTCTTTTTAAGGAGTTTAACTCATTGTCAAGTAGGGCAATAGGAAAAAGGAAAATGTATGGGAAAGAAGGCTCATGTGTTGATGCATGCATCCATACAACATCACCTTCCTGCAATTCAATGCCATCATCCTCCATCGTTTTCTTCATCTCTTTTCATCTTGCATTCTCAATAGGTCATGGGTGATGCTACCATGGTGAAGACAAGGTAAAGAAAGATTTCAAAACTTCCTGTGAAGAGAGGGAAATAGCAGTAGAGCTGAGGGTTGTTCATGAGCATGAGAGGGTTGGAGTGAGAGTTCACCTGATACAACTCCATCAAAAGTCAAGGATAACACACCAAAAGCATCTTCTACTATGTCTAGTGAGGATGAAGGTGAGTTGGCTACTCCAATGCTTGATTGCTCTATTCTTATGGATACAAATGAGCCCAATACCAAGGGTTGGTTAAAACAGATTGGTTTGCTTAGTTTTGCTAAGTTGCTATGGGATGCTTGGGGAAACAATGTGCATGCTCAACAACAATTGTTAATGATTAGAGAGAGTGGAAATATTATGACCATTTTTATGAAGAAAATGAAGGATTTTTTATAGTTTATGATGATGATTATGTTCTTATTGGATGAAAATTTGTTTGTGTTCTGTTTGCATTATGATTAATTGCTGTGTATTAAAAAATTCTGATTTTACAATGATTTACATGCTTTATTTAATTCCCATAAACTTGAAATGCGGTCTTTTAGTGGTAAAATGGTAGTTTTTCCATTTCGAGTGGGGAAAAGATGTTCCCATGGGGAAAATAGGGAAGATAAATTGAATGTTAGTATGCTGAAGTGATTGGAATAAGAAAAACCAGAAAATAGCATATTTTATTGCCAAATAAATCAAGAAAATGGGGAAAATAAGGGGAAAAATAGAAATACGTCTTGGAAAAATAAGGAAAAATATAATGATTGTTTGTGGATGTATGGTAGTGGCAAAGCATGAGGTTTAGCCTGAGTTTGCCCTATCTCCTTGTCAAAGTTTGTGATTTATTGCTTTCTATACATCAAAACATGCTAAAATGAACCTCTACACCTATGCAACGAAAGCAATACCTAAACGTAGGGGGTTGGGATGTTTGAATGGTGTGATTTGCGCGTTGATTGTTGTTGATTTTCTGATGCACATCATGTCATAAAGTTCGTAGTACTTTAATTAAGAGGATAGTAGCATGAGTGTTATCTCGGTGCTATCCTTTCATCGCCGCAACGGATTAGTAAATGCATTGGGAAAGCCTAGTTGTGCACAAGCACATTGCTAATTTAAAATTATGTTTGAGCACTTTAGAATCATTCATCTCTGCATGTGCATGACGATTATGGTATCAGAATAAAAAAAACCCTGGATACATAGCATCTATTTTCAATGACAATGACCCACGTTTGAGTGTGGCAAGGCATCCTAAGCTGTAGGATAAACTTTCGTTTCTTGGGGGATTATTTGGAAAGGAAACATGGTATCTCCTAGAGACATTTCAAATGAAAGAGTGGAGTTTGTTCATTTTTTTAATATATTGAGCAGCGTATCAAGGGGCTAATCCCTGTGATGTAGGAGAGCTGCAGTGGGGCCACGGTGATTCTACCAAGGGGTTGCCTCCCATGTATGTGATTATCGTGGTATTTATTGCCAATGTGTATGGGTTCTCCCTCTGAGGAGTTTATAGAAAGGGAAACATTGGACTACAAAACTATAAAACTATAAAAGCATAGATTAGGCTTTAGGGCAATTTGTCCTTTAGTAGTAGATAGACGCTCCTGGTCCGCGAGGCCGTGAGGGTGTGTTTGTCTGTTATGAGTATGAGGTCCCCGGTTAGTGCCATAGCCAGTGCTGGCCCATTTCAGGTCACATCACTTAGTAGAGTACAAAGATAAACACATCTAGACTTAAGTTGTATTTTATGAGGGGAAGGATGAATGGGTTTATAGAAGCATTGATTTCAGCAAGACGTCTAGGCCCTAGTATGCTTCTAATAATGCCTTGGAATCTAAGCTTTGTGCTGGCTACAATATGCACAGTTTGCATAGCAAGTGGACGGATAGGTCCATACGCCTCATGATGATTCATGAGAAACTATTATAATAAGATAAAGACATGTACATTGAACGATGCATTGTAGTCTAGCATTGGGAAGATTATAGGTTCTGGTGATACAAGAATCTCCCTTAATCTTTCAGCCCCAAAGTACATGACAAGACACTGCTGGAAGAAAATCTTCCTACTGATGCATACATTAACTTGGATGTTTTATACAGAGTGAAAGGTGTAGAAATTCGGGCCACTATTATTATTCATGAGTGGAGACTACTTAAGGGAGTAGAGGGAATGCACTTTCTTGAATTATGAAGGATTTTTCCCAGAGTGTTTCTTTCTGGAACCCACCAACTTTGCTATACAGAGAATTTTCTCACCAGTGATTGTTCTTGCCTTAGTGTGTCCATCCTTGGTGACATATATTTCATAAGGTGTAATGGCCACCTTTTCAACCACACCCAGCCTTCGAGCTAACAACAGTTGAAGGTAGTCTCCATACTTTGCATCTCTACAAAACTCCACATCATTCATGCATAGTTGTCCTCCTTTGATGTGGATTAGGCCAGAGAGAGAGAGAGGGATTTGATGATTTGGAGACGAGGACCTCTCAAATGGGCCTTCACTTTGTTTCCAAAACACTCACCACAATTATGAGAACCTAGCAATTGATGGCAACATGATTTTTTCCGTTGTGAGAGAATGGAATTTCTAAGGTGAACACCTTTTACCCACATACGTGCTGTCATCGGATAGGCATACTTCCCTTCTTGGGCTTTCTTGGGAGACCATTGTGGGAGTTGTGGACTTCGACCAGCTTCAAAAAGAGTTGGTGAAGGCGTTTCAGAAGAGCCACTTGGAGCACTTGTTGTAGAGGATGCACCACCATGTGTTGTATCGTCCCGCATAAGGAGGTAGAGAATTGTGGATGAGAATGTCCTCAGCGGGGGCACCAATTTATGACGAAAGAAATTCGGTATGGCAACCTCTATAATATTCCAAACTCCCTTCTGCCACAAAGTGAATGAGCTAAGGGCACCACCTAGTCATGGAAGAGTGGACTAGGACACTATGCAAGAGAGAGAGGAGCTTGTGAGGGAGAAGAGAGGAAAACTGAGAGAGAGAGAGAGAGAGAGAGAGAGAGAGAGAAAGAGAGAGAACTACAAAAAAATAGATGAATCAATAAACTTAAGAGATGGAGAACCCTTGAGATATGACCAACATACACAATATGGACATCAATAGCATGGGCTTATTACACTGTAGAACATGCATAAGCTATAGTAGGGGAATGAATTGCATAAGCTCATGAGAGAGAATGGGGAAGGCTCAATAGGGCTGAAGAAGGCCTCTTGGCTCTCTCTCTTCTTGCAAATTACAAAGGAGAAGGCCTATTTATATAGGCCTTGAGGGTGTTTAGGGAAGAGGTTAAGATATAATAGGAATTAACACCACCAAAGCTACATTAAGGCGGTTCCACCAATGTGGAAGCTCCATCTAGATGTTTTGTTGACCAACTTGTACTTAATCAAGCTCCATCATAGGTGAATTGTCTCCATTCTCCCCCCCCATAGCTTGAGTCCAAGAGCTCTCCTATAAAAAAATATAGAGAATCTTCATAAAATAAGATCATATCTAGCAATAATAGAGAGAGAGTAGTGAGAGTTCATACATTACTACTACAATTAAGGATGATTTGAGGGTGATTTAGGAGGGGAATTCTAATGGTTTATTAGCTTGAGAGAGAGGAGAAGAGAGGGAAAAGGGTTGGGAGTCTAATGAATGATGTTTTATGGAAGTGTTAAGTGTGGGGAAGAAAGTATGGGTGTGTACAAAATTGGAAGATGGTCTCCACCGCAGTTGGAAAAAGTTGGCATCCACCATTTTAGCCATATCTCCCAACTCGTAGCTCCAAAAAATTATAAAAAAATACTAGCCAAAACTTCAGCTCATGCGCTACAACTTTCATTTTTGGATCGGAGTGGAATTATTTTTACAAAATCTTACAAAATCATGTGCCTAATTTTTCTTCCACTAATGCTTCCAAGAAGGGTTCCATTTGGTTGAATTATCATAAGGCTCCAAATTCATGACATTATGAGCCTCACATGCCCTTTGGATGGCTCCAAATCCATTTCATATCTTTTCTTTTCACATTATACATTTTCCCTTCACCTTCCTCCATTGATCTTTACTCTTCACCCCCCCTTGGTAAACTGATCCATGCAATATTTCCATCCAGTGATTTCTTGGATTTCACAAGAGGTTGTTCCCACCCTCTTCTTTATTTCAAAGCTCCAAATATACAAAAAATCAACAAAGTGTTAGAAAAATATTTTTTTGTGATTTTCTCGGATCAACACCATGCATTGTTGATTACCTCAGAGGCTCCCATACCCGCAGCCTTACAGTAAACCCTACCTTGCGAACAGGCTACCGAACTTCTTTGGAAGGGGAGATTCACTGGCTCTTCTGGTACCAAATGGTACTAAACTTGCCATCCCTAGGATGGAAATTAATATCCCTAGACCGCCTGGACCCTATGTGACCCATCCACCGAGTGACACCCCGGTCCACTATGTGGACGAGCCTAGCAATGATGAGCCTTATGTAAACCCGTGAGTGTCGTATGATGAGGAAGGAAATTCTATCCTCATGCACTATATGCTAGTACCAATGATGGCATTGGGAAGAGGGAGAGGCAAGGGCCTAGGAGGACAAGCCCAAGAGCCAGGACTTGCGGTCACCCAGGGCATAATTATTTGCACTGCCTCGAGAGTGAGCAAGCAAACAAAGATAAGGTTGACTTGAGATGTGCCAAGTGTGGAATCACTCATCTCTTTGTTGACTTCCCTAGGCAGAGACCATCCTCTAGTCTGGAAAATGAGCCATTGGTTCCATTGGGGTTGTTCGGTGTCGAGACACTTGATGGAGAGGCCATACCTATCTTGTTGCATGTCATGACCCATACGCAAATGAAGCAGGCCGGCATATCATTGCCAGGGCCCAACAACCTTGATGCAACCTTAGTTGGAAATAAGAGTTAGGGATGAAGGAGGAAGAGACCAGACGCTAAGGTCACCCTCAAAACCGAAAGTGCCACGATTCTATCGGTTGGAGGGAAAGTCATTAACGCAGAAGAAGAGACGTTGGCACCCCAGATGGCTAAAAAGGGAAGTACTGAGGTCAAGGAGTACTTCAACCCAAAGCTCCAACTCAAAACCCGCAAAACCGAAAGTGCCACGATTCTATCGGTTGGAGGGAAAGTCATTAACGCAGAAGAAGAGACGTTGGCATCCCAGATGGCTAAAAAGGGAAGTACTGAGGTCAAGGAGTACTTCAACCCAAAGCTCCAACTCAAAACCCACAAAACCAAAAGTGCCACGATTCTATCGGTTGGAGGGAAAGTCATTAACACAGAAGAAGAGACGTTGGCACCCCAGATGGCTAAAAAGGGAAGTACTAAGGTCAAGGAGTACCCCAACCCAAAAGCGCCAACTCAAAGCCATCAAGAAGGTGAAAGAGTGGGTAAAGGAGGCCCAAGAACACCTAAAGGATGTTGAGTCCATACTAGAATATGAGATCGATGATCTCTCAAGACTAAGCACTACAATCTCTCTCCCACAATTGAAATCAAGGGAAACGATGGCACCACAAGTAGGGCTACCTAGACAAAGCCTAAATGCTCCAGGCCAGCAAACCAATCTAGGCCATTGGCCAAGAATCGCAAACTTAGGAGAGAGGCAAGTGACTCTAGCAACCTCCTCAATACACTCGTGACCACCCCTGTAACCCTAATCTTGGGTTACTTGCTTAGGCAGCATCCAACACTATGGCTAGAGCTAAAATGTTGGGTCGAAGAATCAAATGAGCCAACTATCACATACTTTCCTAAGCACAACGTAGAAACTCAAATATTGAGTTTGACATTGCACTTCATGTCTAGATCCTTGTACATCAATGCTTTTTGGGAGGGCATAGAAATGCATGCAGTCCTCCCAATCCTAGCTCTAGGGGATATCACAAGAAAGGGAATTGTGAACATAGGGGCAGGAGCGAGTGTGTTAAGCCACGCAGTACTCCAAACTTGGGGTAACCAACGGGTCGAGACAACTAGGTTCAACATCATTCTAGCTAACAGAATGAAGGTGAAACCGTGCGGAGTGTTAAAAAATTGGCCAGTGAAGATTGTAGGAATCCAATTCTCAGTTGACTTCATAGTTATGAAGGAAGTGGACTACGACATCCTGCTAGACCAACCCTGGATGCACAATGTGAGATTCATAGAAGATTGGGAAAATGGTCTTATCTTCTTAGGAAATCAAACAAAGGCTGTTAGAGTGGATATGGACACTTGGAAGACTATGTCAGTCGACCTAGATACCATCTCCACCATGCTAAAGGGCGGTGATCGACAAACTAAGGGATCCTATGGCACTCTTACCAAGTATATCCCGTGTCCTGAGGACAAGCGAGACTGGATGCATGTTCTTGCTACCACCAACCTACCATTCTTGAATGCTGAGGAATACAAACAAACCGTCAAGGAAACTGATAAGTTCTAGGAGACACCTTCAATGCCAGCAGTCTGCATGATGATCGAGAGTCTATGTGGAAGACCCACTCATGTTCCATTCCAAGCAATAGACGCGATCTTTAGGAGATCCTAGGATACTTAACCAATAAGTTGGCTGGAAATCTAGCGACTAACCTTAAGCCACTCCAAAATCTCTTGGATGAACCTGAATGGCAATGGTTCAAGGTACACAATTTGAACTTGAACTACAATTGGGCCTTAATTCTTGACCAACAAGAAGGGAATAGTCAAAACTAGAAGAATCATGAGCAACCAGACAAAGATAGCTCCGTGACAACAAATATGAGGACTGTTGTTCCTTTAGTGATGAGAGCGAAAAGGAAATCAATACCCTAGAGTACCACATTGGGGGGGCATATAATCGAACAAATACAAATAGACCCCCCAGACTAGGCAAGCAGAGTGTACTTAGAGGTGGAGTCAGGCTTAAGGACTGCGATAGAACTTGGTTGGAGCACACAGGTGCAATCAATTACGAGCGGGCAAGTAGCTTAGCCCAACCAAGTGATGCACCAGTGCTGCAAATGGACTCATCTTCTGAGCTACCACCACAGGGAGAGAGCCCCTCTTCTAGCGAAGATGGAGAGTTTGATTCCAAATCGGGGGTCAGCTCAAATAGTGACATTGAAATACCTCAGCCTCCCAAGACTAGACACACTAAGGGGAACCTACCCGTCCACCTATGACGTTGACACTTTAAAAAGGAAAAACATGTGTGGAACCAGGAAACATGGGTAGACAAACAACAAATACCGCAAGACCTTCCAAAATGATTCACAAGGATCAAAAAGGGAGATAGGGTGGTGACCTTGCTAAGATCCAAATGATAGGGGCAAGCAAGCGAGCCAATCAAGGGACCCACCAAGGTCAAGGAGGCCAATTTAACCAAGGAAGGGGAGACCCACAACCTATCTTTGTAGCAGATGACTTGGCGGAGCAAGATGAAGCAAATCTCGTTGCTCTCCTACGAGAGTACATACACATCTTTGCTTGGTCCCTAGAAGAGCTCAAAGGAGTAGACCCGAGCGTGGTGACTCACAACATACCCACAATGCCTGACACAACGCTTGCCAAGCAACGACCATACCCCATGACTCCAAAGCACTCCCATGCTATCAAGGAAGAAATCGACAAGCTAATGAGAGCGAGATTCATCTACGAAATTGAACACACGGACTGGGTCTTGCCCATAGTCATCATCCTAAAGAAAAATGGGAAGATTCAAGTGTGTATCAATTACAAGAAGGTAAATGCACCTACAAAAAGAGATAATTACCCACTGTCATACACCGAGCACATGTTAGAGAGAGTGGCTAGAAAATAGGCCTACAGTTTCCTAGATGGCTTCTCGGGATACAATCAAGTGCAAGTACATCCTAATGATAGGCATAAGACAGCATTTGCCACTAAATGGGGAGTCTTTGCCTACATAGTCATGCCTTTTGGATTGACTAACGCATTAGCCACTTTCCAACAACTGATGTGTACAATATTCAAAGACATGCTAAGGAAGGAGTTGGAAGTCTTCGTGGATGACTTGTGCATTCACTCTACTTGGCAGAAACACTTAAATAGGCTCTAAGCGGTCTTTGAATGATGTCGGCTATATCGCCTTTCATTGAACCCCTTGAAATGCCAGTTCTCGGTAAAGCATGGATGTATCCTAGGACACGTGGTGTCAAAGAATAACATTTCCATACATTTCTCGAAGATCAAGGTCATTGTCGACCTTCCACCCCCAGCTGATGAAAAGGGTGTTCAATGCTTCTTAGGACACACCGGGTACTATCGACACTTTATGTTAAACTACGCATTGATTGCTAGACCTCTATACAAGCTGTTGATTGTATTTGAATGGACTATGGAGTGCCAACATGCATATGAGAAACTAAAAAAGGCTCTGACCCGCCCCGATATTATGAGCTCGGCCCAGGACACTCACATTCCACGTGCACATCAATACTTCAAAATTTTCATAGGAGCTGTGTTGTGCCAATCTGGTGAACACAACCTAGACTATCCCATGAGCTTTGCTAGCAGAAAACTCATTGAGACTGAAATGAATTACTTGACAACGGAGAGAGAGGGATTGGCCATGATGTTTGCTGTGAAGAAGTTTCAGCACTATCTTTTGGCTACGCCTTTTACTTTCTTTGTTGACCATCAAGCTCTATTGTATCTTGTTAATAAACCATGTGCTACAGGATGCATTGCTAGATGGTTTCTTCTTCTTTTGGAATTTGACTTCTTTGTAGTAGTGCGTAAAGGGAAGCAACATTACATGACTGACCATCTGTCTCATATCCCCACGAGAGAAGTAGTTGGACAAGGCATTGAGGATGAACTGCCAAACGCACACCTATTCCACTTGTCCAGCAAAAAAAAATTGTTTAAAGTTGACTTGATGCCATATTGGGCAAACCACATAGTTCAAGTGCTTCAGCACAGACTACTGAAATGATCGATAGAAAAGGCCTGCCTTAGGCGGCTTATCCTAAAAATCCAACCCTATTAGTTGATAGCTGGCCAACTTTACAGGCTGGGGCAAGATAGGTTGCTGTGAAAATGCATGTGTGAGCATGAGATGCATGATGTACTGACAGAGGCACATAGTGGAATTGCATGAGGATATTTTAGTGGAGATACGATAGCCCACAAGGTGTTGCAGTCCCAGCTCTGGTGGCCTACCCTCTTCTGAGATACTACCCAATTTGTGAAGCATTGTGATAATTGCCAACAAACTAAAGTCCCTATCTGTAAAGATCGCATGGAGCTAACCCCAATTATTGCACAACAACCCTTCAAAAAATGGAGGATTGACTTCATCAAACCCATTAGTCATGTGGCACAATATTCACAAGCTAAATACATCATTGTGGCCACCGACTATCTAACCAAATGGGAAAAAGCATGAGCTACGAGAAAGAATGACGCTAGGACTACCGCTAAGTTCCTATGGGAGCAAGTGATCTCATAATTTGATTTCCCCATCAAACTAGTTAGCGACCAAGGCACCCACTTCATCAACAAAGTGATAGCTCACCTTATCTCCTCCTTCCTAATCATCCATTGGAAATCTTCACCATATTACCCACAGGTAGACGGTCAAGTTGAATCAAAAAATAAAATCCTAGTGAACATCCTGACCAAGGTCGTCTCCGCGTCACGCAATGATTGGGACAACAAATTGATGGCGGTCTTGTGGGCCTACCACATGGCTTACAAGATGGTGGTAGAATATACCCCCTTTAGATCAACATATGGCATAGAGGCAATCCTTCCCTTGGAATTCTTTGTACCAAGCCTCAAAATCACCCTTCAAGAAAGATGGGATGGGAAGGGGGCATGGACTGAGTGCTTGATTGAACTCGAACACTTAACAAAAACGTGCTTCTAGCCACCCATCCACTCATATGCGAGAAGGCAAGACGCAAAAGCTTGTTTGACAAGCATGTCAAGCAACGTAACTTCGAACAAGGTGACTTAGTATTGCTATAATCAGTCAAAGGACATAAGCAAAAAATTGAAATTCGAGGGGCTAGGACCTTTCAAGGTTCGAACCATTAGCCGAACTGGCAATGTAGAACTTGAGACCCTAAAGGGCAAGGGCATAGGCTTCTTCAATGGTAGCCGCATAAAGAAGTATTTTCCCCCTACACACCCATTGCATGAATCCACAATGCCAATGCTACTTGTCAATGTACGAGTAGCCACTATCACCGAGATGGACAATGATGATGAGGAAGCAGTGCCACACCAGCTTACCTACGCATGACGGTCAGTGCCAAACACACATGCACCATTAGCACATTGATCAATGAGGGAGATGAATTTAATATCTTGACTCATGACCATTGGACCCACATTGGCAAACTACAGTTGCAACCTACTAATGCTAGTCTCACCCCTTATGGAGGCCAACACTCCAAAATTCTAGGAAAGTGCAAGGTTACAATTTCTATCAAGTTTGAAAGCATGCCGATAGTTTTCTATGTGTTGCCCAACACTAAGAATGTAGACACAAAATCATTGTTAGGACAAACTTTCAAGAAGCAAGCTCGTTGCAATGTCAACTATGAGTTGCAGCGCATCCACCTCGCCATAGGTAATGTTCGCATAGCTACATCTTTTAGCAAGGGCAGTGTGACCCTTTCCAAGTCCACAACACCACCACTAGAGATTCGTCACAACCCACCCAATCTCAGAGCTAGCAACCTACTAGAACCACTAGGCTAAGGAGGGGGGTCGTGATTCGTCACAACCCACCCAATCTCAGAGCTAGCAACCTACTAGAACCGACACTGAAGCCCATGAACCCTATTTCAAATGGGGGCCTAAACAAGGAGGGCCACCTAGGAATAGAAACCCCCAGCCTCGCAATATACTAATCTCCCGAATTTCTATGTCAGGCTCATGCGAAGTTAACACTCTCACATTAGGCATTGAACGGCCATCACCCTCTAACCCTTTAATCCTAGAAAGTATTCTTCTCAATTCAAAGAGGGGGAGGTATGGTAAAACAAACCAAAACACATAACAATAACCATAAAGGAAAATAACACATTCGGGACATGAGGGACCTCAATGGTAGGATGAAGTAACTTGTGACTGAGGAGTTGACAGTAAAAATTGAAAGCAACTGACTTAGATTGTTGAAGGAAAAAATTTAATCATGTACTAAAAATAGGTTTATCTGCCTAGCATGAAGTCTTGTCTTTTGGTAAAGCTAGGTGGAAAAGCACTAATGGCAAAACATGGCTTATGACAGGAGCTAAAGATGTCACAACAGGATCGAGCCCATCGCCCACCTTTCATGGAAGAGGAAAGAGAAAATTATAGCCTATCCCTTGAAAATCGAGGATACAACCAACTCAAGTTTAGAAACATCCACAATATCAAAGGAGTGGTGACCAGCAAGGAAGCTATCAGGAGGATTGTGGATCACTGCAATCTCACCACGTATATCAAAAAGTTTGGAGCTGACCACACTAGGTGTGTGGAATTCCTGAGGATGTATGACCCTGATAAGGAGAGTGGGACATTGTCCTTGGTGAGTAGGGAAGGAACTAAGCAAGTGCAGGTCCCACTTAGCAAGACCCTAGTGGAAAAGGCACTAGGATTGGAGCCAAAGGTGGAGAAGAGGCACAAAAGAGATGTCTATGTCATGTTGGGGATAAAGAAGGAAAGTGCCTTAACAAATGATGGCATAAGCATCCAGGACATCCCAATGCAGAGATTAGATTGCAAGCAAAGGTGATCCACACCCTCTTCTTTAGCCTAAGGTACAATTCGCTCATGCATAAAATTAGTGTGCCCGTGTTGGAGAATGTGGCTGCTCACTCGTTGCATAAAGTGGATTGGAATGTCTATGTTAGGAAAACCATACACCAATCAGCCAAGATGCCCGACCTCAAAAGTAGACCGATAGGTGGGGAATCCCTAGCATCAAAGGGAACTCACAAGAAGAAGCCCTTGAACAAGACCGCATTCATAGGGTATGGAGGAGACTTGAACTGCCCTTATCTGATAGGCTATAAAAGAGACACAAGACGGAGAAGAGGGATTAGATGAAACGCCTGAGAAGTCACCTCCTCGTCATGACAAAGAACCAAGTGAGAGGACAGTCAGTGAAGAAGAAGAGGAAGATCAAGAAGCTCAATCCAACAAACGGAAGGCAAAGATGCCTAAAAAGAAGGCAACAAAGAAGAAGCAGGAGGAAGAGATAAAGAGAAAAGAAGAAGCAAACCTACTGAAAGCCAAGGTTGAGTCAAAAAGAGTTATGGAACAAGAAGAGGAGTTGAGAAGAAAAGAAGAGGAGAACCTGGTGGCACAAGCTGTACACATGTCCATTGAACAGCAGTGCATGCAGGAGGAACCAGTAGTAATGAGGCCGCCTAGGTAGGATAGGACAAGAACCAATGCCCAAGTAGCATAAGACTTGCCTCCACCCATCCCTGAAGGCCCACTCTACCCAACCCCACCTACCCTATTTCCCACTACCCCAACCATTACAGCAACGCCAAGTACCCCTGCCACAGTGGACGCCAGCAACCTCATGGCATGGGTGCATTTCTTAGTCAATCAGGCACATACTCCAATGCCCACCTCCCACCTCCAGTGCAGGAACCCCAACTACAAGAGTGAAAATATCAGCTATTGCAGACACCGAATCTCAACAAGGACCCAAGCGACCAAAGGTAGATGCTATCCCCACGGAGCCACAGACCGTAGACCAGGATGAGCATGTCAAGGAGCTCTATGCTCAGTTGGAAAGGGCAAAGAAGGAGAAGAGAGTGGTAGTGGCAATGCTGGAAACAGAAAGAAAAATGGCAAATACAAAAAACCCGCAAGTGGCCTTGCAACACAAAGAAATCCATGCGCTGAAAGCAGAACTAAGGGCCAAGGAAGACAACAAAGAACAGTGATGAAAAAGACTGGAGGAAGAGAACCATGAGCTGGTTGCAATGCAAAGGTAACACAAACTCCTGGTTCTACAACAGGAAGACAACAAAGAACAGTGATGAAAAAGACTGGAGGAAGAGAACCAGGAGTTGGTTGCAATGCAAAGGAAATACAAACTCCTGGTTCTACAACAGGCAGAGCTCAAAGCACAGGTGAGAAAACTTCAAGCGAGCATGGAGGAGCTCATTACATTGGAAGCTAAGAGAGCACCAGAGCAGGAAGAACGGAGAAAAGAGAAGGAAGATCTCACTCACATAGGGAAAGAGTGAGAATCAATCAAAACATCTCTAGCATGCAAGTAGGAGGAGAGCTCCACACAAATGGCAAAGCGAGCTGAGGAGTGGGCAACTCACGCTGAAGAGTGGATAAGAATCCTAGCATGGTGTTTGGCTCAAGTTGAGAAAGACAAAACACTTGCAAAAAGTAGAGCAGATGTTGCCTAGATGACCTTACAAATGCAACAATGTGCCTTCTTAAATACCCTATGGACATCACTCAAACAAAGGAAGGAGAGCCCATGATGGCCGTAAAGAAGAAACTGGGAAGGGCAGATGTACAGGCTTGTCTAGCCAGGCGGTGTCACCATGTTGGGGGTAGAAGGTCTACCACCAGGGTTTAGAGTAGAAGAGGAGTGAGGGATTCAAGTTTAGGAGAGGGAGAAAGGAATGGGGTTTGATAAGTCTTGGGTTTTAGAGATGATTCAGTTGGAGAAGAAGTCCTCAAGCTTTTTCATATACTTAGCATACATGAATGGAATTAAAGACTTTGACTCCATTACATCAAATGCGTATGAGGTTAATAAACCAATACATATAGAGATTTTATCTTAGATTTAATCCAAATCCATATTTCAAATGCAAGCTCAAGCGGTTTCTATTTCATGAATGCCAATGAACAACAACTCCAAGATACAAGTATTTGAGTGGTAGACTCCACTACATCCAAGACATAGATCAAAAACTCATGAAATGAATTGTCAAAGCTTTTAATTTACTTCAGCCCTGTTTTAAAACAATTTTAAAATAATAATTTTGAGCCTATAAACAAGCTCCAAAAATGCACATAATCTCAAGAATAAGCCTCTCTAATCACTCTCAAATGAAACCCTGATGTTTAGAGGTCAATTCCATCACTTACAACCACATAGATCACTTGATTTCCCTTCAAGTGGACAAGAACAGTGGGCTGCCCTATTTATGACAGGTTTTAACAGTCCAAAACAGCCCCATAAACCTCCAAAAATCTCCCCTTTGCTTGCCCCAAAGTCACTCTAGTACTTGGGCACAAGAGGGGCTTCAATGGACCGTGAATACGATAAGAGAATGGAAGAAGATGTACATAAGAGAAGGCTGAATACTTTATCTATGTTTTCCCCTTTTATGGACTGTCATACCATTCATTTTCGTGATACCAAATGGATGGGCCAGAAAGACTCTCACCTTCTTTGTTCGTATCTCCTCTCTTTCTTCAGTTTGCTCTGAGTTTGCATGCTTTGGAGCATGCACCATAGCCTTCAGCTCTCCCTCCATCTGCCATAGGTATGCGGGCCCAAAAATTGCACCGAAAAATGCAGGCTGCTCTTCCTTCAGCTTTGACACAAAATTTTAACCATTTAGGTCACTTACAAGTCACACAATTCCATTATTCTAGGTCCCATACAAACCTAGTGAACTTTTGGGCACTCTTCTTGATTTCTAGGCAAATACTCCTCATGAACCAATGTGACGTAACCTGCAGACTATCAATTACCTCCTGTTGATCAAGTTGAGTGTTCCCATTGACTTAATTTTTCTTAATTTACATGGTACAAACTGAAAATTGCATGTCAAGTTACAAAGGAACTTATGAGATTAAATGATATCTAAGTCAGATGTTGGGAAATAATGATTGAATTATGTAAGAAAGTTTCTCATGTGGATCTTAATGAAGTTCTTCTACAAACATAAGGACTCTATGATTTATATCATGAACATAAAACTTTTTGATAGCGGTCCATCATCAATGTCCTCATGTGTTGAGCTTCTCATCTCAACACCCCTATCATGAGTGAGGGAGATGCATCACCACCAACCCTGGCTTTGGAATTCTTTGACTTTCTAGTTCGAGCAACCCCAAGTGGAAAATCATGGTGAAACGCTACAAGGCACTCAAGCAACAAGATACAAAGGTAGAGGAGTGGATTGAGGTGCTTTAACAAGTGATACTTGATCTGAACCATGACTGGAAGGCAAAATCCGACCTTCTCTAGCAACACATGCTAGAGGAAGAATGGGCTAGAGTGGCCTGGGCTATGAAGAGGGCTAGCATTTTCCATCCTGGCCAAGATTTTGCAAACCCACACCCTACCCCAAAGCACATCGAAGTATTGACTCTAGCCCAAGGCTGGAGTAAAGAGAGAACCATGCAAGGAACCAGAGAAGGACTCTCCAAATCCAAATTATCCAAGCAAGGATTGTGGAGACAATGATCCTAATCTTGTCGATCCACCCCCTGACAACACCTCTGCTCCCACCTCCAACATCATGAGATTGGCCACTATTTCCCAACTTCGAGCTTGCAAGACTTAGTCAAAGGCCCTTTCCCTCAAGCATTGATGCCGGATCCATGCCCTCTTGAGTGCCAGTCCTAACATAATCTTGAACTTGTAGGAGTACAAATCCACCTCATTTGGATCAGCTTTGAATGAGACCAAAACTGTAGTAGCAAATTCAACCTGACGCAATTTACATAGAAAAGCTACCGACAAAGTTCATCTGCCATAACATTTTGCAGCCTCCTCTATGGACTTGCTTGGATCTATAGCTATAGCAGCACCACCACCAGTACAATTCCCTCCTACCACTCTTCCATCCACTTCCCATTGTTAGCGCAGTAGCTCCTCAACTTTGGCCCCACCCAATCCCAACCCACCTCACCACCTACTACCTCCCCTTCCATTGTCGACCCTTCTTGCCCCACCTCTACCATCCATTAGGAAAAAAATGAACTCACAAATGGGCCCTTAAAAATAATATAGTTTAAGATATGGGCTGTTTGGATTGACTAATAGGAAGGCTAGATGTTGACATCCATGGAGGGTGAATCTTCTCTCTCCAAATCTTGGGTTTTTATTTAAAAAGGGGTAATGGGGGATTTTTTTAAAAAGGAGAATGAATAGTACAAAATTTTTGAGTTTCTCTCACCTCGTATTTCCCCCCTTTTTTGGAGAATTTTCAATTTTGATTTTTTTCCCTCTCACAAAATTAGTTTGACCCAAAAGTTGAGCAACATACCACTTTCCCTCTCCTCTCTATAGTCGTGAATTTTCATCTCCATTGAAGCTCCTTGCTGAAAGTAATTAGGGTTTTGAGCATTCTGCTTACCTCTGCACTTTCTTCTCCATGTAGCTCTAGATTTTGGGCAAAACACATGTGCCCATCTCTCTTTGCATTTTCTCTTGTTTGCTAATAGACTTGTCCTCCACAACCCCACGTATGAAGTAATATCTCACCTCAATGCGTTTCTTCTTCGCATGGAAGACCGGATTCTTGGCTAGATGAATAGCACTCATAGAATCTGAATGCTCTTAAATCTCATAGAATCCAAATGCTCTTCTTCAACTGAGATTTAAGAGCATCCATCTCATCATGAGCTATCCCTGCTATCAGCATATCATCCACATAAAGTACCAAAATAAGCAATGAGCTATCACAAGCTTTCTTCGTGTAAAGACACGGATCCATAGCACTCTTGTTGTATCCCTATGACTGCATAAAGGCATCAAACTTATGATACCACTCCCTAGGTGCTTGGTTCAAATCATAAAGATTTTTCTTCAACTTGCATACTAGGTGTTCCCTGCCAGGTTCTACAAAGCCCTTAGGCTGCTCCATGTAAATTTCATCGTGCAAGTCCCCATGTAAGAAAGCCACCTTGACATCCATCTTGTACAAGTCCAAGTCAAGCTGTGCAACTAAAGCCAAGACTAAGCGCAAGGTGGTCATCTTAACCACAAGAGAGAAGACCTCATCAAAGTCAACACCATGCTCCTGCTCAAAACCCTTTGCTACCAATCTAGCCTTGTATACCGGCTTGGGGTATCCAGGTGTACTTTTCAGCTTGTACACCCACTTGCATGGTAGATCCTTCTTTCCCTTAGGCAATGCAACCAAATCCCAAGTCATATTCTTATGCAAGGAGTCTATCTCAGACTACATAGTCCTCTCCCAGGAGTGACTGTCACCCCTATGCATAGCCTCATCATAGGTGAGAGGGTCTCTTGCATCTGTAACCAAGACATAATGCATCGAGGGCTCAAATTGATTAGGTGGATGTCTATCTCTAGTAGACCAGGCTCTACTGCCTATCCAACACCCTGGCTATATGTACCAATTGATGTTGCATGCTATCCAACTGGCTGTGCAGGAGCATGTGGCTCCTCTTGGAATATAACCCTACGTATCTCTACCACCTTCTCAAGCTGCCTATGCATATTGTCTTCATGGAAGACTACATCATGGATGTGGATGTCTTTCCACCCCTGCAGATCCCAGAGGCCATAACAAATCTCGCCTGCATCTCCATAGCCAAGGAAAATGCATTTGACACTCTTAGGATCTAGCTTACTATGCTTGTCCTTGGGCACATGGCAGTAGGCCTCACATCCAAAGACACGTAGATGTGCATAAGACAAAGGTTTCCAATTCCATACCTCCTCTGCAACCTAGAAATCTAAACCATTGAAAGGTGATATGTTTATGATATGCATAGTTATATTGACTGCCTCAGTCCAAAAGCTCTGTGGTAGACCTGCATGGCTAAGCATACTACGTACATGCTCCTGGATGGTTTTATTCATCCGCTCAACCAAACCATTTTGGGGTGGGGTATAGGGGGTGATCAACTGACGCTTTATACCCCTCTCATCACATAGCTGCTCAAAGGCACATGACACATATTCTCCCCCATTGTCATGTCAAGATTATGGGAGAGAAGGAAGGAGTCTCGCTTGAAGCTTTCTTGCTTGCACAATGGGGGAAGACACACAAGGGTGGAGGCTGAAAACAGTTTTTCTCTTCTTAGTTGTGTAAGCCAAAAGAACTCAAGTACAAAGAAATAGAAGAACCCTCTATATGGGTCTCAAACCAAACTCAACTAACTAAGGTGGCATACTAACTGAGCCACGAACTAGAGTAGATAAGGATAGCTATCATGTAGCTATTATTCATGGGCGGTGTACCAACCGCGTCTGCAACTGACAAGTCGGTGACATAAATACACAACGGTCACCCTGGCGTATCACGAGTGGAGCTCGATATCTCAACACTCCCCCTCGAGCTCAATCCCAATTCCTGCACACCAAGCAGGTCTCTGAACTTGCGCAGCTTCTCTGCGCCCAATGCCTTCGTGAATATGTCAGCTACCTGATCCTCTGTGCTAACATAAACTAGATCAATAAGACCTAGTAAAACCCTCTCTCGCACATAATGATAATGCACCTCAATGTGCTTTGTTCTAGCATGATAGACTGGGTTATTTTCCAAGTGTATACTACTCATGTTGTCACAATAAATGACAACTGGTCCATCTGTAGACTGATGCATATCATAAAGTAGCTTATGCAACCAAGCTATCTCACATGCAGCCATTGCTGCACCCCTGTACTCAGCCTCTGTGCTCGACAAGGCAACTGTAGGCTGTTTCTTACTGCTCCAAGTGACTGCAGCACTCCCAAAAGAGAACACATATCCACTGGTAGATCTTCTATCAGAAATACTACCAGCCCAATCAGCATCAGTGTATCCATGCAACTGTATCTGAACCCCAGTCTCATAAAACAGTCCATACTGCAATGTGGACTTCACATACCTGAGTATGCGTCTAGCCGCATCCAAATGTGGTTTCCTTGGAGCCTGCATAAACTGACTTACCAATCCAACAGCATAGCTCAAATCTGGCCTGGTAATAGTCATATAAATCAAACTTCCTACTATGTGTCTGTACATAGTAGGGTCTTCTAGAAGCTCACCTGCATCTGTGCTCAGCTTCACATTCTGCTCCAAAGGAACTGAAATAGGCTTACAGCCTGTGATCCCATATTTGGACAGCATGTCCAATCCATACTGCCTCTGCAAGAGCTGTATCCCAGTTGGTGATCTAATCACCTCAATGCCCAAGAAATAACGCAGCTCTCCCAAATCCTTCATCTCAAACTTCTGCTTCAATAGCATTTTCACATGAAGGATATCTTCATCACTGTCACCTGTCATAATCAAATCATCAACATAAATGACAAGTAGCATAATACCTTTCTCTGTTTTTCTCACATAAAGTGAGAAATCTGCCTTGGAAATCTGAAAGCCAATAGTGACAAGATACTGTCCTATCTTGTCAGACCATGCTCTAGGTGCTTGCTTCAAGCCATACAAGGCTTTCTTCAACCTGCAAACAAAGTCAGGATAAACAGCATGCACATAACCTGGTGGCTGCTCCATATAGACCTCTTCTTGCAAATCACCATGCAAGAAGGCGTTCTTTACATCCATCTGATGTAAAGACCATCCCTTTGATGCAGCCATAGCAATGACCGCTCTTACGGTTGCCATCCTTGCAACCGGACTGAATGTTTCTTCATAGTCAATACCATATGTTTGTGCATACCCCTTGACTACTAATCTTGCCTTGTATCTGTTCATAGAACCATCTGCATTGTGCTTCACCTTATAAACCCACTTACAGCCAATTGCATTTTTACCTTTAGGCAAAAGTACCAATTCCCATGTAGCATTTGCTTCCAAGGCATCCATTTCTTCATCCATGGCTTTCTCCCATTTTTCTTTTCCCATGGCTTCCTCAAAAGAAGTGGGTTCTGGTTCCTGTATCACTTTAACCATATATGCATAGTGAATGGCTGTAAATCCATCATATTTCAGCCTATCCACGAGATACCTAGCTCTCGTAGACCTGCGTAAAGTAGGTTCACTCCCAGGTGCTCTCAAAACATCCATGGTCTTCCTTACTCCAGGTGTAACAATAGAAGGAATACCCAACTCATCATCAATGCTCTGTTCTGAGCCACTGGATTCACCATCCACATAAGAGTGACCTGCATTCACATCAAACATGGACTGATCAACCTTCTCTTTTCCTTTTCGTGATACCTGCATACCACTATCTGCATTACTTTGAGAAGATTCTCCTGATCTTAATCTGCCTGTCCATGGCGAAGAATGTGAACCACTACTAGAGGACGCTCCAGGTCCACTAATATTTTGTGACTGCTGCTGTGAATTTTGTGCAGCATTACCATTTTGTGCATCTACATCATCAATCACATTTACTGGTTTATACCAGCTACTCATCTCATCAAAAACAACATCTCTGCTCACTGTAAACTTACGAGTAGAAGGGTTATAGCATCTATACCCTTTTTGCTGCAGAGAGTAACCAATAAAGATGCACTTCTCAGCTTTTGGATCCAACTTGGATCTCAGCTCATCTGGCACATGTACATAGGCAATGCAACCAAAAATTTTCAAATGAGAAATATCCGGTTTCCTACCAGTATACCTCTCCTCTAGAGTCATTCCATGTATTGCTGCAGTGGGAGTCCTGTTCATTATGTAGACTGCTGTAGCAACTGCTTCAGCCCAATAAAAATCTGGCAAGTCTTTTTCATTGAGCATGGCACGAGATACCTCTCCAATATGCCTGTTTTTCCTTTCTGCAATTCCATTTTGTTGTGGGGTATGACTGCATGAATATTGCTGCTTTATGCCATGCTCCTGCAGGAACCTTGCAAACTCATTTGAGAGGTACTCTCCCCCTCCATCTAACCTTAGGCATTTTATCTGCAGGCCTATTTCTTTTTCAACCATCGCTTTAAGAGTTTTGAAATGCCCAAAAACTTCACTTTTTTTTTTCATAAAATACACCCAAACTTTTCTGCTATAGTCATCAATAAAACTGACAAAATAATGACAGCCTCCAAGAGATGCAGCTTTAGTTGTCCACACATCAGAGTGGATTAATTCCAATGGCTTCTTACTCTCTTGAACATGTCTAGGAAATGGTTTCCTTGCCTGTTTTCCAAACTGACTGGCTTCACATACCTTATGCATTTCTGCAACCTTGAATTTTGGCAATCCTGCAACAATATTTTGGGCCTGCATTGATTTAAGTCGCTGTACATTAACATGACCAATGCGTTTATGCCAGATATCAATATCTGCAACTACACCGGTCCCATGTGCAAACATTGCTACACTCAATTCAGACATGTCTGCATCTAATGTAAACATTCTGCCCTTATTCTTTCCTTTTGCTATCAAGCGACCTTTATTTTTCATATCCTCAACAAAGCATCCATGAGGATTAAATCTGACCTGCAAGCCCTGTTCAACCATTTGACCAACAAAAACCAGATTCTTGGTGATATTCGGGACATGAAATACATCGGACAGGTATTTCTTTTTCCCATCCTGCATAGACAAGGGAATTTTTCCAATCTGCACAATAGGATGTGCAGTATCATCACCAGTCTCCACAAATCCTGGTTTTTCCATTTTCCTTGCATCCTCCATCCATTCTGCATGACCTGTCATGTGGTTTGATGCACCTGAGTCAACATACCATACATCATTGCTTTCTTCTGCACTTGTCATAGAATTATTCATGTGCTGCACCATAAACAGATGCTCATTTCTGTCATCACCCTGTCTACTAGAGGATGCATAATTTCCTTGTTGCAGTTTTCCATTCATGATGTCATTCTGCTTTTTATAGCAGTCTTTAGCCATATGACCCATTTTACCACAATAGTAGCATTCAACATTACTGTTTGCATTTTGGCCTCTTTGCCATCCACCACGACCTCTTTGGCTCCCCCTGCCTCTAGAGTTACCACGTCCTCCTCCATAGGACTGGTTTTCTTGAGTTTGCTGCATATTCTGATTTCTACCACGGCCTCCAAATCGGCCTCCTCTACCTCTGCCTCTACCTCTTCCAACATTTGAGTAGAAGACAGCTTCTTTTGAAGTTCCTCCTGAAGAAGATGCACCACCATTTCTTTGCTCCTCAGAAATTAGAAGAGCAATCAGCTCCTCAAAATCAGGAAATCTTTCACGAACTGAAATGGATGTCCGAAACTGTGCATAATCCTTTCCTAGACCATTCAAGGTCATGGAAACTAAATCATCATCTTCCACTGGCGACCCAATGGAAGCAAGTGCATCTGCAATCTTCTTCACCTTCATGTGGTAGTCGTTGATGCTCATACTTTCTCTTTGCACATTATGCAACTCTTGCTTGAGCTGCATTTTCCTGGCTTGCGTATTTGTGCTATACATTTTTGACAAAGTATCACATGCCTCCTTTGGCGTACTTGCATCCTGAATATGCACAATCATAGAGTCTGAAATACTGATAGACAGCCAATACATAACTTTCCTGGCTCTCTCATGCCATGCTTTAAATGCCTGCATTTGATGTTGATTGGGAACATGAGGAAGAACTGGTTCTTCTTCATTTCCTGCAACAAATTCCCAATATCCTTTTCCCATAAGGAAATTCGTCATTCTAAACTTCCATGCTTGGAAGTTGTTCTTGTCAAGCTTTTCAGTGACAATCTGTGAAAGAGAATCAGATGCCATTACAGAAGACTGCAAAAAATTCTGTCACTGCAAAAACCACAGCTTCACCCTCACAAGGGAAAATCTGCAAAACTGGCGAAAGTGGTATTTGACCACACAGTCACTTCCTAGTGACGATTTTGCATCAACAGGCAACAGGGATGATTCTGTAACTCCCAATGTCTCTGCGCACAAGCATACAATGCAATTTTTATAGTAACTATTCACCGACCTGTAGAACAGTGGCTGCACAGTATAAAACTGGGCCTTTTCCTGAGTGCGTGCAGAAAACTTCCGCCTCCAAAACAGGCCCTGAAATGGCCCCAAATCAAAAAAACAAGGTCGCCTAGGGCTAAATCCCTTTCCCGCAGCATATACTGCCCTCTTGCTTCACCGCGAAGGGCGTCTCAACCTGAGACAATGCACTCCTGCACTTTCCGGCTGTGCTACCTACAGAGATCTGCTCCCAAAACAGAAAATGAAAGCAACACTGCTCCTCTTACCAGAACACCGCGAGCTTGGCTTGCTTTCTTGAGCTCCTTACCACGAACAAGGCTCTGATACCATGTCAAGATTGTGGGAGAGAAGAAAGGAGTCTCGCTTGAAGCTTTCTTGCTTGCACAATGGGGGAAGACACACAAGGGTGGAGGCTGAAAACAGTTTTTCTCTTCTTAGTTGTGCAAGCCAAAAGAACTCAAGTACAAAGAAATAGAAGAACCCTCTATATGGGTCTCAAACCAAACTCAACTAACTAAGGTGGCATACTAACTGAGCCACGAACTAGAGTAGATAAGGATAGCTATCATGTAGCTATTATTCATGGGCGGTGTACCAACCGCGTCTGCAACTGACAAGTCGGTGACATAAATACACAACAGTCACCCTGGCGTATCACGAGTGGAGCTCGATATCTCAACATGTCAGTCCTAAGGCATTTTAGCATATGCCCAGTTTGGTTCTCAACCAATGCAAGCCATCTCTGAAATACAACTAAGACATCTGACTTAAGCTTAATAGGATAAACCTAGACTTTATGCAAAAAATTGTCAATGAACGTCACAAAATACTTTGCACCACTCATAGAGTGATAGGACATGGGCCCACAAACATCCAAATGCACCAATGCTAAGGGCTCACTCATGCGTGTCCTACCAGACTTCTTATGCATAATTCTAGTCTTTCTACCATAAAGATAATGCTCACATGAATCGAAACATGTGTAGTCAAGGGGTGGTAAGTAGTGCAAACCAGAAAAGCATTTTCATTCCCTTCAAGGACATATGGCCCAAACGGGCATGCCAAAGAGATACATGTGGGATGGAATCCACTGACAAAACATGGTCAATAGAGGACCCATCAACTACAAGAGGATAGAGGCTGCCAGCTTTGGCACCTCTAGCAAGCACAAGTCTGCCACATGTGATCTTCTAAGCAGAATCCCCAAAGGAAACATGAAACCCAACATCATCAAGCTGCCCTACAGACATAAGACTACATGTAAGCATAGGTACATGACGTACATCTTGTAATAGAAAAACACTAATAGTAGAGAACTGTAGTTGTACATCTCCAATGCCAATAATAGCAAGTGACATGTCATCACCCAAGTAAATTGAACCAGAGACAGTGCGGTAAGAGTGGAACCACTCACTGCAAGGTGTAACATGAAATGAAGCACTAAAATCCTCTATTTTTACACTGGATTTTGCAGGTACCATGCTACTATCAAAGAAATTTTCCTATACTTTTTCTTTCCCCTTATCTTTGCGCTTCTCATTGTGCAAATTTTGACATTATGGGTGTATATGACCCTTCTTGCTGCAATGATGGCATGTCACATTAGCATTTCTCCCACGAGACTTACTATGCAACTTACCATGCGACTTAAACCTAAACTTCAGCAAGTCTCTGCCATGTCCATACCCACAGCCATTCTTACCATCTCTACCTCTAATAGTCAAAGCATGCAACACACGAGAGGCATCCAAGTTCTTACGGTTGATCTCTTCTTGGTGCAGAAGAGCACTCTCTACATCAGGCAAGTTCGAAATAGTAGTAGGAGCACATAAGGCAGTGCAGAATACATCCCATGACTCATTCAGAGTCCCAGGAAAAAACAATGGAGTAATCTCATCATTGAAGGTAATGCCTTGCGAAGTCAAGTTCTTGAGAATAGCATGGAATGGGCTCAAATGAGCAGGCATCGTCACATTCTCCTTCATGCATAGGTCCATAAGTTGCTTCAATCAATACATCTGACTTGCTAGACTTTTCTTGTCATAGAGATTCTTGATTTTATCCCAAAGCTGCCAAGCACTCTGTGCTTCCTCAACCACATTGTAATGCACCTGTTCAGTGAGAGACAAGATGAGGGTGGACTTGCATAACTCATCAAGCTCATCCCATTCGTCATCAGTCATAGTTTCAGGCTGCTCGTCATGCATCCTTAGTGGCTTTATCTATGAATTTTGTGCCAATACATGCCAAACTTGGCTCTTCCAATAGGCATAATTTGTACCATCAAGCTTAGTGATGTTGAAGATAACATTGTTAGTGAAAGAAGATGCCATATTGCAATCCAAAATGGTGTGGACAATTCAAAAACTACTTGCTATAAACTACAAAAAATGACCAAAAAACCACCAAAACCAAGGCAAAATGGCAAGAAACTAGTATTAATTATGTTTCCCACCAAGTACCATCAAAAGTACATCAAACCAAGATGATTCAGCATGAAAAATACATGATAGTCGCTCGAGAGATATATGCTTGTTGTATTTTATGACATCAGTGTACAATGAGAGCTGACAGTAGGAAAAACCCAATATTCAAATTCAATCACTGATTGTCAATGCAAAACCAGCATCAAATGGGCATAAACAAGCATGTAACATTCAAACTGACATGAGCCAACACCCAAGCATGTTAGACAAATTCCGTTAGTAAAGTCGATACAACCCCTAATCAACAGGGCAAAATGTACATACCACTACCAAGACCTCATAGAATTCGGTGTATGCCCAGTGAAAACAAAACCGAATCAACCCAAGTACATCTACACAGACCAAGGTATATCAACCATATATTATCCACGAGGAGATCCCAGTGTCAAATATATAAAAGCTCAATATACGTAACCTGCATTGCTCAATGTCTAATAAGCATACAAAGACGCTCCCAGTGGCACAAAAGCTGTAAATGTCTAGCAAACAAGCTCAAACAAAGCATGTAAGACTAGCAATGATAGAGTATCCAAGATCATATATCAGTAAGACATCCAAAGCATATGAGCAGTCAAGTATCCAATGATAGCATCCAATGGCATGAAGACAATCCCATGATGAACCAAAGCAAGACCAAAATAAGCTCCAAAATATCCAAAATCAAACCCAATTCAAGTCCAAACAATGTAGCTAGCATGTGTAGGTAACATAAGCATCAAGCATGTACCAACGGGTCATACATAGACCATAGGTATAACCTCTGTCACAAAGCGTGCCATTATAGACCAATGTCAAGTAAATGCCAACCAATACAGAGCTCAAACAAGGCTCAAAATACATTCTGGAACCATTCAAAGCATTTTCCAACCTTCATTTGCATCCCAATAGTCATATGAAACACCCGGAAGCACTTATGTGACCAGTAGGTAGAGCATAAAGTGACTAAACAAGCTTCAGCCCTAGAGTGTACGGCAATGATTTACTGTGTAAAATTGAGTATTTCAAGCCACTAAATCAGCTCCAAATGATGACCACCCAGGACCAAATGAGCATAATCAAGTATCAAATGACCATGTAGCATAAGTATAAAGTGTAATGACAGGGGGCTGCCCTGTTTTGGGCTGCCTGTGGACTATGTAAAATAGTCAATGGCTGAGCAAATTCAGCCCCAAAAGCATCTCACATCATAAGCATACATTCCCCTAGCATTCGGGGAGCATTCGGGACCAACCAGGCATCAAATGTCAATGCCAACCAAGCATAAACATAAAGTGTTGGTGTAACACTGTTTGTGGCTGCCTATGGACTGTGGAAAACAGTCTTGGACTGAGGTAAATCAATCCACAAATCAATGACAATGCCAAGCATCAAGAGGGTATTCCCAAGTGCCAAATGAAGTGTTGTCAAGCTGCCAATGAGTGCCAAGGGAGGGCTTAAGTAAAAAAATGAAAAAAAAATTGAAGTTCCTTCCTATTGTACCCTGCAAACTTAAATAAACACTCAAAAGAATACTCCAATACCTCTGAAGGAATGCCTTGAGGGTGTCCAAATGGGCCTCGAGAAGCTGAGGAGTGATGGGAGCTCGAGAGAGTCAGCTATGGCTTTCAAGAAGGAGACCCAATGAGTATAGGTAATCAATAGGAAGCTAAAGGAGTCACAGACCAAGCTCGAATGCTCAAGCAACCATGCTCTGATATCGTTTGAAAGGTGAGAAGGATCGAAGCTTGCTTGGAAGAGCTATGGTGAGAGACCAAGAGCAAGAAAGAGAGAGACACAAAATGGGAACTCCAATAGTCACAATGTGTGACCGGGCCTTCCTTTATTCAAACTATCACTAAAAGAATAAAGAATAAAGTGACGGTGACGAGTGCCCGCCACCTGCAGTGTGTAGTGGTAGGTACTGTCAGTGTTGTAATACACGGGCGGCTAGGAAGAAGTGCCTTTACCCCCAACAACATCTTTGCCATTGTGAACATCCAAGAGTAGATTGAGGATGTGCCACCACAGTATGAGATCTCTGATGAGAAGTTTGAGCAGTTGCAAGAAAGCCTTTTTTACCCGACTACACAGTACCTTCCTAGGAGAGAAATGAGGGTGGCCCAATTCTAGGACCAAACCTAGATGCTCCATTACAGTGGTAGATAGATGATGCAGAGAAGGTAATGTTCTCAGTTTCCCATGCAACTTCATCAGTAGGGCCTTTAGGGCATCAGGACGTCCCTCCATATCAAATTTTTCCAAGATCGGGCCCCTAGAGAGAAGCCCTGGTCAAAGGCTTGCATCTGGGGGCCTGAATCTACCAGGGCTGCTCTGGGGGCCTGACCCCAAAAAAATTTGATATGGAGGGTCCCTATGCCCTAGAGAGCCTACTGGTTAAGTTACGGTAAATCGGATGTATATATCTTTAGCACACTTGATACATAGTGAGTCTGGTACTAAACTTATGTGATCTAGGACATCATCTATATAGATGAGTTTTCATCTAGGCAAGGTGGCTGATCTGGTAGCCAAGGAAGGATGTAGGACTTGGCATTGAAGAGTACATTGGGCAGCTTGTCAATGATATTATTGTATTTCATAAGACATACTCTCATGATTTTGCTGAGAACTTCCTGAAGTTGAGGGCACTAATGAAGGCTAGGCCCTTCAAGACCATCCCAACCAACTCCAACTTGGAGAAAGTAGTGTTGCTTTGATGTTCAAAGCTACTCTACTTATTCACAAGTATTAGGTCTGGCCCACTTTTCTCCATGGTGGCCCGTGGCATGGTTGCCAGTGTTGAAGACCCCACTACCATTAGGAAGGAACTACTGGGGGAAAATGTATTGGTGCCTATGACCATAGGGAGATTAGCTCAAAGAAGCCCACCAGAGATTAGCTCAAAGAAGCCCACCAGAGAGTAGATGTACTTATTGCCTAATGATATCTCATCACCAATGTAATGCACTTTGTAATCTTCTCTTGAAGTAATGAAAATCGATATTTGTTAGATTTGCATGCAATGTAGTTTATGATACATGTCATTCATTATTGTTTTTTACTTGAATGTTATGTTTATTTGTCATATTTATACGCAACATGATTTATATCCTAAATTTAATACATGGTGCTTTATCAAATTCGTGTGCAACATGTATTTGTCGGAACGCATGTAACGATAACTCAAAGACATAAATAAAACAAATAACAAGCGACTAAACAAAAATAAGACATGCCAAAAAGTTTGTATTGATATTCATAACAATTTGCAAGGGATACATTACAACCAGGGTTTTATAAAATCTCTTCAAAAGCTACATTCCATATAGGTTTAACTAGTACACCCCTATCATTATTGATCTCCATAAGGACTATCCTTCCATCACCAAAAGGACCTCATCACTATCTATTGCAATTCCATGTCAGTGATAGTGACCCTCCTTGCATGCACCACTGGCATAGATCGAATCTCTGAACAAGTCGATGAGGTAGGATTCAATAGCTTCTTGTGTAGTGCAAGGAGGGCTTGGGCAATCTAGTGATTGGGATGTTACATATGTGATTCATTTGGGAAGTGCCTCTTGTTGTTCTAATTAGTATGTCGTCCATAATCTCATATACCAACTTCTAGAATGGAGCCTTTGGTATTAGAAGGTGCATGGTCTGCTAGTAATGGAAAATCTAGTGAAGAGCCATTGTGCCTGGGCTCCATTGACACTTGTGATGTTGGCATCATGGTGGTGGTGGTGGAGCTAAGGGAGGTGGCATATCTTTGGGCCGCTTGCTTAATACATGACATGTCTTCTAGGAGAGAAAACTCAAAACTCAAAAGTGAAATGTGTACAATGAGGTGAAACTTTAAACTTATAGCCAAAAATTTTAGAAACCTTTAAACTTGAATTAATGTATCCAGGCTTTAGAAAAATATGACCAATGATGCGATTGATTGAAATTTTACTTGTGGACTCCTCTAAGACACATCAACCACCCAAAGAAAAATTGGCCCCATCAAAAGCTCAAAGGCTCATGCTTGGGGCCCTGAATTCTAGGACACCTGATTAGCTCACTCTTGGGTCTTTGAATCCCCAAATTCAGGGCCCCTAGCGTGAGCCCCTAAACAGGTGTCCCAAAGGGTAGATAGTGCATTGCACCAAGTGAAAGGTGAGAAGGATCGAAGCTTGCACGCGAGCTATGGCGGGAGAGCAAGAGCAAGAAAGAGAGAGACAAGAAATGGGAACTCCAACAGTCACAATGTGTGACCGGGCCTTCCTTTATTTACTAGTCACTAAAATGAATGTAAAGAATAAAGTGACGTGACGGGCGCCCGCCACCTACAGTGTGCAGTGGCGGGTACTGTCAATGTAGTAATACACGGGGCGGCACGGTGGAGGCGCCTTTACCCCAACAACCTCCCACTTAAAGGCGAATCTGCCCCAGTGAGAGAGAAAAGAAAAGAAAAAGACAGTACAACTGTACATAGGTACAAGGGATGAGGAAAGGCAACATCTCATCCAATGCCCATCAATCTCCTGAGGAAGGCAAAGCGCTCAGTAGTAAGGCTTTTCGTGAGCAGATCTGCAGGATTCTCGTCAGTGGTGGAGATCTTGACAAGGTCAACAGACTTGTCCTCCACAACACCACGTATGAAGTGATACCTCACCTCAATGTGTTTTGTCTTCGCATGGAAGATCGGATTCTTAGCCAACTGAATGGCACTCATAGAATCCGAATGCAGTGTAGGTATAGCATCAATCCCAAGGTCAGCAACTAGACGGCCTAGCCAGATGGCCTCCTTGCAAGCCTCAGTGGCTGCAACATACTCGGCCTCAGTGGTAGACAAAGCCGTACACTTCTGAACCCTGGACATCCAAGAGACAGCCCCTCTAGCATAGGTGAATACATAGCCAGAAGTGGACTTCCTACTATCTGCATGTCCTGCATAATCGGAGTCAGTGTACCCCACGACCCCTATATCCTGGCTGCCATAGCAAATACACATATCTGATGTGCCCTTCAGGTACCTCATGATACCCTTCACGGCATCCCAATGTCTGTTGCCAGGTGTAGCCATATAGCGTGCCACAACACCAACTGCATGTGCAATATCTGGACGAGTGGCTATCATGGCATACATCAAACTGCCCACGGCTGAAGCATAAGGGATCTTGGCCATCTCGGCCCTCTGCTCATCTGTCTGCGGACAATCGGTATGTGATACCTTCACATAAGAAGGTAATGGACAGCCAATAGGCTTTACGTCCTGCATGCGGAAGCGCTCAAGGACTTTATGAATGTACTCCCGCTGTGAGAGATACAAAAGCCCCTGATGCCTATCGCACTTAATGCGCATCCCAAGTATATGTGAGGCCTGTCCCAAATCTTTCATCTCAAAGCTCTTCTTCAGCTGAGATTTAAGAGCATCTAGCTCATCATGAGATTTCCCTGCTATCAGCATATCATCAACATAGAGTACCAAGATAAGCAAACTGCCATCACGGGCTTTCTTCGTGTAAAGACACGGATCCATAGCACTCCTGCTCTAGCCCTATGACTGCATAAAGGCATCAAACTTATGATACCATTCCCTAGGTGCCTGCTTCAAGCCATACAAGCTATTCTTCAACTTGCACACTAGGTGCTCCCTGCCAGGTTCTGCAAAGCCCTTAGGCTGATCCATATAGATCTCATCATGCAAGTCCCCATGTAGAAAAGCCGTCTTGACATCCATCTGATATAGATCTAAGTCAAGCTGTGCAACCAAAGCCAAGACTAAGCGCAGGGTGGTCATCTTAACCACAGGAGAGAAGACCTCATCAAAGTCCACACCATGTTCCTCCTTAAAACCCTTTGCTACCAATCTAGCCTTGTATGCCGGCTTGGGGTGTCCAGGGGTACTTTTTAGCTTGTACACCCACTTGCATGGCAAAGCCTTCTTGCCCTTAGGCAAGGCAACCAAATCCCAAGTCTCATTCTTATGCAGGGAGTCTATCTCAGACTGCATAGCCCTCTCCTAGGAGTGACTGTCACCCCTGCGCATAGCCTCATCATAAGTGAAAGGCTCTCATGCATCTGTAACCAAAACATAATGCATAGAGGGCTGAAATCTGTCAGGTGGACGTCTGTCTCTAGCAGACCGTCTCACCGCAGGCTCTGCTGCCTGTCTAACTACATGTCCAACACCCTGGCCCTATGGAGGAATTGTTGCAGGCTGTACTACTGGCTGTGCTGGAGCTCTAGGCTCCTCCTGAAAGATCACTCTGCGGATCTCAATCACCTTCTCAGGCTGCCTGTGCATCTTGTCTTCATGGAAGACGACATCATGGCTGCGTACTATTTTCCACGCCTGCGGATCCCATAGGCGATAGCCCATCTCTCCTGACTCACGATAGCCAAGGAATATCCATTTAATGCTCTTTGGATCCAATTTACTCCTCTTGTCCTTGGGCACATGGCAGAATGCCTCACATCCAAAGACACGGAGATGCGCATAAGAGGGTGGCTTACCAGCCCAAACTTCCTCTGCAACCTGGAAATCCAATCCACTTGAAGGCGATCGGTTTATGACATGCACTGCCGTACTAACTGCCTCAACCCAAAAACTCTAGGGTAGGCTTGCATGGCTAAGCATAGAGTGCACACGCTCCTGAATAGTCCTGTTCATGCGCTCAGCCAAACCATTCTGGGGTGGGGTGTAAGGGGCGGTCAACTGACGCAAGTACTGTGCGAATAGTGGTCATTCTGGCAGTTGGGGCAAATGACTCTTGAAAATCAAACCCTTCAACTTGTGAAAATCCTTGGGCAACCAGTCTAGCTTTGTACTTTTCTAAGGTACCATCAGCCTTGTACTTTACCTTCCAGATCCACTTGGTGCCAATAACCTTCCGCTTTGCTGGTCGATCCACTAGCTCCCAAGTGTCATTCTTCATTATGCTGTCATACTCCGCCTACATAGCAGCCTTCCATGATGGATTTGCAAGTGCTTCTTCTAAGTCAGTTGGCTCCTTTACTTCTCTCATAATCTCAACCATCAAGGCCATATTGACTATGTGAGCAGAAGCCCTCCTTTGCTCCTCTATTCTCTGAGACCTCCTTGGTCCGTCTGCCTTCTCCTCAACAAATGCAGGCATAGGATTATTGTGGTCATAGAGCTGCTTCACCCAACGCGGCAATGGCTTTTCCGGTGGGGTGATGTCACGTTGGTGAACTTTTTCCTCATCATCTGAAGATGATGCTTCCTCCTCCTTAAGGATAGGGATAGCTCTCAGGATAGGTTCATAGTGGACTACTTCTTCGCTTGATGATAAAGTGGAAGAACTTGCCTTCTCCTCCTCCACTGTATGCGGCTCCTCCTTGAACACCACATCACGGCTCGCGATGATCTTCTTTGCCTCTTGGTCATATAATTTGTAAGCCTTTTGCTCATCACTATAACCCAAGAAGATACATTTTCTGCTTTTTGGTTGTAACTTGTTTCTCTTCTCATCTGGAACATGTGCATAACATTCACATCCAAAAATTCTGAAATGTGAGACAGATGGTTTCTTACCAGTGTAAGCCTCATGAGGTGTTTTTCCCTTGAGAGCCTTTGTATAGCTCCGATTTAGAATGTAGACTGCAGTATTAACAGCTTCAGCCCAAAAATGGTTAGGCAATCCCTTGCCCTTTAGCATGCATCTTGCCATCTCCACAATGGTGCGATTCCTGCGTTCCACAACACCGTTCTGCTGAGGTGTGTGAGGCGTCGTCAATTGACGCTTGATCCCTTTTCTCTTGCAAAAGCCTTCAAACTCCTTTGAGTTGAACTCACCACCACCATCTGTTCTAAATTTCTTCACACTTTTCCCTGTTTCATTCTCAACAAGTATTAGCCATTCTTTAAACTTACCAAAAGCTTGAGCCTTATCACGAAGGAAGTACACCCACATCTTCCTACTGTAGTCGTCGACAATCAACATATAATAAGAAGATCCCTCCAAGGCTTGTGTAGGCATTTTACCACACAAGTCAGCATGCACCAACTCTAGAGGAGCCTGTGCTCTATTCTTGCTTTCTTGTGGAAATGCCTTTCTCTGTTGCTTGCCCATCATACAAGCTTCACATGGTTCCTTCAATTCAGTTATTGTAGGTAGGTGAGCAACCATACCTTGCTTTTGCATCTCCTTTAATACTGCAAATCCGATGTGTCCAAACCTTTCATGCCAAAGCTTACTTGTGCCCACTCCAGCGGTGGCTGTAAGAGCACTTAGCTCATACAGGTTGTTCCTTCTTTCTCCTTTGCCGCCAGCACTATCAATAATTTCTGCACCTGTCTTCTTGAACCTCACTTCATGACCAAGATCAGTTATGGCAGCAACTGATAAGAGATTTCTCCTGATTTCGGGAACATACAACACATTTGAAAGCTTTTTGACTTCACCATTTGCAGCAACAAAAGAAATAGTACCTGTGCCCGCAGCAGGGCATTTAGCATCATTTCCAACCGTCACAGTGATGGATTCTTGTAGAGGCTGCATAGAACTGTATAGACCTTTCTTGTTGGTCATGTGACGGGAGGCCCCACTATCCAACACCCAAGAGTCAGTGGTAGATTCTTCTTGCGCCGAGGAGCACACTTCCTCAATGGTCGCCATGAATAATTCCAACTCTGCTTCAGCCGTATTGGCTGTCTCTTTCCCTTTACTTTTAAGGGTACCATTCTTTTCATCTGCCTTCTTGACACGACAATCTGCAATTGCATGTCCTTTCTTCTTGCAGTAGAAGCACTCTCCTTGAAACTTCTTCTTGCCGCCCTTCTTCTTTTTGTCACCATCATTTTTGGTGGAGGAGACACCTTTGCCTTTTGCATTGGCAGAGAATGCAGCATCTCCATTGTTGCTTCCTTCTCGAGCTTTCAGCCTCAACTCCTCCTCCATTAATAATGCACAAAACTCCTCAAAAGTCAAAGCTTGAGGTCTCACCTGAGTATTAAGGGCAATTACTAGTCCATCAAACTTTTGTGGACAAATCCGAAGACACCTCCGAGCTAGCTCTTCGCTAGTTTTTTGTATCCCAGCGCCAGCCATCTGGTCGCGCAGATTCTTAATCCGAGTGATGAATGCTTCAACCGTCTCTCCTTCAGCAAACTTCTCCGCTGCTAGTTGATTCTCCAAGTTTTGAATCCTTGTTTGGTTTCGTGTTTCATACTGACTCCTTAGTACATTCCAAGCCTCTGAAGCTTTTGTTGTATGCTGAATCAGAGTCAAAACACTGTCAGAACAGCTTGTAACTAAGGCACACAATGCATCTGCATTCCTTCGTTTCCAAGCTCGTAGAAGATCTGCATTCGGAGGAATCATCACACTAGGATTTGATGGGTCGGGGGTAGGCTGTGGTTCTGCGTCAGTCCCCAGCACAGTCTCCAGAAGCTCATAAGAATCAAGGATAGTTGTAATTTTGAACTTCCACAAGGTGTAGTTTGTACCATCTAACTTGCCTTCGCTGAAGGTTGGTGGACGAATCCTCAGTGTTTGAATAGCCGGTACAGCAGCACCACCTCCTGCACCGCTTCCTGATGCGCCAGAACTGCTTCCCGGAGTCGACATCGTTTCTCTTTGCTGTTGAAGCCTTTGCCTCTTGCACGCTCTCCGATCTCTAGAGCCCCCTGGGCTCTGATACCATGTAAAATATTACACGGTGCAGTGAACAGAATCTGAGAAAGAGATAGAGAGTACACAACAGATAAGAGGAGAATCAGTAACTTCTTTAACTTCAAACAACTGATACAAAGATGGCTCTGTCCACCCGTGCGCTTCCACTATGTGAAGCTCAGATGGCGATCTAGACAGAAGATAGGTGAAGAGCTTAAGGCTAGCTGGAACAACTCTGACTGGGTGAAAGATGAGTGAGTGATGGCTGCGAAGGGGTTTAGCTTTTATAGCCCGCGAAGGTCGTTAGGTGGGCCTGCTGACCGACCTACCATATGAGCCTCCACTAGTCGGCCAGGGAATATTCCAGGGAATATTCCCTTTACCATCGGGCCGGGGGAGCTGCCCCCAGACCCCCGCCAGGGGGGCCGCTGGCCCCCCTGGGACCCCCCAGCCAGGGGCCGCTTCCGCAGCCCTCAGACCCCACAATAGGGGCTCCTTTTAACTCCCTTACCACGCAACTCAATGCAATGTGCCTCGAGTTGCTACTAGCTTAACCACTCCATCTAACCCAAAGATTAGACCCACAACAGTCACCTTTTTACCATCCGGTCACATAGACCTCATCTGATATACAAGTCAGGACTCAACCAATGTCCAGGCTCACATTTGGCTTCTCCTCATAATGGGAGCCTTACAACTTTGAGCACCATGGATCATTGGTAGCATCTAATGAGGGTGGGGCATTGATCATATCTAACACTAACCCCCCAAGAGGCAGATGCCCTCGGCTTTGAAGAAAGAGCACTACAAGAAAACCGGCATGGGGAGGAAGTCGAATTCGAAATCGACATGAACAGATTCAGAGAAGATGTAATCCTGCAGCCCCCCTCGCCACACGAACAAGATCAGCAACAACCCGACTAGCCCCTAGACAGACAGGCCATCCTTAAGGAGCGGCGAAAAAAGCTGGTAGAAGAGGCCAGAAAACGGCTACAGGCCAAGCCAGTTGTGCAGCCATCCGCTCCCCTCCCACCATGCCCCGAAGACCTACCAATGCAATTCCACGCAAAACTAGTGGTCTGGGAACGGCAAGAAATGGAAAAGGACCCTTTCTCCTTCAGTTTCCTTATGCCTGATAGCCTGAGAAGGGTCCTGCCGATCAAGGCAATGGAGGAGGTGATCACAGCGGCTGGTAGCCTACTAGGCTAAAGATGGCTGGAGGACAGGGCAAGGACCCCCACTTTGTGGGGCATGGAAGAGGCTGACTTCTGGCAAGACAAAATATATGAATTGCCACACACAGTAAGGGGCTATAACTGCCAAACCCTCTGGAGGAGGCGAATATGTAATACCAACATGCTCGCCTGGATGGCTTTTTGTAACACCCTACCCTACGAGCGGAACGACCCCACGTTTATGGCGTATCCCCATAGGGTAGGCGTGGATTTTGTCGCCACCCTCCATGGGAGGCATGACTTCCCCGTCATCTACAATGCCAATGCCACTTCCTTTGAGAACGCTCTACTTTTTGTTTTAGGAAGCCTGCCCACCTCCATGACGTGTTTTCTTGCTGAGTTCTCCTCCTGCCCAGATCCCGCATTCATAACCACCTGTAATTACCTTAGGCTCCTTAAACTCCTACTTAAGCAAGATCCGGCCCCGCAAGAAAGCGGCTTGCATCCCCTCTTTTTTGATCCTAACGCTATCGATAGTTGCGCTATGACCCGCTTAATGAAGAGGGCTAGCCTACTACCTTCATTTTGCCTAGTGCTCCTAGAGGATATGAGCGACAGTCAATTCACTAGGTGCAATCACCCCTTCCTATCCACCACCTCTCTCCATGTCCGCATGAACCTGAAAGGGTACATGCAGAGCCATCAATTTTTATGCAAATCCATCCACCCGCCCTCCCCCCTCATTCCGACGACGAGAACTAGACTCAGCTGTCCTGCTCCTCATGTAATACTATCCCGAAATGTATCCAAAGAAAAAAAAACGCACGATCATTGCACTTAGGGGTCCTTAAGTTAGGCGTGTCCAGTGACCTTGGTCAGCTAGCTCCACTCCTAACCCCCTAGCCCTTTTTTATCCCCCACGTCACGCTTAGGGCACATCAACGGTAGGACACACCTAGGGAGGTAACACTCACCTATGGTTCGACCTATCACCCTAAGCCACTGGCACCACCCCCCCTTGGCACGAATGGGATCCTCAAGTGTGGGACATCACTCGGGTTCGCCTACGGTTAGACCCACTTCCCCATTTCACTAGCACGAGCACATTGTACCAACACGCTGAGGACAGCACCCCCCCTAGATAGCGCACCGCACCTTCTTCTTCAGGTACACCACAAACGCCAAACCACCAACTTCGGAGGCCCTCGTCCACCCATGCAATCCACTGAGCTGCTCCGACGAATATTGTTCTTGAGCTTCCACAAACACCAGAGTCTACATGTGGCCCTTACCCTTACACCCACGCCAAAAGTGCCATGGGACTGGCACCCGTCTAGGAGGGGCGTAATGTTAACCCCAAGTCCAGATGGCGAAAGATAGAGAAAAAGCAAAGGAAGATGAAAAAAGAGCAAAGACACACAAGCGGCCCCTAAAGATGGACCGGGGCAAAAAGAGCAACCTTAAAAGAAAAGGCACCTCAAAAAACTCGAAAAATCCTTGTAAAAGAGCGCCAAGCTCCTTCCTGTGCCCATTGTAAAATATTAGACGGGTATAGGCTAGAGGCACGGGGCTAAAAGAGGAAAATGAAAAAAAGACCTTGCCACAATGGCCGGTCATGTAAAAAAGGGATGGGTGCCCATGGGATTTTAGGGTTTTTATATATAAAGTTCAAAAAGTGAATAAGAGATCATTCTTTGGTGTGTGGCAAAAGGAGTCTTCTTCTTCTCCTCTCCTTCTCACCTTCTTGCTTGTGTGTGCTCTTGAGAGAGGGAGTGTGAGAGTGTGAGGGAGTGAGTGTGTGTGAGAGTGAGGGATCAAGAGGGTGAAGCTCTTCACCATCTCCTCTTCTTCTTCTTCTCTTCCCTTCTCTCTTCTTGCGCACGTGGCTATGGAGGATGGAGCTTGGAGGTGGAGGAGGCTTGAGGATGCTTGAGCTAGCATCTAGGATCGTGGAGCTACCGGTGTGTGGAAGAGAGGAGGCAACTCCTATCGGCACTAAGGTAAGCTCACTACACCCGTAGGATCGACGGTGCGTCGGCTAGGTGAGAGATAGCCATTAGAGCTCGCTTGGAACGCTTGAAGCAATAAACGGTCCGTGGGTTTTGGTGATTGAGCGACAGCTCCCACAGCAGCCTAGTTTGCGGGATCCATATGGAATAGGACATAAATTTACAGCTGAAACTTTACAAAAGCTGAAAATTGGTGATACAAGCTTTCTTTTGCCTGTAGAAAGAGCTTGTTTCTTACAGATGTTGGCAAGGCATGGGAAAGCCTTTGCATTTCAGCCAGATGAAATTGGATGTGTTGATCTGTGCACCTATGGTGATCTTTACAGTACCTCATGTGCCATGGAATTTAAAGCCTATTCCAATACCTCGGGCATATTTGCCTAAACTACTGGAGCTTTTGAACAAGAAGATCAAGATGCGGATTTTGGAGACCTCTTCAGCTCCATATTCAAATCGATGGTTCACTATTCCAAAGAAGAATGGTTCTTTGAGGTTTATACAGGATTTGCAACCAATTAATAAAGTCATCATAAGGAATGTTGGATTAGGTTCGATAGTGGATGAATTTGCAGAAGCATTTGCAGGCAAGTCAATTTACTCTATGGGTGATTTATATTCAAGATATGATCACTTCCAGCTTGCATTGGAAAGCTGAGGTATCACTACCATGAAGACACTGCTTGGATTGGTTAGGATGTGTACGCTTCCACAGGGAGCAACCAATTCAGTGGTGCATATGATGAATGCTATGCATTAATTTTTGAGGGAGTATATTCCTCAATTGACCTTACCCTTTCTTGATGATCTGTCGATCAAAGAATGTGATATCTATGAGAAGAGTGAAGAGTTGAATGAGCATGGATGTAGAAGATTTGTAGTTGATCATATTGCTGCTTGTGATAGGATTTTGAGCTGACTTGAAGAAGTGCATTTGACTCTGTCAGGAGAAAAGTCAGTTTTTGGAGTGGAGGAAGTATTAGTTGTTGGGCACATGTGTGGACCGTATGGGAGAAAGCCCTCACCAATAAAGATTGATGCCATAAGCAAGATGTGGGAGACATGTTCAAATGTATCCGAGGTGAGAAGATTTTTGGGTGCATATGTCTTTCACTTGGTATAGATTCCGCATTTTTCTCATGTGGCTGAAAGTTTATATTAGCTCTTTAGAAAAGGGAAAAAGTTTTAGTGGGGTCTCCACTAGGCTCCTCTTCTCTTAGCAAATAGTTTCGACTTACAGTTCTCCAAGACCATAAACATTTAGGTGAAACAGACGAAGAAGAGAGATGAGGAAGGAAGAAAAGCTACAGCAGGCGTAATCCCGTAAGCCAAAAACATAAAATGATGGGAACCTGAAAAGCTACATATAAGTTGAGCCCCGACACCGGTGTTTTCTGACTCGTCCTTATGAGGGGTGAAGGTCGACCTGGCCAATGATCGTATTGAGATGGCTTGTCGTGCTAACTCCCGGAGTCGAACACACATGACACTTACCACGATGATTGCAGGCTCCTACTTCGGGTCTGCGTCTTCGTGAATTTTTGGACTGAGCCCTCGTAAGGGCTCTTCTCAATGCTTCAAATATGCGCCACATATATACTGCTATCGCTGACAAAATACAAGGCACTCTCAAAATGCCGCTCTCGACGCTCATTAATTTGCAGGGTTGGCATATGATTAGACTCTGTTGTCATAATTTCCACAATTCCATAAATCGTCACACTATTCGGTCCTGTCAACGAAAATAGGGTTAGGGATCTATCCCTTGGTTGGAAATTTCTCCATAATGAAAAGCCTCTGGATTGCCTGCTTTTAAGTGCAAGCATTTTAATCCGTTTTTGTGACATATAATCTTACTATGCCCTGGTGGCGTATGAGGATAAGTTCAAGCTCAATTGGTCCATTCAGTAGCTAAAGGTCAAGGACCAACAAGGAAGCTATGCATTTGCTTCACTTTTATCACCAAGGCTTTCCACCCTTACCTGCTCAGCTGGAAAGAGATTGTTATTGGAGAATCTAATGGGCTTCCTACTGAGATCTGGGTCTAAATAACGTTTCCTTTTCTTTCATGCATAAAGTACATACTATGACTCTGCTTTCCTCTTTGGGAATCGTGCAATTAAAAGAGAAGTGTTCACACTTTGAGTAGAATAATAGCTCATGTTTAAGCTTCCATGTGTAGAAAGCATTTGCAATTGTGTTTCTTTTTACCTCTTATGAAAAAGAAGCAGCACAAGAAAGAGAAGAAATCTTAAGAAACCTTTCATTCCAAATTAAGTATTGGTTGTTCATAGAAATTTGATATGTCCATTTGGCATGCAAACATCTTCAAAACATGTTGTGCAAGCAAAAGCAACTTGCTCAACCAGAAAAATAGCAATCAATTTAGACCCTAGTGGCAAAGCTACTATGTAGGCCATGAGGATCCAATATTCGGCTCAAGGTGGACAAATATTTGTATGAAACCAACCTCCCTTCCCAGAGAGGGTGGTAGTAACCTGATTTAATAATAATTATAGTAAGTAAATAAATTACATAGATTGAAATGCATATTTTATCACTTTAATCTTGGACATTGGATAGCCTTTTGACCACCCTTTGCAACATTTCTTTATCTTCAATTACAAATGGATGGAGTATAATTGAACTTCACTGATCTTCTCCTCTAATCCAAGTGCCTTTTGCTATCATAAATTACCAACAAGCCTTTAAACTAATTCCCCCCTTGGTTTGCTTGAGGGTTCGTCTTTGCAAGACAAATTCAACCCCAAATTTGATATTGATTAGCTCGCCTCTTAAATCTCCTTAAAATCCTTTAATTTTTCTTGTTGAAATTCAAGTCTTAAGTTCTCAATTCTGAGCACGCATCTTAAGGTCACTATCAAACCCTTATTTTTACGATAAAGTAGGGTTTACAACAAAGATTAAGCAAAATCTCTGCTTGTGATAACTAAAAATGACTAGATTTTGTCGAGATAACTTTAGAGATGGCTTGACGATGAAATAACACCCCAAATATAATTTTGCCTAGCTAACACAACCCTCAAACCACTCTCAACTATAGTTGTAGTTTCTTTTAGATATGTCACCAACTTCTAAAAACTCTTCTATTGAATGAAAATAAAGTGTCAACTATTACATCATCAATGGTAACCTTCACACACACACACACACACACATTCTCTCTCTCTCTCTCTCTCTCTCTCTCTCTCAACTTGCACAAGGCTGAAATGGCCCTCTCTGTCTCTCCCACCTTAAAAACGTTTTTCGCACTTTCATTGGTAAGTTTTGCCAAGTGGTAATTTCCTAATCCCATTTTTCAACAATCAAGTATATCCGTAAGCAGTTATTAACCCTTAGATCGACATTAATTGATTAATTAATACCCAATCTTTTATGTCACCACTAACATTGGTGGCCAATAAATTGGTCTAAGGTCAAATCTGACACCAAGTACCACCTAGTAATTATCAAGCATATATAACTTATTACAACTTTTGCCTTCGGCACTAATTGATGTCTCAAGGTCCTAAGTCCCATATGATTACACCTCACATGTGCAAGTCACATTTGCACATTTGATTAACTTTTAATCAAATACTAAGCAAAGCATTAACAATTCATGTCCTCATGGCAAACCTTCCCCATATATACAACACTTGAGGAACAAGTATTTGGCTTATGGTTCTTTTTGTACTAACAACATATCAATAAACCATGACTCCAAGGTATAGTTGTATAACTCGTAACTCTTTCTCACAAGTCAAATGAGAAAATAGCTCGTAGTTCAATAGCCACAAATGTCTCTTCTAATCTCTTTATTTTTGGATTTGCTTTGAGACTTCAAGGTTAGATCCTCAACACAAAACAAAATGGACCAACCAGATTGAGCAACCATGGAGAAAGGTATGTGGGAAATTCTTAAAATCGCTAGGGCATTTTTTGAGGATTCCCACACAAGGTTAGGGACATCTTTTTAAGTTTCCCATTCTTTGTTTGGTCTTAGAGCCTCATCCACTTGATTGCTTTTTTAATGGGGAAGATAATTATACTTATATTACGATATATCTAATGAGATGAGGTCAGCTTTACAAGCACTTTCTTTGCCTCTCTGAAAGTGTCATCTTTCTTGCCCATGAAGCCAAAAGCAGAAAAGAAACTCACACTCAATTTAGCCACTACAAAATCCAGCAACCCATCATTGCATTTGCAGTCAAAAGGTAATGCATTCTGCTAAGCCAGACAGCTCTCATGAAGCAACTCTAATGATAACCCACACCCTATAGACACATACTTAAGTTGCCTTTCATCAGACACATATCTATAGAGCCTTGTCAAGGGCTTAGGACTGCTGTCTTGAAATTGACCTAATTATAGGCTTTGTATATACCTTTTTTTACGCTGTTGATAATATCATCCTACAAGCGCATTTTAAAAAAAGTTCCCTTTCATCACCTAGCAATGCTCGTTTCCATCCACTCTTTGGATGCATCCCTGCCTGGTCAAGAAGCTGCGTCAGTTGCTTGCAGCACTTCCATACCTCTCAGCAATCCCACACGATGTGCTTTAAGGGTTTCTTCTCTTTTGCAGAACAAACAAAAGGGGGCAACAGTCATGGACCTAAATTTATCTTTTGTGGGAAGCTTTCTGCGAGAGTATTTAAATTAAGCTTGAATGAAGGTGTGGACGACCAAATTCTTTGGAACCTCTCCCTCCATGTCTTCATGCTGCTCCTTGGATCAACTTGCTTCCAAGCATCCTTAGGCTTTAGAGATCCATCTGTCATCGAATGTGATGAGGCCCATTGGCTCTTTCAGCATTGAAACTTTCTTGCCATTCTGTGCTTGCATCCACTGCAGCACTACATTGGGCCTGCATTGTAAAACTGTGGGCTACTCTTCCCTTTTCCTTGAGCGTACCACGCTTAACCATTAGTTTTCTCCTCCTGTCAGCCCATATCAATGTGCTACCTACTCTGGTGACTCCGAGCAAATCCAGATTTACCTGCCTCCAAATATCCTTCCATGTTTGGATACCTTTTTCATACAGAGCTTTAGACTTGCTAGGTTCTTCATGCACCAGGCCCAGTGGCCCTAATCACATGTGAGCATCATGTGCACAACCTCAAAGGAACAATTTGGTTTCGGGCTATTGTGACAATGAGGCACATGACAGATGGACCAATTGTTATGCATCGAAACAGTTTGTTATCTATCGCTACGGATGATAGCCATTCTCATGACCTTCACTTTGCATGTTGATGATTTCTGAATTAAACAATAACAATAAATTTCAGACAAATTCCCACTATGATTTCCATATGAATTATGACAGCATCTTGAGCTTCTACAAGGGGTCAACCTCATACCTAGCTAGGCACAGTTGGGGGACTGACAGAGGCCCCTGCCCCCAACCACACCTAGCTAGCTATGCAGTGCCTCCAAAAGAAAATTCAGAGGTGCACTGTAGACTTGGCTTTCTCAATGTATTTCTCAAAGTCCTCAAGTTCTTGCATGAACAAACTCGAAGTCCTAATCAACATAGTTGAAACCACACAAATGTTGCGTTGCACCAATAAAATCTTTAAACACATCACTACACCTGAAGGCAGACCAATGTCTCAATGTCTCACTTTTGAAAAGCTCAGCTTGTCTTAAAATTCAAACAGGGCACTTAAGATTCAACCATATTGCTGCTGCTAGGGAGCTCCAAAAGGTTTGTAGAATCAGACAAACCTCTAAATACAGCCGCTTAAGGTTCAAACAAGTGAGGTTCGAGCATATTTTGTCCCTTTAATAAATTCCTAGAAGGGGCTCCTCAAAATTATCGTGCTATAAGCACCAGTTTCTGAGCTCACATGTTAACGACATCAAGTCAACTGGTACTGCCATTATGGTTATTTGGATCACATTCTAGTTGCATTAATTCAAAAGCGTTTCAAAGGAAGCTATTGAACCATCAAATGGCAAGACATTCCAGGCGATTGTAACATGAGGGGCACAAACTGCTTGCATCTCAATCGAGGGTTTTTGGTGAAGCCTTCTGTATTATACACATTCTGGGGGACTTGGCTTCCTGATCCATGAAAGGTTAGGGAATGAGTTACATAACTTCTCTGACAGAGCAGAAGAAGGCCGGAGGGTTATGTCATACATCAATTGCATGACATGATAATAATTATACATAGGTGCAGCTGTTGATGTATTGAGTCAAATAAAGCAGTCCAAAATATAGCCAGTTCAGTATGTGTGAGGTTAATCGCTCACTCACGTCTACAACCTTCATATCCCGAAAATTGTTTTGGTTCTACAACCTTCATATCCTGAGAGTTGTTTTGATGTTTCCATGTACAGGATAAACCAGTGATTGAACACCAGTCCCTTATACACCTCCCCTTTCTTGACAGGGAGATTCTGTTGCAAAGCATGTGTAAGGCACAATCACTTTGAGGGCCTGCTGTATTGTGACCTTCCAAGTATGTCCGGTGTGTGCAACATGCCCATTATACATGTATGTAAGAAACTTAAAGATCAGGGTATCTATACTGAGCAGCATAGCTTTGAGTCAATTGAAGCAAGGCAGATGCCAAATGCTTGGAAGGCAGTCAGTGGAAAGCTGCAACAGCAGAGAGTTAGAATTGGATTGTCTAGATAGCACAAGATATAAGAATGAACATTTGCAAAGAGAGGCATACCGATATTCCATAATATACTTGGAGTTTCCAACCTTGCCATGCATTAGGATGACCTGTTTCCCATGTTCCTGGAGTCATGGTTCAGATTCATCATGTGTACTCGTAAGTAATGTAAAGCAAATTGCTCATGCCTCTATATTATCAAGAAAACCAAATAGATCTTGAATGATGCTCTGCGAAGCCCCAGACAACACACAAACAACAAAAACAAGCATCCATTTATGCATAAGCATATCTAGAGCACAATATGAAAACTATGACAGCAACTTGCAACCATATCACTTGAGAGTTAATCACCAAGCACAAAAGTCATCAGTTTCAATGCAGAGCAACTATTTCCAAGTAGCATACGGACCAAAGCGTCCCTACCTCCATAATCAACTGAAAATTCTTTGCTGAGGTTTTGATTCGGTTCGCACATCTGGTCCTATCTCGAAAATCTAACTCATACCTTTTTGTTTCCTGCATGGAGTATTGAAGATGATTTCAATATGCATGGCTACAAGTGACAACGGATATTGACGGAAGAACATGCTCACCCTATTATAGTAGGGTTTCCGTGAGCAGAGCTGGTGCACTTTGCCCACATTTTCTTCCCAATCCTTGCCAAGTCCAATTGGTTCATGCTACAAGTTTCAAAGTTGATGTTACTGACACAAGCATCCTTGCTGATTTTCCAGACTGCCTGACAAAAGCTGATTGCACAACAAAATCAACCAGATTTACACAGGCATACATCAGGATTATACCTGATTGGCATTGCTCATTTGCAGAGTATGGTACTTTGGTATATACACCCTCATGACCCTGAAGGTTCCTGTCAATGTGGTAACAGTAGGTTCGAACCTGAAGCAGTCATTCAAAAGAAAAGCAATTACACATAACACATGAACGTCAATGTGACATCATAATGTGCAATAATCTGGCAAAGCAAAGCATTAAGGTGAAAGTGCTTCAACATGACTTTCAATATGGCATCATAACATGCACCACTTTGGCAAAGAATCATTAAATCAGAAGACATCCATAATACATAGTTTTCCATGGTTCTGGTTTAAGTATCCATGAAGCTACATAATCTCACTCTAGTTTTTGAGGATAATTTTGATCATTCAAATCCGAGTCTGCAGAGCTTCACAACACACCAGTCCAAGGAGACATCGGACTTACGTTACCACCCCAAGAAGCTGGCTGCCTCCATGCAGCTGGCCATCAGGAATGCTTGCCACCTGCTTTTAAAACTTGTAATCAGAAGACTGAGCAAGAACACAGACCATGTATGCTTCTTAAAAAAGATGGATCGAGATCATCAAACACGAGCGCCCATAGCATGTTATACTTACCTCATCCCAAATGAAGTAGCGGGATCCTACAAGATTCGATCTAACTCTTCCAAAGCAACCATCTTCGCGTTTGGTCACTGATGTTGCAGCTCCATTTTGTCCAATAATGAATTCTGAGCGGCCTGACCTCCTTCTATGCCTTGCAACTGCTAGTTTGCGATCCTGTCTCCCATGCCCTTCCTGTCAATGGATTATATAAAAAAATCATTTAATGGACTAGGTAACATGCTCTTCTTGCCTTGTGGCTTCTGGAAAAGAAATGCATACATCAGTGTAAAGAGAATACACAACAGGGCTATCAGCCCCACTCTCCCGCTCGTGAAGTATGTAGCATGCACACCGCCCAACATCTAATGGGAGAGGTCTACATAGCAAAGACCTGACAATCAAAGTTACAAGAATTAGGAACTCAATTTGAGCACAAATATGCTATTCGATCAGACCATTCTTGTTTAAAAGTGACAGGAGATCAGGCGATCAAAAATCAAATGAGGGGGCCTCATCTTTGCCAAATTGGAGCAGATATACATGTAATTGTAAGCAAGACAAGACATCTTCACCTGTTTGCAAGGGTAGACCATGAAGATGCCGGTGCAGCATCACAATTAGGGTCATCATCCCACACATGCAGAGGACGGTTTGGTGTGAGAGGTGCAAACAAGGGAGCTCTTTCCTCTAGCTCATTGTTCTCTGGGCATGGCAAAAGTGCGATGTTTGGGGCGGTCGCATGCAGCCCGTTTCTTGACTTGTGCAAAGCCCTTCCTGATGAAGTATTTTCTGAGAGAGGCTGAAGGGGCTGTCTGATGTTGCTCTCTTTACCAATTGAACCTCCATGGCTAGAGACGGTCTCTGTCCTGCAAGAAGGAGCCTTTGCACAGTCATCTTCATTGCTGCTGCCTTTCTTGATCATGCTGCTGCACGTCTGGGATGGCTTAGGGGGCTTGTTCTCCTTTGGAACCTCGACATTGTCACAGACAATGGACGAGCCGCGGCAGAGCTGGAGGCTAGAGACCTGAGGAACTGCCTTGAGGCGCTCCTGCCTGTTGTTGTTGTCTGCAGAAACAGAGTCCCCTACTAATGGGTTGATGTAGAGGGACTTGTAGAGCTGATGGGGGGATAGGAAAGACCTTTTGAATTTAGACATTGGAGGGTGGAGGTTGATGGGTCCCCTCCTACACAGTCATGAGAGCTTTAATGGTTGAAATGGAAGCTGCCACAACAGTGAATAAAAAGCATTCAGCAATCTGAGCCTTGAGATGAGAAGACAGGATTAATAGAAATGGAAGGGCAGCAACTAATTTTGAGAACCCATGTACCAAACTCCTTTTGCACTGCTGTTGCAAAAAACCCAGATTTGAATATATGTTTCTTAACGACTACCTTGGCAGATCATGAATGTGGCCCCCAAGAAACATTAGAGGAAAACATATATTTTCTCATGGGGGGTCAATTAAATGTGGCTAAGGTAAAAACAGAGGAAAATATTCACCAACATATGTTGTCTTATGGGGTCAATAAATGCGAGGACAATTTAGTAACAAGGCAATTCAATCGGGAAGCAGCTGATTAAAAGGACCTCTAATTAAGGATTTGAGTATCTAAGATTTTGGCAATGGAAATGGCAGTCAATCATATGTGGTGTAAATGCGGGGTCTGTCGACAACAGAGAAAGCAAAAAAATTTCAAAATTGGGGAGGACTCAGGAGGACTCGAGAGACAGGCTAATGAGAGTACACAGTAAGTGTACCAGGCCAGATGAGACAGGAGTACTCCTGAGTCCTGACTGAAAGGAAACACAGAGACCCGGCGTCACAGACACAGACAAAGAGAGAGGGAGAGACTCGAGAGACAGGAACTGTGCCTATAGGCTATGAGGCTATGCCCGTTTGCAGTATGCGGCCCGTTCATGGGTAACTTGAAAATTTTAAACTGTTTTCCAACCCATATCCTAAGGACTATCAAAAGACTCGTTAGGCTAAAAAGGGGGGCTAAGAATCATCCTTATGTTTGAATCCCGAGGGTGCGTATATCAAAGTCATGAGTGTCTCCTCTCCTTTAAGACTCAAGAGCATGTACACACAAACACGAGGGATGGTGCTATGGTAGCCCCTTGAGAGTTAGTCACTCACCACGGAGTCCGCACCAAGAGAGTGTCCCTGGACCCTCACCTCTCCAGACTCCCTTGGGCCTCCAAGGCTTTTGGTAACACACAAGACTGACAGATGGCTTCATGGAAAAAAATGAAGTCCAAAGTGCCACATTTTGAGCTTCTATTCAGTTTGTATTTCTCACCCGAGGGACACTTCTGGGCGGGATAGACCCGCTTAGATTTTTGTCCATGACTAAAGCACAAGAAAAGCTTCTATTCAGTTTGTATTTCTCGCCCGAGGGGCACTCTTGGGCGGGGTAGACCCGCCAAGATTTTTGTCCATGCCCAAAGCACAAGAAGATTACTTTTGAGTAAAAAATGAAAATTGCACAATTGACAAGGATTGAACCTTAGCCAATCAAGTCAAAATTGATCTTTATTACCAATGAGCCAATGCTTTTCTGTTGCTTCAATCAGTGTGTCTTATGTGTCATGAAATTAATAGAGTGTTTTGAGAGTGGGTGAGGGATTTAGCCCTATGTGTAACTGGCCTAAATCTTGGAAAGAGTCACTATTGTGGATACATTATTTGTCCTCAAGATGCCTTAAGGGCTTTGTCATTAGTCTACAAAGAGATTTGAGAAGGATTTGCCACATAAGGTAGAACTTCTTAAGTCCCAAATATTTTTAAAAGTGTACTTCTATTCTTCTCATGTCTAATTGACTCCATATATTGTTTGTTTCAATGAAGAGGTTGAGCAAAGTTAGAAGATCATGCCCTTTTTTCGATTTAAAGATGCTAATGTTAAACTTACTACATCTTATTTACATCGAAGCCAATACATAGCTTTCCCTACTTATTTTCCAATCATAGACTTTCCCTACAATATGTCCAACACGTGATGATACATTAGTCCATTTGCGTTCATGTTTGTATTGCATATTAAAACACCTTTGTGTACAAAAACCTAAGGTTGATTTGGACAAAACATTCTTACTAGGCATCAACCAAATGTTAGATTCTAGAAAAGATATAAGTGTTCCAAGATTGACATAAAGTATGCAAACTTTCCACATAGAAAACCAAAATTTCAAGAAGATAAAACAATATGCCTAAAATTTAGTAGAACACTATGATAATCTGTCCTAGCACCTATGGTCCATTCATGACTCTTAACAAGGTGGGATCGATGGTTTTTCCACTACCTAATTTTGTTATGTGAGTATGTTTAAGCATTATTGGATGAAACAAATAGTGCATGTTATCATCATGGAGTCCTTAGAACTCCTTGAAGTATCATCATTTTTGAGATTGATCTTCAAAGAGAAGAAGTAGGCACTTTTTGTATAGAGATGTTTTAATGAAGAGTAAAACATCATTTCTCAACATAGCTCTAAATAAGAGACAACACTATCTAGCAATTTTCTTCCATATTCAATTTTTGGGTTATGGCATGGATTGTGATGGAAAGCCACAATAAAAGTAACATTGTGAAGGTAGAAAAGTTATCATGTTACTACACAACAACTTTGCTTCCCTCACTTCTCCTTCCCCCACACAAAGACATCTCTCTCTCTCTCTCTCTCTCTCTCTCTCTCTCTCTCTCTCTCTCTCTCTCTCTCTCTCTCTCTCTCTCTCTCTCTCTCTCTCTCTCTACATGTATGTATGTATGTATGTATGTATGTATGTATCCCTCACTCCCTCCCCTATTCTTCTTGATCATCCACCCTTTGCCCTTCTCTACACCCTTAGCCCTTCTCCACCATTGTCTCTGTGCTCCAATGTTGCCAACCTACCATCCCCTCTAAATTGGGCTTAGAGGTCTAATGATGCTACTAAGAGAGAGACACAAGGAGGGAGGGAGGCATGGAGGAACAATTGGGAAGCTTTTGGCATAGGCTTGGCAAAGCTATGGTGATTTGGGCATTACCACAATTGCATCCACAATTATAGATAGTATAAGTGCATTAAGCGTGCAAGATGAGGAATGATGTAAGTGGTGTATCTTTTTCCAATTTTCTATTTGAAAAACCAAAATTAGGGTCTAAAATATAAGTAGAATCAATGACTTTAGAGTGACAAAGAAAGAGAGGACAAGCTCTTATAACAAGATTGATGGTGTATAGAAGAAGGAATCTAGATGAGAATAACTTTTTTTAAAATCTAACTTGTGTGGTTCTTTACGTTTTGATTTGTTATTCATTGACTCACAACTAGTAAACTACAAACGAATAGTAGGTGTGTAACAAAAATGTGTCATATTCAATGCCATGAAAGTTGTGTGTACTTATAATTGTAAACTATGTTTATGGTTCTAAATCAACTATCTTTATGGTTGTTTGTGATTGAATCCATTTTAAATAGTACTTGTAGGACTTTGGGCCACATTAGCAAATACTATATCATGCATTCAAAAGAACAATCAAGCCTTTTCAATTGCCACATTTGAATCAATATTGCCCACAACATGGAATCACTTTAGCCCACAACAAGAGACTAAAGGAGGGCCAATCTTTAAAAACCACATATAATAAGCATATTCTAAAAATATTCTAATCTCCATAATAAGCTTTGTAGTGAATTGTTTAGATTTGCAATTCAAAAGAGTCAATTGTAAGGTTCACATTTACTAGCTATTTATTCATTCCCTCTTGTATATATATTATTAGGGATGTCCCTTCTATACCTATAGTGTGTGTTATGCCCCATTGTTCAAAGTGATCATCTCAAAAGCTTGGTTGTAATACACGTTTAAACATTTCATATAATTAATGAGTCATTACAAGCACAGTTCTCAAGTAAGAACTAAACGGTGGACTTTTGTGATAACATATCTCCATATACTTGAAATGGAAGCAAACACACATGGACCATTTTTAGGATGTCTTGAACACAGTACCATGCCATTTTGAAAAGTGAGTCTATATCATCTTAATCTTTTCTAATATGTAGGAACTTTAGATATTTTGCTTCTATCAATGAAAGTTTTTGTTTTAATAAGCTTCCTGATATCCATGACTTGCCTACTTATTAGATTTGCATGGTTTTAAGATAATTTACTATCACTCATTATGATCCCTAGAAGAACGTTTCAAAAGAACACAAGAATCAAAGTGTCCATTTTTCTCTCCATAGGAATAAAGAAGATTGAGTTTTTTGTAACACAAATGTAACCTTTTAAAGAGCATAACAATCTAAATGTTCATTTTTCTCCCCATCGATATCAAGAAAAGTTACATCCATCATCTATAGATTGGATGTTGTCAGAGTTCTAGCAATATCTAAAAGTTGACATAAAGTTTGGTGTTTCATAGGCATTCAACCATAATCAATGCTTATAATAGGATGATGCCAAATGCTTGAGCAAAGTTCTAGAAGATTAAATGAAGTTGAATATACATGCATGTTGTAAAGTAACAATCTTGATACAATCTTGGTATACACATAACTCTTGTTGATTTGTCCTCTTTGTTACTCTAGAAAATACTTGTAATATAGGAAGAGTCTAATTGCATTATAACATAACACGACCAAAAGCAATCTTTAGAGGGTAACAAGTATCATATGCTTCTCTTGTGGAAGTTTATGTAGTCCAATCCATTTGTTTTAATACTAACTAGTGTAATTTGAGCTAGTAAGGAGGAAGAGGGGTTAGTTATGTACATCAAACCATAACTTCAATAAGAATGTAATAGCCATGTCAAATCCATGATCTAAGCTTGTGGGAAATATTTGTAGAGTCTTGTATGGACTTTAGGCATTGTGGACATAATTCTCTTAGATAGAGTGAAGTTAGAAACATGGGTGTTTGGAATGACAAAATTTGAAGTATGTCTGACATGTACAAGTTCATGAAATGCTTTGATAAAAGAAAAAATTGATATAGTCACTATTCTTTTGGGACTTTTGAAACTACTTTTGGTGCACAAAATCATAGATCTTGATCTTCTTGATCATTCTTGGGAAAGTAGCTCAATGTGAATGTTTTCCTCTTTTCCCTTTCTCCTAATTTATGTACATGCTACATAACCATTTGGTCTACGAAAAAGAGTCAATCTTGGGCTATAAAAAACATCCTTCTAGGAGTTTTCTCAATCCTTATTTACCTTGATTGTTCACATATATTTACCAAGAATAGTCCAAGCACTCCATTTGTTTTATTTTATAATGTGATGCAAATTTCTATCTCAATGTTCATCTGGAGTGTGTATTGGCTAATAACATGCCTTCGTCTTTATATGTTTATTCCAAACACTCCATTTGTTTTATTTTGTAATGCAAATTTATATCTCAATGTTCATCTTATGTATTGGCTAATAACATGCCTTTGAGACGACCTGGCACTCTGATGCCAGGAGGCATATGCCACGGTGGATTCCGTGCCACGGTGGATTCCATGAGGTTTTACGATGGATTCCGTAAACTTAGATGACCGGGGCTCATACACAAAGAGGATTCTTTGTGCGAGAAGTTGATGGGGACGCCTGTCCTTTTCGGGCATTTCATTAATTTAGTGTGTACATGGGTGATTCCATAGCGGGTGATTCCGCAAAATGCATATTAAATTAATAAACGTTTATGAGTTTAGAGTGCGCACTCGTATTAAATTAAGGTTAGGATTTATTTCTAACCAGTTGATTTATTTATGTAGCTGAAGACTGCTAGGTATTCACTTTTGTCGGTTTAATTGTATTATTTTACTAACAATTGTGAATGCTTCAGTTGATGTGTAGAGATAGCAGTAGTGGCGGAGGAAAGCATTGGAGTCTAGCGGGTATTCGACATTTGGATTATATTTTGATAGGCGCCACGCCTATATTTTGTTATGTCTATTGAGACATCGATTATTGATTATTATTTTGTATGCGCCTATGCGCCCGGATATGTTATTTCTATTTGGACATTGAGATTGGGCGTGCCAGACTCTATGGGCACCGTCCATTAGCTTTATTTTCCTATTTTTGTAGAAAGCAAACTCAAAAGCTAAAAGCTTGTCATATTTTTGTAATTGGGCTATTATTGAGCATGAAGATTGGAAATATACATAAAATACATGCTTTGTGAAGCGCTCACACAAGGCATGGGGGAGATTGAACCCAATTTGTCTCTTGCCTCTTGTCGTGCATGCTTTTACATGGTTTTTTGTGCAAAAATGTAGAGTTCATTGTTCTTGGGGACCTTCAGGGATTCACCACGTGAGCTATCTGCGACCGATCTGCGCACCAGTGGTATCAGAGCGGAGCAGAGATCAAGAGCTTCCAATCGCTACCAATCTCGGGCGAAGGCGGAGCTCCAGGAACAAACGGGCTCTACAGTCAATCTCGTCGCGAACTGTCGATACAGGCAGACTTCTGGCGATCAAGAACCCCTGTTTCCACTGTCAGATCGCGAAAGACCAGGCTCTGCAAGCGAAGGACCACGCATACATCTCCATCAACAAGTCGTGAAGAAACAGTGAGAAAATTCTTAATCTTCTTAACCAAAAGCTTAATCTTAAGCTTCAAAGCCTTAAAGAAGCTTAAGAAGCTTCATAATTCGAAATCGTGGCCTCAGGAGATCTTTCCGAAAATTCCGCGCGATAAAAAACGGCCCCCCCCAACGAAAATTTGACGCCGTCTGCTAGTCCACCATTAAGCTTATTAAAGCTTAAGCTTAATCATTTAAGCTTAAATCCTTAAGCTCTCTGCAAGTCTGACAAGACAGATAAGTTGATATACTCTAGGTCCCGCACTTCTGAAGTTAAGTTCAGCAAGTCAGTTGAAATCAAGTTCTGCAAGTTCTGCAAGTCAGCCTAAGTTCAGCAAGTCAACAACTCTGCAAGTCTGCTAAGTCTGCAACTCTGCAAGTCAAACTAAATCAGAACTGACTAGTGCTTAAAACTCATAGAAGACTTGTTCGTATGCAAAAACTCTGAACTGGAAAGTTGTTCGTAGCAAGCTGTTCTACCTATCTATAAGTTCGTTGAAGTACTTTCAGCAAAGGGAGACAGAAATATTGCAGAATTTCTGAAAATTGAAGAAGAAATACCCAAAAATACATAGCCTTGTAACCCCGAATTTGAGCTACGCTCATCCCGCTAACCTACTTTTGAGTGAGAAAGGTTTATTGAGTTTTACAGGATGACTACCCCACATATGGATGATCCTATGACTGAAGACGACCTACCTGAGCCTACCATGGAACAAAAGCTGGATCTAATCATGCTGCAATTGGAAGAAGAGCGAAGGGCTAGGCAAGCATTGCAAGCGCAATTGACAAAACTACAAAGAGCATCCACCGACAAAGAGGAACCACAAGCTGAAGATTTGATTCGACGTACCATCGACGCCACTCTTAAAGCACAAACCATTCGCAAGGAATCCAAGATAAGTAAACGAAGTTTCAAGTTTCGCACTTTCAATGGCATAAGAGAAGGGAAGACTGTTTTATCATTTATTAGCCAGTTTGATGACTATTTCCATGAGGAAACTTATCCTGAAAAAGATAAAATCAAGTGTGTTACTAACCATCTGATAGACAGAGCATCACTTTGGTGGACTGTAGTCCGCAAGAGCATAGAATGTCCTGCTACATGGGAAGATTTCAAGAAGAAGTTCATGCAGAATTTCCTTCCACCGCAATTTCATGAGAAGGCTATCAAGCAATGGGATTTACTTCAACAGCGAGATCGTGAGCCTATTCCACAGTATACAGAGCGTTTTTGGAATGCACTCCTACAGCTACGTATGCTTGAAGACGTACCAGAGACGACACATAAGCGGAAGTATATGTCTGGACTTCTTGGACATTACTACGCTGAAGTGAACATGTTCAAGCCTGCTACCCTTGAAGACGCCATCTCCTTAGCTCACGACACTAAAGATAAGTTACGTGGAAGAGATAGATGACCACAGCAATTCCAAGCCAACGGTAATTATGGATCTAAACAATTCAATTACAATTTTAGAAGGTTTAATCCAGGTCGTTTCTCATCATCATCTTTCCGCAAGAATTGGCCTAAACCACCTGCATTACCATCCACTGTCAATCCAAATCCTAAGCCTATTCCACAAGCAAATCCAAATGTACCCAGACTTTCAGCCATTGCAAATAATGTAACCAAAGCCAAGCCAATAGTATGCTACAAGTGTCACCAGCCAGGGCATCTCGCAGCAAATTGTCATTCAAAGAAGCCACCAGCACATATCAATTACCTTGGAGCCATGGACGAAGATGAGCATGAGGATATGCCAGATTTTACTGAAGATGAGGATGATCCTACTACTACTTCCGACACTTTACCAGGTATGCCTACTCCACATTCATTGTTGACTATGAAATGTATGGTGCATGGAAAGGAAAGAACTATCTTACATGATGATGGTAGTACCCATGACTTTATTTCAGCAAAATTGGTAAAGGAATTGAAATTGCATATAGTACCTATGCATTATCGCATAAAAGCTGCATTTTTAGGCACTAGGTACAATGGTACACAAGAAGTACAAGATTTAGAAATTCAAATTGGTCCATACATTGAAAGAAGAAATTTCTTAGTTGTCCCATTACAGTCAAGCGACATTATTTTATGAATGCCATGGAGACACCAGCATAATCCAAATATAGATTATTCCACGCACACAATGAATATTAATTTTCAAGGAAAATCTATTACATTATATGGTATGCATGCATCTCATATTTTTCCACTGCTTTCGCATACTCAAGCAAAACGTGCATTACGCAAGAATACTAAATCATATCTCCTTTGGGTGAATGAATTGCATGCAAAGGAAAATCATATGCACCCTAGGCATAAGGAATTTCTTGCATATTTTAAAGACTGTTTTGTAGAAGACCTACCACCAGGTTTACCACCATCACGTCCAGAAGACCATAAGATTGATCTAATACCTGGCACACAACCACTTTGCAAAGCACCATATAGGCACAATCAAATAGAGCAAAAAGAAATCCAGAGTCAAGTTGAAGAATTACTAAATAGAGGCTTAATTCGACCTAGCAGTTCCCCATTCGGTGCACCTGTACTCCTAGTCAAGAAAAAGAATAATACTTATCGTATGTGTATTGACTACCGAGCATTAAATAAAATCACTGTAAAGAATAGGTATCCTATACCTAGAGTTGATGACCTTATGGACAAACTGCAAGGATCTTCTATATTTAGTAAAATTGACCTTAAGTCTGGATATCATCAGGTGAGGCTAGATAGATCCGACATATTTAAGTCTGCATTCAGAACACAGTTTGGCCATTACGAATTCTTAGTCATGCCTTTCGGATTAACTAATGCACCTGCTACTTTCAGTAGAATGATGAACCGTATCTTCCTGAAATATCAGTATTGTGTGATTGTTTTCTTTGATGATATTTTGGTGTTCAATCAAAGTGAAAAAGAGCATTATGAGCATTTATCATTAGTTTTTCAATTACTGAAAGAAAATCAATTGTTTGCAAATCCTGACAAGAGTGAATTCTTTAAGACAGAAATTGAGTATTTGGGTCATATTGTATCAAAAGAAGGAATTAAAGTTGATCCTAAGAAAATTGATGCAATATTGCATTGGCCTGTTCCTAAAAATGTACATGAATTACGCTCATCCCTTGGTCTTACTAGTTTCTATAGGAAGTTTGTACGTAATTTTTCATTACTTGCTTTACCATTAACAAAACTTCTTAAGAAAGGAATTGTTTATCAATGGACTGAAACTCAGCAGAAATCCTTTGATTTACTGAAACGTGCATTAACTAATGCTCCTGTTCTACAATTGCCTGACTTTAATAGACCATTCTTTCTAGTTGTGACCGATGCTAGCGGATCAGGAATAGGAGCCGTACTAATGCAAGACAACCATCCAATAGCATATTCTAGTTCTAAGCTAAAACCCTCTGAGCTCAAATATTCCACTTATGACAAGGAACTATTAGCAGTTGTACAAGCATTAAAACAATGGAAGCATTATTTAATGGGTTCAGAATTCATGATAAAGACCGACCAACAAAGCATTAGACATCTACTTAGCCAACCCCAAATTTCTGACCATCATATCAAATGGGCTTCCTTCATTCAAAGTTTTCATCCTATCATTCAATACCAACCTGGAAAAGAAAATCTAGTTGTTGCTGATGCATTGAGTAGAAGACCTGCAATTCATAATATTTCTATCATATCTTTTGATTCTTTGATTGCTATGAAAGATACATATCACCAGGATATTACTTTTCATTCTGATTGGCAAAAATTAGTTCAAAATAATTTCATTCCTGTTGATTCATTATCATATAATGATGGATTTATGTTTTTTGAAAAGAGACTGTGTGTTACTATTCCATTCCGATCTTTTGTTTTGAATGAAATTCATTGTCCCCCATATCAAGGTCATAGAGGTATCATTTCTACATTACGTATGTTAACTGAAGATTTTTATTGGCCGCATATGGATGCAAATGTATCTAATTTCGTTTCTGAATGTTTGATTTGTCAAAGAATAAAGAGACATCATGGTAAACAGTATGGATTATTAATGCCTTTGTCTATTCCATCTAAACCTTGGGAACATATATCTATGGATTTCATTACTGATTTACCAAATACTAAATCTAACTATGACATGATTTGGACAATTGTAGATAGATTTAGTAAGCAAGCATATTTCATTGCATGTAAGAAAACTTTAACAGCATCACAAGCAGCACAGTTATTTTTGAAAACTGTTTTTACTAACCATGGATTGCCAAAAGTGATTATTTCAGATCGAGATTCTAGATTTTGTAATAATTTTTGGATTACACTGTTTGCAAATCTAGGCACAAAGATTGATTTCTCATCTGCATTTCATCCAGAAACAAATGGACAAACAGAAGCCACAAATAGCACCATTTTAGATCTTTTACGTGCATATACTATCTCTAAACCTCAGACATGGGATACTCATTTACATTTATTACAGTTTGCATATAACAATACACTGCACACATCTACAAAGAAAGCACATTTTGAAGTCATTTATGGATATAGATTATCTACACCTGTTGCATCTTTGTCTAACAGAATTCAGAGTGCTGATGATATTGCTATTATGCATAACAGTATTTTTGATGAGGTTAAGGATATGATTGCTAAAGCCCAACAATCATATACCAAACAAGGCAACAAGAAAAGACAAGCTATGAATTTCAAAGTTGATGATTATATTTGGCTTAGAATAGAAAAGCGTAGACTGCAAAGTGTAGATAGACATCCAGTTGTCAAATTAGCTCCTAGATTCTATGGACCATTTAGAATCATTCATAAGATTAATGACAATGCCTTCAAGTTAGAATTGCCATCTCATTGGAAAATTCATAATACATTTCATATTAGTTTATTGAGACCATTTAGAGGCCAATTACCTATCCACCCTGTTTATGAAAACCCACCTTTATTAGAAGAAGAGACTGAAATACCTGAACCAGAAGCCATCATAGACACTGACTATATGACCACTAGAACTGGCCGAAGGTATTCTAGATATCTAGTAAAATTTAAGAACCATCCTGTAGAGGAAGCACAATGGATGCACGCTAGAGACTTAAATGCTTTCCCCACTCTGTTAGCTCCACATTGAGCTAATAGCAATTGAGGTCAATTGCTATCCCACCCCGGGGGTATGATGCTAGGAGGCATATGCCACGGTGGATTCCGTGCCACGGTGGATTCCGTGCCACGGTGGATTCCATGAGGTTTTACGGTGGATTCCGTAAACTTAGATGACCGGGGCTCATACACAAAGAGGATTCTTTGTGCGAGAAGTTGATGGGGACGCCTGTCCTTTTCGGGCGTTTCATTAATTTAGTGTGTACATAGGTGATTCCATAGTGGGTGATTCCGCAAAATGCATATTAAATTAATAAACGTTTATGAGTTTAGAGTGCGCACTCGTATTAAATTAAGGTTAGGATTTATTTCTAACCAGTTGATTTATTTATGTAGCTGAAGACTGCTAGGTATTCACTTTTGTCGGTTTAATTGTATTATTTTACTAACGATTGTGAATGCTTCAGTTGATGTGTAGAGATAGCAGTAGTGGTGGAGGAAAGCATTGGAGTCTAGCGGGTATTCGACATTTGGACTATATTTTGATAGGCGCCACGCCTATATTTTGTTATGTCTATTGAGACATCGATTATTGATTATTATTTTGTATGCGCCTATGCGCCCGGATATGTTATTTCTATTTGGACATTGAGATTGGGCGTGCAGACTCTATGGGCACCGTCCATTAGCTTTATTTTCCTATTTTTGTAGAAAGCAAACTCAAAAGCTAAAAGCTTGTCATATTTTTGTAATTGGGCTATTATTGAGCATAAAGATTGGAAATATACATAAAATACATGCTTTGTGAAGCGCTCACACAAGGCATGGGGGAGATTGAACCCAATTTGTCTCTTGCCTCTTGTCGTGCATGCTTTTACATGGTTTTTTGTGCAAAAAGGTAGAGTTCATTGTTCTTGGGGACCTTCAGGGATTCACCACATGAGCTATCTGCGACCGATCTGCGCACCACACTCATATTGGTGCCACATAATATTCTTCATGTTCCTATACACTTTGATATTTTCCTATCTATTCATGAAATTTTGGCATAAAAGCATTCCATTTAGCTTGATTGACATATAAGAGTCAATTCTAGCTTCTAAACCACAAAATCACATGTATAAGATAGGAAACCATCATAAATCTGATAAAACATTAAAAAATAGCCTCTCAACAACATAACCTCACACTTTTGCCAGTATGTTTGAGAAATCTCTAAATGAAATATCATCAAGTATGTTAATTTTTGTGTTTGATGCGTCCTAGATTAACAGTTGAATAAGCAAACTCTTAGCAATGAGAATGATTACAACAAGAAGGTACCATTTGAAGATATTTCGCATTGATATCAACACTTATGTAAAGTCAAATGCTTTCTTTGATTCTTGACATGGAGACCACTCTTGCTGAGAAGGACTGGTTGTCTTGTTTATCGTGTCTTTCTGTTGTGGTATCTCCAAAGGCCATCATGCAAGCGAGGACTCCACTACAATGGAATCATCCAAGGCTTAGCGCTCATGTGGTTATGGAGGCATTGATGTAGATACGTAAGGCCCAAAGTTTAAGCCATAGCCAATACCTTTACCTCTAATATGAATAAGGTAAGCAATGCAAAAAAAACAATATTATCTACAAATGCTAGGAAGATTCAAAGAGTTGAGATGGAGCTCCCCATAGAGAATCTTTGTTAATGTTACTATGATTGTGCCTTTTTTGATTTGTATCTCTACTTCATGGATGGGCCTTCAGGGGAACCTTGTGCACTACTTGTCTTGACCTTATTCATTTGATGATGTCCTACTCTCTAAGTTTGGGTCTCATTTCCTAGTTGTCATGATGTGTTTAAAAATGAAGTTTGAGATATTACTTCTACCCTTGGTAAGGTTCTATATGTGCCTCCCCTACACTTTAATCCTAAAGGTGAAAGGTGTGCTTGTATTATATGGGAGAGGAGGTTCAAACCTCTAGAAGTGCTGGAGATCCATGACAAGAGGGACCTGGACTTTGTGTGCAAAGTTCACTTCTCGGATATCTTCTATATGTGCTATCAATTTGGCCTTTTTGTTAAGGCTTGCCCTTAGAAAACAGGCAAGGGAGATAACTCAGACGATCATGCATGTGACAAGGGTCAATAGAAATTACCTACCAACCTCAAGGAGGGAGCCAAGAGAGTGGAGAGCAAAGAAGGAGTTACTGCCAAATCTATTGCAAAGGCTGTCGGTAGTGCTATCAACAAAGGGATGTCAAATCTTCTAGGCTCGGGTGACGGAGGTAATAATAATAATGCATATGGTAGTAGAGTTCTAGAACCCATCGATTCCAACAAGGAGAAGCCCCCCATGACAAGGGTCTCAGGAAGGAAAACTAAGCTACTCTTGGCAAAACCATGATGCAAAAGACAAATCTACCAATGGAAGGGCATACATCAAGATGCTTACGAGATGGGGGCAGAACTTTACCAATATGTATGCTCCTCTTGCTGATGTTGATCCTTCTTAGTAACCCCGTTATGGATTGTGTGTCATGTAGGATCTTCATTCTTACATGGAACATGCACGGGCTATGTTTTAGAGAGCAATAGTGCACCCTGCTTTCTCTTGCTCGTAGATGTAAGCCAAATGTCTTTGGTGTGTAGGAGTTCAAGTTGGATGTCGATAGTGCTGACATGATCTCTATCCTAGGCTATCTCTATTTCCACAACATCATCGATAAAGGCAAAGGTGGTCTACTAATTTTTATCAGAGATACCTATAATGTCTGATAGTCTATAAATATTGTCTGCCACACCCAACACCTACAACTTATTTATGAAATGAAAAGGTATGTAAAGTTCTCGAACCTTACCTAATTCACATACGAATAGCCTCTAACTCCCAAATGGAGACCTAGACTCACTCGGAATGCAAATATGACTACATAGGCATAGATTCAAGTTTGCTACATTCCCTATAGCACTCCAACCTCGCTAAGAGGACTCATCAATCAAGGATTGTATGTGAGAGATCTCCACATGTGTGCTCTATAGTAAGGCTTCCTCATAGACTCTCATGCTTATGGCTCATAGCTTCTTACCTAGACATTGCTCTGATACCATAAAAAGAGAGGGAGCTAGAGCTCTTGCAGGACACACAATACACAAAAAATGCACAAAAGATAGGAAGCTGACTACCCTAGTCTTTCTTCTTCTTCTCCTCCTCTATAATAATCTACTAAGAATAAAGAGAGAGTATGGCATACATATTATACAAGCAATCCATAATATGAACATGCTAACTAAAAAGATGACTAGATGGATATCCTATAACTCAATGTCGAGGGGTATTTAGTCAAAGGCCTTAACCAATGGTCTTTTAAGAGAGAAGGATGAGGAGAGTACAATTTCAAAAGAATAAGAAAAGAGAAGATTAAATCAATTCATGAACAAAGAAACTCTGATTGAAGTTGCCACAAAGCCTTTGATTTATACGATGCATAACAAAGCAAGTCCACTACATGCACTCAATGTATGAGTGAAACACCCTATATTGGGATGATTATCGAAAAGCACTAAGATGAGGCTCACTCATAGATAACCCTACTAAAGGAAACACCTGCTATACATAAGCTTTATGCAACCAGAAAAGCTTCAAATCTCATATCCAAACTAAGAAAACCTATAGCATGTAGTAACTACCATCAACTGGGCATAATACCAAGTGATGGTAAGTGAAGAAACCTATGAAATCCCTATATGGACCTTGATTCAAGAGTTCATCCCTAGTTTTAAATGTTATATATATCGGTAAAAAACCTCATTTATGCTACCCCAAAACCACCCTAGAGTGTGCTCTTCATATACTTCAAGCGTCTTGAATACTCTATTTTTCCTATTTCTTATAGCTCATGAGAGCCACAAGAACACTTTTTTGCTGTCCCAAACAATACCTTGAAGGTTTAGGAGTGTTTAGCCATGTTTATTGTTTCCAAAGGCTTCAGCTTTGCATGAGTTTTTTCTTGCTTACCTCCCCATGTTTGATTCAATTCTCCAAGAAAATTGACACTAGATTTTCCATTCCAGTTTTCTATCCCTTTTCTCCTCACTTTTCTCCACTTTCCCTTTTTCACACAAGCCCCATAAGTTCCTACTTCATCCCCTACATGAGATCACATGCATACAAAATCTTGGTTAGTGACTTACTTGACTTCCCCTTCTCCTCTTGAATTCAACATCATTGCTTGTGGACTAAACCACTAAATAAAAACTCTACATTGTCTCTAGATCTCCTACAACCTATTTTATCTTGTCATCTATACAGACCCTTGAATGCATGAAGTTACATGATTGCATCCCTTTCATAGTATGGACATAAAATCATATGACGTTAGGTAGGTGGATTAACTAATGTCCAATTGTAAAGTATAACTAGAAGCATATGCTAATGCATGTACCAACTACATCAATTATATGAATGAGGAAATGGTTATCCAAGTATGTGAGTGTCAGCTCATGTTGGGCTTGACATCTCAACGTGGGTGTGGGCTTGTACCCATATATCCTTACTTTTGTCAAATAAAAGTACTCAATGTAGGTGTGGGTGTGGGCTTGTTGCCATATATCATATCCTTACTTTTGTCAAATAAAAGTACTCAATGTAGGTGTGTAGATTGTGATTTATCCTACATCTAAATAAAAGTGCTCAATGTAGGTGTGTACATTGGGATCTATTTTACATCTAATAAAGTGCTCAATATGAGTGTCATGACACATGGGTGGCATTCATAATGCTTTCCTATAAAGGAAAGTAGCATGCCATGAAGCTTTGTAGTGTGTTGTGTAAAACAAAACAACATGTAAAGTGATTTGCTACAAAGGAAAGTAGCATGCCATGAAGCCTTGTAGTGTGTTGTTTAAAACAAAACAACATGTGAAGTTATTTGCAATTATTTCAAGTGAGACTATAATAGGATACCACATAGTAGTACAATGTGTTTTCATACTAGTCTTCAATGCTCTATAGGTTTGTCTCAAAGAGGCCAAACTTGTATTCTTTGGAAAGTAAGAAAATTACAATGCTATTCTTGAGACCATGTGATTTCTCTTCCTCATCTATTGCAAAGCCTACTTTACATAAGTGTTTTATTTATAATGTGCAGTATAAATATAAAAGGTAGTTGAATATGTGATAGCCCTAAATTTTGTGCAAGAAAAGGCATAGCATGGAGTCTACATTGACAAAGATCCAAGCATTTTGGCTTTTTAATTCATTAAATGTGTGCGATTGTTGTTAAATTCTTTGTAATTTGCAATGGTATTTTAGTAGGTCTGCATTGTAAAGCCATGAGCATGAGAAATTGTGTGTTTGTTTTACAAAGATTGAAAGGTTTTAATGTTTCAAGTTTCATAGGCCTCCTTTTTAAGGTTTAAGAATACTCATGTAAAAAAAAACCTTAATAAAGAAATAAAAAGGTGGGATTGGGGGGAGACGTGTGATTTTGGGGGCAAAGTTGTTTTGGTAGAGGTGGTTGCAACCTCATTCTCTCTCTTCTTTATCATCCCACTTGCACGTATCTTTCCTTCTCTCTTGAATTGGTACAACTCTTGCTCTCTTTCCTTTCTTGAGCTTTCTTATCTCTTTCCATCCATGGAAGAGGGAGAGAGTGAGGATGAAGATGATGACTATATCTCTTCTGTGCCAGATTCATGTGAGTGTTAGCTTGGTTTCTTGGTGAGAGGGCTGATGTTTCTTGCATTTTTTTGAGGGTAAGGGCATTGTAGATGCCACCATGAGGCCTGCTTTCTTGGTAGATTCGGTGATGTCCTTAGGCCCTTCATTTTTAGTGATCCTGCCCGCTAGGGGCTACTCATGGATGCTCTCAAGATTTACAAGAAACAAACAAGAAAGAGGGATAGATTTGAAAGTTGGATCAAGAAGTTTGAGATTACTATTGTTATTTCTCTAGATGTGGTTCATGTCCATTGCAATGCAGGTGATAATTGTAATGTTTCTGATGTTGTCCATGCAAGGGATAGAACCTCATCGATTCATGATATTTTTGGTGCTTCTCTCATTGTTCATAATGTAGTCCAGATGCTAATGCTCTCGATTCAATCCTTCTATCCATTGACAATGTCATTCACCACTATGACAAATTAGGATGCCCCAACTTGCCATGCCGCCCCTTTCCTCCTTCGCTTTAAGAAGACCCGTTGTTGTGCCACTACACGCACACTGTGTAAAAAAATCTAGGGTGTGGCTTCCTTTTAGATTTAGAGAGCCAATGCCACTTTAGGCATTAGTGTTAGTGTCCATGGTTCAAAAAATTAAATTTTTTTGGACAAGTTTTTAGCCAATTTTTGATATTCTAGATATTATATCTTGTAAAAGTCCATAAAAATATAGATAAATTCTAGATTAGGATAACATGTAAAAGAAAGCATGTAGCTTTTAGCCAGTTTGAGAGGATTTTATGTAAAAAGAGAGATTGACAAAATCGCCGACGTGCGATCGTTGCTTTCAGGTAGTGAACAGCACTCCGAAGGGGGAGATGAAGGAGTGACCTGTCAGAATTCTGACCAGGTGTGCTGGTATTTTACCCCCTTTCAGAGCCAATGGAAGCATCAGATTGGTGATCTGAGCAGCATAGAGGAAGGTATTATTTTATACACGTTTTTTTCTATTAGAGTTATATCTTCTCATAATGCTGAAAGAAACTAACAGGCTTCATCTCTGTTAGTATTCTTCTTCATTTTCTATTTCTTTTTGGGAGTATTCTTCTACATCTTCAATTTCTTCGAACCCCTTCTCTTCCGTCTACTTCTCTCCCTGAATCTACCTTCACCCTGCTGTCTCTTATCTTCAAGAACTTGGCTTGAAACCTTCAACTCTTCTCTTATCTCTACCATCTCTGGAGTCTAAGCTCTTGAACCCCTATACATTCTTCTCTTGCCAAACCCCTGTGGTGACCTTCAACCCTACGCATTATGACATAACATTCGATGATGAGAGATTTTGGCACAAAATGTGGATGAGGAGAAAACAATCATCGTATGCATGCTATAGTTGGACAGTGTTGAGAGAAGGTAGAGGAATGGCGAGGTGCAATGCATTATTTGATGGCCATATTTTTTTGGATATGCAACAATAGCATAGAAAAAGAATAGGAAGAGAAGGCAAGAAGAATATCATCATAGTGTGCATATCGCAATTATAATGACCCTGGATACACAATAAAGTGCCTATATTATATATTGCTAAAGCTCAACGAGCAAGTCTCACCAATGAGCTACTACATCCGTGGTGGCTGATGTATTGATGATTTTATCTGTGGTCTCTAGCAACAAAAGCATAGGGTTACAATGTCTCATTTATTTCCTTTAGCAGCTATCTCCACCACCATATCTGCCTCCAAAAGGTCTCATCTCCCACCTAACTTGAAGTTTTCTTGCCTTTCCTTATTTTTTCACCATGCGCTTTGTAATAATTTGATGCTTATCCACACGATCATATCTGATGGCATTTGGTGCTCCCTATTTAAAAAAATTGATGATCAAAGTATAATAATTTAAACCTTAAAAAAAAAACCCAATATTTCTATAGCTTGATCACATGATGTTCTCAATTGTTCTTCTTCATGTGTTTCAAAGAGCCTTACTTCATCACACAAGAATCAAAGTCACATCAGGATAGCTCAACTTTCTTCAATAAAATGACTCTCCTTCCCATTTGTACAAAACACACAAAATACCTCAACCGAGTGGAGCTCTTCAAGTTGGATCTTGAGTGAGGGTGCACTTGTAGATGAATATTTTGTGGGTTAAATTTCCATGGTATTTTCCATGGAGAAGTAGACAATATGGTTCAAGATGGTGGTTCACATTTCCTTCTTTGCTCAAGATTGTGAGCCTGCTTGTGTTCTTTTGGAGGGTGTTTTGCCTTGCTCTTTTCAAAGTGAAAGTGGAAGATTTTAAAAGTGTTTGTGTGAAGAAGAAGCTGAAGCCAATGTAAAAGTCAAGTGCAAAGAAGTAGGGTGTCTTTGGATGCATACCAATTGGGGTGGTCCGACGTGCTATAGGAAGGGTCTCTTCATCTTGAAAGGGTAGCAAATTATGTGATAGAAAGAGAAAAATCTAGAAATATATATTTTTATTATTTAGATTTTTTATCCATTTATTAGGAACAACAAGGTTTCTTCTTGCAAAATGCCCCCTGGTTTAATGATCTAGTAATACGCGTAACAAAGAACAATATATTATTTATTGGATTGAATAGAATCCAACTTTTGTAAATTAAAAATGTGAATAAAAAGTGGAAAGAAACAAAGGGAGTTTTCAGCTCCTAGTAATTCAATGTACTTACCTAGTATTAATTACTATGGAATTTACTACTCTAGTATTTTTACATTTTCATAAACTCAAATGGTTGAAGCATTATTAATGGCCCCAAATGCCAGACTTTGGATAGAGCAGTTTGCAAGTATCATTTTTGGCCAGGATTTCATCGGTAGACTTCGAGGAACCCGACACACCCTACTGTCAAGTTTCATTGCTTACTGATAACTCTAGGTTAGTCGCTAAATATATTGTTTGATTTGACTTTGTCATTCAGGACATATTGTATGTAGATGAGTTTGCATCAAGGCAAGGAGGAGCTTGGCATGTGGATCAACGGAAGGATTTAGAGAAGGAGTACATTGGCAACCTTGTTGTAGACTTGGTGTCTTCCATAAGAAGTGCTCACCACAAGGGCAAGAAATAATCATGAAAATTTGAGCTTTGACAAAGTTTGGACCTTTTTGAGTGATACCTGTGACATCTAGCTTGGAGAAGGTGGTGCTAATCAAGTGGTCAAAGCTTCTTTACTTGTTTGACCAAACGCGTGGTGGAGTAATGTGTGTGCTTGCTACATTAGGTGACCTTGCTAAAGTGTTAGATTGGCTTCTCCTGGAGAAAGAGCTGAAGGGGGAGTGCATCATTTTTGAAGCAAAAAAGAAACTTATATTTTCATCAGAAGCTTACCCCTCTTGTCCATCGATGAAAAAGTCAAGGAACAATTGAGAGTTCTTGTTGGCTATCGGCTTTTTGTATCTACCATCACTATCAACCATCGCATGTATTTTTCTTGATGAATATAAGATATTTTATTTGGTCCTTATAAATAAATATTTATTGAATAAATATGTGATTTGTGTAAGTGTGATGATAATGTGTGGTACGTGAATGACACATTCACATATGTTAACATAATTCAACATGTAGTACTGCACTTGCGATTGTGTAAGTGTGGCAATAATGTGTGGTACGTGAATGACACATTCACATACATTAACATTGTCAAAGAGTTTATTGTTCATAATATAAATCATGGAATTCTTATGAACACAGAAGAACTTTACTAGGATTTAAATGATGAATTTTCATACATAACTCAGTCATTGTTACCCAACAATCAACTTAGATATCACTTAGTTACATAAGTTCTTTTGTATTTGTCATACAATTTTCAGTTGCACCATGTATATCGATTTAAAAAAAATAAGTCTATGGGAACCCACAACTTGATCAGCTGGAAGTAATTGACAGTTTGCAGGCTAAGCCACATTGATTCAAGTAGAAAATTTGGTTAGAAATCAAGAAAAGTGCCAAAAGTCCACTAGGTTCATGGGGGACCTGAAATAATGAACTTAAATAACCTGTAAGTGACCTAGGTGGTAAAAAAGATAAGTGGGAGCTGAGTAGGATGCAGCCCGCATTTTTCGGCCCAAAAAGCGGGCCTGCATACCTGTGGCAGATAGAGAAGAGTTGTGGGCTATGGTACATGCTCCAAAGCATGCAAACTGGAGCTGAAGAAGGAGATACAAACAAGGAAGGTGAGAGCTCCTCTTACCCGTCCATTCGATATGACGAAAATGAATGGTATGACAATCTATAAAAGGGGGAAACCTGAGAGAAAAGTATTTAGCCTGCTCTTATGTACGTCTTCTCTCTTTTTTTTACATTATTCATGGTCCAATGAAGCCCATCTTGTACCCAAGTACTTGAGTGACTTTGGCGCAAGCAAAGGGGAGAATTTTTAAGGTGTATGGGCTGTTATGGATTGAAAAAACTAGTCATAAACAGGGGAGCCCACTGTTCTTGTCCATTTTGATGAGCAAACAAGTGATCTATGTGGTTGTAATAGAAGAAATTGACCTCTTAACTTCAGGGCTTTACTTATGAATGATTAGAGGAGCTTATTCTTGAGTTTATGTACACTTTTGGAGCTTGATTATGGGTTGGAAATTACTATTTTAAAACAAGGCTGAAGTTAAATTTATGCTTTTTCAATGTATTTTATGAGCTTTGAACTATGCCTTGAATGTACTTGAGTCTACCATCAAAATACTTGTTTCTTGGAGTTGTTATCCATCCATGTACATGAAATAAAAACCATTTGAGCTTGCATTTGGAATATGCATTTGGTTTAAATATAAGATTATCCCTTATGTAATGGCTTATTATTCCCAAATGCATTTGATGTGATCAAGACAAAGACATTCATTCCATTCATGTATGCTAATTAAACAGAAAAAGCTTGATATCTTCTTCTTCAACTAAGTCATTTCTAAAACCCAAATCTTATTAAACCCCAATCTTTCCTCCTTCTCCAATCCTTGAATCCCACACTCTTCTTCTGCTCTAAACCCCGGTGGTAGGCCTTCAACCCTCAACACGACGACAGTGGTGAACCCGACATGAAGGTCCGCTGCGGAAGAAGAAGTACAATGGGAGAATCGTCAAGTTCGGGAGGAGATGCCTTGCAACAGTTGGTTCGTCTGATGCAAGAAAGCCAACAACAACAATTGCAATTTCAGTAGCAGTTGTAATTGCAACAACAACGGAGACAAGAAGAAGAGCGGAATGATGCCGCCGCCATTAAAGCATTGGAAGCAGTTAGGCAAGAGCTTTTCAAGCAATTTAATGGGCAAAATGTGTCCTCTTTTATCCGCCTCTATACTGACAAGATGGTCTTCTTTGGAGTTCCTCATTATGCCTGGAGCCGATATTTTGCCCATTTGGCCGTGCATGGCCTCCAAGACCGAATTCATGGTCTTTTCCAAAAAGACACGAGATGGTCCGCATTCAAGAAGGCTCTTCGAGAAGAATTTTTTCTTGAAGATTCTGGCCTCATGACGAATAAAGTCTTCAATAAATGGGTCGAAAGGCCCAATAAGGGACTAACTGCCACTGCTCTTCACCACGAATTTGAAAGCAAATTTTCTCAACTAAATCCTGACGATCAGCAGGGTATGGAAAGCCAGAAGATTGAATTATTTCTAAAGGCTGCAGATTCCATGATAAGAGGGAGTGCGGTGCATTCCGTGAAGCTGAAGCGCAAAAATTAGTCTTTTGGAAGGATGGTAAAATTCATGCAACCAAAATCGGGCTTCCTCTTGAGCCAAATTTTGGTAACAGCGGCATGAAGAAAAGACTGGAGGATTTGGCAACAAGAACAGCCTATGCAGCTGTTGATGCAACAACCTATGGGCTCCAAATTGAGCCAACTAATGAAATTGTTAAAGCATGTAAAACTGATGCAAAATCTAAAGTGTGGATGCAGGCCTTAGATAGCATGGAGCAAGGCAAGGCAACCAAAGATGATTTAACTACTGCCAGTCAATGCATCGGAGGAAGAACCGGATGGACCGAGCCAGTTGATTCATTTTCAGCTTTTGCTCGGTTAGCTGAAATTAATGATCATGAAGCTATGGTAGAAGAAAAGAGAAGAAGAGATGAAGATGTTGTCGGTCCCTCCTCTTCAGGACCAACTAAACGTGTGACAAGAAGTAAACTGGATCAGCAGAAGGCTACTGAAAATCCACCACTGCTAGAGCTTGATATGGGAGATGCCCCTCAAGCAAAGAAGACGAAAGGAAAAAGAAAAGGCAAACATCCCAGCTACAAGTTGCAGTCTGACATAGAGATAGCAACGGATCTTAAGCGGATCCTAGAAGAAAGAATTCTTGGAAGTAGAATTGAATTTACATTAGGTGAAATTCTCAGAATTGCAAAACGAGGATTTCATGATGTAATAATTGATGTAATTAAACAAAAAAGACAATATGTTGGTGAGGAAACTGAAGAATCCGTGCATGCTTTTTTGCAAGCACTTCATGTGTATTTATAGGATGAAGAGAAGCTGAAAACTCAAGGGATTCAATTGGAGGCAATCAAAGAATTGATTGTAGCCACAAAGCCAAAGATGAAGACATCTATGAAGTAGAAATTGAAGAAGCTATTGCAAAAAATGTTATGGTGGGGTCTTCTCAATCCAAAGTGCAACCCATGTATAAGAAAGAAGCTCATCTTCACAACATGCAAGAAGAAAGTGAAGCTCACTTTATTCCTAATAGTCACTACTCCCATACCCATTGGGCAAGGGCGACCACCGAAACCGTTGTTAAGATTGGAGAAAAAGAGACTCCATGCATTGCCCTTATAGATTATGGCTTGGAAATCAATGTCATGTCAAGAAGTCTCTACGAGAATGGCGGATGGCCCATAGATGTGGACCCAGGATGGCGCATGAAAGCAGCCAATAACTCCTTTGGCGATCTCTATGCGGCATGCTCTTATATAGTACAAGTTACTATTGGTAATGTAAAAGATGAATTTCATTTCTTTGTTCAAGATTCCTGCAGCTATCCTATCATTCTTGGACAACCTTTTATTTCTGAATCTCGTTTGAAGACAAAGGCCCTTGATGATGGTTCATCATATGCTTGGATAAGAAGTAAGGATAATGATAAAGCTGTCCAATTTTTGACTGCATGTGTAAATCATCATTGGAATAGAGATCAATTGAAAGATCATCCTGTACCTCCTAATGCTCGAGAATTTAAGGGTTTTCGAGTAGCACTGCTATAAGTGGAGGCTATGGCGGTACTTCATGTCCTAAAAATTTTCCTCCACTTGTAAAGGGGGCAATGCCTAAAGCTAACTTGCAGGTTTTTACGGCCAACAGTGTGGGCTGTTTTAAACAATTTTCAGCCATGAATAGGGCTGAAAGAAAGCATTTATGTCATGTGGAATGAGAGTTGAAGCAAATTGATGTTTTGCCTAAAGATGAAGAAATTTCAGGGCTATTTCATGGGTTGATTTATAATGATACATTGGCTGAAATATATGCAGCTGTTCATGCAGAAAATCAAGTTGGAAATTTGTCCATACAGGTATGTACATTGGATATATATGACATAATTCAAGAATTTGCAGATCAAGAAGCTTTTGGACAGCCAAACAAGGATGAAGTAAAAGTAGAAACAAAGTATAAGATAGTTGACAAAAAGATCAAGCCAGTGGCTACTCCTCTACCACCTGAAAGTGAAGGACTTGCAGAAAGGGCATCCAAACAGCCAAGCCTTCATGACCCCAAAGATATTGGTCACCAATTTACAATTGAAAGTCTACAAGAGCTGAAAATTGGTGAAGACTCTTTTCTCTTGCTAGCTGAAAAGCAAATCTTCATGCAGATGTTAAAGAAACATGGAAAAGCTTTTTCATTTCAGCCACATGAAATTGGCTATGTGGATCCAAGTGTTGTGGCACCAATGGTGATTTTCACAGTCCCACACATTCCCTGGAATCTTAAACCAATTCCGGTACCAAGGGCTCATTTGCCTAAGTTACTGGAGCTTTTAAATGAAAAGATAAAAATGCGAATATTGGAGCCATCTTCAGCTCCATATTCCAACCGATGGTTTACCGTGCCTAAGAAGAATGGATCTTTGCGATTCATTCAAGATTTACAGCCTGTCAATAAAGTCACTATTAGAAATGTTGGTTCGGGGCCAATTTTTGATGAATTTGCTGAGGCTTTTGCAGGTAGAGAAATTTATTCCATGGGAGATTTATATTCGGGCTATGACCAATTTCAGCTTGCTTTGGAGAGCCGAGACATTACAACAATGAAGACGCCTCTTGGTTTAGTCTGCATGTGTACTCTACCTCAAGGAGCTACAAATTCAGTAGCTCACATGATGAATGCCATGCATAAAGTATTGAGAGATTATATTCCCCAACTAACTCTTCCTTTCCTTGATGATGTACTGATCAAAGGATGTGAAGTTCATGAGAAGAATGAAGAACTCATTGAACTTCGATGTCACAAGTTTGTTTCCGATCATATTAATGATTGTGCTCAAATCTTGTCTAAATTAGAAGAAGTCCATCTTACTCTTTTAGGTGCTAAATCTGTTTTTGGAGTCGAAGAAGTTCTTGTGGTAGGGCATATGTGTGGTCCATATGGCCGAAAGCCTTCTCCAACCAAGATTGATGCTATCAGCAAAATGTGGGAAATATGCACAAATGTTTCAGAGGTGAGAAGATTTCTTGGAGCATGTGTCTTCTACCTTATTTGGATCCCACATTTTGCTCATGTTGCTGAAAATCTTTATCAACTACTAAGAAAAGGCCAAAGGTTTATATGGAAAAAAGAGCATACTCAAGCTATTTGAAAATTGAAGAAATTGTTGATTTCAACCCCCACCTTAAAGAGGGCTAATTACTCTAATGGACATCCTATCATACTCATAATGGACACAAGTCCTATTGGAATAGGATGGGCACTCGGTCAAGACGACCTTGAAGGCAACATATATGCAATTCGCTTTGGAGCAAAGGTTCTTAATGAACGACAAAGAAGGTATGCTCAAATTAAAAGAGAACTTTGGGGAATAGTAACTGTTAGATATGATCAATGCCCCACCCTCATTAGGTGCTACCAATGATCCATGGTGCTCAAAGTTGTAAGGCCCCCATTATGAGGAGAAGCCAAATGTGAGCCCGGACATTGGTTGAGTCCTGACTTGTATATCAGATGAGGTCTATGTGATCGGATGGCAAAAAAGGTGACCGTTGTGGGTCTAATCTTTGGGTTAGACGGAGTGGTTAAGCTGGTAGCAACTCGAGGCGCATTGCATCGAGTTGCGGGGTAAGGGAGTTAAAAGGGGCCCCTATTGTAAGGGAGGTAAAGGGAATATTCCATGGAATATTCCCTAGCCAACTAGTGGAGGCTTATATGATAGGTCGGTCAGGCCAACCTCACGGCCTTCACAAGCTATAAAAGCTAAACTCCTTCACAGCCATCGATGACTCATCTTTCACCCAGTCAGAGTTGTTGTTCCAGCTAGCCTTAAGCTCTTCATCTATCTTCTATCTAAATCACCATCTAAGCTTCACACAGTGGAAGCACACGGGTGGACAGAGCCATCTTTGTATAAGTTGTTTGGAGTTAAAGAATTTATTGATTCTCCTCTTATCTGTTGTGTACTCTTTATCTCTTTCTCAGATTCTGTTTGCTGTGCCGTGTAATTTTTACATGGTATCAAAGCCCAAGGGGCTCTAGAGATCGAAGAGTGTGCAAGAGGCAAAGGCTTCAATAGCAAAGAGAAACTATGTCGACTTCCGGAAGCGGTTCTGGCGCATCGGGAGGTGGTGCTGTTGTACCGTCTATTCAAACACCGAGGATTCGTCCACCAACCTTCAACGAAGGCAAGTTAGATGGTACAAACTACACCTTGTGGAAGTTCAAAATTACAACTATCCTTGATTATTATGAGCTTCTAGAGACTGTGTTGGGGACTGACACAGAACCACAGCCTACCCCCGACCCATCAAATCCTAGAGTGATGATTCCTCCAAATGCAGATCTTCTACGAGCTTGGAAATGAAGGAATGCAGATGCATTGTGTGCCTTAGTTACAAGCTATTCTGACAGTGTTCTGACTTTGATTCAGCATACAACCAAAGCGTCAGAGGCTTGGAATGTACTAAGGAGTCAGTATGAAATACGAAACCAAACAAGGATTCAAAACTTAGAGAATCAACTAGCAGCGGAGAAGTTTGTTGAAGGAGAGACGGTTGAAGCATTCATCACTCGGATTAAGAATCTGCGCATCAGATGGCTGGCGCTGGGATACAAAAGACTAGCGAAGAGCTAGCTCGGAGGTGTCTTCAGATTTGTCCACAAAAGTTTGATGGACTAGTAACTGCCCTTAATACTCAGGTGAGACCTCAAGCTTTGACTTTTGAGGAGTTTTGTGCATTATTAATGGAGGAGGAGTTGAGGCTGAAAGCCCGAGAAGGAAGCAACAATGGAGATGATGCATTCTCTGCCAATGGAAAAGGAAAAGGTCGTTCCTCCTCCAAAAATGATGGTGACAAAAAGAAGAAGGGCGGAAAGAAGAAGTTTCAAGGAGAGTGCTTCTACTGCAAGAAGAAAGGACATGCAATTGCAGATTGTCGTGTCAAGAAGGCAGATGAAAAGAATGGTATCCTTAAAAGTAAAGGGAAAGAGACAACCAATACGGCTGAAGCAGAGCTGGAATTATTCATGGTGACCATTGAGGAAGTGTGCTCCTCGGTGCAAGAAGAATCTACCACTGACTCATGGGTGTTGGATAGTGGGGCCTCCCGTCAGATGACCAATAAGAAAGGTCTATACAGTTCTATGCAGCCTCTACAAGAATCCATCACTCTGACGGTTGGAAATGATGCTAAATGCCCTGCTACGGGCACAGGTACTATTTCTTTTGTTGCTGCAAATGGTGAAGTCAAAAAGCTTTCAAATGTGTTGTATGTTCCCGAAATAAGGAGAAATCTCTTATTATCAGTTGCCATAACTGATCTTGGTCATGAAGTGAGGTTCAAGAAGACAAGTGCAAAAATTCTTGATAGTGCTGGCACAATTGTTGGCAAAGGAAAAAGAAGGAACAACCTGTATAAGCTAAGTGCTCTTACAGCCACCGCTGGAGTGGGCACAAGTAAGCTTTGGCATGAAAGGTTTGGACACATCGGATTTGCAGTGTTGAAGGAGATGCAAAAGCAAGGTATGGTTGCTCACCTACCTACAATAACTGAATTGAAGGAACCATGTGAAGCTTGTATGATGGGCAAGCAATAGAGAAAGGCATTTCCACAAGAAAGTAAGAATAGAGCACAGGCTCCTCTAGAGTTGGTGCATGCTGACTTGTGTGGTAAGATGCCTACACAAGCCTTGGGGGGATCTTCTTATTTTATGTTGATTGTCAACGACTACAGTAGGAAGATGTGGATGTACTTCCTTCGTGATAAGGCTCAAGCTTTTGGTAAGTTTAAAGAATGGCTAAAACTTGTTGAGAATGAAACAGGGAAAAGTGTGAAGAAATTTAGAATAGATGGTGGTGGTGAGTTCAACTCAAAAGAGTTTGAAGGCTTTTGCAAGAGCAAAGGGATCAAGCGTCAATTGATGACGCCTCACACACCTCAGCAGAACGGTGTTGTGGAATGCAAGAATCACACCATTGTGGAGATGGCAAGATGCATGTTAAAGGGCAAGGGATTGCCTAACCATTTTTGGGCTGAAGCTGTTAATACTGCAGTCTATATTCTAAATCGGATCTACACAAAGGCTCTCAAGGAAAAAACACTTCATGAGGCTTACACTGGTAAGAAACCATCTGTCTCACATTTCAAAATTTTTGGATGTGAATGTTATGCACATGTTCTAGATGAGAAGAGAAACAAGTTAAAACCAAAAAGCAAAAAATGTATCTTCTTAGGTTATAGTGATGAGCAGAAGGCTTACAAATTGTATGACCAAGAGGCAAAGAAGATCATCACGAGCCGTGATGCGGTGTTCAAGGAGGAGCCCCATACAGTGGAGGAGGAGAAGGAAAGTTCTTCCACTTTATCATCAAGCAAAGAAGTAGTCCAGTATGAACCTGTCCCGAGAGCTATCCCTATCCTTAAGGAGGAGGAAGTATCATCTTCAGATGATGAGGAAATAGTTCACCAGCCTGACATCACCCCACCGGAAAATCCATTGCCGCGTTGGGTGAAGCAGCTCTATGACCACAATAATCCTATGCTTGCATCTGTTGAGGAGAAGGCAGACGGACCAAGGAGGTCTCAGAGAATAGAGGAGCAAAGGAGGGCTTCTGCTCACATAGTCAATATGGCCTTGATGGTTGAGATTATGAGAGAAGTAAAGGAGCCAATTGACTTAGAAGAAGCACTTGCAGATCCATCATGGAAGGCTGCTATGCAGGCGGAGTATGACAGCATAATGAAGAAGGACACTTGGGAGCTAGTGGATCGACCAGCAAAGCGGAAGGTTATTGGCACCAAATGGATCTGGAAGGTAAAGTACAAGGCTGATGGTACCTTAGAAAAGTACAAAGCTAGACTGGTTGCCCAAGGATTTTCACAAGTTGAAGGGTTTGATTTTCAAGAGTCATTTGCCCCAACTGCCAGAATGACCACTATTCGCACGGTACTTGCAGTGGCTGCCCACAAGAAGTGACCAGTGTACCAAATGGATGTTAAGTCAGTGTTCTTAAATGGTAACCTCAAGGAGGAGGTACACGTGGCTCAGCCACCAGGGTTTGAGGTCTCCCATTTTGAGAACAAAGTGTGTAAGCTGAAGAAGGCATTGTATGGGCTGAAACAAGCCCCCAGAGCATGGTACCAGTGGATAGATAAGTTCTTTTAAAACCTAAACTTTAAAAGATGTGCCTCAGATGCTAACTTGTATGTTTACAGGGATGGTAAAAAGTCTTTAGTGATTGTCCTATATGTAGATGACCTTCTTATTTTACAGGTGACTATGAAGATATGATCAACCAAACTAGAAAGGCTTTGAGTTCTGAGTTTGAAATGACAGACTTGGGTTTGCTGCACTATTTTTTGGGGATTGAAGTTTTGCAAGAGCCAAGAAAGATCTTCATCTCTCAGAAGAAGTATACATGGGAGATCTTGAATGCATTTGGCATGATCGAGTGCAAGGAGATAGCTACACCTATGGAGGTGAATGCAAAGTTATTTGTCGAGGATACATCAGCACTAGCAGACATTGGGAGGTATAGGAGGTTGGTCGGCAGTCTGATCTACTTGTGTAACACCAGACCAGATATCAGTTTTGTTGTTGGTGTTTTGAGCAGGTTCTCAAACAAATCTCATGAGAGTCATTGGAAGGCTGGGATGCGGGTGCTCAGATACTTGAAGGAAACTCTTGACTATGGTATCACATATAGTTTCGAAACTTCTCTTGTGGGGAAATGTGACTCAGACTGGGTAGGAGACAGTGATTCCAGGAAGTCAGTTTCTGGTTATTGTTTCTCTTTGGGTTCAGGAATTTTCTCTTGGATTAGTAAGAAGCAGCCAATAGTGGCATTGTCTTCTACCAAAGCAGAGTAAAAGGCAGCTTGTTTTGCTACATGTGAAGCAGTATGGCTGAGAAGGATTCTATGGCATATGGGAGTGCAGGATGAAGAACCAACTGTGCTGAGATGTGACAATCAGAGTTGCATCGCCATTGCCAAAAATCTAGTGTTTCATGCACGCACCAAACATATAGAGATCCAGTATCACTATGTGCGTGATTTGATGGAGGATGGGATAGTGGAACTGGTCTACTATCCAACAGAGGAGAATGGAGCAGATATCTTCACCAAAGCACTTACGAAGGATCTGCTTCAAGTTCATCTTCAGAGACTCGGCATTGGGCCGAGGAGATAGTTCACCTATGGGTGGACATTGAGGGGGGGTGTTAGATATGATCAATGCCCCACCCTCATTAGGTGCTACCAATAATCCATGGTGCTCAAAGTTATAAGGCTCCCATTATGAGGAGAAGCCAAATGTGAGCCCGGACATTGGTTGAGTCCTGACTTGTATATCAGATGAGGTCTATTTGACCGGATGGCAAAAAAGGTGACCGTTGTGGGTCTAATCTTTGGGTTAGATGGAGTGGTTAAGCTGGTAGCAACTCGAGACGCATTGCATCGAGTTGCAGGGTAAGGGAGTTAAAAGGGGCCCCTATTCCCTAGCCGACTAGTGGAGGCTTATATGGTAGGTTGGTTAGGCCAACCTCACGGCCTTCGCAGGCTATAAAAGCTAAACCCCTTCACAACCATCGATGACTCATCTTTCACCAAGTCAGAGTTATCTTCTATCTAGATCGCTATCTAAGCTTCACACAGTGGAAGCGCACGGGTGGACAGAGCCATCTTTGTATCAGTTGTTTGGAGTTAAAGAATTTACTGATTCTCCTCTTATCTATTGTGTACTCTTTATCACTTTCTTAGATTCTGTTCGCTGCGCCATGTAATTTTTACAGTAACTGCATTGAAATGTGACTGGGAGTACTTCATGGGTGCACATGTAATAGTTGAAATAGATTGTCTTCCACTCTTGGGCACGATTGCCAATTGTTAGCTATGCTAAGATGGATAGCCTATATTAAATCCTTAAATCCTGATTTGAAACATATTGCAGGAAGAGATAATCCAGTTTTGCTGACATGCTTTCGCGTGCCAGATATAAGGATGAAGAAGAGATGATGGATGAGGAAGAATCAGAGTATCTATTTGCTAAAAATGATGCTGTAATTGCAGGGTCAGATCTAAAAATAGCAAGTACAGCTGTACCTAATGATGGTTCAGCTGTCAAAAATGTAGGTACAACATTAATTACAGCAAGTACAACAAGTTTAGCTGCTAAAACAAATTTTACATCAGCAAAGAAGGAAGAAACAACCATAGAAAGATAGTGGGCAGCTGATAGACAACATGCTCAATGTTTTGTTATGGTTTGTTCACACTTTAAAGAAGAATATTATACAGGTGATTGGCTAAAAATTGGCCAATTTCTGAGCACTATGACAAAGAAGGAAGATTGGACTAATGAAGAGTTCAAGAGAAAAGCTTATGGCTTTTTACTCAAAGATGGCTACCTTTGGAGGCATGCGAAAAAGAAATGAAGGGCGCCTGTTCGTGTCTTAGGAGACAAGAAGACTCAAAGATAATGTTGAGATATCGAGCTCCACTCGTGATACGCCAGGGTGACCGTTGTGTATTTATGTCACCGACTTGTCAGTTGCACACGCGGTTGGTACACCACCCATGAATAATAGCTACATGATAGCTATCCTTATCTACTCTAGTTCGTGGCTCAGTTAGTATGCCACCTTAGTTAGTTGAGTTTGGTTTGAGACCCATATATAGGGTTCTTCTATTTCTTTGTACTTGAGTTCTTTTAGCTTACACAACTAAGAAGAGGAAAACTGTTTTCAGCCTCCACCCTTGTGTGTCTTCCCCCATTGTGGAAGCAAGAAAGCTTCAAGCGAGACTCCTTCCTTCTCTCCCACAATCTTGACATGGTATCAAAGCCTTGTTCATGGTAAGGAGCTCAAGAAAGCAAGCCAAGCTCGTGGTGTTCTGGTAAGAGGAGCAGTGTTGCTTTCATTTTCTATTTTGGGAGCAGATCTCTACAGGTAGCACAGTCGGAAAGTGCAGGAGTGTATTGTCTCAGATTGAGACGTCCTTCGCGGTGAAGCAAGAGGGCAGTATATGCAACGGGAGAGGGCTTTAGCCCCTGGCGACCTTGTTTTTTTTATTTGAGGCCATTTCGGGGCCTGTTTTGGAGGCGGAAGTTCTCTGCACGCACTCAGAAAAAGGCCCAGTTTTATGCTGTGCAGCCACTGTTCTACAGGTTGGTGAAAAGTTACTGTAGAAATTGCATCGTATGCTTGTGCGCAGAGACATTGGGAGTTACAAAATCATCCCTGTTGCCTGTTGATGCAAAATCGTCACTAGGAAGTGACTGTGTGGTCAAATACCACTTTCACCAGTTTTGTAGATTTTCCCTTATGAGGGTGAAGCTGTGTTTTTTGTAGTGACAGAATTTTTTGCAGTGTTCTGTAATGGCATCTGATTCTCTTTCACAGATTGTCACTGAAAAGCTTGACAAGAACAACTTCCAAGCATGGAAGTTTAGAATGACGAATTTCCTTATGGGAAAAGGATATTGGGAATTTGTTGCAGGAAATGAAGAAGAACCAGTTCTTCCTGATGTTCCCAATCAACAGCAAATGCAGGCATTTAAAACATGGCATGAGAGAGCCAGGAAAGTTATGTACTGGCTGTCTATCAGCATTTCAGACTCTATGATTGTGCATATTCAGGATGCAAGTACGCCAAAGGAGGCATGGGATACTTTGTCAAAAATGTATAGCACAAATACGCAAGCCAGGAAAATGCAGCTCAAGCAAGAGTTGCATAATGTGCAAAGAGAAAATATGAGCATCAATGACTACCACATGAAAGTGAAGAAGATTGCAGATGCACTTGCTTCCATCGGGTCGCCAGTGGAAGATGATGATTTAGTTTCTGTGACCTTGAATGGTCTAGGAAAGGATTATGAACAGTTTCGGACATCCATTTCAGTTCGTGAAAGATTTCCTGATTTTGAGGAGCTGATTGCTCTTCTAATTTCTGAGGAGCAAAGAAATGGTGGTGCATCTTCTTCAGGAGGAACTTCAAAAGAAGCTGTCTTCTACTCAAATGCTGGAAGAGGTAGAGGCAGAGGTAGAGGAGGCCGATTTGGAGGCCGTGGCAGAAATCAGAATATGCAGCAAACTCAAGAAAACCAGTCCTATGGAGGAGGACATGGTAACTCTAGAGGCAGGGGGAGCCAAAGAGGTCGTGGTGGATGGCAAAGAGGTCAAAATGCAAACAGTAATGTTGAATGCTACTACTGTGGTAAAATGGGTCATATGGCTAAAGACTGCTATAAAAAGCAGAATGACATCATGAATGGAAAACTGCAACAAGGGAATTATGCATCTTCTAGCAGACAGGGTGATGACAGAAATGAGCATTTGTTCATGGTGCAACACATGAACAATTCTGTGATAAGTGTAGAAGAAAGCAATGATGTATGGTATGTTGACTCAAGTGCATCAAACCACGTGACAGGTCATGCAAAATGGATGGAGGATGCAAGGAAAATGGAAAAATCAGGATTTGTGGAGACTGGTGATGATACTGCACATCCTATTGTGCAGATTGGAAAAATTCCATTGTCTATGCAGGATGGGAAAAATAAATACCTGTCCGATGTATTTCATGTCCCGAATATCACCAAGAATCTGGTTTCTGTCGGTCAAATGGTTGAGCAGGGCTTGCAGGTCAGATTTAATCCTCATGGATGCTTTGTTGAGGATATGAAAAATAAAGGTCGCTTGATAGCAAAAGGAAAGAAGAAGGGCAGAATGTTTACGTTGGATGCATACATGTCTGAATTGAGTGCAGCAATGTTTGCACATGGGACCGGTGTAGTTGCAGATATTGATATATGGCATAAACGCATTGGTCATGTTAATGTACAACGACTTAAATCAATGCAGGCCCAAAATATTGTTGCAGGATTGCCAAAATTCAAGGTTGCAGAAATGCATAAGGTATGTGAAGCCTGTCAGTTTGGAAAACAGGCAAGGAAACCATTTCCTAGACATGTTCAAGAGAGTGAGAAGCCATTGGAATTAATCCACTCTGATGTGTGGACTACTAAAGCTGCATCTCTTGGAGGCTGTCATTATTTTGTCACTTTTATTGATGACTATAGCAGAAAAGTTTGGGTGTATTTTATGAAAAAAAAAAGTGAAGTTTTTGGGCATTTCAAAACCCTTAAAGCTATGGCTGAAAAAGAAACAGGTCTACAAATAAAATGCCTAAGGTCAGATGGAGGGGGAGAGTACCTCTCAAATGAGTTTGCAAAGTTCTTGCAGGAGCATGGCATAAAGCAGCAATATTCATGCAGTTATACCCCACAACAAAATGGAATTACAGAAAGGAAAAACAGGCATATTGGAGAGGTATCTCGTGCCATGCTCAATGAAAAAGACTTGCCAGATTTTTATTGGGCTGAAGCAGTTGCTACAGCAGTCTACATAATGAACAGGACTCCCACTGCAGCAATACATGGAATGACTCCAGAGGAGAGGTATACTGGTAGGAAACCAGATATTTCTCATTTGAAAATTTTTGGTTGCATTGCCTATGTACATGTGCCAGATGAGTTGAGATCCAAGTTGGATCCAAAAGCTGAGAAGTGCATCTTTATTGGTTACTCTCTGCAACAAAAAGGGTATAGATGCTATAACCCTTCTACTTGTAAGTTTACAGTGAGCAGAGATGTTGTTTTTGATGAGATGAGTAGCTGGTATAAACCAGTAAATGTGATTGATGATGTAGATGCACAAAATGGTAATGCTGCACAAAATTCACAGCAGCAGTCACAAAATATTAGTGGACCTGGAGCATCCTCTAGTAGTGGTTCACATTCTTCACCATGGACAGGCAGATTGAGATCAGGAGAATCTTCTCAAAGTAATGCAGATAGTGGTATGCAGGTATCACGAAAAGGAAAAGAGAAGGTTGATCAGGCCATGTTTGATGTGAATGCAGGTCACTCTTATGTGGATGGTGAATCCAGTGGCTCAGAACAGAGCATTGATGATGAGTTGGGTATTCCTTCTATTGTTACACCTGGAGTAAGGAAGACCAGGGATGTTTTGAGAGCACCTGGGAGTGAACCTACTTTGCGCAGGTCTACAAGAGCTAGGTATCCTGTGGATAGGCTGAAATATGATGGATTTACAGCCATTCACTATGCATATATGGTCAAAGTGATACAGGAACCAGAACCCACATCTTTTGAGCAAGCCATGGGAAAAGAAAAATGGGAGAAAGCCATGGATGAAGAAATGGATGCCTTGGAAGCAAATGCAACATGGGAGTTAGTACCTTTGCCTAAAGGTAAGAATGCAATTGGCTGTAAGTGGGTTTATAAGGTGAAGCACAATACAGATGGTTCTGTGAACAGATACAAGGCAAGATTAGTAGTCAAGGGGTATGCACAAACATATGGCATTGACTATGAAGAAACATTCAGTCCAGTTGCAAGGATGGCAACTGTAAGAGCAGTCATTGCTATGGTTGCATCAAAGGGATGGTCTTTACATCAGATGGATATAAAGAATGCATTCTTGCATGGTGATTTGCAAGAAGAGGTCTATATGGAGCAGCCACCAGGTTATGTGCATGCTGTTCATCCTGAGTTTGTTTGCAGGTTGAAGAAAGCCTTGTATGGCTTGAAGCAAGCACCTAGAGCATGGTCTGACAAGATAGGACAGTATCTTGTCACTATTGGCTTTCAGATTTCCAAGGCAGATTTCTCACTTTATGTGAGAAAAACAGAGAAAGGTATTATGCTACTTGTCATTTATGTTGATGATTTGATTATGACAGGTGACAGTGATGAAGATATCCTTCATGTGAAAATGCTATTGAAGCAGAAGTTTGAGATGAAGGATTTGGGAGAGCCGCGTTATTTCTTGGGCATTGAGGTGATTAGATCACCAAGTGGGATACAGCTCTTGCAGAGGCAGTATGGATTGGACATGCTGTCCAAATATGGGATGACAGGCTGTAAGCCTATTTCAGTTCCTTTGGAGCAAAATGTGAAGCTGAGCACAGATGCAGGTGAGCTTCTAGAAGACCCTACTATGTACAGATGCATAGTAGGAAGTTTGATTTATATGACTATTACCAGGCCAGATTTGAGCTATGCTGTTGGATTGGTAAGTCAGTTTATGCAAGCTCCAAGGAAACCACATTTGGATGCGGCTAGACGCATACTCAGGTATGTGAAGTCCACATTGCAGTATGGACTATTTTATGAGACTGGGGTTCAGATACAGTTGCATGGATACACTGATGCTGATTGGGCTGGTAGTATTTCTGATAGACGATCTACTAGTGGATATGTGTTCTCTTTTGGGAGTGCTGCAGTCACTTGGAGCAGCAAGAAACAGCCTACAGTTGCCTTGTCGAGCACAGAGGCTGAGTACAGGGGTGCAGCAATGGCTGCATGTGAGGTAGCTTGGTTGCATAAGCTACTTTATGATATGCATCAGTCTACAGATGGACCAGTTGTCATTTATTGTGACAATATGAGTAGTATACACTTGGCAAATAACCCAGTCTATCATGCTAGAACAAAGCACATTGAGGTGCATTATCACTATGTGCGAGAGAGGGTTTTACTAGGTCTTATTGATCTAGTTTATGTCAGCACAGAGGATCAGGTAGCTGACATATTCACGAAGGCATTGGGCGCAGAGAAGCTGCGCAAGTTCAGAGACCTGCTTGGTGTGCAGGAATTGGGATTGAGCTCGAGGGGGAGTGTTGAGATATCGAGCTCCACTCGTGATACGCCAGGGTGACCGTTGTGTATTTATGTCACCGACTTGTCAGTTGCAGACGCGGTTGGTACACCGCCCATGAATAATAGCTACATGATAGCTATCCTTATCTACTCTAGTTCGTGGCTCAGTTAGTATGCCACCTTAGTTAGTTGAGTTTGGTTTGAGACCCATATATAGGGTTCTTCTATTTCTTTGTACTTGAGTTCTTTTAGCTTACACAACTAAGAAGAGGAAAACTGTTTTCAGCCTCCACCCTTGTGTGTCTTCCCCCATTGTGCAAGCAAGAAAGCTTCAAGCGAGACTCCTTCCTTCTCTCCCACAATCTTGACAGACAGGTCATGCAAGAATTTCATGAAAGACTATTGGCTGGTCATAGAGGCATATAGGGTACTTTTGCCAAAATAAAAGAGAAATTTTGGTGGCAAAACATGTATAAAGACATTGAGCATTTTGTTGAGTCTTGTCATATTTATCAAATGTACTCTATGGTTAAGCATAGAGATGGGCTTCAGCCTACCTTTCCTTTATCCATTCACTATAGATGGGTTATTGATTTAGTAACCATGCCTACAGGAATTTGGAACATGAGATATCTAGTACTTGCTAGAGAAGATCTCACAAATCAAGTAGAAGGAAAAGCCTTAACAACAAAGTCTACTCAAGCCGTTTGTAGATTTTTACTTGAAGAAGTATTTTGCAGGTATGGCTGTGTTGCCAAAGTAACTGTTGATGATAGAGGAGAATTGGATGCCGATGAGGCTCGCCATTTCTTTGTTCAATTGGGAATCAAGCTATCTCTTATATCAGCTTACAACCCTGAAGGCAATGGTAAGAGCGAAAGAGGTCATCAACCAATGCTCAAAGCATTGGCAAAATCTTGCAAAGGAAAGATGAGGGAATGGTCTAGAATGCTACCATTTGCATTATGGGCTAATAGAACTACCCATAGTGCAATAACTAGTTATATGCCAACTGAACTAATATATGGGCAGCCACCTATTATGCCTATTGAGGAGTCTGTTGTCACATGGAGTATCTTGCCTTGGGATGAAGGCATAAATACAGAAGAGTTGCTGACTTTGCGCATAAGGCAGCTTGAAAAAAGGCCAAAAGATATTAAGACAGCCATTGAAAGGCTGAAGGCAGCAAGATTGAAGAATAAGAAAAGGTTTGACAAGCATCATCGACTCCATCCAAGAGCTATTCAAGAGAATGATTGGGTACTTGTCTATGATAGCAGCCTGGACAATCAATATGGTGCTTATAGGAATCTAGCCAAACGATGGTTTGGTCCATATGTGGTGAAAGTAGTACATGATAATGCTACTTATACTTTGGCAGAAATGGATGGAACCATGTTCAGGGTACCAATAGCCGGTAAACATATCAAGCTCTTCAAACGGAGAGAATCTTCAACTTATGAGCTTGAAGACTTGGATATGAGCGATCTACTTGAAGATAGGTAAGATGAAGAAGACTTAGAGGATAAAGATGAAGATATGTCAAAAGAAGACCCTCCTTAAACCTGTAATATTGTGAAATGGCACATGTCGGAGGATGTGCAGGTTAGGAGGAGGTGAATGTCAAAGAGTTTATTGTTCATAATATAAATCATGGAATTCTTATGAACACAGAAGAACTTTACTAGGATTTAAATGAGGAATTTTCATACATAACTCAGTCATTGTTACCCAACAATCAACTTAGATATCACTTAGTTACATAAGTTCTTTTGTATTTGTCATACAATTTTCAATTGTACCATGTATATCGATTAAAAAAAAAAAAGTCTATGGAAACCCACAACTTGATCAGCTGGAAGTAATTGACAGTTTGCAGGCTAAGCCACATTGATTCAAGTAGAAAATTTGGTCAGAAATCAAGAAAAGTGCCAAAAGTCCACTAGGTTCATGGGGGACCTGAAATAATGAGCTTAAATGACCTGTAAGTGACCTAAGTGGTCAAAAAGATAAGTGGGAGCTGAGTAGGATGCAGCCCACATTTTTCGGCGCAAAAAGTGGGACTGCATACCTGTGGCAGATAGAGAAGAGTTGTGGGCTATGGTACATGCTCCAAAGCATGCAAACTGGAGCTGAAGAAGGAGATACAAACAAGGAAGGTGAGAGCTCCTCTTACCCGTCCATTCGATATGACGAAAATGAATGGTATGACAATCTATAAAAGGGGGAAACCTGAGAGAAAAGTATTCAGCCTGCTCTTATGTACGTCTTCTCTCTTTTTTTTACATTATTCATGGTCCAATGAAGCCCATCTTGTACCCAAGTACTTGAGTGACTTTGGCGCAAGCAAAGGGGAGAATTTTTAAGGTGTATGGGCTGTTATGGATTGAAAAAACTAGTCATAAACAGGGGAGCCCACTATTCTTGTCCATTTTGATGAGCAAACAAGTGATCTATGTGGTTGTAATAGAAGAAATTGACCTCTTAACTTCAGGGCTTTACTTATGAATGATTAGAGGAGCTTATTCTTGAGTTTATGTACACTTTTGGAGCTTGATTATGGGTTGGAAATTACTATTTTAAAACAAGGTTGAAGTTAAATTTATGCTTTTTCAATGTATTTTATGAGCTTTGAACTATGCCTTGAATGTACTTGAGTCTACCATCAAAATACTTGTTTCTTGGAGTTGTTATCCATCCATGTACATGAAATAAAAACCATTTGAGCTTGCATTTGGAATATGCATTTGGTTTAAATATAAGATTATCCCTTATGTAATGGCTTATTATTCCCAAATGCATTTGATGTGATCAAGACAAAGACATTCATTCCATTCATGTATGCTAATTAAACAGAAAAAGCTTGATATCTTCTTCTTCAACTAAGTCATTTCTAAAACCCAAATCTTGTTAAACCCCAATCTTTCCTCCTTCTCCAATCCTTGAATCCCACACTCTTCTTCTGCTCTAAACCCAGGTGGTAGGCCTTCAACCCTCAACACGACGACAACGTAATTCAATGCGTAGTGTTGCACTTGCGATTGTGCATAAGCAATAATGTAACTCATATCCGTACGTATTATTACTTTTGATGCATTCGTATGTTAAACAAAAATTAAGAGTCGTGCGTTTCAAGAAACAAAATAAAATAACTTTACTCAATTATTTAAATTCAATACACATCGCATGAGATATTATGTATATATAAATAAATATTCAAATGTGGTAGAGTATACAAATGTTTTTGGCCTTCCAAGATGCTATGGTGCTATAACACTCATTACAAAACCTTGCATCATTAATCTCATAATCTATGTAGGAGTCCCCTTCCCATGTCAAAGCCAAATGATAAAGTTCATGTCTTTATCTGTGATTGTGACACGCTTTGCATGGATGGCCGCAAGCTGTGTATCATCGAACAAGTCAATGAGAAACCCTCCTATAGAGTTGTTTGTAGGGCCTCCATAGCTGCAACAGTCCACCTTCTTGCTAGTGGGCCATCCCGCACTTGTGCCCAAAAACTTCCCATCCCTTTCAGCTCCAAGTCTTGCATGAATTCCTGAACAACCTTATGAAAAGAACTTTTCGGGATGAGAAGCTTGTATCCGCATTGGATTCTCCTTATCTCCCGAAGGGCGACAGTGCCTAGTTTCCGTCTTCTCTTCTTCTGTGGTGGTCCTTTTGCTCTATGGGGAGCACCTATTGTTGCACTAGAGGAGGCTCCACCTTGTGCTCCAAGTGGTGGGCCAAAACGGCGACATGCTTGATTGGTGCATGCCATGCAAGCTCAAGGGAGGGGAAGATGGAGAAGAGACAGAGGTTGGGGGTGTGAGAATGGAGGAAGCAAAGAAAGAAAGATGTGAAAATAAGAAGAAGAATAAACTTTTAACCCAGTTAAATTCCAAAATTGGGTTAATGCAGCTTCATATGCACTGTCCATCGTGTGATCGTAAATCCATAACCTTTTATCGGAATATGTTGAAACTTCACAGGTGCACTCGTTAGGTGGCCAAGAGCCTTTTTTTTTTTGAAAAAAAATGCATGCAGGCCCCTGGTCTAAAGTTTGGCATCTGGAGCCACTTTGCCAGTGGTCCGAAGTTTGGCGTCTGGAGCCACTTACTGGCAAGTGGCTTTAGATACCAAACTTTGAACCAGGGGCTTGCTGGCAAGTGGCTCTAGATGCAAGGCTTCGGATCCAGGGGTTTGGATGCTTTTTTCTTTCAAAATTCTTTAAAATAGCCCTTGGCCCTTAATGATGCCACGAAAGGGCCTTTAAACGCCACTAAGGGTCTGTAGGCATTGTTTTTTTTTAAAAAAAAGAGCTCTTGGTCACCTAATGAGTGCGCATGTGAAGTTTCGTTGCATTCTGATACAGTTTAGTATTTTAAAAATCATCCCACACCAAAATTATGGATGGATTGATAATTGAGAAATTAACATTGCAACTACTGGCCCTTAGAAACTTTGCCCCACATAGACTATACAAAGGCATCATGAGTAAAGTCTGCAACAAGAAATGAAAAATTTTTGCATGTTTTTCCTATTGAAATCGATAGTGCTAACAAAAACTGTAAGTAAGAATTGAAAATACAATGAAGATGCACAGTCAAAGTTGAGAGCGAATGACAAGAGTAAAAGTTTAATTTATATTTTAAGGGCGCATACAATAGTTTTGCATTGGGACATAGTCATATGTCCAATGCACAAGGTACTTGACTATTATATATGATGAATGCAATAGCATGATGCTTTCTCTTTTCAGTTAGTGTCTGGTCATTGTCAGTCTATACACAAGATTGTGTTTATGAGTCCAAGCTTCCATCTCGGAACCTAATTCACTTGTGTAATAAACAGTGTCTTTGTCTTTGTCAACATGAGTTCATTCTTACTCTTCCATCCACCATAGCTCCCTGCCATGCTTTAGATCCATGCATTTTAACAGCTATAGTGTAGCTGTCAACCATAATGTTTAACATAATAAATGAGTCGATGTGACTCAACTTTAGTCTGTGTGTGTGTGGTCAATTAGTGACCTATCTCTATTCACTATAGTGTATGACTAAGTGTGTTATTCTGAATCAATGGAAGAATGATGCAATGATGGTACACTGCCCTCTTTTTAATATGGCTCCATCATGTCTCTCTCTCTCTCTCTCTCTCTCTCTCTCTCTCTCTTTGAGCGTGATATTAGAGTAGGCTTCATAGAGAGTAGGAGTTATGGAGCTTGGCTTGGCCTTCAGCCCTATGAAAAAAACATGAAGACATTGGTAGCCTTGGCTTCGACTTGCAAGGTATGCATTTGATGCTTCTTCCTTCAAGAGCTATCAAGGCTTATTGGAGCCTCACCTAAGGCTTCATTTGGGTCAATTGGAGCTTGGGTGTGTAGCCATCAACAAGAGTAGTCCATCAGCTTGATGTTGGAAATTTGTGCTTATTTTCCTGCAGCTCAGATTTCTCTTTTAGGTAGTCTATAATTGACACTAGACATGCTTGGGCATTGAAGGAATGCTTGGCATCATTTTCATACACTTGGTATCGAGACCAAAAATGGGCCCAACACTGGCTCTAGGACTCTAGTCGGGCTCCTATGCTCACCAAACCATCCTTACAGTCTCATGGTTGAGGCTACATATTTTCTCTAAATAAACCACATGTTTGTATCGATTTGTAGCCCAATGATCTTGCCCCCTCACAACTCCAACAAAGGGAGGATACCACACATACAGATGACTAACATCTCAATTCACACATATAAGAGCACTCCCGAGTTGATCGCTATGGCTCCTACGGCTCTCTTACACCCCGGGGATTGGAGCCAAGATGTGTCATCTCAAACATGAAACACAATTCTAACATTGTTCACTCTTTTTCCAAGCTACACATTCTAGGAGATATTTTTGTTTCCTCACATAAGAGTCCCCAAAGAAAATCGTACTATCGTACAATTCAGAGATCTTCACACTCTCATTGTTGGTCAATAGTTTTAGCAACCAATTGCAGATTTCCTCTTTCTTGATACCATGTTTAAGAATGCAAATGAAAGGTATATTGCCATATAGTGCTCAAACAAATCAACCAAAATCAGCCAGTGTATTGTGTGAAAAAACATTCTTTCAATGATTTTCTTTATAATGTATTGCTTCATTGCTTAGAAATAATACCGAACTAATCCATGATATTGTTCCTTTAAAATTAAATGAAGAGAGTATTATATGTTATGATATGTATGAAAATCATAATTTAATTGATACTTAACTTTCCCACAATCCCTTTCCCCCTACCATTTAGGTTTTGCAATCATACACCGATTTAAGAGAGCATTTCATGTCAAATTTTCCTTATAGAAAATTGGTAAACACACACTTTCACATAAAAATAGAGGTACATTGAGGCAAATTCCCATGCCCTACCTTCACCATACATCTAGAATATAAACCTAATTTATAGTAATTTTATACACATGAAAATGAATCTTTAATCAAAAACTCATTTTTATGGTTTTAATCATTTATTTTAATATTAATAGCTTGTTTTCTATTTTCAAATATATGAAGATTATTTGGATTGTGATTCAATATTACATTCAATGTAACTCCATAAGAATATCATTTGAACCATAAAAATCCAAAAATTATCATTTTTCTTCTAAATCTTGCATTGGAGGTTTTATGGTTTTGATTTTCATTACATGAAGTGCATAAACTACATATACAACCCATCGTATTTGAAAAATAAGAAGCCCATGGTGCTCTTTTACAGCTACTAATGCCTTATGTGCTTCCTTGTTCTATTTCTCGCATCTCGTCACCACGATCTGACACCCATTTCCTCTCAGCCTCTCAGTCCATATGAACAATGATTGTAGTGAGAGAGAAATATTGAAATCTCAACTTTTCATACAATGCATCAAATCACGTGTGGTCTAGAGTGATCTGAAGCGAAGAATTGTAGGAATCCATGGCGAGGAGGAGGAGCCATGATTCTACAAGTCACTGTTCAAGATTTAGAGGGAGAGAGAGAGACAAATACATGAAGATGTAATAGAGAGTAGTCAACTCTCATTGTTTTCAGCTTCTCATTATTCCATAATGCTTAGTAAAGTCTAATCACACATAACTGATAAACACACTAGGTCACTAACTAATTGTACCACTAATTATGGTTGTGTCCGATCGACTCAAGTATTACAACACACATTTAGAGTGAGAGCTAAGACGAAGTTGTCTAGATAAGGTCGGTCATGTCAGTGATACTGATCGCGAGCTTTATTCTCAACACTCCCCCTCAAGCTCAAGCTAACTGTTGTACTCCAAGTAGCTTCCTAAAATGCACAAAATTCTCTTTACCAAGTGATTTGGTAAAGATATCTGCTACCTGGTCTTCTACCTTCACATGGAGTAGATCAATATTTCTAGCAAGTACCATCTCCCTGATAAAATGGTAATGAACTTCTATGTGTTTGGATCTAGCATGATAGACATGGTTGCTAGCCAGCATCACACTATTGAGATTGTCACAATGCAATGTGACTTTGCTGTCCAACTATATACCCAAGTCATGTAGCAGGTTCATAAGCTAAACTGCTTTGCATGTTGCTAAGGCTGCACCCCTATATTCTACCCCTGTACTAGATAGAGCAACGATCAACTCCTTCTTACTACTTCAACTGATCATACTGTTTCCCAAACTGAAAGCATAACCATTGGTTGACCTGATGCCATAGAGACAACCAACCCAATCAGCATCTGTATAACCTGTTCAAGTCGAATGTCCATGCTCATAAAATAGCCGATAATCAGTAGTACCCTTCATGTATCGCATAATCCTCTTGACTACATCTAAGTGTGGCTTACAAGGTTTTTGCATAAATTGGCTAATTAGCCCTATTGCATAACTCAAGTCAGGATGGGTAATAGTAAGGTAAATCAAGCTATTCACCATTTATCTGTACATAGTGACACTCTCGATCTTAGTCCCAACATCAACTGCAAGTTTGATATTCTGATCCAATGGTGTTTCCATGGCTTTACACTTCATCATGCCATATTTCAGCAACATATCATGAGCATACTGTTTGTGTAATAGCCATATACCTTGAGGTGTAGACACAACCTCAATCCCAAGAAAGTACTTCAGCTCACCAAGATCCTTGACTTTGAATTCAACGTGTAACATTGCTTTAATTTCAGCAATCCCATGATCATAATCTCCATTGATGATCAAATCATCGACATAAACCACTAGAAAAACATAACCATGCTCTATCTTCTTTGTAAACAGGCGGTGATTTGCATGACCTATCTGAAAATGAAGCTACTACAAATAACTGCTTATGCGAGCATTCCATGCTCTCGGTACCTGTTTTAGCCGATACAAAGTCTTTTTCAGCTTACACACATATGTTGGATAATCAGGGTGTACATAACCCTCAGGCTACTCCATATACACCTCTTCAAGAAAGTCACCATTCAAGAATGCATTTTTTATTTGTGTTTGCCATAATTTCTAGCCCTTAAAAGCTGCTAAAGCAATGACTGTTCTCATTGTTGACATCTTGGCAACCGAGCTGAAAGTTTCCTCATAATCTAGGCAGTATTGCTATGCATATCCCTTTGCAACCAGCCGGGCTTTATACCTTTCCAACAAACCATCTTACTTGCATTTCACTTTATAAACCCATTTGCAGCCAATGGGTACTTTGCCTTCAGGAAAACAGACCAATTCACATGTCTCATTTTTAGCCCAAAAAAGAAGTAAATGGTGGAGGACACAAGGAGAAGGCTGAAGGCCAAACCTATACAAGTACTACCTGTGCCTATTCCACTGAGCTAGGATACTATCCCAGCAAGCTTCCATGCCAATTTGATGATCTAGGAACATCAGGAGACCTACAAAAACCCCTTCAACTAGAACTTCTAGTTCCTCGCTAACTTGTGTAGGGTTTTACCAGTCAAGGGTGGAAGAGGTCATCAACATCGACAGCAAGCTCAAGGAAAAATGGTTGACGGAGAGACAATAGAACCCCAACCTCTAGGGAACAGAGGATGCATAATTTTGGCAGGACAAAATTTTTGAGGTCTCAATCAGTGCCGGGCTACGAGTGCCAGCCTACATGGAGAAGGCGCCTCTATGACATAAATATGGACACTTGGGTGGCGTTCTGCAACACCCTCCCATTCAAGCACAACAACCCAATATTCATGCCATACCCTTGTAGAATGGAAGTGGATTTTGACCCCAATGTCCACAGTCGGTATGACTTTCCAGTGATCTACAATTCAAATTATACCACTCCAAAGGAGGCTCTTCACTTCACCCCCAAAATTCTAGGTGACTCTATAGTCTGTTTTGTCAATGAATTCTCCTCGTGCCCTGACCTTGCATTCATTACTACTTGTAATTACCTTAGGTTACTTAGGATCCTACTTATGCAAAATCCCACCCCGTAAGAATGCAACCTTCCACCCCTTTTCATTAATCTAAACGCCATAGACAATTGTGCCATGGTTCGGCTATGCCACTTTCCTCCCCTTGTTTTATTTATCCATTCTAGAAGATATGAGTGATAGCTGCTTTATGCGTTGCAATCATCCATTTCTCTCTACCACCACCCTGCAAGTCCTCCTAAACCTCAAGGGGTACTTGCAGAGTCGGCAATTCCTAAATAAGTCCCTTAGGCTCCCTTCTCTGCTTCACTTTGAAAATGAAGATTAACTTCTGTCATGACTATGTGACTTACCAAAAAAAAACTTGGAAACACTGGACCCCCCCAAAGCATCTTGAGTACCACAATCACTGCACCTAGGGGTTCTCAAGCTAGGTGCGTTCGGTGGCCTCGGTCGACTGGCTTCATCCCTAACCCTCTAGTCTCATCTTGATTCCCCACTACACATGCTTAGGGCTCATCAAGGGCAGGAAATTCTCCAAACCTATCCCCCTAAGCAATGCATGACACATACAAGGGCACACAAACTAGGTCCTCAAGTGCGGGACACCACTAAGGGCTTGCCCAAGGTTATAAACCCATCTCGCAATTCCACAAGCACATGCACCATGCACCACATGATAGAGCAAACACCCCCAGGAAGTGCACCTTCTTTTCTTTTCACGTACAAACAAAGGCTCCAAACCCCACCTCTTCAGAGGCCCCATCATCTATGCAATGTGCTCCCGGCCTCCACCACCTTAACCAAGTGACCCATTTCTTCCCAAGCCCAATTCCTTTGCAGCCTTGTCATCATCGACTCACACGTCCGCCCTTTCTCATCAAACCTTCATCAAAGGGCAAGTAATTCTCTCGGTCCTACCTCCCTAATCAATGCACCGCACATACAACAACGCACAAATTGGGTCCTCAAGTGCGGGACACCATCGAGGGCTTGCCCAAGGTTATAGACCCATCTCCTAGTTCCACAAGCACGTGCACCACACACCACATATGGCATAGCAAAAACCCCCACGAAGTGTACCTTCTTTTCTTTTCAAGTACAAATGAAGGCTCCAAACCCCACCTTCGGAGGCCCCATCATCCATGCAATGCGCTCCCAGACTCCATCACCTTAACCGAGTGATCCGTTTCTTCCCAAGCCCAATTCCTCTGTAGCCCCGTTGGCCAATTTTTCAACACTCCGAATGGTTTCACCTTCATTCCCTTAGCCAATGTGATGTTGAACCTAGCAACCTCAGCTCTGGTGGGTTACCCCAAGTTTGGAGTACTGCATGGCTTAGCACAGTCACTCTGACCCCTATGTCTATGATTCTCTTTCTTGTGATATCCCCCTGATGAGCTAAGACTAGCAAGAGTGCATGCATTTCTATGCCTTTCCAAAAAGCATTGACTTGCAAGGATTTAGGCATGGAGTGCAGCGTCAAAATCAGTATTTATGTTTCTGTATCATGCTTAGGCAAGTTTGTAGCAACTGGCTCATTTGATTCTTCAACCCACTATTTTAGCTCTTTCCATAGCATTGGATGTTGCCTAAGCAAATGGCCTAAGCTTAGAGTCACCCGAGTGAAAGGGAAGTGGAACTCAGAAGGAAGAAGCTTGGCAGTGAGAGCTACGACGGATGGAGAGCAAGAGCCAAGAGAGAGAGAGAGACTCAAAAGTGGGAACTCCAATAACCACAATGTGTGGCCGGGCCTTTCTTTATTCAAACAGTCACTAAAAGAATAAATAATAAGTGACTGTGATGGACGCCTACCACCTGCAGTGTGTGTGGCGGGTACTGTTAGTGTAGTAATACATGGGCGGCTAGTCGGAGGCGCCTTTATCCCTAACAACCTCCCATTTAAAGGCAAATCTGCCCCAGTGAGAGAAAATAGAAAAGACAGTACAACATGTACACATGTACAATAGGATGAGGAAAAAGACGTCATCTCATCCAATGCCCATCAATCTCCTGAGGAAGGCAAAGTGCTCCGTAGTAAGGCTTTTCGTAAGCAAGTATGCAGGATTCTGCTAAGTTGGAATCTTGACAAGATCAATAGACCTGTCCTCAACGACCTCGCGAATGAAGTGATACCTCACCTCAATATGTTTCTTCTTCGCATGGAAGACTAAATTCTTGGCCAACTAAATGGCACTCATAGAATTCGAATGCAGTGTAGGCATAGCATCTATCATACCAAGGTCTGCAATCAAACGGCCTAACCAAACAGCCTCCTTCCAAGCCTCTGTGGCTGCAATATACTTGGCCTCTGTAATAGAAAGAGCCATACACTTTTGCACCCTGGATATCCAAGAGATAGCCCCTCCAACATAAGTGAACACATAGCCAGAAGTGGACTTCCTACTATTTGCATGTCCTACATAATCAGTTAGTGTACCCCACGACTCCTGTATCCTGGCTGCCATAGCAAAGACACATATCTGTTGTGCCCTTTAGGTACCTCATGATACCTGTCACGACATCCCAATGTTTCTTGCCAGGTGTAGCCATATAACGTGCCACAACACCAACTTCAAAAGCTATATCTGGACAGGTGGCTATCATGGGATCCATAAGATTGCCCACGACTGATGCATAGGGAATCTTGGCCAACTCGGCCCTCTGCTCATATGTCTGCGGACAATCGGCCTATGAAAGCTTCACATGAGAAGGTAAGGGACAACCAATAGGCTTAACATCCTGCATGCGGAAGCGCTCAAGGACTTTATGAATGTACTCCCTCTGTGACAGATAGAGGAGTCCCTGAGATCGATTGCACGTAATGCACATACCTAGTATATGAGAGGTCTATCCCAGATATTTCATCTCAAAGCTCTTCTTGAGCTTAGCCTTAGGAGTATCTAGCTCCTCATGAGCTATCCCTGCTAAAAGCATGTCATCCACATAGAGTACCAAAATGAGTAAAGAACCATCATGGGCTTTCTTTGTGTAGAAGCATGGATCTATAGCACTGCGACTGTAGCCCTGTGACTGCACGAATGCATCAAACTTATGGTACCATTCTCTAGGTGCCTGCTTCAAGCCATATAGACTCTTCTTTAGCTTGCACACTGGGTGTTCCCTGCCAGGGTCTGCAAAGCCTTTAGGCTGCTCCATGTAGATCTGATCATGCAAGTCCCCATGTAAGAAAGCCGTCTTGACATCCATCTGGTACAAGTCCAGGTTAAGCTGTGAAACCAAGGCCAAGACTAAGCGTAGGGTGGTCATCTTGACCACAGGAGAAAAGATTTCATCAAAGTCAACACCATGCTCATGCTTAAAACCGTTAGCAACCAATCGAGCCTTGTATGCCAGCTTGGGATGTCCAGGGGTACTTTTCAGCTTCTACACCCACTTGCATGGCAATGCCTTCTTACCTTGAGGCAAGGAAACCAAATCCCAAGTCTGATTCTTATACAATGAGTTAAGCTCAAGCTGCATAGCCCTCTCCCAAGAGTGACAATCACCCCTGCACATAGCCTCATCATAAGTGAGAGACTCTCCTGCATTTGTAACTAGTACATAATCCATAGAGGGTGCAAAATGGTCAGGAGGCTGTCTATCTCTAGTAGAACGCCTCAATCTAGGATCTGCTACCTGACCAACATCTTGTCTAACATCAACATGTCTAGCATCTCGGCCATGAGCATTAGGTGATGTTGCACGCTGTTTAGCTAGCCATGGAGCAGGCTGAACGAGAGGAGGGGGCTCCTTTTGAAAGATAAATTTGTGTACCTTAACCACTTTCTCAAGCTGCATGTGCATTTTGTCCTCATGAAAGATGGCATCACGGCTGCGAATCACTTTCCATGCTTGCGAATCCCATAGATGGTAACCCATCTCTCCTACATCTCCACAGCCAATAAAAATGCATTTGACACTTTTAGGATCCAGCTTATTGTATTTGTCCTTGGGCACATGGCAGAATGCTTCAAATCCAAAGACATGTAAATGATCATAAGAAGGGGGCTTTCCTACCCATACCTCCTCTGCAACCTAAAAGTCAATGCCATTGCTAGGCGACCTGTTAATGAGATGCACTACATTAGTAATGGACTCATCCCAAAAGTGTTGCGGTAAGCCAGCTTGGCTAAGCATGCTACAGACCCTTTCCTGAATGGTCCTATTCATGAGTTCAGCCATACCATTATGGGGAGGGGTGTAAGGGGTGGCCAACTGATGCTTAATACCCTGCTCATCACAAATTGCTCAAAATCATGCGATACATACTCACCCCCATTATCTGACCTTAGGCATTTTAGCCTTTTTCTAGATTGATTCTCTACTAATGCAAGCCAATGCTGAAATGTGTCTAAGACATCGGATTTTCTCTTTATGGGATAAGCCCAAACCTTACGTGAGTAATCATCTAGGAAAGTAACAAAGTACTTTGCCCTACCAAGTGACTCACATGGCATGGGCCCACATACATCTGAGTGCACAAGAGCCAAGGGCTCACCCACGCATTTCTTACCGGACTTTTTATGTGTATTTCTAGTCTACCTACCATACAAACAATGATCATAAGAATCAAAATCCGAAGAGTCAAAAGGCAGAAGATATTGCAAAGCATGGAGCATTTTCATTCCTTTAAGAGACATATGCCCCAAAAGAGCATGCCATAGGGATACATGGGAAATAGAAACCACAGACAAAACATGATCCAATGTAGCTCCAGATACAAGTAAGGGATAGAGGCTGCTAGACTTGGCACCGCTTGCAAGTACAAGCCTGCCATGAGTAATCTTCCATGCAGAGTCTCCAAAGGATACAAAATACCCTGTATCATCAAGCTGTCCAGTTGACATAAGGCTGTGAGTCAATGCAGGTACATGGCATACATCATGCAAAACAAAAGAACTACCAAAAGGAAACTGCAGTCTAACATCTCCAATGCCCACAATGTCAAGAGACCTGTCATCACTAAGACTCACAGAACCATACATGGCACGATAGGTATGAAACCAATCTCTATAGGGTGTCACATAAAAGGACGCACCTGAATCCAAGAGCTAGCACTACGCATACATAGAATGTATTTCAGAAGTTTGTAAGGCATCGCATGAAGAAGCTGCAAGTATGTAATCATCATCTGAATTAGTCGCATGCATGACATTAACCTCTTCTATCTTCATACTAGACTTTGCAGGTACAATACTGCACTCAGAAGACTTTTCATTCCCTTTTTCTTTCCCCTTTTCCTTGCACTTATCATTGCGCATTTTATGGCACTCTGGCCTAATATGTCCTACTTTCCTACAATAATGATAGGTAAGGTCAAACTTCCATCCACGGGACTTACTGCGACCACGTGACTTGGACCTAGACTTCTAAGAGCCCTTGCCCTTATGATCATTATCATGCCTGCCATTTCTGCCACCTCTAACGGTCAATGCATGTGAAGAGCGGGAAGCATCATTATTTCTCTTATTGATTTCCTCAATCAATGGAGCACTCTCAACATCTTTGATTTTCAACCCATCAAGCTTGTTTGTGCATATGGCAGTACGGAAGACATCCCATGATTTAGGCAAGGTGCCAAGCAGAAACAACGGGTGTAAGTTGTCTTTGAACTTAGTATCCTGTGACAACAGAATCCTCATGATAGCATGAAACTGACTGAAATGAGATGAAAGGGAGGTCCCCTCCTTCATGCAAAGGTCCATTAATTGCTTCAACCAATACATCTGTGACGCAGGACGTTGCTGCGCATAGAGCTCTTGAATCTTCTACCATAAATCCCATGCACTTTGATTTTCATCTTCAACAACATTATGATGTCCCTCTTCTGAGAGTGACAAAATAATGGTAGACTTGCATAGCTCATCAACTTCCATCCAAACATCATCATCCATATTCTCAAGTTTGACACCCTTGAAATGGAAGGGTTTAATCTGAAAATTATGCACCAAAATTTGCCATATTTGGGACTTCCAATACCCATAGTTGGTACCATCCAACTTGGCAATGTTAAAGAGAGCTATATCTTTCAAATGACCAGCCATATTGTCCCAAATCAAAGCAAAAAAGCAAAACTGTAGGTTATTGTAATTAGCAAAAAATGCACAAACCACTGCTAAAACTAACTAAAAGGGTGGATTTCACCAAGAGAAGCACCTGTCCACCAAATATGATCAAGATAATATCAAATAGTAAGCATTAGCCTCATAGAAGTGCTCAAAATCTGCAGATTTTAGCTTGCTGTAATAAATGATAGTAGTATATAAAACTGTCCCAAAATGAAGCAATCGCTGATACATATATCATTGCAATTTCCAGGTAGCAAGATACATCCAACAGTGAGTTTCTAGAGGCAAAAAGGTACCAAGAACTATCAAACTAATAACCTGTCAGGCAAGAGACACCTCATAGAAGTCATGCATGTAATGGGTCTCGGGGTAAGAGAAGAGACAAAGCACAAGCATAACTGATAGAGCAAGAAGTTGAATACATCACCATCCAAGATGCATACAAAACTGACAAACCTGTGATAGAGATAGGTGCATGCCCCAATAGGCGTATCAAATCAGCCCACTATAGACAAACTGCAGACATAAAGCTCTCAAGAGAGAAAATGCATGTAACTGTCCCATAAGCTCAAGCTCATCTATAAATAAGACTCTGTGTACATCCGAATATACCAAGAGGCTCCCACAGGAAGTGAAGTCAGATGCAAAGAGAGTAAGCAACGCTCTAATACATCAAATACATAGCATCATACATGCCGAATCCCAGTAGGGTACATCCAGAGCATAAATCCCAAGCTATCTTAGACCTGTAAAGCATAATCTTGAAAGCATCCAAAGAGCATGTAACTCGCAACTGAAGGGAATGCCCAGTAGAGCCAAAATGCTCAAATACATCTGAAAAGGAAGCTCCAAGTAATTGTCAAGCATGGGCAAACCAAGTGGCATCCATATCTGACCAAAGCATAAATGCAAGAAGCCTAAATCGGCATAGACCAGTCCAACGCATGCCAATTGAAGCCAAATGCTAGTGAAGAACAACCAATTCGGAGATTAATACAAGCTCAAAAGCATTTCAAAACCAAGAAGAAGCATTTGAAAACCTCCAGATACATCGGTATGATCATTCAAACCTCCAGGAAGCACCCTGTATCCATGAACCAATGCATACACCAAGTAAATGAGCTTCAGCCTACTGTATTAAAGCACACAATTTACTATTATATGAAGCTCAAATGGTGCTCAAATCTACTCCAAATAAGTCCCAAAGCATAGAAATAGCATCCCATAACATTCGGGCATCACTGGGCATCAATAGGCATCAAACGGGCAATGCTAAGAAGCATTAAATAGTAAATGTCAAGTGTTGCCCTATTTTGACAATCTTGGGATTGTGCATACAACAAAGGGATGAAGGGGAAAGCGCTCAAACTGATCACCGGGAGTCAAGCACCAATGTCGGAGAGTCAAGCAATGCTCAAGAAGGTTGCTAAGAGTGCCGGAAAGCCGAGGAGGAGCAGGAAAATGCCGGGGATCAGATTAGCCTAGCCCCCTAAAAATGCACCAAAAATTGTGTTGGCTATTCTTGGGAGAGTAAGGGATCTACAACAGCCCTTGGGGGCACTTGGCAAGGTCAAGGGGGCTCCAATGCAGCTTGAGAAGAAGCCAATGAAGGTCCGGAAGCTCAGGGAGGAGGCAGGAGATCAAAACGTACCTGCAAATGAAGGTGCCGTGGCTACCATTGAAGCTCGGGTTGAAGCTCTTCAAATCTGGGCTGAAGAGAATGCTCAGAAAGCTTCAATGCCTTTGCTCTGATACTAGTGGAACCCAAGAGGAAGAAGCTTGGCGGTGAGAGCTATGGCGGATGGAGAGCAAGAGCCAAGAGAGAGAGAGACTCAAAAGTGGGAACTCCAACAACCACAATGTGTGGTTGGGCCTTCCTTTATTCAAACAGTCACTAAAAGAATAAAGAATAAGTGACTATGAAAGGCGCCCACCACTTGCAATGTGCAGTGACGGGTACTGTCAGTGTAGTACTATACGGGCGGCTAGGCGGAGGTGCCTTTACCCCCAACAGTGAGTGGTCACCAATGTATTAAGGAGGCTTCTAGCCACTTTCCTCTCTCCTAACTCTATGGTTCTTGGCCAATGGCATTGACTGGTTTTTGCTAGCACATATAGCACTTAGACTTTGTCTAGGAGGTAATGCTTGTGGTGCCATCACATCCCTTGATCTTGGTCATGGGGGATAGACTAGCATGCTTATGCTTGAGAGATCATTGATTCTATCTTCTAGTATGGGCTTAGCATCTTTTAGGTGCTCTTGGGCATCCTTCACCCATGCCTTCACTCTCTCAATGGCTTCGAGTTGGCACTTTGGGGCTGGGGTACTCCCCAACCTTAGGACTCCCCTTCTCAATCATCCGTGGAGCCAATGTCTTTGCCTCTACGTCAATGACTTTCTTTCCAACAGGAAATGTTGAGGCACTTTCGATTTTGAGAGTGACCTTAGCATCTGGCATTTTTCTCCTCCATCTCTGACTCTTCTTTCCAACTAAGGTTGTGTCAAGGTTGCTAGGCCCTGGCAATGATATGCCAACCTACTTTGTCTATAAGCGGGTCATGACACGCAATGGGATAGGCATGGCCTCCCCATCAAGTGTCTCGACACCAAACAACCCAAATGGAACCAATGGCTCATTTTTTGAACTAGAGGATGGCTTCCATCTAGGGCAATTGACAAAGAGATGAGTGATCCCACACTCAATGCATCTTAGGTCACCCTTATCTTTATTTTCTTGCTTCCTCTCGAGGCAGTGTGAAGAAATGTGTCCTGGGTGACCGCAAGTCTAACACATGGCTCTTGGGTCTACCCTCCTAGGCATGTGCCTCTCTCTCTACCCAACGCCATCACTGGTACTAGTAGTTAGTCCATAAGGACTGCGTTTCCTTCTTCATCATACAATACATAAGGGTTTACATAAGGCTCATCGTTGTTCGGCTCCTCCATGTAGTGGATTGGAGTATTGCTTGGTGGATGGATTACGTAGGGTCCCGGTGGTCTAGGGATGCTTGTAGGGTTTATCTCAATCCTAGGGATAGTCTTATTAGTGTCATTAGGTGCTGGGAGGGCCAATGGGGCTCCCTTTTCCAAGAAGTTCGGTGGTCTGTTTGCAACATAGGGTTGACCCTAGCGTTGCAAGTACGGAAGTTTCCGAGGTAGTCAACAATGCATGGCGTCATGGACAAACCTACCACAATTAGCACAAGTTCATAACCTAGGGCCCTGACACTTGACTGGCACGTGGTTCCTATTGCAATGCACGCATTGGACGTGTGGGTGCATTGGCCATCTCATCATCTCTTGTATTTTAGCTATTTCCATCTTCACCTCTACTAGCTCTTGTCCTAAGTCAGTGCCCTTCCCTTTATCTTGAGCACTTGGGCCTGATCTCTTACTCGGTGTTGAAGCTCTCTTGGAATCTTTTGCGTTGGACTCTTCTCAACTCAAGCTCCTAGAGCTTCTCTCTTTGAGCTAGTCGTCCACTCTAATAGCTTCTTCAAAGACCCTCGCTAGCATATCTCGCTACAAGCTCGAGTTGTCAGCCAAGGCTTCGTAGAGCTCTTCACTTCGTATTCCATTAATGAATATCGTGAACATTGCTCTTTCAGTTGGTCTCTCACCCATAGGGATTCTCTTGAAGAGGCTCCTCACATGGGTCATGTAGTCTTGGATTTCCTCTTTCTCTCTCTACTTGACGTTCATAAGTCACACTAGCAAGTTATTGGAGTACCTAGGTTCAAAAAATCTCTTAATGAAGAGATTTTTCAAGCCATTGAAACTCGCATGCTCTGCAGCATCTAGACTCATATACCAAGTCCGACCCTTATCACCCAAGCACAGACCAAAAGCTTGTGAGTGTTAAGTGGGATTAGTGAGGCCATTGGCCTCCCAGATCTACTCTAACTGCTCCATAAAGCTGTACGGGCTATCATTTTGCTAGGTATTTATCCAGCGGCTTTGCTACCAGAGGAATTTTTTATTGGCTCTTAGAGCCTTGGTTAACTCCTAACCGCTCTAGTAGCAATATTGCTAATGCTGCAATGCTATGCTTTGCTACGTGTTATCTAGCAGCCACTTCGTCAGAACCTCACTCAGCGTGAGGTCTCCTTCTAGCACTCTCTCACTCTCTAACCAATTTCTACCTACCCGATTTCTACCTACTTCTAGGGCTAGCACTCTCTGGATCTCTCACATTTCCATACTCTAGCGTAAGCTCCTAGTTTGATGATCCTAGTTGTATGCGGCTAGGCCTTGCAGAGCCCTGCGTGTTAGTTTCCTCTCCTCAAGTTCTGCTATGATGTCCTTTGCAAGTCTGCCGCGGTGTTCAAGTCGGGTTTGAGCATCATATTTGTTCACTAATTGCTGGATAGCCTCAGGAAAATCTCCTAGGTCAAGTTCTTTATTGCTTCTACGGCCTATGTTGCCCTCTTCCATGTCCAAAACTTCCTGTTTTGCCAAGTTGTCGATCAGGTTGATGAGGTATGCTAAATCCACTTCCACGATAGTGTCGATCCTTATTGCGTCCAGCTTTTTAGCTGTGTTCTTTGCTTGGTCCTACTTTTGGGGATTTGATTACCCATCTATGTCTTGGGATCTTCTCTTATTGGTGGGTTCCTTCAAGTGTCTTTATGTCTAGGTGAGTTTCCTTACAACTAGTCCTCAACTTACCCTCACCCTATATATGTGTGTGTGGGTGTATACTTTTCCATGCATTGTGTGCAACCAAGCTCTTATCTCTTCTTAAGTGTGTTTTGGGTGCTAGAAATAAAAGTGAGTGAGAAAACAAAGTGTCTACACAGCACTAGCACTCTTGTTTATGGGTTGTCCTGATAGGGTTGTATATTTGGTTTTTGGCTATCCTCACTAGCTTATAGGGTTTTTTGTTGAGCTATGCCGTTAAGCTTGTTCAGGGTCAATCTAGGGTCTTACAACTAGCCCACAACACTAGACATGTCAAGTTTGTGGAAACATGCTGCTGCACGATTCCTGGATATTCGACCACGATTTCTAGGTCTGTAACTACCTGTGAGGTGTTCGGTGGGTTCTTTCGATACAAGTCACACTCTTCGTTGGTCGGGGTTTGTCAAATTTCTAGATTTTCTCTCTCAGGTTGTGTTCGATTTACTAGAGTCTGATTTTGAAAATCGGACATCCGATTTACTAGTGTCCGAGTGTCATAATAAAAAAAAGTGTGTCTGATTGGACATCGTGGGTTGGTCTGATCGGAATATGTCCAATTCTCAAAATCAGACAGGGATGCTTGGTCCGATTCCAGGGTCCCATTGTCGTGATCAAATGGGTTGAGTGCCCGATCAGATGAGGTGGTGCATTTGATTTTTGCTCGTTTGATTCTCAAGATTGGATAGGGGTGGGTTGTTCGAGCGGCGATGTGGTGGGTCTGATTTTATGTGTCTAATTTTTTGGATTGGACCAGATACTTGGTGTCTAGGTGTCCAATTCTGCAGAATTGGATACTAGGGAGACCGTCTGATTTCACCCATCGAAACTTGCATAGACTACAATTTGTTGAAGATCTTCACACTCAAGCTACCATCACCTACAAGACCTTCTAGAATTCAAGCAAGGGTGCAAGCCAATGGTGTCATGTACATGAATCTTGCAGAAAACTCTGATATTCTCCGATCAATCTGATGTGAACTTGTGGCCCGCAAGCTCTCTCTCTCTCTCTCTCTCTCTCTCTTTCTCTCTCTCTCTCTCTCTCTCTCTCAAAGCTTAGAATGCAAATGAGGCTTTCCCTTGCCTCCCAGGGCCTCAACCCCTTGTTGAGCACAACCTTAGTATTCCCACCATCACTCCCCTTGTGACCCTGATGCATCTAAGCACTCTTTTTTTTTTCCATTTTTACATGTTTGCGCCCTGTTCATGCCTAGTTTAAAACAACAAACCCTACACTTTTCCAATCGATCTCTTAACCTTAACCTACTCTAAATGCAACAAGAATCGAAAGCAAAGTACTAAACTGATTTCTCCTACTCTCCTATTCATCCAACCATCAAAATAACCAAAATACTTACTTGTTTGTGAAGATTAAAAACCCCAAAATTCCTACCTATCTCAAGCTTCGGTTCGGGGATGAAACCCTTACTTCGATGCTTGATTGGAAGCACCCAAGCACTCAAGATTGAATCCATTGGTCTCGTAAATGGAACCAAAATATTGGGAGCTCACCTCAACTGCCAAGACCCACAAACTGCTTATTCCTTCAAGTGTTTCAAGCGAGCACTAATGGCTACCTCTCATATAGCCAACGTGCTATCCCTCTCTACAAGTGCAATGAGCTTACATTGATGCCCGATTGAGTTGCTTCCTCTCTCAAGCACTCCAATAGCTCCATGATTTGTGATGCAATCTCAAGCATCATCAAACCTCTTCCTCCTTGCTCCATCCTCCATAGCCACGCACAAGACAAGATAAGGAAAGAGAAGAGAAGAAGAAGAGAGGAGATGGTGGAGGGCTTCACCTCCGAGATCCCTCACACTCACTCCCTCACTCACTCACACTCCCTTCCTTAAGCACTCACAAGCAAGCAAGCAAGAGAAGAGAAGGAGCGAAGAATAAGAGTTCACTTTGCCACACACCAAAGAATGAGCTCTCATTCACTTTTTGAACTTTATATACAAAACCCTAAATCCCTTTTGGGTGGTCATCCCCTTATCCCCTTTTTTAGGCCCTTTTTTTCATTATCCTCCTATCTTCCTAGATTCCTTCCTACCACCCATCTACCTTTGGGTGAGAGCCCGACACTCTTAAAATAAATCATGGTATGCCTTGCGCTCTTTCACAAAAGTATTGATTTGCGCTTTTTCTTGTGTGTCGTTCTTCTTGATTTAGGACTTTTTTGCACTTCTTCTATTTTCATATTTTTCTTGATGCGCCTTGGTCTTCCATTTCACTTTTTCCTTGGTCTTGTCTTTTGCTTTAGATTTTATGGATTTTCCACCTTGTTCGTCTGAGGGTTTACATGATCCTTGCCATTGACCAAGAAATTGCGAAGCTAAAATAGCTGGCGCTGCAAACGATTTCTCTTTCTTGCGATGACAATGATATGATCTGTGACTTCAATGGGAGCAATAGGGCTACCAAATCATGACCAATGTTGAGAAGAGAAGTGCAATCAAGACCTCGGAATACATCCCAACTTACGTAGCCCCAACCTCCTATAAGGTATTGACCACCATTCACAATCGGCCCCTCGAAGAGCACATCATGACTCACCCCTACCTAGATCACATTTTAATAGAGGAGGAGTTACATATTGCAAGTCAAATAGGCTCAGGTGATTTCCTAATGGATATCCTCATCTACCTTAGCCATGTAAGCATACGACCTATCAACATGGACCATTATGCTCAAATGTACCACCTGAACTTCTATGCTTGGCTCATGCAAAGGTGAAACACTGTTAGCACACACCAAATAGCCTCCACCCTTCAACCTCTAATTCTAGGAAGAATTCTTCTCATCTCTAAAGGGGAGGGGGTAGGGTGGGAAACATAATGGAAAAGGTGTAGAACATAAAGACAAATCCTAAAACCTCAATCAACGTTCAAAAATAGAAAATAATGCACAAAAATCAACTCATGATTGAGGAACAGTGTGAAAAATTTTTGTGGAATGCATGGACTATTTAAATGAAAATTCTCTTTCTATTTTCAGTTTCCATAAGCATTTTTTCCATCTCTTGCGTGTCTTTCCACAAAAATTATGTGAAAAATACTAACGGTGAGCTATAGCTTCATGACAAGCAACTACAATGGCAGGATAGGAGAAAACTAGAAAGCTCCCATTCTCAAAGGAAGAGCAGTATGGCCTCTCAGTGGAGACAAGGGCCTACAACTAGTTCAAATTCAGGCACATCTTGAATTTGGAAGACATAGTCATGAAGGAGCCAACCATCAGGCAAATTGTGAAGCATTGCAAGCTACAAAAGTATGTGGAGAAGGTGGGACAAGCTGTGGACTATGAGAAGTATGTGGAATTCCTTGAAACTTTCAACAAGAACTGTGGCACCCTCACAGTGCATCAAGAAAATGAAACCGGCCTAGTGGAAATTGAGTTGAGCACCAAATGGTGCATAGAGCACTGAGCCTACCCAAAAAAGTTGAAAGACAGTCAAAAAGGGATGTGTACAAAATGTTGGGAATGGAAAAGGTGATTGTCCACACCAACAATGGAATCGGCTTAGCTGACATCCCTAGCTCTGAAGTCCAACTACAGGCCAAAATGGTGTATGCCTTGTTCTCTAGCCAAAGGTACAATGCATTGATGAGCAAAATCAATGTGCCAATGCTGGAAAGCATTGCTGCTAAGTCCTTTGATGAGGTGAACTTGAACAGCTTCGTGAAGGAAGATGATAGAAACTTTGGCAAAAGCACTGGCCACAAGTGAAAGACCCAAGCAGGGGTAGAGTCCCCACCCTCCAAAGCTAGGAAGAATTCATCGTCAAAGGCCTCAACTATTGGGTTCAGAGGGATCTTAATGGCCATCATTAGAGAGGCTTTGGGGGAATTGCAAGAAGAAGAGAGAGTTGGCAAGACACTAGATAGGTCCCCTCCCTACCAATAACAAGAGCAATCTAGCGAGAGGACGGAGAGTGACAAATAAGAGAGCAGGAAGAAAGAGAGAATAGACCTACAAAGATCTCAAAGAGAGTCCAAAAATGCTGAGGACAGAAGGAAAAGAAAAGAAAAGGAGGAGGAAAAAAGAATAAAAGAGGAATTCAAGAAAGCTAAAGAGGAGAGGAGGAGGAAAGAAGAGCAACAAGCCGAGGAGTTAAGGAGGAAGGAAGAAGAAGACATAACCCTGGTCATCCGCCTATCAGTGGAGCAGCCCTCAAGGAAAGAAGAGTTGGCTACCATGAGCCCTCATGAAGAAGAACACCCAAGCACAGGCTCCCAAGAACCCAAAATCATGCCACCCCTAGTAGTAGAGGGCAAGGGCAAGGGTCTAATTAACCCCATCCCACTTGTCCTAGTGCCCACCACCCCACTCTCTGCACCCACCCAAGGCTCTTCTACCATAGTAGATGCCAGTAACCTTATGGCCTAGGTGTCACCCACCCAAGGCTCTTCTACCATAGTAGATGCCAGTAACCTTGTGGCCTGGGTGTAGTTTTTGATCAATAAAGAAATAATTCAAGGTGGAAGTGGAGGGATCCTAGTGACTTGAGAAAAAAGATCAGCAATTACGGATGGGGAGTCTAGAGAGGACCCCAAAAGGCAGAAGATAGAAGGATCCACAATGACTACTCCTACAGCATTGTCGTCTTCTACAAGCTATGATGACTACGTCAAGGAACTTCTATCATACCTTGAGAGAGGAAAATAAGAAAAGAAAATATCTATTGCTAAGTAAGAGGCTGCAAAGGAGACTATGGTAACCTTTCAACTAGAGAAAACCCACCAGGTGGCCATGTGTCAAAGATAAATAAACGAGCTAAAGGAGGAGCTCAAGGCCAAGGGAGGAGAAGAAGAAAGATAGCAAGCAAAGCCTACTGCAGAGACACAAAAATTCATGAGCCTACAATACCATTATGATGAGCTAGTAGTGTTATGTAAAGACCTACAAAAGGAGAATGAAAAGATCCAAGATGCCGCATAGAGCACCTAGCAATGGCAGAAGAAGAGAGGGACCGAACGCACCAAAATCACATAGAAGGTTTCGAAAAGAGGGTAGTCTGGAGCTAGAAGAGTAGAAACAATTAGAAATAGAATTTGAGAAATAGGAGAGGAGACAAAGAGCATTAACCCAAAGGCATAATGAGAGCTCAAAGGAAATGAAGAGGAGAGTGGATGAATGGGTGGATAGGAGCGAAGGAAGGGTGAGAGACTTAGCAAACTGGCTAGCCCTTCTAGAAGGCGACAAGGTGTTAGCAAAAAGTAGCACAGAGGCCGCACAAATAAGTTTGGAAACCCAACAACATGCCTTCCTCAATACTCTCTTAAATGCCACACAATCTGAAGAGGAGGACATTGTTGAATCATTAAGAGAAAAATTGGAAACTGCCCACAAGGGCCCTGAGACACAGACTCCACATCCAAGCACACATGTAGTAGGGCCCGAGGAAGTAGGGCCATAAGAGCACAAAAGAGAGGAGATGCAAAAGGTCAGCTGAAGAGATAGGGACAAGCATAAAAATGGGACAACAAGAGGAGGAGCTAGTCCCACAACCTCCTTCCCCATGACCTAAAGAGCAACAACATGTAGATACCCTACTACCAAGAAAGCTAAGCTCAAAAAGAAGAGGAAGAAAATGCTAGAGCAAGCACAAAGAAGGCTAAATGCTCAATGGAAATAATGCTAGTAGTGCCCATCCCATTGAGAGAAGACCCCTTGTGAACTATACACTGAACTCATATTTTGGGAGCATAGAGAAAATAACGACTTTGATTTCGAATTCCCCATCACATTGAGCAGGGTATTATCAACCAAGGTGCTGGAAGAGGTGATCAATGTTGAAAGGAGGTTGGGAGATAGGTGGACCTCTAAGAGAAAGAGAAATCCTACCCAATGGGGAATAAGGGCTCTAGACCTTGGGGAAGTTACTATATGTATATCCTCTACATCACATGCGTTCAAGACCTATTTATAAATATCCTTATCTATGAATTTTTTTAAAATAAAACATAACCCTTTTCTATTCAATCTGTAAATAACCCCTTTATATTACATTCTTCTATATGTAAAAAATGTATAAAAATGGTATTTTAAAAATACCTTAATTTGAACCCACCTGATGCACACATATAACATGAGTAATTTACTCGAGCTCCAGACTATTAGGAGAACAAAGTCTATGAAGTGTCCAAAACAATGAAGGGCTATGAGTGTCAACCGAAGTGGAGGAGGCGCATTTGGGAAGGCAACGTGGACGTTTGCATTTTGTAACATCCTCTCTTTCAAAGACATAACCCCACTTTCATGCCATATCCAAGAAGGGTAAGAGTGAATTACAATCCAGACATCCACAATTGATTTAACTTCCCTAGAATATACAATGTCAATGCCACCAAGCCTAAGGAAGCTCTCACTTTCACATTGCAAGATCTATATGACTCCATAGTGCACTTCCTTAATGAATTCACTTCATGCCTAGACCCACCCTTCCTAACTATGTGTAATTATCTTAGATTACTTAGGGTACTATTAAAGCAGGAGCCTACATCAAAAGAGTACCGCCTATCGCCACTCTTTTTTTATCCAAATGGAATAGACAATTGCAATATGGCTAGGTTAATGATGCTAGCTACCCTCCTTCCCTCTTTTTGCTTAGCTCTTTTAGAAGATATGAATGATAGCCGCTTCACTCGTTGTAATCATCCATTTCTTTCCACTACTCATCTCTAGGCGACACGAATGAGCCTTAATGGATACATGCAAAGCATGAGATTTCTTAACAAATCTCTTAAGCCCCTGATGCCACGAGGCATATTCCACAGTGGATTCCGTGAGACCACGGTGGATTTCGTGAGGTTTTGCGGTGGATTCCGTAAAACAATATTTATTTGTCGGGGCTCGTACACAAGGTGGATTCCTTGTGTGAGAAGTTGACGAGGATGCTTGCCCTTTTCGAGTGTCAGATTAATTTAATGTGCACGTGGGTGATTCCAAACAAGTGATTTCACAAAATACATATTTAAATTAATGGATGTTTATGAGTTTAGAGTGCACTCGTATTAAATTAAGGTTAGGATAGAGTTATAACCTATTTATTTATTTATTTTGTAGCTGAAAACTACTAGGTATTCACTTTTGTCGACTTAATTTTATTATTTTTCTAACTATTGTGAATGCTTTAGTTGATGTGTAGAGCAGGCAGCGGTGGCATTGAGAAGCATTAGGCTATGGCGTGTATTTAGATTACCTAGAAAAAACTATCATTTTTGATAGGCGTGCACCTTATCATTAAAGGTGTGGTGCTAATATTTATTTAGGCACACTTATTTATTAAAGCACTTGACAAACATTTATTATTTTGTATGTGCATAGGTGCTTGGCTTAAATATTTATTATTGGACATTGTATTTGGGCACAATTTGATTTTGGGGATGCCCAACCGCTTTATTATTTATTTGGGAAAAAGCAAACACAAAAGACAAATCATGCTAATTATAAATTTGACTATTTTGGAGCTTGGAGATTAATAAATTTATAAATACATGCCTTGTGAAGCGCTCACACAAGGCATGGGGGGAGATTGTGCCCAATTTGTCTTTTTGTCTCATGTCGTGCAAACTCTCTTCTTGCTTTTATGAAGTTTATGTAGAGTTGTTTGTTCTTGGGGACCTTTCGACGTTCACTATGCATGTATACAACATGCGATTTGTGCTTCAGTGGTATCAGAGTGAGGTTGAGATCAAGGGCTTCCAATTACTTACTATCTTGCACGAAGGCGAAGCTCCTGGAACAAACGAGCTCTATAGATAAACCGTCAATACCAGTATATTCTTGGCGATGAAGAACCCCTTGTTGTGCTGTCAAATCATGAAGGACCACTTCCAGGTCGCAGAGGACCACTTCCCAAGCTATTTTGCAAGACCTTTTCTTCTAAGATAAACATATAAGAGAATTTCAATTAGTTTAAGCTTACAAGCTTAAACAAAGCTTAAGAAAGAGCTAAAGCTCTTCAAATTTCAGCATCTACGGAGGGAGCATGTTCTCAACAGCACTGAATTTGACGACGACATTCTATCGTCCTGTGCGCTACCAAACCAATTTAACAAAGTTTTTTTCTTAAAGCTTAAATTTCTAAGCTTTCCTAAAGCTTGAAAACCTCAATATTAAACCTTCCCATAGTGGATGTTTACACAAAGCTTATCTTAGACCGGTTTTGCAATTCCTACAAGCCGTTGCTCACACATGCACCTTGACAGAGTCGATTTCAGCAAGCAGATTGTCACAGCAGACTATATGGAAGACGTATTCACTTGGAAAAAGACAGTCATTAATTACTGTACTTGCAAAAGAAGCAAGATTGCAAAAAGTCATATTAAAAAAAGCAAGCCTTGTAAACCCAAATTTGAGCTACGCTCATCCCTCTAACGAGATTTTGAGTGTGTGAGGTTGTTTGAGATTTTGCAGGATGTCTGATCAAAACATGGAAGATTTTATGGCCAAAGGTGATTTGTCGGAACCAACTATGGAGCAAATATTGGACCTAATCATGATGCAACTTCAAGAAGAGCAAAGAGCACGTCAAAATTTGCAAGCACAACTGGCTACTTTTCAAGAATCCACTGTTGATCAAGATGGAGTGCAACCCAAAGATGTTATTCGACGTACAATTGATGCGACATTTGAAGCACAATATCTCAAGAAATAAGCCAAGATAAGTAAAATAAATTTCAAATTCCATACTTTTAATGGGCAACATTACGAAAAAATTGTTGTCACTTTTATTAGTCAGTTTGATGATTATTTCTATGAAGAGTAGTATGCTGAAAAAGATAAATTTAAATGTGTCACTAACCATCTAGTAGATAGAGCATCCTAATGGTGGACTATTGTCCGTAAGAGTATTGATTGTCGTACTACTTGGGAGGCCTTTCAAAAGAAATTTTTGCAGAATTTTCTTCTACCTCAATTCCATGAAAAAGAAATTAAACAATGGGATCTTCTGCAACAAAGAGATTGTGAATCCATTCTACAATATACTAAGCGTTTCTGGAGTGCCTTACCGCAACTTTGAATGCTTGAAGATGTTCCTGAGGAGGCGATCCACAAGCACAAGTACATGTTCGGTTTGCTTGGTCACTTCTTTGCGGAAGTGAACATGTTTAAGCCAAAGACTTTGGAGGATGCGATTTCTTTGGCTCATGATGTTGAATACAAAATTCGTGGACAAGAAAAGTGACCACAATAATTTTCAACTAATGGTAACTTTGGTACAAAGCAATTCAATTCTAACTTTTGAAGATTCAATCAAAATCTCTTTGTTTCTTCTTCTTTCCATAAACCCTGGACTCGGCCCCCTGCTTTACCATTAAAAAAATTTTCAAATCCTAAGCCTTCTCTCTAGCCAAATCCTAATGTACCCAAATTTGCAGCCATTACCAATAATGTTTCCAAAGCAAAGTCTATAGTTTGCTACGAATTTCAACCTGCATACTTAGCAGTAAACTATCAATCCAAGAAGCCAACTGTTTAAATTAATTACTTGGGAGTGATTGAAGATGAAGACCATGAAGATAAGCCATATTTTACTGAAGATGATAAAGATATCGGCAATGCTTCAGATACTTTACTAGGTATGCCAAATCCTCATTCATTATTAATGATGAAATATTTTGTGCATGGTTAAGAAAAGATTGTTTTGCATGATGATGGCAGCACACATAATTTTATTTATGCAAATTTGGTAAAAGAATTGAAATTACCTCTATTCCAACTCATTATCACATAAAGGTTGCATTCCTAGGCACTAGATACAATGGTACACAAGAAATTAATGATTTAGAAATTAAAATTAGCGATTATGTTGAGCACATAAATTTCTTGGTTGTGCCTTTGCAAGCTAGTGACATTATTTTAGGAATGCCTTGGCATCACAAATATAATCCCTTTGTATTATTCCACACATTCCATGAAAATTTATTCTAATGGAAAACAAATCACATTACATGGAACGCACACCTTGATTAATTTTCCATTTCTTATTCCACACAAGCTAAACATGCAATGGGAAAAGGTAGCAAATCATACTTACTATGGTTGAATGAAATTGAAGCCAAGGAAAATCAAATGCATCCTAGGTATGCACAATTTCTTTCACAATTTAAAGATTGCTTTGCTACTGATTTACCCCCTAGTTTACCAGCTACACGTCCTAAAGACCATAAAATAGACTTAATCCCAAGTTCTCAACCACCATGTAAAACACCTTATAGACAAAATTAGATTGAGCAAAAAGAAATCCAAGCACAAGTTGAAGAACTGTTAACCCAAGGACTCAATAGGCACAGTAATTCTCCTTTTGGTGCACCTGTCCTATTAGTCAAGAAGAAAAATAATACCTATAAGATGTGCATTGAATATCGTGCCCTAAACAAGATCACTGTTAAGAATATATATCTGATCCCTAGGGTAGACGACCTCATGGATAAACTACAATGAGCCACTATTTTTAGCAAAATAGATCTCAAATCTAGATATCATCAAGTACGATTGGATACACCTCACATTTTCAAGACTGCATTGCGAACTCAATTTGGTCATTATGAATTCCTTGTTATGCCTTTTGGTTTGACTAATGCACCAGCTACATTCAGTCGTATGATGAATCGTATATTTTTGAAGTATCAGCATTATGTAATTGTTTTCTTTGATGACATATTGGTTTTCAGTAAAAATGAGAATGAGCATTATGAACATCTATCTTTGGTTTTCAAATTGTTGAAAGAAAATCAATTATATGCTAACCTTGAAAAGAGTAAAAATTTTCAAATCCAAATTGAATATTTAGGTCACATTGTTTTTTCTGATGATATTGGTGTTGATCCTAAAAAGATGGAGGCAATTTTGAATTGGCCAACCCCTAAAAATGTGCATGAGTATGCTCTTTCTTAGGACTTGCCAGCTTTATAAGAAAATTTGTGAAAAATCTTTCATTGGTTGCATTACCTTTGACAAAATTGTTAAAGAAAAATGTCGTATATCATTGATTTGATAACCAACAAAAGTCTTTTGATTTATTGAAACATGCTTTAACATATACACCTGTTTTGCAATTACCTGATTTTGATTGACCATTCTTTTTAGTAGTCACTGATGCTAGCGGATCAAGAATAGAAGCTGTCCTTACGTAAGATTCACATCCCATAGCCTATTCTAGTTGCAAACTTAAACCCTCTGAACTGAAGTATTCTACCTATGATAAGGAATTGTTAGCTGTAGTACAAGCCTTATGTCAATGGAAACGCTATCTAATGAGATCTGAATTTATGATCAAAACTGACCAACAAAGTATCAAACATCTTCTTAGTCAGCCACAAATCTTTGACCGTCATATCAAATGGGCTGCTTTCATTCAAAGTTTCCATCCACTTATTCAATATCAACCCGGAAAAGACAATGTTGTTGCCGATGCATTGAGTAGAAGACCAAGTATCCATAATATTTTTGTTCTATCTTTTGAATCCCTTATCCCTATGAAGGATACCTATGACCATGACATCGGTTTTCAAGCTGATTGGAATACATTAGTTGCTAATAACTGGAATCCAATTGATTCTTTGGCTTATTTTGATGGATTTATGTTTTATGAGAAAATATTGTGTGTCATTGTTTCATTTAGATCATTTGTGTTGCACGAGATTCGTTGTCCCCTATATCAAGGCCATATAGGTATTATTTCTACTTTAAGAAGATTGGTTGAAGATTTTTACTGGCCACAAATGGAATTTGATGTATCTAGTTTTTTTTTTGAGTGTTTAATTTGTCAAAGAGTCAAGCGATATCATGGAAAGCAATATGTTTTGTTAATGCCTTTATCAATTCCTGTACGTCCATGGGAACATATTTCAATGGGAACACAAGCTAATCATGACATGATTTGGACTATCGTAGATCAATTTAGCAAACAAGCATATTTTCTTTTGTGCAAGAAAACATTAATTGCATCTCAAGCTACACAATTGTTTTTGAAGATTGTTTTCATTAACCATGGTTTGCCAAAAGTTATTATTTTTAATCGTGATTCTGCATTTTGCAATAATTTTTGGACTACTTTGTTTGCTAATTTAGGTACTAAGATTGATTTCTCATCTGCATTTCATCCTAAAACCAATGGAAAAACATAAGCTACTAATAGTATAATTCTAGATCTCTTACGTGCATACACAATTTCAAAACCACAAACATGGGATACACATTTGCATCTACTTCAATTTTCATATAATAATACACCACACACAGCTACACATAAAGCACAATTTGAAATCATTTCTGGACATAGATTACCTACACCTGTTACGTCATGGTCAAACAAAGTTAAAGCTGTTGATGATATTGCCAATACGTATGATATTATTTTCGCTGAAGTCAAAGACACGATTACGATAGCCCAGCATTCATACACTAGACAAGCTAACAAGAAAAGAAAAGTCACAAGTTTCAATGTTGATGATTATGTTTTGTTACGCATTGAAAAGAGAAGACTGCAAAGAGTTGAGAAACACCCCATTGTTAAATTAGCTCCTAGATTTTATGGACATTTCAAAATCATTCACAAGTTCAATGACAATGCATTCAAATTAGAACTACCCCAACATTGGAAAATCCATAATACTTTTCATATCAGTTTACTACAACCTTTTAGAGGCCAATTATCTGTCCACCATGTCTATGAAAATCCTCCTTTGTTAGAAGAAGAAACTGAAATCCTTGAACTTGAAACTATTCTAGACACTGATTTTATGATCAATAGAACTGGCATTAGATATTCTAGATATTTGGTTAAGTTTAAAAATCATCCTGTTAAAGAGGCCCAATGGATGCACACCCGCGACCTAAGTGCTTATCCCTCACTACTTACTCCACATTGAGCTAATAGCAATTGAGAACAATTTCTATCCCACCCCAGGGGTATGATGCTAGGAGGCATATTCCACAGTGGATTCCGTGAGGTTTTTATTCCACGGTGGATTCTGTGAGGTTTTGTGGCGAATTTCATAAAACTATATTTATTTGCTAGGGCTCGTACACAAGGTGGATTTCTTGTGCGAGAAGTTGATGGGGACACCTGTCCTTTTCGGGCATCAGATTAATTTAATGTGCACAGTGATTCCACAACGGGTGTTTTCACAAAATACATATTTAAATTAATGGATGTTTATGAGTTTAGAGTGCACTCGTATTAAGTTAAGGTTAGGAGAGAGTTCCAACCTATTTATTTATTTATTTAGTAGCTGAAAACTGCTAGGTATTCACTTTTGTCGGTTTAATTTTATTATTTTTCTAACAATTGTGAATGCTTTAGTTGATGTTGTGTAGAGCAAGCAGTGATGGCATTGGGAAGCATCGGGCTATGGCGTGTATTCAGATTACCTAGAAGAAATTATCATTTTTGATGGGCGTGCACCTTATCATTAAAGGTGTGCGCTAATATTTATTTAGTTGCACTTATTTATTAAAGCACTTGACAAACATTTATTATTTTATATGCGCATAGGCTCAGAGTTTAAATATTTTAATATTGGACATTGTATTTGGGCACATCCCGATTTTGGGGATGCCCAACTGCTTTATTTTTTATTTGGGCAAAAGCAAACACAAAAGACAAAGCATGCTAATTGTAAATTAGGCTATTTTTTAGCTTGGAGATTAATAAATTTATAAATACATGCCTTATGAAGCACTCACACAAGGCATAGGGGGAGATTGTACCCAATTTTTCTTTTTGTCTCATGCCGTGCAACTTCTCTTCTTGCTTTTATGAAGTTTATGTAGAGTTCTTTGTTCTTGGGGACCTTCAGGCGGTCACTAAGCACGCATACATCATCCGATTTGCGCACCAACCCCCAACTCCATTGTCTCATGACTCTGATGACAAAGACTAGATTTTCATCTATTTTTCAACAAAAAGAGAAAGAAAGAAAAAAGAAAAGAAAAGAAAATCAAAAGAGAAGAGAAAAGAAAAGAATAAGAGACCAAGAGAAAAAACTCACTGGAGAAAGCAATTGAATCAACTCATACATCTAGGCCACAGTCTCACTACACCTAGGGGTCCTTAAGTTAGGTGCATACGGTGGCTTCGCATGGCCGGCTTTGCCCCTAAACCCCTAGCCCATTTTGATTCCCCACATTACACTTAGGACACATCAAGGGCAGGACATACCTAGGGAGGTCACCCTCGCCTATGGTTAGACCTCTCTCCCTAAGCCACACTCACTGTATCCCCTTAGGCAAGAACTAGATCCTCAAGTGTGGGATAACACCTAAGCTTGACCCAACTCCCAGTTCTACTAACATGAGCACAATGCACCACAAGGTAAGGTAGACACATCCCCAGGCAATGCACCTTCTTTTCTTTACATGTAACTACAAATAATGCAATCCACCAACTTTGGAGACCCCGTCGATTCACTCTCAAACTCCACCACCTTATCTTCACAAAGCCCCATTATCCTCACTCACATGATTGCCCTTCAAATCACCAAACCCTCATTAATTCAGACCAGTAAGTTCCATGGGATTGGTACTCGTCTAGGAGGGGGGTAATGTTATAGACATGTTACGGAACATAGAACCCAAAAAGAAGTAGAGGAAGCCCAAGTTAAAAAGTGAATAGAGAAGCTCATTCTGCCTAGGTGAGAAAAGTGGAGGAGAAGGCAAGCTCAGAAAGAATATGGGAGAGCACTGAATATTCTAGCAAGGTGCTCACAAATAACGTAGGTCGCAATGTAATTCATTTTATAAAAGAGTTCCATGCTCTCTCTTGTGCAAATTATAAAGTCTAGACGGGAATAGGTAAAGGGATAAGGCAACTAGAAGGGAGTAGGAAAAGAGAACCTTAGCAAGATGCCCAGCCATGTAAAAAAGGGGATGGGTTCCTCCCAAAGGATTTAGGGCTTGTATATAAACTCAAAAAGTGAATGAGAAGCTCATTCTTTGGTGTGTGGCAAAAGTGGTCTCTTCCTCTTCTCTTCTTCTCTCCTTCTTGCTTGCTTGTGTGTGCTTAAGAGAGGGAGTGTGAGAGTGTGATGGATTGAGTGTGTAAGGGTGAGGGATCTTGGAGAAGAAGCTCTCCATCACCTCGCTTCTTCTTCTTCTTCTCTTCTCTTCTCTTGTCTCACACATAGCGGATGGAGCTTGGAGGTGGAGGCTTGAGGTTTTTTGAGCTTGCATCTCAAATTGTGGAGCTACTGGGTGGCTTAATTGAGGAGGCTACTCATTCGGGAATCAAGGTAAGATCACTACACCTCCGTAGGATTGAAGGCGCATCTGCTAGGTGAGATATAGCCATTTGTACTCACTTGAAATGCTTAAAGCAATAAGCAGTACGTGGGTCTTGGTGGATGAGTGTGAGCTCCCACTACAGCCCCTTAGAGTGATCGTACATAATGTGCATCCCAAGAATATGTGAGGCATGTCTCATGTCCATCTCAAAACTCTTCTTGAGTTGACCTTTCAAGGCATCCAACTCATTATGAGCACTCCAGCAAATCAACATATCATCCATGTAGAGCATCAAAAGCATAAGGCTGCCATCACCAACCTTCTTTGTGTATGAACATGGATCCATATCACTACAAGAATACCCATATGAACGCATAAAAGCATCAAGCTTGTGGTACCATTCCCTAGGTGCATGCTTAAGGCCAAAAAGGCTCATTCTCAATCTACACACTAAGTAGTCCTTGCCACATTCTGCAAAGCCCTTAGGCTGCTCCATGTAAATCTCATGATGCAAGTCTCCATGAAGAAAAGCCATCTTGACATCCATATGATTAAGATCCAAGTCAAGCTGAGCAATCAAAGCCAATACCAAGCATAGAGCAATAATCTTCACAACAAGAGAATAGACTTCATCAAAGTCCATGGCATGCTCCTACTTGAAACCCTTAGTAATCAATCTAGCCTTGTATGTTGGCTTGGGGCATCCAAGTGTACTTTTTAACTTGTACATCCACTTGCATGAAAAAGTACACTTTCCACTAGGCAAAGAAACCAAATCCCACGTATGATTTTTTGTAGTGAGTCATACTTTGACTACATGGCCATCTGCTAAGAGTTACTATCACCTCTACTCATGGCCTCATCATAAATATGATGCTCAAACTATGTAAGTTGTCTTCTATCTGTAGTAGACCATCTCAAAATAGGTTGTGGGACCTATACATACTGCATGCTCAAGCAACTTATGTATCTCCTTCTCCATCGAAAACAACATCATAGTTGCGAGTAACATTTCGAGCCTGCAAATCCCATAGTTGAAAGCCCATCTCACCTGCATCTCCATAACCAAGAAAGTTGCATTTCTTAGAATTAGGATCTAGCTTATTGGGCTTATCCTTGGAAACATGGCAGAAAGTCTCAAAATCAAAGATACACAAATGATCATATAAGGGAGATTTTCTAGACCATACCTCCTCTGCAACCTGATAGTCAAGAGTAGTACATGGAGATTGATTTATTAAATGTATGACAGTAGTAACTACCTCAGTCCAAAAATGTTGTGGTAAGCCAGCCTAGCTAAGGATACTACGAACTCACTCTTGAATTATCCTATTCATACACTCTGCCATACCATTCTCGGGTGGGGTGTATGGGATAGTAAACTGACGTTTAATTCCCCTCTCCTCACAAAACTGCTCAAAGGGTTTAAAGACATACTCATTTTCATTATCTGACCTTAGATATTTCATTCTATACCCAAATTGGTTCTCAACCATCTCAACCAAAGCAAGCCAACATTGAAATGTAGCCAAGACTTTGATTTATGCTTAACAAGATATGCCCAAACCTTATGCGTATGGTCATCAATGAAAGTAATGAAATACCTCATTCCATCTAATGACTTGCAGGGCACATGGGATCACATATATCTGAAATGGACAAGAGCCAAAGGCTCACCCATGAGTGTCGTACCAAACTTTTTATGTATATTACGTGATTGCATGCCATATAAACAATGATCACAAGACTCAAAGCACTTATAGTCAAGGGGCAAAAGATACTACAAATGAGTAAGCATTTTCATTCCTTTAAAGGATATGTGCCCAAGGCAACATTGCCAAAGAGATACATGTGGAACTACATCCACTGCTAGAACATAGTCAATTGACCCAGGTACAATTAAGGGGTAGAGAGTATTGGACTTAGCACCATGTGCAATGAAAAAATTCTCATAGGTAATATTTCATGAGGAATTTCCAAAAGAAACTACATAAGCTACATCATCCAAAGTGCCAATAGAGATAAGGCTCTTTGTGAGAGTCAGTACATGATGTATATCGTGAAGAGTAAACGTGCAACCTAAAATCACCAGTATCAACTATTTCTAGTGCCAAGTCATTACCCAAACATGGATAAAAAATTGAGCACGTACAATGTTCAAATAATGGATTAGGCCTGAGGATGTGCAAGAGACTTGTTATCTAAGAATGTGGACATCTATCCTACAAAAATAATATGCCCTACAAAACCAATGTATGATCACAAAAGTGTACAACCTTGTAATGCATTTGAAGACATGTCAGAATCCACGTGTCTCTACATAGTTGCATTTCAATTTTCATGAAAATTTTTATTTAGTTGCATTGCAAAATGAAAACTTAAATTTGTTGCATTTTTAGAACCCTTTCGTTAATAACAATACTCAAACTTTTCTAGTATACCATTTAAGAGAGTAGAAGAAAAGAAGAAACAAAGATATCAGAGGGGGGAAACCCTATCTTACTCAATCTACATGTGTGAAGAGGCCTTGCTCTTCTTTAAATAATAGTCAATGTATCATTTATCTTGGTTTCATTCTCTTCTTCTTTGCTTACTCTTCTTTAAAAGATAGAATATGTATGCTTTCTCTTGGTTTCCTTCTCTTTAGCAAGGATTCATGAAGCTTTGTCATTCACTAGTTGGTTTGTTCTTTTACCTCCTTCATTGTTGTTCATTTCTTTGTACTTAGTTGAGAAGAGAAATTATAGTAATTGTAGATAAAATTTATAGTTCAAAATATTTTTATTTTTTATTCCTAGTTGGATAAGAATCTAGTATTTTTATGCAACTCAAATGAGAAAGTAAATGTAATAATACATGTGTCTATGCCACGAGAGCGAGAAGTAGCACCTGTATCCCGAGCCGATCGCGAGCTCACTACATCCATGTCTTTGCAACATTCCCCCAGAACCACTCCCTCCATCCGGCCCAAGTCTGGAGTGTCAACCTCATCTACTGGAAACTGAAGTATCAGAGTGCATCGAAGTAGATCTAACAGAATGGCTTGATGGTGTCCGAGACAGCTCCTAGTCCGCCATATCTCTAAATCGAGCCATCTGATCTAGAGGCATATGTGTGAAGATCTCCTATAGCTCCTCATCGCTCATCCCTCGACTAATCGTGATGATCTTAAAAAAAATTGATGTTATCATAATCAATATAAATCAAGTAAAGCACGGTAATATAAATCTTTAAAAAAGGATCTTACTTAAAATGCATATCTTATATATCCTTATAAACGATTCGTCAACAAATTGAGTAGGTGGATGCTCTAAGTGTGAAGTACCCTATGGTCCCATTTCAATCTCCTGACACAACTCCACATACATTGGGAGGTTGATAGACATGTCACCACAAAAGGATGAGTCCACCTCGTTCTCAAAGAATTCTTAGACTCCTGTATTTCCATCATTGTTACCTGATTCTAGCTCCTCTACATGCTATTCCAAGCTTTCGGTGGCCTCCATCCCTTGTAATATCAACCCCTCTATTTGCATAATGTCCTCATCTACGCTCGAAACATCACTTTGATCATATACTCTCGCACTTTGGGGAGCTGAAGATATAACATACCACTATCGAGGTTCTCGGGGATTTGGATAGAAAATTACCTGTTTAAAATCATGCACAAGAGAGATTTAACTTTTGTGACATGTACCATGTCGTAATAAAATTTAAAAAAACATGAGTTCATGCACCTGTTCACAATGGGCCGGCAACACGAACGTGTCATGCAAATCCGTCCATCTTTTTTCAAAATCTATTTCAAGAAATCTAGATGGACCTCGTCAAACTGTTGCTCCTGTCCCTTCAAGTACCACTTTGAATCACTACATATCGAACAGGATCATGGAGAAGCTACGGTAATCCACCGTGATAATACTTTGCAAGTTCCCAAAATACTCCATCTCATCTATAACCGTGTTTGGATCTGTTGCTCGTCGTCGGCTCTCTTGCTCGAATTTTGCCATGATACCACAATTTGTTGTGGAGCGTATTTTGTCGATTCACTCCACGCAAAAATACCGTCCATGCAACCATGCCGCACTATATATTTTGTACTGTACATTGAAATACTCAATTAGTTATCGCATATAAAATATAGATACGACAAACCCTAAACACGTCGTCACCTTTGGACTACATCCCCTCGAGAATTCCCACTTAATTAGTTGTTGCATATAAAATATAGGTACGACAAACCCTAAACACGTCGTCACCTTTGGACTACATCTCCTCAAAAATTCCCACTCCTCGGTTGAGACCTACGCCCCTTCGCGAGACGATATGGTCAAAGCTCCATGCAACCATCATGTTGGCATAAATCGTGGCATCTCCTCCATGCCCTTGGAATATCGAATTGGTCGATGGCACATACTATGTCGAAATTCAGATCGTGCTTCTTCCCGATCTTTCCTAGCTTGCTCGTATTTAGCGAGCCACGTCTCCATGGAGGCATGATGCAACATATAAAAGCAATTCACTTTCTCCTCCATTGCAGCATCCATTCTTTTTTCTGCCCCATTTCCAACCACCACATCTCTAGTCAATCTATCATCGTCCTTTAGAGACCATAGCATACTATTATCTGAATCCACTATTGGTAGCCACTGTGAAATATGCACTAACACCTCAGACACCAACCAACATTAAGCCATGCAACCTTCTGGCCGAGCTCGTTGTCACACAAAGCCTTTTAGGGTTTTCATGAAGCGCTCCAGGAAGAACATCCATCATGTATGAACAAGTCAGCAATCTCCACTTCATCTACAAGATGCACAAGAAGGTGGATTTGTATTGTGAGCATACTGATGGGCAGGTATTTCTCAAAGAGATAGACCATTTCCAGTGCTCCCCGCCTTGCGGATTCAATAGAGGGTGTCTTAATCTCCTTTTGTGAGATCCATTATACTGAAGTTGACAACCTGTAAATCGCCCCCCGTATTTATGGAGTAAGGCATCATGCGATCACGATCGGTAGTACAAATTTCCACAAACGAGGAAGCATTATGAACAACGACTACACTCCAAATAGCAAAATACGCAGGCCACTTATAATCCATTTGTAGTACAAACTTGACATATCTTATGTCAATTATGGGATTTTAGCCCTAATAATTAGTCATCTTTAGAAAATGCGGACATGAGAGAATGAATCATACTTGTCGGAGTGTGGATAGACTTGATAATTTGCTTCACAATGCGCTCTTCTTTAGTGGACAAAACCCAAGGAGCATGAGGTAGCTGTAAGCAACCATCAACACTTGATTGTGGCCAAAGCGCCTCCATCTTGCCTACCACCTTTAAATCCATTCATGCCCCTACATTGTCTCTCTTTCATGTGATGTGGTCCCATAGTAAGCTGCCCATGTTCTTGAAATATGCATGGGATCCAACAAATGGTTGATTTGTAAGTGGGTTCAATATGGCAACTCATAGAAAACTGAGAACCGTCGCATTCCATTTGGATGTGACTCCGTGTGGACCATTTTCAGCTCGTACCAGCTTTGGGTGTTCATACGTGCTCGAGGTCGTCCAAGAAAACCTTCCCTGAGTTCATGACCCTCTGGAAAGAAAGGAGCATGTCCTTGATATACCATCTTCTTCGTGGTTTGTGACCTTTGGGAGTCTAACTATGGCCCACATAATGGACATGCATGATAACCTGAGGTAACTAGACCTGTCCCAACACCTTTATCTAGTGAATACGAACTTGAACGAGCTATGATAGATATTACCAATGAGAATGGAAGCCTACTTACTTGACCACTCATCGAATCCTGGAAAATCATGCATGGTCCACATGAGAATGGTTGGAATATTAGCGGATCGTTGACCATCGCACTTGCTCATATCTTCCACGGTGATCCCCTCCTCCCACAAAATCTTAAGCTCATCGACTAATGGACAAAGATACATGTCCATATTTTTGACTTTGTAGTAGCCGAGAATGAGCAAGCTAAGTATGAGATGTCCTTTCTTCGTAGAAAGCCATGGAGGGATGTTGTAGTTGACAAGGACTATAGGCCACACACTGTAAGAAGTTGAGCGCAGACCGAATGGGTTTATGCCATCCATAGCAAGACTGAGCCAAATATTTCTTGGCTCTCGGGCAAAGCCTGGAAAGGTAGAGTCAATGTGGCTCCATGTGTGTGAATCTGCTGATACTCGTTGAACTCCATCTGTGGATCTATTCTGTGCATGCCACGTTTTCAAGCTCGCCATGCCGGATGTATGAAACATGTGGTTTATGCAGGGATAAGCGAAAAGTGTCTAAGAACTTTTTGAGGGATGGTTTGCCCTTGTAAGTCTTGTTGATATCTATGAGCACCACACTTTGGACATGTCTCCACAATCTCGTATTTTCCTCGAAACAATATGCAATCGTTGATACATGCATGGATGCTGTTGTAGTCCATGCCAAGCTTTTGTAAAACATATTGTGCATCATCACGAGACTCAAGCATGGTATTTGCAAGTGGTAATATATGATACTTCAATAACCTGAAAAAAGATCATCAAACACCTTGAAAAAGCACAAATGTTTTTTATGATAGTGTCAAAAAGAAATCAATGAAGCGTACGTACAAGATACCTACACAACTCGGTCACACTCACATTGCTCCACTCGTATTTTGCTTGCACACTTAGGCGTGCAAGCAGTGTCTTCTGGCGAGATACTCAGCACCCATCATATAATGGTATGGATGCTTTCTCTCTAAACGGATCAAATGTCTCGACGTCCATGGGCATCAATGCATTGATCATTGCCTCCATCTTAGGCTCGAAGATTGTAGGAAAGTCTGGAAGGCTGCATGTCTCCTCTAGTATTGACAGTATAGATTGGGTAGTACCTTCCAAGTAATGGATTGGCTTAGGCACTCTATCCATCGCACATCCACGAACTCTTCTAACTAGTTTCAAAGGATGCACTCCTCCTTGGGATGAGAACGTCACCTCCCTGGATAGAAAATTCGTCGGCCACACCCAATGTTTTTGTATATGATCAATATTCAATTAGTTTGCGAATATAATGCATGATTGATATACACTTTTCTTACGGTTTGCTCAAAATCTGAGATCACCTGATCAATGATCTCTGATTGACACTCGTCGCCGAAGTGTCGTATGTGCTCTATAGACAATCGACATTTTTGTCTAATTGCCAGCTTACATTGAGAACAAGGACATGGGACACACTGATTAAGTTATGCCTCGTAATCTTGAACATCACGACCTTCATCATTTTCCATTTGGTCTAGTTACGACAAACAATTTGTTTTTGTTATCATACTTTTTTTCTTTCTTAAATTGTTTGGGAATGGATTTCTTCTCTTGTAACTTAACAAAATTAACGTATGTAAAGTCTCCACCCACCCACAATTAATGTATATCGAAGTGTTTCCTGTCTCGTGGTATTTGTAATGTCTCACCCTCATCCCACCCTCACACATTCCAAGGAAACACGTTTTTTTTCTTGACATTGGCACTCAACTCCGAGGATCGGATCTAGTAGTGGTAGTTAAAAATTAGTAGACGTGTTAGTAAGGTGAGGTCGAAGGAGTTAGTTGATTAAGTAAGGTTAGTCAGTTATAGTAAGGGTAAATTAAAACGTTAGAAATATAGAATATGTTAGTATAGGTTAACATTAGTAATATACTATGCATTAGTAATATACTATACATTAGTAATATACTATAGTATAGCATATAAAGCTTTTAAGACGGGTGAAACCACCATCTTCCGCCACCTCCGCAATGACTGAAGTTGACGTCCATATCATCATCATCGTCATCAGTACCAACGTCATTTTCACCCTCGTCATCGTCTCGAGCTGGCCGTCCATGCGAGAGGACACGCCTCCAAACCTGTGTACTCCTGCCACACGTCGGGAGCATGAGGATAGCAACCCCTTCCCTCCCCCAACTATATAATAAGCCTTTTTCCCCCGTTGCAGGGGTGTGCGGACCTCCATCACCTGTGCCTTTCGCATGTGGTAGGCAGCCTCAACAATCCTGGGCCTCGCCTTGCACTCCATTCTGTTCTCTCGCCAGGTCTGCAGCTTCGCCACCTCCCTACAGTCGTACGGGTCTTCTTTATTCCCCCATGGCTATTTGCATTGGTAACAGCATGCGCCACCTAGCCCACGTATTTTCCTCCTTGGATCAGTCTGCGGCGCGGCAGATCTACGGCCACTCCGCCCACCCAGCCCCGTGATATCTTCTTTTCCCCCCATCGTCTTGTCGTAGGCCACGTAGGCTCTGACCACCAGTCAACTTTTTCCCCCTATCCCGGGCGTCACGGACCCCCCTGGACCCCAAATCCAAACCATCATCATGGGCCCCGGATGTTATCCCGTGAGGAGTAGAGAGGAATAAGGTGGGAGAAGATAAAGAAGAGGAGTGAAGTGAAGGAGGAAGAATATAGAGGAATAGGGTGGGAGAAGATAAAGAAGAGAAAGAGAGGAGTGGAGGAAGAGTAGAGTGAAATAGGGTGGGAAAAGATAAAGAAGAGAAAGAGAGGAGTGAAGGAGAAAGAGTAGGGTGAAGGAAGGAATAGGGTGGGAAAATATAAAGAAGAGTAAGAGAGGAGTAAAAGAGAAAGAGTAGAGAAGGAATAGAGGGAGGTAGAAGAGAAAAAAAAAAGGAGGGAAAAAGAGGAGTGAAGGAGGAAGAGTAGGGAAGGAGAAGGAAAAAGGTAGAGGAATTGCAAGAAAAGAGAATAATTTCCTTCTATACCTTTTACCCCAAGCCCTAAGTTCTCCAAAGGTTCAGGTGGTTACAAAATCACACTCACCCATAAACTTTTTGCCAAGTATATACCCTATAGGGCCTTCTTAGGCTTTATAAATCTTTTCCTCTCCGAAGAAGCTAAGAACCTAAAGGTCCTATTATTCCTTCTCGTGATCAACCATTTAAACGGCACCTTGCCTCAAAAGAGAGACGGTGGAAATCCGGAAGAAAGAGTAAAAGCTACCTTCACGTTCGAATTGCGATGCCGCCTAAGAAAGTCTAAGGAGTAGCTGCGGGAGGGTCATCTCCCGGTATCCATGTGGATATCTCACCCCAAAACCAGGTTTTTCCTTCTTGGCTTTAAATCGGTTTTAAGTAAATCATGCAGAGAGAAATTGTTAGGGATAGGATATACTTTTCCGAGTTATTTACAATGAAGGAGTTTAGTTTAATTGAACAAATGATAATGTATAGAACATAGTTTCCTTCGAATAGCATCATGCATTATAACGAATTACGAGCAAGATTATCTACTTACTATAGTAGTATATTTCCGTTAAATCCTAAAGGCATAAAAATTGTATCTTGCACCATTAGTCCTATTCCTTTTTGCAACAAAACATTGTAAATGATTAAGTTCATGAAAGGTTTCTTTCGTTGCTCAAATTACTAGGAAGTTATCATTGCTAATTGCATATCTTAGCAAGGAAATGATTGTTATTTGGCATGAGTTTCGTCGGCAAGGAAAAAGGAAGATTAAATTGAATTGTACCGACTGAAAAATCAATTCTCACAAGGATAAATAAACCGTGATGAGGTGATCAATATTACCTTCCAAAAGATAACCAAACCAATCTAAACTTAGAAATACCATGCTGCAAAAATATGCCTTGGAAATGATTTAAAGACCAAAGAAACGTTTATACCTTAAGCACTTGACTACTTTCCGTATTGTAGGGTCAATAAATTCGTAACGATAAAGGACTAGTGTTTGTCCCTGAGGTTCTTAAAAAGAAACCCTAGGTTCGACATACGTCAGATTAAAGAAACTAAAACGGATTATTTCAACGCAGGACTTGCGCAACAAGTACGAAGTCATGTAGTCTTGTGACTGATTCACAAGACGAAAGGGTAAACAACCTCAACAAGGATGGCATAACCTTACTCAAGTTATCTTGCAAATGGATGTATTCTTGGATATCCTTCTAAATAAGGAAAGTTATAAACTGGAAACTAAAGTATCTAATGAACTTTAGGGTTGACCAAGTTGGGTGAATAAGGTACGCCCTAACCCGGAATATAAAGGATCTCACCAAGTTACAAGACACCTTGGAAAGAAGTGCTAATACACTCAAAAGGAAAGAATAATTCCTTAGCAGTTTGCCAAACAACACGGTCGATTTAATGGAAACGTTTGTGCTTGCTAGAGATTTTTGAGCACTGTTTGAATTATGAATTACAAATTAAATGAATACCTATACTTCAGGTTGAAGACCTGAAGGGAGAGGCAGTTTTAGTTACCCCCAACTGCCTGCCTGAACCTAACCAAGGGGGTTGTTGACCGCGGTGGGAATGTGGACCGAACCCACCGCAAGAGGTCTCTCCGTTGAGCTCTAGTTGGAGCAGGAGGATGCTTGGGTGCCAAGGGGGGACTCTAGCCGTAAATCCCTCGCCTTCTGGGTCCTGCACAAGAGGCTAATGTGACTCGGGATTGGATCTTGAGGCCCGCATATTAGTCTACGAGCAGAAGCTTGGAATAGTGATCACTGTGGATTACTGGATAGCCTTTGGGCAGATTATGGACAAGCCTACGGGCGGAACTCCTTGTATTTCAAAGATAAAAATGATGATATGCTAATAAAGAACTTGTTTGATATTGTTTTTCTATGTCACGTGATAAGATTACGTGAAGGAACTAGTGTTTAATGGATTAATTAAAGAAGCTGGTTGTTACATGTCAAACTAATGTGTTAGATAATTACATAACTAAAACAAACCGAGGAAAGTAAGGAGGATGGGCCATAGGTCCGTCTTGCGGTTGGGTGGTCCCGGTTAGCCGAAAACTCTTCTAAAAAATCTCGAAGAACAGCAAGATGATCATCAAAACGAATAAGGAAAGCGATGACCTAGAGTTATGTCTTACCTAATTTACGTTGTTTTAGGGGAACAGAATGGGACTATGCCTTATGGCATAGAGGTTGAGCTTTGCATCCCTCTCGTTTCCCATTCTCCTTGAACCAAGTGCAGCGTGAATCCGCTTTGGACCTGGCATTTCTGCGTAAAGTAGTTCGCTCGGGTCCGACGCTAGTTGCTGTTAGTTAATGAGCAATCAGGAAAACCCTAATTTCGGTCGATTCTAAGTGGGAACGACCAGGATACTTCCGCTACGTGGCAGACGCGGGAAGACCTAGATCGCAAATCTTGTAACATTCCATGGGAGTGCCGAGCGGAGCTTTTTAGACATCCTTTTCGATGGACTGCTAAGACATGTCCTGGATGATACTAAGAGGACACGTTAGAGTTGGTATCAGAGCCGACCAACAACGGAATTGTTTTTATGAGATCTCAATAAAATGAAGTAAAGAAATATTTGCTGTCCAAACATTTTCTTACCTTCAATATTGTCTTGCAGAGTTACGAAGTGTGGAACAAGTTTTTGGTATTTCGGGTCATATTTATGACTGCAATGCATTCTCCGCTTTATAGACAAAGAATTGGGATAATGAACATCCTGGAGTAGATTTATAATCCATCACCTCTATAGATAGAACAAAGATGGACAAGGTCTTCTGGAATCTACTATATAGCCGCCCACCGGTTTTCTTATCTACAGACCAACCTAAAGAGGATCAAGTGGTTGGAAGACTTGAAAGTTGTGAAGCTGTTCATCTTTGTGGAAGCTCACGTAAATTCGACTTTACATATCCAGGGTCGGAGGGTTGAGATGAACTCATATGTATATGAGGAAGTAACGCGTGTAATCCTTGCCGACAGGATTAAAGTGTTGGGCCGTCATGAGAAGTATGGATTGCAACGGAAAGGGTATCCTGAACTTCCAATGACTTATCGATTCCTAAATATCCATGACCCAAAACCCTACTACTACTTAGTTCCTGTAGATAAATGCAATACAATGTTGTTCTCTCCAAACTGAATGTAACAATTGGCTTATCATCACATGAAACGTTGTATTCAAAAGGGCTATGTAAATACAAATAAAGACTTCTTTCTATCAATGTCTGGCTGTGTATAAGAATTGATAAAAAGTTAAGTAGCTACATTTTTTACGAGATAGCTGAACTAAAAATGAAAGATAAGCTAACATCGATTATCATATAATAACGTTAAGAAAACCTTTATTCAGGCACAACCCCAGGTACAGGTTCCAAATTTGCCTCCTACATCAAGTACTGCTGTGATCCAGGAGAAGAAGTTCCTTCTCAAGAAGATAAAGCCACCCGAGTTTGACGGGAGAGGCAGGTTTGTTCAGGCTAATGCTGAAATTTGGATTGAATCCATGGAGGATTACTTCGAAGCAGCTGGTATTGCACCCTCCAATCAGGCTATGCTCGCCAAGTTAAAGCTCACCGGCGAAGCCAGACTTTAGTGGAAGCAATGGTATAGGGATCAAGGGATTTCAGAGGGATCTGTTACTTGGGAGAAGTTGAAGAAAGGTGTGCAGGAAGATACTTACCACCTGCATATCGCACGCAGAAAATGAATGAGTTCTACGAGCTAAAACAGCTAGGACTCACTCTTGACGCATACTACTCTAAATTCGTCTCACTTTTAAAATATGCGCCACAGATGGACATGACGCAGCAGGTGTCCAAATTTTGTGCGGGCTTAAATCCACCAATAAATACCCATCTCGAATCTATGCGTCCATCAGATCTTCAGGATGCACTCATTCGAGCGGCGCCTATAATTCAGGAGGTGCAAGCTAGACCAAGGGGTAAAAAACTTGGTCTTATAATGACCTGAACAGAGGTGCATTCAGACCTGAAACGAAGAGAGTTCAAGGTCATAGTCAGGGACAAAGAAAGAAAGCAACAACAAATAACATCAACAACTTTGTTCCTACTCAAAGTAATGGCCGAAACCTCCGTTGTTTCCACTGCAACGAACCCGGTCACTTCAAGAGGCAATGTCCCAAGCTCGGTGGAGGACATCGCCAAGCGCCTTTCCAAGGAACAGGCTGTGGTCAAGGAGTCGCTACCCGAGGAAGAGGAAGAACCGCCTGCATTGCCAATAGGCAAATGTGCGAAGGAGGGGAAGAGGAAGATCCGACCATGAAAGCAAAATTCAAAAGAGAGACAATCCATGCCGCTTTACACAAGAAAGGGCCGAATCGCCAGTTCTCGATGATTCAGACACCGTCGGACTATCAAGGTAAAGGTTTCAAAACCTTGATTGATTGTGGCAGTACACATTCCTTTATCTCACCAGCATGTGCAAAAAGATTAGGAATAGCCAGAGTAGAAGCACCTACCCTGCTTGTGGAATTGGTAAATGGTCGTGAGGTAACTTGTACCAGGCAAACTGCTAAGGTAGAATTCTTTCTGGGAGGAAAGAAGACTTCGGTCGAATTCAGAGTCATGAATTTAGGTATCCATGAGTGTCTACTCGGAATGGATTGGCGTAAGCCCAACGACGCCCACATTCACTGTGGAAAGGGTCAAGTTTCATTTCAAAACTCTAAAAGGGAATTTTTCATAACTCAAGGTGAGGCAGGAGTGCCAAGAATCCAATTGGCCAAAGTATCTCGGATCATAAAAGGAGTCAGAAAAGGATTACCCGTTTACTTGATCAAACTCAACAAGTTAGATCAAAAGTAAGAGTCTCATGAAGGACCTTCTTGGCTAAAGGAATACATTGACGTATTTCCTGAAGAATTGACTGAACTTCTGCCTCAAAGAGAAGTAGATCATGAGATTAGGTTAGTACCTGGAGCTGCGCCAATTGCAAAGAGACCTTATAGAATGTCCATACCAGAAGCAATAGAGTTGAAGGAACAACTCAAGCAATTGTTAGATCAGGGCTACATCCGGCCTAGCAATTCATTGTGGGGAGCTCCAGTACTATTCCAGAAAAAGAAAGATGGGACACTTCGACTATGTATTGATTACCAAGGGTTGAATCAATCAACAATCAAGAACAAGTATCCTATTCCTAGAATAGATGAGCTTCTTGATCGTCTTCAGGGTGCAAAGATCTTCTCCAAGATTGATCTCAGGTCAGGTTACTATCAGATAAGGATCAAGGAAGAAGATATCCCAAAGACGGCCTTCAATACAATATATGGGCACTTTGAGTTCTTGGTTATGTCATTCGGGCTTCAAATGCACCTGCTACCTTCAATAGATTAATGCAGGATATCTTTAGAGCATATCTCGATGATTTCGTGCTTGTCTTCTTTGATGACACTTTAGTCTATTCTAAACAAGAATAAGATCATGAACCTCAACTTCGGATTGTCCTTGAGACAATGAGGTCACATAAGTTGTATGCAAAAATTAAGAAGTGTGCATTCTTCAAGCGTCAGATTGAATATCTAGGATTCATAGTATCATCAGAAGGAATATCAGTAGACCCAGCCAAGGTCAGAGATGTGCTTGAATGGCCAACACCAGTATCTGTCAAAGAAATACACAGCTTTCTTGGATTGACATGATGGTATAGGGTCTTCATCAAAAACTATGCTTTGATTGCAGCACCTCTGACGGATTTACTAAAGAAGCAGACTTCCATTACATGGTCAACTTTCGAACAAAATAGCTTCGACAGATTGAAGCAAAGTTTGGTATCAGCACCTATTCTAAAACTTCCTGACCTCAATAAGGAGTTCGAGGTAGTAACTGATGCTAGCATTCTTGCCTTGGGGTGTGTACTTATGCAGAAAGGTCATCCAGTAGCATACTCTTCAAGGAAATTGAAGAGTCATGAAAAGAATTATGCCACGCATGATCTGGAATTACTAGCTGTTATCCATGCTCTAAAACTTTGGAGACACTACCTGTTGGGTAACAAGTTTACTCTAGTAACCGACCATAAGAGCCTCAAATGGATCTTTACCCAGAACGAGCTTAACATGAGGCAACGTCGGTGGATTGAAGTGTTGGAGGAATATGACTTTGAAATCAAGTACCGACCAGGGAAAGAGAATGTAGTTGCCGATGCACTTAGTCGCAAGGCATTCCTAAATTCCCTAATCTTGCAGAATCCATCAACGGCCAGATCTCTGGCTACAAAAGTATCTATGCCAAACAATCCAATACTTGAATTAGCTAGAGAGGAAGCATGCCATGATTTGGCCTACCAAACAATGCTAAAGGAAATATCTACCAAGGAGCAGAATCAAAAGTTACTAGCTAAGTATCAGGAATTTTCCATTGATAATGGACTTGTCTACTACAGAACAAGGCTGTGTATACCAACAAGCCAGTCACTTAAGCAGAAGATAATGTGGGAAACTTATGATTCCCCTTTTGCAGGACATCCTGGCTATGCTAAAACTCTTAATGCAGTTAGGAAGAGCTACCATTGGGAGAGGCTCAAAGGTGACGTTCTCAAATATGTCACTGAGTGTTTGTCTTGCCAACGTATCAAAGCCGAACATGTCTTGATGCCAGGGAAACTGCAACCGCTTGACATCCCTCAAATGAAATGGGAATTCATCAGTATGGATTTTGTTGTAGGCTTACCCCAAGTCCAAGGAGGACACAACTCTATCATGGTTGTGGTTGACATGCTTACTAAGGTTGCACACCTTATTCCAGTAAAGACAAACTATAAAGTCTCCGACATTGCAAGATTGTTTATCAAGGAGATATTCAAGCTACATGGTTTACCCAAAAGAATCATTAGTGATCGAGATTCTCTCTTCACATCACATTTCTGGAGAGCTATCTTTGAAGCTATTGGGACTCAACTCTATTTTAGCACCGCCTACCATCCCCAAACGGATGGCCAAACAGAGCGAGTAAACCAAGTCATCGAGGATATGCTTAGGGCATATTTCTCTTGAGAACCCAAAAAGTGGATTCAATACTTGCCTTTGGTAGAATTTGCCTACAATGCTTCTTACCAGCAAAGCATTCAGATGACCCCTTTCCAAGCATTGTATGGTCATGATTGTCGAAATCCCCTAAACTTTTCTGATCCAACCCTAAGGGTTGAAGCATCAAGACAGACGTTGGAAGACATGGATGATCAAATAAAGTCAATAAGATAAGACATACAGGCGGCCAAGGATAGACAAAAGGCATACGCAGATTTGAAGCGTCAAGAAAGAGTCTTCGAAGAAGGAGACATGGTCTTCATTTGTGTACGCCCTAAAAAGAGTTCACTATCCCTAGGAGATTGCAAGAAGCTAAGTCCAAGGTATTGTGGGCCGTACAAAATCCTCAAATGCCTAGGACCCAGTGCTTATAGATTGCAACTCCCTGACAACCTAAAAGCTCACAATGTATTCCATATCAGCCTATTGAAAAAATATGTACCCAACCCTAACCATGTACTTGATGACCAACAAATTGTAATGCCTAGTCAAGGAGTCCTTGAACTAAGGCCGGATAGGGTCTTAGGTGTTAGGGAGAGATAGTTAAGATCCAGAACCTCGAGAGAATGCCTCGTCTAGTGGAAATATTATCCCGAAGAGGAGGCCACTTGGGTAGATGAAGACACTCTCAACCATCAATATCCCCAGTTTATCTCGAGATGAGGACATCTCGATTCTTCTAAGGGGGAGAGGATGTAATGTCTCGCCCTCATCCTGCCCTCACACATTCCAAGAGAAACACGTTTTTTTTCTTGACATTGGCACTCACTTCTGAGGATCGGATCTAGTAGTGGTAGTAAAAAATTAGTAGGCATGTTAGTAAGGTGAGGTCGAAGGAGTTAGTTGATTAAGTAAGGTTAGTCAACTAGTAAGGGTAAATTAAAACGTTAGAAATATAGAATATGTTAGTATAGGTTAACATTAGTAATATACTATAGTATAGCATATAAAGCTTCTAAGACGGGTGAAACCACCATCTTCCACCACCTTCGCAATGACTGAAGCCAACATCCATATCATCATCATCGTCGTCAGTACCAACGTCATTTTCACCCTTGTCATCGTCTCGAGCTAGCCGTCCATGCTAGAGGACATGACTCCAAACCTGTGTACTCCTACCACCCGTCGAGAGCATGAGGATAGCAACCCCGTCCCTCCCCCAACTATATAATAAGCCTTTTTCCCCCATTGCAGGGGTGTGCGGACCTCCATCGCCTGTGCCTTTCGCATGTGGTAGGCAGCCGTCAACAATCCTGGGCCTCGCCTTGCACTCCATTCTGTTCTCTCGCCAGGTCTCCAACGTCGCCACCTCCCTGCAGTCATATGGGCCTTCTTTATTCCCTCGTGGCTATTTGCATTGGCGGCAGCCTACGCCACCTAGCCCACGTATTTTCCTCCCTGGATTAGTCTGCGGCGGCGGGCAGATCTGCGGCTGCTCCGCCAACCTAGGCCCGTGATATCTTCTTTTCCCCCCATCGTCTCGTCGTAGGTCACGTAGGCTCTGACCACCAGCCAACTTTTTCCCCCTATCCCGAGCGTCACGGACCCCCCCTGGACCCCAAATCCAAACCATCATCATGGGCCCTGGATGTTGTCCCGTGAGGAGTAGAGAGAAATAAGGTGGGAGAAGATAAAGAAGAGAAGGAGTGAAGTGAAGGAGGAAGAGTAGAGAGGAATAGGGTGGGAGAAGATAAAGAAGAGAAAGAGAGGAGTGAAGGAGGAAGAGTAGAGTGAAATAGGGTGGGAAAAGATAAAGAAGAGAAAGAGAGGAGTGAAGGAGAAAGAGTAGGGTGAAGGAAGGAATAGGGTGGGAAAAGATAAAGAAGAGTAAGAGAGGAGTAAAAGAGGAAGAGTAGAGAAGGAATAGAGGGAGGTAGAAGAGATAAAAAAAAAAGCGGGAAAAAGAGGAGTGAAGGAGGAAGAGTAGGGAAGGAGAAGGAAAAAGGTAGAGGAAGTGCAAGAAAAGAGAATAATTTCCTTCTATACCTTTTACCCCAAGCCCTAAGTTCTCCAAAGGTTCATGTGGTTACAAAATCACACTCACCCATAAACTTTTTGCCAAGTATATACCCTATAGGGCCTCCTTAGGCTTTATAAATCTTTTCCTCTCCGAAGAAGCTAAGAACCTAAAGGTCCTATTATTCCTTCTTGTGATCAACCATTTAAACGACACCTTGCCTCGAAAGAGAGACAGTGGAAATCCAGAAGAAAGAGTAAAAGCTACCTTCACATTCGAACTGTGATGCCGCCTAAGAAAGTCCAAGGAGTAGCTGCGGGAGGGTCATCTCCCGGTATCCATGTGGATATCTCACCTCAAAACCAGGTTTTTCCTTCTTGACTTTAAATCGGTTTTAAGTAAATCATGCAGAGAGAAATTGTTAGGGATAGGATATATTTTTCTGAGTTATTTACAATGAAGGAGTTTAGTTTAATTGAACAAATGATAATGTATAGAACATAGTTTCCTTCGAATAGCATCATGCATTATAATGAATTATGAGCAAGATTATCTACTTACTACAGTAGTACATTTCAGTTAAATCCTGAAGGTATAAAAATTGTATCTTGCACCATTAGCCCTATTCCTTTTTGCAACGAATCATTGTAAATGATTAAATTCATGAAAGGTTTCTTTCATTGCTCAAATTACTAGGAAGTTATCATTGCTAGTTGCATATCTTAGCAAGGAAATGATTGTTATTTGGCACGAGTTTCGTCGGCAAGGAAAAAGGAAGATTAAATTGAATTGTACCGACTGAAAAATCAATTCTCACAAGGATAACAAAACTGTGACAAGGTGATCAATATTACCTTCCAAAAGATAACCAAACCAATCTAAACTTAGAAATACCATGCTACAAAAATATGCCTTGGAAATGATTTAAAGACCAAAGAAACGTTTATACCTTAAGCACTTGACTACTTTCCTTATTGTAGGGTCAATAAATTTGTAACGATAAAGGACTAGGGTTTGTCCCTGAGGTTCTTAAAAAGAAACCCTAGGTTCGACATACGTTAGCTTAAAGAAACTAAAACGGATTATTTCAACGCAGGACTTGCGCAGCAAGTATGAAGTCATGTAGTCTTGTGACTGATTCACAAGATGAAAGGGTAAACAACCTCAACAAGGATGGCAGAACCTTACTCAAGTTATCTTGCAAATGGATGTATTCTTGGATATCCTTCTAAATAAGGAAAGTTATAAACCAGAAACTAAAGTATCTAATGAACTTTAGGGTTGACCAAGTTGGGTTAATAAGGTACGCCCTAACCCGGAATATAAAGGATCTCGCCAAGTTACAAGACACCTTGGAAACGAGTGCTGATACACTCAAAAGGAAAGAATAATTCCTTAGCAGTTTGCCAAACAACACGGTCGATTCAATGGAAATGTTTGTGCTTGCTAGAGATTTTTGAGCACTGTTTGAATTATGAATTACAAATTAAATGAATACCTATACTTCAGGTTGAAGACCTGAAGGGAGAGGCAGTTTCAGTTACCCCCAACTGCCTGCCTGACCCTAACCAAGGGGGTTGTTGACCGCGGTGGGAATGTGGACCGAACCCGCCGCAAGAGGTCTCTTCGTTGAGCTCTAGTTGGAGCAGGAGGACGCTTGCGTGCCAGGGGGGCTCTGGCCGTAAATCCCTCGCCTTCCGGGTCCTGCACAAGAGGCTAACGTGACTCAGGATTGGATCTCGAGGCCCGCATACTAGTCTACAGGCAGAAGCTTGGAATAGTGATCACTGTTGATTACTAGATAGCCTTCAGGCAGATTATGGACAAGCCTACGGGCGGAACTCCTTGTATTTCAAAGATAAAAATGATGATATATTAATAAAGAACTTGTTTGATATTGTTTTTCTATGTCATGCGATAAGATTACGTGAAGGAACCAGTGTTTAACGGATTAATTAAAGAAGCTGGTTGTTATATGTCAAACTAATGTGTTAGATAATTACATGACTAAAACAAACTGAGGAAAGTGCGGAGGATGGGCCATAGGTCCGTTCTGCAGTTGGGTGGTCCCGGTTAGCCGGGAACTTTTCTCAAAAATCTCGAAGAACAGCAAGATGATCATCAAAACGAATAACGAAAGCGATGACCTAGAGTTATGTCTTACCTGATTTACGCTGTTTTAGGGGAACGGAATGGGACTATGCCTTATGGCAGAGAGGTTGAGCTTTGCATCCCTCTCGTTTCCCATTCTCCTTGAACCAAGTGCAGCGTGAATCCGCTTCGGACCTGGCGTTTCTGCATAAAGTAGTTCGCTCGGGTCTGACACTAGTTGGTGTTAGTTAATGACCAATCAGGAAAAACCTAATTCCGGTCGATCCTACGTGGGAACGGCCAGGATACTTTCGCTATGTGGTAGACATGGGAAGACCTAGATCACAAATCCCGTAATATTCCATGGGAGTGCCAGGCGGAGCTTTCTGGACATCCTTTTCGATGGACTGCTAAGACGTGTCCTGGATGATACTAAGAGGACACGTTACAGTATTGCACCGGACCTCACCGGATCTCACCACTACCACCACCACTACTACTACTACAACAAACACGAAAAGAAGAAGTAAAAGAATAAGATCTTACCCTCTCTTTGTTTTTTATCCATTCATTCTCTTCCCTCCCTCCATCTCTCTCTCTCTCTCTCTCTCTATTTCTTTATTATGTTGTATGTTTATTCTCTCTCTCTCGTTCCTTCTTTCTTTTTCTCTTCCTCTCCCTCTCTCATTTCCTTTAAGAAAACATCTCTCTCTCTCTCTCTCTCTCTCTCTCTCTCTCTCTCTCTCTCTCCTGCTACTGCTGCTGCTGCTGCTACTACTACTACAAACAAGAACAGAAGAAAAAACTACTACTACTACTACTACTACTACTACTATTACTACTACTACTACAAACAAGAAAACTAAACAACAAACAAGAAAAGAAAAGAAAAGAAAAAAAAAACAACAATAACAACAACAAAAAACAAGAAAACTACTACTACTACTACTGTGACCACGACCACAACCACGACCACAACAACAAACAAGAAAATAATAAATTAAACAACGACTAGCACAACAACAACAAACAAGAAAATAAGAAATTAAACAACAACAACCACAACAACAACTACTACCACCACCACCACTACTATGACTACCACAACAACAACAAACAAGAAAAGAAGAAGAAGAAGAAAAAAACAATAACAATAATGACAACTCCCACTCCCACTTCCACTCCCACTCCCACTACCATGACTACCACATCAACAACAAACAAGATAAGAACAAATAAAACAACAACAACAACAACAACAACAACAACTACTACTACTACTACTACTACTAACAAGAAAAGAATAAATTAAAGAACTACTACTATTACTACCACTACCAGTACTACTACTACTACTACTACTACTACTATTACTACTATTACTACTACTACTACTACTACTACTACTACTACTACAAATAAGAAAAGAAGAAATTAAAGAACATGATCTTACCCTCTCTTTGTTTTTTATTCATTCATTCTCCTCTATCCCTCCCTCTCTCTCTCTTTCTCTATTATGTTTAATATTTTTTTCCTCTCTCTCTCGTTCCTTGTTTCTTTTTCTCTCTTTCTCTCCCTCTCTCATTTCCTCTCTTTCTCTCTCAATAGACATGATTTTTAACAAAAACAAGCAAAAGAAAAGAAGAAAAAACAAAAACAAAGCAAGAGGGAACAATCTCAGGTAAGTTACTCATGAATATATGCGTGTATCACGTGGTTCAAAATAATGTATTTTAAAAATATAAATTTTATATATTTTTTAACATATAGAAGGGTGTAATATAAAGGATTTATTTACAGATTGAATAGAAAAGGGTTATGTTTTATTCAAGAAAAATTTACAGATAAGGATATTTATAAATAGGCCTTGAACACAGGTGATGTAGGTGGTATACACATAGTAACTTCCCCCCGAGGGAACAATGCACTCCCCGCAAAGGCCCAAGGATGGATTCGGCAACTTCTCTTCACGACGGCGGCTCCTCTTTGCCCTCCGTACACTTCCTCCTCTTCGTCGTAAACGGTGGCGGCGGTAGTGATGAGAAGCTCTCCCTCTCCCTCTTTCTCTCTTTCTCACCCTTTCCCTCTCAAACGCAAGATGTAGTTCGCTCTCCCTTTCACTCCCTCTTTCGTTCCTTCATGCAAAATGACGCGCTCGGGTTTTTGCCCTCTTTTTTTCGCATGAGTATCATTGCTATTTGCATAAATAGCGACGCCGCTAATTTGTGTCGGAAATGGCCATCGCTATACTCCTGTATCCTTGTAGTGCATGAACAATAAGAAACATTTGATACAACGCAATAAGAGGGGTTGTTGGATACCACCTAATCACACCGTATCTTGCAAATCTTATTTTTTTCAAGTCTTCTTCAACTATATCTAAGTTGTTTGATTTTTTAAAGGATTTTTCAATTTTAGGATAATGGTCACTACTAGATTTAACTATGTGAATTGCTATGATCTTTATTTTAAATGAGATCTTATACTTGTCAACAAATGTTAAATTTTTTTATAAATATCTTGTGCTTTGAATTTTCTTTAGAATTTTTTTAAAAAAATAAAGTTTATTTATTATTTAAAAATATTTAAGACTAAAAATAAGCTTGAAATTTTAAAAAAATCACCATGAATGGAACTTGCAAGATATGACCTGATTAGGGGGTTGATGATATTTTAAGAATAAAAATAATCTTTAAAAATGGAAAAAAATCACTATAAATGGGACTTTCAAGATACAATACGATTAGGGGGTTGATGCATTTTTAAAGGCTAATTTTTAGCCTTAAAATATTTTTTAAATAGCACCAAAATTAGAACTTACATGATATAATGCGAGTAGGGGGATTGGTGATGCACCAACCCTCCTAATCACATTACATCATACAAGTCTCGTTTTTGGTAAATTTTTTAATTTTTAAAGTTTATTTTTAGCTTTAAAAATAACAAATAAGCTCCAAGTATTCTTTTTAAAATTTTTAAAATTTTCAAAGTATAATATACTTATAAAAAATATATTTTTTTACAAGTATAAGCTCTCATTAAAAATAAAGATAATAGCATTATCACACCATTACTCTAAAGTTAAAAAATCTTAGAAAAATCAAACATCTTAGATATAGTTAAAAAAGACTTAAGAAAATTGTGAAAAAAAAATCCATTTATTGTAGTTTATATATTGTAAATATTCCTTTACTATTTTTGCTAATATCTGAGAAATAAACTCCAAGGGTAGATTATTATTTCATATATGTACACTCACATCTTGTAACTCATGATATAATAAAATAATTTATGTATATAAATCAAATATATTTTTATTTTAAGAATCATATTGAAGTATATATATATTTTTTCTAAATGTTTCCTCATAAAAAGCGCTAATGAGCAAGACTAAATTCTCAATGATTTTTATATTTTTAGTTTAAAAAATACAATAGCAAGAGATATATATCTTAAACAAATTAAATAATATTCAAATCTTGTTTTAATGGTGTACACCATTAAGCTTGAACATGTGTACAAAAATTGTATTTTCTTGTCAAAAACTTATTATTATTCATGTGTTTATACTATTGAACTCAATCTTATATCTTTGTTTTGTTTTGATTTATGAGTCACGTATACACAACTAGCTTTTGCAAGGGTTATCACAAAGCAAGTTATGCAAGAGCTATCATAAGAACTTATATCTTGAACTTGTGTTGTCTTGTCAAGAACTTACATGTATCTTTAATATCTTCTAATATCCTGGAAAGTACCACTCAATCTCTCCATAGGCTATTGCTCAAAACTTATTTATGAAAATATATTTTTAGAAAATAATTAATTTTTATTACTTAATTTAATATAATAAAAATATCCTTTATTACTTGTATGCAAACTTAATGTGTATCTGTAAAGAAATACATTTAGTTGGAGGCAAGTATATATCCCTAGTCATATAAACATGTTGATGCTAAGCAAACATTCTTGAGGTACATCCTCTTGTTTTACTTTTTCTTCATTGTGGGAGCATTTTAGGATGGTAGTATGGGAATCTAATCATTTACAATAAACATTTTGGGCTTCCAAGTTTCACCTGTGCTTTTGTTATAGATGATATGAGAGTTCATGGAACAAGCACACGTGGTGGATGCTATGGAAAAATAAAAAAAGCACACATATTGTGTAGAGAAAGAAACTCAAAGAGAAGGTCAACAAAGAGAATCAAGAGTGCTTAAATATATGGGTGCCAAAAATAAGTCATGTAGTCAAATCTCTCGATTTTTAAAAAATCAAGTACTAACTTCACGTCCCATCTTTGTCATATATTTTGATAGCTTTTGTTAGTAAATAGGACTACTAAAATATGTTAGAAATTAGATATTTTGACTTTAAAATATCCCTCTAATTTCAAAATATCATATCTTTTGACAACATTTTCAGTAAATAGGACTATTGAGACTACTAAAACATGTCAGACTTTAGATATTTAGGATAAAAAAGAGGCGAGAACTACGAAATGGACTCTACTATCTCCAAAGTGGAGGAGACAACAATACCATATTTTTGCATATGTGGAAAACTCTCTTTGGCTCTTTTCTTAATTGAGGGATTAATAAAAGTACATTTTTTCACGTTTTTGGCCCTAATGATAACAAAAATCAAGCTTGTTGATAGACATATGTATAAGAGATTCTCAAAGCCAAAGGAAGATGGTCGCATCCAAATGGAACAAGATGGATCTTCACACTTTGAATAAGGAGGACAAGCAGATGGGAGGTAAATTTTATAAGTATAAACACGTTAATCTTTGTGTGTTATTGAAATTACCTATATCTTGTAATGCATGTATTCATTGTTTTGGATATGGATATTGTGGATTGGCTTCTTCTAACAAAGTCGAAGGTAGCATATGATCATTGACATAATAAGCCAAATCCATGGGATCATCTCTTTAGAAAGGAAACAATGAATGAGTTGCTACAATATTGTTGCACTATACAAACATCATTAATAAGAGGTATTTATAATTTGTTATATCATTTGTTATGTAAGACATTCAATAGTTTTATTAAATTGTAAAGTTTTTCTCTTTTCTCTAAGCACAAGAGAATTAAGGGGGAGAAGAGAAAACAAGTTTAATAGAGAGTAATGCTTTAGATAAGGGTAGTGGAGCCAATGATAATGGATCCAAGGAGGATTTACCCATGCATCAAACACAATATCTAAGATAGTAGTTTTTTTAAAAATGTAATGCAAGCCAAAAAATTGGCTATCAAGTTTTGATACACACATCTTACTTATAATGCAACAAATAACATTTTTTGGACGCTTTGAATCCTTTTGTCTTATGATTCAAGTAAAATTTTGAATTTTGAATCTTTATGTAAACCCTTGTATTATGTGATAATGCAATAAGGTCTACCATTTATGCGTTCTCAAGTTTTCATATGTATAAAAATTCTCTTTCTTTTCTGATATTCACATTACATTTTCATGTCACAAGCTACTTGGGGGGGGCGGGTCCATATATAAATATAAATATATATATATGTATTACTTGGGTTCAAGTTAAAGGATTTTTAAAATACAATTTTTACATATATAAGGATACCATATATAGGGGTTAACTATACATTGAATAAAAAAGGATTGTATCTTATTTAGGAAAAATTTATAAACAAGGATATTTATAAATAGGCATTGAATGCACGTGATATAGAGGGTATACATATAGTGAACACCTTGAGCAAGCTACATTATGTCTTGAAGCTTATCATGACTAAGATCGATTTGTGTAAGCAATGTTTAATTTATAGTTCAAAAGGGACAAAAAAACTAGAGCAACACTAGTTCTAGAACTGTGCAATAATTCTAGAATTAAAAACTCCCTAGTTTTTTATAACTATACCCCAAGCACATCTAATGTCACATGAAATAATGTATGAAAAATGAAATTGGAGTATATTTAAATACTTGTATAAATTTCATTGAGAATTGTAGTCAAAGCGGATTTAACAATGCATGAAAATGATACTTACTATTCATGAAATATAGACAAAATTGGATGCATCTTTAAGCACTCTTTTAGAATCATCTATAACTTCTTTTCCAATTCAAGAAATGTGTTAATATGACCATTTGTGGGCCTCATCTCTAATAGCGTATGGAGTTTATAGCTTGAATTTTATTAACTAAATTGGAAACAACATGTAACTTCTCATTTGATAGCAATTTTATAAGTAAAAACATTCACTAAATCTTTCTCTGCATATCCTTAATTTACTAGTTGTGATGACAATGCTTAGATTTGTTTACTTTGTGACGTTTCACTATAACACTCAAGTGTTCACTATACATATATCCTCTATATCACATGTGTTCAAAGCCTATTTATAAACACCTTTATCTGCCAATTTTTCTTGAATAAAGTACAACCCATTTCAATTCAATTGGCAAATAATTCCTTTATATGACACCTTTTTGTATGTCAAAAATATATAAATATACTATTAAGAAAATCTCTTATTTTGAACCCATGTGATGTACACATATACATGATGAGTGAATTACAAAAATATATATAAATATACTATTAAGAAAATCCTTTATTTTGAACCGAGGTGATATACACATATATTCATGAGTGACCCCCCTCCTTGAGCTATTACAAAAAAGTCAATATGGGTTTTTCAAATAGTTAATAATCCATATGTGAGCATTCAGGATTGAAATGAAAGAGCCAATATGATTTATTTATATTGTGAGATTTCAAGATTCCAATAACCCATAAATGACCTTTCAAGATTGCAAAAGAGCCACAATGGGTTTTTCAAAGAGCTAATAACCCATACAGGAGCATAAGAGACTTGCATTAACATTTTGTTGTTAAAGAACCACAAGCAATGGAGTCAAAAATGGATTAATATTAGCAAAATGAATGTTTGGAAACAAAAGAAACATTCTATTATAAAATTATAATAAGAAACTAGAGCCATTACTTTAGAATAGTTAGCTTTTCATTACAATATGATTGACAAGCTATCAATTGTTATTTTAGATTAATTTTTAGAAGCCAAAATTCCACCTAATAATTGAAATTTTAGAAGCCCATGAGTCATAAAGGAAAATATAGATTATACAATTACCATTACATGTGCATGGATGTTACCTTACCTACTTGAAGCTCTTTTGAAGCATCAAATTCAAAAGGCAAAGAGCAGGCATCTAAAGTTCAACAAGAGTGGTACAAAACAATCTTGGTCAATATAATTGAGTGTTGTGACATCATCTTACCATTGTGGAATAAGAAGTGTTAATATGCTTAATATACATCTGGTATGTCTCGAATAATCAATAAATGTCATTGGAGTACAATTGCCTCATTTAAAAAAAAGTGATTAGTAAATATCTCATTTCTTGCCAATGTGACCATGATAGACCGTTTTATGTGTCACTAGGGGCCACGCATGTGATACTATATCACGTAACTAGACCTATATCTAATACCTCAATTGTTACTATGGTGTTCTATCATATGTTATTTAATGTACTCTACATTAGTGTCCCTTGTTGTAGAAAGCTTCCCTATATTCATAGCAAGTCACACTCCCTAGGCCATGAACCTCCCTCACTACAAAAAAAAGGCTCCATAGACGCAATTGTAGATGCAATATTTGAATTGTGTTTAAAAATGTCGGGCACGTTTATTATCATGTCTACTAGCACGTCTAAAATTTCGTGTCTACAAGCGTGCTTATAGTGAAAACTACACGCGCATATAGACGCGAAAACATACACAAATATAGACGTGTCTATTGACACGCTCCATAAATATATAATCATATTTATAAAAAAATTAGATGTATTCAAATTTTACGTCTATAGAGGCGTGTAACTGTGCGTCTAAAAAGGCGTGTACTCTACATTTTTTGATGATTATAGACGTGCATTTTTCCTGCAATTTAGACGCGCAGATAGATGCGAAAAAGAGAGTATGAGAAAAAAAACCAGAGCACATGCTCTCGGGTTTTTCCCCCCCCATCAAATTGTATGCTTAGGAAAAATATAGAAAGATTATTATACTGAAAGCAAAAGAATGTGGAGAGCCAAAGTCTATATATTGATAATAACACATGATGAGCGTACTGTGTTGAAACATTTGTACATATTTCGAAGATTTTTATATTGAAAACAAAACAATGTAGAACAAAAAATTTCATATATAAAGATGAAACGTTTTTAAATGACGAGTTCTAGTGCTTGTGACCTCAAGCATGGCCATGGTCGCAAGCACTAGTTGAAAGTAATACATATCAAAAATGAAAACTACAAGGCCAAGGGGAGGCATGCATGCACGGGGCTCCTCTACATCTCCTCAGAAGAGGCATCATCATCGCTACCACCACTGGTGCCGCTGCCGCTGCCGTTGCCGATGCCGATGCCGGTGCCGGTGCCGCTGCTGCCACCGCTACTGCTAGTCTCCCCTTCACTATCCTCGACTACATCACGGTTTGCCTACACAAAGGATTAAGGTATATAAATACCATTACAAACAATAAATTAGAGTTACCTATACTTTTCATGTAAAAAATAAAACATGCATCTTCTGGCTATGGAATCCTCATGGCACGATGGTATTGCTCCTCCGTGATCAGTCCCTCCTCGTAGAAATGCTGCCAAGTGGACACTCGGTTATGACCTCGATGGTAGCCTAGCTCTCTAGGAGTAGGCATTCTACCAACGATATGATACTACAAAACAATTTTAACATACAACATATTAGAACACACTACATAATGAATTGAAACAAATTACAAAATTTATTTTAAAAAAGGAAATCAAATAATACTTACAAACTCAGCCTCCCATGACTCCCTGCCATCCGATCCATAATGTGACGATCCCATGGTTGCCATCTAGATACCTCGCGCCTCTGCATGTTGGCGGCTTGTCCTTTTCTCTGCTGCTCTCTTCTTGGCCTCTTTCCACTTCCTACAGTGGCAATTGGGTGGTTGGCCATATCTAGGGTGCCCCTGCTCTTGTCTCCGCAGTGACTCCTTGGCACACATCATAAGGTGAGACCTCTTGTTATGAAGCACGTCTCTCACCTTTGACCGTCCCCAATCATCTAAGAATCGTGAATTCTCGGGATTAGGGTACCTTCTATGTACTGCCCTTAGCACCTCTTGCCACAAACCACTTTTTTGGTGCTTGAAGGGAATCATACAATCTTTGTATGTGGCATGCATGACACTCCTCAAGTAGGCTATCACTTCCCTCCCCTGAGGGTTATGCAAGATACCACCAACATCTGTGACAGAGTAGTACATTTGTGGAGGCTCGCCTCTCTCATTTCTCGGTGAGGGTGATCGAGAGCCACCTCCTAGGCAATGCGCACAAAGCCCTCAACCTCCTTGTCCTCTCACACAACTCTCCCTCCTCCCTCGATGGGCACTACCCTCTACCTCACGCGCGTCTAAAATTTCACGTCTACAAGCGCGCTTATAGTAAAAACTACACGCCCATATAGATGCAAAAACAGACACAAATATAGACGTGCCTATTGACGCGCTCTATAAATATATAATCATATTTATAAAAAAGTAGATATATTCAAATTCTACGTCTATAGAGGCATATAACTACACGTCTAAAAAGGTATGTACTCTCTAATTTTTTGATGATTATAGACGCGTATTTTTCCTGCAATTTAGACGCGCGGATAGATGCACAAAATAGAGTATGAAAAAAAAACAAGAGAGCATGTGGATTTGCAAGCCACATGCTCTCTGGTTTTTTTCCCCCATCAAATTGTATGCTTAGGGAAAATAGAGAAAGATTATTATACTGAAAGCAAAAGAATGTGGAGAGCCAAAGTCCATATATATTGATAATAACACATGATGAGCGTACTGTGCTGAAACATTTGTACATATTTCGAAGATTTTTGTATTGAAAACAAAACAATGTAGAATACAAAATTTTATATATAAAGATGAAATGTTTTTACATGAGGAGTTCTAGTGCTTGTGACCTCAAGCATGGTCATGGTCGCAAGCACTAGTAGCTGAAAGTAATACATATCAAAAATGAAAACTACAAGGCCAAGGTGAGGCATGCATGTAAGGGGCTTCTCTACATCTCCTTAGAAGAGGCATCATCGTTGCTACCACCACCGCTGCCGGTGTCGATGCCGCTGCTGCCACCGCTACTGCTAGTCTCCCCTTCGCTATCCTTGATTGCATCAGGGTTCACCTACACAAAGGATTAAGGTATATAAATACCATTACAAACAATAAACTAGAGTTACCTATACTTTTCATGTAAAAAATAAAACATACTTCTTCTGGTTGTGGAATCCTCATGGCACGATTGTATTGCTCCTCCGTATGATCAGTCCCTCCTCGTAGAAATGCTACCAAGTGGATGCCCAATTATGACCTCGATAGTAGCCTACCTCTCTAGGAGTAGACATCCTACCAACGATATGATACTACAAAACAATTTTAACATACAACATATTAGAACACACTACATAATGAATTGAAACAAATTACAAAATTTATTTTAAAAAAGAAAATCAAATAATACTTACAAACTCAGTCTCCCATGACTCCCTGCCACCCGATCCATAATGTGATGATCCCATGGTTGCCATCTGGATACGTCGCACCTTTGCATGTTGGCGGCTTGTCCTTTTCTTTGCTGCTCTCTTCTTGGCCTCTTTCCACTCCCTACGGTGGCAATTGGGTGGTTGGCCATATCCAGGGCGCCCCTGCTCTTGTCTCTGCAATGACTTCTTGTTGGCGTGTGTCATAAGGTGAGACCTCTTGTTATGAAGTGCGTCTCTCACCTTTGACCATCTCCAATCATTTGAGAATCGTGAATTCTCAGGATTAGGTTACCTTCTATGTACTGCCCTTAGTACCTCTTGCCACAAACCACTTTTTTTGTGCTTGAAGGGAATCATACAATCTTTGTATATGGCATGCACGACACTCCTCAAGTAGGCTATCACTTCCCTCCCCTGAGGGTTATGCAAGATACCATCAACATCTGTGACAGAGTAGTACATTTGTGGAGGCTTACCTCTCTCATTTCCCAGTGAGGGTGATCAAGAGCCACCTCCTAGGCAACCCCCACAAAGCCCTCGACCTCCTTATCCTCTCGCACGACTCTCCCTCCTTCCTCGACGGGCACTACCCTCTACCTCACTCGATGCACGTGCTTCGGCCAATCCATGTACTTCAGCTAATCTGTGTGTATGTATAGTGCGTGGAGTACCTGTTAGAGGTGTACCAAGGTCTGGTATGCCAAGGTTGGGTGTTTGTGCAGCAGTGCAATAGGCAAAGATGTGATAGGTGTCCTAGAGATGACACTAAAAACCTCCTCTGCAGTGGGAGGGCGACCAAGATAACTGGTCATCTCTCCCATGAATTGCTCCTTGTTCGAAAAACCTCCAAAAAAACTACTAACACCTCTAGAAAACTTGGCTAACGTGTTGTTCATGCGTTCCCAATCAAGATCAGTGCTGGAAGATCTAGGATTCCACATCTACACAAGCAAAAATTCATTACTACAAAATCAGGAAGCTTTGAAAGATGCAGTTCTGTTTCGCTTTTGTTAGAGTGTCTATACCCACGTCTACTCTGCATTCTGGACACACCAACAGACGTAAAAGCATAATACTAAATTAAAAAAAACCTCAGACCTTAACTCTAATTAGTTATGCCGACAGTGCGTCTATATACGCGTCTAAAAACGTGTTTAGACTGTTAGCCAAACGCGCCTACAGACGCGCAAAGTTGGACCATATTTTCAAAAATTGTTATAAAAAATAGCGCGAAGCCTCCATAGAATGTCTGAAGCATGTAAAGAGAGACAGAGAGAGAGAAAGACAAATAGACAAAGAGAAAGCAAAGAAGATTGAGAGAGAGAAGAAGAACTCACCTTCTTTACTTGTTCCGATGGGTGGCGGCTAGGTTGCAAGCTCCTTGTCCTCCTCCTCCCTTCCCTTGGTAGGTTGCTTGATTCTTCTTCTCTTCCTTACTGTTTGGCTCTTGTTCTTTACTCTCTAGCTCTTTCTTCATCCTCTTTTTACTCTTATTTCCTTCCCTCCTTGTCTTTATGAAGTGATAGATAGACATGATTAGTGATGTCGAGCTCGAACTGTAGAAAACGCGAAAAAAACGCAGGAAAGCACTGGTTTGAAAATAAAGGCACAAGTTTTTTTAAAAAAAATTAATATTTGCGTGGTGCATCTATAAGTGCGTGTAATTGCACGTCTATATATGAGGATTTAAAAAATTATAGTTAAACTTATTAAAATACTAGCTTATGGTTGTTTTTGGATCAACATGACTTTCCTAGTCTTTCAATATCAAAATGTTTGTCTCCATGTTGTAAGTCTCAAAATATTTAGGAAATATGACATATATGCAAAAGGAAATCATATATGTCCTTATGATTCAGGTGTAATTATGTCGTCATCTTCTACTAGTATGGGACATGCTGAGTCAACAAACAGTATATCCTCTAGTGAGGACGAGACATTATGTCTTCACAACCGAGACACTTGGCTACGACAGAAAATCAAATGTATGTGTGATCGTTGTCGAGGATTTTTTTTTCGAGCACGTCGAATCACAATATCACACCTTAGCATGTACGGAGAGTGGGACCAAGAAAAAGACCCAGTAATTTTTACTACTTTATTTGCACAAATATTATTGGTCTATGTTACATCTTCACCATTAAACAAAACCTCCTTTTTTTATTGAGCAGGATGCGGTACCACATCCTCAAATGGTCCCTCTAAGGCGTCGAGAGGCTGTGAAGCATCGACGCGAGGAGGCATAGTCCTCAAGAAGAGTAGAGACTGATGATGATGATATCAGCCCTCTTCAAATGCCCCATCAAGTTTTGGAGGAAGAGATTTTAGACAACATGGTGCACGATTTATTTTCCCATGAGGTTCGAGGGGAGGGCGCCACTAGAGAGATAGATGACCCGCTACACATAGCGTCGAAAACTCCATTGTATGAAGGTTGCACATACTCCGTTCTACATGCATCTCTCGAGATACTGAACTTACAAACCATTTATGGATGGAGTAATGCTAGGTTGAATGCATTATTGAAGTATGTATCATTTGATATTAATTCATAAATGCTTTTAGACAATATTTGCAGTTTGTTAACTTTGTTTGCACATTATATGTAGGTTATTGTCACAAATTCTTCCAAATGGAAATAAATTACCAACTAGAAGGGAGAAAGCAAGGTGTTTCTTGACATCTCTTGGAGGTCTCGAGTACGTTAAAATCCATGCATGTGTCAATGATTGCATCTTGTTTCGTAGAAATCATGCATCTGCACGACAGTTTCCTATTTATGGTGAACCAAGATACAACCAAGAGAGATGAAATCAATGGATGTGCCTCGTAAGGTTTTGCAACATTTTTCTATTGTTCCACGTATTCAACTTATGTTTAAGTGTGAATCTATTGCAAGACTCATGTCATGGCATGCTAGTCACCATTCAAGTGATGGAAAGTGGAGAATTCCTTCAAACACACCAGCTTGGCAACACGTAGACAATTTGTGGTCTACTTTCAAAGAAGAGCCTAGAAATTTGAGATTTGGTCTAGGATTAGATGGAATAAATCCATTTGGCATCAAAAGCACCTCATATAGTGTATGACCAGTGGTATTGGTGAACTATAATATCCCTCTGTCGATGGCAAAAAAAAAAGGACATGTAATGTTGTCCCTTTTGATTCTTGGAAAACACAAAGTAAAAAATATGGACGTTTACTTAGAGCCTTTGATCAAGGAGCTAGAAATGCTATGGAGAGGTATTGAGGTGCAAGATGTGAGTGTATCATTGTCCTCTAGAGATTTCACTTTAAAGGGCATCTTGTTGTGGACCATACATGACTTTCTAGGCTATGGAGAGTGTTCAGGTAGTTACGTACTCTATTTTATTCATTCTTACCCTTAATCAAATGTATGTCATCATTAACCCACATTTTTCTACAAGTTTAACTACATCAGGATATCTTGCATGCCCAATTTGCGGTCCCTCTCTTGTTTCTTCTAGACCGACACGCTTGAAGAAGGTTATCTATGATAATCATCATCGTTTTCTTCCTATTGACCACCCTAAATATGCACCCCCCACTAATGGAAGAACTCCATAATATCTGACCATTCAAGATTCGAAGGACACTTGGACACACGCCAATGATCATCCTCCACTCGACATGAGTCGGTAACTAGTTTACTTCTTTTGTTTGTCTTTAAAGTACACTCCATTATGAGAACGAGAAATAATATATTGTTTGTACCTTATATTCTCTATATTTTTTTCATCTCCCATATTGGACTGAACTCAAGATCAATCACCTATTGGACCCCATGCATATATTCAAGAATGTTGCCTCTACATTATGGGATCACTTAATTGGGGCTCGTGATTCTGTCAATGTAAGGGAGGATTTACGTAGCATTGGACATATGAGACAAGCTTGGCCATGCATCGGACCCAAAGGAAAGATCGAGTTACCGCGTGCACCTTGGATGTTGTCGAAGACTGAAGAAAAGATGGTGAAGCAGTAGATATGTAGCTTTCAAAATCCCACAGGATATATGAGATGCCTCAAGGGAGCCTTCATAAAGAAAAAGAAAAGAGGTGTGGAGCAACTATCCGGTTTGAAGTCTCATGATTGGCACAAAATGATTCAAGTAAGGATTTTCATAGCCATAAATATATTAATTAGTGGAGTAACTATGTAGAATAATTAACAATGTACGAATATTTACATACAGTTCATCCTTCCTATTAGTATATCCCATTGTGTTTTGAAAGATGTACATGATATCATTTCCAAGATGGATGAGCTCACGAGGTATGTATACATTATACTTATTTTTTAGTTTACATATTACGTACATTACGTAGTAAATCCGCTTGAATTTATGGACAAAACTAATAATTGTTCTCAATTGCATGTTGGTAGATTTGTGAGTTTGAAGGAAATCGATCCAAATACGTTGCAAGAGGCTCAAGTATTGTCCATTGAGGTGGTTTGTTTGGTGGAGGAAAGTTTTTCTTGCTCCATTTTGACTACTCAAGAACACTTACTCGTACATCTGATTGATGAGATCACAATTTGTGGGGTAGTTCATGCAAGGTGGATGTTCTTTCTAGATCGCTTTATGAAAACCCTAAAAGATTTTGTAAGGCAAAATGGACGGCCCAAGGGAAGCATGGCTGAGGGTTGGTTAGTGCAATCACCCCTTGTACAAATCTCTGAATATCTTACTAAAGTGGACCCCTCTTTACCATGACTATGGAAAGATCATGAAGATTTGAGGATGACCTCTATAATACCTCAAGGAAAAGGAAGGAGCAAAGTGCTAATGAAAGAGGAACTTCGTAAGTTAAATGTATTTTGTGTGCTTAATAGTGAAGTAATGAGAAAATGGGTGACACTACATAAAGAAGCAAGGGCAAGAAGAGTAAGCGAAAGGCAAGCATTTCATGCTAGACATGGACGTAATGTCCCATATCTAGAACATTTAAGTGCGCTTTCACGTCATATTGATATAGATTGGCTACATGAAGAAATGGAGAAGATGAAAAAAGAGGAGGCGATGGATATATCGCAAGAGCAGTGGGAATACGCACGAGGTTGCTTATTAAAGGTGAGACATACTTATAATTAAATTATCTTTAGTTATCTATGATATAATAATTTCATATGTTTCATCTTTAACTAAATCATTAATATGATCTCAACAATGTACTACTAGTGCATATTGTTCAATGCTATTTGGTGTAAAGGCAAACATTTTCGAACTCAACGTATAGATGATAAGAGAAATACCCAGAATTGTGGTATCCTTGCAAACTTCCACGATACCAATGGCACCATGGAAGGTTAATGTGGCTTGATCCAAGATATTTTGAAGCTTGACTTTAGGCGATTTTTTATATATGTACTAGATGTGAAATGGTTTAAAGAAGTAGTAACAATGGGTGAGCATTGTACAATCAGACGTCATCCAAGTGGTTTTGTAGTGATTGACTCTACAAAATTTCACCAAGGCAAGAATGACACATTTGTACTATCTCAACAATGCGAGCAAGTATATTAGAAGCTATTTATTTTCATATATATTACTTATTGATACATTCTCAAAATACAGTAAATATCTAAGTTACTTACTTTTTGTTTTTTAAATGCAAGTTGTGTACCACTCAATGGTAAACAATAACCGATGGTGGCATGTCATCCCTATATCTAATCATTCAAAACCAATATATTGCAATGCTACCAACATAGAGATAGTTGATCACAATCCAACAATCAATGATGATGTACATGATGATGCCGTGATCGATGATATACATGATGTAGTGCAACATGATCCCCGCGAGGATGTTCAAGGAAGCGCAGAAGAGGATAACAATATGGTTGCAGATGATGATAAAGAAATTGAGCATAGCAATACATGTGATAGTGGGATAGACTTATTTGTTTCATTGCCTATTGGTAACATAGACCTAGAGGTAGATAGTCTAGCAAGGGCCGATCTCATTGAAGATGAGATTGATCATTCATTGTAGCATATAATTAGCTTTGAATGATTGGATGTATATTTGTAATACTTAGAAACAACTAAAATATCAATTAAGAGCCGTTTACTTTTGTGATACATATAACGTTTGTTGTGTTATAGTATTAGAATTGAATGTGCACATCCAAAGAACAATGCACCAAGATGCACAAAGAAGTACAATTGGGTAAGCTATATTAGACCACAAAGAAGTAAAGTTGGTAATGTATTCTAAAAAATACTAGCTGTTAAGATGCTTGATCATATTTAGGGACTTTATGAGAAATGAAAAATCTGTGCGTTTATTTTTGCATCTATAAGCGTGTTTAAAAACGCGGGTATATAGATACGTTTTTTGCGTCTATATACTAGCACCAATAGATGCACTGATAAACGCGCCCACTATTTCGCGTGTACAGTGTGCGTCTATAGGGCCTTTCTCTTGTAGTGCCTTATCATATACAACAAGATGGAGGGAACTTTCAGTGCACACAAAGAGTAAGATTTTTGCAAATTGAATATTGTAGAATGATGTTGTGTTGACAATAAAATGCTTAGCATCCAATTGAAAAGGGTTTAACACGTGATTATACTCATGTGTGCCAAAACCAACTGTGTCCAATACACTTGCAAAATGTGAAAAATTGTGAATATATGTCAAGCAAACCATCTCTGTATTCCATTCTGCACTATGCTCATGTTCCATGGTAATCAATATATGCGTAAGAGTACTCTTTGAGATGGAAAATTTACGGAAGGGAATGTACATATCATAAATAAAGGATTAGCACATGAAAGGTGATAGCAATATGGAGGTTAAGTTGGAAAATGGGAGACCTCTCTCTCTCTCTCTCTCTCTGTGTGTGGCTACCCTAGGCCTAGTTCTAGTTGTCAACCCATAGAACGGGGTATGTATTCTGCTCTTTTAGATAATTCCTATCAGTAGATGACTCCAAGAGATGCAGGGTCAATTGAACTCAATTATCTCCTAGTCATGATGTTTCAATGTCTCTCTCTCTCTCTCTCTCTCTCTCTCTCTCTCTAACCCTTTTTTATCTTGGAGTGCAGTAACAATGGCATTTTCCCTTGTCGGCAATGATAAATCGCAATCTGAATGGCTCGGCTCGTAATACAGTGTTTCACTAGTTAAGAAAAACCAAGAGAAGGAGAGGCTCACCTGAGAGAGGTGGTGGACACGCTGGTGATAGTGACACAGGACGATAATTCACCACATGGAGCTTAACATCTCAGTCTACGATGAGGGCCTTGCCACTCTCACATATATGCATCTGCCACGGTCATGCGCATGTGAAACCGGAGGCAGCAGCCCATTTTGAGAGAGAGAGAGAGAGAGAGAGAGAGAGAGAGAGAGAGAGAGAGAGAGAGAGAGAGAGAGAGAGAGAGAGAGAGAGAGAGAGAGAGAGAGAGAGAGAGAGAGAGAGAGAGAGAGAGAGAGAGAGAGAGAGAGAGAGAGAGAGAGAGAGAGAGAGAGAGAGAGAGAGAGAGAGAGAGAGAGCGTAAGGGGGTAGACAAGCGTTATCTAGAGTGAGACATCTCTCTTGTTAGATTGTCTTTTGTTACATTGTGTGCATGTGTATGCATGCTTTATACATTTTATATATTCATGTATAAGAAATGTAAAAAATGTATGCACAAATATGTTATTGTACTTGCTTACCAGTTCTTTCATAGCTGCCCATCCACTCAACATAGAATAGCCCATCATGCTAAGAAAACAGACAATTAGAAGTCTTCTTTTGAGCCAATCTTGAGCTTGCACTCCCTTGACCTCCTACATGATTCATAGGAAAATGAAACCATACATGATATAAGCTTGTGAAATTAAGTTCATTAAGCATAAGCTATGTCCCCACCAAGAAGCATTGCTTAAACACACTTTTTTGATTCATTTTTTTTCCTTTTGGGTATTATATCATCATGAATCCCTAAATACATTTTTCTAATCGCATGGATCTTGCTTCACTCCTCAACATAAATGTGGTTGTACCTCTAGAGTCTTAAGTGGCTTCTCTGATCAATATTAATGATGTGCATCTTTAGGACCCTTTCTTGTTTCTTCAAGAAATGTTTTAGTAGACTCTATGAAAACTTAATGGTTGTATGTAGAATCTTGATAAATGAAATGATAGACTGCTGAATATGGAGCCACTATTTTACATTCTCATTTCATGTCACACGCTAATTTAGGAATCAAATAAAGGCTAAACTTTTAAGGGTAACAGTTTTAAGTTGGGGCCTAGAAAATGTGGTAAAGCACCAATAAATACAATTATTGTGTTAATGCATAGGTTTTCTATGCAATCTTATAGAAGTATTAAAATCTTAAAGAGATGTTTAAGGCCATAATAATTCTTTTCTTGCCTTGTTCAATTTTGGAATGTCTATTCTCAATTTCAAATTTCAAATTTCTTTTATGTCAATAGAAAGACATATGATAGATGTTGTTGAATTTTGATTCAACTTTTTAAGCTTAAAGTTAGGCTTCAAATTTAAAGATTGGATCATGCCAACAATCCAACTTAAAAATTTCAAGTTATAAATCAACAATATCTATTCTTGAAATTTTATGTGCTTTTGATTGGATCTACATTCCATGAAGTACATGTCACAGAGAGAGGTTAATTGTTTAATATGTATATGCCACTCAACATGGTGGGTATAATGTAGTTGAATGCTAACAATTTATGACACAATTAAAAGAAAATAAGAAAATGCTCTATATTGACTTATACAAGAAGTGACTTTACAATGGTCTTATTTTAAAGCTTGTACTATAATTTGAGCATTGAGCTTATGATTAGCATATGAATAATCAATCTATACATGTTTCTTGCCTACTTGGATATTCCATAAGAAATTAGTTAATTACCTTCTCATGCTATACATCAATTGTTTTAGCTTTGTACATTTGAGAACTTGGACAACAATATCTCCCATCAATAAACTTGATAATGCGAAGTATATCATTAGTAGTCCACATCATGGTGGGACTTTACCTTAATTGTTGAAGTTATACCATAGAAATTTTCCAATGATGAGTGTAAAGCTTGAGTGTCACTTGGATGAAGATATGAGGCCCTTAACATTATTATCGTTTTCCTCCATGTGTGTGTATATATATGCATACATCTACATAAGACTTGTGAAGGATTAGCATATAGTGTAGAACTTATTGAAATAACTAATATATGATACAACATGTGAAGAAAGATATACAATCAACTGTAGTCCTTGGGGATTAATTTATCTTGCTAAGTCTTAGTAGTAGATGAAAATTGGTTTGCTATTTTATGCACCCATACAAGTCAAATAACTCTTGCCTATGTGAAGTAGATCTAAAACCTAGCAAACCACCACATCTAAAGGGCCCTTACAACTATAATTTTTTAAGTAAAAACATCTTACATGGGAATAAATTCCAATGGTGATAATATAATCAATATAGATCTCCCTCATACACAACATACTCTAGCATGCAAATTCTCAACATTCTTTGCTTGCAAATATTCATGATGCATTGCCGCTGGGGTGAAATTATCCTTGTCTCCTCATTTGTGAACTTTAACACAAATTTATGATTGCATACTATATGTAGGATGGAAGGAGTCTCCAGAGACATGGAGATTTTTAGCTTTTGGGATGCTTATATTTGATTGATTCTTCCACCATACCAAATGGTGGGTATGGCTTGTTTATTACATAGGATCCATATATCCCATGTAACTCAAAGGTCACAATTATGTCTTTTTATGGTCCTTTCTATCATGGAAGTTAGTGGCATCAACTTACAAAATACATTCAGAGCATGAGTATAAATCATATCTGTACCAATATAGACTCTCTTTCTAAAGGAGATCTTGGGCATCACCAAGAATAATGTTTGTATACTGAAGGTAGACCTTTTTTCCAATGGAACCTACTAGCCTTAATTAATAGTAGCTAAGGTTTTGGAATAGAAAGCTAAACATGTGTAGACATTGATGATGGACTGCCTACCTAGATCGGTCTGCACGTCTACACTTAGCACATCCGTGGTCAATATGATTCTCACACAACCACTAACTTATCACTTATTATATTTAGTTTATTGCACCTATCTACAACTAGCATAATTATAGTGTCAATCGATTAGTATAGTCAGTTATGCATTGTTTGACTTAGAAGGCTACTTTCCTTTTTGTTGTATCTTATCTATACTTTGCGTACATTGTATTGTGTAAAAAAAGAATAAAAAACTAGCAAGAAAATATTTTGGCATCCATCTCTTCTCTTTTTTTCTTGAGTGAGATTTCTCTTGTGTATATGGTGCATGTTTGGCATAGTAATTCAAGCAAGTCCCCCCACCGGGCATTTCATGACATAGTATTAGAGCATCTCCAATGCTAGAGAGGCTAGTTTTGAAGGTTGAAGTAAAGAAGAAGAAGATAGGATTCGAGCAAGCAAGGAATGAGTAAAAAGCTCTCTAATTCTTTCACTCTTTCTCTTGGATAGATCCTATGGAGACACCAAAAGTAGGGCATAGCGAAAATCTCAGATTGCTATGCGATTTGATGAGTAAACAAAGAAGTGTATATTCTATAGATAGGCTCTTCAAGGATATCACTTTTATGGCCATGTGAGGCCATTTTGGATCCCATTTTAAATCTGCAAGTTTGCAAACAAGTGTTTCAGGAAATATCATGATTTCAACCATGTCAACCAAAAGTGGATGCACATGTTACGTATTTCAAATTTGTAAGTATTAGATATTTTGTAGGAAAAAAATACAAGTTTTATTTGCAAATAGGTTGCAGATTACATATACTATTGAGCAATTAGTGAAAAAAGCTACTTCAGTGTTAGTGTATACTTGTTGTGAAAGGTTGTATAAGACTTGCTTGCAATTTTGTATCAATTTTGGCAAAATGGTAGAGAATAGTGAAAACCTTATCATTGAGAAGCTAGACAAGAACAATTATCCATTATGGAAGTTTCATGTGATGAAATTTCTTGAAAAAGGCCTTTACAAGTTCATTTCAGGTGAAGAAAAAAACGAGCCAAAGCTAAGTGACCCTACATCGAGACTGCAAATGAATTAAAGGCACGGAAAGAATGGATTGCAAAAGACAAAAAGGTGATGTATTGGCTATCTACAAACCATTGATAATACTATGTTGGGGCATATAAAAAATGTAGAAACTTTATATACATCTTGGACGATTGTTGAGAACATGTTTTCAAAAAATTTAAAGGCATGGAAGATTCAACTCATGCAAGAGTTGAATACTTTGAAGAAAGGGAAGATGTTTGTAAATGAGTATGTTTTGAAAGTGATCAGAATTACAAATGCCTTAGCAGCTATTGATACAATGCTTGGTTATGATAATTTGATTTTATCTACTTTGGGTGGCCTTAATTATGAGAAATCCTACAAATCATTTGCTACTTTTGTGTATGTACAGAAGCCGTTTCTAGTTTTTGATGAGTTGGTCTCGATGAAAAGATCAATATACATGTTGAATCATCTAAAAGAAGTATTGAATAGATTCAAGCATTTTACTCAAGTTTAGGAAGGGAACATGGTTGATATTCTTTAAATTTAGGCTATAGTATGGGACCTACTGGTGATAAACAGCAAAACATATTGAATCAACAATTTAGTAAATGTAGGTTTTTGGAGGCCTTGGAAACTTTAGAGGTAGGGGGATCTCTAGAGAAAGAGGACGTGGATGGAAAGATAGAGGTTGTGGTGATTTTGGTATTGTTTGCCATTATTGTGGTAAAGCAAGTCATATTGCAATCCATTGTTATGTTAAGAAGGATGATATCCATAGTGGTAAATATTATAGCAAGGGAGGTATGCATCGTCTTTATAACAAAATGAAGACAAAAATGAGCCTCTATTCGTTATGCATCATACGATGAATGATGTTGCAGGAAAGAATACATATGATGATGTATGGCATGTTGATTCACGTATATCTGATCCTATGGCTAGTAATGTTAAATGGTTTGGAGAGATGCAGAATTTACAAAATTCAAGTTATTTACAAATGGGTGATGATTCATGCCACTCAATTTTACACATTAGAAAAGCCACCCTTGTCCTTGCATGTTGGTCAAACAAAAAGTTTGCACATGTATTATATATACCACCCATCAGAAAGAATTCAATATTTGTTAGTCAAATGGTAGAGCAAGGATTGTCGATCTAATTTAATGCAAAAGGCTACTTTGTGAAAGATTTTAATGATAAGTGTAGGTTGGCCATAATTAAAGAAAGTAGAGTTGGTACTTTGGATATTTGAATTCTTACTACTATGAAAACTAATATGTATGCTAAAGGAAAAGGAATAGTTGCAGGCATTGAAATATGGCACAAATATATTAGATATATAAATATATAAAGGCTAAAAAACTCAGTCAAAAGGGTTCGTTAGAGGGTCACTTGTTTTTAGAGTTACAAAATTTCATAAAGTGTCAATTCAGTAAGTAGATAAGACAATCTTTTTTTCATAATAGACATGTGAGCAGAATTATACTAGATCTTATGCATACAGATGTTTGGGAGCCTACACAAAACATATCTCTTGGTGGCAGTATATATTTTGTAATTTATTGATGATTGTTCAAGAAAGATGTGGGTATACATAGAGGAAAAAGTGATGTATTTGAGCACTTCAAAACTTTCAAGGCTACTGTGCTAAAACAAAAATAGGCTTGAAAGTTAAGTTTTTAAGGCTAGATGGAGGGGGAGAGTATCTCTTTAATGGGTTTGAAGACTTTTTGAGGTCTCATGGGATAAAGAGACAATTTACTTGTAGGTATATCCCATAGCAAAATGGGATTGCATAAAGAAAAAATAGGCATATTGCAGAAGTTGCACGGACATTGATAGCTTAAAAGAAAATGCCAAAAGATTATTGGTCTAAAGTTATTCATATTGCTATCTATATTATGAATAAAACTCCCATAGTTGCAATTCATAATATGATCCACGAATAATCCTCTACAGGTAAGAAGCTTGATGTGTCACACTTAAAAGTGTTTGATTGTATTGCATATGTTCATGTGCCAAATGAGCTACAAAAGAAGCTTGATCCAAAGGCTAAGAAATGTATTTTAATTGAATATTCTGTAGAGAAGAAAGGGTATCATTGCTGTAATCCTATCACAAGTGAATTAAGAGTGAGAAAGTTTTTTTAAAAAATGAGTTGAGTTGTTGGTATGCATCTAGTGGTGATGCATTATTGGACGGTAATAATGATCATGATAGTTATGTGCAAAAAGAAAAGCAAGAATCACAGAGCCTTAGTGGACCAAAAACCTCATCTGATACTACATCTATAGTTAGCCCTTGGTATGGAAGACTAAGAAGTAGCCCCACATCTTCAAGTGCATCTACAAGTGTTTTAGATAAAGACAAAGGGAAGAAGAAAGTATTAGATGATAATGATGCATCTACTGGTTATTTGGGATCTGATGGAGATTCGAGTGATTCAGAGAGTTTGGATGATAAGCTTGGTATTCCTTTAGTCAGGACACTAGGTGTACAGAGAGCACATAGTAATGTAAAGGATCCATTGAGTGACTGAGTGGTATGCAAGTCCAACAAGGTCAGACACCCTATAAAACATTTGGTTTTGAAGTTTATGCAGCTCACAATTATGCTTATATGGTAAAGATGGTTGAGGATATTGATCCCACTTGTTTTAAGCATGCTGTTGTGGTTATGCTCATTGGGATACAACAAATGGATGAAGAGATGGTTGCATTAGAAGCCTATTAACAAGACTTGGAATCTAGTACTATTAAGGAAAACAAAGCTATTGATTGTAAGTGGGTTTACAAAATCAAGTATAATGTAGATGGTTCTATTAGTGGGTATAAGGCTATGCTAGTTGCAAAAGGCTATGCTCAAACATATGGTACATATTCTGAAGAGACATTTAGTCCAGTCGTTAGAATAGCAATGGTTAGATGTGTGATTGATTTGGCAGTAGCTAAAGGTTGGAGTTTGCAACAAATGGATGTCAAGAATGCCTTATTGTATGGTGAATTGCAAGAAGAGATGTATATGAAGTAGCGAGTAGGTTATGAGGATTTAGAGCATCTCACATATGTGTGCAGGTTAAAGAAGGCTATTTATGGGTTAAAGTAAACACCTAGAGCATGGTTTGACAATATTGGAGAGTATCTTGTCAACATTGATTTTTTGTTTCTAATGTTCATCACTCACTTTATGTGGAAAAGTGAGATATAGGCTTGGTCATCACTGTCATCTATATGGATAACTTGATTATTATAGATGATAATGATAGTGGGATTACCAAAGTTAAGAACCTTTTGGAGAAGAAGTTTGAGATGAAGAATTTGGGTGAGTTGAGGACTTTCTTGGTATTGAGATAACGAGATGTGATGATGGTATATGGTTATCCCAAAGGCAGTATGGCTTGGATATGTTATCCAAGTATGGTATAACAATATGTAAGCCTCTTTTAGTGCCATTGGAGCAAAATGTGAAGTTGAGTGTTGATGTTGGGGATGAGATAGAAGACCCTACTATATTCAAGAGGATAATAGGGAGCCTTACTTACATGACTATTATAAGGCCAGACTTGAGTTATGTTGTTCATCTTGTCAGTCAATTTATACAAATGTTTAGAAATCTTGTTTTAGTGCCATTGGAGCAAAATGTGAAGTTGAGTGTTGATGTTGGGGATGAGATAGAAGACCCTACTATATTCAAGAGGATAGTAGGGAGCCTTACTTACATGACTATTATAAGGCAAGACTTGAGTTATGTTGTTCATCTTGTCAGTCAATTTATACAGATGTTTAGAAATACTGTTTTAGATATAGTTAGGTGCATATTGAGGTATGTGAAGTCCGCTTTGCATTAGGTTGAGTACAAATGTGCTACTATGGAAGCATGTGAGGTGGTATGGCAGTAAAGTTATTGGATGATTTAGATGCTTGAGGGATTCACTGTATATATATCCTCTATATCATGTGCGTTCAAGGCCTATTTATAAATATCCTTATATGTGAATTTTTCTTGAATAAAATGCAACCCTTTTTTATTCAATCTATAACTAACCCCTTTATGTGACATTGTTTTGTATGTAAAAAATGTAAAATGGTATTTTATAAACTCATTATTTTGAACTCACGTGATACATACATATATTCATGAGTGACCCCCCCTCCCCCTCGAGTTTAAATGTGCATGGAGATGGTCTAGTTTTCATTCATTGTGATAACATAAGCATCATACAGGTAACTAGGAACCTAGTATTCCATGCTAGGACAAAACACATTGAGATGCATTACCACTTTATGATAGAGAAGGCACTTCCATAAGAGAGGCTAACTTGGTATATGTCACCACATAGGATTAGATAGTCGACATTTTTAGAAAGGCCTTGGGTGCAAAGAAGCTTTGAAAATTTTGAAACTTACTTAAAGTTGCAGAGATATAGTTGAGCTTGAGGGGGAGTGTTGAGATGGCAAGCTCAACATGTGGTGCAGACATTGATGATGGACCGCTTGGCTAGATGGGTCCATACATCTATACTTAGCACATTGATGGTCATTATGATCCTCACTTGGCCACTAATTTATTATATTTACTTTGTTACACATTGTCAAGATAATCTGTATGTATGCAGAGAGAAAGACATCAAGTCTTTGGCTATGGGGGAATAAGTGTAGTAATGGATAAATAGATGTATATGATGTTAGAGAGATTCTTAAGGGAGGATTAACGATAGTAAGAGATGTAAAAATTACACGACACAACGAACAGAATCTGAGAAAGAGATAGAGATAGAGAGTATACAATAGATAAGAGGAGAATTAGAAAATTTCTTTAGCTCCAAACAACTGATATAGAGATGGCTTTGTTCACCCGTGCGCTTCCACCGTGAAGCTTAGATGGCGATCTAGATAGAAGATAGGTGAAGAGCTTAAGGGTAGCTGAAACAACTCTAATTGGGTGAAAGATAGATGATCAATGGCTATGAAGGGGTTTAGCTTTTATAGCCTATGAAGGCGGTTAGGTCAGCATGACCGACCTACCATATGAGCCTTCACTAGTCAACTAGAGAATATTCCCTTTACCGTCGGTCCCCCGGACCCCCCCAGCCACAGGGGCCGCTTTCGCAGTCCCCAAACCCCAAAATAGGGGCCCCTTTTAACTCCCTTACTCTGCAACTTGATGCAATGTGCCTTGAGTCTACCAACTTAACTACTCAGTCCAACCCAAAGATTAGACCCACAATGGTCACCTTTTTGCCATTCGATCACATAGACCTCATGTGATATACAAGACAGGACTCAACCAATATCCATGCTCACATTTGGTTTCTCCTCATGATGGGAGCCTTACAACTTTGAGCACCATGGATCATTGGTTGCACCTTATGAGGGTGGGGCATTGAGCATATCTAATAAGAGATTAGGCAGATTTTTGTATGAGAGCATTGACAATGATAGAGATTACCTAATCAGAATTCTCCCGAATCGCTCCTTCTTCCTCCTCACCATCTATTGTTTGTTATCCAAAAAATTGTGATCACACGTCAAGCGAATTTGAGAGTCCTTCCTTTTGCATGAGATCTCCACAAATGGCAGAAAAGCAACTTTTTTATGTATGACACCTGATTCTAGAAGTTTTCTACATATTTTTAGGATATTTACAAGATATAACATCCAAAATATAAAAACTAGGCTAAAATTTTTCAAATATCCCATAATTTTGAACCATCCATACTATGGATACTAACACTAATGACTAATATGACATGGACTCTCTAGATTAATAAATAAGCCAGATGATGATGCACTCAAAGGTTTTCCCACACTGTGTCGGCATAGCGGCATAGCATCTACCCCCTCTAAACCTACAGATACTCTGGTATGTGCCACATGGTTAATATTCATCAGGATTAATATATTCATCTTCCATCCCTACATCTTCATCATCCTCTTGATCATCCAAGTCAATGTAAACATGTTCTTCATCTTATACTTGTTTTTCAATTAATGTACTTACATTCCGTCACTTAAAAATCTTGATCCTCTTTCCTACACTAGGAATCTTCAAATTTGTACTATCCAGCTCACACAAAGAATACATCATGTTATCATGTACATGATTTACAATTTAAGGACAAACCATCTCTTAGAAACCTTTCTAAGTGTACAATATTGAGTGTCAATACTATTGGCATAGAGTAATACCCAATCTCCTTTCTCTGAAGAATCTATGACAAAGGCATTTCAATTGGTGGTAGTAAATAAGATAAATCAATTTGAAGGTCATGATGTGTCTAAGTATCTCAAGACATATGCAAAGGTCGTGATGTGTCTAAGTATCTCAAGACAGATTTTCACAGGGTCCTAGAGCAATAAACAAAAGAAAATTTTGAGAAAGTTGTTGTTATGGAGATAAGAAAAAGGATCAGAGAGATATAACAAGTGCATACTAACAATTGGGACAATTTTGAGAAGGCACTCAAGGAGGAATACTTTATGGAAGATCTAGAGAGCAAATAACCAAGAGGATTTTCTTGGAGTGAGTTGCTAAACCCAATAAAGGGCTATCGCCTATATAGAATTGCTATAAGAGTTTGAGCGTAAATACTCTCAATTATCATTTAATAGAGAATAGCAATGTGATGAGATTGAAAAGACTGAACTTTTCTTGCAGGGGGTACCGCTCCTACACTTCAAAGAATTCTTGAAGTACTTTTGGAAGATAAGGATGTTGAACATGGGGAGGACTGAAAACTGTTGTCACATATATATTGCAAACTCCCTAAACATTTGCAACATGTCTTCTTGCTACACAACACCTTTACCAGTACCTAGATTCATCATTGCCAACACTACACACCGTAGGTGGCGGGCGCCCGTCACCATCACTTTATTCTTTATTCTTTTAGTGACGGTTTCCGGTCACACATTGTGACTGTTGGAGTTTCCATTTCTTGTCTCTCTCTTTCTTGCTCTTGCTCTCCCGCCATAGCTCTCAAGTGCAAGCTTTGATCCTTCTCACCTTTCAACTGGTATCAGAGCTCGGCTTCCCGATTCTTGAGCTTGGTTCGTGGCATTCTCAGCTTTCCATCGACTCCCCACTCGCATTGGGTCTCCTTCCCGGCAGCAATATCTGACCTTCTTGATCTCCCGTCACTCCTCGGCTTATCGAGCTTCTTCCCGGCCTATTGAGGCACCCTCAGGGCATTCAAGCAAAGGTATTTGATCATTTTCTTCAGGTTTTACTTCAGTTCTCACGTCTCACAGGCTGTAAACAAGATTGGGGAAGCCACCATTGAAGCTCGCTTGCTTCATATCTCACTTTCCAAGATATATTGCAAATTCCCACCCTGGTTTTTTTATGCCACATTTACCAAAAAGATGTCAAGATAATTTGCGCATATGCTGGGAAGACACTAGGTCTCTGGTTGTGGAAATGAATAAAAGTAGTAGTGGAATAGATAGATGTATGTGATATTATATAGATTCTTAAGCGAGGATTAATGATAGATTAGGTAGATTTTTGTATGAGAGCAAAGATGATGATAAAGATTACATAGAGTAGAGACCAATGAGAGATGAAACAACATAGGTGCAAGAGATCATAGGCTCAGAGTATCCCAAAACCGATCCTTGGTTAGAAAAACCTGTTTACAATGAGTCGCCCCTTTGTTGTGTTCTATTTTACCCTGTTATACCCAAAAACTTATACCAAACACTAGCTTCTACTATGCTACTCAGATGACAAATCTAATGGTTCCCTTGGCTCTAAAAGGGAGGTAAAACCCTAGGATGCTTGGTTAGAATTCTCTCTGATCACTCCTTCTCCCTCCTCACTATTTGGAGTGTTACTTCTTGGCCAGAAAATTACACTCATGTGCTACATTGTCATGATGCTATGGGTCCACCACTAGGAACCTGAGGGTGGAGTTTTTCGCTAGGAATTTGAACTCATTAGTCAATCTCATTAGGAATTTGTTTTCCATTGTGTGTGTCTTTTAGTTTTACTATGTATGGTAAATGTGGTAGCCTTTTGGAAGCACAGAGTGTATTTGCTCACAGATCCAACCATGATGTGATACTATGGAGTCCTCTACTTTTAGTATATGTGGAACATGATCAGGGAGAACAATCTTTATGCCTTTGTAAGCCAATGGTAAAGGAAGGTGCAAGTCCAAATCTACAAACATACATACTCATCTTGCAAGCATGTCTCACCCTTCTAGGAAATGGGGAAACTCTGCTTAAGGACGATTGTGATATGCCCTAGAAATTGTGCAAGAAGTACCTACTGATGCTCAAAGTAAGTTTGGCAAGCTATATGACCATGACACGACATCATGGACTACAAAACTCTCAGCATTCCTTGAATATGGCCAAGGAGACATGGTTCTGTAGTTATACATGCAAATTCATGAAGAGGGTATAAGTCCACACCAATAAACAATGCCGATTTCCCTTCAAGCATGTAACATCCTTTTAGAGAGAATAGAAGTCAAAGTTAGAGGGTGGCTACCCCATCTTGTTGTTTTGAATATTGGATAGGCATAATATGTTGCTGCTTGGAGAAAGGGGTCAGTCAAAGATGTTTTTGTGGCAAACACACTAATTGATATGTATGGAAAATGTGGAAGTGTTGTGGAAGCAGAGAGCATGTTTGAAGGAGATGTGTTGGTCTCTTTAGAGGAATGTGCAGGTTGTCAATGTGTTTCTCTAGATGACAAAATTACTTGCACTCTATTAATGCATGAATGGCCAATGAGATTTATGAAGGTAGAAGATATTACAGAACAAAAGCTAAGAAAAGCGGTGCTTGGCCAAGCATAGGAGAAGGGTCCCAAGCTTTTCTAAGAAAAATCTACATGCTTTTGGGAGGGTTTGGCAACAAGGGACATGATTTTCTAGAATCCATGCTTTTTTCTATTAATCTACATGTAATTGAGGAGGAGGTCTTATGATGAGAGCGAGCTGGCCTATGAATGTGGAAGGAGGGTGGCTATCGAATATGAGCTTTGGAGAGGAGCCATGTGGTTCATAAAGCAATCGGAAAGGCAGTGCTGGTTCGTTGTGATAGAGAGAGATTGTCACAAGACCTACTATTAACCCCAAGTTGAGATGGCAGAAAAATGGAGGAAAACGCAAAAGGAAGATGGAAAAAGAGCAAAGACACGTAGGCGGCCTCTAAAGATGAACCGGGGCAAAAAGCGCAACCTTGAATGAAAAGTCGCCTCAAAAAACTCGGAAAACTCTTGTAAAAGAGCACCAGGCTCCCTCCTGTGCCAATTGTAAAATATTAGATGGGTGTAGGCTAGAGGCACAAGGCTAGAAGAGGGAAATGGAAAAAGGACCTTTGCCACAATGGCCGGTCATATAAAAAAGGGATGGGTGCCCATGGGATTTTAGGGTTTGTATATCTAAAGTTCAAAAAGTGAATAAGAGATCATTCTTTGGTGTGTGGCAACAAGAGTCTTCTTCTTCTTCTATCCTTATCATCTTCTTGTTTGTGTGTGCTCCTGAGAGAGGGAGTGTGAGGGTGTGAGGGAGTGAGTGTGTGAGAGTGAGGGATCAAGAGGGTGAAGCTCTTCACCATCTCCTCTTCTCTTCTTCTCTTCTCTCTTCTTGCGTGCACGGCTATGGAGGATGGAGCATGGAGGTGGAGGAGGCTTGAGGATGATTGAGCTAGCATCTAGGATCATGGAGCTACCGATGTGTGTGAGAGAGGAGGCAACTCATATCGGCACTAAGGTAAGCTCACTACACTCGTAGGATCAATGACGCGTCGGTTAGGTGAGAGATAGCCATTAGAGCTCGCTTGGAACACTTGAAACAATAAGTGGTCCGTGGATCTTGGCGGTCGAGCGAAAGCTCCCACATTTTGGTTCCGTTGCCGGGACCAACAGATTCAAGCTTGAGCACTTGTGCGCCTCATATCTAGCATCAAAGTAAGGGATTCATCCCCGAAATGGAGCTTGAGATAGGTAGGAAGTTGGGTGTTTTTGATCTTGAAAACAAGTAAGTATTTTAGGTTATTTTGTTTGTTTGATGATTAGTAAACATGGAGAAATCATTTAGTATTTTGCTTTTGATTCTTGTTGCATTTAGAGTAGGATAGGATTAGAAAATTGCACCGGAGAAGGGTAGGGTTTACTGTTGCAAAACAGGGCAAAAAAATCGTGCAAAAATGGTAAAAACCTTGCTTGTGATGCCTAAGATTGGCAAGTAAGTGATTGGGGACATCAACACCATACTCGGGAATGGGTATAAGAGCCAAGAGGCCAAGGGAGGATTCATTTGCAACCATTTCAGTGTGAAAGAGAGAGAGAGAGAGGGAGAGAGAGAGAGAGAAAGAGAGAGAGAGCTATTGCCCGATTCGATTCGATCGCACCAATAATGAGCCCACCACTCTATCCAGGTATATGAATCCCTTCTCTTACCCCCTTAGGTAGGATCTGGAGGTTTGTGCCTAGTACGATTGAGTGAATCACAAGAAACGATCGAAATCAAACTTGCGTTGCTTATGTGCGCCATGCTCGACCCGTCCGAACGGTCATTTCTGGGCCAAGTCCCAGAATCGGCCCTCGGCCCCTTGCCATTCGGCCCATCCGACCAGAACCCTAATTGGCTCACTCAGCCTAAACCTACTCGGCACATTTGAGTCCACCATTCGGACCGTGGACAAATTTGGCCCTTTGCCACATGTCAAACTCGAGCATCGGCCCACTTGTCTCGACCCAATTGCCTCGGCCAGTCCGAGCAACCTTGTCCGAATCAACCACTCGGCCCGTCCGTGCCAATCCATCCGAGCGACTTTGTTCGAGTCCGCTCCTCGACCTGTCCAAGTCCACCTTGTCCAAGTCCGAAATTCTTCCCTCGGCCCATGCACCTCGGCCTATTCGAGTAACCCACTCAGACCCTGCAATTCAGACCAATTGGGCCGAGTGTAGATTTTTACCAAATTTTTAGAAATTTAACCTGACCTAGCTAGAACTCAGCAAGGCAAACTGTCGAAAGCCCTTAGGACGCTCAAAACTTGATTCTGGCACACGGAATAGGCAAAATTGTAGGGCGCCGCCGCTTAGCAGCTAGAAGTGGGCAGTTGCGAGACCCAAAGGCTTAGACACAAACTGTTAAGTTGAAAAGCCTGATTGGACAAAAAACGAACGAGGCAACACATTAGAGAAACCCTAAACCCTGCCAAGACGGCCAGAAAATTGACCAACAAGCCTATTCGACCCAAAACAACGCGAGAGTGCGTAAGACGTCTAGAAATTGGTTGCTGCAAAGTTTCACACTTGAAGTACACTTAAGGAAACTAAAAGCCTGATTGAGCACAAGTGCACAGAGAAAGACACATTGAGTGGCCATAAATTGGGGACTGTATTAAATAATTGAAGGAACTCACCCAGATAAACCACTCAAGGAACCCACCAGTAGGAGAGAATCCAAGACATAGACAAACCATCAACACGAAAAAGTAGGACCAAGTGAGGGATGCCGACGAAGTGGATTTGACAAGTCTACTGAACCTGATTGATAGCTTGGTGGAGCACGATAACTCGAAAATGGCAAAAGAAAGTTCAGACCGCAGATCTAACGAGGAATTCAACTTAGAAGCCTTTCTAGATGCTATTTAGCAGTAGCGACTCTCATGCTCGGTATGAGCACCACGGTAGGACAGGAGACACTATCATCTCAGATCTAGAAGAGGAGAGAAAGCTAGCCCACAAAGCATGGCTGAATACAATAGGGATTAGTAGGTTAGGAGCCAAAGGCAAAGCATGGAGTTGCGAGAGGTGCAGCGGGTGCTGAACTTGGCTGGTAGAAATCAAACGGACCATGAGAGAGTACTAGAAGGAGACTTAATGCTGAGTGAGCTTCTCATGAAGCGGTTGCTCAATAACACGGATACAGAGCAAAGTGCCACGGCTCTAGCTACATCGCTGCTCGCAGGATTAGGAGCAAACTAGGGTTCACAGAGCCAGTCTAAAATCCCTATTGTTGCCAAGCAACTCTATAAGTACCAACCCCATGATGATCCATACAGTTTTGTTGAGCAGTTTGAGCGAGTCTGCAAAGCCAATGGCCTCAACGACCTGACTCAATGCTCTCAAGCGTTCGGGCTTTGCTTGGGTGACAAGGGTAGGACGTGGTATATGAGCTTAGATAACGCAGAGCGAGCCAACTTCGATGGCCTCAAGGATCTCTTCATTAAGAGATTTACCGAGCCCAGGTACTCGGATAATCTACTAGTACGCTGTCGTATTGCTGCGTATTCGAGGTGTGAAAACCACCCAAAAATTGTGTGTGTGATTTGATACTTTGTATATACTCAGTTGTTGTGTTTACATTTATTTTCTGCGCATGAGTGAACATGATGAGATGCTTTCAGCCTATGTTGATACATGTTGCTGCAAAAAGGTTTGGAATCATTGCTTGCCAAAATCCATCAGCACTATTGCTCGTAGACTCAGCAAAAAGAGGAGCCATTGACTGTTGGACGGATTCACGGTTTGAGCTTAATGACTGAGGCTGCTTCATCATGTGGTTTTGGGTTTTCTACAGAGCGAAAGAGGATGGCCCTGTCCTTCTGGGTTTGTGGCATCCATGGGAGCACGGTGGCCATGGCCATGAGCACACACAGGTGCATGCATATGTGACTACACACGCATCGGAGGAGAAGGAAGAAGCTAAGGCTTATCATTGAATTTGAAGAACAGATGAGATGCGGACCATTGAAGGTGAAGAACTGATGAGTTATGGTTTAATGCTGATCCTTGAATGTGAAAAATAGGTGATTTTTGAATTTGAACCAAAAAATAATGACATGTGAGCTATCGTGGGCAAAGGAGGGATTTTTTTTAGAAGAGCTAAAGAGGGAGGGAAAAAGAAATAAGCGGATGTGACAGAAAAAGAGGAGGGAGCTACGAGAAGGGAAGAGAGAGGATTGGAGAAAAAGCAGTTTTTGGAGGGAGAAACGGGCATTCAAAAGGCAATGACTCTGCAGCTGATAAGAAAAATAGGGAGGATCAATGCTTGATGGAGGAAGGAATGAAAAGGGATGACAGGAAGTCGACGGTAAAAAACGGCGATCTAGGAGGTGAAATCAAAAAGGAAGCTAAGGAATTAGAAGAAGAAAAGCACATGGCAATTGAGGTCTGATGGCGTTTTGACACGAGGAAGATGGAAGGAGTCGACACGCAGAAAAAGAAAGAAAACTCTGGAGTCTGAGAGGGCAGCAGCTCGTGGATTTGGATCACACTGGGTACTCAGGGCGAGGAGGAGACACGATGGTGGTCTGCGAATGCACTACCGCCGACCTTCAGCAGTTCTTGGTCGTCACTGTCGATACTGCTAACCAAGCTGGACGGATCATCTCGAGCAACTTTCATGAGGCGAATACAATCGAGCATAAAAGAGCAGACTGACAAGCGGGCTAAGGGACGATGCTTCAGCGGGCTAAGGGACGATGCTTCTTGGGGATTCGCTCCTAATCAATCCTGCAGACATAATAAATACAACTTTGCTGGAAGCAGAAGGTAGAGTTTTGTGATGGTGATAAAACCCACAATGGAGGAGCAATAGCAGTCGGGTTTTTGCTCTTAGTTTCTACATGTGGACTTCGTAAGGAAACAAATGACGATGATTTGGCAATCAGTCTTCTGATGACATGAGCTCAAATTAATGCGCAGAATCTTCAGCCAAAGAGTTGGCTCCTAAAGAACAGTTTTTTAGCACTGTGTCAAGGAGTAATATTTGCTAGAACAGAGTCGAGGGAGAATCTTCCATTCTAATTATGGCGCTTCCTTCCCAGCAGCGACGAAGAGAAAATACGACAGCATTTTCAACAATTTGGACTGACTAGAGTGACAAAACCCACCTCAAGCACACAGAGAGAAAGAAAGAAAGAGAAATATGTCTCGTGACCTGATCAAACAAACAATCAATAAAGGGTGAGATTGAATCTGAAGACCTTCCTCTCTGAATATTTCTCGTGTGATGCTGCAAACAGAATAAAATCCTGGAGGTCATTAAGAAGAATCTGGTGAAAAAGTGAATCGAGTTGCTCTTTGACATCGCTGAAAACAAAGAAGACTACAATACATTATGAGTGCATATTTATTAGATTTTCACATGGTTTTATCAGATTCATGTGGCATTATATGTGATGAAGGGCCATTGGCTTATGAGTATGGCTGCAGACTCTGACCTGCATGTTTGTGAAGACTACAGTGTTGAATCTAGCGGCCGGTTCTTTGTTTAAGGAGCTGGGCACTTCATCGTAATTGGCAGAAGTGTTGCTCACGTCATCTGATATTCTGCAGTTTCTATAAACCTTCTGACATTGGCATTCTATGCTGGAAAAGAGTTAGGAGTATCCATTGTAACCAATGTGAGCTCTACAGAATCAACATTCATTGACGGCCTGTCTTGCTATTTTGCATTTTAAAGGGCTTCCAGTTTGGCTCGAGTTTAGTTTGTGCTGGTCATGTTTTGTTCCTTGGTTACATAGTCTTTATCAGATCTTGAGCTCTACCTAAGGAAGATTTTAAGGACACTTAGTCTTGTTCTGGAATTCAGTACCAACTAAGGGCACTCAGTCTAATTCTGGGATTCAGTAACAATTGTTTTGAATTACTTCTTTGACATTCTTTCCTTCAGAGAATACAAAATTTAAGTACAGTTAGCTAGCAAGATGATACAATCACTGATGGATTGGTATATGGATTTCAAAGTGGAGATTGACTGTCCAAGTAGAGAAAAATGCAGAATGACTGCAATAGATTGGACTTCATGAGTTTGCTGCTTTGCCATGGAATGGGTGGATGTGCAAAGTCTCATATGGACATTCTCAGAATAACCAAAAGCAGTATACATTGTTTATATTTATTGGAAGGATGTTATTGATTGCAGTGTACATGTAAGCAATCAAGTTTCGTGTTCATGGGAAGACAAGAGTTTTTCTACTATCCAGAGTATAAACATACCCTCTGTTTTCTGCCACTTTGCTGCTCACAAATCCTCTCATCTTGCTTATTTGTATGATTGAACTTCTATCCTGAAATTATTAAAAGTCCTCTGTGGTCGCGGCTTTGCTTTCGAAAAACCCTTCGACATCTTTGGTGAACCCGACGTGAAAGCGTCGCAGAAATTTCAGGATGGGAGACACTTCAGCCTCTATTTCAGCTTCCTCTACAACTCCAGCTGCCTCTACTTCAGCTCCATCAATGACTGCTGCGTCAAGTACTTCAACGGAGGATCTAAAACAGATTTTGCAGAATATGTCCATGTATATGCAGCTCCAAAATCAGCAAACACAAATGTATATGCAGCAGCAACAACAATTGCATCAACAGCAGTTGTCTCAGCAAAGGCAACTCTATTCGGAGCAGGAGAATGCAAACACCGCGACTAAGGATATTGAAGCAGTTGAGAGTGAGAAGAAGCTATTTGACGGGCGTAATGTTTCAGCATATTTGAAGACATATGAGATCAAGATGGGGTTTTTTGGAGTTCCTGCTGGACTTATGAGTAAGTACTTCCTTCGTCTTGTCACACCTGCTTTGAGGACAAAGGTGACTGATTTATTTATTCAAAATACACATTGGCAAGATTTTAAGAAGGCTCTAAAAGAAGAATACTTCCTTGAGGACTTTGGTATGGCTACTCGGCGGTCATTCCGAGAGTGGGTCTACATGCCAAACAAGGGTCTTGCTGCTTCGGAGTTGATTCGAGAATTCGAAGAGAGGTATAGTCAGCTTGATGTCATTGAACAAAGAGCATTGGATGTTGAAAAAGTTGAGCTTTTCTTGCAAGCTGCAGATCCTGCTCTTCAAGAAGAATTGGGTGAGCTTCTTGAAGATCGCATGAAGCCTATGGGTCTTAAAACTGATTGGCAGGATGCTCAGGATGCAGTCTCGACTTTGACCAAGAGGAGGATATGGAAGACTCGCCTACAGAATGGTTCCATGACACCTACACCATCATCTGCTCCTATGCCTACTTCTATCCCTGTTATTTCTTCTCCTCCTTAGCCAGTTTCTTGGCCTATGCCAGTGCCTACTATTTCTACTCCACCTATTCCTCCTGTTCCACGACCGATGCCTACACCTTCTACTCCAAAACCATCCGCTCCATCGGTGCCTACTTCTCTTGATGACATAATCAAAGGTATCACAGATTTGACACTTGAGTCAGTCAAAGCGGAGTTGGTGGGTAAGTTGAAGGAGCAGTTTGCTTCGACTGCGCCTGCTACTTCTTGTAGTGCTCCTATTGCACCTAGGAGTGCTCCTAGTGCACCTAGGAGAGATCGGAGATGTATTTGGTGTGATAGTACAGAGCATCAGCATTGGTGGGATTGTGACTCTTTCCAGGATGCAAGGAGGCAGAATTTGGTATATTGGGGGCAAGATGGTAAGATTTGGTTGACAGAGATAGGAGCTCCACTTGCTACCAACTTTGGTAAAGGTGGAATGAAGAAGTTAGTGGAGGACATGGCTACACGTACTTCTTATGTGATGGCTAGAGGTGATGCTTCTGCATATGGAGTACAGATTGAGAAGGGATCGGAGACTCAGTCCGCACTATGGACTTATGCTATGGAGTCTGCAAACAAGGGGAAAATTCAGCAAACTGTTTTGACTAGCGCAGGCTCTAGCATCAGATCAGAGACAGGTTGGGACTCGCCTGTTGACAGGTATTCTATTTATGCTTATTTGGCTAAATCTCATGGTGCAGATGTATTTGTTGAGGAGAAGCGTAAGAGGGATGAAGACAATCCAAGTGCAGCTAAGAAGACTAGAGGGGGTGAGTTTGTTACTCCACCTACTGCAGGACCGTCTTCATGATCAGGGCCAGATCGACAGATGGAGGATGCTCAAAAGAGGGAAAAGAGGCAAGAGCCTAGAGAGAGAAAGCAGCCAGGATTCAGATTGATGTCCGATATTGAGACATCTACAGATATGAAGAAAATCTTTAATGATAAGATACTTGGCAGTGAGGTGACTTTCACTATTTCTGAGATTTTGGGCATCTCAAAAAGAGAGTTTCAGGATCAGTTTCAGGAGGTCCTGAAGAGGAAAAGACATGCATTGGCTACCACTGATACACAGGGAGTTTTGATTGGAGAGTTGGATGAGGATGATGATGAGGTCATGCTTGATAATGCTTCTGTTTTGCCGCAGGTAGAGAAGAGGGTTCAGCCTATGCATTATGCTGAAATTGATGAGCCTGTTTTGATACCGTGTAGTCACTTTTCGCGGAGCCATTGGGCTAGGGCAACTATAGAGACGATGGTAAAGATTGGAGAGAAACAGGTGCCTTATGTTGCATTGGTTGATCATGGTTCAGAGATTAATCTCATTATTCGTGGAGTTTATGAGAGTAACAGATGGCCTATGGATATAGAGCATGGGTGGCGTATGAGAGCCGCCAATAACACTGCAGGTGATTTATATGCTGCTTGCCCTAGTGTCAGGGTTTCTATTGGTGATGTAGAGGAGGATTTTCATTTCTTTGTGCAGGATTCATGCTCGTATCCCATAATTCTTGGACAGCCATTCATTACAGAGATGCGCATGGAAACAAAGGTCATGGATGATGGATCTGCTTATGCATTCAGTTTATGACTGTATGTGTGAACCATGTTAGAAACAGGGATACTCTCAGAGATGCACCCTTGCCCACTGTGAGGGATTCGGGTTTTCATTAGGTACCGCCGTTTCGCGAGACGACGGTGGTACAGAACAGAGGAGATTGGAGTTCTCGCCTCCTGGCAGCAGTGTTTTCTCCTCCGGTTATGTTGGGATTTCAGCAAACAGTTCGATGAGCTATCAGAAGACTTCTAGATTGTCTAGAGCTGCCAGGCAGTATATATGCAGGAAGGAGAAAAATTTGAAAAATGCAAGAATTTTGGAGGATGATGAGCACATAGATGGTATGTATGACAGTGTGATTTGTGCAGATACGATGACAGAAATGGGAGATATGCTGAAAACTGATATGCTGAATTGTCATGGTAATGTATTAGTGCAGTCCCTGGACATGTTTTATGAAATTGCAGATTTTATGTCACAGATTGAGTTAGAGGCTGAGGTAACTCAGCAAAGAGTGTTGAGTGCTGAAGAAATTCAGCAAACAGAGTTTCCAGCTGGTTATGATCAGCTTTCAGAGAGACAGAGGGCTGAAAATTTTCAGCCAACAGAGTTTACTGCTGAAATATTTCAGCATTCAGAGTTTGGGGCTGTTCCTATGCAGTCCATAGAGCAGAGGGCTGAGAATATTCAGCCATTGGAGTGCAGAATTGCTGATTTACAGCAAGATTTATGTAATGCAGAAGGGCATAATGAAGCCAGGGTTGACACGAAATACAAGACTGTGGATAAGAAGGTGGATTTTATAGGCAAGATTATGGAGTATTGTTCTATCACTTCAGAGATACAGAGATTCATTGGAGCTTGTGTGTTTTATATGATTTGGATACCTCATTTTGCACACATAGCAGATTGTTTTTATCAGCTGTTTCGAAAGGGGCAGAAACTATTTTGGGATGAGAGCCACACTAGAACCATGCGGAAAATGAGGAAGTTATTGCAGATTTTTTGGAAGATGGTGAAAAGATGCTTTGGGCCATACATAGTCAGACATGTCTTTGATAATGCAACATATGAGCTGACAGAATTGGATGGAACAGTGCTTAGAGTGCCTATTGCTGGAAAAAGAATTAAGATTTTCAAGAAAAGAGATGATGAGGATTATGCATTGGAAGAATTTTCAAGAGAAGAGCAACGACAAGAAACTCCAATGGAAGGGACATATGATATGGCTGAAGATCTTGTTGATCTACCGGAAATGCATAACGAAGAGATTGATTTGTTTGTGGATCTTGATGATAATGATCATGGGTAGTTGGCCCATCCGGAGGATGCGCAGGATTAGAGGGGGTGGATGTGGTATTGCTGCGCATTCGAGGTATGTAAACCACCCAAAAGTTGTGCATGGGATTTGGTACTTTGTACATATTTAGTTGTTGTGTTTACATTTATTTTCTGCGTATGAGTATAGTGAGGAGGAGTTGGAGGCATAGTGGTGAGCAAGATGAGATGCTTTCAACCTATGTTGTGCAAGGTCAAGAGAAAAGCAGTTTATCATGTTACAAGCAAATGCAAGATGAAGGTTGTATTCTTTGCAAGGCAATATTTGTCCTTAGCCTTCAGGCATGCATAGTAGTCATAGAGAAGATGACATTACTAGAAATTATACAAGCAAAGATAACACAAATGCATTGAAGGATGTGTTGGATGATGGGGCTTCACCAAAAGCAGCTGATTATGATAACAGAATTGCCTTACATCTTGTCGCTAGTAGAGTTGCTACTTCAGTATAATGCTCTTGATAATCCAACGGATCGTTGGGATAGAACAAGTGTTTTGCAACATGGCTGATGCAACATTTTAACTTATAGTTCATACATCTCGGCTTCTTTGCGAGCATTATGGTATGTACGGGAAGTTAAAAAGATGGAGGCCGCTTTTCTGTGTGTGATATGCTATGGAAGGAAGAGTGGCTAAAAAACAAAAGGGGATTGTGAATAGTAAATGGTAAGAAAAGCAAAAAGGCTATTTGGGGGGAGAAAAAGCAGACTAAAAAGGAAGGGAAGAGGGTGGGAAAAAGCTGGCGTGAGGAAGTGAAGAAAGGGGGAGATGGAGGATTAAACCGGGAGAAAAGGAAGCCTAACCTCTCCACAGGCTGCCCGCCAGTTGACGATCACTACCAGTGCTTGCAACATCAAGCCGCCATCTCCACGACTTTCCCACTAGTGCCATGCCCTGCCAATTCCTTGACCATTGTCACCCAGTTTTTACCACTTCCGCGAGACGAGCAGGATACGATGAAGAAAAACCGACAATCAACGTTGGAAGGGCAACTGTTTCTGCAATTACTAAGTCCTTCTTTCATCTCCCCTTCTCATCGTCTGCTACCCCTGTTGTCCTCTTCCTCCATCTTTAACATCAGCCAAGAAGAAGCCCTGTCGTCGGATGAAAGGTCAGAGTAAAACAGAATATTGACAGGAGAGGTGGCAACTGATGAAACGAAACTTGGTGAACTCGACAGAATGGCAGACGGGTTGACGAACAAGGGAGCAGAGGCTGGGAACTGAGACAAAAAGCAAAGGAGGTAAAGGCCGAAGAAGAAAGTGATGAAGACCGCGCTAAAGCTGCTGTAAAGTCAAGAATTGGAGGAAGAAGCTGCTACTGAACGCAGGACAAAGGTGAAGGACGTCTGGAGCTGCTGAAGGAGACGAAATTGACGAAGAGACGATCAACGAGCTCTTCAGAAGATGAAGAAGGAGTGTTGCGAAAACAGTGGACGGAGCTAAAAAAGGACTTCGACGAGTGCGGGACAAGCCTTGAAGACGATCCTTAATAAGCTACACACAAGAAGGTGAAGGTGACGACTATACTGCAGATAACTCTCATCAACGGCGCATAGCAGAGATGAGTATGATACGGAGTCCAGACGATGAAGACAAAGATCTGCTGACATTCCGGTGATTGACGTATCACCTTTTCCGATAGCACCTCCAGCATGTTTGCCTCTGATGTGTCTCGACTTGCACTCGATAAAAGGCTCCAGCATGTTTGCCTCTGATGTGTCTCGACTTGCACTCGATAAAAGGGAGGAGCTGCCTTTTACCTGCTTCCCACTATAGAGAAGCTATGAAATAAATTCTGAAAGATTGAGGATCCCCGAAAGATCTGGTGTTCATACCGAAACTCCACGTGATTGTAAGGCTAGCCTGCATATATAGTCGCTGTTGGTGTCATATTACGCTGCCTTGGACTTCATGTACTCTGTCATAAAGCTATGAAAGTTGAAAGATGTTGTTAATATCATGCTTTAACTTCATATGAGACAAATACTATACTGAGTAAGGAGGGACAAATTCTGAATTACACATTGCTAAGGGTGCCACCCCACCGTCATTCTTTAAGACAATTGCAACGAATGGAGGCTTTTCTTCTTTATGACTTGAGGTCAAGGATCTACAAATGCTGCAGAATTAAATTAAGAGGCCTAAAATCAGTTGAAGTCATCCTGTATTTTGCAAACTTCATGACAAAAATATGAAAAATATTTGACATCATTTTTCTCATTTTTCTTATTCACCTGTTTGATCTTCTATTCTGGAATTTATCAAGGACTTCTGTGGTTGCGACATTGCTTTCACAAACCCTTCGACAACGCTTGATGAACATCAAGCAGAAAGAGAAAGAGGACATTCGCAATTATGTGATCCATGTGCGGAGTCTCTTCAAGAGAATCCCCACTAGAGAGCGACCGACTGAAAGAGCAGTATCAACTGTATTCATCAGCGGGATTCAGAACGAGAAACTATACAAGGCTTTGGCAGGCAACTCGAGCTTGCAGTGAGATGCACTAGCCAGGGTCTTTGAGGAAGCCATCCGAGTTGACGATCAGCTGAAGGAGCAGAGCTCCAGAAGCACAAACCTAGAAGAGACCAACTTGCGAGGCTCAGAGAGAGCGTCAGCCTCGAGTGAGCGATCAGCCCCACCATCCCAGGATAAGGGGAAAACCACCGTAACAAACCACGACTTGGCTGATGTTAAGATGGAACTAGCCAAGTTGCAAGACATGTTGAGACGACCAACGCGCCCACACGTCCAATGAGTGTACTGTGGGGGAAACCACTTGCTAGCCGAGTGTTAAGACCCTAGGTCAAGACCTTTTGCTAACTGCAGTAGGTTCGGTCATGACATCGTGCATTGTAGATTCCCAGGAGACTTCCATACTCACAACCATACGGCCAGCCTTACCTAGCAAACAAGCCGCGGCCATTTTTCGAAAGGGGAGCCCCATTGGCCCTCCCTGCGTCTAACGACATTAAGCCGGCTGTTCCTAGGATGGAAATAAATCCTACAGGCATTCCTAGACCGCTTGGTCCTTACGTAACCCATCCATCGAGTGACGCTCCTGTCCACTATGTGGAAGAACCAAACAAGGAAGAAGCTTACATATACCCTTACGTCTCGCATGTTTCCAAATCCATCTTGAAAGTAGCAGGCCGTCACTCCAAGCTGTTGCTAACCCAGCCTTCTTCCCAGCGACCCAATCACAAGCTCAAGAACAGTCACATCACCACAACTTTTCGTCACCAATGGCTCAAGTCCTATCAAACCCCAACCACCCACACGCCTGAGACCCTCTTACGAGAGGAAATCCTTTCTCTCCCTAGCAGCTGATTTAGCTGAAGAAACAGGGGATGACATGGTGGATTGCATTAAGCGACTTGACGCCACTTTTGTGTCGCTAGCTCTGAGCTATGATTACCTCGACTTAGGCCTATTGGACGAATTCTTCACAATCAAAGTTCAAACGATGCCTTGTTCTTGGGAAATGTTTGAATTCACATTTGCAAAAGCTGCTACCTCCACTGCTAAATTGCTCCAGTGAGATCTCCAAAGAGCAAGCAATCAAACAACGCCTCGTCACGTCGTATGATCAGTGAACCACTTCTGCCATCATTGACCAAGAAGCAGCAGAGCTGTCAAGACTTGTTGAGACGAAATCCCAGTTCTTAAGGCATTGGCACGCTCTTAGGTTGCAATGGGAAGTTGAAGGATGCCGAATAATGACCAACGCTGAGCAGCACCGCGCTCTCAAAACAACAGAGTACGACCCCACATACATCACGCCAACCTCATATCGAGTGTTAACCACTTTGCGGGGCCGTCCTATAGAAGAACACATCGAAGGACACCCCTACCTCGACCGCTTATTGACTGAGGAGGAGTTACACATTGTTAGCCGAGTCAGCAACTTCCTAACCGATGTTCTCACCTACATCACCCAAGTGGGGATTAAACTCTCTGACCTAGACCGCGAAGCCCATTTGGAATACAATCCCAATTTCTATACTTGGCTCCTTGACAAGTAACCCCTACACCTCCATGCCGAAAGCCCTTCACCTTCTAACCCTAAATCCTAGGAAGGATTCTTCTCAAGCTAGAAGGGGAGGGGGTAAGGTGAATCAAATTAGAATTAGTAAATCAAATCAAAGTCAATGAAGCACGTAGACATACATTGTGGAAAACGGATGGGGTGGGAAAAGGGCATGAAAAATTTGAAGTAAAGGGTAAAAATTCAAAGTCTGAAAAGGGGAATTTACATTATATCTTAATGAATTCATTCAAAATCATAGAGTCTTTCTTTTTTAGCAAATTATTATGTCGCAAGCATTAATGAAAATTACGGTTTATGACAGGAACAAAAAATGTCGCAACAAGACTGAGCCCATCGACTCCCATTCACGGAAGAGGAGAGAATGTGGTACAGCATCAACTTGGAGAGCAGCGCCTACAATCAATTGAAATTCTGAACTATTCACAATTTAGAAGAATTAGTGGCCAAGGAAGAGGCGGCCAGGAGAGTCGTGGAAAGCTGCAACGTCAAGAAGTACCTAGAAAGTTTTCCACAAGAACCCGACCACATGAGCTGTGTGGAATTTCTCAGGTCCTACAACCTTGACAGCGAATGTGGCACCGTCACAGTGGGAAGAGGACAGAATGCTAAGCAAGTATTGGTTCATCTAACCCTAGCCTTGGTGGAGAAGGCACTGGGACTGGAACCAAAGGTGGAAAAGAAGCAGAAGAGGGATGTATACGCCATGTTGGGGATGAGAAAGGAGGACGTGCTGACAAATGACGGCATCAGTATCCAGGATATCTCCAATGCAGAGACCAGGTTACAAGCGAAACTCATATATACGCTCTTTTCCAGCCAGCGCTACAATGCATTGATGCACCGGATCAGCGTACCGATACTAGAGAACGTGGCGGCCCATACCTTGCACGAAGTCGATTGGAACGGCTATGTGCACAAGACCATCGACGAGGCAGCTCGAGCACTAGCCTTAGGAAGCATGATAGCAGGAGGAGAATCCCCAGTGTCAAAGGTCGCACAAAGAAAGAGGGCCTCCTCCAAAGACTCGTTCATCGCCTATCTACGGGGGCATCTTAATGGCGCTTATCCAGGAGGCCGTGAAGGAAGCAGAAGAGGGGGAGGGGAAAACACCCAACAGATCACCTCCTCATCAACACCAGGAGCGGTCCAGTGATAGGACGGAGATCGAGGAAGAAGGGGAAGAACAGAAGAGCAAAAAGCAAGTCAAGGAGATAAAGAAAAAAGCAGTGCAAAAGAAAAAGAAACAGGATGAAGGCCGTAGGAAGGAGAAGGAAGGCTTGGAGAAAGTGAAAAGACAATCCCTCAGGGAGGCCGAGGAGAGAGAAAGGAAGAGGAAGCAGGAAGAACAAGAAACAACAAAGCAAGTCAGGTAGGCTAAAAAGGCGTCAAAGCAAGAGGCTGAAAGGAGAAGAAGAGAAGAGCAGGAGGAAAAAGAGAAACTAGAGGAAGAATACAAAAAGGTTGAAAAGGAAAGGAAAAGAAGAGTCGCGGCAAAGGAGGAAGAGGAGTTAAGAAGAAAGGAGGAGGAGGATTTGGCCAAGGCTACATGCCAGTCCATTGAGCAGCAATGCAAGGCAGATGACCCAGAAGCCTGGAACCAGTTGAGGGAAGAAGGGCCTAGCTCCAGTATGCAAGCACCAACTTCGATGGCCTCAAGGATCTCTTCATTAAGAGATTTTTCGAGCCCAAATACTCCGATAATCTACTAGTACACTTGATGAACGTCAAGTAGAAAGAGAAGGAGGACATTCACGATTACGTGACCCATGTACAGAGTCTCTTCAAGAGAATCCCTACTGGAGAGCGACCGACTAAAAGAGCAGTGTAAACTATATTCATCAGTGGGATTCAGAACGAGGAACTATACAAGGCTTTGGTAGGTAACTCGAGCTTGCAACGGGATGCGCTAGCTAGGGTCTTTGAGGATGCCATCTGAGTTGATGATCAGCTGAAGGAGTGGAGCTCCACAAGCGCAAACCTAGAGGAGACCAATTCGCGAAGCTCAGTGAGAGCGTCAGCCTCGAGTGAGCGATCAGCACCATCATCCCAGGATAAGGGGAAAACCACCAAACGAATCAAGACTTGGCTACGTTAGAATGGAACTAGCCAAGTTGCAAGATATGTTGAGACGACCAACACGCCCACACATCCAATGCATGTACTGTAGTGGAAACCACTTGCCAGCTGAGTGTCAAGACCCTAGGTCATGACCTTGCGCTAACTGCGGTAGGTTCAGTCATGACGTCGTGCATTGTAGACTGCCAAGGAGACTTTCATACTCACAATCATATGGCCAGCCTTACCTAGTGAACAGGCCACATCCATTTTTCGAAAGGGGAGACCCATTGGCCCTCCCTGCGCCTAACGATATAAAGCCAGCCGTTCCTAGGATGGAAATAAATCCTACAGGCATTCCTAGGCCATCTGGTCCTTATGTAACCCACTCACCGAGTGACACTCCGGTCCACTATGTGGAAGAACCAAATGAGGAGGAAGCTTACATATGCCCTTATGTTCCGCATGACGATGAGGGTAACGCTGTCCTCATGGACTATCACCCCGTTCCGGTGATAGCGTTAGGAAGAGGATGAGGTAAAGGCCTAGGAGGGCAAACGCAGGATCCAATCACCTGTTGGACCTGTGGCCACCCAGGTCATGTCTCATCGCACTACCCTGAGAGAGAGCAACAAAACAGAGATAAGGCTGACCAAAGGTGTGCTGAGTGGGAATCGCCCATCTCTTCGTCGACTGCCCAAGACAAAAACCATCATCTAGCTCAGCCAATGAGCCATCTGTCCCATTGCGGGTCATGACCCGTGCCCAAACTAAGCAGGCCGGCATTTCTCTGCCAGGACCTAGCAATCTTGATGCAGCCTCGATAGGAAAGAAGAGCCGAAGACAGCGAAGGAGGAAGTTGGAAGCTAAAATCGCACTAAAAACTGAGGGCGCTACAACTCTACCCGCTGGAAAGAAGGTCTCCGATGACATAGAAGCAGAGACGTCAGCCCCTAAGACGGCTGAAAAGGGAAGCACTAAGGTAGGGGAATACCCACAACTGAAGCGACAATTAGAAGCCATAGAAAAGGTGAGAGAATGGGTGAAGGAAGCCCAAGAACACCTAAAGGATGCTGAGCTCATCATAGAGGATGGGATTGATGATCTCTCCAGCATAAGTACGCCAGCCTCACTCCCACAACCAAAGTCAAGAGAAGCAACTGCACCACACGCGGTACTGCTAAGGCCAAGCCTCGGTGCTGCTATAGGGCCGCGGTTCAGTCACGGCCACTGGCTAGGACAATCCAGGTTAGGAGAGAGAAGAACACCCAATGATCTCCTAACCACACTAGTGACTACCCCTGTAACACTCAGCTTGGGAGATCTACTTAGGCAGCACCTTGTAAAATATTACACGGCGTAGCGAACAGAATTTGAGATAGAGATAGAGAGTACACAACAGAAAAGAGGAGAATTAATAAATTCTTTAGCTCCAAACAACTAATACAAAGATGGCTTTGTCCACCCGTGCGCTTCCACTGTGTGAAGCTTAGATGGCGATCTAGACAGAAGATAGGTAAAGAGCTTAAGGCTAGCTGGAACAACAACTCTGACTGGGTGAAAGATGAATGATAGATGGCTGTGAAGGGGTTTAGCTTTTATAGCCCACGAAGGCTGTTAGGTCGGCCTGACCAACCTACCATATGAGCCTCCACTAGTTAGCCAAGGAATATTCCCTTTACCATCGGGCCGGGGGCGCTGCCCCTGGACCCCCTCCAAGGGGACCGCTGGCCCCCCTAGGACCCCCCCAGCTAGGGGCCACTTCCGTGGCCCTTGGATCCCAAAATAGGGGCCCCTTTTAGCTCCCTTACCCCGCAACTCAATGCAATGCGCCTCGAGTTGCTACCAACTTAACCATTCTGTCTAACCCAAAGATTAGACCCGCAACGATCACCTTTTTGCCATCGAGTCACATAGACCTCATCTGATATACAAGTGAGGACTCCACCAATGTCCAGGCTCACATTTGGTTCTCCTCATAATGGGGGCCTTACAACTTTGAGCACCATGGATCATTGGTGGCACCTAATGAGGGTGGGGCATTGATCATATCTAACACCCCCCCTCAATGTCCACCCATAGGTGAACTATCTCCTCGGCCCAATGTCGAGTCTCTAAATATGAACTTGAAGCAGATCCTTCGTAAGTGCTTTGGTGAAGATATTTGCTCCATTCTCCTCTATTGGATAGTAGACCAGTTCCACTATCCCATCCTCCATCAAATCACGCACATAGTGATACTGGATCTCTATATGTTTGGTGCGTGCATGAAACACTGGATTTTTGGCAATGGCGATGCAACTCTAATTGTCACATCTCAACACAGTTGGTTGTTCATCTTGCACTCCCATATGCCATAGAATCCTTCTCAACCATACTGCTTCACATGCAGCAAAACAAGCTACCTTGTACTCTGCTTCGGTAGAAGACAATGCCACTGTTGGTTAAAAAAGAATGGTGGTGGCTGAGTTGGTGACAGAGAAAGAGTCAGTGGCGGCTTTCCAACTGGAGAATACCAACATCATCGCCATGCAACAACGTCAAATATTTGAACTTAAGCAAGAATTGAAAGCAAAAGAGGACAGAGAAGAAAGCTACAAATAGCGGCTGGAGGATGAGAATCAAGAACTTGTGCAGATGCAGCGGGAGTACAAGCTCCTCTTGATGCAATATAAGGAACTGGAGTCAAAAACCGCCACCATTGAGTAGATGATGGAGGAACTGAATGCCAAAGAAGAGGAGAGAAGACAAGAGAGGGAGCAACAACAAAAAGAGATCGAGTCCATGACCGATCAACTACACCTCAAGAAGAAAGAGCAAGACAACATGAGTAAAGAGCTCAGAGCCTAGGAGCAAAAGCTCGTAACCCTAGCACAAAAGCAGAGGGAGAGCATGGAAGGAATGAGCAAAATGTTCAAGGAATGGGCCACGTAGAACAAGAAACGGGTGAAGGCACTAGCGCAGCACCTTGCCTTGGTGGAGAAAGAAAAAATCTTGGCAGAAAGCAAAGTGGACGCCGCCCAAATAGCCTTCACTGCCCAGGCCTTCCTCAATACACTACTAGACACAACCCAACGGAAGGGAAAGGAGCTGTTGGAGGTGGTGCAAAAGAAACTGAGCATTGCATGTAGAGTCCTGTATGCAGGGCTACAGTTGCCACCCCCACCTGCGGAGGTTAGGCTGGGCTTAGAAGAACAGCGAAAGTACCTGCTACTGGTCGGCCTAACCCCCCAGGAGGTAGATGCACTCGGCTTTGAGGAAGGGGCGTAGCTAGACAATTGGCAGGGGGAGGACACTGACATCAAATTCTTCATAAGAAGAACCAATGAAGAAATAACCCCACAGCCACCCTCGCCGCACGATCAGGAATAGCAACAACTCGACCCGCCCCTGGACAGAAAAGCCACACTCAAGGAGCGACGGAAAAAATTGGTGGAAGAAGCCAGGAGGCAATTGCAAGCTAGGCCAGTCATGCGGCCATCCGCATCCCTCCCACCATGCCCTGATGACCTCCCAATGCAATTCCATGCAGAGTTGGTGGTCTGGGAATGGCAGGAAATCAAAAAGGACCCCTTCTCTTTCAGCTTCCTTATGCCTAACAACCTGAGAAGGGTCATGCCGATCAAAGTAATGGAGGAGGTGATCACGGTTGGCAGATGACTAGGCCAAAAACGGCTGGATGACAGGGCAAGGACCCCCACTCTGTGAGGCACAGAGGAAGCTGAAATTTGGCAAGACAAAGTGTACAAAGTGCCACACACAGTAAGGGGCTACGACTGCCAACCCTTTTGGAGAAGGCGAATATGCAATACCAATATGCTTGCCTAGATGGCATTTTGCAACACCCTACCCTGCGAGAGGAATGACCCCACATTCATGGAGTATCCTCGTAGGGTAGGCGTGGATTTTGTCACCACCCTCCATGGGAGGCATGAATTCCCCATCATCTACAATTCCAATGCCACCTCCTTCGAGGAAGCTCTACTTTTTGATTTAGGAAGCCTACCCGCCTCCATGACATGCTTCCTCACTGAATTCTCCACATGTCCTGATCCCACTTTCATAACCACGTGTAATTACCTTAGGCTCCTTAAGCTCCTACTTAAGCAAGACCCGGCACCGCAAGAAAATGGCTTGTCTCCCCTCTTTTTTGATCCTAATGCTATTGATAGCTGTGCTATGGCCCACTTAATGATGAGAGCTAGCCTACTACATTCCTTTTGCCTAGCTCTCCTAAAGGATATGAGCGACAACCATTTCACTAGGTGTAATCACCCCTTCCTATCCACCACCTCTCTCCACGTCCGCATGAACCTGAAAGGGTACATGCAAAGCCACCAATTTTTACGCAAATCCATCTGCCCTCCCTCCCTCCCTCATTCCGATGATGAGAATTAGACTTGGTTGTCATACTCCTGATGTAATACTATCCCTAAATGTATTTTTTTAAAAAAGAGCAAGATCATTGCACCTAGGGGTCCTTAAGTTAGGTGTGTTCGGTGGCTTCAGTCAGCTGGCTCCGCTCATAACCCCCTAGCCCTTTTTGCTCCCCACGTCACGCTTAGGGCACATCAAGGGCAGGACACACCTAGGGAGGTAACACTCACCTATGGTTAGACCTGTCACCCTAAGCCATTGGCACCACATCCCCTTGGCACAAATGGGGTCCTCAAGTGTGGGACATCACCCGGGCTCACCTGCGGTTAGACCCACCTCCCCATTCCACTAGCACGAGCACAATGCACCAACACGCTGAGGAAAGCACTCCCCTTAGGTAGAGCACCACACCTTCTTCTTCAAGCACCCCAAAAGCACAAAACCACCAACTTCAAAGGCCCTCATCCACCCATGACATCCAATGAGCTACTCCGACGAATATCATTCTTGAACTTCCACAAGCACATGAGTCTACATGTGGCCCTCACCCTTATACTAACGCCGAAGTGCCATGGGACTGGCGCGCGTCTAGGAGGGGGTAATGTTAACCCCAAGTCGAGATGGCAAAAAATGGAGGAAAAAGCAAAAGGAAGATGGAAAAAGAGCAAAGACACGCAGGCGGCCTCTAAAGATGAACCGGGGCAAAAAGCGCAACCTTAAATGAAAAGGTGCCTCAAAAAACTCGAAAAACTCTTGTAAAAGAGCGTCAGGCTCCCTCTTGTGCCAATTGTAAAATATTAGATGGGTGTAGGCTAGAGGCACAAGGCTAGAAGAGGGAAATGGAAAAATGACCTTGCCACAATGGCCAGTCATGTAAAAAAGGGATGGGTGCCCATGGGATTTTAGGGTTTGTATATATAAAGTTCAAAAAGTGAATAAGAGATCATTCTTTGGTGTGTGGCAACAAGAGTCTTCTTCTTCTTCTCTCCTTCTCATCTTCTTGCTTGTGTGTGCTCTTGAGAGAGGGAGTGTGAGGGTATGAGGGAGTGAGTGTGTGAGAGTGAGGGATTAAGAGGGTGAAGCTCTTCACCATCTCCTCTTCTCTTCTTCTCTTCTCTTCTCTCTTCTTGCGCGCACAACTATGGAGGATGGAGCTTGGAGGTGGAGGAGGCTTGAGCTAGCATCTAAGATCGTGGAGCTACCGGCGTGTGTGAGAGAGGAGGCAACTCATATCGGCACCAAGGTAAGCTCACTACACTCATAGGATCGACGGCACGTTGGCTAGGTGAGAGATAGCCATTAGAGTTCGCTTGGAACGCTTGAAACAATAAGCAGTCCGTGGGTCTTGGCGGTCAAGCGAAAACTCCCACACCTGCGCCTGCTTGACGTATTGAAGTGGGAAAGAGTGCAACGTGATTGGTAAGTGGCACCTGATTCTAGACACTATAATGTTAATTTTTGGGAGCAAGTCGACATGCATAAGGCTACCAATATGGAAAGTATCATCATCTTGTCTTTCGAAACTCCAGAGTATTGAGAAGTAGAATGATAGTTTCAATAAGTAGAGCCATGAAGTCACCATCGCACTAATTGGTGGAGGTTGTGATCGTTATCATCATCAAGGAAGGTAGAGCAAAATCTCATGATTGTGGTTTACCAAGAGCTTTTGTTGTTTTAAGTTTTCCGAGAGAGTCGTAAGATGAAGAATAAGGGAGAGTTCCTTTGCTGTACTAGCAATGGATAATTTCCACAACAAGAAGAAGGTCCTTGAGCATGGCACCATCAACGAGAACATGAAGAAGCTTGTTTATGCAGTCAGAGGCAAGCTCTACATCCATGCATTTCAAGGAGAACAGAGAAGATATTATAATAAGATTCACTCATACGAGGGAAGGAGAATAGAGAAGATATTATAGTATTCCTTGCAAGAGTTAGATGAGTGCTACCCAAGAGCTCTATGTGTTGGAAGTTCAAGAGAAAACACCTTACAAAGGAGTCAACCTATAAAGACAATATCATGTGTTTCATCTCCACTTTTCTTACCTTGCCCAAATATGTATTTGATTGAATGTGAGTCTTAACCATTTTTCTTACCCCATGTATTTGCTTGAGTTGAGTACTCTTCATAATCCTTTGCTCCCATCTCGCTTAGTGTCCTTGCGAGATCAGGATCATAGCAGAGTATGGCTAATGTTCAGAAGACAAAAGTATAGGAAGATTAGAAAGCCTTGAGGACAAAGGATCCGAAGCCGAAAAAGAAACTTAGATTCAAGCTGCTTTTTGACATTGAGACGACTATAGACTTTAAGAAGGTGCTTGAGGATCAAATTTTTAACTCCAAAATTGAATTCAATCTTGGAGAAGTCTTTGGGAATTGCCAAAAGAGAATTTCATGATGTTATCATTGACATCATTAAAAGAAAAAGAAAGATTATTGAAGAGTCGACATAGGATATGATCCATGGAGAGGCTTTAGTGGGGTTGCTAAGGCTATTATCTATGGCTTGCAGATTGAGGAGATTGATTCTGATGAGGAGATTACAGAGGATTCTACAAATGGAGCTTTATGTATGCAGTGCGAGAAGACTCTTCAACCTTTACTTTAGTTTGTACAGTATGCGGAGAGTGATGACATATCTAGATTGGTGCTTTGTAGCCATTTTTCTTGCAGTCACTGGGCTCATATGACTACAGAGATGGTAGTCAAGCTTGGTGAGATGGAGACCCCTTGTGTTGCTCTTTTCGATCATGACTGCGAGATTAATGTCATAGTGTGTGGATTGTATGATACTAGTATATGGCCACTTGATGTGGATCATGGTTGCCGCATGTGTGTGTCCAACAACACTACAGGAGATTTTCATGGTGCTTGTCCGAACTTGAAGATTTCTATTGGAGATGTAGATGAGACTTATGATTTCTTTGTGTAGAAATCTTGTTCCTATCCTATTATTTTGGGGCAGCCATTAATTGGTGAGTCTCGGATGGAGACTAAGGTTCTGGATGATGGGTCTGCCTATGCATGGATCCGAAGCAAGGATGGGAAGAGGGTTGTCCATTTCATGACAATTTGTATCAACTATCAGCAGAATAAGGATTCCTTGAGGGATTTCCATCTTCCAATAGGAGAGTCGTTTAAATACCATTGTCTTGTGAGACGATTATGGTATGAGATAAGGAAAGCTCTTGCCTTCTAGCAGTGATAGTTTTTCCTCAGGAGTTTATGTTGTGTCTGCTAAAAGTACTTTGTGTTTTCAGCATATTATGGACATGCCTAGAGTTGCCAGGAAGTACTTGAAGAGAAAAGAAAAAGAATTGAAGCTTGCAAGTCTTTTATAGGATGAAGACACGATAGATGGTCTTTATGACGGGCTCTCATGCTCGGAAACTATGGAGGATCTTTTATCATTGCTGAAAACTGAAAATCAAGAGCTGTCATATGTCTTACAAGTCCATTCTGTGGCAATGCATTGCGAAATTACTGATTTTATGCTACAAGAAAATTTGGGGTGCTGAGAAGCAAAAAGTATTCTTTGCTGAAATATTTTAGCAAAAAGATTTACAGGATGCTAATTTACAGTTAGCAAACAAAATTTACAGCTAAAGTAAGTTGTGAGTCTCATTGTTGGCTATTCATATACAGAACAAAAATATATGACTACTTTTTGTTAGTCAAAAGAGTTGGGTGCTATTTATACACAACAAAAATTATGTTTACTAGGGTATTTTACAACAAGGGTTGAAATTTGTAGGTTGTAGCAAAGAAGCCAAAGTACGGACAAAATATAAGATAGTTGACAAGAAGGTTAGACCAATTGTAGGACCACTACCTTTGAACGGTGATGAGATGATTAAGAGAGCAACTATGCAGCCTCCTTTACGAGATCTTGCAGGTACTGGACACAGGTTTTTAGTCGAGATACTGAAAGAGATAAAGATCGGAACTAAATATTTTTTACTTCCTACAAAGTTGAGATGTTTTGAGAGGAAGATGCTATGAAGGAGATTTTTGCAAGAGAGAAGATCAAGCCATTGGATGATGGATGATCTACGAAAACATACCTACTTTCATTCATCCATATGATCCAAGAGGATGCTGTGATAACCTATGTCAACTTACCTACTTGTCATATTATCCAGATGATTACCCATATGATCCTGGTGTGAACAATGCTCCAAGTGGCAAACAAGTTGGCACAGGCTGGAGGATGTGTAGGTTTGGAGGGGGGCGCAGATGTCGTGACGTTGTGCGTCCACCACTGCGAACTTGAGGGCTGAGTTTTTTGCTAGGAATTTAAACTCATTTGTTCTGTGTGTCTTTTTGTTTGCAGATGCTTTTGTTTGTAGCACCCTTGTGCGTAAATGTGGTAGTCTTTTGGAAGCAAAAAGTGTATTTGCTCACGAATCTAACCATGATGTGATACTATTGGAGTGCTCTACTTTCGATATATATGGAACAAGATCGCGGAGAAAAATCTTTACACCACTTATAGGCAAATGGTAGAGGAAGGTGTAAATCGAAATCTATAGATATACATATTCATCTTGCAAGCATGTCTCACCCTTCTAGGAAAGGGGGAAACTCTGCTTAAGGATGGTTGTGATATGCCCTATAAATTGTGCAAGCAGTACACCTGCTGATGCTCAAAGTAAGTTTGGCAAGCTGTATGAACATGACACTATATCATGGAATGCAAAACTCTCAGCATTCCTTGAATACGGCCAAGGAGACATGGTTTTGTAGTTATACATGTAAATGCATGAAGAGGGTATAAGTCTAGACCAATAAACAATGTTGATTGCGCTTCAAGCATGCAACATTCTTTTAGAGTAGATAGAAGTCAAAGTTAGAGGGTGGCTACCCCATCCTGTTGTTTTGAATATTGGACAAGCATTACATGTTGACGTTTGGAGCAAGGGGTTAGTCAAAGATGTTTTTATGGTAAACACATTGATTGATATGTATGGAAAATGTGAAATTGTTGTGAAAGCAGAGAGCGTGTTTGAAGGAGATGTGTCGAGCCATTGAGAGAAATGTGCAGGTTGTCAACGTGTTTCTCTGGATGACAAAATTACTTGTTCTCTATTAATGCATGAATGGACAATGAGATTTTTGAAGGTAGAAGATATTGCAGAACAAAAGCTAAGAAAAGCGGTGCTTTGCCAAGCATAGGAGAAGAGTTGCAAGATTTTCTAAGAAAAAGCTACATGCTTTTGGGAGGATTTGGTAGCAAGGGAGAGGATTCTCTAGAATCCATGCTTTTTTTTTTTGTTAGTCTACATGTAAATGACGAGGAGGTTTTATGATGAGAGCGAGCTGGCCTATGACTGTGGATGGAGGGTGGCTATCGAATATGAGGTTTGGAGAGGAGCCATGTGGTTCATACTGCAGTCACGGAGGCAGTGCTAGCTGTGACAGAGTGAGATTGTCACAAAACACGTGGCTGCTTGACGTGTTGAAGTGGGAAGGAGTGCAACGTGATTGGTAAGTGGCACTTGATTGTGTTAATTCTCGGGAGCAGGTCGACATGCAGAAGGCTACCAATATGGAAAAGATCATCATCTTGTCTTTCGGAACTCTGGAGTACTGAGAAGTAGAATGATAGTTTCAACAATTAGAGCCATGAAGTCACCATCACACTGATTGATGGAGGTCGTGATCGTTATCATCATCAAGGAAGGTAGCGCAAAAGCTCGCGACTGTGGTATACTAAGAGCTTTTGTCGTTTTAAGTCTTTTGAGTCATAAGAAGAAGAATAAGGGGGTGTTCCTCTGCCGTACTGGCCATGGCTGATTGCCGCAACAAGAAGAAGGTCCTTGATCATGACACCATCGACGAGAACATCAAGAAACTTGTTTATGCAATTAGAGAGATGAGCTCTACATCCATGCATCTGAACTGTAAAAGGAAGGGAAGAAGATTGTTTTTACCAACATTGGCAATTACCCACATGCCTTGGGCCAAAAGCCTCTCACCTTTCCTCACACTAACAAGAGCATCAATATGAGTAACTTGCCTTTGTCAGCATTGACATCATTATGACCTTCTCTTTGAATGTAGAGAAAGATAGCTTCATGTCACCTTGGGAGGAGAAAATTGCTCCACGTTGTCATCTACTATACATATGTGGCAGTGTACCTCACTACACTCAGGTGGATATGTAGTGAAGAAAATGTTGCATGTGAATAATTCTCCATGCTCATGTGATTGGCTGTCATCATGGGAGCCACCGAATGTTGCCAATAATAACATCGCTATTGAAACTAGCATCAACATGAAGATGAAGCCTATCATGACAACATCTTTGGATACCTATGACATAAAAGAGAAGCATGGCACCCATGTTTCAAGAAAGAAGCTTTGAAAGACTTCTTGATTTTTCCATATGATTATGATATGCCAATGTCATGCAATTGGCCTCTTGTGAGCAGCTATTACAAGTGCCATCATATGCTACTTCGATGAGGGAAGGAGAATAGAGAAGATATGATAGTATTCCTTGCAAGAGTAAGATGAGTGCTACCCAAGAGCTCTATGTGTTGGAAGTTCAAGAGAAAACACCTTACAAAGGAGTCGACCTATAAAGACAATATCATGTGTTTCATCTCCACTTTTCTTACCTTGCCCATATATGTATTTAATTAAATGTGAATCTTAGCCATTCTTCTTGCCCCATGTATTTGCTTGAGTTGAGTACTCTTTATAATCCTTTGTTCCAATCTCACTTAGCGTCCCTGCGACGAGTGACTTTCACGAACTCTCGCACGTATTCCGTGCAACAACGTGAATTTAGGAGCCCTTCTTTTTGCATGAGATCTCCAAAAGTAATTGAAAATTAACTTAATTTATGAATGACATCCTATTCTAGAAGTTTTCTACATATTTTTAGGATATTTACAAGAAATAATATCCAAAATAACAAAAATAGGCTAAAAGTATCCAAAAATCATGTAAGTTTGAACCATTTATACTATGGATACTAATAGTAATGACTAATATGAAATTGAATCTCTATATTAATAAGAAAGCTGGATGATGATGCACTCGAGGGTCTTTCACACTGTGTCCGTGTATAGTGACACGACAATGTACCTAGAGTGTGCATAGTTATAGCACTAATCGATTAGTATAATCAGTTATGGACTATTTGACTTAATAGACCACTTTCATTTATGTTGTGTCTTAACTATACTTTGTGCACCAGTCGATTAGTATTGTCAATTATGGATTGTTTGACTTAATAGACCACTTTCTTTTATGATGTGTCTTATCTATACTTTGTGTACATTGTATTATGTGAAAAAGGAAAAAGAAGAAACTAGCAAGAAAACACTTTGGCCTCCGTCTCTCCTCTTGTGTTATTGAGTGAGCTTTCTCTATATTATGCTATCTTGTCATGCCATGCTCTTAATGCCAATCTCAGCCCATGCAAGCCTTTGCATAGCTTACACACATAATCACTAGAAGCCATGCTCTCATAACCCTATGCCTAGTCTATATATACTTCTTCTTGCAACTCACCATGCAATAATACATTCTTTAAATCCATTTGGTAAAAGGTCTAGTTCTGTTACAACCACTGTAATGATAACCATAGTTCCAAGCTTTGCCACTACGGTAAATATTTGGTTATAATCAATCCCATAAGTTTTTGCATAATCTATGAGAACTATTCTTTCTTTACACTTACACTTCTATCTACATTATGTTTAACTTTGTAAATTAACATGCAACCTATAGGTTTTATTTCCTCATGCAATGGTACCAAATCTCAAGTCAAGTTTACATTACATCTAGTGTTACCATTTCTTCATCCAAAGCTTTTTTCCATTGCCCATGACCAATAACTTCCTTGAAAAAATAAGTGGAATCAACTAATTCTATAACACTCATCGTATACATATAATGGAAAGCAACATAGCCATTATATATCAACCTTTCACAAGATACCTTACTCTAATTGACTTGGTATTTACAAAGCACTCTACAATCCCTTACTCTAATTGACTTACATAGAGAATGCATAAAAGAAAGTAAGCCAAAAATCCTAAACTTTCTTATTTTTCTTCTTCTTCTTATTCTTCACTATATTAGTCTACTAAGAATAAAGAGTAAGTATAACATACATAATATACAAGTGATCCATAGTGTGAATATGCTATCAAGATAACTAGATAGATATCTCATAATTGGACTAGGTGGAGAAACTGATGTTGAGTTGCAAAGTATCACAAGAAGCATATGCTAATACATGTACCAGCCATGCTAGTGATATGAATGAAGAAACAGTTATCTAGGGATGTGAGCTTGTATTGAGCTTGCTATCTTAATAGCCATGTGATATTCATTGCATTATCTAGATAGTACTTTGGTATAATTGTTGAGAAGTAAACATGTGAACTCTCCTTAAATTGGAGAGGATAAGGGTAACTAGGTGTAAAGGAACTAGAGGGCAGGGGAGCAAGGGGAAACCCTAACTCTAACTTCTCCAGAGGCTATATAAACTGCCTAAAGGTCACTCTCACAATTGAGGAAAGTGTACTAGTTATACCTTTGAACAACTTACTAAGAAAGAACTTCTTCTTGTACTTCTCTCTCTCCATCTTGTGCACACTCTCATGCTTCCATCTCTGATTCTTTAGCTTCCTTTAGCCCCCTTACATCATTAAGTGCACATGAGCTTTCAACTTCTACCTCTTGCATCTTGACCTCCATAGCCATAGCCTGACCCACCCCTATTGGAGGATCTGGGGAGAGCAAAGGAGAGCATTTTAGCTCAAGATCCCTTTTGAAGACCTCTTCTCTAGCTCAAGGTGCAACAGTGTGGCACAAAAAATGCTGACATTGGAGAGTAGCATTGTAGAAAACACAGAAATTGGTGCAGATCTGCAGGCAACCTGTTTTGAGTTGGACCACGACTAGTAGAGGGCGCAATGGAGGAAGCTATTATGGGGCTTTCATAGTCCCCCAAGAGGGCTATCTACACCTAAGAGGGTTCCCTGCTACCACAATCAGCAAAACCCTAATTGTGGGTTTCTAGCAGCCATAGCCAAAAAGCTTCAAGCTTCTTATTTTATCACTTTTTTCAATTGGTAATCATTAATAGTGATTCTAATCACTAAAGCATATGCTCTAAAGTGTGTTCTTGGTCTATGAGTAGCTCCAACACTCGAGGGACATCATAAGTTCACCGAGAAGCATGACTTCAATACCAATAATAAGTCAAGTGTCTCACCAAGCTTGACAAGGGAAATACCTAAACATCTCAATCTTGAGATGAGCCCTTCTAAGCACTAAAAACGCATATAGTGGCATCACTACTACTACCCTATGAATATTGATGTGATTGAAATCTCCTCGGACTCTTCACCAAGTGTCGAGGTCATTAATCGACCTTGCTCAATCAAATGATCATACAATAAACCACAAGGTGGGGAGGAGCCAGAAGATATTGAAACCTAGGAAAATAGTAAAATTTAAATCAAGGGTTGTTCAAAGAACAGGACCTCTAAAATCTTACCTTGAGATATTACATATGTATGATTTTCAACATTTTTCATCTTTACGGCTTTAAAGTTGGTTATCATTTGTAGGGCTATCAATTTTGTTATTTGGTTTGTACTTGGCCACTTGTAAAGGACTAGACATTGCCAGAACCTAAGGCAATAGGTAAGACCTTCCTATAATGGCCATGGCCAATGCAGATGTAAGGCCTCAAACCCGCAAGTTTAATGAAAAAGATTTCCATCCCTAGCAAGTCTTGATAAAATATAAAATGATGGAACGAGGCTACTGGCCCTTCATAAAAGGGACCAAAGTTATTGACCCATTAAATCCCCTTAATGTAGAAGACGATGAAAGAGCTCAGGCCATCATCATGCTTCATCTGGATAAAATTATGGAATGAGGCTACTGGCCCTTCATAAAAGGGACCAAAGTTATTGATCCATCAAATCCCCTTGATGTAGAAGACAATGAAAGAGCTCAGGTCATCATCATGCTTCATCTGGATGAATCCTTAATTCATCATATTGACCAACTTTCCACTGCAAAGGGGAAGTGGGATGAGCTTGAAAGGCTCTATGGCGCTACAGGGAAGAACTCTAAGATTTTTCTAAAGATTCAGTTTTTTAGCTTGAAGTATAAATAGGGAGAAGATCTAAGCAATTTTATTTCACATATGAAGAGGCTCATGGCACAGATGGCCTCCGTTCAAGCCCCAATTCATGATGAAGATGCCATTGCCATCCTTTTGAAGTCTTTAAAGAAGGTCTTTCCAACCCTAGTTACTACCCTTACTAATATCTCGAACCCAACCTTGGCAAGTACCATCGAATCATGCCTTGATGAAGAGAAGAGGAACCATAACGAAGGTGCTTCAACATTTACTTCCCATGAGAAAGTGTTAGTCCATACAGCTCCTACAAAGTGCTCCTTCTATCATAAAAAAGGGCATATTGTAAGAAATTTCTAGAAGAAATATCGTGACAAAATGAAGTGCAATAAATGCAAAAAGGCTAGGCATATCACTAGTACCTAAGTGTCCTAGTGTTCCTGAAGTACCTAAGGAATTGGAGGCCAACTTTGCCTCCCAATCCACAGACGATCGACTCTTTTGAGTCTTATAACACTCTCTACCTATAACCATCTTTTTGTAGCCTGATTATAAAGGCATCTCATTGTGGATTAAGGGGGGACATCCTATCATTCTTTATCCAATGCCACCTGGCATTGAGGGGGGTGTTGAGAAGTAAGCATGTGAACTCTCCTTATATTGGAGAGGATAAGGGTAGCTAGGTGTAAATGAACTAGAGGACAGTGGAGCAAGGGGAAACCCTAACCCTAACTTCTCCAAAGGCTATATAAACTTCTCCAAAGGGGAAACCCTAACCCTAACTTGTCCAAAGGCTATATAAATTGCCTAAAGGTCACTCTCACAGTTGAGGAGAGTGTACTAGTTGTACCTTTGAACAACTTACTAAGCAAGATCTTCTTCTTGTACTTGAGCTCTCTCTCTCCCTCTTGTGCACACTCTCATGCTTCCAACTATGCTTTTGCACAATAATATATACACTATATTTTATAGGTTTGGAAAGTTGAAACTACCATGCACAAATGGGTCCTTTACTTAATTTTTTTTTTCTCAAAGATAAAGAGGAGGGAGAAAGGAGGAGAGTGAGAGATGGCTTACCCTATGATCTTTCACTAGGAATCTTGTACCTTTAATGCTACCTTAGCAATAATTTGAGCATGCTAAGATAATGTGTTGAAAATTTGTCTCTTATACTAATCTTGTGAGCTAGCTAAAAATGTACCTCTAATAACTTTAGACTAAAAGAAAAGCTATAAATATATGCGAATAACCTATGTATTTTCTAAGTGTATTACATGTGTAACAACTAAAAGCTAACAATGCATCTATTAATAACATAGGTTCCAAATTACAATATGGAAAATGACATGCATTTTCTAGCACAATATGTTTCTGGACTCTCATTAGATGTGTGAGGATTCTATACAAGAATAATCTAAGAACACATGAAAGGCTTAAAAATCAATATTCATATCCATTGGGTGAATATGTCAATGATTATGACATTGATGATAGTATGAATGATTTATTTGATGACTAGTTTGTAAATAGTAAACATTTCCACTAAGGCAATGAGCCTTTACCTTCAAAACAAAGCCCTCTACCCTCACTCTCCTACTTCAAATTTTATGTAACCAAGTGCAAGTTTAATGATCCTTAGTCTCCAAAATAAATATTTTGGAGCAATGCATTTGTAGTGGCACTACTAAAGTAAGTCTCTTGCCTTTAATGCAATCAAGTACATGGCTTATTCTCTTGCCTTTAATGCAATCAAGTACATGGCTTATGATGATCAAGGTGTAATTTTTACTTTGTCTTCTTCATAGGTGTCTCTAGACTAAGTTTCTCCCCACAAACAATATCCTTCAAAAGTCAAGAGTTGAAATAAAAAAGATGATGATAAAACTTACTCTATACTACAACATGATTCATGCATGTATCAATGATTGGATCTTGTTTTGTGCTGAGTACGAGCATTTAACTTCTTGTCCAAAGTGATATGCTCCTTGGTATAGAGATGTTATAAACAAGGTGCCACAAAAAGCACTACAACATTTTCTACTCACTCCATGTATAAAGCATATTTTTCAAAGCCGTGAATAATCACAACTTCCAAGTTGGCAATCCAAAAATGCAAGCAAAGATAAGATTATGTGGACCCAAGTTCAAGCACATTTGTGATATATGGCTAGAGTCTAGAATGGAGGTGTGCAACATCAAGATGTGTGTAACATTGGATGGTATCAACCCTTTCTCCATGTACTCAAGCAAATGGTTGACATGACTAGTTGTGGTGCAAAACTACAACTTTCCCCTTTTCTTTGCATTAAATAGAGTTTTTGACATTGTCTTTATTGATCACAAGTAAAATGCATTATTATATATTGTAGCCTCCCATTGATGACTATAAGGTTTGTGGAATAAGATAGATGGGATGGGTCAAGGGCAAGGAAATATTGAAAGTTCACAGTATTGTAGCTTTGACTATCCATTACTTTACAAGTCATAGATTTTTCATAGGTATGCATGACATACATTCAATTGATATTGACTTCAAATTTGTATTCAAACACGTGTACCTAAACTAAAGTGATTATTTTTGTGTAGATCTATCTAGTAAGGGCTATAAACCTTGTCAAGTGTAAGGCAATTGGTTGAGATCACTTAATAGAAAAAAATCTAAAAAATAATACGTACCTTCATCATTGATGCTTCTTACTCAAAGACCATCCACTTTGTGACTATGCAAAGGCACATAATTCAATGGAAAAGTAAAAAATACTTGAGGTCATATACATCAAACTTCGATTCAATGTGAATGTAATGGTATAAGAAATGGACTCAAAGTCTAGTTGTTCATCCATTGGTAGAGTTAATGCATGATGGCGAGGGGTAAGAATGTTTGCAACCATTTGGAAAGGGTCAATGAAAGCCTCATTGTCCATATGGTATTATATCAAGTCTTGAAAACATTTAAAGATCACACATCTTCTTGATCCAATGTATATTTTCAAAAACATTGGATACTTTATTTTGAAATATCTCATTGTCTCAAAGGAATTTAAGGTATCTAGAAAGGATTTGAAGACACAAACTTTGAACCACCATTGTGGACCAGATGTTCTAGATCAAAAATGGCATTGAGTATATAGCTCAATGTGTTCTCACATAGTAGAAAATCTTGAAGATAAATAAGTCAATGCACTCCATTCACATGCCTACAAGATACGGATCATTATGAAGCCTATATATTGAGGTTAGATTGTCCTCTCTTCAAACCCATGATTGGCTTAAAATCCTTAAGGTGAATTTTTAAAAAATTATTTCATGCATTTTTATTGATCTTTCATACAAATTCAAGTGTGTACATTTAGATATCGTTCATCATGCAGGCAAGCTAACTAGGCGTAATTCAATATATCTATCTAATATTTTAAGACCCATGCTATAAGGGCATATGGCTAATATACTACTTTTTGGTCCTAAGGTGGTGGATTTCAAGGGACACATACTCATTCCACAAAAGAAGCTTGAATGCATTGATCAGCTTGTTTTTTAAATGAAATGAGATTTATCTACATCATTTTTTGGCATCTAAGTACACATTCTCATTCATTTAGTGGAGAAGATTGAGCTCAAAAGAGTTGTCAATACTTAGTGGATGATCATAGGAATATTGAAGAGCTATGTGTGAAAATGAGCAAGCCTTAAGGTTTCAACAGTCAAGGAGTGGTTGCACAATGATCATGCAACAAGTATAAAGAATTATTACCATATTGTAGGTTATTTTATATGTGTTTATGTAGAATTTTCAACTCTCTGAAATGTCGTGTTTTGTGAAGGTTGTCTTAAAGGCAGATTATTTTAATGCCGAGTACAAAGGCACAAATGTGACATGGAGACTTGAGTCCACAAATTTTTGGTCTATCAATTCAATTCAATTTATAAGCACAAAAGAATCATATGTCCTTCTTATGCACTATGAGAAAACATTTCACCGAGATAGAGAGTCTCTTGGTATGCTATGGTTTTAAATTGTGCTTATCAATCCTAGAGAATGATGAACTTTTGACAATATAGATCCCAATGTGAGTGACAATAAGTGTTGGGCATACTTGATCAATGTGCTTTCTATAATAATAGTTGGTTTTAAAAGGTGTTAATATGCATAAAATAAAGTAAAATTATGAAAATTGGAGTTTTGAAAAAAATTGAAGGATTAGATGGATCTAATGTTGTGGCCACAATCCTGGGTATTTCTCTTATCATCTATACGTTGAGTTCGAAAGTGTTTGCCTTCACACCAAATAGCATTGAACAATGTGCACTAGTAATACATTGTTGAGATCATATTAATGATTTAAGACATCATGGATTATGTGACCCATGTGAGGAGTCTCTTTAAGAGAATGCCAATGAACGAACAACCCACGGAGAGAGTAGTGTCCATAGTTTTTATCAATGGGATACATAGTGAATAACTCTACAAGGCCTTGGCAAGCAACTCAAGCTCGATCCTTGAGTTTGGTAAGAGACCCTAGGAATAATTAGAACAGGGCCAAAAATCGAACTCAAGGAGCTAACTAGGGTCTTTGAAGAGGCCATTAGAGTGGATGAACAAATCAAGGAGAGAAGCTCTAGGAGCTCAAGCCGAGAAGAGACTAACCTTAGAAACCTCAAGAAAGCTTCAACTTCAAGTAAAAGATCAGGCCCAAGTACTCAGGAAAAAGGAAATGGTGTTGACCCAAGTTAGGAGCTAGAAGAGATGAAAATGGAGCGCGCCAAACTACAATAGATGATCACATGACCAACAAGGTGTCATCGTGTTGGGGGTCAAAGGTCTACCACCGGGGTTTAGAGTAGAAGAGGAGTGAGAGATTCAAGGTAAGGAGAGAGAGAAAAGAATGGGGTTTGATAAGTCTTGGGTTTTAGAGATGATTCAGTTGGAGAAGAAGACCTCAAGCTTTTTCATATACCTAGTATACATGAATGGCATCAAATACTTTGACTCGGTTACATCAAATGCTTGTGAGGTTAATAGACCATTACATGTAGAGATTTTATCTCAGATTTAATATAAATACATATTTCAAATGCAAGCCCAAACGGTTACAATTTCATGAATGCCAATGAACAACAACTCCAAGATACAAGTATTTGAGTGGTAGATTGCACTACTTCCAAGACATAAACCAAAAGCTCTTGAAATGCACTAACAAAGCTTTTAATTCACTTCAGCCCTATTTTATAACAATAATTTCCAGCCCATAAACAAGCTCAAAAAATGCACATAAACTCAATAATAAGCCTCTCTAATCACTCTCAAATGAATCCCTGATGTTTAGAGGTCCATAACAACACTTGCAACCTCATGGATCACTTGATTTCTCTTCAAGAAGACAAGAACAGTAGGCTGCCTTGTTTATGACAGTTTTTTGGGAGAGCCTATTCAGCCCATACATTGACAAAAATCACCTCTTGACTTGCCCCAAAGTCACTCAAGTACTTGGGCACAAGAAGGGGCTTCCATGGTACATGAATATGGTAAGAGAATAGAAGAAGACGCTCATGAGAGCAGGCTAAAAATGAAAACCCTATTTTTCCCTGTTTGGGACAGCCACTTGTGGTTTTATTCATAGCCAATGCATGAAAATAAAGAGCACTTACTTGACAAGTGTTGGAGTATGATCTTTGTCCAACCTTTGCACTTGAGTTGCATGTTGATCTTCACCTTTGTGTGCTTGGAAATGCTTCAGCCATTGTAACCATAATAGGCCCTTCAAGTGTACCAAAAATTGTGGGCTGATCTCCTCTTCTCCTTCCACACAAAAAGTGGACCATATAGGTCACTTACTAGTCACACAAGTCTCTTACAGCCATTACTTCATGTCCCATACAAATCAAATGGACTTTGGGCACTCTTCTTGACTTCCAAGGAAATACACCTCATGAACCAATGTGACATAACCTGTAAATTGTCAATTACCACGTGTTGATCGAGTTGAAGGTCCTCATAGACTTAATTTTTGTCAATTTTCATGATACAAACTGAAAATTGCATGCCAAGTTACAAAGGAACTTATGAGATTAGATGGCATCTAAGACAAATGTAGGGGAATAATGACTGAATTATGTATGAAAGTTTCTCATGTGAATCCTAATGAAGTTCTTTTGCAAACATAAGAACTCCATGATTTATGCCATGAACAGAAAATCCTTTGACATTCACCCCCTCCTAACCTGCACATCCTCCGACATGTGCCACTTCATGAAATTGCAAGTTAAGGAGGCTCTTCTTCTGACATATCTTCATCTTCATCCTTTAAGTCTTCTTATTCTTCCTTGTCTTCAAGTAGATGGTTCACATCCAAGTCATCAAGCTCATTAGTAGAAGACTCTCTTCGTTTGAAGAGCTTGATACGTTTGCCGATTGGTATCTTGATCATGGTCCCATCCATTTCAACCAAAGTGTAAGTAGCATTATCATGTACTACCGTCAGCACATATGGTTGGCTAGCTTCCTATGAGCACTATACTGATTGTCTAGGCTGCTGTCGTAGACAAGTACCCAATCATTCTCTTGAATAGCTCTTGGACGAAGTCGATGACATTGGTCAAACCTCTTCCTATTCTTCAACCTTGGTGCCTTCAGCCTTTCAATGGCTGCCTTGACATCCTTTGGCCTTCTTTCAAGCTGCCTTATGCGCAAAATCAGCAGCTCTTCTCTATTTATGCCTTCATCCCAAGGCAAGATACTCCATGTGATAATAGACTCCTCAATAGACCCTAAACCCTAAAACACATTTTCTATACATTTTTTTACATACAGAAGGGTGTCATATAAAGGGGTTACTTGCAGATTGAATAGAAAAGGGTTGTATTTAATTCAAGAAAATTTCACAGATTAGGATATTTATAAATAGGCCCACATTATATAGAGAATATATATATGGTGAGCCCCCCGAGGCTCAAGTATTGGCCAATTTTCAGCCAATCATCTGCATAATATTCTTCCATAAAATAAGAACAAACTAAAATAAAGCATTGAGCATGCTGTCTTTTAGCTGCCCATTGTCTTTCCATGGTTGCTTCTTCACTCTTTGATGCTGTAGATTCTGTTACAACAACAGTTCCTATTGTACTTGCTGTAATTAATGATGTACCTACATTTATGACAGTTGTACCATCATTAAGAACAGTTGTACTTGCTGTTTGCTGATTTGAACCAGCAATTACAACATCATTTTTAGCAAATATAGACTTTGTTACTTCCTCATCCATAATCTCTTCTTCATCTTTATATCTGGCACGCGAAAGCATGTCAACAAGGATTTAATATAGGCTATCCATCTTAGCTTAGCATAGCTATGTCGAGAGTGGAACAATTGGCAATCATTCGCAAGAGTGGAAGACAATCTGTTTCAACTACTACATGTGCGCCCATGAAGTACTCCCGATCACACTTCAATGCAGTCACAACTCCCCAAAGTTCTCTTTTAATTTGTGCATACCTTCTTTGTCGTTCATTAAGAACCTTCGCTCCAAAGGGGATTGCATACCTGTTGCCCTTAACATCATCTTGACTAACAGCCCGTCCTATCCCAATAGGACTTGTGTCTAGCGTGAGTATGATAGGCTGTCCATTAGAGTAATCAGCCCTCTTCAAGGTGGGGGCTGAAATCAACAATTTCTTCAATTTTGGAACAGCTTGAGTATGCTCTTTTTCCCACATAAACCTTTGGCCTTTTCTTAACAGTTGATAAAGATTTTCAGCAACATGAGCGAAGTGTGGGATCCAAATAAGATAGAAAACACACGCTCCAAGAATTCTTCTCACCTCCGAAACATTTGTGCATATTTCCCGCATTTTGCTGATGGCATCAATCTTGATTGGAGACGGCTTTCGGCCATATGGACCACACATATGCCCAACCACAAGAACTTCTTCAACTCCAAAAACAGATTTAGCTCCTGAAAGGCTAAGATGAACTTCTTCTAGTTTAGACAAGATTTGAGCACAATCATTAATATGATCGGAAACAAACTTGCGGCATCCAAGCTCATTGAGCTCTTCGTTCTTCTCATGAATTTCACAACCTTTGATCGGTACATCATCAAGGAAAGGAAGAGTAAGTTGAGGAATATAATCTCTCAATACTTTGTGCATGGAATTCATCATGTGAGCCACTGAATTTGTAGCTCCTTGGGGTACAGTACACATGCAGACTAAACCAAGAGGCGTCTTCATTGTGGCAATGTCTCGGCTCTCCAATGCAAGCTAAAATTGGTCATAGCCCGAATATAAATCGCCCATGGAATAAATTGTTCTACTTGCAAAAGGCTCAGCAAATTCATCAACATATAATATTATTCTATGACCATTCTTATATTGTCCCCATGCAGCGTAGCCAATGGGGATCAATATTTACCCTTCATTTGCCAAAATTTTCAAGCTTTGAGTGGCCTTTGCCAAGTCCAGCTACTAGTGAGGGCTATAGATGTAAAATATTTTCCGAGGTACAGAGAGCATTAAAACCTAGTATCTCAAGTAGGCTAAGCAACGTTACTATGTTCATGCCTTTTCTCATTCCTATTAATATATTTGTTGACTTCACATGATCATGTTATACAATTTGTTGATGAGGGATGGGACACTAGGACCAAAGGGAAAATTATATGTAAGATAGATCAAGACTCTATAGCTTGTAGATATATGATTGCTACTCAAAATTTCATCCTTACCTTTTATTACAGTAGATGGCATTATGTTGGAGGTAGTCTGGTTGCTTTAGACCAAAATATTGATAATTTTAGCAAATATCCTATAGTGGATCTTGATGTTTGGTACAATGAGGACATTATTGCATCAAGGTTCAAATTCGAATGTTGTTCCTGTGGGTCAATAGCCAATGCCAAATTAGATTGTTAGGCCAATGGAATGACGGGTCAACGATCGAGGCTACGAGTCGAGTGCATCTAATGTCCTTGGTGAAGTTAAGGACATGATGAAGCATTATATCGATATGATTTTCGAGCAATATCGACAAATAGCCGTCGACGTTAATTTCTTAAAGAAGCAACAAAATTTGATAGGGAGTCGACGGCCTGAAGAGGGTGGACCCTCTAGATTTAGTTGTAAATGGTGTGGTGGACAGCACTTTCCCAGAAACTATCCAAATGTGAAATGTGATATTTGTGGGAAGTCGGGCCATCTAGATGCTACCTGTTGAAGCAAGATTAGTTCTCTCCAACAAGGCAGTAAACAACCGAGCCCAGTGAATCATAGAGCACAAGGAAATAACTTGCAGCAGAATGATGCACCTAGGCATATATTGCAGAGGGGAAAAGCAAATATAGAAGAGTTACCACAAGGCAACGGAGTCAGCCTTATTGAGGCTGTATGAGTCCATGACGCTGAAACCTCTAACTTAAGAGCCGTAACAAGAGGCCAAAAGGCTAAGGAGGTTGACAAAGATAATACAAAACCGGTTGAGGCAAACCCTAAACAAGGGGATAAGGGGACGCAAGTCTAGAGTCCTAGCATGCAAGGGGGACCGCTAAAGCCAGTTGATAGAAAAGGCGACCCTAAGAAGGATGAGGAGTTTCCAAGAAAGAAGGCAAGAGCCAAGAAAGAAGCACTGAAACCGGTCCAAAGATCAAAAGAGAGGATGGTTTGGCGAGAAAAGAGAGCTTTGGCTACTTATCACGACTTTGATTTAGCAAGTTCTCTTTGTGAAGTTAAACCAGATGTGAACCTCTTGCAATTGAACAAATTATCTCCAGGAGTACGCAAGGAATTTAAGAAGATCCTACGTATCGGGTATATTGTGGAACCTCTGGGTATAGCACGAGTAGGGGAAGATTGGTTTGGCCATGCTGAAAAGAACTGCCCTAGGGTTCCAGCTTATGTAGATGGAATATTAGTGGAACATGCCATTGTAGACACTGGATCCTCTGTCAACATCATGAGTTTAGAGTTGATGGAGAGGCTGGGTCTAGGCATCCAGAAAGACAGCTCCACCCTTCTAAGAATGGCTGATGATAGTTTAAGACAACCAGAAGGTTACGTTACTAAGGTCCATGTTACAGTTGCGAGTGTAGAATGTTTCTTGGACTTTAGGGTGATAAGATTTGCAGGACGTCCTAGCTATCGAGTGCTGCTAGGTAGGCCTTGGATTTTACGAATAGACTGTCAAGTCGATATACCCGATGGTCGAGTGGTTCTAGGTAGAGGTGCTAATCGAGTAATAGTCGATGCTTATCCTGACTCTCCTCAAAGTGAGAGAGCTCCTTTATCTTCCACTGAATTAGAGACAGCAGATGATCCATCTGGTAGTGAGACATCATCCAGCAATGAATCTAAAGAGGGGTCCACTACAAAGGATATCTATCACTATCTCTAAATGAGCCAATAGAGCCTCAAGATAGGATAAGAGATGCGGATGTGATTGAGTTGGACCTTGGTACGCTGAATGATTCGTGGCCAATTAAATTAGGGTCTATGCTCAGTTCAGCAGAAAGGGAGGACTATGTATCTCTAATTCAAGAATTCCGCGATATCTTTGCCTGGAGTTATGATGAGCTAAGAGGTATTCCTCCCAGCCTGGTTGTTCATACTATTCCTGTAAAAGAAGGCAGTCATCCTGTGCGTCAGAAAGTAAGGCGTATGCCTTTTGAATTGAGGGACGGGCTGTTTGAGGAGTTACAGAAGTTAATGAAAGCTGGTTTAATCTTCCTTGTACAACATACGGAATGGTGTTCACCCGTTGTTATCAGGAAGAAGAAAAACAACCAGATCCGATTATGTGTAGATTTTAGAGAGTTGAATAAGCAGACAGTTAAGGATTACTACCCATTGCCGTTTATTGACCAGATTTTGGATCAATTAGCGGGTAGGGAGATATATTCGTTTATGGATTGCTTTGCAAGATATAACCAGATGGCAATTGCACAAGAAGACAAGTTGAAAATGACTTTTATTACTGTCTTTGGTACTTTTGCGTACCATGTGATGGCCGTTGGTTTATGCAATGCACCTGGATCGTCGCAACGAACAGCAGACAAGACCTTTGGTGACATCTCCCCAGATGAGTTGAAAGTATTCATTGATGACTTGGGGGCAGCCACTGTAAGGAAAATGATGTTGATTTTTTTGAGAAAGTGCTTTGAGCGCTGCAGACAGTTTTGTATCGCTCTTAACCCACGAAAGTGTGTTTTTGGAGTACCTTATGGGCTATTGCTAGGCCATGTGGTCAGTTCACTGGGAATCACAACTGACCCTGAAAATATCAAGGTTATAGTTGCCATGAATCCACCACGCACTCCAAAAGAGGATCATAGCTTTCTGTCGTCGATAGGGTACTATCTGAGGTTTATCAATGCCCTGGCAGAAAGAACGTTGAAATTAACGAATTTATTATCCTTTAGCTGTTCATTTGAATGGAGCGACCCTTGTAACATAGCTTTTGAGGATGTGAAACAGGAGCTAGTAAGAGCACCCATTTTTAAAGTACCTAAAAGAGGCGAGACCTTCTATATATTTTCAGCAACCACCATGCATAGTATCAGGCTGTTTAGCCCAAATCTGGGAGGAAAAGTGGTATCATCCGATAGCTTTCGCTAGTCGAAAATTGGGCATTTCAGAGATCAATTATACCTACATGGAGAAGTTGTGTCTTGCGATGGTCTTTGGGACTAAGAAATTCAGGCACTACATCCTCTATGAAAAGGTAGTATTCTATACGAAGGCGAAAGGACTTAGATTGCTTATGAACAAGCTACAGCTGCCTAATCGTTTGGCAAAGTGGTTAATCACTTTGCAGGAGTTCGATTATGAGATTAAGAGTAAGCCACCGAGGTTGCAGGGTATTGTGGAATGTCTTGTGGATTTCGGGGAGCCGAAAGAGACCTTGGCTGAAGGAAGTGATATTGAGGAAATGTTTAAAATTGATACAGCTTCTATCCCATCTTGGTATGTTGCTATTACACACTATCTATCAACAAGAGAGACGGGAGCTGGTTTATCTAAGTTTGAAAAGAGGAAAATCAAACAAACAAGCTTTGAAGTTTTCCTTGATTGCAGGGACGCCATATCGGCAGGGTGTTGATGATATCTATCGCCGATGTGTGATGCTTGACGAGGTTCCTTTTATCTTAGAAGAGTGCCATGACTCTGCATGTGGAGGGCACTTTGCAAGACGGTTGACGGCGCAGAAAGCTTTACGAGCTGGATATTGGTGGCCATCTATCTTTCAAGATTCTTTTGAGTATGTAAAGAGATGTGATACCTGTCAAAGGCATGACAGTAGAGAGAATAGGAAATGCCCACTTACGCCTATCATGGCTATCCTTCCGTTTGAGAAGTGGGGCATTGATTTTGTGGGTCCTATTACCCTGTCGTCTACTACCCAGAAGAGGTATATTATAGTAGCCACTGACTATTTCACAAAATGGTCAGAAGCACGGGCGACGAGGCAGGACAATGTAAAAGAGACTGCAAGTTTCCTGTTAAAACAGATTATCTGCCGCTTTGGTCCACCGAGGGAATTAGTGTCGGATGGTGGAACCCATTTTCTGAATAAGGTGATCAAAAGCTTGATTGAAGCTTGGCAAATCAAGCACAATAAAACGACTCCTTATAATCCGCAAGAAAATGGGCAGGTGAAAGTACTAATAAACAGCTTGTGGGGATCTTATCTAAGATAGTCTCTGAGAAGAAACAAGACTAGGACAAGAAGCTGTATGTGGCAGTATGGGCGTATAATACCATGTTCAAGCGAGCTACCGGCCATACTCCATTCAAATTGGTTTATGGGGAAGAGTGTGTGTTACTCCTCGAGATTGAGTTGCCAACCATACGGTTTGCAATTAACCATTCTTTGGGAAATAAGGATTCCCTTTTTGAACGTTTCACGACTCTAGCCCACCTGGATGAGCTGAAGTTGCAGAGCTTATTACACCAGGAGGTAGCTAAACGTCGAATGAAACAGTTGCATGACCTTAAAGCGAAGAAATATACCTTTAAAAAAGGCCAATTAGTCCTCTATTATGATGCGCGTAGGGAGCTATTTCCATGGAAGCTGGAACCTAAATGGGATGGTCCCTACAAGATTGTTAGGTTAGGGAAGAATAGGTCTACGGCCCTATTAGCTGATCTACAGGGAGTAGAGTTTAATAATAAGGTTAATCTTAATAAGATTAAACCTTATTATTTCTAAGTTTGCTAATACAAAGAAAATGCATTGCAGGTCCATGCTAGGAATGATCTGAGACCTGCGCAAAAGAGCTTTAAGTAGGTTGATGGGTCGATTAATCCCTTATTTGGAGCACCCATATCTGGAGCAAAGATACCATCAGGGGAAACTCATCTGGTGGAGCAAAGGATACAAAGTGATTGAGCAAGAAGACGGAACCTTTGTGTGGAAGATTAAAGTCTTCTGCCATCACTGCTTGCGACTGTTGACAAGTATCCCTGTTGAGTTCAATGAAGCAGGTGGGATGGAGCCGTCAGTTCATCCTCTCAACATGGGAAAATTTGATTAAACACAATATTAGTGAGTTTGGGAATCTCCCAATTCCCATTTTTTGAATACTAAAAATGTGGCACGCGGATAACATGCCCACAAGTTTCTTGAAACCATATGATGTAACCTATCATTGGAAAGCACTTGAAAAATGGAATCTATTGACTTATAGAGTGCTCAATTTGGAGTTATAGTGTTCAAGTTATGACAAATCCAAAGATTTGACCATGTGTCCCAAACTTATGGAAAATTTTCATATTCCCTAATATGATGTTATTACCATAATTACGAATAGAGGAGTTCGTGATGGCCGGCTGTGTAAACCCATTGTGGACGTATACATTATATTTTGACGGAGCATCCAGGGGCCCTAATAAAAAAGGAAGTGTTGGAGTAGTAATCTGAGATCCCCGATGAAGAGTTACGATGAAGTTAGCTGCTTATCTCGGGGTAGGATTCACTAACAATATGGTGGAGTATAAAGCCTTGATTATGGGACTGCATATTGCCAAACAAGGTGGTATTCGTTGGTTGTTAGTAAAAGGGGATTCCCAGTTGATCCTGAATCAACTAGATGGGACATACACAGTACGGAATCTCATTCTTTGTATGTATCATCGAACTGCTATGACCCTACTTGAGGAGTTTGAGAGAGTGTCTTTTCAGCTGATTCCACGTTACTGGAATCAGTTTGCGGATTCATTGGCAAATCTTGCTTATGAGGAAGACCTCTTCTTTAATTGTGGTCCTAGTTTGGATATTGTCATCAATGATGAAACAGGACCCGGTCACTTGTGGGGAATGTTATCAGAACATGCGATATATGGTAGACGATGGTTGATATGGGTGATGCAAAGAGTAGCCGAGACCAATCTACCGTTATTATCCTGGACCCATAGGCTAATTAGACAACATGTTATGCGTACGCCTCTTGCTATCTATGCACGAGGGATGGGTCATAACCTTATGCATTTAGTTTAGGGCTACGAGCCTAATTTTCCTCCTTGGGAGGGAGCCTATTATTGTATATCTAGATTCTTCCAGGGAAGGATGTGTAGGTACTATTCTGTTTTATTTCATTAGGCCAAGAGGGCCGATTAAGTTTCGTGGTGAAGTGTTTTATGTCATTAGGCCAAGAGGGCCAATTGTCTGTTTAGTGCAGGTGCGGTTAATGGTTTCCTGTTTTAGTCTTATGCTAGACAGGTTTGAAGAAGAGCTTGGAAGGAGCCTTTTGTTGCGTGGAAGCTTCTCGTGGCCCTATCCAGGTGATATCTTTCCTTTATGAGTACTGTGGTTTTTATGCTATATGTGTTCGTGTACTTGTTAAGGGGGTTTTCTTTTCTTATTGGGGACCGGCGACCAAGGCATGAAGTCCCATGTTTAGGTTCAGTGTGTTTGAGGGAGGTCAGAGTAGTCATTGCCTCCTGTAAAGACATTACTCGACACCGAAAGACCTGTTTTAGAAGGTAGTCCTAGTGACCCTGTTCTGCTAGCTTGCTAGGCATCCGTTCTTGGAGTTCTTGTCAGTTGTGAGGCCGTTAGAGAAGCCTATAGAAGAAAAATGATGATGATAAAGAGGAAAAAAACCCTAAATATCTTAAAGATAATAAATATATACAAAGGTGTGTAAAAAGGGGTTCTAACCCCTAGCAAAGAAAAGAAAAGAAAGAAGTATTTATAAGCAGTTGATCATTGCCTTGCGAAGGACTGGTAGGTTCCTGGGGACGAGTCAGACCCGGGGGCGATGCCTTGTCTTCCTAGGGGTGGCACTTGCTAGAAAATAAGAAAATAAGAAAGGTTAGAGCGAAAATTAAAGTGAGCGTTAGAAAAGGATTAAGTGTCGCCTTGCAAGGGCTTGGTAGGTTCTTGGGTACCAAGATAGGTCCTGAGGCTGATGCCCTGTTCTCCTTGGGTCACTACGCTCAGCTCTCTCCTTTTTATATGCCCGAGTATGTCAATAAAAAACAACCCTAAAAGCAGAAATGTGCTACAAGAAAATACTCCTTGTGGATGTCATGCCCGAGTATGTCAGATTATGCTAGGCCTACTCCTTGTGGATGTCATGCCTTGGTTTTTTCAGGGGGTAGGGTGAGCACTATGCTATGTTTAGTATGTATCTACTTTGTATCAGCTTGATGCTTCCTTTAGTTGTTTTGTGCAGATCTATTGTGGGATTCGACAAGCTGAGTCGCCCTATCCCGTGGTCGCCAATGAGAGCGGAATTTTGATGTTGAGAAGTGCTTAAAAATAGCTAAAAATTACGAATATCAAGGGAAAAATATTCAACGTCGAAGGTGGCGGCTCGATCTAGGATGATTTTAAGCGCGTGCATTTTTAAATGCAGGGTGTCCCTAAAACTGTTGTAAAAGAGCGCTAGGCTCCCTCCTATGCAAATTGCAAAAGATAGGCGGGCATAGGTAAAGAGATAAGGCAAATAGAAGGAAATGGAAAAGAAGACCTTGCCACAATGGCTAGTCATGTAAAAAAGGGATGGGTTCTCAAGGGATTTAGGGCATGTATAAAAGCCAAAAAGTGAATAGATAATTTGATTCTTTGGTGTGTGGCAAAAGTGGACTCATCTTCTTCTCTTCCTCTCTTCTCTTTGGTTGCTTGTGTGTGCTTGATGGCGAGAGGCACTACAAGGGAATGGGGCAATAGCGACGGCCATTTGTGACGCAAAAAGGCGGAGTCGCTAAAAGCGTCGCTATAGGCGTCGCTATTTGCGTCTCTATATGCGTCGCTATTTGCGTCGCTATTTGCGTCTCTATATGCGTCGCTATTTGCGTCGCTAATATTAGCGACGCAAATAGAGACGCAAATAGCGACGCATATAGAGACGCAAATAGCGACGCATATAGAGACGCCGGTCTGGGGAAAAAATTTCGAAAACCCGAGCGTAACATTCGTCGAGAGAACATTTGCGAGAAAGAATGAAAGAGAGAGCGAGAGAGCTTAAAGCTTTGCGAGGGAGAGAGAGAGAGAGAGAGGGAGCTCATCACCATGCCGCCGCCGCTATATATGAAGAAGAAAGAGAAGTGTGCAATGGAGAAGGGAGGGAAGGTGCAAAGAGAAGGTACAAAGGGTTTCATCTTCAAGCCTTTGAGGTAGGTACATTGCCTCTTCTTGTTTTATTTTTGTATTATCTTGTTTTCTTTTTTTGTTTTTCTTTGCAAAGAGATACATGGAAAGAGAGGGAGGGAGGAAAGAAGGGAGAAGAATGAAGGGAGAGAAAGAGAGAAAAAGGTAGAGAAATGAAATAAAGAGAAAGAGGAAGAGATAAATGAGAGATGAAGGGAGGGATAGAGGATGAGTGAGAGAAACAACGAGAGAGAGAGGGGGAAAAAACAAAGAGAGAGGAAACAAAGAAAGGGAAATAGAGAGAGGGGGAGATAAATAGAGAGAGGGAGAGGGGAGGGGGAGAGAAATAGAGAGAGGGAGAGGGAAGGAAGAGAGGAGGAGGACGTAGAAAAGAAGGGTGAGGTAAAGAGAGGAAGGAGAGTGAAAAGAATAAAGAGAGAGAGGGAGAAAGAGAGATAGAGAGAAAAAATAGAGAGCGAGAGAGAGGGAGAGAGAAATAGGAAAACAATGAGAGAATGAGAGAGAAGGTTAATAAAGAAAAGTAAAGGGAGAGGGGGGAGAGAGAGATAAAGAGAGGTGGGGTGACATTTCTTTCAATATCTTTGTTTCTTAAGCTTTTTATTTTCTATCTTTGATTGTCTTTGCAATGAGATGAGTTGAGTGAGAGTGGGGAGGGAAGGAGGGAGAGAAATAGAGAGAAGAAGGAAGGGGAAGGAAGAGAGAGATGGAGAGAAATAAAAAATAGGAGAGAGAGGGGCTTCATAAAAATTTGTCAAAACCCGAGCATGGCATTTTACAGGTTTGTAAACAAGCAAGAGAGAGAGAGAGAGGCCGTTCCCACTGCCACCATCCATGAAGAGGGAGGAGACAAGTGTAAAGGAGAAGGAAGGAACTCCCGAATAAGAAAAAAATGAGAGAAGTACGAAGGGATTCTTCTTCAAGCTTTGAGGTAAGTGCATTATCTATTCTCTCTTTGTTTTTCTCTTTTCTTTACTTGTCTCTTTCTTTTTGTTGATGAGTGTATTGAGAGAAGAAGTGAGATAGATCAACATGTACAAGGGAGATTGAGAGAGAGAGAGAGAGAGAGAGAGAGAGAGAGAGAGAGAGACATAGAGAGAGAGGTCGCTGCCACCGCCAATCCACCACAAAAAGAGAGGGGACAACTGCAAAGAAGAAGGAGGGAGCCCGTGAAGGAGAAGAAGAAGAAGGAGAGAAGCGCGAAGGGATTCTTCTTCAAGCTTTGAGGTAAGTGCATTATCTATTCTCTCTTTGTTTTTCTCTTTGAGATAAGTGCATTATCTATTCTCTCTTTGTTTTTCTCTTTGTTCTTCAAGCTTTGAGGTAAGTGCATTATCTCTTCTCTCTTTGTTTTTCTCTTTTCTTTACGTCTCTCTTTCTTTTTGTTGATGAAGAGTATATAGAGAGAAGAAGTGAGAGAGATCAATATGCGCAAGGGAGATTGAGAGAGAGAGAGAGAGGTCGCTGCCACCACCAATCCACCACAAAAAGAGAGGGGACAACTGCAAAGAAGAAGGAGGGAACCCGTGAAGGAGAAGAAGAAGAAGGAGAGTAGCGCGAAGGGATTCTTCTTCAAGCTTTGAGGTAAGTGCATTATCTATTCTCTCTTTGTTTTTCTCTTTTAGATAAGTGCATTATCTATTCTCTCCTTGTTTTTCTCTTTGTTCTTCAAGCTTTGAGATAAGTGCATTATCTCTTCTCTCTTTGTTTTTCTCTTTTCTTTACTTCTCTCTTTCTTTTTGTTGATGAAGAGTGTATAGAGAGAAGAAGTGAGAGAGATCAACATGCGCAAGGGAGATTGAGAGAGAGAGAGAGAGAGGTTGCTGCCACCACCAATCCACCACAAAAAGAGAGGGGACAACTGCAAAGAAGAAGGAGGGAACCCGTGAAGGAGAAGAAGAAGAAGGAGAGTAGCGCGAAGGGATTCTTCTTCAAGCTTTGAGGTAATTGCATTATCTATTCTCTCTTTGTTTTCCTCTTTTCTTTACTTCTCTCTTTCTTTTTGTTGATGAAGAGTGTATAGAGAGAAAAAGTGAGAGAGATCAACGTACGCAAGGGAGATTGAGAGAGAGAGAGAGAGAGAGAGAGGTCACTGCCACCGCCAATCCACCACAAAAATAGAGGGGACAACTGCAAAGAAGAATGAGGGAACCCGTGAAGGAGAAGAAGAAGAAGGAGAGAAGCGCGAAAGGATTCTTCTTCAAGCTTTGAGGTAAATGTATTATATATTCTCTCTTTGTTTTTCTCTTTTATTTACTTCTCTTTTTATTTTTGTTGATAAATAGATGTATAGAGAGAAGAAGGGAGACAAATCAACACAAGGGAGATTGAGAGAGAGGGAGAGAGAGAGAGAAGCTGCCATTGCCACTACCATTGCCAGCACATCCACTAAAAGAGAGGGGACAACTACAAAGGAGAAGCCAACCTCTGTCTCTTCTCCATCTTGCCCTCCTCGAGCTTGCATGGCAGGCACCAAGCAAGCATGTCCCCATTTCTTGGCCATGGAGAGGCCTCATGCCAAAGCCCGCCACCTGGAGTACAAGGTGGAGCCTCCTCTAGTGCAGCAACAGGTACTCCCCATAGAGCACAATGACCACTAGAGAAGAAGAGGAGATGGAAACTAAGCAGGCACAAGTGTGAGACAGCCCACCAGTAGGAAGGTAGACTGCTACAGCTATGACGATAGAAAGAAGAGCCTACATGATGTACTACGTGTACCTTCTATTACCAATAATCTATTGTCGATTGGATAGATGGCAGAACAAAATTTGCAAGAATCTAGTGTCGGTTGGATAGATGATTTCAACTGATACACATGGCTGTACATTCGGAAGTACAAGGATGAGGTACTCGATGTCTTTAAGCAAATGGGTTTATAAAGAGAAATGCAAGTCAGATGGTTCGTTGGAAATGTATAAAGCCCGGCTCGTTACAAACGGATATGCACATCAATACAGCCTAGATTATGAGGAGACTTTCAGCTCGGTTGCTAAGATGGAAATGGTGAGAATAGTCATTGCATTAGTGGCTTCTAAGGGCTGAAAATTATGAAAAGTGGATGTCAAAAATGCATTCATGAATGGTGACTTGCTTGAAGAGGTAAATATGGAGTAGCATGAGGGTTATGTATATAACCTGAGGTGTATATGGATACTAACTAGCAACCCCGTCTATCATGCTAGATCCAAACACATAGAGATTCATTACAATTTCATCAGAGAAATGATACTTGTAGGACAGATTGATCTACTTCATGTGAAGACACAAGACCAGGTAGCCGATATCTTCACCAAATCACTTGGTAAAGAGAAATTTGTTTGTTTCATGGATCTACTTGGAGTACAGTAACTAATTTGAGCTCAAGAAATGGAGTTTGAGAAGGGGGAGAATAAGCTGGAGTAAGCAGAAGATCAATGGGACTTATTCATACCTCAGGGTTCTGACTATAATGAAAGCTTGAAGTGAAGCTCTTTTTCTTGGGCCTAACGAGTGATAAAAAAGCTCCTTGATTAATACTTTTTTGAATTGATTATATCTAGCTTTTGTAATCACAATCTCTTTTTCTTCTCAGGCCTAAGCAAGTGATGAAAAAGCTCCTTGCGAAATACCTTTTCGAATTAATTATATCTTGCTTTTGCAATCAAAGGATTCAGTTTTTTTTAAATAATCTGATACACAATTTTTAGACATTAGACGTAGCTGACATTGGCAAATGAATTATGCAAGAATATTTAGTGCATATATCTAGAAGGGTGGCAGGGCTGTATGCCCTGCCACCTATTTTTTTCCCCCTCTGTAACCGTCGCTATTTGCGTCGCAAATTTACTCTGCAACCGTCGCTATATGCGTCGCTATAAGCGTCGCTATATGCGTCGCTATTTGCGTCGCTAATTGGGTTAGCGACGCAAATAGCGACGTAAATAGCGACGCTAATAGCGACGCAAATAGCGACGCAAATAGAGACGCAAATAGCGACGCATATAGCGACGAATCGATCGCGTCGCTAATAGCGATGCGAATAGCGATGACGGGGATAATTTTTTCGGTGACTAATTTCGTCGCTTTAAACGTCGCTATTGGGTCTATATGTTGTAGTGAGGGAGTGTTGTTAGATATGCTCAATGCCCCACCCTCATAAGGGGCCACCAATGATCCATGGTGCTCAAAGTTGTAAGGCTCCCATTATGAGGAGAAGCCATATGTGGGCCTAGATATGGGTCGAGTCCTAACTTGTATGTCAGATGAGGTCTATGTGACCGGATGGCAAAAAGGTGATGGTTGTGGGTCTAATCTTTGGGTTAGACAAAGTAGTCAAGTTGGTAACTCGAGGCACATTGCATCAAGTTTCCGAGTAAGGGAGTTATCAAGGGCCCCTATTTTGGAGTCCAAGAACTGCAGAAGTTCCCCCTGGATGGGGGGTCTGGGGGCAATATCCTTGGCCCGCGATGGTAAAGGGAATATTCCCTAGCCTACTAGTGGAGGCTCATATGGTAGGTAAATCATGCTGACCTAAATACCTTCAAATGCTATAAAAGTTAAACCCCTTCACAACCATCCATAATCTATCTTTCACCTAGTCAAAGTTGTTCCTACTAGCCTTAAGCTCTTCACCTATCTTCTGTCTAGATCACCATCTAAGCTTTACAGTGGAAGCATATGGGTGCACAAAGCCATCTTTGTATCAAGATTTTTTTTAATTATCCTCTTTTCTTTTGTGCACTCTCTATCTCTTTCTTATATTTTATTCACTGCGCCGTGTAATTTTTACAAGTGTGACAGAGTGAGTGTGTGAGGGTGAGGGATCTTGGAGGTGAAGCTCTCCATCATCTCCTCTCTTCTTCTTCTCTTCTCTTCTCTTTTCTTGTCTCACACGTGGCTATGGAGGATGGAACTTGGAGGTGGAGGCTTGAGAGGGTGCTTGAGCTTGCATCAGGAATTGTGGAGCTACCGGTGTGCTTCAAGGAGGAGTTAACTCATTCGGGCACATTGAGGTAAGCTCGCTATACCCTGATCGGATTGAAGGTGCACCAACTAGGTGAGAGACAGCCATAGGTGTTGGCTTGAAACACTTGAAGGGATAACCGGTCTATGGGTCTTGGTGGTTGAGTGGTGAGCTCCATCTACATTTTGGTTCCATGGGCGAGACCAACGGATTCAAGCTTGAGCACTTGCATGCCTTAACTCGAGCATCAAAGTAAGGGTTCATCCTCAAACTAGAGCTTGAGATAGATAAGAGGTTTTGGATTTTTAATCCTTGCAACAACAAGTATTTTTGGTTTTTGATGATTAGGCAAGTAGGAGGAATCAATTCAGTACTTTACTTTTGTTTTTTTTTGCATTTAGAGTAGGTAGGATCAAGAAATTGAAGCGAAAATCTTGAAGATTGCTGCTGTAAAACAAGCCCAAACGGGAGACAAATCAAGAAAAACGGGAAAAAAAGAGTGCTTGAATGGATTTATGTCACTAGGAGAGTGATTGGAGAGATCAAGCCTTAACCGGGGAAGGGTTTATAACCCAAGAGACCAAGGGAGAGCTCATTTGCAACTGTGGCATTATGAGAGAGAGAGAGAGAGAGAGAGAGAGAGAGAGAGAGAGAGAGACCCATTGCCCATGTTGGATTGGTTGCTTCGCCAAGATTCTTTCGCGTATTGCAAATATATATAACTCTTCTCCTCTATTCATAGCTTTGATATTGAGGTGTGTGCTATATGTTATGACCTAAATCGTACGATTTGATCGATTTGTTGTCATATCTACCAAAACCACACCGTGTTCAACCCGTTCGAGTGACAAAACCCTAGAATCGACCCTCGGTCCTCTTGTATTCAGCCATTCGGATGCTTTTAGGTGAATCAACAATTCAGCCCTTGATTCTATCGACGCAGCCCATCTCCACTCAGATAAGCTAGCATTAAATCCGGACAAATTCACCATCCGGACCAACCTTGCATTTGACCCACTTGACTTGGCCATTGGCCGTTCGGACCAAACCCATTCGGACAAACCACTTGGCTCTCAGCCTGATCAATTCAGCCCACTACCGTTTAGCCATTTGGCCCTTGGACAACCACATTTGGACTGGCCAAATTTGACATTCGGACTAGTTGCATTTGGCCCTTTCTCATTTAGCCCTCAACCATTTGGACGGACTGAATCGAACATTCGGCCCCTACAATTTGGACCTACTGGGGCAAATTTGGATGTTTTCAAAATTTAACATGTAGACCCTGACTGACCCAAACCAGTACGGTACAAACCACGGAAGGCCATATAGACGCTTAAGACACCTTTTTGGTGCAAGAAATAGAAAAATCAACGAAACACAAACTTAGAAGAAACTGATGGGACCTAAAACGGGCTGGCACTGGCTCATGCACTAGCCAGACCTCTATCATGCGCTCAACAACCCCACGGCATCGCGGCCAAGAGCGTGGATGACACATACATCATCTTCCTAAACATCTCGCGTTTGTATCACATCTCGTAGTCCAACTCTAACCCAATTAACACTCCTCAGAGGGAGTCCCAACACATTGCCAAATAGCACGAAGTACAAACATAGGAGGTCCTCCTGGCTGATTGCCGCTACCTCACTGTGACTCTCCTACATCTTGGGGATTGGCCCCTCGATGCGTCGCAAAACATATATGACACAATATCGCACATATTTCCACTCAAGTTACCAATTAATCGTATCCAGGAATGTACCATACCTCACTTTCTTTCCCCTTAGACCCAATGCCTAGCCTACAACTTGGGATATCTTGTCTCTCACTCAACGTTGGTTACGATTCTCTAGAAAGCAATTGCTATGCATCCAGGAGTTATTGTCTGATACCTTTAAATTTCTTTATGATTTATGTAGATTGTGAATGTCTATGTGCTCAAACAATTAAGACAATCAGCATTTGCTTAGTGGAAAACATTTCTTTCAATGATTTTGACTATTGCTCATATGCGCCGTTGCATGAACCTAGCACCGAGAAACCCTCGTGCTACTAGGTCCTTATTTTTTAATTATCGACCAACCTAAATGGTATGCATAAAACCAACAAAATTTTCATCATTTCATTCAGCATTTAAACACTTTTTATACACTCTACCCCCTCACCCGTTTAGGTTGTGCATTATTGACCAGTTTAGGGTTCATTTCCATGTTTTTATTGTATGAAAAGAAATAAAACTCACTAAAACATAAAGGTAGGGCTGAACTGAGGCTAAACCTCATACTTCAGACCCCCCGTACATCCACAAATATGAATCTTATTTTTCCTTAATTTTCAGCACTCAAAATCCATTTTTTCTCTATTTTTTTTTATTTTTCCTATTTTTCTTGTATTTTTTACAATATTAAATAACTAAAAATACAAAATGAGTTGTGGACTCTGGCCCTTAGGTTCATTTGTAGCAAAAACATAAATTTAGTTAGTGGGTCTTATTATATTTTCCATTTATATCTCAAAAACACCCAATTTTCCCATATTTCGCGTGTTTTATAGGTTTTACACCATTAATTTCAAACACAAAACACTTATGATTTTTTGATTTTCTAAGCATAAACTGATCAAACTCATAGCAAACAACATTATAATGCATAATCATCCTATGGGAACAAATATTCATGAAGCAAATTGCATAAAACATCAATTTCCTTTGTAAAAATGAGATTACCGTTCTTTACGGGTTGCGGGTTTTTATTTGCCATGTCTCGGGACTGATTTCCAATAGCCATTAATGCTCATGACAGTCCACAATCAGCAATCTTCATTCCTCTTGAACCACGGAGCAATCCGGTCTTCATTGGACAAGCATCCGTCATCCATTCTCCTTCTTCTTCTTCACCACATGAATCTGCCCTTAGGGGAGAGAGAGGGAGGAGAGAGAAAGACTGATTTTAGAGATCTTCATAGAGACGGCCATTTGAGGAGCGAAGCATGGCAATAAGACCAGCAGGCAGAGGGGTAATGCGGGGGTAAAGTCGGTTGTATGGGTTGCATTGAGGCTGCCATCTCCATCCCCAAGGATGGAGCGCATTTTTTGGTGCCCTGTTTCTCCACGCCTTCTTCTTCTTCTCACATTTTTTTTTCCATGCCAACATTTCATGTGGCATAAAATTTGGGCCCCAAAGGTCACTTGTCCATTTTGGCCAAATTTTGTCCACCTCTTCGTATCTTGTACGGTTTCTTCGCCATTTCCCTGTCCGGACTCCGAATTGAGCTCTGAAAAATCCTGGGCATCTGACTTGACATCCCACATTGGCCGGTAACTCTTATCAACCCACACGACAGTCTGAAAAATTATGAAAAATCAACAAGTATCGCTCAGGCGCCTTTAACAAAAGTTCAAGATGGCAAAGATCCCTTAGGCATCCGCAATGGAATATTTGATATATGTCATGATAGCCACTTATTCTAGCATAGCATTTGCAGTGGGAGTTGTGGCATGCTGTATGGAAACCCTTAGTAGGTGACATTGGGATGATGTCATCATGAGGCTATAGGTTTACTTAAACAATATCCTTATTGGATTTTTAGGGAGTAGAACTAACCCATCAAAATAGTTTGAATATCCATTATTGAGTTCTAATAACTTACTCGGAGTCATCGTCCACCGCCTCTACAGAGATAGCATCCCTATGGGTGCAACTCCAAGAGAAACTATCCCTATGGGTACGCCAGATATATAGGGGTTTCTTGGTTATGCCCAAGAGTGCGGTCACATGTGGGAGAGGACACACCTTAGATGTATCCCAGTAGGGTATGGATACTTTGTAGATGACACAAGAGGTGCTATGATTATGAACAATGAGGGAAGGAGGGTGATGTTTCACATGAGAGAGTTTTGCCAACAAGTATTTAGGCACAATATTTTGGACCATTGGAAGAATATATCGAAGGGTGCTAGTGGAATCTTTGTATGAGAATTTTGTAATACCTATTGTAAGAGGAGAGGTTTTCCATTAGGTGGATGATGGAGTGTATGCATGCGTACATGTCACATAGATGATTGGATGCAAGACACTCAAGAGTGGTGCCTCAAAGCCTGAGTGGCTAGATGAAGATGATTGGTCAGGGAGGATGCTACACATTCTCTAGGATGATGGCAACATTAGTGGGAGGCACCAAAGGCATGACCAGAGGCAGGGGTCATACATCATCTAGGGAGTGGCAACCACATGACTTATCTAGAGGACTTTGTAAGTTTTTTTTTGTTCTTCTCACTTTTATATTTGCAATATCACTTGTACTAACAATCGTGTCTCTAACAATTCTATTATGCTTTCTTTACAATACTCCATCACAAACCGCGATCCCATAGGTTTGGAGACCCGATATGTAGAGAGACACGGTCGCATTGCACTCATTGATAGATTGTATATGTGCGATGGCCTAGTAAGCCGATTATCTTTCATGTCCATAGTCACTTTTTTTTAAATGCATTATGTGTGGGAGCTTTCGCTCAACCGCCAAGACCCACGAACCGCTTATTTTTCAAGTGTTCCAAGCCGAGCACTAATGGCTACCTCTCACATAGCCGACGTGCCATCCATATCTACGGGTGTAGTGAGCTTACCTCCATGCCGATCGAGTTACCTCCTCTCCCATGCACTCTGATAGCTCCACGATCCAAGTGCAAGCTTCAAGCAAGCTCCATCCTCAAGCTCCAAGCTCTAAGCTCCATTGCCGCGAGCAAGAGAAGAGAATAGAAGAGAAGAGAAGAAGAGAGGAGAAGATGGAGAGCTTCTCCTCCCCGGTCCCTCACCCGAACACACTCACTCCCTCACACTCTCACACTCCCTCTCTCAAGAACAAGCTCAAGCAAGCAAGAAGAAGAAGAAGAAGAAGAAGAAGAAGAGAGCCACTTTTGGCCGTCCGTGGCCTAGTGTGGGAGCTTTCGCTCAACTGCCAAGACCCACGGACCGCTTATTGTTCAAGTGTTCCAAGCCGAGTGCTAATGGCTACCTCTCACATAGAGGACACGCCGTCCATATCTAGGGTGTAGTGAGCTTACCTTCATGCCGTTCGAGTTACCTCCTCTCCCGCACACTTCGATAGCTCCACGATCCAAGTGCAAGCTTCAAGAAGCTCGATCCTCAAGCTCCATGCTCCAAGCTCCATTGCCGCGAGCAAGACAAGAGAAGAGAAGAGAAGAGAAGAAGAGAGGAGAAGATGGAGAGCTTCTCCTCCCCTCACCCTCACCCTCACACACTCACTCCCTCACACTCTCACACTCCCTCTCTCAAGCACAAGCTCAAGCAAGCAAGCAAGAAGAAGAAGAAGAAGAAGAAGAAGAAGAGGAGAGCCACTTTTGGCCACACACAAGAATGAGCTTCCCATTCACTTTTCAACTTTATATACAAAACCCTAAATCCATTTTGGGCGGTCATTCCCTTATCCCCTTTTTTACATGGCCGACTGTGGCCTAGACCCTTTTTCCCATTGTCCTTCTATCTTCCTAGCTTCCTTTCCACCGCCCGTCTACATTTACAAATTGCACAGGTGAGAGCCCAACGCTCCTTGAATTAAACCATGATGCGCTTGCGCTCTTTTACTAAAGTATTGACTTGTGCTTTTCCTTACGTGCCTTTCTCCCTTATTTAGGACTTTTCTCCTTGTGCGTCTTTGTCTTCTGTTTCTCTTTGCCTTGGCCTTTGTCTTTGTTTTCTATTTTAGCTTATTTGCCTTGGCCATTGTCTTTGTCTTCTACTTTAGCTTTTCCAGATTTTCCACCTTCGTTCGTTTGAGGGTTAACATTACCCCTCTCCTAGACGAGTGCCAATCCCATGGCACTTATCGTCGTAGGTAGCAGGCTTTAGCATGCATCAAGGACGTGGGTGGCAAGGACGTCTATGGTTGCCATGGCAGAGTGTTGGTAGTAGTGGGAAGGAAGGTCGTTGGGGGCACATTGGTGGTTTAGATGGCTGGTGGTAGGGCTATTCTTTGTGGGGATTGTACTGATGGAGTACAAGTGGCGGTTTGTTGGAGGTTCTGCACATGACAATTCTTGGTGGGCTTGCAGGATAATAAAGGATAGGAATTCAGAGTTGAGTGTCGATGAAGAGCAAACAACACCTGCGTTGGAGTCTTCAATGCCTGCAATTGAAAACCTCTCATAGGTGGTCTCTCCCTAGGGGTAGTGCTACTCTTCTCTATCATACACAAGACATAGTTTAATTAGTTTGGGAGACAGGTCTAACTCTAAGCAAGCTAAGAGTATTGTCCTGCACTTGAGGACCCAAACTGCATATATATTTTGGTACAGATATTATGTGAGTGCTCGTGCATACTTAGATATTACATAGTTAGAAGACCGCGGGTTGGTTTCTCATAACAATGTGGATGAAGCAAAGTTGTCCATATTGAGAAGAAGTACTGGCATGAAGGTGTATGTGACATCCTTTGCATTGTGATTACATGACGTAACATAATTGAACACAGGGACACTACACTATCGGTAGCAATAAGTGGTAGCTATTGGACCTATGTGATGAGGACAGTGTACTTTTCATAGCCATTCATGCAGTGCTTACCACAATTGATTGCAATGGTATTAAGGTAGAGTGCAAGAGGGAATCGTATGAGTGGGTTAGGGTGATAGGTCTAACCAAAGGCGAGACAAGCTCCCTAGGTATGTCCTTTCCTTGATGTGCCCTAAACTATTGTGGGTGATGTTAGGGGGCTAAGGGACTAGGAACGGAGCCAGCCAACCAAGGTCACTGGACACACCTAATTTGAGGGCCCCTAGGTGCTGTGCTATGACCGTGGGTGCTTCTTATCGTTTTGTTCTTTTCTTTTCTCCCTTTTTTTTTCTTCTCCTTTTCTTTTTCTATTTTCTTTTTATTTCTTTTTCTTATGCTTTTTTCTTTCTTTCTTTCTTTTTTGACTTTGCCTGAGTACAACCATTGCAATATGTTGAGGCTATCAGCCTTTCAATGGGTTGGAAAATGTCAAGCTTCAAAGGCTCAGGAAATGGATATTACAGTGATGATTGTGCCCTACCCTTGTTGTTAGAGAAGCAGTTATTGAGATGGGGAGATACACGAGATACTGCAAACCTCTTTGCAACACACGATGTTGGTTTAATTGAGGTAACAACCGTCGTGAGCCCACTGTAGAGCTTGACCTAGGAAGAGAGCGTAGTCTATGACTATCATTTGGTTCGTGCGATGTGGGCACTCGCAAGGGTGATTTTTTGTGTTCGGCAGCGTGGCTTTGTCGTGGTTCTTTGTGAGGTTGGTGGTCTTGCAGTGGCTTGGACATTGAATGCATTTGCATGAAGACCTGTGTCATCCTGCATCCACTTCTCACTTCATGAGAGTATATGCAAGTCACATGTATCAAGTACAACAAACAAATGCAATCATGTCAAGATATAACTTTTTCAAAATCCTATGATGCTGATTGCAATGCCTATTCTAGTGCTTGTGAAAGACGTGACATATATTAGCGATAGGTAAGGGAAGTGTGTACAAGTGGGAAGCTTGCCCCTTTAATCATCAAAAGACAAAAAGTTATGGCAGGATGGCTTGTTAAGTTGCTTGTATTTCATAGGGGCTACTCGATTTGCATGAGGCGGGGTGAGTCCGGGTCGTCAGGCGACTGAGGCTCTACTAGTGAGGGGCTCCTGTGAGGTTGGGCATGGAAGATGTCTGCTGGGACCTGAATGCTGTAGTCTCTGGCCGCAACCTTTTCTAAAATGCTTTTGAACAATGCATTGAATTCTTCCTTGTCTCGTGCTGCCCTCTTTGCTTTCGAGCACTTGGTGCCTGAGCATCTATTGGGAGCTTGTACAATCGGTGTTGCTACACCTTGTGTGCTTCTTTGAGCTTCTACTCCCCTGGCTTGGGGATTCCTCGGCCTACATCTGAGGCGATGTTGCTTGGGACCTCGTTTCTTTGCATACCTTTTGAGGGTAGGCATGTAGCACACCGGCGAAGGAGCTTGTGCTGCATGTTCCCTTCGACAGCGGAGAGCGTCTTTGCAAGCCAGTTGCCCTAGGTGCTCCATGTCTTCCACGTAGAGGGACCTGCAAAATGCGAACCAAGGATTAGGCCTTGATATAGGATAAAGCCATTCGCACAAAAGGGATTATAGTATGGGTTATCAAGCACATATGACGAGAAGGGGAGGGGTGAGGCATACAGTGTTTGTTGTAGAGAGGTGGCCCCCATGATGATGTTCATTTAGCCTCAAACCATTAGCAGATCTTGGCTCATGCTAGGTTACGTGGACTGGTTTTCATGGAGTGGGGCAGGGCTCATCCTCCGAAGGATAGACCGAAAAGGGGGAAAGATGTATAGAAAGGGACGGTAACCTGTCTACACCATCAAAGATGTTGATCAGGGCTTCCTATGGTGGTACTGAGGGTTGCATGCCCTCCATCTGGAGGTGAGAATGGTCACACAACTTCTAAATGTGTGATGAGAGGAGGACCTGAGGATCTTAGCCTGTTGAACCCAACTCTTCTCCCTGCGCTTGATTATTATTGCTTGTGTGTGTTGATAGTGTCTATATAGGGTCACAAAAGTCATTGTTTATTTATATACATATCTATGAATCCATGCCACTTCATGAGGATAAAATCCAATTGTAGAACCTCGGATTGTACTGGAGTGTGGCACATGCATCTAGTACTCGTGGTAGCTTACTCAATACCGATAGATATTTTGCAACATCGAGTAGCATGGAACCTTGTGTGAGTCTACTGGCAATATGTAACTCCTCCTCAGTGAGAACCTTATCAAACAGAGAGTTGTCTTGGCTAGGTTCAGCTAAGTCTGCTCCCCGAATGGCAATCAGCACTCGAAAGAAAGTTGGTGCCACATAGGTTGGGGTCTCGTTGAGACTGCCATTTTGCCAATCGCTCCTCTGAGACTGTCATGATCTAGGCTCCTAGTTTGGCCTTTGCAATGTGGTTTTCACACCAACGTCATTCAAATTGACTTCGACCCTCTGATAGTCGCTTTAGTTGCTCTATCTCTAAGAGATTTGGTTGGTAGAGCACATCATTGAATGTGACAGTGAAGCGTAGCTCGTCAGCTTCCTCGTCAAAGATGAGTCGCATGTGTTCAAATAGGAGCTTTTTATAGTGCTCGTCAAGATGTTCTTGCTCTTCCCAGGATAAGGGAAATGGCAAGTATTCTTCAAGATGCTCTTTAGGGAATGCGCCCATGTCTGCCAGGACATAGACACGTGAGAACACTTTCAACTTAGCATCCAACTTGGTTAAGCATTCTATGACACTTCTATGCTCAATGAGGGCTTGCTCGGTTGCTATCTCATGCAACGTTCTAGGAGTTTGCCTGGGCTTTAGGGTAGCTGGGGGCTCAGGCCTAGATGAGCAAGTTTGGCCAATGCTAGGATTTCTTATGCTCTTGGGTTTTCATGTTTCTCTTGAGGCTTGGTCATTGCATCACTGTTCTCCTTGGATGTGACTGGTATAAATTTGTCACCCTATTGTGACAGCGTCGTATCCACTCTTGATTGGTCAATGCGAGTTCCATTGTCGGTGGATTGAGTGTTGCAAGCAGCCGTTGATGGTAACGACTGCTTTGATTTTTCAGAGCACACGGATGTGTCTGAGGTTTCACCGCTATTAGGAGAGGCATCAATGGGATCATTGGTGAATGGACTCGATGCTTTATTCCTCAGCTCTCCAGCACTCTTGGTGTCAATGTTCTCGGGATCCCCAACCACCTGTGACTACTATTGTCTTCATTGTTTTCTCCTCTTTTTCTTGGTCAGTGAAGGTGCATCTCTCAACGACTCAGGACCCTGGACTAGGTCAACCATTGATGTGCTTGGTTGGGCTTTAGCATTATCTTTCTCTAGTGTGTCCTTATGGGACATATCCATGGCCTGCTGAATAGCCTTGCTAGGTTGTGAGGGTATAACTGCCTCCCTTTTCGGAGAGTCTAGCTCTTCAGCCGATTCCCTTGTGTTTAACTCCTCCAACCTAGGCTTTAGGTTCTTTGGAAGTGCTCGAGTTGTCAAGAAAGCTGGTTGCGACACCTCCTCCACAGGTAAACTACTAAGGACATGTTCTACAAGGGGCATTGTCATGGCCAAGGGCTGTGACTATTGTGATACCTGATTGGAAGTAGTAGCGGCTAGTCCAGTGGGCTGGCTACTCTTGGTGGATTGCAGTGTCAGGTCCCTAGGGCGATCAGAAGTGGTCATGTATTTTGTTGCCCTTTGAGCATTCATCTATGTAGATCGAGCGTGAGTTGATCTAGTCACATTAGGTTGGATAGGCATATCCTTGGGCCAAGAGCTACGGATGGTGTCATGTCCCACCTCTTGGACATTTAGAAGCTTAGATGGAGATAGAGATTGGGATTGAGCAGTCACTCGTGACGACCGCTGTTGTGCTTCCTGTGTCTGTTTGGGAAAAGAGGGTGTAGGAGATCTAGGACTCTTAGGTGGACTTGGCACTGGTTGAATGATTTGCTCGAGGCTATTAGACGATTGTGCCATGTGCATAGGTAAGGGAAGTGTGTACAAGTGGGGAGCCTGCCCCTTTAACCATCAAAAGACAAAAAGTTATGGCAGGATGGCATTTGCTAAGTTTCTTATATATCATAGGGGCTACTGGATTTGCACGAGGCGGGGTGAGTCCGGGTGGTCGAGCGACTGAGGCTCTGCTAGTGAGAGGCTCCTATGAGGTTGGGCAGGGAAGATGTCGGTCGGGACCTGAATGGTGTAGTCTCTGGCCTCAACCGTTTCTAAAATGTTTTTGAACAATGCATCAAATTCTTCCTTTTGTCGAGCTGCCCTTTCTTTCGGCCTACGTCTGGAGCAGTGTCACTTGGGACCTCATTTCTTTGCATACCTTTTGAGGCTAGGCATGTAGCGCACCGGCGGAGGAGCCTGTGCTGCATGTTTCCTTCAACGATAGAGAGCGTCTTTGCAAGCCAGCTGGCCTGGGTGCTCCATGTCTTCCACATAGGGGGACCTGCAACATGCGAACCAAGGATTAAGCCTTGAGACAGGATAAAACCATTCCCATGGAAGGGATTATACAGTGGGTTATCAAGCATATATGATGAGGAGGGGAGGGGTGAGGCATGCAGTGTTTGTTGTAAAGGGATGGCCCCCATGATGATGTTCATTTAGCCTCCAGGCATTAGCAAATCTTGGCTCATGCTAAGTTATGCGCACTGGTTGTCATGGAGTGGGGCAGGGCTCATCCTCGGAAGGATAGATCAGAAAGGGGGAAAGGTGTATAGAGAGGGATGGCATCGTGTCTATACCATCAAAGATGTTGGTCTTGGCTTCCTATGGTGGTAATGAGGGTTGTATGCCCTAGGTGGGAATGGTCACACAACTTCTAAATGTGTGGTGAGAGGAGGACGTGAGGAGCTTAGCCTATTGAACCCAAATCTTCTCCCTGCGCTTGACTATTATTGCTTGTGTGTGTTGATAGTGTCTATATAGGGTCACAAAAGCCATTGTTTATTTATATACATATCTATAAATCCATGTCACTTCATGAGGATAAAAGCCAATTGTAGAACTCCGGATTGTACTGGAGTGTAGCATACACATCTAGTACTGGCAGCTTGCTCAATACCGATAAATATTTTGCAACATCAAGTAGCATGGAACCTTGTGCGAGTCTACTGGTAACATGTAACTCCTCCTCAATGAATACCTTATCAAATAGAGAGTTGTCTTGGCTAGGTTCAGCTAAGTCTGCTCCTCGAATGGCAATTAGCACACCCAAAAGAAAGTTGGTGCCACATAGGTTGGGGTCTCGTTGAGACCGCCATTTTGCCAATCGCTCCTCTGAGACTGTCATGATGTGGGCTCCTAGTTTGGCCATTGCAACGTGGTTTTCACACCAACGTCATTCAAATTGACTTCGACCCTCTGATAGTCGCTCTAGTTGCTCTCTCTCTAAGAGATTTGGTTGGCAGAGCACATCATTAAATGTGACAGTGAAGCGTAGCTCGTCAGCTTCCTCGTCATAGATGAGTCACATGTGTTCATATAGGAGCATGTTATAGTGCTCGTCAAGATGTTCTTGCTCTTCCCAGGATAAGGGAAATGGCAAGTATTCTTCAAGATTCTCTTTAGGGAATGTGCCCATGTTTGCCAGGACATAGACACGCGCGAACACTTTCAACTTAGCATCCAACTTGGTTAAGCATTCTGTGACACTTCTATGTTCAACGAGGGCTTTCTCCGTTGCTATCTCATGCAACGTTCTAGGAGTTTGCCTGGGCTTTAAGGTAGCTGGGGGCTTAGGCCTAGATGAGCAAGTTTAGCCAATGCTAGGATTTCTTATGCTCTTGGGGTTTTCATGTTTCTCTTGAGGCTTGGTCATTGCGTCATGGTTCTCCTTGGATGTGACTGGTATAAATTTGTCACCCTATTGTGACAGCATCATATCCACTCTTGATTGGTCAATGCGAGTTCCATTGTCGGTGGATTGAGTGTTGCAAGCAGCCATTGATGGTAATGACTGCTTTGATTTTTCAGAGCACACGGATGTGTTTGAGGTTTCACCGCTATTAGGAGAGGCATCAATGGGATCATTGGTGAATGGACTCGATGCTTTATTCCTCAGCTTTCCAGCACTCTTGGTGTCGATGTTCTTGGGATCCCCAACCACCTCTGACTGTTGTTGTCTTCGTTGTTTTCTCCTCTTTTTCTTGGTCAGTGAAGGTGCATCTCTCAACGACTCAGGACCCTGGACTAGGTCAACCATTGATGTGCTTGGTTGGGCCTTAGCATTCTCTTTCTCTAGTGTGTCCTTATGGGACATAGCCATGGCCTGTTGAATAGCCTTGCTAGGTTGTGAGGGTATAACTGCCTCCCTTTTCGGAGAGTCTAGCTCTTCAGCCAATTCCCTTGTGTTTAACTCCTCCAACCTAGGCTTTAGGTTCTTTGGAAGTGCTGGAGTTGTCAAGAAAACTGGTTGCGACACCTCCTCCACAGGTAAACTACTAAGGACATGTTCTACAAGGGGCATTGTCATGGCCAAGGGTTGTGACTGTTGTGATACCTGATTGGAAGTAGTAGCGGCTAGTCCAGTGGACTGGCTACTCTTGGTGGATTGCAGTGTCAGGTCCCTAGGGTGATTGGAAGTGGTCGTGTCTTTTGTTGCCCTTTGAGCATTCATCTGTGTAGATTGAGCGTGAGTTGATCTAGTTACATTAGGTTGCATAGGCATATCCTTGGGCCAAGAGCTACGGATGGTGTCATGTCTCACCTCTTGGACATTTAGAAGCTTAGATGGAGATAGAGATTGGGATTGAGCAGTCACCCTTGACGACCGCTGTTGTGCTTCCTGTGTCTGTTTGGGAAAAGAGGGTGTAGGAGATCTAGGACACTTAGGTGGACTTGGCACTGGTTGAATGATTTGCTCGAGGCTATTAGACGATTGTGCCATGTGCATAGGTAAGGGAAGTGTGTACAAGTGGGGAGCCTGCCCCTTTAACCATCAAAAGACAAAAAGTTATGGCAGGATGGCATTTGCTAAGTTTCTTATATATCATAGGGGCTACTGGATTTGCATGAGGCGGGGTGAGTCCGGGTGGTCAAGCGACTGAGACTCTGCTAATGAGAGGCTCCTATGAGGTTGGGTAGGGAAGATGTCGGCCGGGACCTGAATGGGATAGTCTCTGGCCACAACTGTTTCTAAAATGTTTTTGAACAATGCATCCAATTCTTCCTTTTCTCGAGCTGCCCTTTCTGGTTTCGAGCACCTGGAGCCCAAGCGTCTGTTGGGGGCTTGCACAACCGATGTTGCCATGCCTTGTGTGCTTCTTTGAGCTTCTATTCCCTTGGCATGGGGATTTTTCGGCCTACGTCTGGGGCGGTGTCTTTTGGGACCTCATTTCTTTGCATACCTTTTGAGGCTAGGCACGTAGCGCACCGGCGGAGGAGCCTGTATTGCATGTTCCCTTCAACGGTAGAGAGCGTCTTTGCAAGCCAGCTGGCCTGGGTGCTCCATGTCTTCCACGTAGGGGGACCTGGAACATGCGAACCAAGGATTAAGCCTTGAGACAGGATAAAACCATTCCCATGGAAGGGATTATACAGTGGGTTATCAAGCGTATATGATGAGGAGGGGAGGGGTGAGGCATGCAGTGTTTGTTGTAGAGGGATGGCCCCCATGATGATGTTTATTTAGCCTCCAGGCATTAGCAAATATTGGCTCATGCTAAGTTACGCGTACTGGTTGTCATGGAGTGGGGCAGGGCTCATCCTCGAAAGGATAGATCGGAAAGGGGGAAAGGTGTATAGAGAGGGACGATAGCGTGTCTATACCATCAAAGATGTTGGTCTTGGCTTCCTATGGTGGTAATGAGGGTTGCATGCCCTCCGCCTGGAGGTGGGAATGGTCACACAACTTCTAAATGTGTGGTGAGAGGAGGACCTGAGGAGCTTAGATTGTTGAACCCAACTCTTCTCCCTGCGCTTGACTATTATTGCTTGTGTGTGTTGATAGTGTCTATATAGGGTCACAAAAGTCATTGTTTATTTATATACATATCTATAAATCCATGTCACTTCACAAGGATAAAAGCCAATTGTAGAACTCCAGATTGTACTGGAGTGTGGCACACGCATCTAGTACTCGTGGCAGCTTACTCAATACCGATAAATATTTTGCGACATCAAGTAGCATGGAACCTTGTGCGAGTCTACTGGCAACATGTAACTCCTCCTCAGTGAGAACCTTATCAAACAGAGAGTTGTCTTGGCTAGGTTCAGCTAAGTCTGCTCCCCGAATGGCAATCAACACTCGAAAGAAAATTAGTGCCACATACGTTGGGTCTCATTGAGACCGCCATTTTGCCAATCGCTCCTCTGAGACTGTCATGATCTGGGCTCCTAGTTTGGCAGTCGCTTTAGTTGCTCTATCTCTAAGAGATTTGGTTGGTAGAGCACATCATTGAATGTGACAGTTAAGCACAGTTCGTCGGCTTCCTCATCATAGATGAGTCGCATGCGTTCATACAGGAGCCTGTTATAGTGCTCATCAAGATGTTCTTGCTCATCCTAGGATAAGGGAAATGGCAAGTATTCTTCAAGCTACTCTTTAGGGAATGTGCCCATGTGTGCCAAGACATAGACATGTGCGAACTCTTTGACCTTAGCATCGAACTCAGTTAAGCATTCTGTGGCACTTCTATGTTCCACGAGGGCTTGCTCAGTTGCTATCTCATGCAAGGTTCTAGGAGTTTGCCTGGGCTTTAGCGTAGTTGGCAGCTCAGGCCTAGACGAGCAGGTTTTGCCAACGCTAGGATTTCTTATGCTCTTGGGGTTTCCATGTTTCTCTTGAGGCTTCGTTATTGCGTCACAATTCTCCTTGGGTGTGACTGGTATAAATTTGTCACCTTGTTGTGTATCCACTCTTGATTAGTCAATGCGAGTTCTATTGTCAGTGGATTGAGTATTGCAAGCAGTCGTTGATGGTAACGACTGCTTTGATTTTTTAGAGCACACGGATGTGTCTAAGGTTTCACCGCTATTAGGAGAGGCATCAATTGGTGGACTCAATGCTTTATTCCTCCGCTCTCCAGCGCTCTTCATCTCAATGTTCTTGGGGTCTAGACCCACCTGCAACTGCTGTTGTTTTTGTTGTTTTCTCCTCTTTTTCTTGGTCAGTGAAGGTGTATCTCTAAACGACTCAGGACCTTGGACCAGGTCAACTGTTGATGTGCTTGGTTGGGCCTCAGCATTCTCTTTCGCTAGTGTGTCCTTATGGGACATAGCTGTGACCTGCTGAATAACCTCACTAGGTTGTGAGGGTGCAACTGCCTCCCTTTTCAAAGAGTCTAGCTCTTCAGCCAATTCCCTTGTGTTTAACTCCTCCAACCTTGGCTTTAGGCACTTTGGAAGTGCTGGAGTTGTCAAGAAAGTTCGTTGCGACACCTCCTCCACAGGAAAACTACTAAGGACACGTTCCATAATGGGGCTGTGACAATAGTTGTGATCCCTAATTGGAAGTAGTAGCAGCTAGGCCAGTGTGCTGGCTACCCTTGGTGGATTGCGGTGTCAAGTACCTAGGGTGATCGGAAGTGGTCGTGTCTTTTGTTGCCCTTTGAGCATTCATCTATGTAGATTGAGTATGAGTTGATCTAGGCTTGTTAGGTTGCATAGGCATATCCTTGGGCCGAGAGCTACGGCTAGTGTCATGTCCCACCTCTTGGACATTTGGAAGCTTAGATGGAGATAGAGATTGCGAGTGAGCAACCACCCTTGACGACCGTTGTTGTGCTTCCTATGTCCGTTTAGAAAAAGAGGGTGTAGGAGATCTAGGACTCTTAGGTGGACTTGGCACTGACTGAATGATTTGCTCGAGGCTATTAGATGATTGTGCCATTTGCTTTGTTGAGCGATCAGCCTTGTGCTTATGATGCCTGTTATCTTCTTGGGAAATTAAAGGTTTTTTGGGCACTAATGGCTTTTGTGCACACTCAATGGTTACATATGACATCTGCTTATTAAGCATGCTAGGCTGAGACTCTTTCTTTTGAACACTCATGTTTGGTTTCTTGCCTCGAGACCTGGAGTTTCTCTTAGAGTTCCTCCTGTGCTTTGTTGCTTTTGATGCAATCAGGCCTTTAGTTGATAGAGGTGGTTTAGTAGGGGGTTTTGGTACCTAAATCCATCGGTTACCTGCGTAATATCCTTGAGCACGTAGCAACGCTTTGGATATCCATCGTGGCGTTGTGCTGACCCTCCATCGATGCCTTCGTCTATAAGGCTTGGGCTTCTTTTGGGGTCTTTTACAATATTTGTAAGTCCAAAGCCCATCCTTGGCATTATCCCTTGACCTTCTTATTTCAGGCATGGCCTCACTCACTGGTTCTCGTTGTTCGACCTGTGCTTGTATCGGCTCTTCCAACAAGTCCTTGCTCTCATTAGTAGGCTTGACTGTTATGTCACCACCTTCCTTGCCTTTCCCTCGAGGTTCGATGAGGTCACCCTTGCTAAAGATTGTGACTATTCTCACACTCGGTAGTGTCAGGTGTATCCTCTGTGCTACATAGTCAGCCTCGCACATGGTTGCCCTTTTGAAGGGTCTTCCTAGGAGGGTTTCCTTCCTGTAATTAGCACTATGTGGAGGAACATGAAATAGGATAGACAAGCTTTCAATTTCAAATTTTCCAAGTATTTTCCACTTCCCTATGAGTGCTTGTGGGTGTCCCCCATAAGGGCTAATAGTTGCATCAGTCCCCTCGGTGTGAGCTCTGATTGGCCTAGTACGGTCCATGCCTCATAGGTCAAGATATTAAAATCTGCTCCTTCATCAATTAGAGCATCGATAGTATGCTCTCTTTTCGCGGTTGACCATAAGATAAGCAAATGGTACTATGTATTCATCTTTTGGGTCTTGGCTTGTAAATTTAAGCCTTCTGAAAAATGCCCTTGAGTCCTCGACTGCATGATCAGATGTGGATTCTCCACCGATGTCTTGGGTAGCTTGTGCAATGCTGCTCAAGGTACATCTCTCATCAAGAGTGTCATGTCTAGTCATCTTCGTATTTGTAGCTTGATGATGTTGCATTTTGCTCTGACTAGACATGGTCTAAACACAATGTCTTTGTGTTCTCATGGTGTGGCCTTTTTGCCCTTGATGGCTAGTTTGGCCCCTTGATGTTCTAGGGTCTCTGTTTCTCTCTATTCGGGTATGGGCTTTTGGTTGCTCTTTTACAAGTGAGGATCCATGCTCGTGTAGAGCCATTACTACACTAGGGTCTAATTTGAAGGACCTATCACGGTGCACGTTTTCTCTCCAACCTACTTGGGGGAGGTGTGGAGGGGGCAGAGCCCCCTCTACGGGGGTCCGGGGGGGCAGTCCCCCTGAGCCCCCGCAAGACCGTTACAATAAACACCATGCACAATTTGGGGGACCGCTTATAGGAAAATTTTGAACTACTTGCTCTAAGTTTCAGCCGAGTGATGGATCTGTGATTTGCCTTTAGCTCTACGTCGCCTTTGGGGTCAATTTCGGGGTTTAGATGCGTCAAAATTTGTGTTTTAGATACGTGTCCAATTTTGACAGTTTTCTGTCCAATTCTTAGATGTCTGATTTTCAAGAGTCCGATTATTAGAATCGGACGTCCGATTTTGGGTTGGTTCGATCGGCCTAGTGGTTCGATTTTGGTCACGTCCGATTTCTGGAATCGGACGTCCGATTTTGACAGGTGTCCGATTCTGAGTGGTCCAATTCCTTGTGTCTGATTTCCAAGGTCCGAGTATCTAATTTTCAAAATGGGACGGTGGAGTGTCCGATCTGATAGACAAAGGTGGTCTGATTCTGTGACTGGTCCGATTCTGGTCCAATTCTGGGACTGGTCCGATTTTGGGAATCGGATCGGAAGGGTGGTCCAATTTTCGGAGTCGAATGGTTTTTGGAGAGGTTTGATTTTCGGAGTCGGACGGTCTGATTCCAGAGATAGGGCAATCCTATTCTGGGACTTGGATGAACTGGTCCGATTGCGCGGCCGATGGCCCGCGAGTTGCACGCGATGCCTCTAGACTGATGTCTACTTCACCAAATCGTGCCGTGCCGCCTAGCTAGATGCAAAGCCGCAAAGGGAAATGCCTGGCATACCTAAAAATGGTGTGGCACTCGAATCGATCAGCACGTTGATGATCTCTCCGCAGCTCTCTCTCTCTTCTCTCTCTCCTTGGCTCTCAAGCACACTCTCTTCTCAAAGGGCAGGATCTCAAATGTGGCCTTTTCTAGTTCCCTCGGCCTCTTATTGCCCCATCCTAGCTTGCTGTGACCTCAGAGGTTTGTCCCTCGTACTCTTCCAGTCAGAAATCCGAATCTGTGTCCCTATTTCCCTGTTTGAGCCTATTATACAACAACAAAAAACCCTACTGTTTTCCTTCTTTTTTCCTATCCTAACCTTAATCTAATGCAACAAAAATCAAAACCAGAGATGGAGATGGATGGTCCTACTCTAATATTCAACAACAAATCAAAAACCTACTTGCTAAGGAGATTACCTCTTCAAACTCCCTCGCTTCCTACCTATCTACCTCAAGCACCGGTTCGGGGAAAACCCTACTTCAATGCTCGATTCGAAGCGTGCAACTGCCCAAGGCTTGAATCCGTTGGTCTCGGCAACGAAACCAAAATGTGGAAGCTTTCGCTCAACCACCAAGACCCATGGACTACTTATTTTTCAAGCGTTCTAAGCCGAGCACTAATGGCTACATCTCACATAGCCGACGTGCCATCCATATCTACGGGTGTAGTGAGCTTACCTCCATGCCGATCGAGTTACCTCCTCTCCCACGCACTCCGGTAGCTCCACCATCCAAGTGCAAGCTTCAAGGACGCTCCGTCCTCAAGCTCCATGCTCCAAGCTCCATTGCCGCGAGCAAGACAAGACAAGAGAAGAGAAGAGGAGAAGAGAGGAGAAGATGGAGAGCTTCTCCTCCCCAGTCCCTCACCCTCACACACTCACTCCCTCACACTCGCGCACTCTCTCTCTCAAGCACAAGCTCAAGCAAGCAAGAACAAGAAGAAAAAGAAGAAGAGGAGAGCCACTTTTGGCCACACATAAGAATGAGCTTCTCATTCACTTTTCAACTTTATATACAAAACCCTAAATCCCTTTTGGGCGGTCATCCCCTTATCCCCTTTTTTACATGGCCGACCGTGGCCTAGGCCCTTTTTCCCATTGTCCTTCTATCTTCCTAGCTTCCTTTCCATTGTCCATCTACATTTACAAATTGAACGGGTGAGAGCTGCGGGTGAGAGCCCGACGCTCCTTGAATTAGACCATGATGAGCTCGCGCTCTTTTACAAAAGTATTGACTTGCGCTTTTCCTTGTGCGCCTTTCTTCCTTACTTAGGACTTTTCTCCTTGTGCGTCTTTGTCTTCTGTTTCACTTTTCCTTGGCCATTGTCTTCTGCTTTAGCTTTTCCGGATTTTCCACCTTGTTCGTCTGAGGGTTAACATTATGTATGGTGGACTGATGTGTAGTTGTTCATTTTATAGAATCTATTCAATGCTCCTTTTTGCGTCGTGATGAGCTTTATGATGGCAAGGATTTGTAGCATGTGCTTGGATTTGTGGAGCGCACACTTTCTTCTTTTTTGGTCTTGTGATCTCTGCAGACATCTTCCATGTACTAAATACCTTAGATGTACTTATTATCCTTTGTATAAAATTGCATCTTGTAATAATTCCATATAGAATTTCATGTTTGTTTTGGCTCTCCTCTCTCTCCATGATTCCATGTGATGTCATGAGTTGTCATCACTAGTCTTGTACTTATTCTACGAGTTATTAGTCTTGTGGGTTTAAGGAGTTTTTGTGCTCATCTTTAACGACCATTGCATATTCAACAAGTAATTGCTTTGTTGTCTTGCCACAATTTTTTTTTGTGGGTTTAAGGAGTTTTTGTGCTCATCTTAACGAGCATTGCATACCCAACAAGTAATTGCTTTGTTGTCTTGCCACAAATTTTTTTTTCTTCTATAACCGTCACTATTTAGCATCACTGATTTCTCTGCATGTGTCGCTATTGCTGCTGCTATGTACGTCGCAAACCGTCGGGACGATTGCTGTGACGATGTTGTAGAGACATTTATATCGACGCTTTTAGCGATGATGGGGGTAATTTTTTTAATGAACATTTGCGCTGCTTTAAACATTAGTGTTGTATAAGGTCTATATCTTCTAGTGGTTATTTTATAGGTAAAGGCTCACTTCAAAATTTTAATTCTAGCATCCAAAAACATTGCTTAAGTCTCACCAAATTTTGATATTGCAAGCACGTGTTATTTTAAATGTACTCAAATAGAGCTGGAGTAACTTCTGTTGCTTGTGACTACTTTTATGGCTAATTACATGTCTTTTGTTAATGAAACTTAGTATATGGATTAATTGAATCTTATAAAATAGTGATACTACCTCAATTCTATCTTTAATGTCTAATGCCGATTATTTAACTTTGAACTTGGTTTTTGTTAAAACATTTACTATCTTAGTTTTAAAAAGTAAAACTTTCAATATAAGCACTATATACTAAAGTAGTTTGAGGATATATGTACATTTGTAAGAATTTTAGTTGGCTTCTTCATTAAGTTTAAGCTAGTAAATGATCATAAGAAAATACTAAAACCAAAAAGACAAGATGAAGATTCCAAACATGAGAAATTTTAAGGATCATCGTGTAAGACTCTTTTTAAACATTATTCCCATTTTAGATGTTTTTAATGGGAAATTAATATTTATAAGGGCCCTATAGATGGTGGTTTGCTAGATTTTGGATCTACTTGACATAGACACAAACTACTTCCACTTGAATGGATGCATATAATAGAAAACCACCCTTCATCTACTAAGGCTTGGCAAGATATCTTAATGCCCAAGGACTATGATTGGTTGCATATCTTTCTTCACATGTTGTTATATATTACTTCTTTCAAAAACTTTACATTGTACATTAGTTCTTTACAAGTCTTATATGGATGATATATAGATGAAAACTGTCAATGTTAGGGGCTCCATTTATTCATCCAAGTGACACTCAAGGCTTATGTCCATCATTGAAAAAGTTCTATGCTACAAGTTCAAATTAAAGGTGAATTCCACCATGGCGGGGACTACTAAAGAAAATAGTTTGTGTTAATGAGTTTGTCAATGGGAGACATAGTTCTCCAAGTTCTCAGAAATACAAAGCTAAAACTTCTCAATAGTATGAGAAGGTAATTAATTTATTTCTTATGGAATATCCACGTAAGCAAGAAAGATGTTAATCATAAGCTCAATGTTCAAACTATAGGACAAGCTTGAAGATGAGACCATCATAACGTGACGCCTTGGATAAGTTAATGTGAAGCCTTTTATCGTGTTCTTTTAGCTATGTTATGAAGTGTTACCCCTTAATGACATTATGCCTGCCATGTTGAGTGGTCTACTATCCATAGTAAACAAATAATGTCTCTCTCTCACATGTACTTCATGGACTAGAAGGAGTAGTGCTAGAGTGCATATGGATGCAAGTCCAATCAAAAGTACATAAAATTTCAAGGATAGGTATTGTTGATGCGACTTGAAAAATTTTAGCTCGGATTTTTGGCATCCAATCTTTACAGTTGAACCCGAAGTCTAGGCTTTAAAAATTGATATGGAGCCTAACTCTAGCTTCAAAATTCAATGACACCTATCACACATTTTTTGATTGACATAAGAGGCATTTTAACTTTGAATTTGTGAGTAGACATTTCAAAATTGAATTATTCAAAAGTGAAGAGGACAATTATTGTGGTCTCAAGCATCTTTTGAAGATTTTGATACTTTTATAAGATTGCACTGAAAGCCTATGGGCAGACACAATTGAAGTTATTGATACATTACCATGGTTTCTAGGCAAGCATGTCACACAAAATGAGAATGCCTAAAGAATGGGTCCATATTCAACGGTCTAGCATTTCGTTATTCAAGAGTGGACATACAAGCATTAAAGTTTGATAGAGTCTACTAAAGCGTTAATTAAAAACGCAAGAAAGGCTCATGAGTCATGCATGCACGTCATTGTGGATTGGAGAAACCACATAAGACGCTAGAGGAGGAGCCGAGGCACAATGGCATTAAAGTCTAGGAGTGAAGCAAGATCCATGTGATTGGAAGGATTTTATGGAGGGAGTGATAATGACACGACTCCCCGAACGTCGAAGGGATCGTGAAGTGCGTTTAGGCAACGCTATACTCACTTTCGCAACCTGGTTGCCATTTTGCAAGGAATCATGCATGTACGGGAGTGCAAGCAGAGGCTGTAGAGCTCGCGCTCTCTCTCTCTCTCTCTCTCTCTCTCTCTCTGTGTCTGTCTGTCAATGGGCTGCTTCTGGTTCATGCGCATGACCGTGGCAGATGCATATGTGATAGTCGCAAAGCCCTCGTCGTGGGCTGAGATGGTGAGCTCCATGTGGCGAAGCACCTTGGAGTTGCTGCGCCTACAAACTCCTCCTCCGTCTAATTCCCCTGGACAAGAGACTAGCGTCCTGTATCATCATCACCAGCGCTTCCACTACCTCTCTGAGGTGAGCCTCTCCTAATAGCTTGATTTGCCCTCTAATTCTTCTTAACTAGTGAAACGCTGTATTACGAGCCGAGCCACTCAGAATATTGTTAGTTAGCATGGCCGAGAAGGGCAAATGCCATTGTAACTGCACTCCAAGTTAAATAACATCTACTAGGACGACAAAGGTTAATTCCTGCACAAGTTAGAGAGAGAGAGAGAGAGAGAGAGAGAGAGAGAGAGAGAGAGATTGAAACGTCATGACTAGGAGATAATTGAGTTCAATCGACCCTGCATCTCTTGGAGTCATCTAGCAATAGGAATTATCTAAAAGAGCAAGTCTATATGAACCCAATTCTCTGGGTTGACAACTAGCATTTGGCTTATCACTAGGGTAGAGAGAGAGAGAGAGAGAGAGAGAGAGAGAGAGAGAGAGAGAGAGAGAGAGAGGGGTCTCCCATTTGCCAACTTAGCCTCCATGTTACTATTACCTTTTGACATGTGGTATTCCTTTACTTGTGACCTTTACATTCCCTTTCGTACTCTTATGCATATAACATGAGCATAGTGCACAAAGGAATACATAGATGGTTTGTTTGTAGAAGGTTGCTATTCACAAATTTTCACATTGTAAATGTATTGGACATAGTTAGTTTTGGCATAGATGACTACAATTGTGTACTAGACCCTTTTCGATTGGATGCTGAGCACTTTATTATCAACACAACATTATTCTACCAAGAAATCGATTCATGTACAATATTGTGATTCATGTATATCTTATTGCATATGATTGAATTTAGGTATATCTTATGTGCATCCTATGTGAATTGAAAGGTCCCTCCATCTTATTGCATATGATAAGGGAGGTTCCTACCCTTGGGAGTGTGACCTGCCACGAATTCAGGGAAGCTTTCTACAACAAGGGGCATTAAAGTGGAGTACATAATTAAAGAACACATGATTGAACACCATAGTAACAATTAAGGTAGTTAATAGAGGGATGGTTATGTGATGTGGTATTGCACGAGTAGCCCCTTTTTACACAAAAAAATGGTCTATCATGGTCACATTAGCAAGTAACAATAGTTTTTATTGATCACTTTTTTTCCTCTATTGTTACAATAGTTTTTATTGATCACTTTTTTTCCTCAAATAATCAATAAATATCATGGGTATAGAATTCTATACCCGTGATATTTATTGATTATTTGAGACATACAATATGTACATTTTACATATTGACACTTGCCATTCTACAATGGTAGTAAGATGACATCACGACACTCAATTATATTGACCAAGTTTGTTTCATAGTAGTCTTGTTGAACTTTAGATGCATGCTCTTTCCTTTTTTAGATTTGATTCCTTGACAAGAGCTTCATATAGGTAGGTAACATCCATGCACATGTAATGGTACTTGTATAATCTATATTTGTCTTTGTGACCCATGGGCTTCTAGAATTTCAATCATTATGTGGAATTGTGGCTTCTAAAAGTTAATATAAAATAGCAATGGATAGCTTATCATTCATATTAGAATGACAAGGTAGCTATTCCGAAGTAATGGCTATAATTTGTAACTACAATTTTATACTAGAATCATTTCTTTTGTTTTTAAACCTTGATTTTGGTAATAGTATTCCATTTTTTGACTCCATTGTTCATTGTTGTTCAACAGCATAATGTCAATGCAAGCCTCTTATGCTCTTATATGGGTTATTAACTCTTTGGGAAACCCATATGGGCTCTTTTGCAATGTTAAAAGCTCATACATGGGTTATTAATTCTTTCGAAAACCCATGTTGGCTCTTCTAAAGCTCGAAAGCTCACAATGTAAACAAATCATATTGGTTCTTTAATTGCAATCTTGAAAGCTCAGATATAGGTTATTACCATATTGGCTGTTCTGTAATCTTGAAATCTCACAATGTAAACAAGCCTAAGAGTTGTAATCAAAAATTGTAAATTTAGCATATGTGGATAAAGATTTAGTCATCGTTGTTACTTGTAAAATTGCTATTATATAGAAGTTACATTTTGCTTCAAATTTAGTTGATGAAATTCAAGTTACGAACTCCATACACTAGCAAGAGTAGGCCCATAGACTGTCATAGATTGTCTATGGGCCCACTAGCATGATTAGGCCCATAGAGTGTCATATTGCCACATTTCTTGAACTTTAAAAAAAGAAGTTATGGATAGAGTCTAAAAGAGTGCTTTAAAATGCATCAAAAGTATCGTGTTCAATTTTGAATAATTTTCACGAATAGTAAGTGGGATTTTTAATGCATTGTTAAAACTAGTTTGTTGTTGTTCTCATGACAATTTATACATGTATTTAAATGTGCTTTGATTACACTTTTCACACGTTATTTCATGTGAAATTAGATATGCTTGGGGTATATTTATAAAAAAGCCCATGAGCTTTCTAATTCTAGAACAATTATGGAGTTTTTGAACTAGCATTACCTTGGTGTTTTAAAATCCCTTTGAACTATAAAGTAAGCATTGCTTATACAAATCAAACCCAGTTAAAATAAGCTACAATATATAATTTAGCTTGACACATGAAAAATGTGAATATAAGACAAGAAATAGGAAATAACAATTGAGAATGTCAAAATACAAGGGTTTACATAAAGATTTGAAACCCAAAATTTTCATTAAATCAAAATAAAAAAGGACTTGAAGCTTCCAAAGAATGTTCATTACAAGTAAGTTGTGTACCTCAAATTTTGATAGCTAATTTTTTGTCTTCCATTACAATCTTGGAAAGCTAATATCTAAGATAGTGGATTTAATGTATGGGTGAACCCTCCTCAGATCAACTATTCTCATCTAAAGCATTAGACTCGGTTAAACATGTTTCCTCTTGTTTCCCTTGATTCTCTTGTACCTAGAGAAAAGAGAAAATGATTACAATAAAAATGTAGGTCTTAATAACAAATGATATAATTGTGAATAAATTATAAATAGCTATTATTATATCGATGTTCCCATGGTGTGTCAATATTGTTCCTCATTGATTGCTCCCTTCTAAAGAGGCAATCCATGAACTGGCTTATTATATCAATGGAGATATGCTATCTTTGAAGTTTGTCAAGAGTTGACCCAAAATCGCCATATGAAAAATGGCATATACATGTATTACAAATTAATTGAAGTGTTTATACTTACAAAATTTACCTCCCATGCTACTTGTTCTCATTATTCAAAATGTGAAGAGCGATGTTGTTGACTAGTAATCACTTCCATTACTTGCCTCTTTGCTTCCTCCCACTCTCATTTATGAATAGTAGTAGGTCTTCCCATTGGAGAAAGCCCTTGCTCTATCTTTTCTTGTTGGTATACACATGCTGCATCAATGATGACACCTTGTATAATGTTTGGCATTCTATTTCTAGATATATCTCTAAACACTTTCTCCTCTAGATTTGAAAATCTCTTACAATACATTAGCAATGGAAATAACAAGGGTTATAGTAAACTTCGTGACACTAATAAGTGATGACTGACAAATTCTTCTTTTTGGGTAGCAAGGCTTTGTAGCCTTGCTACCCTTCTAGCCTCACTTGGTTGAGAACCATAGTACAATTTTTTTAATGCTTGTTGTTACATGATATTGCACATTCATATAAATATATATAATCTATACTATATTGAGACATACACACAATAACATATTTTTTAACACAATAGAATGTTGAAGGGCAAAAAACTGCTTGACAAAACAATATTCTTTTGATATTACAAGAAACCACTCTTTGACTTATAAATAATATTTTAGGATGATTGAAAGCTACTAAATCTTAATGTGATTTAGTGCATACTAAGCTTGCTCCTCAGAAACTGCTCATTTTGGATAAGAATTTGGATCTCCTCACGATGATATGCATATTGTGCATGGGGCGAGTGCAATATTTTGCTTCTCATCATGTGTCTCCACCTTCATTTGTAATATTTTGCTAAATATGCAAGCCACCATGGCACAAAGAAAAATGATACCTATAATAAGATAAACAAAAGTATGTCCATCATATATACAAACATCATGAGATAATTAAAATTTTAACAAACAAGGAAAAAATACTTAAGCATACCATTAAAACAAGGATATTTGGACAAAAAACCTTGAATATGACCAAATAAAATTTTATATTCTTCCATAGTAAAGAAAGAATAAAAAACCATTTTTTGGAAAGGCTTGCTCATCTTGTTCTCTGTCTCTCTTTCTTTCTTGTGCATATCTTGCTAGTTTCATGAAATCTCTCTCAATTGCATCTCTCATATAAGTCTACATCTCTCAAGCATATTTCATGAAAGCTCTCTCAACTGTATCTCTCATATTAGTCTACATCTCTCAAGCATATCTCTTAATGAAGACATGAGATAGTGCATAAACAATTTGAGTCACTAGTTATGTGGGCACATGTGAGTCACTAGTTATGTGGGCACATGCATTGGCTTCCTCTCTCCACTGATACCTATTATGGATGTATGCAAATGAATGACTGACTGATGAGGAGGGAGTTTGAATGTATAGGCATAAAACAATACCAAATATGCACTGAGATTGGCCAATTGAATTAAATAATAAAAATTAGATTGCCTTGTATAAAATTGCAAGAACCTTATAAATGAGGCACCATCTCTCTCTCCCTTTCCTCTCTCTCTCTCTCTCTCTCCACATCTCTCTCTCTCTCTCTCTCTCTCTCTCTCTCTCTCTCTCCTTACTCTCTTACCCATGCTTTATATCCCTCTTATTACTCTCTTTCTCCCCTTACCCTCTTCCTCTCTCAAGTATAATAACTTGATAATGGTAATTACAATTATGAATGAAATATATCAATACTTGGAATTATTATTCAAGTAAATCCTAAATACTCAAAGTGGCAAGCATATATAATCACTTCCTTATGTAATCACCTTATCATTGATAGTCTAAGGTCATATGTAGTAGAAGAAGGTGAGGGTTTACAAAGGTCAATCAAAATGTTAGACCCTTCCTAGAGACCTTCAAATCCACCCCATAGTTATTGTTAATGGTAGGAGGATGACGCACCTTATTGTTGAGAAACACGGATCCTTGAGCAAGTTTTAGCTATGGAGGGTGAAAGTCACTGACAAGAGACATAATGACTGAGACAAGACACACTAAATGTTACTCAAGTAAATTAGGTTCCAAGGTAGATTAGCTTGGACTCATAAACACAATCTTGAGTGGAGAGAGACAAGACTAGAAGTACAAAGTACAATAGCATTGCATTCAAATGATTGTCAAGTATACTCTTTTATAGTTGCAGGAGTACAATTTTCCTCATTGTGCCTATGGAATAAAGGCAACTCTTCCTAGATTGAGTTGCATGTTCCTTTCCTAGCTATTCTAGACAAAGAGGAACATATGGGTGTGATTGCATATTTCTCAACACCCCTCCTCAATCACAACCATAAAAAGAACAGAGTATACAGAGGTTGTCATGAGTAGGACCTTGCTTAGTGTAGACATGAAGAAACCAACCATATAAAGCTAGAGGCTATCACAAAGTCTCAATAAGTGTGTAGAGGATATAGTGCATAGATTATATGAGGAGTACAAGGCTTATGATAAGAACATTAAGGAAAGTATATACAATGCTCTAGAAAAGTCAGTATGAAGAGTAGAAATAGGAGGATTGATGAGGCTTATCCTTTTGCTCTTTAGTATCTTCTTCTTCTTCATGGTCTTCGTCATCTTTGATAGTTGCAAGGTAAGCCTTTTGTGATTTTTTCCTAGCATAACAAAAGTTTTCAATGTGCCAATTCTTTTACAAAAGTCACAAATAATGTCTTTCTTCCATTTGTACTTATTGTTCACATAGAGCACATGTTCTTCTTTTGAAATGCTTGCTTCCTCTTTACATTTGAGCTTCTTCTCTTTCTCAAGGAGTGATACTTTGATGCCTACTAGCTTTGGATTTGGCATATTAATTAGTGTGGAGGAGACATTACCAAATTCTGGAGGAAGACTCTTGAGCAAGGCTCCAATGCATATGTCTTCTTCCATTTTTGAGTTAATCCCTGCAAGTTGAGTTAACAGGCTTTCCAAATAATTAAGGTAAGTTGCAAGGGATGTATTAGCCTTCATGTAAAACTTGAAAAACTCAATCAACAATCCATATTTTGAAGATTTAGATTGGGAACCAAATAGTGTATCCAATTGTTCCCAAGTGGCATGAGATATATCACATGTGTCTACATGGTGGATATAACTGTCAACAAGCTCAAGCTTGATGATGGCTTGAGCTTTATCATCACTCTTTTTCCATACTACTAGAAGAGAAACATCTCTGGGTTTCTTCTCTTGGCTAGTGGTTATTGATCAAAGGCCCTTCTTCACTAGGATTCAACTTAATCCTTATCTACCAAGTGTGGAAGCATGTTTCTTTGAAGTGACATGACAATGAATCTTTCCCCATATTGGATGGTAGGAGGGCATAAAATCAACACCAAAAATCTCATATCAAACCAAAAAATGAGTTGCTTGGATGTATCAAGAGACACAAGTTCCAAGCACTAATGAGTATCAAAAGATACTACGCTTATTGAGCTTAATGTTGAACTTTGATGGTTGAATCTTCCCCTCCTCACTGATTTGATGTGGAAATCTTGTTGGAACCTCAGTGATATAGTGGATCGGAGTGGCAATGGGTTGGTTGAATTGAGAGGAGTGAGTAAATAGACTGAAAAAAGGGCTTAGGTGAAATTGGCTACGATTGCCCTTTAGGATTTCTTGGGCAACTGATCAGAGGATCACAGTAGCTCATAGATGTGATTATCCCAAGAGATACTTGATGGGGAGAGAGCTTATATAGTGTGCTTTAAAATCCCTATAGTCTGAGGATGAATCACATCCTTCATGAGCAAGATGAGCATTGTACATAACAGGATGCAGGCATATTCTACATAGTGAGAAAGAAAACTTATAATGATGAGAGATGAGTTATCTTCTCTTATTTGGCTAGATCCAGGGCCTCCAAGTAGGCAAGGTGTTGCTGGCTATGGAGACCAAGAGGAGTAGAGTGAAGATGGAATGATGAGATAAAGTCATCTACTGAAATTGAGCTGGACTGAGGTTGAGAGAAGAGTTGGAAGAGCAGTGTGTGGAGCTAAACCAAGCTCACCATGGCTCTGATACCATGTTGAGAAACAAGGATCCTTGAGCAAGGGTTAGCTGTGGAGGGTGAAAGTCAGTGATAAGAGACATGATAACTGAGACTAGACACATTGACAATTACTCAATTGAATTAGGTTTCAAGATAGATTAGCTTGGACTCATAAACACAATCTTGAGTAGAGAGAGATAAGACTAAAAGTACAAAGTACAATAGCATTGCATTCAAATGATTGTCAAGTACACTTTTTTATAGTTTTCGGATGGTACCACTTTCCTCACTGTGCTTATGGGATAAAGGCAACTCTTCCTAGATTGAGTTGCATGTTTGTTGCCTCCTTGTTTCATACAAAGAGGCACATGTAGGTGTGATTATATATTTCTCAACACTTATATTTTATTTTCTACAAAAAACACAATGAATTAGAAGTTTTTCAAGAAGGGCCTTCTATTTAAATATATAATTATAAAGTTTGTTGTCTTCTTTAAGCATGTATAATCATCCTGCAATGACAGAGGACCTCTTGCATAGAAATGATAGCACACATATACCAGAATAAGTATCTAAGCTCATTTAGATGACAATCTTGCCTACAAGGTAAGTATTGAGGGAATGTACAAGTACTTGAGTATTGTGATGAGAGCTTTGAAACAAGGCATCAATGTTATCTAAGTTGCATTATCATTACATTTTCAAACTCGATATGTGCAATGATTTTAGAAATTTCTATAAGATAGTTTCAATCTACAAAAAGTAGTGATCTTTTACCAAAATTCTTTGATATGTTTAATAAACTCTAAACATATGGAATAGCTTTAATAAAATCTTGGTACCCATTATAGGTTGGAAAGTCTAGCTAATAAAGTTTTTAGTAAAGCCTCTTTACATAAAGTCTTCTCTTAAATATGAGCTTTTGAACATATGATCCAAGGCCCTTATCATTACTCCTATACATTTTAAAAACTTTGAACATATGAGATATTTTTAATAATAGCTTTGTATCCATTCTAGGTTAGAACTAGCTAATTAAAATTTCAGCAAAATCTCTTTACATAGAGTCTTGTCTCAAACATGATAATACCACACAAGCTCTACTTGAGCCTTGTTGCCCTCTTCGTTGCACTTAAAGACAAGTATGCTCTTTTCATACTTAACTTCTATAACTATGAGATGGAAAAAATCAAGGATTAATTGTGGTCTACCTATCTTTGTCCCTCTATTTCCATCACTCTCTCTCTATCCCTCCCTCCCTCTCTCTCTCTCTCTCTCTCTCTCTCTCTCTCTTCCTCCCTCTCTTTCCATCTCTCCCTCCCTCCCTCCTCTTTCTCTATCTTCCTCCCTTACTTTTGTGTGTGTGTGTTTCTTAATCTTGTTCCCTCCCTGTTGCTTTGCCTGAGGGGTCCACTAGGGTTTACTGTATAGTACCACGTGAGTGTAAGGGAGGGGGGTTATTTAAGGGAAGGAAGGTACATTTTATAAGGTAACGTCCCATAAATAGGGGGTAGATAAGGGGTATTTTCATATATTTCTTGCACGTAGGTGACGCCTCCTTATTAGTACTAGTGAACCCCCCGTGTTGCTTTGTCTCTTTCCATATCTTTCCCTCCCTTTCCCTCACTCTTTCACTGTCTCACCCTCTATTTTTCCATGAGAGAGGTAGGAAGAGAGAGAGATGGAGAGAAAGGATGAGAGAAAGAGAGAGAGGTTGAGAATCTCTACCTCCCCTCCCGCCTTCTCTCCCTTTCTCTCCTTTCCTCTCTCTCTTTCATCCCTCTATCTCCCTTTGTCTCCCTTCCTCTTTCTCTCTTTCTTCATCTCTCTCTCTCTCTCTCTCTCTCTCTCAATCTGCGTCCCTCTTTTTCCATCTTTGTCTCCCTTTGCATCTTTCTCTCATAATCTCCCTCTTACTTTCCCTCTCTATCTCTCCCTCCCTCCCTCCCTCCCTCCCTCCCTCTACTCATCTCTCTTTCTCTCTTAATATCTCTCCCTCCCTCCCTCCCTCCCTCCCTCCCTCCCTCCCTCCCTCCCTCTACTCATCTCTCTTTCTCTCTTAATATCTCTCTCTCCCTCCCTCCTCTCTCTGTCTCTCTCTGTCTCTCTCTCTCATGGCTCTCTCCTTCTCTTAATCTCCCTCCCTCCCTTTCTTTGTCTATCACTTCCTCTCTTTCTATCTCTCTCTCCCCTTCTCTCTTTCTCTTTCCATCTCTCTCCCTCTCTCATAGGCTTCCTCCCTCTCTACCCATCTCTTTTCATCTCTCTTTCTTTCTTTCTTTCCATGAGGGAGAGGAAGGGAGTATCTAACCACCCACATCTGAGCTTTCCAATGACTTTCTTGTGGTTTTCTTGAGAACCTACTCAAAACACCAACACCAAAACTAATATTTGCCCTTGTGTTACATAATTAGATGAGGCTGCCAACCAATGAGAGGTCCAACTAAGCACCAAAACTAAAGTTAAAAATGAAGCATATGGGGTAAAAATTAAGATGCTTTAGAGTTTTTGAAGCTAAAAGTGTGTGTCCTAGAACACATTAGAAGTATTTGTTTGTCAATCAAAGTTTGTTAGATGGCCCATTTAAAGAGACACAACTTTAGCATTACAAAGAAATTACTTGATCTAAAAGATGAAAATAACATCCAAGAGGCTAAGTCTATAGAAAACAATGCGAGGAACGCAGATGTACTTTTAGATCTCAAATGTGTGTTCGTTTGTCCCTCCAATTTCAATGTAATCACTTGTGGGCATTTGCACAAAGGAGATGAATTGATTATTTGCTAATAAGAAGCTTAAGAAGGTCTTAAGCTCAAAATTTCTCACGATGAGAGGGAGGGAGGAGGGCGCATTTTTCATGTAACCCCTCATTTCCCATTATTTGACATTTTTCAACTATTGGAGTTTGCATGAATGCTCTCCGCCACCATGAGTTCTTGAATTTCTTTACTCTCTAACGCCACAAAAATTGCACGAAATGATGCATTCTATCAAAGGATCTGTTTTTAGTATTTCTCTCTTCTCTTTCTCTCTTGCAATAGTTGGTTTTCATAGGGGTTGAGAGGGGGAGGGGAAAGGGGTGTTAGAACATGATATGATGCAATAAATGGAGCGAAGGAGCATGAAGATAGTTTTTAGCAGCTATGTGGAGCGTTATCAAGTTGTCTAAGCGATCCCCAAATCATAAAAAATAAATACATTTTATGGAATATTTTACATTAAGTCTCATTTTATTTAAAAATGAAAAAATTAAATGGTGTATGTGCATATAAAGCATTCTTGCTAAGAAAAAAGTAAAAAAATATTTTCTAAATGCTTGGTCAGCATGCTTTCTATAATAACAATCCATTTTAAAAGTCCTTCAGATGCGTAAAATTGTAGAAAATGGGATTTTAAGGGAAATTGAATGATTAGCTAGATCTTAATGTTGTGGAATAATAAATATATGTTTGTGCAATGGTTGTATGAGTTCCATGGCATGGAGATTGCTTCAACATGGCCTCATATTGTGTGTTAAGGTGCATGGGAAATTTATTAGAGAGGTTACATGGGCAATATTTATTGGAAAAATAAAAAATTTAGTGAGCTTTGCACCAATGTCCTAGTTAATCATCATGTTATAACTATGTAAAACTTTTTTGGGGGTTATTGTACTTTTACTACTTTGTTCGAAAAAAGAAATTAGGCATTATTAATTCATAATCTTATATTTGGGATATAGAAAGTTGGAGTGGGGGATCACAAAATTACCAATACATAAGCCCAACTATGTGGTGAGCTATGTCTAGAACACAAAAGGTGAATTTAGAAATGTTACCCTAGGATATGCGCAATCTAGGTCGAGAGAGAGTTGTTGACGCATCCCTGCTAGAAAGTCTAGGTTGATGCATAAACATGTCTTCCTTTTCATGCAAACCAAAATTCCTGATGTATACAAAGTAGTATAGATGTTTGCAAGCTAGATAAGGCTTGACAACACTCTTTCTTTTTTGAAAATCAGGACATGTACATGAAAGCTCAAGTTTTTTATGGACTTCATATAGGCCACCACTATCTATGGCTATATGAAAAACAACATGTTTTGAGATCCTCAATGGTGACTTCATTCAAGAGTCTTGCCACCATACTTTGTGTGCAACTCATTTGGTTGCCTCTTGTGAAACCCCATGTCTCCATGTTGTAGACCTTGTTGACACTAGGGTTTGAGGAATTGATGGGCTTGCTAGTACTGTAGGCATGGCCACACTACTTCACTTATTGCATGGCCTACTCTCCTTGTGTTTATGTCTAGCCTAAACTATGTATTCATTAAATTGCATATCTCTTCATATGTGATATTTGTATGTGAATCCACCCTCCACATAAGAGAAATACTTGGGGTGTACTGAGAGCTGCATTTTAGGAACCGACTTTAAGCTGATCTAGAAGCACCTCGAGCTCATTTTAAAGCAGAAACATGGCCGAGACGAGTCAACAAGCCAATTTTCATGAAAAATCAAATGGTGGCGAATGATTGAGCTGAAGTTTTTCTAGATGCATTTTGACATCAGGAATCCAACGCAAGTCTCAGTTCATCAATCGGAGGTCATTTGACCCCCCATTTAATCCCCGCAAGGTTCGATATTATAACGTAGCTACCAGATTAGGAAGCCGTAAAGTGCATGGGAGAGGCTAGGTTGATGGAGTTTGATGCCATGAAGCCACGTGTTTAGTCGAATTGCAAATCGAAGCTCGTTTGGGCCTTCAAAATTGAAAATTTCACTTGCAGGACAGTGTGAACACAAAAAGATGAACCGATTATTTTAATGTTTTAAACCTTAGGCTTCATAAGAGCCTTGAAACTAATGCAAAAATTGTTGAACAAATGGAAGCATCAATGCGCCTCCTCATTTTTGCTCGATGCCTCTCCAATTCAAATCTGTTTGGAGAGAGAGAGAGGGAGATTCTTGATCGGGGCAGAGAGAGGAACAACATGGTTGTAAGCTTGCCCATTTTAATGGAGGATTTAAAATTTTTATTTTCTAATCTTTCTCTCTCCTCCCTCTCTCTCCCCTCTATGGGCTGTTCATGCGCATTATCTTGAAGGAGGAATTGGGAAGCAAATGATAATGGAAATTAATGGAGATGCTGAAGCTTGATGTGTAGCATGGAATTGAGAGAAATGGAGGCTCTGTCCATTGGTCACTCGATTATTTAATGCGTCTTGGGTTTCGTAGAAACATGGTATGACTATTTTTAATGAAGGAAAAGAAGGTTTTTTTATATTTTATGATGGAAATGATGTTCGTATGCGATGAAAAATTGTTTGAGTGCTGGTTGCATCAGGTTTAATTACTGTATATCAAAAAATTCCAATTTCATAATGATTTATATGCGCTATTTAAATCTCGTAAAACCCGAAATGCTGTATTTTAGGGTAAAATGATAGTTTTGTCATTTTGGGTGGGTGAAATGTGTTCCTATGGTGAAAAATAAAAAATAAAATTGAGCTTTAGTATATTGGAATGGTTGGCAAGAGAAAATTAGAAAATAATAGTGATTATTATCAAATAAATGCTAAAGAAATAAGGAAAAACATGAGAAAAATAAGAATACGCTTCATAAAGATAAGAAAAAATACAATGAGTGTTTGTGAATGTATGGTAGTGGCGGAGCATGAGGTTTAGCCTCAATTTTCCCTATCTCTTTGTCAAAGTTTATGATTTATCGCTTTTCATACATCAAAACATGACAAAATGAACCCCTATACGTATGCAACGGAAGCACTACTTAAAAATAGGGGATGGGGTGTTTGAATGATGCAATTTGGGGGATTATTTATTGCTGATTTTGATTATGCATAGCATGATATAGTGTTTGTTGTATTTTAATTAAGAGGATAGTAGCATGAGCATTGTCTCAATACTATCCTTATATCGCTACAACGAGTTAGTGAATGAGCATTGGAAAGTCTAGTTGTGCACGACACATTTTTTATTGAAAATTATGTTTGGGTACATTAGGATCATCCACTTTTGCATGTGTGTATCAACCATAGTATCAGAATATGAAGAATTGGATGCATAGTACATGTTTTTCATTATGATGACCTATGCTTGAGTGCGTGAGACAACCTAATCTGTAGGCTAGTCGATCAGTTTTTGGAAATTATTTGGTAAGGATACATGTTATCTCCTGAAATACGTTCAAGATGAAAGAGTGGAGCTTGTACTGTGTGTACTTTATGTTGGAGTGACGCATCTTGGGGCCAATCCCCGAGGTGTAGGAGAATCACAAAGTGGAGCCATAGCAATCAGCTGAGAGGTGCTTCCCTATGTGTGTGTTACGAGACACTATGGCTATATGTTATGGGGTTTCCTTTTGAGGAGAAGAGATGGTGGACATTGGACTATGACTCAATATAAACGCAAAATTGATTAGTGTAGAGTGAGGCTCAGACACTCCTGGCCCGCGAGGTCATGTGGTGGGGTTGTCTGTTGTGTGCATCAGGTCCGGCTAGTGCCATAGCCAGTGCCAGTCCATTTTGGGTCCCATCAGTGGTGTGTTTGCCAGGAGTTTCCTATAGTGGCGGTTTCCGAATCTAGGTTGTAAAAGTTTATAATTTTTATTAGTAGTGTGCAATGGGTTTTGTTCAAGGATGGAAAACCTTGGCTTTCCCTATACAAAACTTACTGATGGATTTAGTTAGTTATGTAGAGCATGAGTCCTCTACAGAAGATAATTTAGGTGATGAGAAGAGTAACCAGATAGTAGTTACCCCATCCTCTAATGCGATGGCATGGGCGGAGGTTTGCCTTAGTGTGGTCTCTACCCAAGAGAAATCATTTATAACCATCCATCAACCTAGAGGGCATGGAACAAGTATGCTGGAAGCTATGGTGGTCATGGCATCAATAAGTGATTATGCTAAAGCCATAGTGCCATGCAAAAAACTAGACATATACTGGAGTGCAGTTATGCCTGAAACATCCCATGTGGTGGGGAATCATTCCAAAATTTTAGGTATCATAGGGATGCTAGAAGGCTTAGCTATAAAGGGAAAACCATTGCTTAAAAGGCACGGTTCCCAGGTCCTAAGTGTGCTAAGGATAAGTTCTCTTTTGATGAGGGGTAGAAGCTCCTAGATAAAGCCATTATGGAACTGCCTAGGAAGGGGCAAAATATAGAAGATCCTCTAAGAAAGGATTGGAATGACATGCTAAGAGCTAAAGGATTCCCTAGACCACTCTATGAGTTGGCAAAAAGGGATGGCAAGGATAATATTAACCTCCCTACACTAATAAAGGTGGAAATGGAAGAGGTTGGAGACCCTAAGTCACTAGAGTTAGGTCATGAATATGAAGATTTTAATAGCCCAACGCTAATCCCAAAGGAGAGGACTAAATGCCCTGATCTCCCAGTATTTCATGGGTTGGTAAATGAGGACCCAATGTTGCACTTAAAAGAATACGGCCTAACTTGCCTTGCACAAGTGGGTTCAATGGTATTCATCAGATGCTTGTAATTTCTAGCATCCTAAAGGGAGAAGCTAGGAAATGGTACTAGAGCCTCCCAAGAGGGTCAATTAAATCATTCAAGGAGTTGTACGATAAATTTTTAGATGAATATGAAAAGAAGGTGCATATGACCCAGGTCTTAGGGCAGCTTATGCAGATAAGACAAGAGTCTTACCCTTCTACTAAAGAATATGCTAGAGCCTTTGACAATATTCTCAGGCTTTGGTGATGGGACCTAAAATGGGCTTTCACTGGCTATAGCACTAGCTAAACCTCTGACATGCACAAGACAACCCCACGGCCTCGCGATCAGGAGCGTCTATAGGAAACATTGCCCTGCCATCGTATATATTTTGCGTTTGTATCGTGTTCCAACCCGTAACCTCCTCAGACTCCTCGAAGGGAGACCCTACACATGTTGGTGTAATTCACCACGTAGAACAACATAGGAGACACTCCTCGGCTGATTGCTGCGGCCCCACTGCGACCCTCCTACACCTTGGGGATTGGCCTCTGAATGCGTCCCTAACACATACGAAATAAACTCTGCTCTTGGTACCAATATTATATCATTCCAAGAATGTACAAATCCTTGCTTACTTGTCCCCTTGGACCCACCGTCTAGACCTACAGCTTGGGTACTTTACTCTCTCCAGCATGGGTCATTTATACTTCAACCAATTGCTATGCATGCCAAGAATAGATACCATGTGTATGATTCATGCAATGGTGGATGCCTTATTGTGCACAAACAATTATGGTATAAAATCAGGCTATGTATCGTGCAATAACAGCCCTTTTAATGAATTTTCACTAATACACAATACTTCGTTTTGTAGGAACCTAGCACCAAGGCCAACCTTGTGCTGCTAGATCCATTATTTCCAAATAAACCGCATCCTAAATTTTATGCATAAAGAGAACAATCAGACTTTTTATTATTTTAGTGCTTAAACTATGGTATAACATCATCCTCCCCCTCACCGTTTAAATTTTACTGCGGTACATAGGTGTAGAGGAATTTTATGTCTTTTTTGTATGTAAAAGCAATAAATACGCACTTCAACACAAAGGAAAAGGGCCAAACTGAGGCTTAACCTCATGCTTCAGCCCCGACAGACATTCACATACATAGATCTTTTTTTAAAATTTTTTTAAAACGCAAGAAATCCTTTTTTTTCCATTTTTCTCTATTTTTTCTATTTATTTTTAATAGAAAATATATATTTTTGGTTTTTTTTTAATAATTGATCATTTGAAATGAAACTCAACATTTTTTCTTATTTTACCCCATGTCCACTTATTTTTTCTCATTCAAAATTAAAAAAACTATTAATTTCCATCAAAATTAGTGTTTTTTCAGGTTTTGAAAATTTATAATTGCTGTAAATCAATATGGGTTCTGCATAATAGTGATTGCAGCCCTCAAACATAATGCAACACTCAAATAAAATTTCAACCCATGTGCACACCATTTAGATCATGAACAATAAGAAATAAGCAAAATTCTTTCATAAAATAGAGTGTACCGCCTTTTTGCGTGTTTCAGGTTTTTTTGAATATTTAATTGGGGCTATGTATTGAACAACCAGTCATGGATTTCATCATAGATCTTTAGCCTTTAGCCTCCTCGGCCTCTTGGAACAATCCGATGCCTCCCGGACAAGCATCCATCTCTCGGTTCTCTTCTTGATTCTTGCCACATGAAGTGCCTCTATCCAGGAGAGAGAAAAACTGAATTCTGATTTCCACAATCGGGCAGCCATTTCTTGTGCGGAGACAAGAGATGAGGAGCGAAGATAGAGTGTAGACCAAGCATTCACTCAGTTGGGGGAGTTGTTTGCAGGCCCCATAGCCCCCCTCTCCATCAAATGAAAAAATGGCACCTTCTCAGATTGCGCCTGAAAAAAATAGACGCCCCTTCTCCACCCCCCACAAATTCTTTTTTTTTGGGGCTCCCAAAGGGAGCCCCTAAAAGTCATGACTTTTGGGGCCCCTAAATCCTATTCGCACTTGGCCTTTGGCCCTTGGCCTTCCGGGCATCCCCATTTCCCTGTGCGGTACCCAATTCGAAGTCCCACACTATTGGGCATCTCCCAGTGTCTTGTCTGACATGCCAAAAATTTATGAAAATTCACCAACTGTCATCTAGTGGGTCTTTTAAGCACTTTTAGGCATTACCGCTTAAAATCGTACTAATTGCCATCGCCTCCTTCGATGAAGTCTATTTTGGCTATTTTGGCTATTTTTAAGCACTTCTCGGTATCAAAAATCATCCATCATTTGGCTAAGAAGAGCTATTATATTGCTAGGTTATGTGCTATGTGAGCTGTTCTAATAGTGTTTTGACTTTGATTCAGCATACAACCAAAGCATTAGAGGCTTGGAATGTATTGAAGAGTCAATATGAAATGTGAAACCAAACAAACTTGGAGAATAACCTACTAGCGGAGAAGTTTACTAAAGGAGAGATGGCTGAAGCATTCATCACTTGGATTAAGAATCTATATAATTAGATGGTTGGTGCTAGGATACAAAAGACTAGTGAGGAGCTAGCTCAGAGGTGTCTTCGAATTTGTCCACAAAAGTTTGATGGACTAGTAATTACCCTTAATACTCAGATGAGACCTCAAGCTTTGATTTTTGAGGAATTTTGTGCATTATTACTGGAGGAGGAGTTGAGGCTAAAAGCGTGACAAGGAAGCATCAATGGAGATGCTAGATTCTCTACCAATGCAAAATGCAAAGGTGGTTCCTCCACAAAAAATGATGGTGACAAAAAGAAGAAGGGCGGTAAGAAGAAGTTTCAAGCAGAGAGCTTCTACTGCAAGAAGAAAGGACATGCAATCGCAAATTGTTGTGTCAAGAAGATAGATGAAATGAATGGTACCCTTAAAAGTAAAGCGAAAGAGACAGCCAATACGGTTGAAGTAGAGTTGGAGTTATTCATGGTGACCATTGAGGAAGTGTGCTCCTTGGTGCAAGAAGAATCTACCATGACTCATGGGCATTAGAGAGTGTGGCCTCCCGTTGTTACGCGATCGGTGATCGAGAGCAAGCCTCACTCACAACCCGATAACGAGACATTAAGGAGTTCCGGTTGGGGTAATTGACTTTGTCAAATACACAACACAACTTGAAAATTTCAAATATTCTATAATACACCACAAGCCACATATAAAAATAAGAAAAAACACAATGCCTCTTAAAGCTCAAAATAAGTAAAAACCCGAGTGTGGGTAGAGCATCACACAACCACAACACAACGAAAATACCAATAATTCGAAAACAAACCAAGTGAGATATATTTTTGTACCTTAACAACCTTGAGCCGATGCTCCTTGCTTTGATACCCAAAAGCTCCAACTTCCAAATTGGCATGACAAGAGCTCACTCTAGCATGCGACCCTCCTCTCTCCTCTCTCACAAAATATAATTGTACAAGAGGGGGAAGGCCCTTAACTCTCCATTCTCATCTCCTTATATAGTTTTCTATCCATACTCACACACTCATTAGGCTTTTTGCTTTCATCTTTTGGCTTTTGCTTTTCTACAGCTTTTCACTATTTTCGTTTTTCTGCCCTATGCCTGTTTGCAACTTGTGTGGATCATAACTTCGTCATTTGAACTCTGAATATAGTTGTTCAAGTACTCAACGATCGGAACACATCTGGCTGACAAGGTTACGCGGGCAAAATTACGAAAATCTATCAAAACTGAGCAAATATATTGATTTTCGTAAATCGCATCATTTTTTCTCCATATTTTAACTTAGACGACTTATTCTCTTCCTTGGCCTATTGTTCTTGTAATTGCATACACTTTCAACACACATGTCCTCTTTTCTTTCAAGAAACACTCACTGACGATATAAAACGTATGATCTTTTCCTTTGATCCTTGAGTCTTGAAAATAAACATTCTCTAGATATGAACCTGTTTTTTTTAATGCAGTGTAGCAGGAACATGCTATGAAAAAGAACTCAGTGCACAACCATACATGATTTAGAATAATATGCAATTGATCGAATCCATGACATGCTACCATTCAAACAATGCTCACACAAAAAATATGGATGCATTGGAAGAATTGTGCCTGGCCTATCTAGATATGCTAGTGCATCATGCAAAATGCAAACACAATTCCTTGTTAATTTAAAATTCCTTATCTTCACCTCTCAACTCTCATAAAAAAGATATGATATACTTCACTCCACCCATCCAAAATATCACGATCACTCTAGAAAATAATGGTCCTCAAGATGTTGACTAGATAAGAACAACCCATCTCACAATTGGTAGCATCCTTCATGACCCTCTCAATCACCCAACCTCCTTACACACTCAACCAGAGGTTCCTAACTTTGTGATGAGCATCCCAAATATTGTGTGTACAAGAAATGCGCATGCTCAATGATAGGTGCTCTCTCATGTGCGCGTGCATCTAAAAGTTACTGCATATAGCTGCAGCGAACCTCATGCCATGCTAGTGCTCAATGATGGTGCAAAACGTGCATAATTCCAACCCATGGCATGGAAGTATTTGATAAGAACAAGAGATGACCCCCGAGTGTAGTGCATCAACAAGTGCAACGTAAAGTGCTCGTAAACCCATTATCCCTTGTGATATGCAAGAGTCTCGACAAAAAAGCATACCTAGCTTCTCAATATTCAGTAGTGATTGACAAACACAAGCTTCATCCTGTTCAAAAAAATACCAAGCTTGACTAAGGCTATCAAGTTTCACACTCAACAAATCAAACAAAATGACAGAAGCAAATCCTACGCTAAACAAACACAAGAAATGCAACTACAAAATAACAAAACAAACTGTCACGCAAATGACTAAGCTAGTAAAAATCAGACCTAACTACAGTTTGACTAGGGCTTTTCAGTTTTCAGAAAAACACTTGACATATTTAGCCCTCCCCCTAGTCTGCAAACATTCATGTACAGCAATTGTCTTCATAAAACGATGCAACATTTATGAGCCAATAAAAAATCAAATCCAATGATCTATCTCTGAGTTCTTCAAATTCATAAATCAAGAAAATCCATGACACACCATTCTCAAACCACTTATGAACGGGCACACACAAATCATCAACAAATTTCTCTTCGGAATCCTCAAAATTTTCAAATTCAAATTTCTCAAAACAACTCACATTGTCAAAGAAAAACATCTCATCACCCACAATGACAATCCACATACCCTTCCCATCCTCCCAAAAGAAAAACATGACAAAGCTAGGGTTTTGAAACAAGGTTTGAACTCTTTCTATGTTGCCAAAATCAAACTCATCCACAAAATTTGCAAAAATCTCAGAAAAATAAGTCTCTTTAAAGCATCCATCCAAACAATGAGACTTCAAAGAGTGAACTTTTTCTATTTCTTTATCACAAACATTCTCAAAAGACTTTTCATGAATAGGTACTTTAGGCAACACATTAAGGTCATTATCCTCATCCAAACACTCAATTGTCCAATTTTCTTCAACCTCACAACTTTCTTCACACTCTTTACCCTTAGTGTTAGATTTCTCTTCCCTCAACTTTTTAATTCTTTCCAAAGCCTTATTCAAATTTTCTCTCACATCCTCTTCAATGTCACTCTCAAGATCCTTAAAACACCAATCAGAATCATCACAAACTTCATAAAAAACTTCTAGAGAATTCAAAGAAACTACAAGACTATCAAAAGAAGTTTTCTCTTCGACATTGTTGTCTAAAACAACCAAACAATCATCATCACAACTATCAAGAAGTAAGAGATTAGGCCTACTCAAAACCACATCATCAACACCACAAACAAAAGCCTCTCCAGGGCTACTCAAAACATCACCAACCAACTCACAAGACTCAACCAAGTCAACAACACCAACACCAAAATCACAACATGAGTCAGAACCTAAAACCTCCATACTCTCTTGATCAACAAACTCATAACCAAACTCACAAAAAATCTCCACAAACTCATTAGGCAATAAATTCGAACCCTTAACTTCATCTTGAAAACTTACAGTTTCTAAGCCCTCCCCCTCATAGTTTTCCAAAAGACTCAAAAAATCATCCTCTATTCTCTCTTCATCTTTCAAGCAATCAGATCCATCTATACTATCACCAAGGCAAACAAGCTCACTCTCTAAATTGTCTTTACTCTCTGCAACACTGCCATGACTATAAAAACTTTCATCACACCTTCCCTCATCAGAAATATCAAAAATTTCTTGACTCTCATCCTCTCCCAAGGAACATGAGAACTCTTGGTCCTTAAAACAATCTGGTCTCTCATTTTATTCTTTACAACTTAGATCCAACTCTAGCTCATCTTTATAGTCCTCAAGCTCCAAAGTATCATCAGTCGATCCCTCTTCTTTAGTTAAATCACTAATCACTGAACTAGAAGTATCCATGGTCAATGGGTATGAATTCACACTCCTAGACTCTTCACTCCAATCAGTCAAACAAGTATTTTTCTCCTCAATCACCCTAGGGAGTTTCTCCTCACATACTTCAATTGATTTCTCACAAGTCAACTCATCTCTCCTAAATATAGAATATAGTATACCTCTCCCAGGATAGGCATTAGTAACTCTCTGCTCCTCAAAAACTTTTCTCTCAACTTGCCTTGAACTCAACTTTTCCCTTAGTTCATCAAACCCTAACTCTTTTTTTCTTTTGGTCTTCCTCTCTTGATATTGAGCTATCTTCACCGCTTTCTCAAAAGTCTTAGGTTTTTTAACCTCTACTTTCACTCTCCAATCTTCTAATTTCAACCCATTTACAAAATACATTATCTTCAACATAACTGGGGCTATCTTGCCTTCTAACAATGTTAAACTCCATCGATTCCACAATCTTTCAAACTCCCTAGCAAAATCCTCAACACACTAATCATCTTTTTGAACACAAGTTTCTATTTTCGCCCAAATCTCACTTTGACTTTCTCTTTTTTTAAACCTAGATAGAAAAGCATTTTTAATGGTCTCATAGTCCAAATTTTGTCTCTTAAATTGCATGCTTCTCTCAAAGTCAAGCAACCAATTTCGTGCTTCTCCTTGCAATTGATATCTAAAAATCTGGAGTTTATCCTCAAGATTAGTCACTCTCTCTATCAAACAACACACCTCTATTTTTTCTAAAAATCTTTCGAGATCTTCAGTACGATTACCATGGAACTCAAAAAAATTATCGACCATGTTAAAAAATTACAAGAAATCAAAACAAACTCACATTCAAAATAACAACAATGTCAATTTTGGCACTCCTCAGTGGGGGCACCGAAAAAGAGATGTTACGTGAGTGGTGATCGAGAGCAAGCCTCACTCACAACCCGATAATGAGATGTTAAGGAGTGCCGGTTGGGGTAATTGACTTTGTCGAATGCACAACACAACTTGAAAAATTCAAATATTCGATAATACACCCCAAGCCACATATAAAAACAAGACAAAACACAATGCCTCTTGAAGCTCAAAACAAGTCAAAACCTGAGTGTGGATAGAGCATCACATAACCACAACACAACAAAAATACCAACAATTTGAAAACAAACCAAGTGAGATATATTTTCGTACCTTAACAACCTTGAGCCGATGCTCCTTGGTTTGATACCCAAAAGCTCTAACTTCCGAATTGGCATGACAAGAACTCATTTTAGCATGCGACCCTGCTCTCTCCTCTCTCACAAAATACAATTGTACAAGAGGGGGGAAGGCCCTTAACTCTCCATTCTCATCTCCTTATATAGTTTTTATCTATACTCACACACTCATTAGGCTTTTTTCGCATCTAGTTGATAAGCTAGCGTAAGCAGAATTACAAAAATATATCAAAATCAAGCAAAAATATTGATTTTCATAAATCACATCATTTTTTATCCATATTTTAACTTGGATGACTTATTCCCTTCCTTGGCCTATTGTTCTTGTAATTGCATACACTTTTAGCACACATGTCCTCTTTTCATTCAAGAAATACTCACTAACGATGTAAAACGTACGATCTTTTCCTTTGATCCTTGAGTCTTCAAAATAAAGAAAGGTATTTCCACAGGAAAGGAATAATAGAGCATAGGTTCCTCTAGGGTTGGTGCATGCTAACTTGTGTGATAAGATGCCTACACAAGCCTTGAAAGGATCTTCTTATTTTATGTTGATTATCGATGACTATAGAAGGAAGATGTGGGTGTACTTCCTTCGTGATAAGGCTCAAGCTTTTGGTAAGTCTAAAGAATGGCTAAAACGTGTTGAGAATGAAACATGGAAAAGTGTGAAGTAATTTAGAACAGATTGTGGTGGTGAGTTTAACTCAAAGGAGTTTGAAGACTTTTGCAAGAGCAAAGGGATCAAGCTTTTAATTTACGACACCTCACACACCTCAGCAGAATGGTGTTGTGGAGTGCGCACCATTGTGGAGATGGCAAGATGCATGCTAAAGGGCAAGATGCATGCTACACAAAGGCTCTCAAGGGAAAAACACCTCATGAGGCTTACACTAGTAAGAAACCATTTGTCTCACATTTCAGAATTTTTGGATGTGAATGTTATGCACATGTTCTAGATGAGAAAAGAAACAAGTTAAAGCCAAAAAGTGGAAAATGTATCTTCTTGGGTTATAGTGATGAGAAGAAGGCTTACAAATTATATGACCAAGAGGAAAAGAAGATCATCATGAGTCGTGATGTGGTGTTCAAGGAGGGGCTGCATATAGTGGAGGAGGGGAAGGCAAGTTCTTCCACTTTATCATCATGCAAAGAAGTATTCCACTATGAACCTGTCCCGAGAGCTGTCCATATCCCTAAGGAGCAGGAAGCATCATCTACAAATGATGAGGAAAAAGTTTACCAACCGGACATCACCCCACCGGAAATGTGATTGCCGCATTGTGTAAAGCAGCTCTATGAGCACAAAAATCCTATACCTACATCTGTTGAGGAGAAGGCAGACGCACCAATGAGGTCTCAGAGAATAGAGGAGCAAATGAGGGCTTCTGCTCACATAGTCAATATGGCCTTGATGGCGGAGATTATAAGAGAAGTAAAGAAGCCAACTGACTTAGAAGAAGCACTTGCAGAACTAGCATGGAAGGTAGCTATGCAAGCCAAGTATGATAGCATAATGAATGAAACTTGCAAGATAGTGGATCAACCTAGCAAAGCAGAAGGTTATTGGCAACAAGTGGATCTGGAAGGTAAAGTACAAGGTTGATGGTACCTTAGAAAAGTTGAAAGCCATATTGGTTGCCCAGGGATTTTCACAGGTTGAAGGGTTTGATTTTCAAGAGTCATTTGCCCCAACTACCAAAATAACCACTATTCGCACAATAATTGTAGTGGTAGCCCACAAGCACTGGCCAGTTTACCAAATGGATGTTAAATCAACATTCTTAAATGGTGACCTCAAGGAGGAGGTATACGTGGCTCAGCTACTAGGGTTTGAGGCCCCCCATTCTAAGAACAAAGTGTGTAAGCTGAAGAAGGCATCGTATGGGCTGAAACAAGTCCCCTAGAGCATGGTACAAGCAGATAGATAAGTTCTTTTAAAGCTTAAACTTCAAAAAATGTGCCTCAAATGCTAGCTTGTATGTTTACAGGGATGGTGAAAAGTCTGTAGTGATTGTCCTATATGTGGACGACCTTCTTATTATAGGTGACTAAGAAGATATGATCAACCAAACTCAAAAGGCTTTCAATTCTGAGTTTGAAATGACAGACTTGGGCTTGCTGCACTATTGTTTGGGGATTGAAGTTTGGCAAGAGCCAGGAAAGATCTTGATCTCTCAGAAGAAGTATGCATGGGAGATCTTGAAGGCATTTAGCATGATTGAGTGCAAGGAGATAGTTACATCTATGGAGGTGAATACAAAGTTATCCATTGAGGATACATCAGCACTAGCAAACATTGGGAGGTATATGAGGTTGGCTAATCTACTTGTGTAACAACAAACAAGATATCAATTTTTCTGTTGGTGTTTTGAGCAGGTTCTCAAACAAATTTCATGAGAGTCATTGGAAATCTGGGATACGAGTGCTCAGATACTTGAAGGAAACTCTTGACTATGGTATCACATACAGTTCCAAAACTTCTCTTGTGGGGAAGTGTGACTGAGATTGGGCACGAGACACTGATTCCAAGAAGGAAGTTTTTGGTTATTGTTTCTCTTTGGTTTTAGGAAATTTCTCTTAGATTAGTAAGAAGCAACCAACAGTGGCATTGTCTTCTACCGAAGCAAAGAACAAGGCAGCTTGTTTTGCTGCATGTGAAGTAGTATGGTTGAGAAGGATCCTATGGCATATGGGAGTGCAAGATGAAGAACCAACTGTGCTGAGATGTGACAATCAGAGTTGCATTGCCATTGCCAAAAATCTAGTGTTTCATGCGTGCACCAAACATATACAGATCCAGCATCACCATGTGCATGATTTGATCGAGGATGGGATAATGGAACTAGTCTACTATCCAACATAGGAGAAATGGAGCGGATATCTTCACCAATGAACTTATGAAGGATCTGCTCCAAGTTCATCTTCAAAGGCGCGGCATTGGGCTGAGGATATAGTTCACTTGCGGGTGGACATTGAGGGGGGGTGTTAGATATGCTCATGCCCCACCCTCATAAGGTGCCACCAATGATCCATGGTTCTCAAAGTTGTAAGGCACCCATTATGAGGAGAAGCCATATGTGAGCCCAGATATTGGTTGAGTCCTGACTTGTATGCCAGATGAGGTCTATGTGATCGGATGGCAAAAAGGTAACCATTGTGGGTTAGATGGAGTAGTTAAGCTGGTAGCAACTCGAGGCACATTACATCGAGTTGTAGGGTAAAGGATTTCAAAGGGGACCCTATTTTGGTGTCTCGGGGCTACAGAAGTGGCCCCTAGCTGGGGGGGTCTTGGGGGTCCCCGGCCCGACGGTAAAGGAAATATTTCCTGGATGACTAGTGGTGGAGGCTCATATGGTAGGTCGATTAGGCCGACCTAACCACATTCGTGGGCTATTAAAGAAAAACCCCTTCATAGCCATCTATAATTTATCTTTCACCTAGCTAGAGTTGTTCCAGCTAGCCTTAAGCTCTTCACCTATCTTCTATCTAGATCGCCATCTAAGCTTCATAGTGGAAGGGCATGGGTAGTTAGAGCCATTTTTGTATCAACTATTTGGAGCTAAAGAATATTTAATTCTCCTCTTATTTGTTGTGTACTATCTATCTCTTTCTCAGATTCTGTTTGATGTGCCATGTAATTTTTACATTAATATCCACCACTGTAGCAGCAATGCCTACTCAAGGCACCCCAACCATTGTAGATACCAGCAATCTCATGGTCTTGGTGTAGTACTTGGTCAATAAGGAACTAACATAGGGAAGAGTGCGGAAACCACAAATTTTGGACAAAAGAGACTGGCAACAGCAGATGTCGAGTCAATACAGGATCCAAAATGACAGGAAGTGGAAACCTCCATGACTCTCATCCCTACAACGATGACGCCAACTCTACTAACTACAATGAGTATGTTAAAGAGCTACTCTCTGAGTTAGAGAAAGCTAAGGAGGAGAAGAAAATAGCAATGAGGCTGAGTTGGAGCTCAAAAGGAGTTAGTGGATGTCTTCCAGTTGGAGAAGACCAAATAGGTGACCATGTGCCAAAAGGAAACATAGGATCTAAGAGAAGAGCTCAAAGAAAAGGAAGGAGAAGATGGACGTTGGGAGGCAAGACTTGCCAAAGAAAAACAAAGCTTCATGAGGATGCAACAAAACATTGCAGAGTTGGAAGAGTTATGTAAAAAAATACAAGCGGAAATGGCAAATCTCAGGGATGCCATGGCAACACTAGAAACATATAAACGAGAGAAAATACTTAGATTACACACAAAAATAGAAAACTTGAAACAAGAAGCAGCCTCGAAGCAGGAAGAGCAATAGAGACTAAGAAGAGAGATTGAAGATCAAGAGCAGAGGCTAATGGTACTAGCTCTCAGAGGCAAGGGGAAAGCCTTGAGGAAATGAAGAAGAGAGTTGAAGGTTGGGCAAACCACAAGGAGAGAAGAGTCAAAACCTTGGCGGGCCATCTAGCTCAGGTAGAAAAAGATAAAGTTCTAGTTGATAGCATAGCAGCAGAGGTTTCCCAAGTGGGCTTTGAAACCTAGAAATGCACCTCCTCAACACCTTGCTGGATGTCACTCAGAGAGAGGAAGGGGAGGCTGTTGATACCATAAAGAAAAAGCTAGGGATTGCATGCGCAGCAGGGCCCTGCGAGCAGGCCCGCAGATGCCACTGCAACCAGTGGGAGTCAACCTAACCCTTGAAGAGCAAACAACGAAGATACCTACTACTGCAAGTAGGCTTGACACCATAGGAAATGGATGCACTAGGGTTCACAGAGGGAGCAACACAGGGAGACCAGCACAAGAAGGGGATGGACCGAGCTTTGAGTCGGGACCTCAGGAAGAGGAACTAGTCCCACAACCTCCTTCCCCACCACAGCTAGAAGACCAACAACAAGCACACATCTCTGTAGAAAGAAAGGCTGCACTTGGAGAAAAGAGGAAGCAGATGGTGGAGGAAGCACGGAGGAGACTAAGTGCTAAACTGACTGTAGGACCCCATCTGCACCTATCCCACCAAGTCAAGTCAACTTCATAGAAACCTTCCATGCTGACCTGATAATCTAGGAGCAATAGGAAACTATTAGAAACCCCAATGAGCTTAGGTTCCAATTCCCCGCCAACTTGCATAGGGTTGTGCCAGTCAAGGTGTCAGAAGAAGTGATTGATATCGGAAGTAGGCTCAGAGAGAAATGGCTAGTTAAAAGAGAGCAACACCCCACCCTATGGGGCATAGAAGACACAGAGTTTTGGCAGAATAAAGTTTTTGAAGTGCCTAGATCTGTGCCTAGCTATGAGTGCCAACCCACATAGAGATGGTACATCTATGATGTGAATATGGACACTTGGATGAGTTTTTGTATCATTCTACCCTTCCAGCCAAACAACACAACGTTCATGCCGTACCCTCAAAGAGTAGGAGTGGATTTTGACTCCAATGCCACGACCGATACAACTTCCCTATAAACTACAATGCGAATTGTACTAAATCTCAAGAGGCCCTTATCTTCACATCCAAAGATTTGCATGACTCTATAGTCCACCTTGTAGATGAATTCTCCTCTTGCCCCGTCGACCCTGCTTTCATCACTACATGTAATTACCTTAGACTACTTAGAATACTACTTAGTCAAGATTCCACTCCATAAGAACATGGCCTTCCAACCCTCTATTTTGATCCCAATGCCATAGACAGATGCACCATGACTCGATTGATGATGCCAATTGCTCTTCTCCATTCATTTTTCTTTTCATTCCTCAAATATATGAATGACGGCTGCTTTACGCATTGCAATCATCCATTTATTTCTACTACCACTCTGCAAGTCCATCTGAACCTCAAAGGGTACTTACAAAGTTGACAATTCTTGAATAAATCTCTCAGTCCCTCATCTCCACCCCACTCAGATGACAAAGATTAGCTCTCATTATGACTATGTAATTCAAAAAGAAAAAGAGAGAACAAAGAGGAAAGAGAAGCATCTCACAAGCAGAGTAGTTAGACCACCTCACTTAACATAGGCCACAAGCACTACATATAGGGGTTCTCAAGTTAGGTGCATTCAGTGGCTTCAATTGACCGGATCCATCCCTAAACCCCTAGCCCTTTTGATTCCCCACTACACATGCTTAGGGTACATCAAGGGCAGGACATATTTAGGGAGGTAACACTCACTTACATTTAGACATGTCTCCCTAAGCTGCACCCTCTGCATCTCCCTTATGCAGAACTGGGTCCTCAAGTGTGGGACACGACCCAAGCTTGCTTGTGGTAAGACCTAGAACCGAGTTCTACTCACATGAGCATAATGCACCACACGGTAAGGTAGACACACCCCCTAGGTAGCACACTTATTCTCTTTTAGGAAATGATGGATGCTGCAAAACCACCAACATCAAAGGCCTTTCCATCCACGCAATATATCCTCGGCCACACAACAACACAATCGTTTGCCAAGCTTCTCGCCCAGTAAAAACCACCCATACAAGGCCCATCATCACCTTTGCAACCACCCTTCCAAGCATGAAGCCCTCATCAGCAAAGCCCCACAAGTGCCATGGGACTAGCACTCATCTACGAGGGGGATAATGTTAACCTCAGTTCGAGACAAAAGAAAAAGAAGTCAAGAATGCGGATGCAATGGAAGAAGCAGGATGGAGAACAACTAAAAGTGCAAGGGCAGTCTCAAAAATCAAGTCAATAGAAAAATTGTATTTTCAAATGCAAGGCACCCCTAAAACTATTGTAAAAGAGCGTTAGGATCCCTCCTATGAAAATTGTAAATGGTAGATGGACATAGATAAAGACATAAGGAAAAAAGAAGGAAATGGAAAAGAGAACCTTGCCACAATGGCCGGTCATGTAAAAAAAGGATGGGTGCCCAAGGGATAAAGGGCATGTATAAAGCCAAAAAGTGAATAGAGAAGTTGATTCTTTGGTGTGTGACAAAAGCGAACTCATCTTCTTCTCTTCCTCTCTTCTCTTTTCTTGCTCGTATGTGTGCTTGAGAGAGGGAGTGTGAGAAAGTGAGTGTGTGAGGGTGAGGGATCTTGGAGGTGAAACTCTCCATCATCTCCTCTCTTCTTCTCCTATTCTTTTCTCTTACGCGTGGCTATGGAGAATGGAGCTTGGAGGTGGAGGCTTGAGGATGCTTGAGCTTGCATCACAAATCGTGGAGCTACAATGTGAGGGAGGAGGCAACTCATTCAGGCATCGAGGTAAACTCATTAAGCCTCGGTAAGGATCAAAGTCGCATCGGCTAGGTGAGAGATAGTCATAGGTGCTCGCTTGAAATGCTTCAAGGGATAAGCGATCTATGGGTCTTGCCGGTTGAGTGGTGAGCTCCCTCTACACCTACTGGTGTGATAAATTCTGGAGGTAACAAGTATCCACAAGATTGATGAGACGGAGACAATGCATCCGTGCCTTCACAACACCCACATGAGCCACCCTCTTTGGAACTTGTAATGAGAACAAGGAGTAGCACCCCTCTTTGGAATTGACCACGGTGTCGTGCCGCTACACGGACACAGTGTAAAAAACTCTAGAGTGCATGGTCATTCGACTTTCTTATTGATCTAGAGAGTCAATGCCATATTAGTCATTAGTGTTAATGTTTGTAGTGTGGACGATTCAAAAATGCTAGATTTTTGGACAAGTTTAGCCTATTTTTGATGTTTTGGATATTATTTATTGTAAATATCCAAAAGATATAGATAACTTCTGGAATAGGATGACATGTAAAAAAAAGAAAGTGGCTTTCAGCCCTTTTTTAGGGATTTTATGCAAAAAGAAAAATTGACAAAATCACGCGACACGTGATCGTAGTTTACAGGTAGCAAACAACACTCCGAACTAGGAGAAGAAGAAGGAGTGATCTAGGAGAATTTTGGCCAAGTATCTTGGTATTTTACCCTCCTTTTAGAGCCAACGGAAGCATCATATTAGCGGTTTGAGCAATAGAGAGGAAGCTACTATTTTGTGTACATTTTTTTGGTCTATAAGGGATTTATCTTCTCAGGATGATGCATAAATAAATTGGTAGGCTTCACCTCTATGAGTATTCTTCTGCATCTTTGTAATATTTCCAAGCAATAAAAGTTAGTTTGTTAGTTCAAAAGTTAGTTAGTCAATTAATAAGTTAGTAAGATTACTAACTAAAGTAAAAACGGACTAGCATTAATAGCTAATAATTTTCATTCAATTAAAAAAATATTTAAAAAATCAAGAGACATAAATCGGACTTTTTTCTTGGATTGATAAAGATCGTAGCCACCCTTCACAAAAAGTACAATGTGAACGGGACTTATGAGCCATATTAATCACTAATATTAATGTGTATAGTTTGAATGGTCCAAAAATATTAGCCTAAAAAGATAGAACTAAAAGTCATTTAAAATAAAAGACAAGTGATGTTTTAGTTAGTTTTGGAGATTTTATAAAAAGATCAATAAATAAAAGTGACTGGCAAAATTGCGTGCGTCGTGATCGCAGTCTATAGGTAGTTATAGACAGCACTTCAAATAGAGAAAAGAAGGAGTGAACTAAGAGCTTTCGAACCAAGTGCCTTGGCAAGTGTCTTGGGGTTTTACCCCCCTTTTCAAGCCAATGCAACCATCAAATTTATGATCTGAGCATTAGATCACTGAGTCTACTAAGAGCCCCTCCACTCTTGTTCTCAGACTTATCCCCTCCTCTCTAATTCATTATAAATATGAGGCATGGGGAGGCACAAGGGAGCATAAGGAGACCCCAAAAGGCTGCAAGAGAGAGAGAGTGTGTGTGTGTGTATACCCCTCGAAGAGATTGTGAGAGAGAGCTTGAGAGAGAGAGAGAGAGAGAGAGAAGAGTACCCTGAGAGGCTGCACAATTTTCCTCTATCTCGATCCTCGATTTAACCATCTTCTCTTTCGCTCTCCCATCTCGAATCTATTCCACCTTCTTAATCACTTGAGTCTACTTGTGGACAATGGCCTCTAAGCAAGGAATGTTGCGTGCGGATGACAATCCTACAACCATGAACATAGCTTCGGGTGAAGACATCACTATCAATCCAATTGCGGTACCGATCATAAGTAATGTATTTTCAAATTGATAGATGCTTGTTTTAATGCTCGCAAGAGATGCATTAGGCTCCCTACCTTGTGGTGCTAGAATAGGTCATTGAAAAGGATAAATCGCATCTCAAATATTCAAAGATGAAGTTTGTGAAGTGCTTGTATCAAAGGGAGTTAAATTGCACCTAGTTGCTATGTGATGAATCCATGCATAGCATAAGCAACATATGGGACACTAAAGTATTGAGCATCAATGAGTCTTTGATTAACCTTTACCGAGGATAATATTGTTTAAAGTTCGCAAATGCATATACATGGTACATATATGGGAGAGATTATGTAAATTTTACATCGATGATATGCGACTCCTTGCCTTAGGAGAAAGGAGGATAAAGAGAAGAAAAAAATATTGCATAGTAGGAAAATGCTAGAAGATAATTGTCACTTAGAGAAAAGGTATAAATGCTCTTGCTAGATTGATTAATTTGCATTGGAATGACAGGACTTATGTCATGTATAGTATTGGAACCTTTAGCATATGCCTTAGGCTAAAGGAGGGAATAGTAAGTAAATTATACTCTTTGGCCCCAAGGGAGAGAGTGAATATGCGATGGAATTATTGTCGCGCCTATTATTGTATTCTTTGGGAAAAATACAATTAGTTTTGTTGGTTGATTGAACAACACCCTAAATGTTTTTCTTTCAATCAAGGGATTGTTGCATTGTGATTTGGATAAATATTCCAAGGCTTGTGTTGATGATGGCAAATGAATGACATGGGTCTGTAATGACAAGTTGCCATGGGAATAAAGGAATGTTTTTATAGAATATGATATTAGGACTAATTGCTTTGATTGTGCTTGAATTTTAATTGGATTAATTAAGGAAGGATATTTTTCACGCGTGGATCATCTCCAAGATCACATCCTGGATTATCCCGAGAGGGCACTCCTCGATTCACAGGTCAATGGTCGAGTGGTGAAAAGGCCAACCATGCAAATGGCATCTCACTCCTAGACCGCTTGTGGGTTAGGTGGAGCTCTGGACACCCCTTGCCTATCCAGAATGGAGTTGGAGATCCCCGTGAGCCCAACGTTTGGGTTAAGCAACTTGTTTGATAAAAGGACATCTTGTTTTGTTTTTGTGTATGTGTTGTAAATTACGTGAACGAACTCTATTTCCTAAAAGGCTTAATTAATGAAGCTGATTTTAAATGTCGCACATAAATGTGGTAGGACCTAATTAGACAACTAAAGCTATCAAGGGAAGCGGGTGGACGGAATCCCCCGACGGGTCCGTCCTACTGCTGGGTGGTCCCAGAGAACTGGGAGGCTTCTCACCAGGATTTACCATCGGATGACTTTAGGTAAGTTGGAACCTGATTCATGCCATTTTAGGGGACCGGAATGGGACTATGCCCTACGTGTAGAGAGGTTGAGCAGTGCATCCCTCTCGTTTTCGATTCTCTATGAACCAAGTGTAGCATAAATTTGCTTCAACTCTGTTGTTCCTACTCAAAGTGGGTCATCTGGAGCTCAATGCTAGCTACTTCCTAGAGACTTACCTGATAGGAAATAAACCCTAACTTCAGGTCTGTCCTAAGTGGGAACGGCCGGATACTTTTGCTTCGGGGCAGACTCGGGAAGTCCTAGATCACAAACCTATGACATTCCTTGCGAGTGCCAGGTGGCGCTTTCTAGACTCCAATGGGCTGCTAAGACGTGTCCCACAAGTGGTCAAGCGGACACGTTACAATCTTCTATTTCTTTAAACCCTTTCTCTTTCATTTACTCCTCTCCTTGAATCTCCCTTCACCCTACTATCTCTCACCCCCTATGATAAACTTTCAACCCCAAACACTGCAACAAGGTGAACCCGACATGAAAGTCAGCAACAAAGGTGTGTAAAGATAGGAGTTTCTGCTAGTTCAAGTGGTGGTAATGCTTTACAAACAGATGATTGCTTTGTTGCAGCAACAACAACAATAGCAGTTGTTATTACAACAACATATGCAAACTCAACAGGAAGCATAAATAATTGATTCATTAGTTCTGAATGCATTGCACGCAGTGGGACATGAATTGAAGTAGTTTAAGGGTCAAAATGTTTTAGTCTTCATACGATTATATAAAGAAAATATGTTGTTTCATGGGATATCATAGTATGCATGGAGTCGGTATTTCTTGTGTTTGGCCATGCATGCATTGCATGATTGGATTGATGAGTTACATAGAAGAGATACTAATTCGGAAAATTTTAAGAAATCTTTGAGAGAAGAGTTTTTCTTGGAAGATGCAAGATTGGTAACTAAAAAGACATTTATAGATTGGATTGAAAAGCCCAATATAAAGGGTTGGTTGCTACAGCTTTTCTCTGTGAATTTGAAAGTCAGTATGCATAGTTGGATGCTGATGAGCAGCAATCATTGGAGAGTCACAAATTTGATTTGTTTTTTAAGGCTGCAAATCATAAGATGACTGATCATTTAGAAGATGCCTCTTTTGAAATGGGGCTAAAATCAGATTGGGCTAATGTAACTAAGGCAGTGCATGTGTTGGCAAAGAGAGAGCGGATGAAATTAAGATGAGGTACATGCACCACACCTACCAGTGCGCTCAAAAGGGGGACAAAAATTGTAGCCAAGGTGCTTGTGGCTATGGCAGAACAATTGGCTATACCCATTGGTTTGGCTCTTAAAGGTGATATTGTGCATGAATTAATCAAAGGCATGCATGATTTGAGACTGAATTTGACAGAATACTATGCAAAGGTTAAAAAGTTGGATGTTAAGGTAGAAAAGAAGGATACAAGAGGAGATGCATTTGGTGTGAGAGTTTATAGAAAGAAAAGCGAGACTGTACAAGTCTACCATGAAGCGAAAGGGAAAAGGTTAGTCTTTTGGAAAGATAGCAAAATACATGCAATAGAAACATGTCTTCCAATATAGCTAAATTTTGGAAATGGTAGCATGCAAAAGAGGTTGGAAGAGATGCCATCAAGGACAACATTTGTTGCCATAGATGCAACCACATATGGGTTGAGAATTGAAAGGACTGAAGAAGCTCGTAAAGGAGGCATGGCTAAATCAAAATCTTGCATGTGGATGCAGACATTAGATTACATGGAAAAAGACAAAACAACAAAGTCTAAATTGGTTGATGCAAGTTAGAGTATACGAGGGAGAACAGGATGGAGTGCACCAATGGATTCATTTTCAGCCTATGCTTATTTAGTTGAGGTTCATAATCAAGAAGCTCTTGTGGGAGAAAAGAGAAGAAGAGATGAGGACACTATTGGTCCTTCCTCTTTAGGCCCATCTAAATGCATAACACAAAGTAAAATGGAGTAGCAAGAAAGAGGCTGAAAAAGAAATACCTGAGCATGTTATGGAGTATGCATCTCAAGAGGAGAAACAAGAAGGGAAGAAAAGGGACAAGAAGCCCGTTATAGGTTATAATTGAATCTTGAGACTACCACAAACCTTAAAAAGGACTTGGAATATTGCATACTTGGCAGTAGAGTGGAATTCACACTTGGAAAAGCTCTTGGAATTGTGAAGTGTGAATTTCATGATGCAATCATTGATATGATGAAATGAAAATGATAGTTTGATGGTGAAGTTTTGCAAGCATTGATGCAAGTTGAAAAAGACATAGAGAAAAAACTTCAAAAGGAATATGATGATGCATGTAATGTTGATTTAGAGTAGGCTGATGCTGAAAATGGGTTAAATGGGAGTGTAAACAGCAATCTTGTGGGGCTGAAATTGGTCTTATGTGTAGTAGTGAGCCTAGAGAGAAGGCTATGTATAATGGGGATGTCATCAACAAGTACATGAAGAAGAAGATGCTCATATTATTCCAAGCAGTCATTATTCATGAACACATTGGGCTCTGCTACAACAGAGACAATTGTTAAAGTGGGAGAAAGAGAGACACCTTGCATAGCTCTCTTGGATCATGGTTCCAAAATCAATTTTATGGCACATAGCTTGTATGAGGATGGAGGTTGGCCGATTGATGTAGATCCGGGATGGTGCATGTGGGCAACAAACAATTCATCAGGGGATCTTTATGTGGATGTCCGAATGTACCCATGACTATTGTAGATGTTAGGGATGAATATCATTTTTTTGTGCATGATTTATGTAATTATCTAGTGATTTTGGGGCAGCCCTATATTTTGGAATCAAGGTTGGAAACAAAAGCCTTGGATGATGGTTCTTCACATGCTCAAGTCTGGAGTAAAGACAATACAAAGGCGATACAATTTCTCATTGTTTGTGTGAATCATCCCCATAATTGGGATAGGCTACAGGATAATACCATGCTAATAATGCATGAGAGTTTATGGGTTTATAGATAGCACTCTTGTAAGTGGAAACTATGGCAGTGGCTTTAAGAAGATAATTATGCCTCCAAGAAAGGGGGAAATTGTGTTTGTGTTTGGATTGCAGGAATGGACATCATGTAGTCTTTGCAGTTTTAAGAATATTTCAGCTATATACAGGGTTAAAAAGAAATATGTAGGATGGGCTGAAAAAGAGCTGAAAACATATGGTTTGATGGCTACAAATGAAGGTATTTCAAGGTTGTTTTAAGGGTTGGTTGATCTTGATACAATGGCTGAAATTTCTACAGCAATTAATGCTAAAAACATGGCAAAAAAATAGGTTATTTATGTTTACACTTGTTGAGAAATAGAGAGAAGGTTTGGAACAAAAGAGAGGAGCAATGTGCACTCATCTCATTTTCTTCATTATTACTTAATACATAACTAAAATGAATACAAAACATAAAATCCTTACAGACCATTCACACAAGCCTAAAGTCAATGACTTATTTAATGTCCTACACTTGCTAATGTGTTATGTTTATTTATTTAATGCCATAAATGATTTTCAGCCTTGATCACCTCAATACCCAAGAAATACTTCAATTCACCTAAGTCTTTCATATCAAATTCATATTTTAGTATCCACATAACATGATGTATTCCCAAGTCATCATCACCTATGATTATCAAATCATCAACATAGATAACCAGCACTACAAAATTGTCTTTTTCATAAATAGACTATGATCAGCCCTGCCAACAATGAATCCCAAACTCTGCAAGTAATTACTGATCCTTGCATGCTAGGCTCTTAGAGCTTGCTTCAGCCCATTAAATGCTTTTTTTAGCTTGCATACATAATGCTAAAAATCAGGGTGTACATACCCTTCAAACTGATCCATATAAACATCCTCTATTAAATCACAATTGAGAAATGCATTCTTAACATCCATTTGCTGCAATTTCTAGCCTTTAGCAGCAGCCAATGTGATCACTATTTGTATGGTTGCCAACTTGGCAACAGGGCTTAATGTTTCCTCATAGTCTAACCCATACTGCTAAGCATATCCTTTAGTGACCAGCCTGGCTTTGTACCTCTCTATACTGCCATCTAACTTGCATTTAATCTTATAGACCCATTTGCAGTCAATGGTTTTCTTTTCTTTTGGAAATGGTACAAGATCTCATGTTCTATTTTTTCAGCCAAGGTAGATATTTTCTCATCCATAGCTGAGCACCAATTTTAATCCATCACTCCTTGTAGTAGGTTCTTTGATCTCTGTCAGTTTTTTCATGTAAGCATAATGCTTTGCAAAGTAACCACTGTAAGTCAGCCTATCCATGGGGTACCTGACTCTCTACGAGTGTCTAAGATGTGGTGCATTACTCGATTCCCCTCTCTCATGAGGTGGAATATACCTATTCCACCTAGTGCTAGGCATATACACAGTCGGAATACCAAGCTCACTGTCGTGACTGTTAGCTGAGTCATACCCTGAAGTCATCCTGCCAGATGTCACCACACCAGATGTATCATCAGAAGCTTGCTCTTTCCCTTTGTTGTCCACCACATCAAATCTCCTCCTCTTTGACATAGTGGTGTTAGTGGATGGTGAGCCAGAGCTCTGCAATCTCCCTCTCCATGGAGATACCATCGTACCACTAGGGCCTATCAATGTAGTACTCTGTTGTGAATCAACTATAGAAACATGTGTAGAAGGCATATCTGATGGCACTGCAGTAGGTGATGCATACCAAGATGCTATCTCATCAAAGATAACATCTCTACTCACTAGTGTCTCTCGAATAGAGAGATCATAGCATTTATATGCCTTCTTTTCCTACAAATAACCAATAAAGACACAATTATGTGCTTTTGGATCCAACTTCTTCCAATTCTCATCAAAGATGTGCACATAAGCAAGACAACCAAATACTTTCATGTGATTGATATCAGGCTTGTAGCCATACAACTTCTCAAATGGTGTCATATCATGAGTTCCTGCAGTGAGAGTCCTATTTAAGATATACATGGATGTCATAACAGTCTCAGCCCAATAATAGAGTGTCATATTCTTCTCATTCATCATTGCATGAGTAGCTTCCATTAAGACCATGTTCTTCCATTCAGCTACCCCATTCTATTGTGGAGTGTAGGTGCATGTAAGCTGCCTACGTATGCCATTTTTAGCCAAAAAACTATCAAATTCATTTGACACATACTCCCTACCACTATCTAATCTCAAACAAGAGATATAGCAATCAAATTCCTTTCCAACTTGCTGCTTAAATTACTGAAAAATAGCAAAAAAATCACCCTTTGTTTTCATTATATAAACCTAAGTATAGCGAATTGAAGTCATCAATGCATGTCACATAATACTTAGAGCCTCCCATAGATGCATTATGGATTGGTCCCCCACACATCAGAGTGAACCATCTGCAATGGTCACTTACTATTTCTTAGATGCTTGACAAATGGCAACCTTGACTATTTACCAAACTCACAGCGTCGCAAACATGACCAATATCTACGTAGGCAAAGTTGGGTAGACCTGTAGCAAGTTGTTTCTTTTGTATCATTTGTAGCCACCACTGAAGATTAACATGTCCCACTCTCTTATGCCATATTTCTAAAACTCTAATTGTGCTAGAACCATGGGAAAACATGGCTGATTTCAATTGTGGAAAAGTGGCATCAAGAGTAAACATCTTGCCATTCCTATGACCATGAGCAATAAATTTGTAGCGATTACCAAACTCCTCAATGAAGCAGCCATGCTTATTAAACCTAACTTCAAATTTTGCTAAGTCATCTAGCCCACAGACAACAGATTTTTAGTAATTGATGGGACATGCAATACATCATGTAAGTTCTTATTCTTGCCATCATGGATTACCAAAGTCACTTTGCTTTTATGTTCAATGCTATGGTGTGCATCATCCCGTGTGCATACCATACATAGCCATTCCTCTTAGGCACCATGTCAATAAACCAACCACCATTAGGTGTCATATGATTTGATGGACCCTAATAAATATACCAAATGGCATCCTTAGTAGACTTCTCAACAGCCTTGTCTTTCACAAACGTTATGGAAAACAGTCTATCCCTAGAAGCATCATCTATCTGAGTGGACGATGCATAATGTCCATGATGCTTGCCCTTTTGATTGCCTTGCTTCTTCCAGTAGTCCTTGGCAATATGACCGTACTTTCCACAATAATAACAATCCTTATTCTTATTAGGATTGTCAGATGGATGCCTTTGCTTTCCAGGAGGCTCTGCCTCTAGGGCTAGATTTCACCTTGCCTTTGAATTTCCACCTCCTCTTGCATTTGAACCCTACTAGTTATTATTGCCATAAGATACATTTTGCTGGCCTCCTTTGCCACAACCATAACCTCTACACGGCTGCCATGGCTGTGTTCATGTGAATAAAAACTAGAGCATGTAGCCAAGCCAAGTCTTAATCTTTGTGACATAATCCTATATAGATCTGCCTTTTCTCTCCATATTGTTGAGTTTCTACTTTAATTGTATCTTCCTGGGACTGGTAGTTGTGCCATAATACCTTATCAATATATTCCATGCATTTGCTTGTTGACTTGAAGTTCATGATTTGCATTACCATAGCATCTGAGATACACAAAGATAACCAGTGTAACACCTTGTGAGATCTTTCCAACCAAGCTCGGTGCGCTCGTCTTTGATTGGCTATAGGATTCTTCTCTGGGATTTCAGGTTCAGCTTCAACACCTATCACCACAAGTCCCAATATCCTTTACCTATCAAGAAGTTCTTCATGTGAAACTTCCATATGGCATAATTATTGCTGTCAAGCTTTTCCCACACTATCTCGAGTAAATTACTCATGAATATATGTGTGTATCATGTGGGTTCAAAATAAGGTATTTTTAAAATACCACTTTTATATATTTTTTACATATAGAAGAGTGTAATATAAAGGGGTTATTTACAGATTGAATAGAAAAGGGTTATGTTGTATTCAAGAAAAATTCATAGATAAGGATATTTATAAATAGGCCTTGAATGCACGTGATGCAAAGGATATACATATAGTAACTTCCTCGATCTGACTATCTGGGTTATATTATCGGTCATGTCTGCATTTGCCATATTGTAACATGCACTGACTTCCTACAAGCCAACAAGTCTAACTGACCAAGTGTAATCTTTGACTGTTTGTGATAGTTTTCTGCAACAAATGTCTGCTATAATTAGGGTATTTTAGCCCATTAACTTCTCAAGACCATCCACAAACATGTGGCATAACCTATAGGTACATCAGTGAACACATAAACCATGTAGTTGTTGTAGCTCTGTATCATGCAATCTCACTGCAGTCAACCAAACATGCACTCTAAAATCTCCAAACTGTCAATGACCACCAGCTCTTTCAAGGCCAAAACTGAGATGTATACATGTCATATATGCTCCAAACACTCTTAGACATCTGCTAGTACATGTAGGATTTCATACATGATCATGTGGGCACGGTTCAGTGCATATACATCAAGTACAAGTATTAAATACCTTGCTTGCAGGTTGCAATCAGCCAATACTTAGTCAAACTAGGTTTATCTAGCTCCAAAATATCCTCAAAGTACTTCATACATGTGCTATCAAATGTAGGGTCAATACATGACCATATAGACAACCATAGATACTCTGTCTTTAACAGACAATGTCATAGAATGCATTCCCTATTTGTAACCAGCCAAAACAATATCAATGTATTTATTCTCAGCTCCAAAATTTAGCTCTCATGAGCATTCAATGATCATCTCAATCCTCCATACATTCAGTAGACATATGCCAAGTCATACATTTGACAAAAGTTATGTAATGCTTCACGACCAATGAGTGCTTGTTGTCCCTACTTTTATGACAATTTTCAACTTGTCATATAATCTCAAATTTGAGTTTTTTGTCAAAGAAATTGCAACTCAAATGCATAAGACACAACAAATATGTCTTCCAGGATGTATTTACGCTTCAATGGAGCCAAGAATGCATGTCAGATAGCTTCAATGTTTCAACCAAGATCCAGTGTATGCTGTATATTCATTGTTTATAGTAGTTCATGCTTTGTTCTAGGTCTATGTACCTGTGCATAACCTTCAAATTGAGGTTTCATCAATACATTGCCATGTCAAGACCTTCAAGTACATTCCACAATGTATCTCTAAGCATTGGATAGCTAGGTTAGTGCTCAATGCCTTCAATTGCAGGAGATCAAACAAGAAACATGCGCAATCACGTGATGTAGCCTGGGGGATCAACAACACTCCTTCACACCAATGATGGCCAATTCCTTCTTCAAATTGCTCAAATAAGCCTCCACAATGATCCAAATAGGCTCAAACAACCTCTTCTTCAAGCAAGATGAAATATATTCAACACATACCTTGTAAAACAACAATTGGAGGCATCTTGCTATTCAATGGAACCCTTGCCCTTTAGTCTTCAAGTCTTCTTTCAAAATGCTATCCACCACACATAGCCCATTCATGGCTCTGATACCATGTTGAGAGACAGAGAGAAGGGTTGGAACAACAAAGAGGAGCAGTGTGCACTCATCTCATTTTCTTCATTATTACATAACACATAACTGAAGTGAATACAACACACTAAAGGTCTTACAGACCATTCACACACAAACTAAAGTCACCGACTTATTTAATGACCCACACTTGCTAATACAGTTGGACAAAGTGTCGGTTACACACATACTAAAGACAAAAGAGCTTGACGTCTTAACAACACTTTAGAGATGTATGAAGTCATTCAAGAGTTTGATGAGCATGAATGTTATGGGCTACAATATGGGCTGCAAAATAGGGTTGAAGCAAGGGTGGATACAAAGTACAAAATAGTTGCAAAGAAGATTAAGCCTTTGATGAGCATGAATGTTATGGGCTACAATATGGGCTGCAAAATAGGGTTGAAGCAAGGGTGGATACAAAGTACAAAATAGTTGCAAAGAAGATTAAGCCTTTGGCTTTTCCTTTACCACATGAAAGTGATGGGTTGGCTGAAAAAGTGTCTCAATAGCCTAGTTTGTGGGATCCACATGGAGTACAACATAGATTTACAGCTAAAACTTTACAAAAGCTAAAAATTGGTGATACAAGCTTTCTTTTGCTTGTAGAAAGAGCTTGTTTCTTGTAGATGTTGACAAGGCATGTGAAAGCCTTTGCATTTCACCTAGATGAAATTGGATGTGTTGATGGTGAATAGGCTCTAGAGGGATATAGGGTCAATACTTCAAAATGAGTTTTACTTTTCCTTTTTAAATTAGGTGTCATTAGAGTCTTCTGCCTAATAAGGATAAAGGATATGAATGATGATGATCAAGACACGTGGATGAAGGAATCGACAGCGTGACTCAAGGCTATGATGGTGGTGGATTTGGCACGGGAGATGGAGGCAGATATGGCACTGAAAACAAGCCAAGATGAGGACGCCAGATCGCCAAGAATGTCAACATCTCTCTCCTCATGACGGATGACGATCATGCATATACATTAATTTGCTCTTAATTCTCGCCATCGATTGATCTTTACTTAGATCTTTGCTCGACATTGAAGGTCAATGTTGCTGTGCTAGCCCCCACGTGGGTTCCGCTGTGCAGACTTACATTGAATTGAAGGATCAGTTTACGGACATCGTGTCATGCCATTGCGTCATGTTGCTAATTAATTGCTCACTTAATGGTCACGTGCAATCAATGGCTTAATCAGTGCATAGAGAATGTGCTCCTGTGACGACCATGCGTACTAGTCTGACAATCAACAAGGGGCCACAGAGACAAAGAGAGAAAAACATCCACCAATGATGATTCCAATCTCTTGAATGGCAATACCACCAGATTGATAGCAAAGCCTATGACCGAGAGAGAGAGATTCTACGTGATGCTGCACCACAATGGCTACCAGAAAACCTTTCAAAGCTTTCAAAATGAACAGCCCTTTAAGAAGCACCGGAAAGACCAAGAGAGTAGGCCTCATGGTGGCATCTACAATGCCCGTGCTCTCGAAAACCTGCAAGAAACACCCTTCCTCTTCATCAAGACATCATACTCACACACACAAGAATTGGGCACACAAGAGATAAGACCGTCATCTTCATCCTCACTCTCTCCCTCTTCCATGGTTGAATAAGCAAGAAAACACAAGAGAGGAAAGAGAGAAAGAGTCCTGCCAAATGCAAGAGAGAAGAAAAGATATGTGCAAGAGGAAGATAAAGAAGAGAGATAAGGAGGTTGTAACCACCTCTCTCAACCACTTTCCCCCAAATCACACGACTCCCTATTCCACCTTTTCATATTTCTTTAAGGGTTTGTTTTACATGAGCATTCTTAGACCTTAAAATGGAGGTCTATGAACATTGAAACATTAAAACCTTTCAACTTTTGCAAAACACACACACTACTTCTCATGCTCATGGCTTTACAATGCGGACCCACTAAAATACCATGGTAAATTACAAAGAATTTTACAATGATAGCACACATATAATAGAATTAAAAGGCCAACATGCTTGAATTTTTGTTGATGCATACCACTTATTATGCTTTTGCTTGCACAAATTTTGGGATTATCACATGAAGTTCTAAAGTACTTGCTTAATAAAGTAGAACTTTTAGGACACGCAATTTGTTGGATGTTATTATTCCAAGAGTTTGATTTTCAAATAGTTACTTGTCTTGGTGGAGCTCATGCCCTAGCAGATCATCTTTCTCGATTATTAACATTAGATAAGGAGAAAGGTGTGGAGGATGATTTGCCAGAAGCATCACTTTTTACTATGGAGGCACAAGTTCTGTGGTATGTTGATATTGCAAATTTTCTTAGTATAGCTAGGCATCCACCTAGTGCAGATTGTTGACAAACATGGATCTTGAACACAGTTAAGTTATGGAGGCTTGAATTCGTAAGCAAGAGACATGAATATTGATGACTAGACACATACTTTCACTCAAGTGAATTAGGTTCCAAGATAGATTAGCTTGGACTCATAAACACAATCTTGAGTGGATAGAGTTACAGACTCTAAGTACAAAGTACAATAGCATAGTTTTTAAAAAATGAACCAAGTATATGCTTTTATAGCTTTCCAACTTCTCCACTATCCTCACTGTGCATATGGGATTTAGGACATCTCTTCTTGGAGCATGCACCATTTATTTATTTCTCAACACCCCCCCTCAAATGATGAGTCCCTACACTTGTTGGCTTTTGCCCCTCCTACATGATAACATGGCTTGGGAGACTAGCTCATAGGCAGCCTAGTCAAGTTAAAGCTTGAGACTTTACATCTTTGGCAAGGGTTTTTACAAAGAAAATCCACTATGGGAACAAATTCCTTAGAACAATCTGTCAGAGTTGTTGATGATAGTGGAAGCATCTTCTTCTTCTTCTTCTTCATTCATGAATTGACTTTCGTGGTGGTCATGCTGCATCTGCTATGCTCTTTTCTTGTGAAAACATTCACTGGCAATATGGCCAGTCTTACCACAATAATGACATATCATCTGACTTTTGTTGTCGGTGTTGAATCCTCGACCTCTTCCTTTGGGTCCAACAGCTCCTTTGGTGTATAAGAGATTTTCCCTAGATGATGGCATACCATCTTTTACATTTTTGTTCTTCTGTTTGTTCTCTTCATCAAGAAGAGAGTGCTCAATATCTTTAAGTGAGAGATTGGGAACATTACTTAGTGTTGAAACAAGATTTTCATATGGTTTGTGATTAACACTGGAAAGTAGTACTACTATTTCCTCATCTTCATTAATGTTCTTTTTAAGAGCTGAGTTTTAAGGCTCTTGAACTTATTGATGTGTACGGTCATAGATGCATTGTCTTTTACATCCAACTTATAAAACTGCATAAGTAATTTTATCTTCGAGTTCTTTTCTTGTGTACCAAAGATCTTGTCAAATTCTTCCCATGCTTTCTTTGCAGCCTTGATGCTAGAAATATGATGTAATACATCATCGGATATAGCCCAGGAAATATTAGCTAGAGCTTTGTTGTTCATCTTCTTCCATGCCTTTGTTTTAGGCTAGTCTTCTGCAACATCTTCTTCTTTAGCATTGTCATTTGCATCATCTTCCTCAAAGAGATCCCAGACGTCTTTCCTCAGGAGATGGTACATGGTTTTCTCCTTCTAGGCATGAAAGCCTTCACCATTAAGCTTTGCTATCTGCTCTAGTTCAGTCATCTTAGAAGGAGGTCTTACCACGAGGACACTTGGGTCCTTTTACAATGAGATTGAGTCTTACAAGGAATTGGAAAAAATTTCAAATCATTACAAACTAAGGGTAGGCTTTGAAGCAAGTGAAATGAAATCTTAATATGATTTAGCTGAAATGAGATCATAAGATCATTTACTCTTGATTAAGTTAAAAAAACCTAAGTGCCAAAAAGCACTTGTTGAGTATCAATAGATACTAGATCTTGATATTGGACTTGATGTTGTTAGGTAATTTTTTTGAGCTTCCTTGGGCACTTCCACACTTCAGAAGTAATACCAAAGTGATCAAATTCACTATTGATGATGGTAGTGAAAAAAGAACAAGGTTGCCAAGCTTTTCAAGTTTATGGCTATGACTTCCTCTAGGGTTTCAGATAGTCAATTGTTCTTTTAGCTCGTGTAGCTCAACGAGTTGACCATTGGACAATATATTGCATGGGGATTAGGCTTGCATAGTGAGCTTCAAAGACATATGTTCACAAGGTAGATCATGCAGCGTAGGAGACGAATCTCTATACGACCTAAAATCTACGTAGTTTTGGGCAGTGAGGTCAAATTTTCGTAATGTTGGGCTCCATAGTGAACAATGTTACACTTTGATGTGATAGGGACCTACGTTGGGAGTAGATGAAGAGTTCCCCTGAAGAAACCTTGAGCTGAAATCACCTATATGATGAGATCTAAGTGCTCAACTGAAGGTAGGTGCAGTTTGGCTATGGTGGCCAAGAAGAGCTTTGTGAGAATAAGGCAGGAGATGAACTCAAATACTTGTCCTAAGCTGGAGCTAAGCTATGAGAAGTTGGAGAAGCTGGGAGAGAAGAGCTAAACTGAGCACACCATGGCTTTGATACCATGTTGACAAACATGGATCTTGAACACAGTTTAGCTATGGAGGCTTGAATTTGTAAACAAGAGACATGAAGATTGATGACTAGACAGACTTTCACTCAAGTGAATTAGGTTCCAAGATAGATTGGCTTGGACTCATAAATACAATCGTGAGTGGATAGAGTTACAGACTCTAACTAACATATATTTTTTAAAAGTGAACCAAGTACATACTATTATAGCTTTCCAGCTTCTCCACTATCCTCATTGTGCATATGGGATTTAGGACATCTCTTCTTGGAGCATACATAATTTGTATATTTCTCAACATAGATAAGCAAAAAAAGTGACAAATATTGATGCAAGCACACTCCTATGGATTGGGGGTTGCCTTTATAATTTATTCCAAGAGAAGGTATTTATTGTCGATGTGTACGAGAAGATGAAGTTCCTACAGTTCTTAAAGCATTACACGATGAACCTTATGGTGGCCATTTTGCTGGTGAACTAGCAAGAGAGGTTTTATTAGCTGAGTATTTGTGGCCTACCCTATTTAAGGATGCTTATTATTATTGTCAAAAATGTGATGTATGTCAAAGGACTGGTCATCCTTCTAAGAGTTTTGCTACGCCTTTGACACCTATATTGGCATTAGCACCTTTTGAGAAGTGGGGAATTGATTTTGTGGGCCCATTGATCCACCTCCTAGATATCCATCTAATCATTATATCCTAGTTTGTACTGATTATATTACCAAGTGGGTGGAAGTGAAAGCACTTAAGATAGATAAAGCTAGCATTGAGGTGGCTAAGTTTATGTATGAGAGTATTGTAACATGTTTTGGTTGCCCACTGGAATAAGTAAGTGATTGAGGTTACCATTTCTTGAATGGTCTAATTAGCAAATTAACAAAATTATATCAAATTAAGCATCACAAATCAATGCCTTATTACCCTAGAGCTAATGGCCAAGTGGAAGTAACTAATAGAATTCTTTGTGGAAATTTAACTAAAATGGTTGCTTCTCATAGGGGAGATTGGGATGAGCATCTATATGAGGCATTATGGGCTTACATAACTACCTACAAGGTGACAGTGCAAAATACACCATTCAACTTAGTTTATGGAAGTAATCCTATTTTTCCAATTGAGCAAGAGTTGCCTACTTTGCGAGTAGCTTTATCATTACAGCTAGGGGAAGCTGAAATGTTGAAGCAAAGGATTTTATAATTGGTGAAACTAGATGAGGAATGACTATTAGCTTTACAAAGCTTAGAGGCAATGCAGAAACGTCATAAGACATGGCATGATTTGAGCATTAAAGCACAAGAGTTTAAAGAAGACAATTTAGTTTTACTTTATGATAGTTGCTATTACAAATTTCCTGGGAAGCTCAAAATTTGTTGGCTAGGACCTTTTAAGGTTATTAAAGTTTATGATAATGGGTCTCTAGATGTACAAGATATTAACGTTGAAAATGAGACATTTAGGGTCAATAGCCTCCGTCTTAAACATTTTGTGACTTAGTTTAGTTAGGTATAGCTAAGTAAGTGGTTAGAATAACCCTTAACTAATCTACATTTGGGTTCTTTTCTTTTGGGGGGGTTTTTAATGGGATGCAGGTATGGCTTTTTTGTGGATGGATACGCTTTATACTCGTCTTGATGGTGATAGTTCTGATCCAACTCATGTCAAGCCTTATAGTATTCCACATTTTCAAACACATGACATGTTTTTATCCTTGTCTTGATGCTGACAGTTCTGATCGGGCCTTATAGTATTTTACATTTTCAAACGCATGTCATGCTTTTATATGCATCAAGAGGGGAGACCTATTGTGGTTCTTCTTTTGTGATCATTTTTTATTTGCAATATCATCCACCATTCCATTGTAGATATTGCCAACGGCATCTTTACGTGCATGCTCAGCTCTTGTGTTGGCAGTGTTGATGCTATGGTACCACTATCATGCAAAATGTTATTGGTTACACTTATCAGTGCCACGATTATGATAGTATATTCTCACTTGAGCGTGGCGTTGCCCAGTATAGGGTGGGTAGAGAGCAACATGAATTTTCCTGTTATCAAGCTGTTGTTTACAGTGCTACTCTATCATATCCCAATGATTGTTAGGTGTCCCTGTTGGGATTATATCTATTGGTATATGGATGCGACTGAAGGCTACTACTTGAAGCCAATAAAGCTTTTGGCTACTGCAAATGGGTTACAAGGTTAGATGGATCTATTGAGTGTTATTAGGTAGGATTGGTTGCCAAAGGATATGCACAGACTCATGATGTTGATTATGAGAAAATTTTTACTCTAGTGGCTAAAATAGTCACTATAAGGACTATCATAGCAATGGCTACATCAAAAGGTTGGATCATACATCAAATGGATGTTAAGAATGCCTTCTTGAGGGGAATTGCAGGAGAGTTTGTTGAGATATCGAGCTCCACTCGTGATATGCTAGGGTGACCGTTGTGCATTTATGTCACCGACTTGTCAGTTGCAGATGCGGTTGGTACACCGCCCATGAATAATAGCTAGATGACAGCTATCCTTATCTACTCTAGTTCGTGGCTCAGTTAGTATGCCACCTTAGTTAGTTGAGTTTGGTTTGAGACCCATATATAGGGTTCTTCTATTTCTATGTACTTGAGTTCTTTTTGGCTTACACAACTAAGAAGAGGAAAACTGTTTTCAGCCTCCACCCTTGTGTGTATTCCCCCATTGTGCAAGCAAGAAAGCTACAAGTGAGACTCCTTCCTTCTCTCCCACAATCTTGACATGGTATCAGAGCCTTGTTCGTGGTAAGGAGCTCAAGAAAGCAAGCCAAGTTCGTGGTGTTCTGGTAAGAGGACCAGTGTTGCTTTCATTTTTCTGTTTTGGGAGGAAGTCTCTGTAGGTAGCACAGCCGGAAAGTGCAAGAGTGCATTGTCTCGGATTGAGACGCCCTTCACGGCGTAGCAAGAGGGCAGTATATGCTGCGGGAGCATGCTTTAGCCCTTGGTTGCTCTATTTTTTTTATTTGAGGCCATTTCGGGGCCTGTTTTGGAGGCGGAAGTTTTATGCATGCACTCAAGAAAAGGCCCTGTTTTATGCTGTGCGACCACTGTTCTACAAGTCGGTGAAAAGTTACCACAGAAATTGCATAGTATGCTTGTGTGCAGAGACATTGGGAGTTACAGAATCATCATTGGTTCCTGTTTATGCAAAATCGTCACTAGGAAGTGATTATGTGGTCAAATACCACTTTCGCCAGTTTTGCAGATTTGCCCTTGTGAGGGTGAAGCTGTGTTTTTTGCAGTGACAGAATTTTTTGCAGTGTTTTGTAATGGCGTCTGATTCTCTTTCACAGATTGTAACTGAAAAGCTTGACAAGAACAACTTCCAAGCATGGAAGTTTAGAATGACGAATTTCCTTATGGGAAAAGGATATTGGGAATTTGTTGCAGGAAATGAAGAAGAACCAGTTCTTCCTGATGTTCCCAATCAACAGCAAATGCAGGCATTTAAAGCATGGCATGAGAGAGCCAGGAAAGTTATGTACTGGCTGTCTATCAGTATTTCAGACTCTATGATTGTGCATATTCAGGATGCAAGTACGCCAAAGGGGGCATGGGATACTTTGTAAAAAATGTATAGCACAAATACGCAAGCCAGGAAAATGCAGCTCAAGCAAGAGTTGCATAATGTGCAAAGAGAAAGTATGAGCATCAATGACTACCACATGAAGATAAAGAAGATTGCAGATGCACTTGCTTCCATTGGGTCGCCAATGGAAGATGATGATTTAGTTTCTGTGACCTTGAATGGTCTAGGAAAGGATTATGCACAGTTTCAGACATCCATTTTAGTTCGTGAAAGATTTCCTGATTTTGAGGAGTTGATTGCTCTTCTAATTTCTGAGGAGCAGAGAAATGGTGGTGCATCTTCTTCAGGAGGAACTTAAAAAAAAAATGTCTTCTACTCAAATGCTGGAAGAGGTAGAGGCAGAGGTAGAGGAGGCCGATCTGGAGGCCGTGGTAGAAATTAGAATATGCAGCAGACTCAAGAAAACCAGTCCTATGGAGGAGGACGTGGTAACTCTAGAGGCAGGGGGAGCCAAAGAGGTCATGGTGGATGGCAAAGAGGTCGAAATGCAAACAACAATGTTGAATGCTACTACTGTGGTAAAATGGGTCATATGGCTAAAGACTGCTATAAAAAGCAGAATGACATCATGAATGGGAAATTGCAACAAGGAAATTATGCATCTTCTAGTAGACAGGGTGATGACAGAAATGAGCATTTGTTTATGGTGCATCACGTGAACTTTTCTGTGACAAGTACAGAAGAAAGCAACGAAGTGTGGTATGTTGACTCAGGTGCATCAAACCACATGACAGGTCATGCAGAATGGATGCAGGATGCAAGAAAAATGGAAAAACTAGGATTTGTGGAGACTGGTGATGATACTGCACATCCTATTATGCAGATTGGAAAATTTCCTTTGTCTATGCAGGATGGGAAAAACAAATGCCTGTCAGATGTATTTCATGTCCCGAATATCACCAAGAATCTGGTTTCTGTTGGTCAAATGGTTGAGCAGGGCTTGCAGGTCAGATTTAATCCTCATGGATGCTTTGTTGAGGATATGAAAAATAAAGGTCGCTTGATAGCAAAAGGAAAGAAGAAGGGCATAATGTTTACATTGGATACAAACATGCCTGAATTGAGTGCAACAATGTTTGCACATGGGACCAGTGTAGTTGCAGATATTGATATCTGGCATAAACGCATTGGTCATGTTAATGTACAGCGACTTAAATCAATGCAAGCCCAAAATATTGTTGCAGGATTGCCTAAATTCAAGGTTGCAGAAATGCATAAGGTATGTGAAGCTTGTCAGTTTGGAAAACAGGCAAGGAAACCATTTCCTAGACATGTTCAAGAGAGTAAGAAGCCATTGGAATTAATCCACTCTGATGTGTGGACTACTAAAGCTGCATCTCTTGGAGGCTGTCATTATTTTGTCACTTTTATTGATGTCTATAGAAGAAAAGTTTGGGTGTATTTTATGAAAAAGAAAAGTGAAGTTTTTGGGCATTTCAAAACTCTTAAAGCTATGGTTGAAAAAGAAACAGGCTTGCAAATAAAATGCCTAAGGTCAGATGGAGGGGGAGAGTACCTCTCAAATGAGTTTGCAAGGTTCCTGCATGAGCATGGCATAAAGCAGCAATATTCATGCAGTCATACCCCACAACAAAATGGAATTGCAGAAAGATAAAACAGGCATATTGGAGAGGTGTCTCGTGCCATGCTCAATGAAAAAGACTTGCCAGATTTTTATTGGGCTGAGGCAGTTGCTACAGCAGTCTGCATAATGAACAGGACTCCTACTGCAGCAATACATGGGATGACTCCAAAGGAGAGGTATACTAGTAGGAAACCAGATATTTCTCATGTGAAAATTTTTGGTTGCATTGCCTATATTCATGTGCCAGATGAGTTGAGATCCAACTTGGATCCAAAAGCTGAGAAGTGCATCTTTATTGGTTACTCTTTGCAGCAGAAAGGGTATAGATGCTATAACCCTTCTACTTGTAAGTTTATAGTGAGTAGAGATGTTGTTTTTGATGTTGGTATAAACCGATAAATGTGATTGATAATGTAGATACACAAAATGGTAATGCTGCACAGAATTCACAGCAGCAGTCACAAGATATTAGTGGACATGGAGCATCCTCTAGCACTGGTTCACATTCTTCGCCATGGATAGGTAGATTGAGATCAGGAGAATCTTCTCAAAGCAATGCAGATAGTGGTATGCAGGTATCATGAAAAGGAAAAGAGAAGGTAGATCAGCCCATGTTTGATGTGAATGCAGGTCACTCTTATGTGGATGGTGAATCCAGTGGCTCAGAACAGAGCATTGATGATGAGTTGGGTATTCCTTCTATTGTTACACCTGGAGTAAGGAAGACCAGGGATGTTTTGAGAGCACCTGGAAGTGAGCCTACTTTGCGTAGGTCTACCAGAGCTAGGTATCCTGTGGATAGGCTGAAATATGATGGATTTACAACCATTCACTATGCATATATAGTCAAAGTGATACAGGAACCAGAACCCACTTCTTTTGAGCAAACCATGGGAAAAAAAAAATGGGAGAAAGCCATGGATGAAGAAATGGATGCCTTGGAAGCAAATGCTACATGGGAGTTGGTACCTTTGCCTAAAGATAAGAATGCAATTGGTTGTAGGTGGGTTTATAAGGTGAAGCACAACGCAGATGGTTCTGTGAACAGATACAAGGCAAGATTAGTAGTCAAGGGCTATGCACAAACATATGGCATTGACTATGAAGAAATATTCAGTCCGGTTGCAAGGATGGCAACCATAAGAGCAGTCATTGCTATGGCTGCATCAAAGGGATGGTCTTTACATCAGATGGATGTAAAGAATGCCTTCTTGCATGGTGATTTGCAAGAAGAGGTCTATAAGGAGCAGTCACTAGGTTATGTGCATGCTGTTCATCTTGAGTTTGTTTGCAGGTTGAAAAAAGCCTTGTATGGCTTGAAGCAAGTACCTAGAGCATGGTCTAACAAGATAGGACAGTATCTTGTCACTATTGGCTTTTAGATTTCCAAGGCAGATTTCTCACTTTATGTGAGAAAAATAGAGAAAGGTATTATGCTACTTGTCATTTATGTTGATGATTTGATTATCACAGGTGATAGTGATGAAGATATCCTTCATGTGAAAATGCTATTGAAGCAAAAGTTTGAGATGAAGGATTTGGGAGAGTTGCGATATTTCTTGGGCATTGAGGTGATTAGATCACCAAGTGGGATATGGCTCTTGCAGAGGCAGTATGGATTGGACATGCTGTCCAAATATGGGATGACAGGTTGTAAGCCTATTTTAGTTCCTTTGGAGCAGAATGTGAAGTTGAGCGCAGATGCAGGTGAGCTTTTTGAAGACCCTACTATGTACACACGCATAGTATGAAGTTTGATTTATATGACTATTACCAGGCCAGATTTGAGCTATGCTGTTGGATTGGTAAGTCAGTTTATGCAGGCTCCAAGGAAACCACATTTGGATGTGGCTAGATGCATACTTAGATATGTGAAGTCCACATTGCAGTATGGACTATTTTATGAGACTGGGGTTCAGATACAGTTGCATGGATACACTGATGCTGATTGGGCTAGTAGTATTTCTGATAGATGATCTACCAGTGGATATGTGTTCTCTTTTGGGAGTGCTGCAGTCACTTGGAGCAAAAAGAAAGAGCCTACAGTTGCCTTGTCGAGCACAGAGGCTGAGTACAGGGGTGCAACAATGGCTGCATGTGAGGTAGCTTGGTTGCATAAGCTACTTTATGATATGCATCAGCCTACAGATGGGCCAGTTGTCATTTATTGTGACAACATGAGTAGTATACACTTGGCAAATAACCCAGTCTATCATGCTAGAACAAAGCACATTGAGGTGCATTATCACTATGTGCGGGAGAGGGTTTTACTAGGTCTTATTGATCTAGTTTATGTTAGCACAGAGGATTAGGTAGCTGACATATTCACGAAGGCATTGGGCGCAGAGAAGCTGCGCAAGTTCAGAGACCTACTTGGTGTGCAGGAATTGGGATTGAGCTCGAGGGGGAGTGTTGAGATATCGAGCTCCACTCGTGATATGCCAAGGTGACCGTTGTGCATTTATGTCACCGACTTGTCAGTTGCAGATGCAGATGGTACACTGCCCATGAATAATAGCTAGATGACAGCTATCCTTATCTACTCTAGTTCGTGGCTCAGTTAGTATGCCACCTTAGTTAGTTGAGTTTGGTTTGAGACCCATATATAGGGTTCTTCTATTTCTATGTACTTGAGTTCTTTTTGGCTTACACAACTAAGAAGAGGAAAACTGTTTTCAGCCTCCACCCTTGTGTGTATTCCCCCATTGTGCAAGCAAGAAAGCTACAAGTGAGACTCCTTCCTTCTCTCCCACAATCTTGACAGAGTTTATATGGAGAAATCACGTGGTTATGCAGATGAGAGTCATCCAAATTATGTATGTAGGCTTTGTAGGGCTTTCTATGGGCTAAAGTAAGCACCCAGGGCATAGCATGACATGATTGCAGAATACCTTGTTAGCATTGGATTTTGTAGAGCACATGTTGATCACTCACTCTATGTATGTAAGAGTGATACAAGTATGGTCCTCACTATATATACAGATGATTTAATCATTGTGGATGATATTGAGACAAAGATTGACCATGTGAAGAGTCTCCTCAAGATTGAATTTAAGATGGTGGATTTGGAAGAGTTGAAATATTTTCTCAACATAGATAATCAAGACTCCAAAGGGTATATGGTTGCCATAGAGATAGTATGTGTTGGATATGTCAAAAAAGTATGGTGTGGTTGATTGAAAATCTATTTCTATACCTTTGGATGTTAAGGCTAAGCTTTGTACACATGAGGCTGAATTGATTGAGGCTGTCACTATGTATTGGAAGATTGTGGGCAGTCTTATGTAATTGACGATTACTAGGCTAGACCTAAACTACACAATTGGTTTGGAGAGTTAGTTTATGCAGCATCCTTGGAAGCCATATTTGGATGCAATGTGGTGCACATTGCACTGTGTGAAGTCCACATTGGATTGTGCCTTATTTTATGGTGTAGATATACCAATAGACTTGCATGGCTATACAAATGTAGATTAGGTCGGTAGTATTTCAAGTAGGAGGTGTACTAGTGGTTTTATATTTTCCTTTGGTAGTACTAGTATTACGTGGAGCAGCAAGAAATAGCTAATAGTTTCCTTGTTTAGTATAAAGGCTAAGTATAGAGGTGCTACAATTGCATCATGTGAGGTAGCTTGGCTACGCAAGTTATTGGGTAATTTAAGGATGTAAGTAGACAGCAAGATTATCATCTATTGTGATAACCTTAGTAGCATTCAGTTGGATAGAAACCCCATGTATCATGCTCAGACTAAACATATAGAGGTCCATTACCATTTCATTTAGGAGCATGTTCTAATAGGTGATATTGATTTGGTTTATATTAGCACCATAGAGAATCAAGCTATTGACATTCTCACCAAGGTCTTGGGATCTAAGAAGCTTCAATGCTTCAGGACTATCCTTGAAGTTCACAAGCTCATGTTGAACTCAAGGGGGAGTTTTGAGATGTCGAGCTCTATATGAGCTAGTATCCGCTATATGCACCTTGGTGATGTGGCAAGATATTATTCATTGGCATCTTAGGTGATCAATATGAGGATATGCTAATGATTCTATAGTTGTTGGGATTGAACACACATAGTTTACCCTTGATTATGGCACATTCATTGTGTCACCTCTTCTTTCTTTAGCAGGTTCACACTTAGTGGCCATGTGTACATATGTTGTGGTACTCTCATATTAGTCTTTTATCATGTTATGGAATTAGTTCTTTTGTGTGGAAGAATAAGAAGATTTTGGCCCTATCTCTTTGTGTGCTCAAGTCTCCATTTTTTTGTGTGTGTATATAAGGCATTAAAATGACCCCTTTTACTTTACTAAACTTATGGATCTTTTTCAAATTGTAATTTAAAAATCCCTTTTGTAAATATAAACTTGTAAATTTTACTAAATATAATACCCTTTCTTTTGAACAAACGTGGTATCTTACATGTTCTATAAGGTGGAACCCTCCACGCTTCACCTCTCTCCTCTCTTTTTTGTTTTCATGGTTATCATATAAAGAGGCATTGAAATGGGTTCCATGGATGGTTCAAGTGTAAGAATTGCAAATTCTAGTTCACCTCTCTAACTCATGCACTCATGGGCTGATTGATACTCCAACTCTTATGTAAATAGAAATTCTAAGGTAGAAAGAATATGCATCCAATCTTGCTCATCCTTTGGGAGAATATCTTGCTAGTGGTTGGGTGGTTGGAAGGTTATTAGAATCTCAGGGAAGTTACTATATATATATCCTCTACATTATGTGTGTTCAAGGCCTATCTATAAATATCCTTATTTGTGATTTTTTCTTCTTGAATAAAACATAACCTTTTTCTATTCAATCTACAAATTATCCATTTATATTATACCCTTCTATATATTAAAAAATGGTATTTTAAAAATACCTTATTTTGAACCCACATGATGCATACATATATTCATGAGTAGCTTGCCCGAAGTTAGAATTACCTTTCAATAGTGTTGATATTGTATCAAGATCAACATGGGTTGTCTTCCAGGATTTCATTTCAATGCAAACTACCTCCTTCCAATTGCTTAGGAAGACTAGACCATTGCCCTAGTCTTTGATGAGATGTGTATTATTGCACATTCATTGTTGATCAAGTAGTAAATTGTAATCTACTCCTTTCATTACAAAGTTAACCTTGAACAACACTTCAATAATTCTAACTGGGCAATGTACTCCCAATAGTTAAAACCTTCAATTCATTAGCTATGGCTAGGTTAAAGTACATTGGCTCAATGAGTGGGTTGCCTCAAGCTTGGGGTATGCTATGGTTAACTATGCTCACAACAATTGTATATATAATGCATCCATGTGTGGTGTCTCCAAGGGTCTCCATAAGAAGCACTACATGCCGCTTAGCACCTAAAATGTGTTATGACCCCTAAATGGAGGTGCACTAAGGCCATATTTTGGAGTGGGATGAGATTAGGTAGGATGCAAGTATTACAATTATGAAAGGCTCAATATTCTGATAGATGTATTGTGATCAACTTGCATTAGGAACAAGAGAAAATTTATATTCCATAATTTGTGGATCAATTGATGGATTAGATTGGATCTTATCTAGTTGATGTGTCCCTTTGGTAATCAATGTGTTTAGCCTGTTAGACATGCTAGGGAGATTGGTTACTTCATCAACTTGCGCTTGCTACAACTTGTCCCATGTTTCTTCTACTCATTATTTAACCTTATCAACAGTAGCTAAGTGCTGAGCATGGTTAGGATACTTGTGGTTCTTGGCAATAATCTCTTTTGTGGTTTGTGGTGTTATTATGACACTTTCTACACTAAAGAGTGGAGCAGTTAGTGGTAGTGAATGCATAATGGCCTTGCATTGTGGACAATTACGATACATATGCACAATTTCACATTTTGGGCAATGTTGATTCATGTCATTTTTTCTAGCTTCCTCTTAACTTTTGTGGGCATCTTGAGGATACATGCCTTGGTTGCCCACAAGTCTAACAAGAAATAGGGTTCCTAGCAGATGGTACTCCTCACCTATGGCCTCGTCTCAACATCATGATTGGTACATGTCTCTAATCTATAAGGATTAGGTGCCCTTCTTCATCATAGCAGATGAAGTGGTTCATGTATTCATCATCCTCACAAATGGTTTCTCAATGAAGTGGGCAGGTTATCACTAGAGGCCGATGTGTGATGATGGGGTATCTTAGTATTCCTAAAGGATTTTCTTCCACTCTTTGCACGACTGCTCAGTGTTTTGGAGGGGCCAACAATGTAGTGTTGATAGGAAAAATTAGACAAGGGAACCTTCACTGAGATATGGACTAAGCACCTTTGTGTCCAAAATGTCCACAATTTGGGTGGTCTAAAAACTTGGAGCTATGCATAGAGGGATCGTATCAGACCCTAAATGCAAAACATAAATTTTGAAAATTTTGAAATTGTTATGGAGAGGAAGAATTTTGAGATCATAATAAACTAAAGAAGAAAAGGATGGAAAATACATCTTGGAGGAACCCCCCGTTCTTTTATGCTCCTAAGAAGCTTGAAGATAAGTGAGTGTTTTTAAAGCCTCTTTTTCAAGTTTGGAGCTAATTGATGCCAGGAGGCATATTTCACGGTGGATTCCGTGCCACGGTGGATTCTGTGAGGTTTTATGGTGGATTCCGTAAACTTTGATGACCGGGGCTCATACACAAAGTGGATTCTTTGTGCGAGAAGTTGATGGGGATGCCTGTCCTTTTCGGGCGTTTCATTAATTTAGTGTGTACATGGGTGATTTCATAGCGGGTGATTCCGCAAAATGCATATTAAATTAATAAACGTTTATGAGTTTAGAGTGCGCACTCGTAATAAATTAAGGTTAGGATTTATTTCTAACCAGTTGATTTATTTATGTAGCTGAAGATTGCTAGGTATTCACTTTTGTCGGTTTAATTGTATTATTTTACTAACGATTGTGAATGCTTTAGTTGATGTGTAGAGATAGCAGCAGTGGCAGAGGAAAGCATTGGAGTCTAGCGAGTATTCAATCTATGGATTATATTTTGATAGGCGCCACGCCTATATTTTGTCATGCCTATTTATTGAGGCATTGATTATTTATTATTATTTTGTATGCACCCATGCGTACGGTTATGTTATTTCTATTTGGACATTGTATTGGGTGTGCCAGACTCTTTGGGCACCGTCCATTAGCTTTATTTCTATTTTTGTAAAAAGCAAACTCAAAAGCTAAAAGCTTGATATATTTTTGTAAATTGGGATATTATTGAGCATGAAGATGAAAATATACATAAAATACATGCTTTGTGAAGCGCTCACACAAAGACATGGGGGGAGATTGCACCCAATTGGTCTTTTGCTCTTGTGGTTCATGCTTTTTATCTTGTAACTTGTGCAAAAAGTAGAGTTCATTGTTCTTGGGGACCTTCCGGGATTCACTACGCGAGCATACAATGACCGATCTGCGCACCAGTGGTATTAGAGCGGAGCTAAGATTAAGAGCTTCCAATCGCTACCCATCTTGTGCGAAGGCGGAGCTCCTAGAACGATCGGGCTCTATGGTCAATCTCGTCGCAAACCGTCGATACAGGCAGACTTCTGGCGATCAAGAACCCCTGTTTCTGTCATTAGATCGCGAAGGACCGGGCTATACAGGCGGAGGACCACTCCTTCATCTCCTTCATCAAGTCGTGGATAACTAGAGAGATAAGTCATCAAATCTATATTTTTAAGCTTTAACCTTTAAAGCTTAGAGACTATATAAGAAGCTTTAAGCTTCAGAATTCAATCATGAGGTATCGAAAGACCTCCGAAAATCACGCGCGACGGTTCAAAACGCCCCCCCCCCCCCCCCCCCATGTTTTGTGCCGTTTCTGATTGATTAAGTTCTAAGCTTAATCAATCAAGCTAAGACAAGTAAGACAAGTCATCTCTGCAAGTCACCAAACTTCAGGCCACACACCACAGAAGTCAAGTTCTGCAAGTAATTTCTGATCAAGTTCTGCAAGTTCCTTAAGTCGAATAAGTTCTACAAGTCTGCAACTCTGCAAGTCAGACAAGTCAATTGGAGTCAGAACTGACTTGTGCTCAAAACTCCTAGAAAGACTGTTCCTGCGCAAAAACTCCGAACTGCAAAGTTGTTCATTGGAAGGTACTCTACTCATACGAAGGTTTGCTGAAGTATTTTCAGCATATGAAGAAGGATAAATCACAGAATTTCTGAAGATTGAGAAAGAAATACCCAAAAACACATAAGCCTTGTATTCCTGAACTTGAGCTACTCTCATCCCGCTAACCTGATTTTGAGTGAGAAAGGTCTTTTGAGTTTTACAGGATGACGGAACAACATATGGATGATCTTATGGCTGAAGGCGACCTACTTGAGCCTATGATGGAGCAAAAGCTAGACTTAATCATGATGCAATTGGAAGAAGAACGAAGGGCTAGGCAAGCATTGCAAGCGCAACTGGCAAATTTACAAAGAGCGTCTACCGACAAAGAAGAACCTCAAGCTGAAGATTTGATTCGAAGTACCATCGACGCAACTCTCGAAGCTCAAACCATCCGCAAGGAATCAAAGATAAGTAAAAGAAGTTTCAAATTCCGTACTTTCAATGGCATATGAGAAGGAAAAACCGTTCTAGCATTCATTAGTCAGTTTGATGACTATTTCCATGAGGAAACCTATGCAGAAAAAGATAAAATCAAGTGTGTTACTAATCATTTAGTAGATAGAGTATCACTTTGGTGGACTGTAGTACACAAGAGCATAGATTGTCCTGCTACTTGGGAAGATTTCAAGAAGAAGTTCATGCAGAATTTCCTTCTACCGCAATTTCATGAGAAAGCTATTAAGCAATGGGATCTTCTCCAACAACGGGATCGTGAGCCTATACCTCAGTATACAGAGCGTTTTTGGAATGAACTCCTTCAGCTATGCATGCTTGAAGACGTACCAGAAGTGACACACAAGCGCAAGTATATGTATGGACTTCTTGGGCATTACTACGCTGAAGTTAACATGTTCAAGCCTGCTACTCTTGAAGACGCCATTTCATTAGCTCACGACACTGAAGATAAGCTACGAGGTAGAGACAGACGACCACAGCAATTCCAAGCCAATGGTAACTATGGATCTAAACAATTCAATTCCAATTTTAGAAGATTTAATCCAGGTCGTTTCTCTTCATCATCTTTCCGCAAAAATTGGGCAAAACCATCTGCATTACCATCCAATCTCAATCAAAATCCTAAGCCTATTCCACAGCCAAATCCAAATGTACCTAGACTTCCTACCATTGCAAATAATGTAACCAAAGCCAAGCCAATAGTATGCTATAAATGCCACCAGCCTGGACATCTAGCAGTAAATTGTCATTCAAAGAAGCCACTTGCTCATATCAACTACCTTGGAGCAATGGACGAAGACTAACATGAAGATATGCATAATTTCACTGAAGATGAGGATGACACTACTACTACTTCCAATACTTTACCAAGTATGCCTACTCCACATTCATTATTGACTATGAAATGTTTGGTGCATGGAAAGGAAAATACTATTTTGCATGATGACGGTAGTACTCATGATTTTATTTTAGCAAAATTGGTAAAAGAACTGAAATTACACACTGTACCTACTCATTATCGCATAAAAGATGCATTCTTAGGCACTAGGTATAATGGTACACAGGAAGTGCAAGACTTAGAGATTCAAATTGGTCAATACACTGAAGAAGAAATTTCTTAGTTGTTCCATTACAGTCGAGTGACATTATTTTAGGTATGCCTTGGCGTCACCAGCATAACCCAGATATAGATTATTCCACACACACAATGAATATTAATTTTCAAGGAAAATCTATTACATTATATGGTATGCATGCATCTAATGTTTTTCCACTACTTTCACATACTCAAGCTAAACATGCATTACACAAGAGTAGTAAATCTTATCTTATTTGGGTGAATGAATTGCAAGTAAAAGAAAATCATATGCACCCTAGGCATAAAGAATTTCTTGCATATTTTAAGGACTATTTTGCAGAAGACCTACCACCTGGTTTACCTCCTTCACGTCCAGAAGACCATAAGATAGATTTGATCCCTGGCACACAACCACCTTGAAAAGCACCATATAGGCATAACCAGATAGAGCAAAAAGAAATCCAGAGTCAAGTTGAGGAATTACTAAATAGAGGATTGATTAGACCTAGCAGTTCTCCATTCGGTGCACCTGTTCTGTTAGTCAAGAAAAAGAATAATACCTATCGTATGTGCATTGACTATCGAGCTTTAAATAAGATCACTGTAAAGAATAGGTATCCTATTCCTAGAGTTGATGACCTTATGGGAAAACTGCAAGGATCTGCTATATTTAGTAAAATCGACCTTAAGTCTGGTTATCATCAGGTGAGACTAGATAAGTCTGACATATTCAAGACTGCATTTAGAACACAGTTTGGTCATTACGAATTTTTAGTCATGCCATTTGGATTGACTAATGCACCTGCTACATTTAGTAGAATGATGAACCATATATTCCTAAAATATCAGTATTGTGTAATTGTCTTCTTTGATGATATTTTGGTGTTTAGTCAAAATGAGAAAGAACATTATGAGCATTTGTCATTGGTTTTTCAGTTATTGAAAGAAAATCAATTGTATGCAAATCCTCAAAAGAGTGAATTCTTTAAAACAAAAATTGAGTATTTAGGTCATATTGTATCATCTGATGGAATTAAAGTTGATCCTAAGAAAATTGATGCAATATTGAATTGGCCTGTACCTAAAAACGTGCATGAGTTATGCTCATTCCTTGGTCTTGCTAGTTTCTATAGGAAGTTTGTACGTAATTTTTCATTACTTGCTTTACCATTAACCAAACTTCTGAAGAAAGGAATTGTTTATCAATGGTCCGAAAATCAACAGAAATCTTTTGACTTACTGAAACATGCATTAACCCATGCCCCTGTTCTACAGTTGCCTGATTTTAATAGACCATTCTTTCTAGTAGTGATCGATGCTAGTGGATCAGGAATAGGAGATGTACTTATGCAAGACAATCATCCTATAGCCTATTCTAGTTGTAAGCTGAAACCTTATGAGTTGAAATATTCCACATATGACAAAGAACTATTAGTAGTTGTACAAGCATTAAGACAGTGGAAACACTACTTAATGGGTTCATAATTTATGATTAAGACCGATCAGCAAAGTATTAGACATTTACTTAGCCAACCTCAAATCTCTGACCGTCATATCAAATGGGCCTCCTTTATTCAAAGTTTTCATCCTATCATTCAATACCAACCCGGAAAAGAAAATGTAGTGGCTGATGCATTGAGTAGAAGACCTGCCATTCATAATATTTCTGTCATATCTTTTGATTCTTTGATTGCTATGAAAGACACATATCATCAGGATATTACTTTTCATGATGACTGGAATAAATTAGTTCAAAATAATTTGATTCCTATTGATTCATTGTCATATAATGATGGATTTATGTTTTATGAAAAGAGATTGTGTGTTACAATTCCATTCCGATCTTTTGTTTCGAATGAAATTCATTGTCCCCCATACCAAGGTCATAGAGGTATCATATCTACCTTACGTACGTTAACTGAAGATTTTTATTGCCGGCATATGGATGCTGATGTATCTAACTTTGTTTTTGAATGTTTGATTTGTCAAAGAGTTAAGAGACATCATGGTAAACAGTATGGATTACTTATGCCTTTGTCTATGGATTACAAATTTCTATGGATTTCATTACTGGTTTACCTAATACTAAATCTAACCATGATATGATTTGGACAGTTGTAGATAGATTTAGTAAACAAGCATATTTCATTCCATGTAAGAAAACTTTAACAGCATCACAAGCAGCACAATTGTTTTTGAAAACTGTTTTTACTAACCATGGATTGCCAAAAGTTATTATTTCAGATCGTGATTCTAGATTTTGTAACAACTTTTGGATTACTCTGTTTGCTAACCTAGGCACAAAGATTGATTTCTCATCTGCATTTCATCCAGAAACTAATGGACAAACAGAAGCCACTAACAGCACAATTCTAGATCTTTTACGTGCATATACTATCTCTAAACCACAGACATGGGACACACATTTGCATTTATTACAGTTTGCATATAACAATACACCACACACATCTACAAAGAAAGCACCGTTTGAAGTTATTTATGGATATAGATTATCTACACCTGTTGCATCTTTGTCAAATAGAATTCAGAGTGCGATGATATTGCTAGTATGCATAACACTATTTTTGATGAGGTTAAAGATATGATTGCTAAAGCCCAGCAATCATATACTAAACAAGCCAACAAGAAAAGACAAGCAATGAATTTCAAATTTGATGATTATATTTGGCTGAGAATAGAAAAACGTAGACTACAAAGTGTAGATAGACATCCAGTTGTCAAATTAGCCCCTAGATTCTATGGACCATTTAGGATCATTCATAAAATTAATGATAATGCATTCAAGTTAGAATTACCACCTCATTGGAAAATTCACAACACATTTCACATTAGTTTATTGAGACCATTTAGAGGCCAATTACCTGTACACCCTGTTTATGAAAACCCACCTTTACTAGAGGAAGAGACTGAAATACTTGAACCAGAAGCAATTATAGATACTGACTTTATGACCACTAGAACTGGCCGAAGGTATTCTAGATATCTAGTTAAATTTAAGAACCATCCTGTAGAGGAAGCACAATGGATGCACGCTAGAGACTTAAATGCTTTCCCCACTCTGTTAGCTCCACATAGAGCTAATAGCAATTGAGGTCAATTGCTATCCCACCCCGGGAGTATGATGCCAGGAGGCATATTTCACGGTGGATTCCGTGCCACAGTGGATTCCGTGAGGTTTTACAGTGGATTCCGTAAACTTTGATGACTGGGGCTCATACACAAAGTGGATTCTTTGTGCGAGAAGTTGATGGGGACGCCTGTCCTTTTCGGGCATTTCATTAATTTAGTGTGTACATGGGTGATTCCATAGCGGGTGATTCCGCAAAATGCATATTAAATTAATAAACGTTTATGAGTTTAGAGTGCGCACTCGTAATAAATTAAGGTTAGGATTTATTTATAACCAGTTGATTTATTTATGTAGCTGAAGACTGCTAGGTATTCACTTTTGCCGGTTTAATTGTATTATTTTACTAACGATTGTGAATGCTTCAGTTGATGTGTAGAGATAGCAACAGTGGCGGAGGAAAGCATTGGAGTCTAGCGAGTATTCGATCTATGGATTATATTTTGATAGGCGCCACGCCTATATTTTGTCATGCCTATTTATTGAGGCATTGATTATTTATTATTATTTTGTATGCGCCCATGCGCACGGTTATGTTATTTCTATTTGGACATTGTATTGGGTGTGCAAGACTCTTTGGGCACCGTCCATTAGCTTTATTTCTATTTTTGTAAAAAGCAAACTCAAAAGCTAAAAGCTTGATATATTTTTGTAAATTGGGCTATTATTGAGCATGAAGATGGAAATATACATAAAATACATGCTTTGTGAAGCGCTCACACAAAGGCATGGGGAGAGATTGCACCCAATTGGTCTTTTGCTCTTGTCGTTCATGATTTTTATCTTGTAACTTGTGCAAAAAGTAGAGTTCATTGTTCTTGGGGACCTTTCGGGATTCACTACGCGAGCATACAGCGACCAATCTGCGCACCACTGATATCCTTAATACAACACTAGTTGAACACTAGTGATTGATGACTACAGGTACAAAAACCTTACCAAAGCAACTAGGAAAATTGCATAATCCCCCCCACATTTGATCTTATGGAAAGTTCTTAGCCTATTTGTTGTCACCATGAACAAGTTGGAAATTTGAAATGAAGTGATGGAAAATTTAAATATTTGTGCCTAATGGTGCAATTTTGAGCACGTTAGTTTGTGAGCAAAGACATGTGTCAGGTGGAGCATGTATATCTTTGTGATTTTTCTTTTCATTCCTCGACCCTTTATAGACTCTAAACCTTAAATCCTAAACTCTATACATCATATAAAATACCACTTATATTATTATAGTGTATCAAATCATATTAATTTTTTTACATTAGAGACAATCAAACCTTATTAAGAAGATTTGGTAAGCAAATTTTTTAAGAAGGGGGATATTTTGGCTCTTGGTAAAGGTGCCACTAGATCTTTCAATCCATGGTACCTACTCTTGGACATAAACTTTGAAACTTGTTGAAAAAGATTGATAAGAGTCATGTGACATGTTATAAAAACATCTATTTTTAGCTAGTCCAATATGTGATAAGCACATAATAATAGGATACAACATTTAATCCCTCGATTATAGAGCACTAAGAAAGATTGAGGGGAGAGTTGTGTGACCAATACTATACGTTCACACATGCTCAAGAGGATGAAAATCATAACCTATGGAAAATGGATTAAAAACTCCCCTTCTTTCAATTTTAAAGAAAACTAGGAACAATAAAAGTCTAGAGAAAAAATGGTGAAAAATAAGGGGAAAAAAAAGTAAAAATGTGCATATAATGGTATTTAAAAATTCAACTCTTAAAGTTTAAACCTTATACTATAGACCCTAAATGACAATCTTGAGATCCCAGACCCTAAAAATCAATCTCTAAATCATACATTTGAAACCCTAAACCCTAATTCTCAAATCCCAAACCCAAAAATCCATACTACAAACTCTAAATCTTGTATACTAGATTCCAAACCCTAGGCTATAAAACCCAAATGTGAATCTCTAAATCATAAACACTAAATCCTAAACCACAATACTCAATCTTAAATCCTAAATTCTAAACCATAGACCACAAACCTTGAATCCTAAACCATAAACCCTAGACTATGAACCCCAAAGTCCAAACCCTAGACCCTAGATCCTAAAAACTAATATCTAGATCACAAATCTAAACTCTAAACCTTGAATCTCAAATCCTAAACCCTAAACCATAAAGTACAAACCCTAAATCTTAAACTCAAAACCCTACACTCCAAACTTAGACCCTAAAATTTGGATGCCAATATCTAAATCACAAATTTCAAATCCTAGATCCCAAATTTGATATCCTAAACCCTAGACTCCAAACCTTAGATTCTACAACCCTAAAACCTAAATCCTAGACTTCAAATCCTATACCTTGAATCCCAAATGCAAATCTCTAAATTATAAATTATAAAATATCAAATCCTAAACCTTATATACCCTACAAACCAATTTCTAAATCATAGATTTGAAACCCTAAACCTGAAATCTCAATTTCTAAATCTTAATCTCCATACTACAACTCTAAATCCTCTATTCTAGATTCCAAACCCTAGACACTAGAATTTGAATGTGATTCTCTAAGTCCAAAAATCTAAATGCTAAACCACAATACTCAATCTTAATCCTAAACTATAGACTACAAACCATGTACCCTTAGCCATAAACCCTAGACTACAAATCCTAAACTCAAAACCTTAGACCCTAGATCCTAAAAACCAATACCAAAATCACAAAGTCTGAGCCCTAAGCCTAAAATCTCAAATTCTAAACCCTAAATCCTAAATCCTAAATCATAAAGTACAAACCCTAAACACTAGATTGCAAACCCTAAATTTGAGATTCTAGATCTTAGACCCTAAAACTTGGATGCCAATCTCTAGATCACAAATTCTAAACCCTAGATCCAAAATTTAAAATCCTAAACCCTAGATCCTATGCCTAGAACCCTAAGTCCAAATCTTATCCCTTAAACTCTAAACCTTTAACTCTAGATTACAAACCCGAAACCTTAAACTCTAGAGCACAAACCCTAAAGTGCAAATCATAGATTCTATGTACTAATCCTAATATTTAAATCACAAAATTGAATCCATAAATCCAAAATCTTGAATCCTAAACTTGAAACCTTAAACCAAAGACTATGAATCCTGAACCCTAAATCCTAAGTCCCAAATCTTAGACTCTAGATGCCAATCTCCTAGATGCACTACAAATTGCAAATGCAAAAATGGGTGCCAGGTTATAAAACACATAGCAAAGTGCACAAGTTTTTGCCATGTTTTTTGATGAGGGAAGTAAGGAAAATGCACGGAATTGTTGTGTGAATGTGTGTGTGTAAAGCTTCTTTTAACCCCATCTATCTTAAACCTTTGCAAAGCATTTGTGCAATAGTTGAAGTTATGAAATAGTACAAGCTCATGACCAAACCAATTGTTAGCCTTCTGTAGAGTCCTCCAACCAATGTGAAGAGATGGTGACTTGGTCTCTTTTCATCCTTATTGCTTCAATACAAAATGATATGTCATATTTACATATAGGGAATTTCCATTGCTTACACTCCTTTGAGCTTGAAACTAGAGGTTCAAACTCACCCAATGATCAATATATATATATGAACCCAACTTTCAAATCTTCTTTGGATGCATCATTTACTAAGATTGACACTAGAAGGGAATGGAAACATAGTGACGCTGGTTTGTGATGCAAAATAGCAGTGTCACTATTTGCATTGCAAAGAGCATCGCTTAATGCGACACCGGTTTGTGATGGAAAATAGTGATGTCACTATTTGCATCGCAAATAGGGTCACTAAATTCATTAGTGATGCTAATAACTACCACACTGATAGAGACACTTAAGTGACAATAATTGTGACACAAATAGCGACGCAAGTTTGAGAAAAAAAAGTGATGAAAACTCAAGCGCAGCATTTGCCACACACATTTTGAGAGAGAGAGAGAGCCACCTGGAAACATGATGCCTGAGTCCTGTGATGATGCATGATTGGTGTTATGAAAGCTTGGCATGGACTACAACAGCATCCATGCATGTGTCAAGGATTGTGTGTTGTTTTGAAGATACTACGAAACTATGGAGACATAAAGTGTAGTGCTCATAGGTATTGACAGGACTTGCAAGGGCAAACCATTGCTTAGAAGGTTCTAAAAAAAATTTCCACTTGTATTGCATATACTCACACGTTTTGTACATCGGAAATGTCGAGCTTGACAATGTGGCATGCGTACAATATATCCACAAATGGAGTCCAACGAATATCAGCAAATTTATGCTCATGGAGCCACATTGACTCAACCTTTCGAGGCTTTGCACGAGAGCCAAGGAATCTTCGGCTCGGTCTTGCTATCGATGGTGTGAACCCATTTGGTCTCCACTCAACTTCTTACATTGTGTGGCCTATAATTCTTGTTAACTACAATATGTCACCATGGCTTTCTACGAAGAAAGGACACTTGATCCTTAACTTTCTTGTTCTTGGGTGCTACAAAGTCAAGAATATGGATGTCTATCTCCATCCATTAGTTGATGAACTCAAGATTTTGTGGGAGGAGGGGGTTGCTGTGGAAGACATAAGCAAGCACAATGCTCAATAGTCTGCTAACATACGAGTCATTCTCATGTGGACTATGCATGAATTTCCAGGATCAGGGAGAGTGCTCACGTAAGTGGGCTTATTCAAGTTTGTGATATCTAACATAGCTTGTTCAAGTTTTTGTTGACTAGATAGGGATAATGCAATAGGTCTAGTTACCTCAATTTATCTTGGTTGTCCATTGTGTGGGCCATAGTTAGACTCTCAAAGGTCATAGACCATGAAGAAGATGGTATATTAAGGACATTGCTTTCTTGGCCGAGGGTCATGAACTAAGGGAAGGTTTTCTTGGATGACCTCCAATAGGAATGAATGACTCCTCTTTCTATGATGACCTATCTATAGACCTTCCAATGTATGTCGAGTTGTGCCAGGAGATTGACATTGGGCCATAGGCTGAGTTATATTTCATCCGCTTACTCAATTCGTTGATGATTCACTTTTAAGGGTACTTTAGAGTATGCGCTTTAATTAGTAGCATTTTTTAAAGAGTTATTTTTTCCTGCTTTACCTAAATCTTTATATTGATTATGCTAACATCATTCTTTGTTTGTGCGAGTTACCTTCAACGATATCCAAAGAGTAGGATGAGTCAAGGGATGGCCGATGAGGAGTTGCAGGAGATATTCACACGTATGTCTCTAGATTAGATAGTCATATTTAGAGATATGGTAGAGTAAGAGTTGTCATGGACATCATCAAGCCATTTTGTGAGGTCTACTTTGACACATTATAATGCTTCGATTTATAGTAGACGAGGTCGACGCTCTAGATTGGCCCCAGATGGAGGGAGTGGTTCTCGGGGGGTGCTGTAAAGATGTGGATATTGTGAGCCCGTGGTCAGCAGTTCTAGAGAGGGTGGCTTAGATGGGTGTCGTGGAGGCACTGATGTAGTGTCTCCATCTCATCGATCTAGTGGATACTTGTCGCCTCTCCCATGAGGATTTTTCATGCATATAGGGACATCTAGTCCCTTGACTCTAGGTTTTGTTCAGTCTTCAATAGAGGTGGCACCCCTATGGGTGGTACTATGAAGGATACTACCCCTGCAGAGGTACATCAGATATACAGGGGTGTCCTGGTTATGCCTAAGAGTGTGGTCACAAGTGGGAGAGGCCACACCTTACACATACCCCAGTAGGGTACGACTACCTCGTAGGTGATAGGATATGTACTGTAATCATGAATAATGAGGGGAGGAGGGTGATATCTTCTATGAGGGAGTTGTGCAGCCAAAAAGTATTTAGGCACAATGTTTTGGACCATTGGGAAGAATATACACGAGGGGAGCAACACACAAGGAAACTAAGAGTGGTACCTCAAAGCTTGAGTGGTTAGATGCAGAGGATTGGCGGAGACTCAGGGAGGAGGCCACATATTCTCCGGGACAATGGAGACAACAAGTGGAGGCAACGAGAGCATGATTGGAGGTAGAGGTCATGCATCGTTGAGGGAGTGGCGGCCAGAGGACTTATCTAGAGGACTTTGTAAGTTTTCTTTTGGTTCTTCTCGCTTTCTTATTTGGAATGCCACTTGTAGTAACAATTGTGTTTCTAACAATGCTATTCTATTTTCTTTTCATCACTCCATCACAAATTGCGATCCCACAAATTTGGAGACTCGATATGCAGAGAGACACGGTCTCATTATACTTATTGATAGATTGTACATGTGCAACGACCTAGTAAGTCAAACCTCATTCTTGTCGATAGTCACTAGTTTTTTTAAATGATGCATTATTTCATGGGGAACTCACTAGTAGTAATAAGGAGACGTCAAATGCATGCAAGAAATATATGAAAATACCCCTTTTCTACCCCCTATTTATGGGACCTTACCTTATAAAATGTACCTTCCTTCCCTTAAATAACCCCCTCCCTTACACTCACGTGGTACCATATGGTAAACCCTAGTGGACCCCTTGGGTATTATTTATAGGGGACTAATTGTCTGGTTGTTCATTTTGTAGAGTCCGTTTGACGCTTCTTTTTGCGTCGGGACGAGCTTTCAGACAGTAGATTCACAGAGTGCACGTCATCTTCTTTTTTGGTCATGTGATTTGTGCATGCCTCTCCCATCTCCCATGTAGCATTCCTTTGATGTACTTATCATCCTTTGTATAAATTCATACTTTGCGATATTTACATATAGATTTTCATGTTTGTTTTGACTCTCATCTCCATGGTTCCATGTTATTTCATGAGTTGTCATCACTAGTCTTGTACAAATTTTATGACTTATCAGTCTTGTGGTTTTAAGTAGTTTTTGTATAATAAATGTATACAATACATGGAACCATGGAGATGTGTACAATACATGTGTGCAAAAAGTATCAAAAAGTACCATGGAGTATTGATCAATATATGATATTCAAAAATAAAAAGGATGACCAAACAATATAAAAAATATTGAAAAGTATCAAGCGATGGAGGATCCTCCATAAAGCAATAGGAGGCCCTTCTAAAAATTTCACATGAGGGTGACCACTAAGCAATGGGGGGTCCTCTGCCAAGGGATGGGAGACCCTTTCCAAGTGATGGTTGGGGAGTACCAAATAATATTTGATATTCAAATATATAAAAATAAATCAAATAATGCCAAAAATATCGAAAAAGTATTAAGCGATAGGGATTCTCCCCCAAGTGATAAGGGTCCTTTGCCAAGGGATGGGGTGTACCAAATGAATTTTCATATTCAAAAATAAGAAGTACCAAACAATATTTGATATTTAAAAATAAAAAGTATCAAACAATACCAAAATAACTAAAATTTTATTGAGTAGTGAGAGGACCTTTGCCAAGCGATGGGATCTCCTCCTAAAAATTACATCTGAGGGACCCCAAGCAATGAGGGGATCTTCCATCTTAGTGAGGGTCCACCCTCACTTGGTGGTAATCTATAGGGCATTCAATACACATGGGGGTTACCAACAAGTGATATGGGTGCCCTCCAGGAGACTGATGGAATTGGCAAGAGCTATGTTGAATGAGAAGAGTTTGCCAAATGGTTATTGGGCTAAAGCAATAGTGACTACTGTCTATGTGTTGAATAGAACCCCTACAATAGGGATTTATGATGTAACTCCATACGATAGGTTTTATGGTCATAAGCCTAACATTTCACACTTAAAGGTATTTGGCAGCATTGTACATGTGCATGTTCCTGATGAAAAGAGGAATAAATTGGATCCTAAAGTTGTCAAGAGTTTGTTCCTTGGTTATGCACAAGACCGAAAAGCTTACAAGTGTTATGTACCATCTACACATGAGACATTGATTAGTAGAGACGTTGCTTTTGATGAGCTGGCATTGTGGTATGGTAATCCTGTTGCAGTGGCTACTGATGGATCAACTAGCATTAGTAATGCTGAAAATACACCTACAGTGAGTACATCTATGAGTGGTCCTATAGGTGATGGGTCACCTACAGTAAGTTCTTAGTCAGGACGCTTGCGGAGTCGTACTCCTACATCCACTGACACAGATATGTTAGTGAGGGGGAGATTGGATAAGGGAAAATAAAAGATGCTTGAGGATGTGACAGGTCCACTTACAATAGGATATGAGTCATCCAACAATGACAGTTTGGATAGTGAGTTTGGCATTCCATCTATTATGATGCTTGGAGCAAGGCAGAATCGTTATGTATCGCCTCATGAGAGGCAAGCTCAAAGCGAGCCACAGTTAGGGTCCTCCCTTACTTGGTGGTGATCATACCATGTTCAATGCACATGAGGGTCAACACCAAATCTAATATACCATAATGTTTAAAAATGTGCAAAACTATTTCAAAAAAAAAAACAAAAGTACCAAAATGTTCTAACATGATCCAAAATTTTCAAAAGGCATAAAAATAAATACAACACTAGGCCAAGGGAGTACAATAGCTACCAAAAGAAAAGAATGTAAGACAAAAGTACTTGTTGAGCTTCCACCTCTTGGGCAAGAAGTTGTGGATCCTCAGTGATTCCAAGTCGACAGAGCACACACTTTGACACATTCAGATCAGCCTCCGCTTCATTTAGCTCCTTAACATCACGTGTATCTTGCTAGTGTAGCTTCTCTAGTAGTAAAGTCATCCTTAATTCTCTTAGCCATGGCATTGGAGTCCTCAACCCTCAATAAGTTCTCCTTCTTTCGTTGGAGAGATGCCCTCAGTTCATGTAACTTGCTTAATTTCTATGTGCATCTTGTTAGAGTCTGTCAGCAGCAATGCCCTACAAATTGAAAATGTAATCTAGTTTAGAAGGACTTGACTTGAAAATTTTATCCTCATCAATGCACATATGTTTCTTGCACCCTAAGTGCAATTGTTCTTTCTGTTTGACCCATGCAAGTCACGTTGAAATACATTGTTTTCCCTCCTCCAATTATCCAACTTCTTTCTAGTACTCCATGCTTGCTTTTGCTTTTGCAATCATTATTGAGGCTATCCAAAGTAGATGAAACTAAATTATCATCATAATACATTTCATCAATATATGCTAAGGCATTTGCAATGCTTCTCACCTTCAAAACATACTCATTTACAGATATATTTCCTTTCTTCAAGGTATTCAAGTCTTGAGTTGAATCTTCTGTGCCTTTGTATTAAGTGATCACATATTCTCGAAGAATGTCCAATCTACACATGAAATTTCTACATTTTTTATATGCCCCATCATAGAGTTATCAATGATTATACATAATCAATACATTACCTTTTTTTCTTTTTCATTTCGTTCTTTGCATGCCTTTAATTCTTTCGCAATCACAAGATTACTTAGGTCCGTTTCCTTTTCTTCACTTGAAATGAACTTGTAGAGATATTTTCCAAAAAGGATGTTTTGTCACATGAAATTTTCATGATGGGTAGTTGTTCTTGTCTATCTTTTTCTATAATTGGATTTCCATTGTTCTTAGCCATTATGAAAAAACTAAGTACTAGATAGCAAGCAAGTCTTTTGCCACCTTTTACAAAATGTACATAGCAATAAACTAGGCAACATTTTTCAATAGTTGCTTAATAATACATACAATTTGTAATCTATTTGCATATAAACGCTGTGTTTTCTTCTTGACAAACACCTCAGAACTTACAAATTTGAAATTTATAACATGTGTACCAAAGAATGGTTGACAGAATAAAAATTATAATATGCCTTGATCTTGGTATTCCCAATCTTGCAAAGCTAAAATATGGCTGGAAATGGCCTCAAAGGGCTCAAAACATTGCAATCTAAGATTCTTTCTCAAAACACGGCTTGATATGGTATCAAATTGCTCAAAACACGGTAATCTAAGATTCTTGCTCTATTGTGCTTCCTTTACCTCCATAGATAGTACCTACGGGAAAGAGAGAGAGAGAATATGAGAGCTTCTTACCAATTTCTTACTTGCTTGAATCCTTGCTCCTCCTCCTTTACTTCAACCTTAAAAACAACCTGCCTTGGTGGTGCTGCTTTGATACCATGTCACGAATCGCGTGGTGGGAAGACTTGTTTGAGTTCTACATAAAAAACACAACAAAACACACAAGAGGAAGCTCACTCAAGATCATAAGAAGAGAGATGGAGGCCAAAACATCTTCCTACTAGTTTTTCTTCCTTCTTTCTTTCTCAATACAACATACACAAAGTATAAGTAAGAAAGAACATAAAGGAATATGGTCTACTAAGTCAAATAGTGCATAATTGATTGTACTAATTGACTTGTGCTATAGCTACACCAATTGTAGATAGGTGTGACTAACCAAATATAATAAGTAATAAGTTAATGGGCATGTGAGGATCATAATGACCATCGATATGCTAAGTGTAGACATGCAAACCTATCTAGCTAGGTGGTCCATCATTGGCATTTGCATGCGTTGAGCTTTCCATCTCAACACCTCTCTCCCCCTTCTCCCTTCTCCCTTTCCCTTGTTACTTTCTATTTGCACCAAAAGGTTTTCGTTTCTTCTTTTTCTTTAATTTATTACAATGTCTAATATCACCGAGTTGTGTGTTTTAAAAGGTGTTGTGCATAAGCACACATGAAATAATGTGTGAAATCATCCTATAAACTTTGTATTTCCAATAGTGCGTCTAAAACCTAGAATGTTTTTCCTATCTTTTTTTTCAAAAAGAAAGATAAAAAGAGATCAAGCTTTGGTAGTTTAAAAATGGCATGCATGTATAAATTTGCATGTATTTACTCAAAAAAATACATGTTGAAAAGTGTATCATAATTGGTATTTATATAAGTATTTGAATGGAATTTACATTGTGTGCTTCTACATGAAATTTCATAAAAAATTAGACATACCCACTAATGTGTGTCATGTCTTTGCATCTCTGCTTCGATTTGGTTGTAGTATCACATTCTCTTTGATGAATTCTTCTACCTCACTTTCTAGACCCTCTCTATCCCAACCCCAATCAATCTCAAACAAAGTATGATATTGAGGAGAAGACAACTTATCTTGTTTACTATTGAAATCCATTGAGGTAGATGTATCTTATCACACTCAAACCCATGAATAGTAAGGGAATTCTTAGAACCTTTCAAAGAGGTTTTTACTCGAATGTTATTGCCACATTCACCCTCTTCTTCATTCACACTCTCATGGTTGGGGACATGCTAGGAAAGATGCACTCAACTCATATTTATCCTCACAATCATACAAAATATTAGTTGGAGTCTCTCTATAACTCTCTTCACTATTTGATCCCATTTCAAACACCTAATTAGTCAAACACAGGCCCAAGGACTCATTATCATCCAAAAACATACTCGAAGATTGTGTATCACTTGTCGGAGCACTATCAATAGGAACTTTTGCACCCAATCTCCTATTCAAACTCTTTTGTAGCTAACTCACTCTCATTAGGCAATAGCTTCAAGCTAAAAAATTCTTCCTTTTCTCCTTTCATTTTTATGTCCTTATGGGTGTCCTCTCCTCTAGGGTTCTTAGTTGCATACTCTTCCTTTGTCACTTCAAAAGTGGCATCCATACTTAGATCATTCTCTAAAACCCTAATGTCAATTCCCTCCTCATTTCCATCACTACCATGAGTACCCTTTTCTCTAGCTTTCTTCTCACTCTCTTTCTCACCCTTGGCCATTGAGAGCTTATCTTTCCCACCTACATGATCCATCTTAATGTCAATGGACTCAATCTTGTCACTCAAGTCTTGAAGATTACTTGCCACACTATTCTCAGGACATCTTGAATCATCTGTTCTCATTGGATAAGAGCTCATACTCAAAGTCTCATCACTATGTTCATTCTCATTAACCCTAACACTATTCTCTTCATAACCACCTTTCTCTTGTGCTACAAAGGCATTGATATTTGAGGTATTGTCACAAGATCCCAAGTTCTTCTCCTCCGTTTCCCTAGGGTTTTCCCTTTTATTATCCTTACTTGGCTCCTGGCAAGTAGGCTATTTAATTCTTCTCATGAAATTAGGCACAAGAAAAGTGTGATTCCTCCCATGATTAGGGGAGTTTTGAGGTCTCGAAAATGCCCTGTAAGAGATCCTAGAGAGAGAAAACAATTTACGAAATAAAATCATTTTATAGAATTTTTAAAAGGTTTATATTTTGGTAATTTAAAATATCAAAATTCGTTAATAAGTCATTGTCGTGATATTCTCGTGGTCACATCAAACCTAGAAATCTAGGTCGCCATAAAGTTGGCAAGGTTGTCATAATGAAGATCTTACCTCTCCTCATTAAAGTGAAAAGTAATATTCAATTTGAATTTTGGTGGATACTCGATTGCCTCCCTCCATCGTTTCTCCATCGTTTCTCTCTTCTTTTTTTCTCCTCCTTATTAGTCTCTTCTTTGTTTTCGTTCTTGCTTCTAATCATATCCTTAGCTATGGATCAATCACCCAATGATCTCTGTAACTCAGCTATGGATCAATCATCTAATGATATCTGTAGCTCTCATAAAAGACCTCTCTATCATCTTCATATTGAGTTGGACAATGAGTATGAACCGATAAGAAAGAGAACAAAATCTATCACGGTTACAGAGTCTATGAAACATATACTGAGGCTTGAAGGAAAGAAGAATATTGATCTTTGATTAGATGGAAAGCTATATCCCAAAGATCCTAGCAGAAATAGCACTCCTCCTTTCTATAATAGCTCGTCATTAATGAGGTTTATTGGTGATGGCTACAATGGATTTTTAGGTTATACACCTTATCTTGTTGCAGAAAAGGATATCCTTAGACTAGAGAATCATCTTTTGATGAAACACAATATAGAGTTGTTGCAGAAGCTAGAGGATTGTCAACAAAAAATTCATTCATTGGAAAAGCGTATCAAAGCTTATCAACAAAAGCAAACTTTATTAGGCCTTCGAAATCGACAAAGAGCTCTTAAAAATATTGAGAATCTCAAACGAGGAGGAGGAGGCTGTGGTAAAAGAATCCAAGCAGCAAGGTATATTTTTTTTCACTTGAAAAATCTTAAATATGGCTTTATTTAAACTACTTGCATTGATTTGTGATGTTAATTTTGCTTAGATCTCTTCTACAACCAAATGCAAGTGAAAGAGATTCTTTAAAAGCAGCTCAGTTTTATTATCATCTTCTTCCTTTAGTGGTTCAAAGGATATTTTGGAGAATAAGAAATTTAAAAAGGCAAAGAAACAATGCTTGGAGTCATTTGTGAAGGATCATTCTTTGGATTCAGAGTTAGTACAGAAGACACTGGATAGTATTGGTATCAGTCGAGATGCTTATATGCAAATTTTCCAACTTTTACAATCAAATATGAAGCAAGGACAGGTACACAATTGCATACTTCCGAAACCATTTATGGTTAGGACTATCAGACAGAGAGTTAATAACAAAGTGATGGAGATTCTAGGTGAGCCTTTTCATATCAAGGCTAGCTTCAAGGGCAAGAAAAAGGAGGTTACATTCAATGAATTTAATAATATTTTTCTTGACTTGCCCACCCTACAATGCTTAATGATCAAATTTTATGACTTGTCAGTAGCAGAGGCACAGGGAGTGGCTAGATTTGTGATTAAACTTGATGAAAGTGAGATTCTGAAATGTAAAAAATTGGAGAGAATCTCTATCACCTTGATGAATAGAGCACTTTCGTCAAGTCATTGCAATCACTCAACATCATTTAGTGTTCAATCTGAATATAACATCTGGTGGCTAGGAGCATTTGAGGTAGATACTGAGAATTTTGATATACTATATTGGGTTTTTCATCAAACATCAATACGTAATGTTATTCAAAGGCAACAAGCAGGAGAAGAGCTATTTGTTGAAGGATTAGGGAACTACAGGATTGAGTGGCACATAGCTGGTGACCTAAAGACACTCAAATGTATGTATAATGTATCAAAGGGAGCTAACTCGAGATCTCCTTGCTTATACTGCATGTCACCAGCTGTAGAGTTAAACTCAAGCAATTGGAATAGAGCTCCCTCTAGGAACAATAAGGATCCACAGTTTAAACCAGTATTGGACATTCCTTTAGCGAATGCCCATATTTGTGCACTTCATGCACTTTGCAGGATAATCGAAAAGCTTGTTCATCTCTATATAGGATTTGCATGGAAGTTGAAGCCATTATCAACCAGAACAGATGCTATAACAAAGGTTGAAAAAGTTCTCTCTGCAATTGGTTTGCATGGTGGCAATGTTGTTATTGAACCAGATCTTCAAAAGTCTAAGGATGGTAATTGTGTCCCAAAAAAACCATCTATTGGTGGAGTGAAGGCTAGAAGGTTTCTAGGCTTTCATGGGAGACTTGGCAAGATAAACTCGAGAAATGGTGGCTCAACTATTAAATTTAATAAGTGGAAATCCCTACATAATGCAGTTAAGGATCACACTGATAATGGACAAGCTCGAAATAGAAAAGCTAAAGTTTGGGAAACACTAGACAAAGTGTTTTTTTATTGTGATAAGACTGAATGGAATGATGATGATCTCAAAGACTTTAAAAACCTACTGAACCTTTTCAAAAAGGCGATGACAGAAGCTTGGGGTGATCAACACTTTACTCACTATATGGTAAGAAGTTTGTATATGTTTGTTTCTTCATTGTCGAACTCATATAATGCTTTTTAATAACTTTCCTTATTTGTTGACTATGCAGCATATTCTATACAACCATGCTCCATACTTTATTAAACAATATGGATCTCTATCTATCTGGTCAACCCAAGGTATGGAAAAATCACATTATCAAGCAAGAACAAAATATTTCAGACATACAAGACATGGAGGTGTAAGACACAAAGCCAACAATTTATTAGAGGTCTTTCAATGGTTCTATCGACAAATTTGGCATAAATTCAAGCTTAAAGATACAACCACATCAAGCAATACATCATCTTTAGCAAGGACTATACAAATTGTTACCCAAAGAAGAAAAGATAGATATTTAAATTCTTGCGCAAAGCAAAGATTTACAAAATGGTTACAAACCAAACAAAGAGTTGGGAAAAGATGGGTTTCAAGAAACCCTTAATCTTTGGCATCTTCTAGTCTGATTGTGTTGCAGAAGAGTCCTTAGTTTCAGGCACCTCAACAGGGCCTTCAATGGAGTCCTTGGTTTCAGGTAGCTCGACAGGGCCTCTAGAGGAATCTTTTGTTTCATCCCACTCAATAAGACCTCTATATTTCAAAAACTCTTGTTTCCGATAGCCTGAAGAAGCTTCAAATTCTTACTATCTCCTACATAAGAGAGCAAATAGGAGCCAAGAACTCCAAAATATCCAACTCTAGATCCACTGTATCCAGGCATAAAGCCAAAAACTCTTATGGCTTCTTCCTTCTCCACCAAAATGATCTTGTCCAAACCTCTGCTGAAAACTTGAGATCCAATAACCTTTGAGATAGCTCTCAAAGCCATCATTGGTAGACTTGGAGAGCTTGACAATATACTATGATATATTACAATTGTTTGATTGTTTAAGTTTCCAATATAATGGCCAAGGCTTTGATTTTTTCCAAACTTCATTGGCCTAGAGCCCTTGGCCCTTCCAAGAAAGTTGTCCAGATCTTCAATCTCAATCTATAGAACAAACCACAACAGTACAAGATATAAGATATTTATCTATAATGCATAATAAAGTCTAACATAAACTCAATGGGTAACTTCGAATTATATTTCATACCTTAGTGTGTTCATCTTCTTCAAGAAGACTATCATCATAAAGATTTATTGAACTCTTGGGCTTCTCATCTGATGGAGACTTCAATCTCTCTTCATACCCTACATCATCAATATGAAGTTTCTTCTAGACCTGCAAGAACTCTTCTTCTATAGATAGCCCCCCCTTTTCGTATTCTATGATCTGATTAATACATGTATGTAAGGCTATAGAGCTATTTTGGAAATTCTCTCCCTCAACATCAAGACTTGCTAGTGGTTCTTGTTCATAACCTATAAAATTCATGTCATTTTTGCCCCAACCTGCAAGGATTGCTAAGCAATAATCTTCTCTAAGATCAAAAAGATGTTGAATATCATTTAGCAACACATATCTCTTCTTGTTGATAAGATAAGTGGGAAATGTTGGAACACAGGCAAGAGGACCTTCTTCATCAACCTATGCACTTGGCTCAATCTCCTTTTCTTCCACCATTGTGATATTGTCACTCTTGAATAAACCTACATCAAAACCTTGGACAAGTTGATTCTCAACATCTTCTTGGAATATCTCCTCCTTCTCTTTGACCTCCTTATCCATACTTGCAATATCCTCTAGCTTTCTCTGTTGGTCTATATCTGGAGAAGAATTTTCCATGTACTGAAGATACACAATAAATCCAACGTCCTTGTGGATTAGAAGGCATTGGTGTTGGTACCTGTGGAAAGGGAAACATGTTTCTTTCTTTCTGAATTCCTCATCAATGAGGTTGAACCTGCCGAGCAAAGTTGACCTGGATGTATTGGTGGCTCCCATGACATCACTATAATGAACAAATCCATTGACTTCCAAACCTTGCACATGTCTATCATAAAAACATCTGTACTCCTTAAGTTTATCATCAAGATCCTCCAATAACTCCTTCAAATCAAAAGGAACATTGAAAATTTCCCTGATATAGCAAAACTTGGAAGAATTTCCAGTGGTGTGTAAAAAATCAAAGAGCCTATCATCAGATGTCTCAATTATCTCCTCCTCATCCATTCCTTCCAGAGATAGCTTCCTCTTTGTCATTTTGACCAGAAAAATATTTATCCCTAAAAAAAAAAGCACAAAAGAACCAATATCCAATAAAACAAGATGATATCATGGAAAGAGGCCCCAACATTGATTTTCCAAGACAAAAAAATCAAAACAGGAGAATTTTTTTAGTTGACCGGTGAAATGCGAAAATTCAAGTGTGTAAGGAAAATGCCTGTGAAGGAATCGCGTTTCATCGGACACTAGCTTGAAAAAAAAAATTATTCTAATATGTGGCCGGTGAAACGCGATACTAAGCAAAATATCATCAACAGAGACATTGTCTCGCGTTTTACTTGTCAAAAATTGCAAATGAAGAAAAGAAACATGAACAATAAATAAATTCTATGGAAACACACAAATTGATGATATAATCATTTTTGGAAAAGCTATGCTGCTTTTGAAAGATAGAAAGCACATAACATCTTTAATTGTTTAAGTGTTATAAAACATTCTTTCTATATTAATCAAATTTATTTTGTTAAAATGCTTGTAATAAAAAAAATTGTTACCTATCAAAGATTGTTGAACTGCTCTCCACACAGGATGCAAGGACCTTGAAGGGAAGTCGAGATGAAATTTTGGCAGAGAAGAAGACAATGTCGGAGAAATGGGTTTGAAATGCTTTTATATCGACCGTTTAGCATGTGGTGATAGTTCCAATGAAAACGTTTGTGTAATAATGAAAAAATACGTGTACACGTGTCTGACTTAACACAGCGTAATAAACTCCTCAGAAGACGTGCGCATTCTCTTTTTCCAAAAATACGTTACACGTGTGTTAAATAACCCTTTTCCAAGTAAATAAAAAATTCCGATAAGCGAGAGTACGTCACACGTGTGTTATTAACACTTTGCAAAGAATGTTGAGTCCATGCAAATTCACCACCTTTAGCTTTCATCGCATTTCATCGCTACTCCATCTTTATTTTTGGTGTTCCTTCCAGTCTCCAAGCATTTCCTTCCAATCTCCAAGCATTTCACTGCTTCCCCAACAAAGCAAACCTTCAAGCATATTGTCATCTTTAGGCTGAGATTGTGAAGAACAAGCTAAAAAGAAGGTATGGTTTCTGCATCTTGCTTTTCAATAACAAGCTCCATTCAATGCATTGTTTTGATATTTTTCCTTAATCCTTTATGTTATTATTAGCTCATGACCACTACAAAAGAATTTTTTGCATAGTGAAAGCATTCCTTAATATTGTGGATATTTAAGAAAATCTTCAAATTTCCTCCCTAATTCTATGGATATTTTAAGTAATGTTAAAAGCTTTCCTTGGATCAAAGCTCTTTTTTCTTGGTTTTGTCAATTTTTATGCTATTCATGAGCTGTCCGGTGAAATGCGAAAATAAGGTGCTTCAAGCAGGTTTCATGGCTTAAATTCGCGTTTCACTGGACACAATGGTCAACAAGTCCGGTGAAACGCGAAAAGAAGCAGCTGCAAGGAGGCGCCTTGCTTGACACTCGCGTTTCACTAGACAGCTCGAGAAAAATGCAGCTGATACGAGAAAACGCCATGCAGCATAGATAACTCTTGTCTGGGACTCGCGTTTTGCTTTACATGTTGGAGAAGAAGTAACATATGTTTTTTTGGCAGATGGCTAGGACTAAGGCAACAGCAAGAAAAGAGAAGATTGATCCTAGGGATTTAGCATTAAAGATTCATCAGTCTTCAAAGCCTCTAAAGCTCTCTAGAAAGTTAAAGCCAAGGAGAAGGTTTTCTCAAAATGTCAGGTGTCTAAGGGAGATTAGGAAGGTAGTAAATGCTCTTGACAATGCAATTCTAAAGTTGTCTTTTTAGAGGCTTGTCAGGGAAATTTGTGACAGATATAGTTTGGATAGTTTCAGATGGACAAGAACAGCTCTTAATTGTATACAAGAAGCCACAGAGGATTTTCTAATTGAGTTTTTCCAAGATGCCTACATTTGTGCTGCTCATGCTCATAGGCTCACACTCATGGACAAGGACATGGTAATTCTTAGGAGGCTAAGATATAGATTTTCAAAGGTCCTTGAGCCAATTCCCCTCACTGATATGAAGACATTTAATATCCTTAATGTGCCCCCAGCTAGAAGAAAGAAAGATGATTCTGGTGTCAGGGTTGAGGATGTCACCCATGAGAAGGATACAAGGCAACATGAAAAAGAGGAGAAGGATAAAGAGGAACAAGCAGATAAATGGAGAGAGTATAGGAGGCAAAGGGTTGAAGAAAGGGAAATAGAGCAACTAGAGTCCTTTGAAAATGAGCTAGCCACCCTTCTTGAAGCAACTAATCCAAAAGGATTCAGTGTGTTTTGTTTCTTACCTGGTGACTTAGGCAAAAGAACTGAGGTTATCTCCTTTGATGCTGCATGTGTTCAGATTCTTAAGGATAAAAGAAGAGAAGTAAATGACAGTCTTATTCTTGCTGGCCTAAGGTATGTCCATCCATAATTACTTATACTTTTTGATATTTTTTTAGCAATAAGATTTTTCTTGTTTATACTCACTATTTCTATGCCTTTTCTAGGTGTATAATGCATGAGTTTCCTTTGGATATACAACAAAAAATTGAGGTTTTTGATCCATCTATCTCATTCTTTATGAGGAATGAGCTTGATGTAAGTTTTATTGAGCACTGGCTCAATTTGATTGACTTCGATACTTTGGAGCTGCTTATAATTCCATATAATGAAAAGTAAGTGATTCAATATTCTATTAGAGTTTTTGAGATTTTATCCTACTAATTTGTTGAGATATGATTGCTTTTAGTTCTCATTGGAGCTTGATTGCAATAGACCTTGTGGATAAGCAATGCTTTTTAATCAACTCTATGAAAGGAAGCCATGGAAATGCTAAATTCTAAGTTATATTATCCAAGGGCTCCTTGATATTTCAATTCTTTTTTTTGTAAGTACTCTAAATTTCAACATATTTTATATACAGAGGTGCCAAAAGATTAATTGAAGAGCTAGAGAAAAGATCCCCTATGCCATTTGATTTGCTTACAACAATGCAATATAGACAAGTTGCAGTAAGTTATTCATTAAAATAATTGAAACATGAGTTTATTCTATGAACTACCATTCGTCCTCTTTATAGTTTTACTTTGTGTTGGTGGTTGCAGTGTCCCCATCAGGATGATAGCCATTCTTGTGGCTGGAGGGTGATTGCAAATGCTAGAAGAATGGTTAACTTTGTTTATCTTAATGATGATAAACATGTAAAGGTAATATGAAAGATGCTAAACTTTAAGATAGATATTAATTGCAAATAGTCCATTGATGATAAAAATATAGTCTATTGTAAGAACAATAATGAACTAAAACTCTTTTTTCTTATAAATGTGTGACAATTTTCGAAGGATTGCTATACATATGAGCATATTTGGTACATCAGAGCAAAGCTCTTGAAGTATATGATGGTCAATTGTATACAACCAACAACAGAGATTGGTGGGGATTTGCACCATGAAGGAGATGCGGTGCCTATAACCACGGAAGGCAAATCCACAGCTTCAACACCTTCTATACCCAAGACATCAAAGAAAGGCAAAAGGACTCCTAGAAAGGATAGTTCTCCAAAAAAGAAATAGCTTTGCCATATCGCCTTGTAGGCCTTCATATATAGAAATTTTCCCTTCAGTCCTTGTATATCTCATAGAGATGGCAGATAGACATCTGCTACAAAATTTGTACATGTATTTTATATTGATAGTAAAGATATCTTTTCTTGAATGTCATTGCAGTGTATTTTATTTTCTCTCCTTTTCGATATCTGCAAAAAATAAATTACAAATGTTTGTTAGTTAGAAAGTGAGATCTTGATATACATCTAAGTAGATATAATATGATGTGAAAACTTACTCATTTCTTGTCAAGTTGGAATACAAAGGAGCATGGTAGTTCAATGTCTTCATTTTGTAAATCCATCCTCACTTGATGTAGCATACATGATTTTCTGATCTTTAAGATTGCAATAATATCCTCGTTGAACCAAATATCAAGATCCACAATAGGATCCTTGCTGAAATCATTAAGATTCTGGTCTAAAGCAACTAGACTACTACCAACAAAATGCCATCGACTATAGTAAAAGCTAAGGATAAAATTTTGAGTAGCAATCATATATTTACAAGCTATAGAGTCTTGATCGATCTTACATATAATTTTTCCTTCTGTCCTTGTATTCCATCCTTCATCAACAAATTGTATGATATGATCATATGTTAGTCTCTTCACTGAAAGCATGGTTTTTGTTATTCTTATCTCCATATTAGAGAAGAAATCAATAAATATATTAATAGGCATAAATAAAGTAACTTTGCTTAGCCTACTTGAGATATTAGATTTTAGTGCTTTCTGGATCTCAGAAAATATCTTACATCTATAGCCCTCACTAGTAGCTGGACTTGGCAAAGGCCACTCAAAGCTTGAAAAATCTGGCAAAGGAAGGAGTTTTATTGATCCCCATTGGCAACGCCGCATAGGAATAACATAAGAATGGTCATAAAAGAATATTCCATTCTCTATAAGCTCTGTCTTCTTTCTACCTCTATACATTTGTTCTCCAATTGAACCATGTATAACATCAATAACATCAATAATAGATTCCATTGGTTGCCATTCCTCAAGATTAGAGGGATAGACAGCTACAAGACAAACAAATATTATAATGGAAAAACCTAAACCATGTTTAAGAAAGGAAAAACTTTAAGAATCAAATTCTTACAATTTGGTCTATGCATTGGAAGCTTTGAAGATCCAGGTTTCAAACATAGCTCTCTATGCATGAACACATGTTGCACTAGTACCTCTTTGATACTATTCTTATTTGCTCCAAGCTTAAAATCTCGGATTTTGCCCTTCCAAGCAGAGATAAATGAGCTCTCATGTCTTTGCCTTTTTCCACGTTTTGCTTGTTGCATGGTGATCCAACTACCTTTGCTAATGATAGTAGGAATCCATCTTCCATCAGTTTGGAATGAGTTAAACACTGATATGGATGTGATTTGGGAGCTTGGACGCCTTGTTGAAGGTCGAATTTTTGTATCCATGGTAGAAGAGAGAGATACATGCACACACACACATAGAGAGAGAGAGAAAGAGAGAGAGAGAGAGAGAGAGAGAGAGAGAGAGAGAGAGAGAGAGAGAGAGGACTAGGCTATCATAACAGAGGGAAAAACAATAGAGGAATAAAAGAAAGGAGGGAAAAAACTGAGCGCCATGCTTTTCACCAATTTGAATTTCGATTACATCAGTCATTATCATTAATCTAGAAACATCATTAAATAAAAGTAGCCGAGACTCTATGCCATTAATACAAAATATGTCATAATCACGAATATAAGAGACTAAAAATACATAATAAAAATACAAATTCGTAATATTATCATATTTATATATTTTTGTAAAATGATTTTTAAAATTTTTTAAAATAGAAGTTCCGTTACGGAGGCTTTGCTCTTATTGGTCTAGAGCACTCTCTCTCCACATCCTAAAAGGTATTTTCGAGACCTCAAAACTCCCCTAATGTTGTAGGTGGTTTGTCAAAGTCTCACACTCCCATACAAAGGTCTGTTTTCATATCTAAAGGCACTAACCCTCTCTTGCCTTACTACAAGCTCTTTAACTAGTCTAAACTCTTTCTTTCTCTTAGCTTCTCTCTCTAGGCACTTAGCAAACTTCACAACTTTCTCAAAGGTTTGAAGATCCTTCAATTCCACTTCGACTATTCATTTTAATCTCAACCTCTTCGACTATTCATTTTAAACCTCTTGACAAAGTAAATACATGTTTGGCACTAGAGTGTTCATCATCCAAACTTAAATTCTATTTATTCAAAGTCTTCTCAAACTTGCCCGCAAAGTCTTCAACACCTTTATCTTCTTCTTGCTCACAAAACTCTATTCTAGCCGAAAGCTTAGACTAGATTTTCCTCTTCTAGAATTGTCATACAAATGACGTTATTGTAGCCGCATATCTAACTCTTGTGGGGGTCTTTCCATGCTTAATCATTACTTAAAGTTAATGCACTAATTACATGCATCTACTATAGCAACTAGAATCTTAAAATTTGCACCTTGTCACAAGGATTGGTCACTAGTCTATACACTAGACAACTTAACACTAGCTTCTCTAGAAACCTTTGGGGGTCTTCTCCAGTTATCCCATGAAACTCAAAAAATGTGTAACACATCTTTCCTAAGTCAAGATGTTTCTAGCAAAAGCACTAAAGTAAATCTCAATATTCATCGGTGGGGACACCAAAAAAGGTAACACGGGCTCGGTTGCTGATAGGGGAAACCCACACAAGCAAGCAAGGTCCAGATATGCTAAGAAGTGTGGTAAGGTTTGGTGGCCTAGTGTCTAGGGTTTCATTGACTTGAGTTCTATGAGAAAATACCAACAAAGAAAACCAAAGGCTCAAGGAGATAGCACTCTAATCATTGGGTCACAAGGGAGCAATTCAAGCATGCCTCTTAACTCAATAGTCAAACATGTATGGTTCCCCTCTTCATTCTAAAGTCTTTGATTAGAAAAGTTGATATTATCTAGGTACAACTAAAGGCCTTAACCAAGAGCTTTCAAAGCATCCTCAACCATATCGCCTGAGACAAGACTATCTAGGTAGATCTCTCTCTCAAATGTTTAAGGTACAAACATGTCATCAATTTTCAAAGGATCTTCCTTAGGGTAGACTACAAGACAAAAAAAACCTAAGAAGTACCAAGGATAACAACACTTCCTTAATCAATACCAATGTCTTCTACCAATTCTTCATAAGCTCTATATCTTCGGATCAATAGAGAAACCATAGTGGGTAAACCTTTTTTTGTCACGTACAATTGTTTTGGAATCAAAAGGTCCAAAAAGAACATAACATTAAACACGAACACCTTAAATAATCACAAGAGTTTCACCGTATACGTCCATGCAAAAGATGATTCTTGAAGAAACCCCAAAATGTTTTAAGAAAGACTATATACACTAACTCTCTTTTGAACACAAAAATTTGCCTCATGAAATATGTCATCTCAACATTTTCTCAGCCTTTTCAGGATGATTTCCTAAATTGTCCAGGTCTTCAATATGTATACTCGAAGCAATAAACATTATCTGTTGCACTCACCTCATATATGGTATGACCATGCAAAACTGATCGCTGCACTATTCCCTTCTTATTTCGTAGTTTACCCAAGTTCCCCAACAAACAGCCCGTCTTGCAACATTAGCTTCTTATTTTTTCTTCTTATCCATCATTGGTTGTGGGCTTTCTGACTGCGCCGCCTTCTCGCTGCAGCCTGCTACTAGTGATGATGACGTTTTTACTCCCTATTTTTGGTAATCTTTTGGTAACATTACAGCCCTTTCAAGCTCCTTGCGATGAGCAGGTTTGCTGCTATTGTTCTTGCAGTGCAAAGTCTGTTTCTCTGGTATGCTTTTCAGCTACTTTGGATGATGCATGGCATGCGCTTGCAATGGATTTGGTTGCACCCATATACATACTCTTGTAGCATGATTGTGGACTGTAGAGACTAGCATCCTCTCCTTCGTTCACAACACACCTCCTTGATCATAATTTCCCTCTCTTCGCCTCTCAAATTGACGTCTATCTTACTTTAATCGAAATGGAGCCACCGACTTGTCTACCTTCTTATAGCACCACCACCACCTTACCACAGATACTGGTTTGGATGCTGAGGTTGGCCACTCCAATATCGACGTGATGCATGGATGGTGCCACCTTCTCAATCAATTAGTGGACTCTCTCCACATTGACTGCCATCAAGGACAAAACAGTCAGGCATCTTCTCTAACTCATGGTGACCTCTCTCCTCATTGGACCTCCATTCTGAATAGGGACTCAGCAGGTACGGGATCACTACTACTGCCATAAGTTCAGTACCTTACTCTATTCAACCCACTCTGGGGAAATAGGCTGTCTGTGATGAAGTCTGTGCATCATCAAGGCCCTGTGAATTGTAGCAGTAGTTGGCCTCCTCCAAATAATCCCTTGCACCCTGATAATGATATTGTAATCTTGCTCTTCATTCCTGTTTGGCATGCGCAGCCCGTAGCTTTCTGAAGCCTGCTGTCACCGATAGTCCTTCGTGGAATTCTTCAACGGTTTTGCATGCTCGCTGAAACTTCTGTCAGGGTGCAGCTTGACCTTCTCTGCATGTTCAACCTCTTTGGTCTTTTGTCTGACCTTGTCTGCAGTTCACTTCAGACTGTCGGCGACATCCTACCTCCTGAGTCCTCGTCAAGTATATTGGCATTCTTTGGCCAGCCAATCTACACATGTCCTCACGAACGTCTGTAACAGTCGTTAACCTTCTGCATTCATGATCCTCCCCCATTCAAGTCTCCGGAGTCCGAAACCAAAGCAGCCAGCTACAACCAGTGTGTCTGCAACATCCACCTGCCGGGCCGGCTATCTTCCTGATTGTTTTTCCAGGTTCTTCCCAAACCCGGGATCTCTAGAAGCCTTCTTTGACCAGCATGTCTCCCCGTCTATCTTCACGTCTGTTTTCCTCTTTCCAAATTTGGCCCTATGGACAAAAGGTTATTTAGGCCTTGTCCACATTCAGGGTCACTAAATGCACAAAGACACACACGAACCAGTACAACTTGACACATAAGGTGGTTACACACAGCCTCAAACGACTGGGGTTATGTGCAAGTTGTCTATTTATCTGCTTAGAGACTAAACTGCACCTAAATGTTTCACCAAAAGAGGCTTGGCCCATTGGTATGGAGGTTGAGATGCGTGGGGATGGGTAAAGGTTCAATTTTTGTTAGTCATCCTCTCCCATTTTTGAATAAATGTGTTGTCTTCTTGTGCATTGGGCGCACTTGATTTTCACGACGGGGGAGATCCCCTGTCCAGAAGTGTCTACCAACCACGAAAATCGGATCCAATCACCTTTTGACATGTAGTGTGGCAAACACCTCTTTTTCCACCTATCCGCCATCCATAGCCCGCCTGTGTGTAACTGCCGGCCATATACACATACACCATCAAATTGGGAAGGCTTCCCATTGATAGTATGCATACGGATCAAGGAAGATCGTCTAACATCTTCAATCTCTTATCTTAGCCTTGTTCTCTATGTATTTACAATAGTAAAAAGAGTCATTCGCTAACTAAGATAGATTCAAAATCAATCCTTTACATGCTTCAATCATATGCCCAAAGCATACACTAATGTGGTTCTTGTAAGTGGTTCAACACCTTGTAGAGATTGAGAGAAAATGATATCAATAGTAATATATGATTTATAACAACATAAACTTTGCCCCAGATTAGTCCAAATCAATCCTAGATTCACTCCTTTACTCCTTTTGATAAGCATCAAGCTTCTACCAAGCATACTCAAGAAGAGACTTCTTGTACATGACTCATAAGCACTCAAAAGTAGGCTGAATTTTACTACAGCAGTTGTTCACTATAGTGGACAACATATATACCCTATTCTTGCCTAGGAGACTGGGCCATGAACTCCTCTAAAAACTCATGTTGTGTTTATCCCTTCGTATGCTCTATGTCTTCCCTCAATACAGCTTTCCCCTTTCCATCTTCAAGCCTTGATTGTTCATTCATAATCTTCTCCCTTCTCTTCCCTACATTTGTGCTGTCCTACTTCACTCTTTCCTCATGTTTTTTCCTCCGTGCCACATCCTCTTATGTTTTTTTGTTTTAAAAAAATCACCCATAAGGCTTCATTAAGCCTACTACTACTTACCTCCTAAGTTCCCAACTCTCGATCACAAGTAGAATTTACTTTCTCCAAGTTCTGGAATGACTTACCACTTTCCCTCTTCACGAGAAGCCAAACACTTGCATTCATGCGCAAATAAGTCATTCTAGTAGTAAAACTTCTCAGAAAACCCATCATACCATGAACTATATGCATACAATTAAAGTCTTTGAGAAACGACTTTTCTTATGCTTTTAGAACATGCACATAATGTCATATGACAACAAGTACATTGCATAATAGGCCCCTTATGCATGTTTACATATATATTCTAATATATGCACACGCACACACACACACATCCCAACACTCATAAACAAGGGAATACAGAGCCTTATATATATACTAATATGTCTCTGTAGATATGTGCACAAATCTATATATATAAGGTTATAACCCAATTATCTTTCTCTCTCCTCGCCTCTCACATATTGAAGAATAGGCCTATTCTCACCCGAGTTGTCTATCCCTATGCTCTTGAGGTCATGTTGCAGGGAAAGGCTCAGAACTTCACACTAATTCCCACTGATAGGAAACCTTCATGAGCCTCATTACTCCTAGAAAAACATTCTTATGCCATGATGAACAATGTTCCCAATCATTCAATTCATTACTCCTAGAATAATGTCATGTAGACTAAGCAACCAATGTTTTCATAAGGAGAATGAATGCATTTGAAGAAGTTATTCCTACTTTGTGTGCTCATTTTGTAGTGCATTATGCAAAAAAAGATTTGTTAATTGTCTTAAGGTCCTTTAAAACTCAATTTCTCACCTCTTAGTTGATGATGAAACTCCTCTTAACCCCCCACATCTTAGTTGATGTTGGATGCGATAATCTAAATAAATCATAACTTAAGTTATTGTGGACCTTATATCTGGCTCTCTATTCACCAACCCTTCTCTCTCAAAACCAAAAATCCTAATTGTGGTGGTAGATATCCGAAGTGATGTGCAGGAAGGTGAGTGCTCTATTGACAATGATCTGTCATGTGCATATGCTGTAGGGTCATTGAGTATAGCCTCAGTGGATTTCATGCCATGTAGCATATTGAAAATGTGCAAATAAGTGCATCAACCCAATGGTATGAAAGTATATTGGGTATCACAGGCCCTAGTATTGTGCTTAGAACAATGTGCTGCGAGGTGCTAGTGTCCCTCTTTTCCCTAGTGATGTGCCCTACTTAGGGTTCAAGAAAACATGTCTCCTCTCCTTGTTGCTTGGCTCTTTGCACTTTGATCCCTCTTCCAACTTGTATAAACAACCATCATTGGTAAATAAAGTTATAGACATTATGAAAAATCAAAACTTAAGCAAGGCTCGAACTCCTAGCTTGTCTAGCTAAGATAGCCTCATCAACATCACATTGATGATCATTAGTATATATATTTTTTCTTACTAAACTAGCATCATAAAAAGGGTAAGAGAAAAAATTTCATACTTAATTTATTATTGTTATGAAGTTGAATGTGTCTTTAATGTCTGCTATGGTGTAGACTTCAGCCCATATATTAATGTACATGGTCATTGGGGTGATTGTCCTTTATGGAGGTCTCTCTCTTCTCTCGTAATAAGCATGCATTTACAAGGATGAGTGGAGATACATTTTGACTTGGAGGGTCTTCCTTTCCCACCACATATTGCATGTATGTCTCTACAAAGGGAATTCTACTTGGTGATAGCTATTTCTAAAAGAGCTATTTCATGATAGTTGCACATGACATTCTTCATATGGATTAAATGTATATACTCATATCATTCTATTTTGTCTAGTTTCTCAAGTCAAAGATCTCAAACTTTGGGATTTGAATGTGTATATATTATCTCGTAAAATCATCTCAAATTTTCCTCTTGCATATTATGTTGAAATGATCTAAGTGCTTTAGTTAACTTTTAAGATGTTGTTATTAGGGAAACAAGGACTCCATGCTTGATAGCATAACAAATGTGGACAAAAGGGAACTAGCACCTAAGACTGCTAGATCCTTGATAAAATAAATTCTCTTTCTACACTCATCAGTACATGCATCAGTATGATTTTTCAGATATTGCAAACTCGTGCAAATTTTAATGTTTTTTCTAGCACCTATACTATTGTCATGGGGGATTCACTAGTTGTAATAAGGAGACGCCACCTGTGTGCAAAAAATGTATGAAAATACCCCTTATGTACCCCCTATTTATGGGACCTTACCTTATAAAATGTACCTTCCTTCCCTTAAATAACCCCCCTCCCTTACACTCATGTGGTACCATACAGTAAACCCTAGTGGACCCCCCGGGACTAGTGTACTCATGCGGATAGCCATATTGACATGCATTGAGACAATGGAGTTTATCAAGGGAATGGGAAACTAGCGACAAAGGTTTGCAACGTAAAAAAGTGGTGTCGCTATTTGTGCCACAAACAACATTGCAAATAGCAACACAAATAGTGACACGTGTGAGAAAAAAAGTGCCAAAAACCAAGCACGGCATTTGCCGCCGCAAACGTTTTCAAGAGAGAGTGAGAGAGATCGTCGCCTTGAAAGGGAGAGGAAGAGGGAAAGAGAGAGAAGGAGAGCTTCTCATCACCACTGCCACTGGTGCCGTTGTACACGAAGAAAAGGGTGCACAAAGGAGAAAGAAGGGATGTTGCGGAAGAGGAGGTGAAAAATCCATCCTCAAGCCTTTGTCGTCGGTACATTTCCTCTTCTTGCTTTGTTCTTGTGTTTTATTCTTTTCTTTTATTTGTTTTTCTTTGTAATGAGATGCATTGAGAGAGAGAGAGAGAGGAAAGGAGAGAGGGAAAAGAAGGAAGGAATAGGAAGAAAGAACTAGAGAGAGAGAAAGAGGAAAGGTAACACACACACACACAGAGGGAGAGAGGAGAATGAGTGAGAGAAACAAGAGGGGGAGAGAGAAACAAAGAGAGAGACAATAAAGAAAGAGACAAAGAGAAAGAAAGAGAGGGGGGAGAGAAAAAGAAACGGAGAGTGGAGGAAGAGGTAGATAAAAGGGTGAGGTAAAGAGAGGAAGGAGAGTATTTAAAAAAAAAAAAGAGATCTAGAAAGAGAGGGGGAGAAAAAGGGATGGAAAGAGGAAGAAAAAGAGAGATAAAGAGAACAACAAATAGAGAGCGAGAGAAAAGGAGAAAGAAAAGGAGAAACAATGAGAGAATTAGAGAGAACATAATGATTTTAAAAAAAGGAAGAGGGGGAAGAGAGAGACAAAGAGGGGTGGGAAGAGAGGGTCTTTCAATGTCTTATTTTATGAGTTTTCTATTTTCTATCTTTGATTTTGATTGTAATGAGATGCATCATTGCAAGTGGAGAGGAAAAGAGAGAAAGACATAGAGAAAAGAAGGGAGGGAAAGGAAAAGAGAGAAGATATGAGAGTGGGGAGGGAAGATGGGGGAGAGAAAGAAACATTGAGAGAGAGAGAGGGCAAGAGAGAGAAACAAAGAAGGATGAAGGGAGGAAAATAAAAAAAGAGAAAGAGAGAGAGAATTTGAAAGGGGAAAGAGAAATAAAGAATGATGAAGGGAGGCAAATAAGAAAAGGGAAGAGAGAGAGAGAAAGAGGGGTGGGGAGAGAAATAAAGAGGGCGATAGATAAAGACAAAGAGACATGGAGAGAAAAGGAACATATAAAGAGAGATGGAGGGAGGAAAAAAATAAACGAAAAGGGAGAGAAAGAGTAGTAGAGATTAAAATGAATGAAGATCATCAATGGGGGAAACAAGAACCTATTGTTTGTCGTAACGTAGACCAAATGGAGAACAATGATGGTCATGATATCCAAGATCATGAGGTGTATCTTAATCATTGTGTCCCATGTTCTTGCACTCAATGCAAGCTAGCAAGAAAAGTGTGCATCCATCATGCTTTACATTCGTAAAGTAATTGAATATCATATACAAAAATATTAGACATGCCCGTAAAATTTGTACAGGGAGGTGATGCCTCATCCCAAGGAATGCACTTATTATGGCAAGTTAGAAGGGTTTGTGAGTGTGCAATGGATGGAGTGCATGAGCCAATACACCAATTGGAGGACACGACTTAGTCCACACCCTCGATACCAAAGGAGACAATAGGCCTTTTGGACCTTCCTCCAATCTTGAAGCCTGAGATGGAGGTGATGATCAATACATTTATGCCCATGGATGCGAAGTCATCTGATCCATTGAGAGAGGAAGCATCCATACCATTATATAATGGATGTTGAGTATCTAGCCTAAAGACGTCGCTTGTACTCCTAAGTGTGCATGAAGAGTACGGGTGGAGCAATATGAGTGTGACCGAGTTATTTAGGTATATTCTACGCTCTGTTGATTTTTTTAACTCTATTATAAAAAAACACATATTGTGCTTTTTCAAGGCATCTTCTAAAAAATTTTAAGGTTGCTAAAGTATCATATATTACCACCTAGAAACACGATGCCTGAGTCTCGTGATGATACATGATTGGTGTTACGAAAGCTTGGCATGGACTACAATAACATCCATGCATGTGTCAACGATTGTGTGCTATTTCAAGGAGACTACAGGAGTGTGAAGACATGTCCAAAGTGTGGTGCTCACAGGTATCGATAGGACTTGGAAGGGCAAACCATCCCTCAAAAAGTTCTTAAATACTTTTCACTTATACCACGTATACATCACATGTTTTGTACGTTAGGCATGGTGAGCTTGACAATGTGGCATCGACAGAATAGATCCACAGATGGAGTCCAATGAATATCAGTAGATTTGTGCACATGGAGCCACATTGACTCCACCTTTGGAGTATTTGCACAAGAGACAAGAAATCTTCATCTCAGTCTTGCTATCGATGGTATGAATCGAATTGGTCTTCGCTCAACTTCTTACAGTGTGTGGCAGTAGTTCTTGCTAACTACAACATCCCGCCATTGCTTTCTACGAAGAAAGGACACGTGGTCCTTAGTTTGCTCATTATTGGGTGCTACAAATTCAAGAACATGGACATCTACCTTCGTTCATTAGTCGATGAGCTCAAGATTTTGTGGGAGAAGAGGGTTGTTGTGAAAGACATGAGCAAGCACAATGGTTGATGATCTGCCAATATACAAGCCATTCTCATGTGGACCATGCATGACTTTCCAAGATTCAAAGAGTGGTCAAGTAAGTGGACTTTTGTTCTAGTTGGTGATATCTAACATAGCTTATTGAAGTTTGTGTTGACTAAATAGGGGTGTCATGATAGGTTTGGTTACCTCATGTTATCATTCATGTCCATTGTGTGGACCATAGTTGGACTCTCAAAGATCATGAACCATGAAGAAGATGGACTCTTGAAGGTTATGAACCATGAAGAAGATGGTATATCAAGGACACAGGGCTTTCTTACTAGAGGGTCATGAACTGAGAGAAGATTTTCTTGGATGACCTCCACCACGAATGAATGCCCAAAGCTAGTAAGAGTTGAAAATGGTCCACAAGGAGTCTTATCCAAACGAAATGCAATGGTTCTCAATTTTCTATGAGTTGTTATATTAGACCCACTTATTACATATCAACCATTTATTGGATCCCATGCATATTTTCAAGAATGTGAGCAGCTTATTACGGGACCACATCATAGGAAAGAGAGACATTGTAGGGGCACGAATGGATTTGAAGGTGGTAGGTAAGATGGAGGCTCTTTGGCCATAGTCGAGCACTGATGCTTACTTGCAGCCACCTTGCGCTCCTTAGGATCCGTCCACTAAAGAAGAGTACATTGTGAAGAAAATTATCAGGTCTATCCGCACCCCGATGGGTATTATGCGTTCCCCCAGGTCTGCTTTCTCTAAAGAGACGACCAGCTATCATGTGATTGAAATCCCATGATTGGCATAAGATATGTTACGCTTGTCTTGACCTTGGTTGCAAGTAGTCTGTGTATTTTGATATTTACTGTCTACTTAGTGTTTGTAATGCTTCTTCATTTGTAGCAATTTGTACTATAACACCATATTAGGGAATATGGGAATTTCTTGTAAGTTTGGGACACATGGTCAAATCTTTGGATTTGTCATAACTTGAACACTATAACTCCAAATCAAGCGCTCTATAGCTCAATAGATTCCATTTTTTAAGCGCTTTCCAATGATAGGTTACATCATATGGTTTTGAGAAACTTATGGGCATGTTATCCAGGTGCCATCTTTTTAGTATTCAAAAAATGGGAATTGGGAGATTCCCAAACTCACTAATATCGTGTTATATCGATTGTGATCACGAGATGCCTCACTCTAGAAATACATGAGGTAATTTATAGGTTGGAAAATGCAATATAATGGATCTCACTGAGGGAGATCAAGACATCCTAAGTCCGCAAGGCGAGGAATGGTGGAGACACTCTATCTCTTTTAGATGTACATGCCCACCAACATGCTCACAATACAAACTCACCTCCTGGTGCATCTCGTAGATGAAGTGGAGATTGTGGGACCCATCCATACACAATGGATTTTCTTCTTGGAGTGCTTCATGAGAACCCTAAAGGGCTTTGTGCAACAACAAGCTCAACCAGAAGGTAGCATGGCTGAAGATTGGCTAGTGTCAGAGGTATTAGTACATATTTCAGAGTAGCTACCAGTGGTTGGAAATGGAGTAGAAAAAATGATGGATGTTGCAATGGAGGATAAAGTGAGTCATTTTTATATGCTGTATCATGCATCCATGGAGAAGTGGCTCACTAGGTACGAGTAGACCATAAAATATCGAGAAGAAGTGCGATTGGAATTTTGTCATAGTACACACTATCAACTGATTCCATATCTTGAGGGCATGGAGGAGATGCCACGATTTATGCCTATGCAGTGGTTACATGGAGCTTTGATCACAAATTCTCGCGAAGGGTAGAGGTCTCTACTACGAAGGAGTGGGAATTCTCCAGGGGATGTAGTCCAAAGGTGACCACATGTTTTATAAGCTATCATATCTAGATTTTATATGTGACAACTAGTCTAATTGTTTCACTGTACAATAAAAAATCTACAGTGCAGCTTGGTTGCGCATGCGACATTTCTTTGTTGATGAGCACATCAACAAAATGCGCTCTACAATGGATTGTGGTATCATGGCAAAGTTCAAGCAAGAGAGCCGATGGTGGGCCACGGATTCGAACATTGTTGTAGATGAGATGGAGTATTTTGGGAACTTGAAAAGTGTTATCCTAGTGGATTACCGTAGCTTCTCCATGATCATATTCGATGTACAATGGTTCAAAGTGGTATTGGAAGGAGCTGGGGCAACCGTTCCGCAAAGGTACATCTAGATTTTTGAAAATATATTTGGAGAAAGATAGACGGTAGATCTGGGCCACACATTTGTCCAGTCGGCCCATTGTGAACAGGTGCATGACCTATTTTTATAAAAAATTTCACGACATGAAACATTCACAAATATTGATTCACTCTTATAGGTGATATGTGTTGAGAATAGCAAATAATGCTTGCCCTCCATAGAGGCTAGATAAATTATGCTTGCCCATAGAGACTAGATGTATGCCCCTGAAGAGGCTAGAAGATAGAAAAATGATGTATGCTCTAGGAAGAGATGTTGAGAATCCCATATGCACAGTTAGAAGAGTGGTACTATCCAAAAATGCTATAAAGGCATGTACTTGGTTGACACTTATAACAAGGTAATGCTACTATCAGTTTGAGCCATTGTCAGTGTCATTGTCTATCTTACACAAGAATGTGTTTATGAGTCCAAGATAATCTATCTTGGAACCTAATTCACTTGTGTAACAGTTAGTCTATCTAAGTTTATGTCATCATGAGTTGTATATTCATATTCTACCATCCATAGTTCTTGGCATGCTCTAGATCCCTATTTTTGACAATATGAACATGTAATCTTCTATCCAAATCCTTGATAACCTCAATGATGATATGTTGTGCCGTCAGATCGTCTGAGTGTGAGAGTGTATGATGAAAGCAATGTTCCCAGTGTAGACAAGGAGCGTATGCAAGTGGAGGGGTCGATATTGTGGATGGTGGAGGCCGAAGAGGGCTTGGATTGTGTAGAGGAGGTAGACATTGGTAACGTAGATGAAGAGACAAGAGGCTGTCAAGATTGTGGGAGAGAAGGAAGGAGTCTCACTTGTAGCTTTCTTGCTTGCACAATGGGGGAATACACACATAGGTGGAGGCTGAAAACAGTTTTCCTCTTCTTAGTTGTGTAAGCCAAAAAGAACTCTCATACAAAGAAATAGAAGAACCCTATATATGGGTCTCAAACCAAACTCAACTAACTAAGGTGGCATACTAACTGAGCCACGAACTAGAGTAGATAAGGATAGCTATCATGTAGCTATTATTCATGGGCGGTGTACCAACCGCATCTGCAACTGACACGTCGGTGACATAAATGCACAACGGTCACCCTAGCATATCACGAGTGGAGCTCGATATCTCAACACTCCCCCTCGAGCTCAATCCCAATTCCTGCACACCAAGCAGGTCTCTGAACTTGCGCAGCTTCTCTGCGCCCAATGCCTTCGTGAATATGTCAGCTACCTGATCCTCTGTGCTGACATAAACTAGATCAATAAGACCTAGTAAAACTCTCTCTCGCACATAGTGATAATGCACCTCAATGTGCTTTGTTCTAGCATGATAGACTGGGTTATTTGCCAAGTGTATACTACTCATGTTGTCACAATAAATGACAACTGGCCCATCTATAGGCTGATGCATATCATAAAGTAGCTTATGCAACCAAGCTACCTCACATGCAGCCATTGCTGCGCCCCTGTACTCAGCCTCTGTGCTCGACAAGGCAACTATAGGCTGTTTCTTGCTGCTCCAAGTGACTGTAGCACTCCCAAAAGAGAACACATATCCACTGGTAGATCGTCTATCAGAAATGCTACCAACCCAATCAGCATCAGTGTATCCATGCAACTGTATTTGAACCCCAATCTCATAAAATAGTCTATACTGCAATGTGGACTTCACATACCTGAGTATACGTCTAGCTGCATCCAAATGCGGTTTCCTTGGAGCCTGCATAAACTAACTTACCAATCCAACAACATAGCTCAAATCTGGCCTGGTAATAGTCATATAA